>NC_137081.1:2500-1206170 GCF_951640355.1 Cnephaeus nilssonii | reverse complement strand
AGAGGAAGGGAGAGGTATAGAGTGATAAAAACACCAATTCGAGCCATCAATGATGAGACTCATGGATCGGCTGCTTCCTGCACGCCCCCTCCCCCTTCCCCTCTCCCCCGCACTGGGGATGGAGCCCGCAACCCGGGCCTGTGCCCTGACCGGGAATTGAACCCTGACCTCCTGGTTCACAGGTCGATGCTCGGCCCCCGAGCCCCGCCGGCCGGGCTGCCTTTCAGTGTGTGGTCCGGCCCATTCTCTCTCCCCAGACTCCCTTGTACCTGGTGAGAGCTCCCTGGCTCACCGAGGCCCTTCATTTCGTCCTCCTGCCCCTGGGCTGCGGGCGGCTGAGTGTTGGTCTGTAACACCCTCTCTGCTGCCCCCGTCCATCACCAGCACCTCCAGAACTCAGGCAGGAGGGGGGCCAGGGCCCGGAGGCGGCCCTTCCCACGTCACCCCTGCTCGCCCGTGTGAGTGAGAAAATGAACCGTCCCGGAAGGGAACAGTCCGTCCACAGAAGTGGCGCCTGCGGCTCGGTCATCGGGCGGTCGGTCACTCGTTACAACCGGGCACCGGAACTCCGTGCCCGTCCCCAGCCAGAGCAGGTGGGCATCGCAGGGTTAGAACGCGCTGGCCGCGCCCCGGTGCTCACGGAGCGAACCAAAGGAGACGGCTCCTCGGGCTGCAGACGGCCCCGACGGCCAGGAGATTCCCGAGTTCCAGACCCAGGAGGGGCCGTGTCCAGCCGCAGGAACATGCGGGAGGGACCATCCCGAGGGACCCTCTGTGTGCCCCGCAGACTCGCCTTCCTGATAAGCAAGCACTAACCCGCCTCCATTCAGCCTGGGGTTCCTGAGCCTCTGCTGCCGGGGGACCCTCTGGGCCGGGGTACGCGGGGACGCGAGGCTCGGGACCCTCCCGGGAAAGCCCTCACGTACCAGGACTCACAGTGAGAAGCCAGCATGTCCCTCCCTCCCTGCAGCCGGCCTCCCAGCCCGTGACCGGGGAGACGCGCCAGGACGCGGAGGGGTAAGTCATTTCCTTCGCCACGTCTGACCCTATAGTCCGTCTTCCAGTTTTATGTTTTTTCTTATTTATCAAACCACCACCGACAAGCAGGCGGCAGAGCCAGGCCAGGGACCCGGGCGGCTTGGTCCTCACCGGGCCGGCGCTGCCCCTGCCAAGGAGCGCCTGCCGCCTCCCGAGCGTGTGCCCTATGACCCCGCTGAGCTCGCCACGCGGCTTACCCACAGAAAGCCTCCCCCAGGGTCAGGGTTCGCTGCAAAGACCCTCCACCGCCTCTTAAGAAGCCAGCAGTCTCTCTTCTTACGTGTTCTCTTTACATAAAAGCATGAACGAGAACTTACCACGAGTAATAGTTTCATAACGCAGGTATAATTGTGGCACGGATTTTTTTTATTGTTGTACACGTCAGAATTAAGAACTCAATCAGAATTATTATCATAATCTCAAGAGAAAGGTAAAGGGAAAGAATGTCTCTCAAACAAATGCCTATATAAGAAATCAACAATATCAGTATTTCTTACCAATAACAAATGCTTTACACATTATGTACCTCACCCACGTGTTCTTAAACTGAATCAGATTACAAGAACTGTGTGCTCAAACTGGATTTTCATTCTCAATAAATAACGCAATAGCAATTAAAATAGTTGAAAATTAAAATCGTTTTCATAGGGTTTTGTTTTGTTTACATTTTAACCAAATATATTGACATGCTACTTTCAGGGAAGAATCCAAACATGTTCCTCCACGAGTAGGCTCTTCAATTAGACGTCTACCGTGTTTTTTAGAGATAATTTATAAATTCTCATTTTTAGACAATGCTCCTGCCTCAGACCACAGTTCACAAAGGCGATCTGACACGTCGCGTTAGGTTCCATCGAGGCAGCCTTCGATCTCCGATACAGACCGGACCTCGGCACAGAGGCCGCAGAGGCACAGGCTGCGCCAAAGGAAATGCGAACTTGGCTCGACAGAGGGAATCTCTGCCCAACACGTCATTTCGGGAATGACGGTCGGTGCGTGGGAACACGGGGGAAGGCGTCACAGAGCGCAGGCCCCAGGATAAACATGGTTTTTTTTCTTTAAAAACATTAAATTTGTTGGTAATAAAAGTACTAACTGCAGGTGACTAAGCTCTCTTGAGCTACTAATGAAACCTATCCTACCAAAGCTATTCACTTTTAAATGCGCTGAAGCTAACTCCGGGGTCCTGTCACGTCCCATCCCGTGTAACTCACCCACACGTGCCTCCCGTGCATGGCTGCGTGGGGCATGATCACACAAGTCATGGCAGGATAAATCCCAGCTGTCTTTAAAACAGAAAAAGTCAGTTATTTAAGGGAGATGCTTATCACTGCCTAACGAAGACAGCAGTGAAAACACCGCTGAGCCCTCGATTTTTAGTGCAGAACGTGATGCAATTGCACAAAACAGCCGTGAGCGCCATCGCCAGCCGGACTCTGGGAGCCGCGAGCGAGTCCCACGCGCCTCCGGACGCACCGCCCTGCGGGCAGAGAGCACTCCGTGCAGCTTTTATAAAAAATCCCTAGAAAAGTAATTTACGGTAATAAACCTGAGGAAGTTTCAAAATCTTCCCAGGAACCTGAATGGCTTATAAAAGTACCTTTTAAAAATGACTCTGAGAGCGAGCTGGGACTGGTTTCACACCTCACACCTTGCTCCGAAGGCGGTCACGGCGGGGACGCGGCCTCGCCCTATTGCTGCCGGGAGACTCTCCGCGCCAGCCTCCCCGTGCGGCGAGGCTGGTGCAGGGTCCTATCGGTGTGATGACTCCTCCCTGACCTTGACCTTTCTCAGTAACAGTTTGGGACATATAAGAAAAAGTACACGCACAGCAGGAAAATAAATTAATCCCAACTAAGCACTCCATCTAATCTAAGAACATACTATGGATAAGCAACTCTATCGAAGAACTACAAACGTGGTTTGTAAATTAAAATGCTTTTTTTTTTGCATTATAAATGGCCAGGCTAATACAATGGAACAAATGATTTCCAGCTCCACGTGGATTTAAGCATCATGAGGCTCCGCTGAAATCGAGCTGCTACTCAAGAGGTGTTTCTGATTTAAGGACGAATTTCTAGCACAGGTTGACGTCAAGGATGGGAAATACCGCTTACGCTTAAATAATTAAAATGTAATACAATGGACTGGGGATTACATATAAATAAAAAATTAACAACACGTACCCGAATTTCATAGGAAGTCAAACTACTATACCTATCTACTATTCCAGGAAAGAATTCTGATGTAGGTCATAGACGTAGGTGATATTAAAACCCAAGTTCACAGAGTTGTAAAGTCTTTAGTAGCTGAAAACTCGCCTGTAGTGTAACGTGTGTGAACATGAAGTCTCTGTGCAAACGACGTGGAAGCTCAGGTCCAGGCAGGAATTGCTCTAGAGCAACAACCACAGACAACGAACCCCAACACCCCCCCCAGGGACATCCTGCGGGAGGAGGTACCGTGTTACAGGAAGGGAGAGTCGCTGGCGACCGGTCTCGTGCACACGGGCGAACCATCACGTGAAACTGCGTTATTTAGACACCTGGGCGCACACGCCAACGTACTGACGGCGAGAAGCGGACGGCCGTCGCTCTCAGTCCGGGGACTGTCCTCGCGGAGGGCACCAGGCGGTGACGACCCGGCCACCCCCGGCCGGGGGCTGCGCAGCTCGCACGCCGTTAGGTCTCCGAGTTCCCCTCGCCGTTTTCCTGCGGCTGCAGCTGCTCCCTTTCGGGTTCCTCCTGGGGCGGCCGCACGCGCTTGAAGAAGCCCATCTGCCGGGCGAGGAAACACGACCGTTACTGCCGTGGGGGGCGCACATTCCGGGACCCGCGTGCCCGTCTCATCCCCGGAAACCGCTTCCTTCCCATCATCGGTGGTGCTCATGGCGCATCGTCATCATCATCAAAGACCCGTCCTCCTTCCCTTCCTCCTTCTCCTCCTCCTCCTCCTCTTCATCCTCCTCCTTCCCTTCCTCCTCCTCCTTCCCTCCTCCTCCTCCTCCTTCTCCTTCCCTTCCTCCTTCCCTCTTCCTCCTCCTCCTCCTCCTCCTTCCCTCTTCCTGCTCCTCCTCCTCCTCCTCCTCCTTCCCTTCCTTCTTCCCTCTTCCTCCTCCTCCTCCTCCTCCTTCCCTTCCTTCTTCCCTCTTCCTCCTCCTCCTCTTCCTCCTCCTCCTTCCCTCCTCCTCCTCCTTCCCTTCCTCCTTCCCTCTTCCTGCTCCTCCTCCTTCCCTTCCCTCTTCCTCCTCCTCCTTCCCTTCCCTCCTGCCCCACTCTTCCTGCCCCCCGCCCCCCTTTCCCCACGTCCGCTCCTTACCCGGTGCATCACAAACACCAGCACCGCCAGCAGCAGCAGCCCTGCCAGAACCGCCAAGATGATCACCCACACGGGCACCGGCATGGGCGCCGGCTGGATGCCCCAGGTGACGTCCGTGGTGACCTGTCGGGGGAGGAAGGTTTGGGTCTTAAACACAGCTCACCGACCGACTCAGCCACTACCTGAATGCCTGCTCTGTTTTAACGGCGTTTACATTCTTTCCTTTTCCTGTGTATGAGAAGTTATGATGAAACATCTGGCATCGACAGCAGACACAGACACACACACACACACACACACACACACACACACTCAACTCCCAACGACAGGACCACTTCGGGCACCGCCCACACGGGTTTCAGACAATCCGATCCAGTTGGTGATGTGTTGGCCCAATTTCCTGTCCTCCAATTAAAGACCCTCAAAATGCCTTCACTTCTCGTAGTTCATTTCCAACTTTCTGACTTTAAGGGAAAAAACTGCCAAAAACGTCCCCCATGAGATTCAGTAAACGCTAAGACTCTCACACAGGACAGGAGGCTGAAGAGAAAGGTCTACCTTTACCACGGACGGGTGAGGGAGCAAACTACTGAACTAACGTATAATCCCACCGAACGACTCTTCGCTACTTTAAAACGGCTGAGCCGCCCTTATCCAGGTAAACAGAACCCATCCACGGCCCCGCTCGCCACGCCCGCGACGTACGAGGGTGGAGTTGGAGATGTCGTCGATGGGGAGGTTCCTGTAGGGAAACTCAATGACGCTGAAGGCGGCCGAGGACTTCAGGGAGTAGGAGCGGTTCTGGTTCTCCGTCTGCGGGGGGACAGGAGAGTCGGGCTTTCTATTTCTTTGGGAAACGAGACGGCCGCCTGCTCGGCCGCGCCTGTGCACTCACGTTCATGAAGGTCTGGGTCCACAGCAGCGACCTCACGTACAGGATGGCGCTCTTCCCGCGGTCCAGGCGCCCCACCTGGCAGACGATCTTCAAGCACTCCGCCACCCCGCAGCCCTGCCGACGAGACGTCACGGTCTCAACTACAAGGCCACCCTGTCCCCTCTGCAACCTTTTAAAAGACGTTCTTACTGGTAGCCCTGCGCGCGAACCCGTGCGCCAGTATCTCTCCGCGCCCGCGGCCCAGGGGCTCTCCGCGGCCCAGGGGCTCTCCGCGGCCCAGAGGCTCTCCACGGCCCAGAGGCCCATCACGTTTCGCCAGGCCGCTCACGCTGCCTGCTCTCAGCGGCCACCCCCGCCCCCAACCCCCGGACTGGGGGACTCCAGTGGGGCTGAGAGGACTGGGTGCCACCATTGCAATGGAGTGACGGTTAATTTGCATATTACCCTTTTATTAGATAGGCCTGATTTCAGAGGAAGGAAGAGAGACAGAGAGAGAGAGAGAGAGAGAGAGACAGAGAGAGAGAGAGAGAGAAATATCAATGATGAGAGAGAATCCTTGATCGACTGCTTCCTGCACGCTCCCCACTGGGGATCGAGCCAGCAACCTGAGCATGTGCCCTTGACCTCCTGATTCAGAGGTCGACGCTCCACCGCGGAGCCACGCCGGCCGGGCATGCAGAACTGTTAAATTTCAAATATCATTCTTATGTTTTTGCTGAGGTCTCTGGGATCTTCCTGTCGTTTTGCACTAAAGCCTCAAGATTAGGGTGAGACCAAGGAAGGGGTGAGTTAACGGAGAACAGACCAACACGGTGGAGCCGCGTCTCTCTCACGAGGGACCTGTGACGAGGATGAGGAGGGAGGACCGCGTGGCAGGGGGACACGTGCAGCGGCCGCTGCTTCGGAGACGCGCCTCGGCGTCCCTTCCAGCGTCGCGCCTGCCACGTCTGAGGGCTCGCCGCGGAGCGCACTCACCAGCGTGTGGACGCCCCCTTCGCTCTGGGCCAGGTCCCGCCTGGTGACGAGGTGGCCGCGCTCGCCCTGCCCGGCGACACTGTCGTTCTTCTCCGCCGGCTGCGAACTTGAGACCTGGGTCACAGAGTCAACGGTGACACAGCGTCACGGAAAGCAGCCCCACCCCCCTCGTCGCACAAACCGTCGGGGGTCATGAACACGGGACTGAACACGCGTGACGGGCAGCCCGCGACTTCACACGGGAAGCACGGGAAGTGAGGACCCGTGCTGAGCGTGTCAGAGGAGGTCGCCGGGGCCTGGCCATGACCTCCTCCCCTTGCGCAGCCTGGAGGGGAGCCCGACGAGCCCGCCCCGCCCCCGAGGAGCCTGCACATTCAGGGGCGCCACGTGTGTGCTGGGCGGGGGAGGGCTGTCCCGAAGTCTACAGAACCCACAAAACGCCGTTTCCAGGGCCTCATCCAGAGACCCAGCCGTGAAACGTGGTGTCTTCGCCCCAAAGACAAATGGCAACAACAGAGCCCCCTGACACCGTGTCCCACGGGGACAAATCACAGTGCGACGGGACCAGAGTCAGACTGCGTCACTTCCTGCCTCCTGAGCCCGGCCGCGTGGCTCAGGGTTGGGCACCGACCCCCGAACCAGGAGGTCAGGGTTCAATTCCCGGTCCGGGCACAGGCCTGCGTTGTGCGCTCCATCCCCAGTGTGGGGCGTGCAGGGGGCAGCCCATCCGTGATTCTCTCTCTATCTCTCTCACTTCCTCTCTCCCCACAGTTCACATTTAAAAAGAGTATCTCCAGCCCTAGATGGTTTGGCTCAGTGGATAGAGCATCGGCCTGCGGACTGAAGGGTCCCGGGTTCGATTCCGGTCAAGGGCACCTGCCTGGGTTACAGGCTTGATCCCTAGTAGGGGATGTGCAGGAGGCAGCTGATCAATGATTCTCTCTTATCATTGATGCTTCTATCGCTCTCTCCCTCTTCCTCTCCCTTCTCTAAAATCAATAAAATTTTTTTAAAAATTAAAAAAAAGAATACCTCCAGGTCACTGAACCCCCCAGAGACATGGCGCACCAGGACTGCAGAGAATCAGCCCTCACTCATTATGCAAACAAACCATTTCACCTCGGTGCCCTGGTGATAAACTAAAACATGTCTGCAGAACGGGCTGTGGATGAAAACAGTGGTTTCATTCCATGCATTTCCTGGGTCGGTTTAGGGCAGTGGTCGGCAAACTCATTAGTCAACAGAGCCAAATACCAACAGTACGACGACTGAAATTTCTTTTGAGAGCCGAAAACCGACTTCTGCGCATGGGCCACGAAGTTTCCATCGCACTGTACGTGCGCGCCCGCACGTGGTAGTTTGTGGAAGAGCCACACTCAAGGGGCCAAAGAGCCGCCTGTGGCTCGCGAGCCGCGGTTGGCCGACCACGGGTCTAGGGAAAAAGCGATGGAACGTGCCGGGCGAGGAGCCGCCTCGGGCCTACCTTGATCCTCAGGGGGTTGATCTCCGTGTCGGCCGTGCAGTTCATGGGCCCGTCCACGTCGTACTGGAGGATGTAGAGCAGCGTGCTGTTGCGGTACTTGTGGGGCCACTGCAGGGTCAGCATGGCCTTGCTGAACGAGCTGGGGCCGTTGTTCCTCAGCTGCGGGGGCAGAAGACGGAGCCTCGGTCCGCCACGCGCCACCCGCTGCCCTCCCCTCCCGCCCTCCCCCTCCAGTCCTCCCCCTCCACCCCTCCCCCTCCCGCCTGCAGGAGCCGCAGCAACAAGAGTGGAGCAGAGCGTCTCCATAGTTACTCTCAGATCACCACACGCCTGTCACTATGGGAAAGAGACCGAAGGCGGCATCTGCTCAGGGGGAGGTCAGGATAAAAACAGGAACCGAGAGGAAGAGACCGGCCCTGACCGGTTTGGCTCAGTGGATAGAGCGTCGGCCTGCGGACTGAAGGGTCCCGGGTCCGATTCCGGTCAAGGGCATGTACCTTGGTTGCGGGCACATCCCCAGTGGGGGGTGTGCAAGAGGCAGCTGGTCGATGTTTCTCTCTCATCGACGTTTCTAACTCTCTGTCCCTCTCCCTTCCTCTCTGAAAAAAATCAATAAAATATATTTAAAAAAAAAAAAAAAGAAAGAGGAAGAGCTGGGCAAGTTGTTGGTGAGAGAGGCATGGCAACTGCTCGCCCTGCAGACACGGGATGCGGGTCTCTGCTGCGGGCATCTCCCTGTGGAGTCGGGTCTGCAGGGTCCCCGTGAGAACACTCGGGACCTGCAGCTCCCACTCCAGTAGCACCCACGGGTTTCAGACAACCACGGGCGCCGGCCGCGCTCTGCAGCCGCTTGAAGCGACGTGGCCCACGGAGACGAACGTGGGAACCGTTCACACACACACACACACACACACACACACACACCCCCCAGTGCAGAGTCACGCCAGCGCAGTTCCCGTAGGACGCAGGCAGACGCGTCTTTCCAGCCGTCGCCGGTCCCGTGTGCGCCCCCGAGGGACCCACCGAAGCCCCCCACCCCGCGCACCTCGTAGATGTGCTGGATCACCGGCCCCACGTCCTCCTCGGTCTCGGGGTTCTCCTTGTGCTCCCAGTTGGGGATCGGGAGGAAGACGTGGTCAGGACTCGAGACCCTAAACGACCAAGGAAAGCCCCCCACGAACATCAAAGGGACGGTCGGTCCGTCTTCCCGGGCGCCCTGCACCCGAAGGAAGGAAAGCAGACCTAACTGTTTTTTTTTTTGCTCCCACCCTCCCCCAGACCTAACTTTTAAAAAGCGCTGCGCCTGCTACCCGGAGCAGCGAGGGGCCAAGGCTTTACTTTCAAAAGGTAGCCTGGCCCGTGTGGGTCAGTGGTTAGCGCCCCGCCCTGCGCCCCGGAGGTCATGGGTTGGATCCCAGTCAAGGGCATGCACCTGGCTTGCAGGCTGGATCCCTGGCCCCGGGCGAGGTGCGTGTGGGAGGCGACCATCCATGTGTCTCCCTCACATCAATGCTTTGTCTCTCTGTCCCTCCCCGCTCCCCTCCCTTCCACGCGCTCTCAAACTCAGGGGGGAAATGTCCCCAGGTGAAGGCTCACAAACCACTTGGTAAAGCAGCTTAAACCGTGAGAATGCGAGACGCCCCTCGGTAACCACACTGACCCTCTGATCTCCACAGCAGCCAGCACGGCCAGGTCCACTCGGTACGACACCACCGGACTGACTTTATCGAAGAGATTGGAGCTGGGGGAGAAAACACCCTCAGGACCGAACGGACCCCGTCCCCACCGAGGCCGCGGGAGGCCACGGCAGGGACACGCCAAACGGGCAAGTTAAAAGCAACAAAGAAATTAAAAATGCATTATTTTCATTAGCATTTAATTCCAAGTTTTACTTACGTTTGTTTTGTTTTATAAACTCAAAACTGACAGAGTCCTTCTTATGATATACACAGTGATTTTAAAAGGGTATAACCAGGTAATGAAGTGCCAGTCTACTCTATTGCATGTTAAATTACGTACCATTTTTAACAAACATTCCCTCCACAGTTATACACTGAAAAGGTGGTCTTTAGTCACCCAATAAACTCAACTAAAAGAGAGGGAAGGCCGTGCTGTACCTCTGGATCTGTAGGTCGAACTTCACCGACGTGTCCATCTCCGACTGCTGGTGCACACTGAACCGGAGGCCGGCGCGGAGCTGACGGGGAGGGAGGGCGATGTCAGTAAAACCGGGTCCCATTAGGACGGCCCAACGTCCAGTGAACAAGAACGTCCTCAGCGCGTCTTTCTGCGCTTGCCGAGAACCTGGACGTCGCCGAAACCGGTGTGGCTCAGTGGATAGAGCGTCGGCCTGCGGACTGAAGGGTCCCAGGTTCGATTCCAGTCAAGGGCATGTACCTTGGTTGCGGGCACATCCCCAGTGGGGGGTGTGCAGGAGGCAGCTGATCGATGTTTCTCCCTCATCGATGTTTCTAGCTCTCTATCCCTCTCCCTTCCTCTCTGTAAAAATTCAATAAAATGTTTAAAAAAAAAAAAAAGAGCCTGGACGTGTCTTATCAGCGTCGTTACACCTGGTCTTCCTGGCACACCTCTTTCAGGACACCTGGGCCGACCCATATGGGGCCGAGGGAACAACAGCTCTTAGTGATCATCCCGCCTCCGTGTAATACTCATCGTCTCCCCCAAAACGAGAAAGTCAATGGTTGTTCTTCGACGGAAGCAAACAGCTACGCACAGTGATCTGCCTGCAGGACGCGAGCCCTGCGCTTGTGGGAAGGGGCAGGAGGAGTGGACGGTTCGTGAGCACAGGAGTGGACTCGGGAGACACGGGCAGGGCCGGCCCGGACTCCCCCCGGCCCGCAGCGCTCCACACCCAGCACCCGCCTTCTGCGGGTGGGAACGGTACGAGGGGAGGAAGCCGGCTTCGGGTTCGAGTAAAGGACACACAAAAGGGCCTTTCTTCAAACCGCCTCCCACGGTGCACAGCCGGAGCCGGCCACGGGGACAACCTGGAATGGTCTGGACCAGTGGTCGGCAAACTGCGGCTCGCGAGCCACATGTGGCTCTTTGGCCCCTTGAGTGTGGCTCTTCCACAAAATACCACGGCCTGGGCGAGTCTATTTTGAAGAAGTGGCATTAGAAAAAGTTTAAGTTTAAAAAATGTGGCTCCTAAAAGAAATCTCAATCGTTGTACTGTTGATATTTGGCTCTGCTGACTAATGAGTTTGCCGACCACTGGTCTGGACTGAAGGAGCTGTGAGCGGGGAAGCTAGAGACTGAGAAACAGGAAGAAAGCAAAAGCACGCTCCACTGGTTAACGAAACACGGTGTCAAACACACGTGAGCCCTGGCCGGGCCTCCGTGGTTCGATACCTGCCAATCACGGCCCTCGAAATCAACACCCACTGAAAGGCACCATTTTGAAGTGTTTATTTAAAAAATTTACTGTAGATAAACCCCCAGGGGGGGGGGAAAGCGCTCCTTTCTTTAGAAGATGAACACTTGCGTGTAACTGAAACGTCTCACCTGGGTCCCGGCCTTCATGGGGTTCCCCAGGTCACACACCACCTGGCGGGTCTGGTTTTCTGTCTTAAACGCACAGGAAAGTCTCGCCAGGGCCTGGGGCAGACAAGGAGACAGGATCAGAAGGAAAATAAATTAATAACAAAAAAAGGAAAAGGGAGAAAGCAGAAACCAGGAGACTAACAGTCCCCAGACAGCGTCCCGCAGTCGGACATTCACGTTCCTGCTGGACAGGCACGCGCACCATCGGCGCACACGGGCGGGTCCGGCAGAGGCCAGGCGTGCCAGCGGCCACACCCGAGCGGAAGCCCTTCTGGCCGGTCCCGGACGCAGACACGGAACCCCGGCCCCTGACAGCCGAGTCCGAAGGCCAGGCCGGGGCACCCTCTGCCGACTGGCTCCGGGCCCTCGGCGGGCCGTGCTCACCGCGCCCTGCCAGAGCCCGACGCAGGGCAGGAGCGGCCAGGGGACGGGGACAGGCACGCTGGCTGGCCGTGCAGCCTCGGGGGGCGGGCTGGGCGGGCCGTGCAGCCTCGGGGGGCGGGCTGGGCGGGCCGTGCAGCCTCGGGGGGCGGGCTGGGCGGGCACGCACTGCACGGGGAGCTCCCGGGGGCACGGAGACTTGGGGAGCCTGGGTCCCGGAGGCCGCGCTTACCTCGCTGTTGCGGACGACGCCAATGAAGTCTGCCTGCGGGGGCAGGGCCACGGTGAGCTCCGCCTCGTAGGCGCCTTCGCCCTGGTTCTGCGCCGTCACCATCAGGGTCAGCGGGTTGTCGTCCCCGATGTAGATCTTCTTCTGGTCTCTGCGGGCAGCACAGGCCCGGCCGTCAGACAGGCTGCGTGGGGCGGCGTGGCACGGCCGTCCACGGGACAGGAGACACCCTTCCAGCGTCCCGGGGTTTACACGACGGCCCCGCTCAACAGGAAGCGGACCCGGCAGGCGGCGCAGAGCCCACACGTCGGAGCGAACAGTGCCGACACGTCCCCGCCGCGCACGGCCATCGCGGACGTCATTTTACGTCTCCTGAGCGCACTGACTAAGCCTCTGATTTCAGGAAAAAACCGAACTGCTCATTTGTCCCGATTCTCACAAGAACGCTTTGTGGTTTAGGTCTCGTGCAAACGTGACGGGATTCCTCCCGTCAGGAGGAGGCCAATGATGAAAGGCGCCGAAAGAGGACGCGGTGGCCCTCTCACACGACCCAGCGGGGTGGGACCAGGCCCGTGGCCCACACAGCTAGCGAGAACCCGGCGCCCGCCCGCTGCACTGACGCTCGGTACCGACAGCTCAGCATCATCGTCAATCACGCAGCCCCTCCCAGGTGACTAGTTCCCAGCAGACACTGCCACTGGGGTGGGGGCCGGGCTCCCCTCTGCCGCCCTGTGCCTGTCGCGGGCAGACCGGCTCACCTGTCCACGGAGACCTCCAGCTTGGGTTTGCACACGTTGTCCTCGCCGCAGTCCAGGAGAATGTGAGCCTAGGAGAGAGGGGCGTGTCCGTCTCCTGCTCGGAGGGAGAGCGGTGCGGTCACACCCGCAGGGCACGTCAAACTACACGTGAAGCGCGTGAACACGCATGTGCACACATATATACATGGTACATGGATTCGTCAACTTCTTCGCAGGCTGACAGACAGGACTCGTGGCTGCTTCCTTTACACGGGTCCGCGAACGGCCAGGAATGGCACGGAAGGGAAGGACGCGGACATAAGACGACCGTGTGGACGCTGTCCGCGCCATCGCCAGGCGAGCTGTGACGATTGTGGAATGACGTGTCACACAGAAGAGGAAGTGACCGTCAAAAATGAGGGCTCAGCCAGGCCGGCGTGGCTCGGGATTGAGCCTCAAACTACGGACCAGGAGGTCACGGCTCGATCCCCCGTCAGGGCACATGGCCGGGCTGCAGGCTCCATGCCCAGTGTGGGGCGTGCAGGAGGCAGCCGACCCATGATTCTCTCTCATCATGGATGTTTCTATCTCTTTCTCCCTCTCCCTTTCTGAAATCAATAAAAACATATTTTTTAAAAAAAAGAGTATTTGAGATGTTAGAGTGTTAGACAAAGAAGAAATAACAACCAAAATGCAGGGTAAAGAATCCTATAAAAGAAGAAATATTAACCTAAAAATATGAACATGCAATAAAAAGAGGAAGAAATAGGAAATGCAATCATAATATCTGAATACATGGGTTTTACATAACGTTTTCTAAAAATATTGTAATATAGCCTGTATGACGTTTTATTGGTTTATTTGGTTTTATGAAAAGTACTATACACATATATGTGTGTGTGTGTGTGTATTTTTTAAATTAAATCAAAGATAAAACAGATATTAAACTTGTTTAGCAAAATATTAAAATACCACGTAAATTGGCGTTTTGTTTTCCTTGAATTATTTAACTGTTTCATGTGAGCCCACCTTTCTCTCCGTATCTGAGTTCCAAGTGGCTTTCAGTGTCTCTAACTCGAGTCCTTCCCCTTTTACTTCTTTGACTAAAATCCCAAGGTTATCAAAGCAATCCCTTGTGCTAATTTAAAACAGGAACAGCAAGACCATCAGGAAATTAACGTGCACGACTCGGGATGAGCTGAGAAGGCGCAGTACCTGCCGACTGAGGTTGGCGGGCGTGAACTGGTTGAGGACGGGCCGCAGGCCCGTGGCGTCGGCCGCCGTTCGGTAGTCCAGCCGGTACTCCATGAAAACGGTGATCGGAGTGAGCTTGTCTCTAAACTCAGATTCATCCTAGAAACAGGGAAGCCGCGTGTTAATGAGGACGCCACACTCCCCGGAGAGACCGTAAGAGCAGAACACACAGCCGCTGTGCGGCTCATCGCGGTCCGATTCCACCCAAACCCTCTGTAAACGGGTGCTTATCAAAGAAGAAAACATCCAAAAAGACGACTATTCACTGAGGACACAATCAATTTATCATTATAACGTAATTACTGGATTCACACAAAAACATACGAAGCGTGTTAATAAAACAAGCACTCAACACGCCCACCCTGGCCCGTGTGGCTCAGTGGTTGAGCGTCGACCTACGGGCCAAGAAGTCACTGGTCCGATTCCCGGTCAGGGCACAGGCCCGGGCTGCGGGCTCAATTCCCCGTGTGGGGCCTGCAGGAGGCAGCCGATCAGTGATGTTTCTCTCTCATTGATGTTCCTCTCTATCCCTCGCCTTCCTCTCTCTAAAATAAATAAGAACGTATTTTCTAAAAACACACGCCCAATACTGTAACCGGAACGTTACTGCCATCGGTCAGCTACCCCCGTGGTCCTCTCTGCAGCGCCTCATCCCTCTGCCTTCCCCGTGACCCCCGTCCTGAGCTAAGGCCCCATCCCTGTGCTCGCCTGCCGCCGTGTGTTACCGTGTACGTGTCTCTGAACAGCATGGTCCTGAGCTTGCTCTTCCTGTCTATTTAAAACTTAGGCCATACATATTCTGATTTGCCTCCTTCCGTCCAACACTCTGGTTGGGATCCTCGGATCCGTAGCCAGACGCCTTCTCCATCCCGCCACTGGCCCCGTTCGTTCTCATGGCCACCGTGTATGCGTCCCCGTGTTTGTGTCTTCCCCACTTTCTTTCTTTCGTGTCTTACCATTTTCTGATACAGGATTTTACATCCTTGGTTAGATTTATTCCAGGTTGTTGTGGGTTTTTGGGTGCAATTGTAAATGAGACTGCCCTCTTAGTTTCCCTTTCTGATCGTCTATTATTAATGTATAAAAATGCAGCTGATTTCTGGGTACTATTTTGTATCCTGTGGCTTTAACTGAATTCATCTGTCAGTTCTGGTAGTTTCTGGTGGAACCTTTAGGGTTTCTTTTATTTTTATTTTTATTTTGGAAAGAGAGGGAGAGAGATACAACATCCATGGTGAGAAGCATTGATGGGCTGCCTCCTGCACGCCCCCCACGGGGGATCGTGCCCACAACCCGGGCCTGTGCCCTGACCGGCAATCGAACTTCCCCCCCCCCCCCGCCCCCGCCCGGTGCCCGCGTGGACGCTCAGACACCGAGCCACACGGGCTGGGCTTGTGCGTGTTTTTCAGTTTCGTTCCTTTCTGCTCCGATCTTCACTATTTCCTTTCTCCTGCGCACTCGGGCTTTGCTGGCTGTTCTTGTTCCAGCATCTATAAGTGTCCCGTTAGGTTGTTCACGTAAGAGTTTCCTGTTTCCTGAGGGAGGCTGTAAAGCCGCCCATGCCCTCAGGGGGCGGGCCCCGCGCCCAGCCTGTGCCGGGGAAGGCGCTGGGGAGCGCGCGGTCTCCCAGGAGGAGGAGGCCGCTGCGCGGTCGGGCGCTTTAAAGAGCCAAATTCCTCACGGCACCTTCCTGTGGGCTTAGCGCACGACAACGCCCGGCGTGAGAAAAGCGCCCGGACGAGGAGAAACCCGCAGGAGGAGAAAGGACGGCGGAGGAGAAGGGCCTCACCCGCAGGTACGCCACCAGCTCCTCGCACTGCATCCGGCCCCCCCTGGGCACGGTCATGTTCTTGGGGTGGCCCGGGGACCTGTTGTGGAGAAACAGCGCTCGGCGAACTGCTCCCTTTTGCTTCAGTTTGTCCAAAAGAAGCTCCACCTGGAAGTCTGCACAAACCAGAGGTTCATAACCAACGGGCCCCGCGGACACGGACACCCCCGCCCTGGACACCACCCCCCGGGCCCCGCGGACACCACACCCCCCCCACACCACCCCCGGGCCCTCTGGACACCACCCCCCGGGCACCTCCCCACAGGCCCCCTGGGCCCCGCGGACACCACCCCCCGGACACCACCACCCGGACACCACCCCCCGGGCCCTGCGGCTCATGCACAGACGCCCCTCCCGCCTCACTCGGGGTGCTACGCTCCGTGGTGAGACCACACTGATTCATTCGGGATAAACGCACCACAATTAATGACATAATCCACCCAACTGTTCCCCAGATCAGGTCACAGTGACTCGGGCAGAGGGACACCTCCCTTCCGCATCAGAGTAACAGCTCGAGGGGAGGGAGCCCCGGCTGGACTCCGTGTAAACTACACGCAACAACGCTCCGTGGGTGCAGGGAGCAGGGCTCTGCTGATGGCGACTAAGAGGCACGCTCCCCACGAGAGTCAACACTGCGATGAGCGAGCCGTGTGCGCCCCCACCACTCCCACTGCCCCCAAACCACTCTCCCACCCTGTCCCTAAACGGGTCCCGCTAAGGCAGTGGTTCTCAACCTTTCTAATGCCGCGACCCACAGGTTGAGAACCGCTAGCAGGGTCGCTTAAGACCATCGGAAAACACAGATATTTACATTACGACTCATAACAGTAGCAAAATCACAGTTATGAAGTAGCAACGAGAATAATTTTATGGCTGGGGGTCACCACAATGTGAGGAAGTGTATTAAAGGGCCGCGGCATTAGGAAGGTTGAGGACCACTGATCTAAGGTGATGCTTGACCCAGACAGACAAGCGTTCAGTGCAAACTAGCCGCTCTCCGGGCGGGAGCACGGACGACCGCCCTCCGTGGACGGGCGTGGGTGTCACGCAGCACGTGGCCACACGCAGCAGTTCGGGTCAAGCACCACCTGAAGGCGACTGTGCAGCCCCGGCGTGAAGCCAGCCTGAGGGCCGGTGCTTCTGAGGTTCGCCCTAAGGAGTGCCCTCCGCGGAGGGAGAGCGCGGGCCTCTACAGCCACGGCGTCTCCAGGTTCCTCCGAAGGCTGGACTTCAGGTCAAATGTGGGTGGAAACCAGGGCGATTCCGCGTCCAGTTCTGCTCCATCCACCCCCCGCCCTCCGCGCTGTCCCTCACACACCAGGCACGCCCTTCCCGCGGCCCTGGCACGCCGTCTCCTCCGTGGGGAGCCTCCTCTCACCGCCCCCCCCCCAGGGCCTGCCTCCCTTGCTCCCCATGAACACCACGCACCACTGCACGCATTAGCACCACCCCACACACCACCACACGCACCACCACCACCGCACACACCACCACACGCACCATCACACAAACCAGAACCACCACACACACCAGCACCACTGCACACACCACCACACGCACCATCACACAAACCAGAACCACCACACAAACCACCACACACATCAGCACCACTGCACACACCACCACACGCACCATCACACAAACCAGAACCACCACACACACCAGCACCACTGCACACACCACCACACGCACCATCACACAAACCAGAACCACCACACAAACCACCACACGCACCAGCACACAAACCAGAACCACCACATGCACCAGCATGACTGCACACACCACCACGTGCACCAACACCACCGCACACACCATTCAGTGGCCCAGACCGCGCCGCCCCCTCGCTCTTCTAACCCACCTCCAGTTCAGAGCCAGCGGGCCCCTCCGAGGCCTAAGACGAAGCCCACAGGAGCCCCCCCCCCCCCCCCCCCCCCCCCCCCCGGCTCACGGGCCCTCGGCCGGTTCCCTGGCGCTCGCACAGGCCGCGCTGGGGACTGTCCGTGGCGTCAGCAAACTCGGGGCCTGTCCCCGGCGGCTGAGCTCCGCTCCCAGTGACTGAGCCGCCCAGCCCCTGGCGCTGACACGCGCTGACACGCACCAGGAGCGACTGTGGGCGCGACCCCGGCCCCCGTTGAGCGCCGTCAGCGCGGGACCCCACGGACACTCACTCAGCTTCGCGGGAAGCGCTCCTTTGCCATCCGCCCGCAAGCAGAACCTGACGTTGAAGCTGCGGAAATAAAAGGACACGCGTCCCGTCACTCGGGGCGGGCGCGCTGCCGTGTCCGCAGACCTCACGTCTCACACGCCGTTCTCGCGGCAGCGCTTTCCGTCTTTCCGTCTTAATGTCGCACTGAGCACAGGGAACGAGACAGCATCCTCGCACTCGGCCTCCGGGCCGCAGCCACTGCCTTCCACCGTCCCCTCGCGAGGAGAGAGAGAGACTCTGCTCACTTCCTCCCGAGTCTCCCGATCCCGGTGACGAGTGGGAACGAGGGGAGACCTCCCGACTTAACGCCACGCCCCTTTCATCAGCAGCCCCCCACGCTCCCTGTGACGAGCCCCTCCCCGACGTGCTCCCCCCATTTCCTGCGAGCCCCGAGATCCGCTGGCTCTTCGGGGATGAAGCCGTCCCCGCGTCAGCCACGCTCCCTTCCCCTCCACGCGCTCTGGCCTCCGTGCCAGGAGCCGAGTGTTCCCCAAAGTGGGGCACTCGGGGTGACGTAGCAGCATGTGGGTCGTCAGGGTCTTTCATCACTGAGTTACACTTATTCTGACGTGTAGGAGGAAGAGACTGGTTTCTCATTTTATCTTAAAATGTTTTAAAGCAAAATATGTCAGCTTAAAGAAAAAAATCTTAAGAAAATTACAAATACAAGTGGAATGAAAACATAGCAAAATCGTGCACTATAAGAACAGCATAAAAATACCTGGGCAAGCCTCTCTATGAAGCTTTAAGAGAAAAGAAAAAAAAAAGAAAAACAGAAAAAAAAAAGAATAGCATTAAGATATGGAGACTTGAGAAAACCCAAAGAATTCAAACGTTAAATTTTTTAAAATATTTTTTTTCTTTAAAAACTAGTAAAGGAACACGTGGAAGACTGGTGTATTAGAGAAAAATAATATCTTTTCATACAGCCCCTCACAGATATTAAATCTGAAGATCATACCTGTTAAAAATTAAAATGTTCATGGGTCTTTCTTAGAATAAATATAAATGAATTCTGAGATCTTATTAGCTTTTCCTTCTTTTTTAATATATTCACTGAGCATGTGTCATTTAAAAAAACTACACTAGTTTTTGGCCAGGCTGGCGTGGCTCAGTGGTTGAGCGCCGACCTATGAACCAGGAGGTCACAGTTCGATTCCCGGTCAGGGCACAGGCCCGGGTTGCAGGCTCGATCCCCAGTGTGGGGTGTGCAGGAGGCAGCCCATCCATGATTCTTTCTCATCATTGATGTTTGTATCTCTCCCTCTTCCTTCCTCTCTCTAAAATCAAATACACACACAAACACACACACACACACACACACACACACACACACATAAACTTTACACTAGTTTTTAACATACTTCTAGAGCTTTCTACATATCTTTCTGGAACAACATTTCTATAATCCAATCGACGACATGGTAAGAGAGCAGACAAATGAAATCTGCTTTAGCACTATTTCACCCCCTACCTTCCTTTTCAATTGTTTTTATAATAACTGAACCACAGGTCAGAATAACAACTATAATAATCACAACAACATAAGCTAATGCTCTTACCAGGAAACTTTAAGATCTGTCCCAGGCAGTGGGCAGGTCTTGTTGTCTTGGTTTAAAATGCTCGGGTAGACTTCCAGGCCAGCATGGACAGTGATGACCGGCCTGGCTCTAGGGGAGGGAGAGAGAGAGAGGAAGGGAGGAAAATGAAGAAGCTGTTCACAGTGTTGGACTGACTGGGCATTTCGGGTTCACACTCACTCACAGGGCAGAGAAGAGACAAGAACAAAACCTCAGGATGAATGACCACTGTCCCCCCCGCCCAGGGCTGCCCTGATTCTGGCAGGTGAGTCCCGTGACCGGCAAATTCCTCGGGCCCAGGCCACGTGGGACGATCGGCCAAACTCCCCGAACTCTGCCCATGAAAGCAGAACAGGGAAGCCAGCCGTGCGCTATGGAACACACACACACACACACACACACACACACACACACACACACACGGCGGGGAAACGAGGGCCGTGCGC
Organism: Cnephaeus nilssonii; assembly: GCF_951640355.1. Taxonomy (NCBI): domain Eukaryota; kingdom Metazoa; phylum Chordata; class Mammalia; order Chiroptera; family Vespertilionidae; genus Cnephaeus; species Cnephaeus nilssonii. The sequence continues at coordinate 1,186,236 of NC_137081.1, read as the reverse complement.
CATCCGTGCTGTTACGGAGGCAGGCTCTAAGATACATGCCACATGTAACGTCAGTGCGACACGGGAAAAATCCACAACGTACAAAGGATGCATACACACACACACAAACACATACACACACACACAATATTATTTTAATGCCTCATATGTTTCTGATTAGATACACTAATCTATATATATAAAAGGCTAATATGCTAAATGCCCAACTGCTGGACTGCTGGACAGATAGCTATGACACGCAATGACCACCAGGGGGCAGACGCTCAATGCACAGGCATGGAAACATGGAACAGACTGATGAATCTGAGAGGGAAGGGGGGGGGAGGGTGGGAAGAGATTAACCAAAGATCTTACATGCATATTAGAGGCCTGGTGCACGGATTCAGGCACCGGTGGGGTCCCTCAGCCTGGTCTGCGGGGATTGGGCCGAAACCAGCGTCCGACATCCCCTGAGGGGTCCCGGATTGTGATAGGGCGCAGGCCAGGCCGAGGGTCCCCACCGGTGCACAAATCCGTGCACCAGGCCTCTAGTGAACTAATAACGAGTCTGAGAAGAGACTTTTTTTTTATCAAATGCCCTTTTTATATTATTTGAATGTTTACGACCTGCATGTATTACTTCATTAACAGCCATTTTAAAAACTGAAACAGCCTGGCCAGCACAGATCAGTGATTGAGCATCGACCTATGAACCAGGAGGTCAGGGTCTGATTCCCCGTCGGGGCACATGCCTGGGTTGTGGGCTCCATCCCCAGTGTGGGGCGTGCAGGAGACAGCTGATCCATGATTCTCTCTCATCATTGATGTTTCTGTCTCTCTCACTCTCCCTTCCTCTCTGAGGTCAATAAAAAAATATTTTTAAGTACCAGTAATAAATAAAATAAAAACTGAGACGGAGATACAGATTTAAACTCTGTCCCGAAACGCAGCCGCTCCAGCCTGCGCTGTCCCAGTCGCTGGACAAGGACACGCCGTCTGCGTGAGGACACGGTGCCCGAGAGCCACAGTCACGTTCCCCCAGCACCAGCCCATCAGCTTCAGGGCCAGTTCCCTGCCCGTGCACACACACCGTGGAAGGTGAGCACCTTCCTCTCCCTGGGAGGCGAGAGGATGCCCGAGGGCAGGAGGGACGGACAGGCACAGAGAATAACTGGGGACGTGCACGAGGCTGGGCAACACGGGCGTGGACTCACACTGAGTGGCCAGATCATGATGATCTCTGAGCACATAATCATCTGGCCACTCAGTGTCTATCCTATAGAATAAAAGGCTAATATGCAAATTGTCCCCTCGACCAGGAGTTCGACCAGCAGGCAGGCCGGCCAACTGCCCATGTCCCCTCCCCCTGGCCAGGCTGGCCGAACCCCACCCATGCATGAATTCATGCACCTGGCCTCTAACATATACACTGAGTGGCCAGGTTATTATGCGTTCAGAGATCATCATGATCTGGCCGCTCAGTGTATACGCTGCCCTGAGCAACAGGGGTCCCAGACGTGAGTCATTCCACGCGGCCTTTGTGGTCAGAACGTTACGCACAAACACCACGTTAGTTTCTCGCCTCTCAGCAGAAAACGTCAACTCCTATAATCTGGGGCGACGTTTAAAAGGTGGGAGACTCTCCAGACACGATTTCAAGAACAAAGAGGAAAGCCTACAGGCTTTTTGAAATTAAAACTATCTACAGCGCTCTCCACTTGGGGACTTTCCTTCGATGACTACTACTAGCCTACGGTAAATCTTAAATAGAAAGAACAAACTGTACCGTCGCTTCAAGAAATTAAGCTGAATTAAAACCCTGGGACTTAACTGCCAGCGTTCGGTTAATTCCAAACAGAAGCGGCCGTGGGAACACGCTCACCTGTACAACACAGCTCTGTCCACGCCAAAAGCTCCCACAATCAGGTCTTAAAAAGAGTGGAAAAAAGTGTTAATAATAATGACGACAATGAGTTTTTAAAATCCACATACCGTCCCATACAACTGTCAATACATACAGTCAGGATTCAAACAGTCTCCAATCTACCTTCATTAGGAGGTCTAGGATAACCTTTAAAAGGCCAGAATTTGAACATTCGAAATGAGCTGCTACCGATGGCAAACGCTCCTCATACAACGAGTCTCTCCTTCAGGCAGGCAGGCAGCCTTCTCGTGGACACTCAGTAAAACCAGCAAAGCGGGGGCACGGCCCCACACACATGGACCATGAAGGGAAACGCTGTGTGGACGCCTGTGGGTTCCACTGTGCAAACATTTGTTCATTTTCTTTTATTTTTTAACCAAAACCAAAAAGCACATTACCTATATGGAGAATACCTAGGACTGACAGCAGACAGCACTCACATCAGCACACACAGAATGCATCCGTTTTCATACGTAGGAGTTGAAAAGGACTCACAATTAGAAAAAAATGCTGTCACAGATCGCTCTCAGTATAATAAGCTGGACTTGAGGAAGCCCCTTCCAGGCAAAAAAGAACGTGAAAAAAACACATAAAGACGGCAGACTGTAGTACATAAAAACTACGAACTTCTGTTGCCCCAAAAAGCAAACGGGACAAACAAGAAATACACGGGGCAGGAAACGGCAGGTGTACAGCTGTGTACATAGGAAGCGCAGTTTATTCTCGTACTATTATTTATTATTGTTATTGTTTTCCACACGAACAACTGTAAACCTATTTTTGTCTTAATTGAATTAGCCTAAAACCGTGGTCGGCAAACTGCGGCTCGCGAGCCACATGAGGCTCTTTGGCCCCTTGAGTGTGGTTCTTCCACAAAATACCACGGTCTGGGCGAGTCTATTTTGAAGAAGTGGCATTAGAAGAGAAATTTCAATCGTTGTCCTGTTGATATTTGGCTCTGTTGACTAATGAGTTTGCCGACCACTGGCCTAAAACATGCTATTTTAAAGGCACCTGCCACAAGTTAAAAAAATGAATTAATGAAAGAAAAACAGCCCAATAAAACAGAGGGGAAAAAAGATGTAAAAAAATAAAATTCACAAAAGTAAATAGATGCAAATGAACAAAACGCTCACCCTCACTAATAACCAAAAACGGAAAGTTAAGACACAATGCCATTTTCCACCCGTCACATAGAGTTACTCTACAGAGAACAGAAGAGGACACTCAACATGGGAACAAATGTGAGGAAAGGACCCTCCCTCGCTGCTGTCAGTGGTTTAAAAAGTGGCACACCTGCTTTTAGAGGGAGTGCGATTGCAGTTTGACAGTGTGTATCGACAAACTTAAAGAAAACACCGTGCTTATCTTTGACAAAACAATTCTAAAACTCTGTCTAGTAATAAAAAAATAAATTTTTAAAATAAGGTGTATACACACCAAAATTATATACAAGAATATAAATGCCCCAAAATAAGGTAAATACGATACAATATAGTCATTTGATAAAATGAAAAATATAAAATTCATGTTTTTGAAATAAAATTAATAACATGGGGAAACAATTCTGATACTTTAAGTGAATAAAATATGCTATTAATAGTGCATAAAGCATAATTCTATTTTGTTCATAAATGTGTATGAATGCATTGGAAAAGAGATTGCGAAATACGTTCTGCTGTATTTTCTAGAATTTCTATAAACACACTGAGTGGCCAGATTATTATGCGTTCAGAGATCATCATCATCTGGCCACTCTGTGCATATTGCACTTATAACCAGAAAATTCTTGAACTACCAAGACAGAGATAAGAACCAACTTCCTGTCCTATTTCTAAGAGCCCTTCGGCAGACTGGCCCACCGAGCTCACGTGAACTGTCCCAGCCACAAAGGCAATTAGTTTCTGCACCACATTTCGTTGGAAGAACAGACCCACTCCAAGCCTCGGTCTCTCTGAGTAACTCCAAAGTACATATGAGCCAGAAAGAAGATCTCCCTTTCTCTACTGGCTCGAACCAGTGGGCAGGGCTGGGCCAGCTCCCTTCTGAGTCTCTCCTCCTCCAGAAGGTGGTGATGAGCCGAGAAATCGCGCATTCTTCAGAAAATTGCACGAAATAACGTATTTGTTAAAAATCACAATGATTGGTCAGGTCCACAAAAATGTTAGATCACTGAAAACCAAAAAAAGGCCCTGGCCGGTTTGGCTCAGTGGATAGAGCGTCGGCCTGCGGACTGAAGGGTCCCGGGTTCGATTCCCAGTCAGGGCACAGGCCCGGGTTGCAGGCTCAATCCCCAGCGTGGGGCGTGCAGGAGGCAGCCGATCCGTGATTCTCTCTCGTCATTGATGTTTCCATCTCTCTCTCCCTCTCCCTTCCTCTCTGAAATCAATAAAATACATTTATATTTTTTAAAACAAAGGATGGCTAACGTTCAAAACCTCAAAAGGAGCGTTTGGCTCGGGTATCACTCCTCTGACATTTCCTCCCGGACTTCAGTGCGGGAGGCTCAGAGCCCGTGGTTTTGCTGGAAACGCCCAGAAACAGAGCTGCCTTTCCTTCAACGCCCCGGGGTGATGACAGCGGCCCCGCAGACAACCGGGGGCCCAGCCAGCACGTGACGTCCCGGCCTGAACGGACGCGCGGCATCCACGCGGCACAGGGCCCGGGTGCTCGGGGCCGCACCTGCACGCACCTGGGTACCCGTTGCGGTCGATGTCCGTGGCGCCCTTCATGGAGTAGCCGAAGCTCGGCGGCATGCTCTGCGCCGCCCACCGCCCCTCCAGGGCCTGGGACGGCGCCGCGTTCAAGCCCGTGGATCTGCCGTTGAAAATGTACACGACCCCTTTTCTGTCTTCACCCCCGTAGGGGGCGGCGATGGCGATGTCTGAGGGGGGAAGGGAGAGACGTGAGAGCGGGAGAGGAGGGAGGGGAAGGAGGAGGGAGAGAGGCAGGAAGGAGAGCAGCAGTCTGAGGACGGCTCACTCCGTAACGCAGCCCCGGGTTCAAGGACTCGACAGCCCTGGGTGGAGGTGACACTGAACTGGAGGCAGACGCTCTGGGTCTGACCTTGGACAAGTCTGTTAACCTTTTGGGATCTCAAGCTCCTCGTCCTTCAGTGGAGGGAGGTGAGGGCCAAACATCCCTCAGGCTCGTCCTGGCTCCCACATCCCAGCTAACAGCGGGGCGTGGTTTGGGTGTTTTTGTTTTGTTTTCCCAAAGCAAAAGTCAATCTGGCTTGGAAACTTGAAAATCAGAAATTCATCTTGGTCTTGCTCAACTTATACTGAAATAACATAAACCAATAAACGTTTGGAATTCTTTTTTAAAAAAAAACCTAAAGCAAAAACCACCAAGCGGTCACTATGACCTTCCTAACTCAAATCCTTTCCAAACGTGCCCACGCCCCTCCCCCTGCGGGTGCCGCCCTAGCCACACCCTTCCCACCCTGGGCCTGGGCCCTGGGAGACACGGATGAAGTTTTCTTCTTCATTTATCACTTTCTCTAAATAGTAAGGGGCAGATCCCTACTTACTGTTGATGATACCAACACTGACCGTTCAACTATGCAGCCTGTGACTTTTTAGAAAGGGCTTTAATAGTATTCTTTTTTTAAAAAAATCTTGGTCAAGTGTAATCGATATTTCATCCTATAATAAAAACCACTTTAAATTTTTTAAAAATGCCTACGGCAACTAATTAAATTATTAAACGGGACAATTCTAACACAGGGAGCTCATTCCTTTTACTGGCCCGCACGAAGGGAGATACAGCCTCCCTTGGTCACAACGAAGTGACAGCTTCAAAAATAGTCACAGCCAATCACAGCTTGGAAGTGAGTGACAGCCGGCCGTGCGGCCCAGGTGCCTGGGAGCCTATTTTACTGGCACGCTTGTCCCCACGATGGACAGCAGAGGGCACTGCCGAGCAGGAGACGGAAAAGCCCGGCTCACAGGCCAGGGCCCAGGCTGGCGGCCAGGGCAGGTCCCTCTCCCACGGGAGCGAGCCCAGCGCCCCATCCCGGCTGCAGGAAGAGGAGCGCATGAGGATCCGTATTTGAAATGTTTGCTCTGGTTTTCACGGAAAAGGAGCACCTTCACGGTTAACCGAGGGCGTCCGACGCGGCCACTCGCATCCTCCCCGGGAAGGAGGCTGCTCACGGGGGTGCAGACCGTCTCCAAGGGGCCCAGAACCCGAGCCCCCGCCGCGGGCCTCGGCCTCACCGTTGAAGCCGTCCTGGTCCAGGTCTCCCAGCGGCGCGATGGCGCTGCCGAACCGCGCGAAGACCTCGAAGCCGTGGAGCCTGGTGGTCTGGAAGCCCCCCGAGGGCCTCTGCAGGGACACGCAGACCTGCCCCACCTCCTGCAGCTTCCCGTCCGAGCCGCGGTCCATGAACAGCGGGGCGCCGATGAACACGTCCGCGTAGCTAGGAACAAACCCACCCATCCCGCGTCACCCCCGCGTCACTGCCCCTCCCACATCTCCCGGCCACACGGAGGACAAAACGGTCATCTCAAACCTCAATGGCCCTCCCACTCTTTAAAAAAAGAAAACCAGGAGTTACCCACAACATTACTTCTTTCCTTCCTATCAGCGGTCGGCAAACGCATCAGTCAGCAGAGCCAAATATCAACAGCACAACGAATGATTGAAAATCCTTTTGAGAGCCAAATTTTTTAAACTTAAACTTCTTCTCACGCCACTTCTTCAAAATAGACTCGCCCAGGCCGTGGTATTTTGTGGAAGAGCCACACTCAAGGGGCCAAAGAGCCGCATGTGGCTCGTGAGCCGCAGTTTGCCGACCACGGCTTCCTATGATCAAAGCTATTAAAATAAATTATGAGGGTTGGCGGGGGAGCGGGGAGGGCTCAACCAATGAACTCACATGTGTACACGCATAACGCATGGACCCTGACAACGGGGAGGGGGGGTGAAGGCCTGGGACGGGGCAGGGTGGGAGGTCAGAGGGGGAAAATGGGGACATGGGGAATCCTTTCAACAATAAGGATTTAAATAGATAAAAAACACAGAGGCTGCCTAGTGCTCCTGAAAGGCTGCTTCAAACTGGTTCCCCAAACAGAAGACTTCGGAGCAAAGGGACCAAGAGGCAGAAGAAATGTTTAGTTTTCGGAAACGCGCATAAGCACGGGACGCAAGCCGTGTCAGGAAACAGTTTTCAACTTACTCATCCCCGTTGATGTCAGTGGCAGCGACAGCAAATCCGAAGTACGCCGCCATCTGGTGAGGAGACGGAAAGGACACGGTTACCCCCGGCTGTGGACGCCCGGCGGCGCGGCCTATTTATCACGGAGGAGGGTGGTTTCTCCGCACACAGGGCTTCCTCTAAACGTCTCCTCTTCTGTTCACCCACACGGCACCCTCCGGTGCCAAGGCGTGTTTGTCCTCCTAGATTCATGAGCAGAGCGTGTCCCGTGTACACCATTTCAGTGAGTGTATTACATACAGCCCAGCTGGCGTGGCTCAGTGGTTGAGCGTCAACCTATGAACCAGGAGGTCACGGTTCGAGTCCCGGTCAGGGCACATGCCAGGTTGTGGGCTCGATCCCCAGTAGGGGGCGTGCAGGAGGCAGCGGATCCATGATTCTCTCTCATCACTGATGTTCCTCTCTCTCTCCCTCTCCCTTCCTCTCTGAAATCCATTAAAAAAATATTTAAAATAATAACAACACTGCACATGGGAGCCCCGGTCTGCCTAATGGTCCTAATGAGAAGCCGAGGTTCCCCACAAAGAGCCGAGGAGAAGCATGACCGCACACAGAAGGATCATGCCTGCACACAGAAGGATCATGCCTGCACACAGGAGGGCCATGCCTGCACACAGGGCAGGTCTGCGGCCCCAGATGAGCTGAGGGATGATGGGAGGAGGATCATGCCTGCACACAGGAGGAGGATCATGTCTGCACACAGGAGGATCATGCCTGCACACAGGAGAAGCTGCCTGAGGTGAGGAAGCCGCCCCAGCATAGAGGGACCCCCCTGCACCCCGAGGGCAGGCCATCCTGACTGTCCCCCATGGGAAGAGGCTGCGGGGACCGGGGTCCAGTCCCTCTCGCTATCAACCCTCCCTCGAGGCCCAACCATCCCCGCTGAGCAGGACGTGGGCCTGAGCCGGGACCCGAAACCGGACAGCTTCCCTCCGAGTGCTAGCGAGCTCTTCCCGTGCCGTTACCACCTTCTGAGGTCACTTAAAGGGCACAGATCTGCCTTAGAGGGGAGGTTAAGTCGTCAGCACGAAAAAGGATGTTTCTGGTTTTGTGTGTGAGTGACTTGATTCTGCATTTCCTTTTTTGAAAACAACTAGCATAACATGCAATTACAAAAGTATCTGCTTAAAAAATTACTTTGATTAAAACAATAAGAAATACTTAAAGCCCATTTTACATCTGTAGTATTGATTACTGAACCGATATTTATTATATATTGAATATTAAACCATTAGGATTTGCCAAGAAAAACTGTAAGACATTAGGAAATGCTGACAGTAAGATGTTAAATGGAAAAAAACATTTTAAAGGCGTACCTGCTCACCAGTAAAATTGTACAAGGAGGACATGTTCTTCCCATCATAGATATAAACCTGTGCAGGAAAAGAGAAGTAGATGAGATACAGGAAAAGTTAAGATAGTCCAGATTTTTAAAAAATATTTTTAACTTTCCTACCATTCCCAAAGTCCTCGCTGCTCTCGGAACTCCTGAAACAAAGTCTGAAAAGAAAAAACCCAATTACTCATTTTTAAGACCAATATTGGACACTAAAGGAGGAAGGGACATGTCAGAAAGCTGTGGGTTTCGTTATTTCAACAGATGATAAGGAAGAGATTTTCTAAAGAATCGGAATCCGTAACCAGGGACCACAGTGTGTCTCAACCACAGACTCAAACGTGAACAAAACAGAGAGACTCATGAGGACCCTCTGATACACGCCTGTGAGCTGGTGGAAGAGGCAGTGAGATAAAGTGGCCGAAGAATGAAGAAAAGCACTGGCCGGCGTGGCTCAGGGGTTGAGCACCGACCTGTGAACCAGGAGGTCACGGTTCGATTCCCGGTCAGGGCACAGGCCCGGGTTTCGGACTCGATCCCCAGTGTGGGGCGTGCAGGAGGCAGCCGACCCATGATTCTCTCTCATCATTAACGTTTCGATCTCTGTCTCCCCCTCCTTTCCTCTCTGAAGTCAATAATATATTTAAGAAAAAGATAAGAATGAAGACAAGCGGTATTTACAGGAATGAAAACCAGCAGAGCAAGTGAAACAGGACAGAGGTGGTAGTTACTCAGAGACAGATCCGCATTGGGGCGGGTCTGCGGCCCCAGAGGAGCTGAGGGATGACGGGCGGGCGGGCGGGCGGGCGGGCGGGCGGACAGAGGTGGAGTGAGGGGAGGGTGGAGTGAGGGGGAGGGTGGAGTGAGGGGGGTGGAGTGAGGGGGGTGGAGTGAGGGGGGGTGGAGTGAGGGAAGGGTGCAGTGAGGGGGGGGGGGTGGAGTGAGGGGGGGTGGAGTGAGGGGGGGGTGGAGTGAGGAGAGGGTGGAGTGAGGGGGGGGTGGAGTGAGGGGGGGTGGAGTGAGGGGAGGGGGGAGTGAGGGGAGGGTGCAGTGAGGGGGGTGGAGTGAGGGGGGGTGGAGTGAGGGGGGGGTGGAGTGAGGGGAGGGTGCAGTGAGGGGGGGTGGAGTGAGGGGGGCGTGGAGTGAGGGGGGGTGGAGTGAGGGGAGGGTGGAGTGAGGGGGGGTGGAGTGAGGGGGGCGTGGAGTGAGGGGGGGTGGAGTGAGGGGGGGGTGGAGTGAGGGGGGGTGGAGTGAGGGGGGCGTGGAGTGAGGGGAGGGTGCAGTGAGGGGGGGTGGAGTGAGGGGGGCGTGGAGTGAGGGGGGGTGGAGTGAGGGGAGGGTGGAGTGAGGGGGGGGTGGAGTGAGGGGGGGTGGAGTGAGGGGAGGGTGCAGTGAGGGGGGGTGGAGTGAGGGGGGGTGGAGTGAGGGGAGGGTGCAGTGAGGGGGGTTGGAGTGAGGGGGGGGTGGAGTGAGGGGGGGTGGAGTGAGGGGAGGGTGCAGTGAGGCGAGGGTGCCGATTGGCCTGAAGGAAGGCGTAGCCCCGCCCTCCGAGGGGACCGCCGCCCGCAGAGCAAGGAGGACGGAGCCAAGGAAACAGAGGGGAACCTGGTCCCTCGAACTTAATTCGTTCCGGAAGGCCGTCCGAGCAGCGATTCAATCAAAAACGGATCATTTTCCCATTAAATGATGTAGATTAACCGTTCCAGACCCCCAATGGTCCCCATGTCAGCCTTTCCTATATACAGTCCACGTCTAACGTGCTGTCTAATCTACAAACACCGCTTTTCTTAAATTCGCAGAACCACCGCCGGCCAGCCTGAAAGCAAGTATTCCTGCCACTGCCTCCCGACAGCTGTCCCAGGCCAACGGCTTTTCTTCTGTCCCAATCCACAGGTTTGCTAGCTCTTCCACGGCCCGTGGCTGCTGTTGTGTGAGCACAGGTCACACCCTGCCCTGTGGAGGCCTCCTTGTTTCAAAGGGGTGCCAATCGCCGGCCTCGAAAGCCCCCTCTCCTCGGCCTGGTGCCTGCCAGGAGCTGGCTGTCCCGCTGAGGTACCAGCAGGAAAGAGCTGTCAGGTCGAAAACTGCAGTTTTGGTCGACAACCGAGATATTTTTTTCTGTGGAGAACTGAACTGTTCGAGACGGGAGGCGTTCGAGAAGCGAGGTCTGACTGTAACGGGTGGGGGGGTGGGGGGGGGTCTGGGAGGACACTGAGCACCCCACCCCCAGCACAGGCTCCATCGCCTCAGCCTTGGCCTGAGGACATCGGACGCGGCCAGCTCCTGTCCGTGCCCTAGCGCCGCCCTCGCTTCCAGGACATTCCATGAAACGGTGTCAAAGCTCGTCCCTGGCTGGACTTGCTCAACGCTAAGTCCCCGTGTTTAAAAAAGGATGAAAGGCAGTTCGAGCCGATCCTACCGTCTATGCCATCGCCGTTGAAATCGCCGACCGCCACCGAGTAACCTGCACAGGGAACAGAAGGTGGAACAGCATCAGGCGGGCATCCGCGTGCTCGCCGCAGAATCCTCTAGCAAGTCCTCGAACGGCAGTATTTCCTCCTCTGGGGTCACAGAGTCACACGTGCATGAGAAACGCACCTTAAAGAAGGCACCTGAGCTAAATATTCGAAGAGTAGAACTCTATTCGAAAAACAAGCCTGTTTTACCAGCATCACGGAGTTCCTGGGAAATGTGCAATTCATCATGAAGCAGCGACGCGTAACAGATTTCCCCAGCCAGCCAAGCGCCGTGTCTGCCGTGTGCACTTGGTTTAATGAACCAGAGACATTGGAGAAGAGAGCGAACGTTCATAAATCCTAACGCCACAGCCATCGTTTAATGCAGCAAATAACACAAGCTCGGAGCCAGGCCGCCTGGGCGTGAGGCTCAGGACAGCACGTTGTAAGTGAGGGGCTTTGGGCAAGCTAGGGGGCCTCTCCGTGCCCGAGTTTCTTTATTTTATATAAAATGGGAACAATAACAGTGCACGTGACAGACTTCTTGTGAGGATTCAATGTGTTAATACTGAAAAGCACCTGGTACAGTACCCAGTAGCATAACTTAAAAGTTACCTGCTATTAACATCATAGTATAAATCACTGGTCGGCAAACTCATTAGTCAACAGAGCCAAATATCAACAGTACAACGATTGAAATTTCTTTTGAGAGCCGAAAACCAACTTCTGCGCATGGGCCACGAAGTTTCAATCACACTCTACGTGCGCGCCCGCACGTGGTATTTTGTGGAAGAGCCACACTCCAGGGGCCAAAGAGCCGCGTGTGGCTCGCGAGCCGCAGTTTGCCAACCACAGGTATAAATGATCATGCTCTTAAATTTCAGTTACTGAAATTTCAAAATAACCACACACTCTGCAGCAGAAGGCAATCATAAACCACTGCTGCATTTTCTGTTTTGATGTTTCTTTATCATTTTTACCTTAAAAACCCTATGAGGAGACAGCTCACTGATTCATAGGTTGCCAGGAGCTGGAGCCCACTGGATAGCATGGAACAGGTATTCAAAATAACAATTTGAAATTATACGTCCCTTACGTTATAAAAAGAACACAAAAACCTGAATCTCACAGAAGAGTTCCCTACGTAAAGCAGCAACTACAAGTCCACTCGAGTCCAGGACACGAACCCAGGTGTTGGCTTTACCTACCCAGGTAGCTGTCGTCAAAAACAGCTTGCGCAGTCCGCGTCGCCAGCTGGTTGCTGTACTTGATGCTGTAAACTTTGGGGTCGTATTTAGAAACAATTTCTGCCACCTGATCCGATATGAGCTGACCTGGAACACAGAGAGAAAAGTAACTTTCCAACGGGAGCGTTAAGATGCATGGAAAAAACAGCATCGATATTATTATTCTAATGATTAGCTGTAAGTACTTCTCCTTCACAACATTAAATCTGAAATTGGATTTTATTTTAAGACACAATTATTTCTATTCCATCTAGTACACACTTAAAATTGGTCTCTGCTAATAAACAAAATTTTCTGAATAGAGACTTCGTCTTAATTCCCTAAAAAAAAAAAAAAATCAATGTTAAATAAATGGAATAAAATCAAGGGCTATTTTCCAACAAAATTGGCCCTGATCGCCAGCCAGGTCTAGGGACCCTACCCGTGCACAAATTTCGTGCACTGGGCCTCTAGTACTATATATTATGTTATATACTATATATATATATATATATAAAACACTATAAATATTGCCTTATAGTCCTTTAAAAAACACTGTGTAACTGGTAAGTGATTATACAGGGTGTCCCCAAAAATGTGTATGTACTTTGAATGATTATGAAGTCGGTGTTTATTAACATACAGTTCATTTTCAAAACCGAGTTATTAGCTGCTAAAGTGTAGATACATTTTGGGGGGACACCCTATAGACTGTATTTTTTTCTATTTCTTTCTAAGTGAAATAAGCCAATCTGAGAAAGACAAGTATCACGTGATCTCACTTACGTGTGGAATCTAATGAACAAAATGAACTGACCAACAGAGTAAGACCCGAAGCCGGGAGGCGTGGAACAGACGGACATGCCTCGATGTGGGGGTGGGGGGTGAGCAGAGATAAACCAAAGAACGTATATGCACAGCCCATGGGCACGGGCAATAGGGGCGGGCGGTTAGAGGCTGGGCCGAGAGTGGTCAAGGGGAGGAAATGGGAGACATCTGTAATGCTATCAACAATAAGATATATATATATATATATATATATATATATATATAAATAACAATGATTCGAAATCTCACAGGAGCACGTGAAGACAGTGGGTGTCGATCAGCACGGTCGTTAGGGGTGATCTGAACCACGCTCACCTACCTTGCCAATAGAAGCTACCAGGACCGCCAAGAAGCACTCTGTCGGCCTAGATGAAATCAAACGAAACGCTGTATTTAGAAGCAGGAAGCTTTAAACACGGGAGCCGTGACATACACAGGAGAGCGCCATCTATGCACATGTATGAGTGGAACATAGATACACAGACATTAAAGCGAACAGAATCATAAATCTCAGGCGCATCCAACTCCGTCTCAGGCATTCCCAAGGTACCTTTTCTAAAACACAACAGAAATGAGAAGTTATAATATATATCCATTGAATATACGAAAATTAACGCGCGTAACACACCACCTACAGGCTCTGTGGCTCGTGGCTGCTTCACCGACGTGGCACGAGCGTCATCACAGGGTTCCACCTCGGAAAAACGCCGCTCCCTACTACTGCCTCCTGCAGCTGTGACGACAGGCCGCCGTCCTTCCTCAGAGCCTCACAAACGCTCCCGCGGAGGGACGTGCTCGTGTCCCGCAGACCTGAGCGGAGGGAGGTGAGGGCAGGCCTCCAGGGCGTCGAGCGCAGACACGTGGCTCCTGACCGGCCCTCCTCGTGCCTCCAGCCAACGGCAGGTGCCGCGCTCGGGTGTTCCGTGTCCACGCTTCCCCTCTCGGGAGGTGCTTCGTGCTGGAGGAGAAGGACATCACGTCCCCCGCCACGTGTTCGCGGAGCCCCCAGCTCTCAGCCGCCGGCTCAGGGCTGCGCAATAGCTGCTTCTGTCGCCTGCTCTAAAGTGACACCGGTTCTCCGGACGTGAGTGAAGAACGCGAACTGTTAGTGCAGCCGTGACTACTCAGTGAGAGTACTCCCACACGTGTCGGCACAGGAAACACGGACACGTTTTAAAAAATACAGGAGCCATTTGAAAAGACATCACGCAAGTTCAAACCTATTAATGTTTATTACCACACTTTGTCTCTTTGTTTTGTTTCCCTAAATTGTGAACTGAGTAAATTGTGAATTTCAAATTGAGTAAGTTAAAATAGATTACTTAGTAAGGAGAGAGCTAACTATAATTATCAGTACCTAGCCTAGAAAAAAGATTTAATAAAATATAAAACATTAAAAAAAAAGAAAATGCTTTACGATTATAGTTGATGCTTTAATACATTTAAGGCACGCTGCCTCACATTTCCTAAGAAAGCCGTAGTACGCTCTCCAAGGGAGCTCTACTTTTAATCAATCAACATATTGGTGAGACTTCTCTAAGAAGTAATTCAAATTCTCAATTCCATATTCAAAATGCCCAGACCCACCCCCCCCAAAATAACCACACACACCAAACCCCAGGAAGGAACGTGCTCAAGAAACTCTTCCTTTGAAAATGTAAACCCAATTCTTATTTTAGGAAAAAGATAAAGACCATCAACTCTGGAAAGCATGTCAGCCCCGTTAGAAATACGCGGACCCTGAGCACCCGGCCCGGTCCCACCACTCGTGGCTTCGGGTCTGCTCGGTGCCTGCAGGCACGTTACCGGTGGGAAATGCCCACGTCTCTCCACGTGTACGTGACGGAACTCTAACTTCCTCACAAAGCTCCCGATGATGCTTTTCTGAAAAGTCAACTTCCATCAAAGCCAGAACACGGGAACGTTCCAGAAACTGGAGATTTTAACGGTGAGTCACAATAGTTACCTGCCGCCCACCGAGACTCCGTCCCCACGTTGATGCCAATTCCAGAAAAAGCAGCATCGAGGGCGAGAACGCAGAGACCACCACCCGCCGGGGTCACATTCACCGGCCGGGGTCACGTTCACCGGCCGGGGTCACGTTCACCCGCTGGGGTCACATTCACCGGCTGGGGTCACGTTCACCCGCTGGGGTCACATTCACCGGCCGGGGTCACGTTCACCCGCTGGGGTCACGTTCACCAGCCGGGGTCACGTTCACCGGCCAGGTCATGTTCACCGGCCGGGTCACGTTCACCGGCCGGGTCACGTTCACCGGCCGGGTCATGTTCACCGGCCGGGGTCACGTTCACCGGCCGGGGTCATGTTCACTGGCCGGGGTCACGTTCACCGGCCGGGGTCATGTTCACTGGCCGGGGTCACATTCACCGGCTGGGGTCACGTTCACCCGCTGGGGTCACATTCACCGGCCGGGGTCACGTTCACCCGCTGGGGTCACATTCACCGGCCGGGGTCACATTCACCGGCCGGGGTCACGTTCACCCGCTGGGGTCACGTTCACCGGCCAGGTCATGTTCACCGGCCGGGTCACGTTCACCGGCCGGGTCATGTTCACTGGCCGGGGTCACGTTCACCGGCCGGGGTCATGTTCACTGGCCGGGGTCACGTTCACCGGCCGGGTCACGTTCACCGGCCGGGGTCACGTTCACCGGCCGGGGTCACGTTCACCGGCCGGGGTCACGTGCACCGGCCGGGGTCACGTGCACCGGCCGGGGTCACGTGCACCAGCCGTCTGCACGAAACAAGCCGCCGTGACAGAGAAGCTGAAGCACCGACCCGTTAGTTTTAACCACGACGGAGAGGAAGGCGGGCTGGACTCTCGTTCAGTCTTAAACGGGAACTTACTTTCGTGAAATCGATGCTGAATCCTCCTTGACAGAAGCCCTGTCCATCAGCATCAATATTTTCTAAAAAAAAAAAAAAAGATTGGAAATGTACACACACCCCCAAACGAGCAAACACCACCAACGAGAACAAGCCTGACATCACCGTGACGACGTGACAGTGCACGCGTCTCACTCACGCGGGCTCTCACGGAGCCGCCATCACGTTATGAAAAGTACACGCGTGTTCTCTCAGCGAGGATCACAGAGATGAAAGGTCCCAGCCAGTCACCAGCAACGAAGATGCTGCTGGCTTTCAAACTTCTTACTTTTAACCACAAACCACAGCAAGATTGGATTTTATCACACACACACACACACACACACACACACACACCCAACACGCACATATAGAACTAAAACCGTTTCACAAAACATTGTCACCGTTCTTACGTACCGTACACGCCACCATTCTATAGTTTATCCCATTCCGTTCCATTTTTTTTGATGCCTGGCTATGACCCGCTATTCTGACTTCGTAAAACAAGAATGAGCTGTGATCGGAGTTAAAAACTCCCCTTCGAAATCCCAGTTTCTTACTGTTATGGCCCTACAGTCGGGAGGTCCTTGCACTAGTGAAGAAACACATACATTCCTAGCACATACATTTCTTACGTACACTTTATAGCCAATGACAACAACAAAACCTACTTCAAAAACAGTCCAGGACTTCGGGGGGCAGCCAGCACCTAACTGATGTTCGGGGAGAAGCAAAACACGAACGGCTCCTCACAACTCGTTTAGTTCTGGGGCCGATGAGCGCGGACGGCGATCCACAGGACACTGTCAGGTACTTTTACCTGATAACAGATGCCACCCTTCTACTCCTCGGGGGCGACCCTTTTCGGGGGACGACTTCTGGGCAACTGGTCTATTCATTTAAGTGAGATTTAATCGTGAGTAATATTGTACCTAGAATAGACGTAGGAGTGAACCTAAAGATTCTTATTTTGAGGATAAACAGGAAACAGTGAAAAAAAAGGCTACTCTTCACTTGGCAAGGAATTTTCTCTCCTTAATCTACTTGTCAATCACAGCGGACATACGGTATTCCGTTACTTTCAGGTGCACAAACAGTGATTACACATTTACATGCCTTGTGGAGCGATCACCCTGATCCTATCGAGGAATTCTTACAGCCCATGTCGCCACAGAGAAATAGTCACGCTACCGCGTGGCTGTAGTTGCCTCCCAAATAGAGGAACCGAAACCAATCTATTTTAAGTCATTAGGACCACGGGCAAGGACTTTTGTCAAATACTCCCACCAAAAATTCTGAACCCTTTTTAAAAAACTTGGGAACTGCCCCAAGATTACACACTTAACATTTTTTTTAAGAAATAAACCTCAAGAGTGTAGTTACCCCGTGTAAACTTTCCTGCCCCGGAGGTCCGGGGACTGCCGGCCGGGGTTCCCGGCGTCTGTGCAGTCACACGGAGGGATTCTCTCCGACCTCAAGCCAGACGTGCATTCCCTCTATTCGAGTTCCATCGGGGGCGGTTTCGGACTAGTGATAAGGACGTCCTCTCACCATCAGACTTCCTCGGCTTCCCAGAACACCCCGTAGAAACCACCACTGCCCTTTAAAACTTTCCTAACAGGAACACTATTTTTTTGTAATGGGTGTGGGGTTTTTTAAAATTGATTTTTAGAGAGAGAATAAGGGAGAGGGAGAGAGAGATAGAAACATCCATGATGAGAGAGAATCACGGATCGGCTGCCTCCTGCACGCCCCCCATGGGATGGAGCCTGCAACCCGGGCCTGTGCCCTGACCGGAATCGAACCCTGACCTCCTGGTTCATGGGTCGACGCTCAGCCCGAGCCACGCCGGCCGGGCAGGAACACTGTTAAACGGAGTGTTTATGCCGCCATTAAGAACTTTATGCTGACCACCACCTCCCGCAGAGGACGCTCTGGGTGTTACCTGCGGGCCGTGGCACCTCCCGCACTGGAGCGGACAGTGTCGCCCACAGCGGCGCCGACGGTGGCAGGAGGGCAGCTCCCGTGTGCGCAGGCTCACGAGGCCGGGCCCGTGCTGAGCCCTCCCTAGCAGCATCCCGTCCCAGGTCACAGGAGGGGAAGCGGAGGCACCCGGACCGAGGTCAGAGCGGCTCGTGGGGCGGGAGCAGGAGCAGGGTGCGCGCGGGCGTGTCTCTCCTGGACGCGGACCCTCGGGAGCCACCGGGGACGGGAAGCCCACTGGACGTGAACACCGAGAAGGAGCTGTGTCCCAGGAACGTCCTCGTCAGGAGGGGGACACGCGCCCCGTCGGGGCCTGGGAGTGAGACGGCACGTGCGTCCCACGGCTGGGGCTCGGCCCTCGCAGAGCAGAGGCGGGGCCGGCTGCGCGGCGCCCACAGACGCTGCAGGAAGCTCACAGCTCGTGTCATCGGAACCAGGGAAGCGGCTCAGTCAGCTTCCAGCCCAGGGTGTCCACGTGGGTCCTGTCCGCGTGGCTCAGGGGCGGAGTGTCGACCCATGAACCAGGCGGTCAGGGTTCGATTCCCGGTCAGGGCACAGGCCCGGGTTGCGGGCTCGATCCCCAGTGTGGGGCGTGCAGGAGGCAGCCGGTCCATGAGTCTCTCTCCTCATGGATGTTTCTATCTCCCTCTCCCTCTCCCTTCCTCTCTATCAATTAAAAAAGAAATTGTATTGGTCTAAAGTTCTCAGACCGGAGGACCCATCAAAGTCACCCGTGGAACTGGTTTAAAATGCAGGCACCCAGGCCTGCCCTGGTCCTACTGCGTCAGAATCTCTGGTGTCTGTTAGAAAAGCTCAGTGGAGCCCTGACCGGTGTGGCTCAGTGGATAGAGCGTCGGCCTGCGGACTGAAAGGTCCCAGGTTCGATTCCGGTCAAGGGCATGTACCTTGGTTGCAGGCACATCCCCAGTGGGGGGCGTGCAGGAGGCAGCTGATCGATGTTTCTCTCTCATCGATGTTTCTAACTCTCTATCCCTCTCCCTTCCTCTCTGTAAAAAATCAATAAAATATACTTTTTTAAAAAAAGAAAAAAGAAAAGCTCAGTGGAGCTTCTTTTGATGAAAAGTGACTAAAAATACAAGCTGCCAACATCGCCTATCAGTGGCCACTCACCACGGAGGATGGAGACTCCTTCCGGGGACAAGCCTGCCGCCCGCACACCTGTCCTGACTCCACGCTAACAGGACTGGCTTCACTTTGCTGTCACCAAACACGACAGCCTGTCTGTAAATGTCACCCCCCCACACACACGCACTCACACACGCACACACACGCACTCACACGCACTCACACACACGCACTCACACGCACTCACACACGCACACACGCACACACACTCACACACACGCACTCACACCCTTAGCCATCTAGGCCCCCAGCCCTGTTCTCAGAGGCGGGTGCACATCCCACACGTACTTGACCGGCACGGGGCGTACTCCACGGTCCGCGCCCCGTCCTGAAGGAAGCAGGTGCCCACGGGCTCTCGCTCCTGCTTCGTCTCCGTCCTCCAGTGGTACAGCGGGGCGCAGGCCTGCCAGCAGAGGGGCCAGTGAGCGCGAATTCTCCGAAAACCAGCGTCTCAGACCATCTCGCCTGCTCAGAGCCACAGTCCTCTGACGTGGGCTCCGAGGTACGGAGGGTGCGTATTTCCAGCCACGGGCAGGACGGGAAGGGCTGGGGAGAAGGCCTCGACAGAGAATCTGGGGCCCAGAACCGGCCCCGGGGACACCCCACACTGAGAACGTGAGCACAAGAGGAGCCGTTGAAGGAGACCGCAAAGGAGAGGCCAGCAAGAGGGGGGGCAGCCAGGCCAGGATGGGGTCTGCAGCCAAGGGAAGGGCGTGACTTCAAAAAGGGGGCAGCCAGGCCAGTGTGGCTCAGTGGTGGGTGTCGACCCATGAACTAGGGGGTCACGGTTCAATTCTGGTCAGGTGCCCAGAATGCGGGCTCAATCCCCAGTGTGGGGCGTGCAGGAGGCAGCCAATCAATGATGTTTCTCTCTCAATGATGTTTCTCTCTCTCCCTCTCCCTTCCTCTCTCTCTAAAAATCAATAAAAACATATTTTTTTAAAAAAGGGGGGTCGGCTGACTGGGGCTGAGGGGGCAATAAAACACGTGCCAGTGGATCTCCAGGACTGGAAGTCGGGGGAGGGGGGCCTGGCTGTGCCCACCTGAGCCTGCGGAGTGGCGGGAAGAGAATGAACTGGAGGAGTGGACATGGTTACCATAGAAACGACTTTCTGAAAGAGGAGCAAGGGAAAGGGGTCATGGCACAGGAAAGGATGAGGCCAAGAGGAGGTCGCTGCGTTTTTATTTATTCGTCTTATTTTTATTTTCTTAAATATGTTTTCATTGATTTCAGAGAGGAAGGGAGAGGGAGAGACAGAAACATCCATGATGAGAGAGAATCACGGGTCAGCTGCCTCCTGCAGGCCCCCCACTGGGGACCGAGCCTGGAACCCGGGCCTGTGCCCTGACTGGGGATCGAACCGTGACCTCTTGGTTCATAGGTCAATGCTCACCCATGAGCCACGCCAGCCAGGCGGTTGCTGCATTTTTAAAGAGAGGGGGTCCTCAGGGGGGGATTACCCAGCGTACACCACTCCTAACCCTGGCTGGGGGAACTGTCGAGGGAGGGGAGAGATGGAAACGGAGGGCGGAGGCGGACAGGGCAGGAACCAGGCCTGTGGGGGGGGCGGCCTGGGGCCCGCACTGTCTCAGCTCCTTGTTCCCTGCGCCCGCGCGCAGTTACGCTCAGCTCTTAAACACGAAACTCCTTCATTTCCACATAAACGGACTGCGAACCAACATCCCAAACACTCACCAGAATTTTGTCCTGCTTGGACCTCACGGACGCGCCGAACCACTGATGGGACTTGAATTCCAGCGGGTCGTCCTTGGCAAAGTCTCTGTTGCCTGGAAAACAGACATTGTGAGGGGTGAGCATCGAGCGGCACGTTCTCAGCAGAACAGCTGGTCTCCACGCAGCGGGTTTGACGGCGTGGCTCTGCTCAACCCAACACCGCATCGCTTATTAATCTCCTGTCTCTCCATCTAATCGGGAAGGATGACGTGGAGATGCCTTAGGGCGTCATTAACCTATTTAACATATTCGTATTGATCTCAGAGAGGAAGGGAGAGGGAGAGAGAAACATCCGTGATGAGAGAGAATCATGGATCGGCTGCCTCCTGGACGCCCCACACTGGGGATGGAGCCCACAACCCAGCCTGTGCCCTGACCGGGAACCGAACCCTGACCTCCTGGTTCATAGGTCGACGTTCAACCACTGAGCCCCGCTGGCCGGGCTGAAAAAAATGTCTTATGTGTCAGTCTCCAAAGGCCTCGCTCTATCGGGTCCGAACACCATTTCCCGCCCGTGGTCACGGGGGCTCCGCGGTGTAAGCAGCGGGAAGGAGAGGAGAAGCGGACTGGTGGGTATGTGCCTTCCCCGTGCGAACCAGGCTCCCGCAACGGCTGCTGCCCGACGCCGGGCTCGCCACGCGGTCCACTGGGAGCCACCACGCCAGCGACCCGCCGGTCACCACGTGGCCGCGTCCCTCGGGAAGGTGGCTCAGAGGACGTCCCCGCGACCGCCCCGACCCTCCTCCTCCTGCTGAAACCGCGTGACCCGCCCTCGGGCAGACGCTCCGCGGAGGCAGGGAGGATGGGGCCGGGCCTCCGTCTGCACAAACGGACAAGCAGCCCGGGCACGGCCCGGCCGCGGCGGCGCCCGCAGGCACGGAGGGAAGCGGACCCACCACGTCACAGCCCCGGGCCCCCCCCCCCCCCCCCCGTCTAGGGCTGCCTGACTCCGCAGGCCGCGGGGGCCCGGCCCCGAGCTCCCGGGGAAGTGGGGCTCGGTGGACGCGGAGTCCCCGTGGGAGGGCACGGTCCCCGGGTCCCGCCAAGAAAGACCCCGACGTCGTGCATCGCTCCGTGAAACCCCTCGACGGCCTCCTCCGAGCTCCCGGGGAAATTCACGCGTCTGTCACACAGAGCGAGAGGAGAGACGTGTCCCCATCCTACAAACTAACGTGTTTCGTCACTTTCAAAAGCCGAGGAGAGCCCTGGCCGGTGCGGCTCGGTGGTTAGAGCGTGGCTCGTGGACTGAAGGGCTGAGGGCTCGATTCCGGTCCAGGGCACGTGCCTGGGTCGCAGGGGGAAGGCAGCTGCCCCCACGAGCAGAAATGTGCGTGTGGCATGAAGACCCGTTCCAAGTTAACAGGAAATAAAATATGCACCAGCAGGGTAGTGAGGTCACGGACCAAGAACACGAACAGGTAACACAGAACAAAGTAAACCAGGAAGAGCTAACGAGAAAAGACCGGACCTCATAGGAACCAGAAACGCCAATGAGACAAGTCAACGTTTCACCGGACGGACTGAGCAGGATAGGGTCTGGTTGGACTGGGGACGGGTTGTACCATCTCCGACGTGGCAAACACACACCACAAGTTTGTCAACAACATCCCTCTGCCCGGCCGGCGGGGCTCAGTGGTTGGGCATCGACCTATGAACCAGGAGGTCACAGTTCGATTCCAGGTCAGGGCACAGGCCCGGGTTGGGGTGAGGGTTGGCTCCCCAGTAGGGGGCGTGCAGGAGGCAGCCGATCCATGATTCCCTCTCATCATTGATGTTTCTCTTTCTCTCCCTTCCTCTCTGAAATCAAAATAAAAGTATATTTTTAAAAAACCACATCCCGCCCTAACCGGTTTGGCTCAGTGGATAGAGCGTCGGCCTGCGGACTGAAAGGTCCCAGGTTCGATTCCGGTCAAGGGCATGTACCTTGGTTGCGGGTACATCCCCAGTGGGGGGGTGTGCAGGAGGCAGCTGATCGATGTTTCTCTCATCGATGTTTCTAGCTCTCTATCCCTCTCCCTTCCTCTCTGTAAAAAATCAATAAAATATATTTTTTAAAAAACCACATCCCTTTGACTTCTAAATTTCATTTTCAGAAACTGATTCTAATTAATTAAAATTCGAACAAAGAGACAGATGGAGTACATGATTTTATGTATTTCTACACACACACGCATACACACAGGCACACAAGTATATTCACAGGCCACAGGATCACACACAAACATGTCACACATACAAAGACACCCACAGCCACCGGTTTCCTGGGTGGTGCGATAGGGAGACTTTTATGTCCTTTTAATTCAGTGAGTGATTGTGCATTATTTGTTTAACATCTAAGCGGTGAGGGAAAAGCAGTGTGGACAGTCTCCATTCATCTTCACACACAAGTCAGTCAGGAACGTCCCCATCCTGTCTTAATTAACTCGATGTTTATGTTTCATCTCCCGCACAGAAAGGAGTTCCGGCTCCTAAAATTCAGGAACACGTAAACGGAACCAGCTCCCGCCAGCCCCTTTTCGCAGGCAGCATCCCTCGTTTCTCTCTTCCACGTCCCAGGGCCCAACCTTCGGGGCAGTCTAAGACAATTCATTAAAAACAGCAACTCTAGGTATTCCTGGGAAAATGGAGGCGAGTAAGCTCTCTGACTTAATAAGAAAACAGCCCCTTAATTACGAGACTCGGACGGTCCGCGCTTAGACGTTTGTGTTCGTGAAGGGCGGTTTGCTTTCTCAACTCCGAAGTACCTCTCCTCTCCCCACAGGCTCCAGGGCCCTTCGGCTGCAGCGTGAGGAGCCACGGCTCACTGAAGAGCTAGTCACGTCTGCGTATAAAAATGGACCCTAAAATCGTGATCTAGGAGCAGGAGAAAGTGCTACTCATTTACATAACATGAGTACCAGGCACAGGTGCATGCACACACGTGTCACACACATGAAGGTGCCCCACCGCTGTCCAGGGCCCGGCCGGCGTGGCTCAGGTTGAGCATCGACCTATGAACCAGGAGGTCAGGGTTCGATTCCTGGTCAGGGCACGTGCCCAGGTTGCGGGCTCGATCCCCAGGATGGGACTTGCAGGAGGCAATTGACCAATGGTTCTCCCTCATCATTGATGTTTCTGTCTCTCTCCCCCTCTCCCTTCCTCTCTGACATCAATAAAGATATTTTTAAAAACTAATTAATTAAAAAAATAAAATAAAATTAGATACAATTTCTTCCAAAAGAAAAGAGGAGGAGTCAGGCCCTAACTGGCCTGGCTCAGTGGATAGAGCGTCGGCCTGCGGACTGAAGGGTCCCGGGTTCGATTCCGGTCAAGGGCATGTGCCTTGGTTGCGGGCACATCCCCAGTTGGGCGTGTGCAGGAGGCAGCTGATCGATGTTCCTAACTCTCGATTCCTCTCCCTTCCTCTCTGTAAGAAATCAATAAAGTATATTTTTTTAAAAAGAGGAGTCAGAACCGCAGAGCCGGAAGGAGGCACCAGGAAGGCCACGTCCCCGGGACGGGTGTGCGGCTGTGCATTGACGGGGTCGTCTCTCCCACGGGGACAGGAACCAGGCCTCCCCGCCCTCCACGAGCGAGTGTGCGAGGTTCGGCTGAGCAGCGAGCACACAGGCCCTTTGAGAGCGCCCGCCGCCGTCAATGCCGCCTTGTCCCCCAGCGACGGGCCGGAAACGCTCCTGCAAGCAGCTGGCAGTTTAGGACAAAAACGCTTTGCTGGCGGCTTTTGTTTCAAAGCCCAGTCCGTGCTAAGCCTTAAAAAGAAGGGGACGTGTCAGGTCAGAGTGGCCCGGGAAGAGGCTTTAAAGGATCATAAGAAAATTCCGTTTTGGCAAAACATTCCAAGTGTTAAAACAGCAACTAACGGCACGCGTGCGAGCCACCTGGTGACACAGGGACGGGACTTGCTGACTCTCCAGCGGCCTCATTCTGCAGCGGGGAAGGCAGGCCACCTCTGGACAAAGAGCGTCGCTAGAAAGAAAAGCCCGAGCCGGTGTGGCTCAGTGGGCAGAGCGTCGGCCTGCGGACCGGAGAGTCCCGGGTTCGATTCCGGTCAAGAGCACGTACCTCGGTTGCAGGCTTCTCCCCGGCCTGGGCCCTGCCTGGGGCGCGTGCAGGAGGCAACCAATCGATGTGTCTCTCTCACATGGATGTTTCTCTCTGTCTCTCCCTCTCCCTTCCACTCTCCCTAAAAATCGAGGGAACACATCCTGGCTGAGGATTAAAAGAAGGAAAAGGAGGAAAGAAAGGCCTTCACACAGGTACAGACTTCAAATGCTGACCCACAGCCAGCAGGCCGGCTCTCCGGGCCCAGCTCTCCGACTCGCCAACGCCCAGAGCCACAGCACGCCTGGTGATGCTGACCGTCTGTCTGCAGCTTCTCCGGCTAAAGGCGATTTACCCACCAGGAGCCGTGTGGGCAGAACCCGTGCTCTCCAGCTGCTCAGCCCCTCGTGATCACGAGTCCCATAGTCAGGTAGGACAGGAGAGGCGTGTAGTGACCATTCTACTGGGAGAACTTCGATGGAAGGTCACGTCGGCAGGTAGGACAGGACAGGCGTGTAGTGACCATTCTACTGGGAGAACTTCGATGGAGGTCCCATGGGCAGGTAGGACAGGACAGGCGTGTAGTGACCATTCTAATGGGAGAACTTCGATGAAGGTCACGTCGGCAGGTAGGACAGGACAGGCGTGTAGTGACCGTTCTACTGGGAGAACTTCGATGAAGGTCATGTCGGCAGGTAGGACAGGACAGGCGTGTAGTGACCATTCTAATGGGAGAACTTCGATGAAGGTCACGTCGGCAGGTAGGACAGGACAGGCGTGTAGTGACCATTCTACTGGGAGAACTTCGATGGAGGGTCCCATCGGCAGGTAGGACAGGAGAGGCGACTTGATCACATACAACGTAACATCCCGTGTGGGCAAAGGCAGGCACACGGTTGTAACACAGGAAGTCACAAATGACCTACCGCTCCTCCTGCTAGTCACAGATGTTGAGCCAGAAGACACAAAAGCCCCGACCCGGGACACACGGCATCACGGGTCTTCCTCCGTTTGAGGAAACCTGAGCCTGTTCAGGCCCTGCTGGGGTTTTCCCATGTCAGCCGCGTGTGGAAACAGCAGCGTCTCATGCCGACGGCTTCACAGGGAAAAACCAGGCATGTGACCCGCGGCCCACGGGTCGGTCTGATGACTGACACCCACTTTGGCACCGCTCCCGAGGGCGAACAGAACGAACAGCCCACGTCACGGTTCCCGTGTCACCGAATGGCATCCCCGGAGCGAAGGGGGAGCAGGAAGTAACAATACGGAAAAGAGCGGTCATCTCCCTAGGCTTATCCTAAACCTCACCAAAGCCAGCCAGCCAGGATCATGGGAAAACGCGTCCGGCTACTGCACCTGAAGGTCACTCCGTTCTCCGGGGCCTCTCTACGCTTTCACAGACACACACACACCAACACACGAGCATGCAGGGTTACACATACAGGGTGTCCCCCCAAAATGTGTAAAATATAAACGGAAATGAATAATTACTAATTCCAACGGGTTAAATCTGAAAAGAAGGAAACATCCATTGCGCAGTCAGCTGATAAAGCTATTACATTTGGGGGCACGCCCTGTACTTCATTTCACCGATCTAAATGCAAACCTTACCTTTTTTATTGACTTCAGAGAGGAAGGGAGAGGGAGAGAGAGAGAAACATCAATGACGTGAGAATCATGGATCGGCTGCCTCCTGCGCGCCCCCTGTTGAGGATCGAGCCCACAACCCGGGCATGTGCCTTTGACCAGAATCGAACCCGGGACCCTTCAGTCTGCAGGCCGGTGCTCTATCCACTGAGCCAAACCAGCCAGTGCTACGTGTCTTATTTTATTAAAATATTACAGTTAAGTGGAAGCCAGTACTTTCAAAAATTAATATTCTTAAAAAACCAAACGACAGCTTTCAGCAAGGGGCCCGGCCGTGGCCTTACCTGTGGCGTCGAACTCGATGGGCTGGCACCTGCGCTGAGACGACCAGTCGCACTTGAGGACCTGGCCTCCCTCCACGATGCCGGGCTGCGTGGTGTTGGCCTTGGGCGCGCCCACCAGGAGGAACACGCTGAAACCGGGGAGAGGCGTTAGCGGGGCAGGAAGCAGGAGCCTGTGCCAAGGTACCTGCACCCCCACTTCCCCCCCCACAAGCCTCCCGCTGCCCACGCACCTCCAGGATGACCCAGCGGATGCCCCCAGCCCTCAGGGGGGAGCCACCCTCAGGGCGCGCTTGCTCGCGCTCCATCACCTCCCCACGACCCACGTCCTGCCGGGCGTGCTCCCCGCCAGGCGACCTGGCTCCCCCTGAACCCGAGATGCGGGAGAGGCCCCGGGGCCCTCCTGGCTCCGGCGCGGCCTGGGGTCTTGCCTCCAGGGGCCTGTGGGCTCAGAGACACAGTCAGAACGCCCTCTCCAGGGCCGGTGCTCTGTGGCCGTCTGCGTGGGGGTGCATCCATTTCCACATTTCCTTGTCGATTCCAGCTCCATGTCTCGGGGCGGGGGGGTCCCTGCCAGGCCACGCCGAGGGTCAGCGCTGGCTGCTGGACGCCGCGGGCGAACCTGCCCCGACACCGCCCGCACCTCCAGACTCAGAGCGGACCGCGCCCGCGAAGCGCACCGCGTGGCCAAGCGCAGGCATGCCCGGCCCGGCGAGCCCCCTGCCGGCCCCCCATCCGGCCCCCCCGACTCCGCGAGAAATCGGCCTCGCTTCCTTCAGCAAGAGCCGTGCCCGAGAGAAATCAGACGGCCCGACGGGCGTCCGCGAGCCCTGGCCGCCTGCTTCTGGAGCGGAGCCGGCCCGGAGCCCGCCACGGGAACGTGTCACCACAGCAGGGCGGGTCACAGCTCCCCGCTCCTGGGGGCACTTCTGAGGGACGGTGGGGAGAAGGCGCAGCTCAGACACGGGGGCTGTCAGGGGGCACAGAGAGGGGTGCTCGCTGTCGTCCCCTGACCCACGGCGCAGGCAGAGCACCCCGGAGCTGGGTGTGGGGTGTGGGGTGCGGCGGGGCTAGGCCGTCGGGCGGGACAGCTGGCTCTCGGGACACGCCTGAAGCCACACGCAAATTCACTTCTGGACCCTCCGCTCACACCGCGTCACACAGCCTTTCACGTCTGCGGTGGCTGCTAATCCTCACCAGAGGATGTTTTCCCACGGCTTTCAGAGAGTGGGTGAAGAGAGAGAGAGACACTGATGTGTGAGAGAGAGAGAGAGAGACATTGATGTGAGAGAGAGAGAGAGAGAGAGAGAGAGAGACATAGATGTGAGAGAGAGAGAGACATTGATGTGAGAGAGAGAGACATTGATGTGTGTGTGTGTGAGAGAGAGAGACATTGATGTGAGAGAGAGAGACATTGATGTGAGAGAGACATTGATGTGTGTGTGTGTGTGAGAGAGAGAGAGACATTGATGTGAGAGAGAGACATTGATGTGAGAGAGAGAGACATTGATGTGTGTGTGTGTGAGAGAGAGAGACATTGATGTGAGAGAGAGAGAGACATTGATGTGAGAGAGACATTGATGTGTGTGTGTGTGTGAGAGAGAGACATTGATGTGAGAGACATTGATGTGAGAGAGAGAGACATTGATGTGAGAGAGAGAGAGAGAGAGAGAGAGACATAGATGTGAGAGAGAGAGAGTAGATGTGAGAGAGAGAGACATTGATGTGAGAGAGAGAGAGAAAGAGAGAGAGAGAGAGAGAGAATGTGGGAGAGTCGACTGCTGGCCTCCTACACACGCCCCGACCCGCAAGTGGGAGAGAACCCACAGCCCGGTCCTTGTCCTTGACCGGGATTCAAACCCACAACCCCGCTGTGCGCAGGCCACACCCAAACCACTGAGCGGCACCAGCTAGGCCGATCTTTTAGTTTTTATCAAAGCTCTTTCCCTGTTTACATAAGGTACTTCCCTGAGTGGAGAGGGCTCCAACTCACTTTGTACCTGACGCACAGCAGCACCCCAGAAGAGATCTTTACGTTGACCGCGGAGGAGAAGGAACTGTGGTGTCTACAGGGTGAAACATACCACAGCCACCGGTCACCGCCCCCGGGACGTGCGAGGCCACCTCCTCACAAACACATGCTGTGGAAACTGCCGTAACTTGTCGCATTTCGATTCTGGACGCTTCGCCCCGAGCTGGGAGTGAACACGCAGCCGAGCCCCGTGGGTGAGGCAGGAACAAGGCCGCCTTTCATACAGGCCTCAGGGGCGGCCATCGCACGGACGGACGGACGTGGGTGTTCGCCGAGTCTCCCTAAGACAGTGGTCGGCAAACTGCGGCTCGCGAGCCACATGCGGCTCTTTGGCCCCTTGAATGTGGCTCTCCCACAAAATACCACGGCCTGGGCGAGTCTATTCTGAAGAAGTGGCGTTAGAAGAAGTTTAAGTTTAAAAAATGTGGCTCTCCAAAGAAATGTCATTGTCCTGTTGATATTTGGCTCTGTTGACTAATGAGTTTGCCGACCACTGGCCCTAAGACGCCTCGCAAGCAGCCCGGCCCACGGCCGACGCGCGGCAGAAACGGTGACCACAGCGAGGGAAGTGTGAGCACGGGGGGAGGTCCCTGACCGCGAGGTTCCAGGGGGAGGGAGCCCAGGAATCAAGTTCTTGCTCTAAAATGTCAGCATGAGCCCGGCCGGCGAGGCTCAGTGGTGAGCACTGACCTACGAACCAGGAGGTCAGGGTTCAAGTCCCGGTCAGGGCACAGGCCCGGGTTGCGGGCTCGATCCCCAGTGGGGGGCGTGCAGGAGGCAGCCGGTCCATGATTCTCTCCCATCACGGATGTTTCTCTCTCTTTCTCCTTCTCCTTCCTCTCTGAAATCGATAGAAACATACAAGGATAAATAAATAAGTAAATAAAATGTCAACATGGAATTGACGTTACTTGGGAGAGTGTCAGGGAAAGTTGTTTGTTTGTTTTTTAATATATTTTATTGATTTTTTACAGAGAGGAAGGGAGAGGGATAGAGAGTTAGAAACATCGATGAGAGAAACATCGATCAGCTGCCTCCTGCACACCCCCTACTGGGGATGTGCCCACAACCAAGGTACATGCCCCTGACCGGAATCGAACCCGGGACCTTTCAGTCCGCAGGCCGACGCTCTATCCACTGAGCCACACCGGTTTCAGCTGTCAGGGAAAGTTCTGAAAAGTGAAGAACGGAGAGATGGAGGAGGTGAACCGCCTTGGATGAACGCGGAAGCCTGAAGAGGGGGCTGGGCGGAGGAGAATCACCTGTTTGTGTGGAAGGAAGGACGCAGGACGGCAAAGGAGCTGAGAAAAGGAAGGAACATAAAAAACAACACAAATCACGGAAAACAGGAGCCGGTTAACCTGCTGGGAGGTGCAGCGTGTCGTGTGGTTTTGACACAAAACACCAGGAGCCTGTGAGGGAGACACTTGCTGGAAATTAAATAAATGTCCTTGAAGCTGATCCAGGAAAACCAGTGGCCGCCTGCCGCAGCTGGATCCGGCCCGGGGCGGCCGCCGGAAACGGTGTTTGCGGGACGAGCAGCACTGTCCCGGGCTCAGTGTGGGACTGAAGTCGCCCCTGAAATAACCGAACCCAGAGTCGCTTCCTTCTCCAAGCCTCAGCTTCCTCTGTGGTGAATGGGGGACAGCGTCGACCGCCATCCCCACCGAGTGAGGTTTCAGGACGCGGGCAGCGGACGCAGGCTCGCTCAGAACCCCACAGCACCCCCAAAGCACAGGACCAGGCATCCGAACTAAAAGCAGCGGGAACACCCTCCCTAGTCACAGAGGAAATACAGTATAAACGTTCAAATCCACTGTTTTTTAACATATATTTTTATTGATTTCAGAGAGGAAGGGGGAGAGAGAAAGAGATGGAAACATCAATGATGAGAGAGAATCACTGATTGGCTGCCTCCCGCAGGCCCCACAGCGGGGATCGAGCCCACAACCCGGGCATATGCCCTTGGCCAGAATCGAACCCGGGACCCTTCAGTCCGCAGGCCGACGCTCTATCCCCTAAGCCACACCAGCCAGGGCCAAATCTACTATTTTTCAAAGGATTTTTTCTTTCCTTGGTTTCCTCCGAGGACCACGGATGAACGCAAATGCAAAATCGCGAAGAGGAAAGGGTAGGAAGTCGCTGGCGTGCCCACTTCCGGCCGACAGTGGAGGCGCGGGGAAGGCACGCCGGGTTCGCTGAGGCTCAGAGGCGTCCCTGGCCGGCAGCAAAGCCCCCGAGGCTCAGCAATCTCGTTTCTTATGCAACTTTCCCTCCAAGACGTTTGGCCAAGAACGGCATCACGTTCCCATCCTCACCTCTCTGTTCATTTTATTCTTTAAAGTGTATTTTTATTGATGTCAGAGAGGAAGGGAGAGAGAGATGGAAACATCAATGATGAGAGGATCCCTGATCGGCTGCCTCCTGCATGCCACCCGGGCATTGTGCCCTCACCGGGAATCCAACCGTGACCTCCTGGCTCATGGGTTAATGCTCAACCGCGGAGCCACGCCAGCCACTAAATGACTTGAGGAATTTCCATTCAATGACTTAAAATTAAGGTGTGGCCCTGGCCAGTGTGGCTCAGTGGATAGAGCGTCGGCCTGCGGACTCAAGGGTCCCAGGTTCGATTCCGGTCAAGGGCATGTACCTGGGTTGCGGGCACATCCCCAGTGGGGGGTGTGCAGGAGGCAACTGATCGATGTTTCTCTCTCATCGATGTTTCTGGCTCTCTCTCCTTCTCCCTTCCTCTCTGTAAAAAGTCACTAAAATATATATATATTTTTTAATTAAGGTGTGCATGCATGAGCAGGCTGCTGGTCTCACGCTAAGAAATTCTAAAAGGTAAAGAGCAAAGTGCGGGCTTGGGGGCCGGGGGGAGTAGGAGATGGCGAGACGAGGGAGAAAGGAAGTGGGAGAGAAAGAAACATCAACGATGAGAGAGATCATGGATCGGCCGCCTCCTGCACGCCCCACACCAGGGACCGAGCTGCAGCCTGGGGCATGTGCCCTGACTGGGAATCGAACCGTGGCCTTCATAGGTCGACGCTCAACCACTGAGCCACACAGGCTGATTTCTATATTTTAAGTGAAGCTCTACTTAGAGCTCACTAGCCTATCAGTAACAACGTCACTGATGCAGATTTCAAACACGGTACGAAAGCAAACCAGGCTGGGCTCTCCCTCACCCTGGAGGGCCCCGTGGGAGGGCCCGGATCCTGTGAGGTCACAGCAGAGTCAGCAACTTCAGTGACTCACCCACCATGACTCATCCAGGGCCTCCCCAGGAGCAGCCGATGTCTCCTGGCAGCCGTTCCACACGGCCGCCCGTCCCGGGGAAAACAAAGCTGAGCACCGCGGCCCGTCTCCGCGGAACCCGGAGGCCGCCTCAGACCTCAGCCGCGTCCCCAAAGCTCTCCCGCGACGCCGAGGCACGCGAGTGCTGACGCGCGCCAAGCTACGTACTAACGCTCGACAAAAGACCAGGCGTTTTCAAAACTATCCCCATTTCTGTACAAATTAAACCCAAAAGAGCAGGCTTGGGAGCAACTAAGATCCCCTGTTCCTTAACGGTGTCCACTGGAAACGATGCCTGAAGACAAGAATGTGAAGTAACGGGCACGGCGGACAGGTGATTAAGTCGGACAAGGGAGGGAATGTCGCCTGCAGTTAACGCCTCCGTTCATCACGTTGGAAAATCCGTGCTGGGCTCACAGAAAGCTCTGGGGCGGAAAACACCACCCAAAACCGAGTTCCCGCATAAACCAGGCCCAGCGCCCACTGCTTCCGCCTCGTTTCCTGCTGCTCCGCTGTCACCAGAGCCAGGGACGAGGGACGAGGGACGGCAGTATCAGACAGACTGGGAGCCTCGGTCCAGCCTATGCCCGCGGGAGGGAAAAGCGGTGAGGTCACCTCCACGTTGGGCGTCGCTGGTATCAAATGACCGTCCCTCCCCCCAAAACACAGCACTTTCAAATACAAAAATGGGGGGGAGCAACCACAGGGCTTATGTGCATGCACATTAGCATAACCAATGGACACCGACACTGGGCCGGGATGGGAATGGCTGGGGGGGCGGGGGAGAGGGGTCGACTGGGATGAAAGAAGACATACGGTTTGTAAAACTTCAGGCAATAAAAAAAAATACAAAAATACAGTTTCCGTTTCCAAGACCTGGAAAGACCAAGAACAGCTTCCCCTCAGAAAACAAGGTTTAAACATCGAAAGGCAGCCGGTGGCCTGGCCGGTGTGGCTCAGTGGACAGAGCATCAGCCTGCGGACTGAAGGGTCCCAGGTTCCATTGGGGTCAAGGGCACGTGCCCCGGTTGCGGGCTCCGGGCCCAGGGCCCTGGTCGGGGCGTGTGGGTGCAGGAGGCAAACAACCAGCACATCCATGTTTCTCTGTCCCCCGCCCTCCACTCTCCCTAAACATCCATGGAAACATACCCGGGGTGAGGGCGAAGGACAACACAGAGGCATCCGGGGGACGGGGGACACGATTACATCACTAACCCCAAGGCTGCCGCGGGGTGGGAGGTGAGAATGACGTCACTGCCCGTAAAGTCCAAGCCCACGTCCAGCCCGTCCGTCCGGTCTGTTCCCAGCCCGCGGCCTCCCCGCGATGGGCCGTCTGAACACACAGCCGCGTCCCGCAGGCTCCGCGCACGGACCTCCTTCTTCCGTACAGCGCCCTACAGAACGGGTCCTGGGTCCGACCGCACCGAGGGCACCCTCCCACGTCCCCTGACACCCCAGGTGTGCAAAGCTCGTCCCAGTGACACCCCAAGTGTGCAAAGCTCGTCCCAGAGCGAGGGGACCGCAGGCTGGTGGGAACTGTGCAGGGAGGGAGAGGGTCAGGGAGGGGGTCAGGGAGAGGGTCAGGGAGAGGGTCAGGGAGAGGGTCAGGGAGGAGGTAGGTGCGGGAGGGAGAGGGTCAGGGAGAGGGTCAGGGAGGGGGTCAGGGAGAGGGTCAGGGAGAGGGTCAGGGAGAGGGTCAGGGAGGCGTCAGTGCGGGGAGGGGAGGGGTCAGTGCGGGAGGGAGAGGGTCAGGGAGGGGGTCAGTGCGGGGAGGGGAGGGAGGCCGGGGAGCCGGGGTTTCAGTCTGGGAAGCGGAAACCCACCGGGCAGGCTCGGGGTGCCGGGAAGTTCGGGGTGAAGCTGGCCCGGCCCGGCCGGCCTGGGTCCCTCTCCCACTTCCCCGGTGGCTCCCGCGTCCCTCCAGGGCGAGGAGGGAGGGAGCTGGGCGGTGCAGGGGCTCCGCTCCCCAGAGGCTCGGTCCCCGGTCCCTCCCCCGGTCCCCCCCCCCCCCCGGATCCCCGGTCCCTCTCCCCGGTCCCTCTCCCGGTCCCTCCCCCGGGTCCCCGGGGCGGACACTCACGAGGACGCGCTGGGCACGAAGAAGTCCACGGCGAAGCCGAAGTAGCTGCCCGCGGGGCCCGCGTACTCGGCCGGGCGGTCGGCGTCCAGGTTGAAGGCGCCGCCGAGCGGCAGCAGCAGCCCGAGGAGCAGCGGGAGGCGGCGCGGCCCCGGCGGGGAGGCCATCGCGGCGCGGGGCGCGGACCGGGGCGCACGGCCTCCCTCCCTCCCTCCCGGGGCGCGGGGGCCGGGGTCCGAGCGGCAGCGGGTGCGGGCAGCGGGGCGCGGGGTTCGGGGCGCGGGCCTCTCCTCCTCGGCTGGGACCTGGTGCCGGGGCGGGAGGCGGGAGGCGGGAGGCGGGCGGAGCCGCCGGAGGAAGTGGGGGCGGGGCCGCGCCCCGGGGCCAGGCCGATCCACTTCCTGGGCGCCGGGGCGTCTGTCCGTCCGTCCGTCCGGGAGCAGCGTCCGCCCGAGGTTGGGGGGTCAGGCCCGCCCCCGCCCCGGCGCCAGGACCCTCCTCCCCGCGGCCGGAGCTCCCCGACCTCTGACCTCTGCTCGGAGCGGAGCGAGGGCAGCGTTAGGGCCCCCCCCCCCCCCCCCCGTTCTGCTCCCTGCGCCCCGGTCCCAGGAGCCTCCTTATTGGTGGTCCCCCCTCAACCCCTCCATTCACACTCACACACACACACACTCATACACTCACACACATACATACTCATACATACACATACATGCACACATGCATATACACTCACACACATGCACACACCACGCACACTTGCACACACATACACCACACGCACACACACTCGCACGCACATGCACACTCACACATACACACACCACACGCATGTGCACACACACTCGCACATACACACACACCATGCACACATGCACACACATGTGCACACACACCACACGCATGTGCTCACACACTGGACTTAACTATAAGCTCGCGGGTGACAGCCTCACTCGGAGCCAGGCCGTCGGTGTGGGGTCTGTGGCTGCCATGACCTCGGTGACCTTGGAGAGAGGAAGGGCAGGAGGGCTGGGGGCAGAGCCGCAGCAGCCTGTTAGCAGAACCAGATCCACAGCGGTGCCCCCGTGTGTCAGCGAAGCCCGGTGGGTAGTGACGTGTGGGTGGAAGGTGATTCTGGTCAGAAGGAGCGTGGGCACTGTCGTTACTCAACAGGCCCTGGGCGGCTGGTGGCTGACGCCGGGAGCCAGGGACCGGACAGACAGACCTCCTGCTCAGGAACCTGGGACCCTTTTCTTTCCTTTTGTTTTTTAAGTGACTCCGCCCCTCCCTCTGGCCCCTCGCTGGGACCCAGCCTCCTTGGGCAGGATGCGGGGAGAGGACCCCTTTCTTTACAGGCCCCAGTCCTAGCACCTTGCCAAGCAGAGAGCGAACAATAAAATGGTGAACGGATGAACATAAAGGATGGGTAAACTTGCCCAGAGACGTAAGTTTTAAAAAATGAGGCTAGCCCTGCAGGCCGGTGTGGCTCTGTGATCGAGCACTGACCTATGAACCAGGGGGTCACAGTTCAGTTCCCGGTCAGGGCACATGCCCGGGGTTGCAGGTTCCTTCAGGAGGCAGCCGATAGATGACTCTCTCGTCACTGATGTTTCTCTCTCTCTTCCCCTCTCCCTTCCTCTCTCTGAAATCAATAAAAATATATTTTAATAAAATAATAAAATGAGGATAGTATAAGGGACCTCTGGGACAACATGAAGCATAACATACCCGCATTATAGGGCTACTACAAGGAGAAGAAAGAGAGCAAGGAATTGAGAACCTATTTGAAAAAATAATGACGGAGAATTCCCCCAGCTGGTGTGGGAGACAGACATGCTAGTGCACGTCCAGGAAACGTCCTGCCAGGAGCCACGCCGGAATATTGCCTTTGTATCTTCTGAGCTCGCCGTGGAGCTCAGCGAGGAAACTAATTCCTCCGTCTGGAGACTCAATCACAGCTGACGTTCTTACCCAGCTTCCTGCTGGTGTGCTGGGCACTCACCGGGGATTCTGTGTGCATATGAAGTCGTGTGTTAGTCCTAAAACCCTGCCAGGTAGATTCCACGGCTCGTCACAGTGTAAAGAGGAAAAGACTGACTTCTTCGAGATGGAGTCCTTTTTCCAAGGTCGCCGAGGCCGTGGCAGAGGCAGACGGGACACGTGATGGTCTGGCTCCCAGCTCACGCTCGTTGGCCGTAAGTTGCCTTTTCCAATGTAAAATACACGCCATACAGCACAGGGATAAACAAAGATAAAGGGAGGTAATATATTCAAAGCGATCTGGAAATTAACAATTATCTACGCCTCCATTCCTTCTGAACTTTTTACAGCTCAATGTTTACCAATAAAATATTTAAGTCAACCTTTACTGTTGGTTGTATTCATCTAATACGGTCTACTAACTTGGGAAGGTTTGTCTAAGAAGAAATTACGAAAGAGTAACTGAACTATGATTTGAGTAAAGACTAAAAATGGTCTTAATCTACTAACGTTTCACCGTGAAGGAAATAGTTGTAGCCTGGCTGGCGTGGCTCAGTGGTTGTCAACCCATGAACCAGGAGGTCACGGTTTGATTCCCGGTCAGGGCACATGCCCGGGTTGTGGGCTCGATGCCCAGGTTGTGGGCTCGGTCCCCAATGTGGGGACATGCAGGAAGCAACCGATCTCACCGTTGATGTTTCTCTCTCTCAGTTGTTGGTAGTAATAAAGGAAGTATGGATTAAGTTATTGTGATCAATATTCTTTTAGATGAATTGGTGCCTTCACCAATTTTGTCCCTTTTAAATGATTCATGTAGGGGTTTTTCTAAACTCTCCAGTCTTACTTCCTCTAAACACTTGGAGACTAATTAAAGATTTCCTCCTTTCAGTCATTATGGAAAAACGACAGGGAATTTTCATGAAATGTTAAATATTTGGATTTAATAGGAAATGATTACGTTCACTGGGGGGGGGGTAGATACAAAGCTCTTTTTAAAAATATGTATTTTATTGATTTTTTACAGAGAGGAAGGGAGAGGGATAGAGTTAGAAACATCGATGAGAGAGAAACATCGATCAGCTGCCTCCTGCACGCCCCCCACTGGGGATGTGCCTGCAACCAAGGTACATGCCCTTGACCTGAATTGAACCTGGGACCCTTCAGTCCACAGGCCGACACTCTATCCACTGAGCCAAACCGGTTAGGGATAGATACAAAGCTCTTAATCACATAATTGCATTAGATTTAGCTCCTAGAAACTTAAAAGAATTAAATAAAGGTTTGGTGCATAGTCAGCATTTTTGTGAAGCATAGAGTTCTTCCTAC
This sequence comes from Cnephaeus nilssonii, assembly GCF_951640355.1. Lineage (NCBI taxonomy): Eukaryota > Metazoa > Chordata > Mammalia > Chiroptera > Vespertilionidae > Cnephaeus > Cnephaeus nilssonii. Next base: position 1,148,841 of record NC_137081.1, on the reverse strand, counting down.
AGTTAGTTCTTTTTCTTATGAGTTTTTAAAAAATAACTACCATTATAGAGATGGTTCCATTGACGAATGCTCTTAGGCATCAGTGAGGTTCTTTACAAAACTGAGTTAACTTTGTAGTCCTGTTTCAGGTTAATTATTCTGCTTTAGGTTATAACATCTTTATCATTAACAAAACGTTACACCTGCGACTGGAATAAAAAGCTCCTAATGGAGAATAGATCTTTCCATATACCTAAACCATAAATATATGGAAGAAAACTTCAAGGGCAGTGTAACAGTTATGTCTGGCCTCAAACCGAGAGGGAATGGCACGCCTTAGAAATAATTCAAGCCCGGCCGGCGAGGCTCAGTGGTTGAGGGTTGACCTATGAACCAGGAGGTCAGGGTTCGATTCCCGGTCAGGGCACATGCCCGGGTTGCGGACTCGATCCCCAGTGTGGGGCGTGCAGGAGGCAGCTAATCCATGATTCTCTCTCATCATGGATGTTTCTATCTCTCTCTCCCTCTCCCTTCCTCTCAGAAATCAGTAAAAATATATTTTTAAAAAACTCAAGCTGAGGTCGGGGTGCGACAGATGGGAGCTGTCTCGGAACTTGCCACGTGACGGAACCGTTCTGCACCAAACACTCTCAGTGGGCGGATGGGATGACTGAGCCCGTGAAACGTGGCCAGTGTAACTGAGAAATTATTTTAAATTTCATCTAAGTGTCGTAGCCACATGTGGCCAGCGCCTCCCAAACTGAGCAGCAGAGTTACCAGTGGATTTACCAGCTGGAAGAATTGGTGTGACGGGCTCCAGAGTCTCTCCCCGCGTTACACTGCCCTCAGGTGCAAACGTGAGGGGCTCCATCCTGTTTGGTCGGCTCCGTTGTGCCCCAAGTCTTCCTGTTCCCGAGCGCTGGGATTTGTCCTGTCATTAGCTTAGTCACCTGGCCCTCCGGCGGGCCAAGTGCAATGGAAAAAAACAGAATCCACTCGGGCACGCACGCTCCTCACCTTCCCCTCCCCCACTGCCTCCCACCCAAGGGTGGGGTAGAATTCGGTGAGCCTCGGGGAGTCTTCAAACCCCTAGAAGCCAGGACTGTGATTGCCTTCTCACTCTGTATTTCAGCCACTCAGGTTTCACCGTCGTGGCTGGAAGAGGGAGGTGATTGGGGATGCTGTGTGACCCTCCTAGAAATTGGGATTTTCACCACAAGTAACTTCATTCTCATGCAGGCTCACCTCACCAAGATCCCGAGGGCAGATTCTCGCTGTTGGGGGTTTTCTGTTCTCACCCCCTCCCGAGGGCAAACGCGAGGCCGAGCTAGATTTCCATCCGCGGCTGAGAGCAGCGGCTGAGAGCAGCGGCTGAGACCAGGAACAGCGTCTGATGATGCCTGATAACAGCTTTCTCTTCCGATTCCTTCCCGCTTTCACTCACTGGTGTTCCAGTGTTCTTGGCAGTGGGACCGCCCCTCCCCCCCTCGGATGACATGTGAGCAGAATTCACAGACAGGAGGCAGATCAAAGAGCAGGGCCTCCATCCAGCACGGCCAAAGCCTAGACTGGCTTGATTGATTGATTGGTTGGTTGGTTGGTTTTTATTGATTTCAGAGAGGAAGGGAGAGGGAGAGAGAGAAACATCCATGATGAGAGAGAATCATGGATTCGCTGCCTCCTGTATGCCCCCCACTGGGGATTGAGCCTGCTACCCAGGCATGTGCCCTGACTGGGGATCGAACCCGGGACCCTTCAGTCCGCAGGCTGACGCTCTAGCCACTAAGCCACACCGGCCAGGGCCAGAGACCTTATTTTAAAACGGCAGCCGGGTGGGTGGGACAGCGTGACCCCGGGGACTGCAGCCACTCTGGAGTGAGGCGCAGGTGGTCCATCACACCGGCCCTGCAGGAGGCGGGGCTGGAACCTCGGCTTGGCCTGTGGTGACACAGCCTGCTTGCTGGTGACAGACGGCGGTGGCCGCCCACCCACACCCCCAGCGCTGCCCCCGGACCTCCCGCTTTGCTTGCAAACTGCCTAGATATTGAGGCACCGGCTCCGGAGTGCGTTCTTGGAAAGTGGCCTCAGAGGCCTGCACGGCAGCCGTTCTTAGGAGAAATACCGGCCCCGCGTGCGTGAGCGGACACGCCACGGGACGAACCGCGGCCGCCTGAGTCCCTGTTGTAAACGCAGGTCTCCACGTATGTTCGCTCTCACATGTGCCCTGGGGGCTCGGGCTGGGGAGGATTTGGGGGCCCCTGTCGGCTGAGTCAGCGAGTCCGTTCCGTGGCCCCGGCGGTGAGTCACAGCCCTGCCGCCCGGGGGAGCACAGCCCGCAGTCGGCGGTCTAGACGGCGGGGCGGCCACTTGGCCACGTGTGGTGTCGTCTCCCCCTTCTCCTGGGGAAGCCTCGAGGGGAGCGACACGGCTCAGAGGCAGCCACACACGCAGGGGCCCGGCTGCCTTCGGGCTCAGACACGCAGTGAGCACGTGTTTCAGCGTCAGGTTCAGGGTGAACGTAACTCCGTGACACAATCAATGTTCCTAACAAAACAGCATCCTTACCTGCTGTTTACACGGGACCGCCCCGAAGCGTGGCCCTCACGCCCTCCAAGGTCAGAGACCAAAGTCCGTCGTCCTGAGCTGACCTCCTTTCGTCTCTCTCTCTTTTATTAAAAAAATATGTTTTATTGATTTTTTACAGAGAGGAAGGGAGAGGGATAGAGAGTTAGAAACATCGATCAGCTGCCTCCTGCACACCCACCACTGGGGATGAGCCCACAACCAAGGCACATGCCCTTGACCGGAACCGAACCTGGGACCCTTCAGTCCGCAGGCCGACACTCTATCCACTGAGCCACACCGGCCAGGGCTCCTTTCGTCTCTTGTTAATCCTGTGATCACGGTCTCGCTGCAGAGAAGGAAAGAATCATCGAGGACCGGAGTTCTTCTGAGCGCTTCCCAGGCTCTGGAGCCACGTGGGGGTTTGAGCCCCTGGGGTTTGGGCAGAATTCAGATTCTAACTCAGCAGCCAGCGGCGGGGCGTCGCTTTCCGCTCCTCTGACCAGCTCCCAGGACAGCCACGCTCTGATCCACGGGCCACACGCTTCAGTTACAAGGTTTTCGATGTTTCTCAAACTTGGTATTTTTAAAAATATATTTTATTGATCTCAGAGAGGAAGGGAGAGATGGAAACATCCATGATGAGAGAGAATTATGGATCAGCTGCCTCCTGCACGCCCCACACTGGGGATCGAGCCCACAACCCGGGCCTGTGCCCTGACTGGGAATCAACACTGACCTGGTTCCTAGGTGGACGCTCAACCCCTGAGCCACGCCCGCGGGCTGTGAGTACTGAAAGGAGTTAAAGCAGAATTAGGCGGACAGGGTGAGGGGTGGGAAGGAGGGATCTGGGCTAGCTGAATCAAACAAAAGGTGTGTTTTGCAGGAAACAGGATGGATAGCAGAGCAACAAACAGGGCGTTTTGAAACGAGGATGTTTTTCTTGCAAAACAAAACGTTGCCCTGTCCGGTGTGGCTCAGTGGATAGAGCGTCGGCCTGCGGACTCAAGGGTCCCAGTTCGATTCTGGTCAAGGGCACATGCCCAGGTTTCGGGCTCGATCCCCAGTGGGGGGAGTGCAGGAGGCAGCCGATCAAAGATTCTCTCTCATCATTGGTGTTTCTCTCTCTCTCCCTCTCCCTTCCTCTCTGAGATCAATTTTTAAAAAAAGGCCGGGAGCCAATCAGAGCGCGGCAGATCGACAGAGCGCGGGCCCAGCCGGTACAGGGGGAGAGCAGAAGGCGCGGGCACCCCCTGTGACTCTCCTTCCCTGGGGAGCCTGTGTTTGTTGCCACAAACGCCTCTGGTCTCGGGTCCATTCTTCGGTTCCGGAGACACGACCCCGGGAAGAATCCCGCTCCCAGCTCCGCTCCCAGCGCCTCTGAGAGTCCCTGGGGCTCCCGTGTGCAGCTCGCGAAGCGGGCTTTGGGGGATCTGCCTGGCGTGGGTGGTGATGCTGTCACCTGACTGGAGGCAGAGCCTGGAGGAGCCCAGGTGGGCCTGGGGGTGCGGACGCCTGGGCTGTGACCGGAGCCTGGCCTGGGGGTGCAGATGCCAGGGTCGTGACCCGGAGCCCGGCCTGGGGGTGCGGAACCTGGGCTGTGACCGGAGCCCGGCCTGGGGGTGCGGAACCTGGGCTGTGACCGGAGCCCGGCCTGGGGGTGCGGACACCTGGGCTGTGACCGGAGCCCGGCCTGGGGGTGCGGAACCTGGGCTGTAACCCGGAGCCCGGCCTGGGGGTGCGGAACCTGGGCTGTAACCCGGAGCCTGGCCTGGGGGTACAGATGCCTGGGTCGTGACCCGGAGCCCGGCCTGGGGGTGCGGAACCTGGGCTGTAACCCGGAGCCCGGCCTGGGGGTGCGGAACCTGGGCTGTAACCCGGAGCCCGGCCTGGGGGTACAGATGCCTGGGTCGTGACCCGGAGCCCGGCCTGGGGGTGCGGAACCTGGGCTGTAACCCGGAGCCCGGCCTGGGGGTGCGGAACCTGGGCTGTAACCCGGAGCCCGGCCTGGGGGTGCGGAACCTGGGCTGTAACCCGGAGCCCGGCCTGGGGGTGCGGAACCTGGGCTGTAACCCGGAGCCCGGCCTGGGGGTGCGGAACCTGGGCTGTAACCCGGAGCCCGGCCTGGGGGTGCGGACGCCTGGGCTGTAACCCGGAGCCCGGCCTGGGGGTGCGGACGCCTGGGCTGTGACCCGGAGCCCGGCCTGGGGGTGCGGAACCTGGGCTGTAACCCGGAGCCCGGCCTGGGGGTGCGGAACCTGGGCTGTAACCCGGAGCCCGGCCTGGGGGTGCGGAACCTGGGCTGTAACCCGGAGCCCGGCCTGGGGGTGCGGAACCTGGGCTGTAACCCGGAGCCCGGCCTGGGGGTGCGGAACCTGGGCTGTAACCCGGAGCCCGGCCTGGGGGTGCGGACGCCTGGGCTGTGACCGGAGCCCGAGGGGAGCGGCGAGGTCGCCTCCCTTCTCGGGCCTCGCTCCGCTGTGCCTTCTGAGCCCCTGGGAGAGGCGGGAGGTTTTATGATGTTAACTGTGAGGTCACTGAGCAGCCCCCGACTTGGAAATGCATTTCCCATGAGTCTCCATCATTTATTTCCCTTAGATGTTTCCAATGGAAACCAAACAGCCACCACCCCGGCTCGGAAAAGCCTGGACGTCCCGCCTGCTCCTCCGTGTGAGGCTCGGCCGCCGCCAAGGAATGTGACTCCGGGAAGACAGGCAGCTCGGCAAGGTCTTGCTTCTCACACGAAGACGCGTCAACAAGAAAAACGTGCCTCCGAGCTGCGGGTGAGCGTGTAGCATGTGTGTGACACCATGTAGCATGTTTGTGACACCATGCAGCATGTGTGTGACACCATGTAGCATGTGTGTGACCATGTAGCATGTGTGTGACACCATGTGGCATGTAGCATGTGTGACACCATGTAGCATGTAGCGTGTGTGACACACACTCACACAGGACGGGCAGACTGTGTGCACCAGCCTCGGTTCCTAACCAAACACCTTCCCCCTTTGCTTCTGATTTTACTTTCGTGTCAACCATTTTTATGTCCTCGTCCTTACATTGCAATCTTTTCTGCAGGATTGTTTGCCTTTGGGTTTGTTCGTACTTTGTACTGGAGGGTCACCCCACAGAATTTTTTTTCTTTTATATTTTCTCCTCTTCCTCCTCTCCCCCTCCCCTCCCCCCTCCCCTCCCCCTCTCCCTCCCCTCCCCCTCCCCCTTTCCCTCCCCTCCCCCTCCCCCTCCCCCTCTCCCCTCCTCCGATTGGTCCCAGTCTCGGCAAATCTCCTTTGTAGAGCTGGAGGTTCCAGACACCCTCACCAGCCCTGTAATTAACATGCCTCCCTCCGGCTACCCCCCCCCCCCCCCCCCCCCCCCGCATCGGCCACACACTCAGCTTCAGGAACCTTTGCCAAGTAAAAGGGGGTTTTCCTTGGAGTCCACAGCGTAGGTCTGTTCTGCTGTTTGCGGGGGAGGGGGGGGCACGTGGAAAGACGTGAATGAGCTGCTTGGACCTTGGGGAACGCAGAGGTCAGAACCGAAGGCCACGCTGACCTGGGAGGGGCTGAGCAGCTGCTCACAGGTAACGGCCTGCCTAGGACGTCCCCGAGACGCATTGTGTGACGACGATGATGTGTTTGTTAAATGTCCGACAGCAAACCCAAAGCACAACGTTCCCTTCGAACATCGAACATCGAGTCCTTGCCGGCCAGCGCGGCTCCGTGGTGTCAGGGTTCGATTCCTGGTCAGGGCACGGGCCGGGCTGTGGGCTCCACCCCCAGGGGGGAGGGGCGTGCAGGAGGCAGACGACCACGATCCTCTCATCACGGATGTCTCCCTCTCCCTCTCCCTGCCTCCTGAGATGAATGAAATTCAACAATGAAAAAGGTGAAGTAACGAAGGGCTAAGGTGCGGGGCTGTGCGGGGCCAGCTGCTGCTCAGCTCAGCTCAGCCGGGACAGGGACTCCCCTGGAGGCAGGTACCGCCTCGTCCTGTTCCCGCGGAGCGATGCCTGGGGATTCCCGAGGTGAGGAGGGTCCAGGTGCCTGTCATCATCAGAGCACCTTCCCCGCAGCTTAGTCATGGGGTGGGTCCCGGAAAGCCCCTGAGAGGAGGTGGCTGCCGGACAACCAGCCACAGCAGGTGCGGGAGGGGCTCTGGCCTCCCACCCCGCCCCGCCCCTGCTTCTCTCTATTGGTGCTCCCGGCCACCTCCTGTCACATCCTGGTCACCTCCTGGCCACTGCCCGGCCACCTCCTGTTACATCCTGGTCACCTCCTGGCCACCTCCTCACCACCTCCTGGCCACCTTCTGTCACATCCCGGTCACCTCCTGGTCACCTCCCGGTCACCTCCTGGCCACCTCCTGGCCACCTCCCGGCCACCTCCCAGTCACCTCCTGGCCACCTCCCGGCCACCTCCCAGTCACCTCCTGGCCACCTTCTGTCACATCCCAGTCACCTCCTGGTCACCTCCCGGTCACCTCCTGGCCACCTCCCGGCCACCTCCCAGTCACCTCCTGGCCACCTTCTGTCACATCCCGGTCACCTCCTGGCCACCTCCCGGCCACCTCCCAGTCACCTCCTGGCCACCTTCTGTCACATCCCGGTCACCTCCTGGCCACCTCCCGGTCACCTCCTGGCCACCTCCTGGCCACCTTCTGTCACATCCCGGTCACCTCCTGGCCACCTCCCGGTCACCTCCTGGCCACCTCCTGGCCACCTTCTGTCACATCCCGGTCACCTCCTGGTCACCTCCTGTCCACCTCCTGGTCACCTCCCGGCCACCTCCTGGCCACCTCCTGGCCACCTCCCGATCACCTCCTGGCCACCTCCTGGCCACCTCCCGGTCACCTCCTGGCCACCTCCCGGTCACCTCCTGGTCACCTCCTGTTACATCCTGGTCACCTCCTGGCCACCTCCTGGTCACCTGTCACATCCCAGTCACCTCCTGGCCACCTCCTGGTCATCTCCTGTCACCTCCTGGCCACCTCCTGTCACCTCCTTTCCTAATAAGGGGGTGATCCCGTGAGCGCACAGTTCCCTGAGCTCCGTGAGCCACCAGCAAGTTAACTGACGCCAAGGCTGGGGGGGGGGGGTGGGAGGGGCGGGGGGCTCTGACTTGGAGCCTGTCCAGCACAGGTGACGGCGGGTCCGCTGGTCGGAGTGGGTGGAGGGGCGTGGACTCGGGGTGTGATCTGCCAGGTCCCGGGTGGACGGGGTCAGGACTGAGCGGGTTGGGGGGCCCAGCTGGTGGGCCGGCTGCCGGGTGCGAGGGAACCCGCGGCTCCTGTCAGAGGGTGTGGAGGCTCTGAGTGTGCGGAGCATGGAGGGTGGACATGAGGAAGAACGCGGAATGTGGGTTCCCCTCACACACCGACCTGCCATCGAGGCGTGGAGGAAGGAGGCGAAACCCCCACGCTGCCTTTCAGGAACCTTCTGGAAGCTCTCCGAGAACACTTGTATCTGTCGTTTGCCCGAACTCCGTCATCCGGCCACACCTCGCGTCCAGGGGCGAAGAGGAGGTGTTTTTTTGTATTTTGTTGATCCTCATCCGAGGACGTTTCCCATTGATGTTTAGAGAGAGAGGAAAGGAGAGTGAGAGAGAGACAGAAACACCAATGATGAGAATCATCGACTGGCTGCCTCCGGCACGCCCCCCGCTGGGGATGGAGCCCACAACCCAGGCACGTGCCCTGGCCGGGAATCGAACCCTGACCTCCTGGTTCATAGGTCGATGCTCAACCACCGAGCCACACTGGCTGGGTGGCTCACTGGCCATTTTTGCAACCATCGTCCCGGTGCCTGGCAGAGTGCCAGGACACACAGCAGCGGGTGTTTGCCTCGTTACTGGAGCGAGCAGGTGGAGCCGGCCGATAGGAAAGGAATGCTGATGGGGTGCATGCCATGGCTGGTTCTGGAAGGGGCCGCCAGGTGAAAGGCCACGGGGCGGCGAGGACTCAGCTCCCGGGCGATTGGCAGGAGCAGTTGCACTGGACAGACGTCACTCTCCTTGTGATTACTTCACCCCTCCTCCCCCCGACAGACCTCACACCTGCTCTCCTGCTTTATCCCCTTAGCCAGCCTCCTGGGCTGCACCGGACCGTGGCTCCTCCCACGCCCTCCCCCCCCCCTCCCAGCCCTGTAAGGGACATAAATCATAGCCCACAACTCCTTGCCCAGGCTCACAGGAGGGAGAAACGTTCCTCCCCACCCAGGGACCCTGTGAAATGTATTCTGCTAGCTTGGCCTCAGTTTCCTGATCTGTGAAGTGGGAGCAACATGGACCCCACAGGTCAGGGCTGTGGAGAGGAGGTGAGGAAACCCACGTAGAGCTCCCCGCAGTGACTGCCTCCCAGTGCGTTATTCCCACCCAGGAGCCTGGGAGCAGGCGGCTCGGAGGCGGGACCTGCCTGGCCTGGCACACAGGACCTTCCTCCAGGAAGGCCACGAGAATGGAAGCCGCGGGGGCCGCGAGGGGAGGGGGGCTGGCCAGTGAGCGCGGTGCCATGGGGTGGGCAGGGGGAGCCGTGACCGCGTCCCGCCCACACTGGCTCTGTGGCCCCTCCAGGACCCGTGGGCGGCTGGGCAGCGGGGAGATGCGGGGGGGAGCAGCGAGCCGGCTGCACTGGGTCACGGGTGGAGAAGGGTTGGCACTGACTCAGCGGCTTGAGGAAGGGAATTTCCTGAAGGCCGTGCTCCCGAACCAGGGCTCCGAACCAGACACCGTTTGTGGAAGATACGAGCCTCACTCGCCGGGCGTGTCAGGCAAAACCCAAACACAAACCCTCACACAGACCAGTGGGAGAGGGATTTCCTGGCTCACACCCCTGGAGGTCCAAGGAGCAGGACTTGGCTGCTGTCACCTTTTTTAAAGATGTGGTGGTGAAACAAATAAGTAAATAAAAAGAATAAATAAAGACATGGTGGTGCCCGCAGGCGTGGCTCAGTGGTGCAGCGTTCGATTCCCGGTCAGGGCACATGCCAGGGGTGTGGGCTCCATCCCCAGTGGGGGGTGTGCGGGAGGCAGCTGATCGATGATTCTCATCATTGATGTTTCTCTCCTTCTCCCTCTCTGAAATCAATAAAAATGTATTTTTAAAAAGATATGGTGGTACAGATGCAACGATGGAAAGATGATATTTTTTAACATATTTTTATTGATTTCAGAGGAAAACAGCAGTCCTGGGTTCTGCTACTCATTGGCATGTAATTCAGGGTGTTTCCTCGTGTTCCTCTATATACACATATACACAGACAGGGTGCCCCCCCCCCCAAATGGACATACACTTGAACAGCTGGCAGCTCAATTTTGAGAATGAAGTGTATTTTAGTAAACACCGCCTTCATAGTTATTCTAAGTGTGTCCGTGTGGGGGGCACCTTTTCTCTGCACATCTGTCCTGTCTCCTGGTTGCAGTGCGAGCTGCTAGCAGGCAGGGGTCCCGCTGGGTGCCCCACGTAAGGTCAGGATGAAGAAATAACTTGGCTCGCCCTTGCTGGTGTGCTCAGTGGATGGAGCATCGGCCCTTGGACTGAAGGGTCCCGGGTTCGATTCTGGTCAAGGGCATGTACCTCGGTCCCAGGCTCCTCCCGGGCCTGGGCCCTGGTCAGGGCTCATGCAGGAGGCAACCCATTGATGTGTTTCTCTCACATGGATATGTCTCTGTCTTTTCCTCTCTCCTCCACTCTCTCTGAAAACCAATGGGAAAATATCTCTGGTGAGGATTAAAAAAGAATTCTGTTCGGTGATTCATTCACGCAAAGGCTCCATTTCCAGTCAGATCCGACACGTCAGAAGCATCTGAGTCCCTGGCGTCTTCAAAACAGGAATTAGAATTCGCCGGCAAATATGAAGTCACCCTCACTTGTTATTTTTTTAGAAACACAGTTTGAACAATACCCTGCTGACTGGAAGGAAGTATACCATCTCCCGCAGCAGAACAACGGCTCACTCCGCACGGTGCTGTACGTGGGAACCTCGTTTCAGGAGTGAATGTGGGTCATTTACTTACCAGTCTGTTTCAGCAGACAGGCCCCACCGCTCTCCTCGGGAGCACAGACCATTTTCCCAGCTCGGGCGGTTAATGTCCTTCCCTCTCCATGGTAACTGAGGCATGAATTCACTGATTTAAAGGTTGAGACGCATCCATGTAAACCTGAGGCTCTGACCCTGAGTGTGTGTGTGTGTGTGTGTGTGTGTGTGTGTGTGAGAGAGAGAGAGAGAGAGAGATTGATAGAGACAGAGAGATAAAGGAAATGATGGAAATTGACCAATTGCCTGGGGAACATCGAGTTCAGGGTAATACAACAAAGTGCCAAGAAGCAAAATCAAAGTGTAATCAAGAGCCCGGCCAGCATGGCTTAGTGGCTGAGTGTCGACCTATGAACCAGGAGGTCAGGGTTCGATTCCCGGTCAGGGCCCAGGCCCGGGTTGTGGGCTCCATCCCCAGTGTGGGGCCTGCAGGAGGCAGCCGATCTGTGATTCTCTCTCATCATGGATGTTTCCATCTCTCTCCCTCTCCCTTCCTCTCTGAGATCAATGAAAAACACACATGAAAAAACAGTATTTATAGGCTGCTGCTCACGTGTTAGACTGATCACAGCAGACAGAGGAACCAGACAACCCTGGCATCATGCCAGCTGCACGTGTGGGCTGACCTCTCCCCGAGCGGAGGATGGGAGACTGCCTGGGGCCACAGAGCGCTTCTGGGGGGGAACAGCCCCCGGGGAGACCTGGGGGAGGGGAGGGTTACAGGTGGGGTGGGCGGCGGGCCTGACAAAGAGCACTTCCGGCGGAACGCGAGCATCAGAGTCCTGCAGCCCAGGAGCGCAGTGCCCAGGGAACCCGAGGCGGGCACCCCCACGGCGGGGCGGGGCACCCCACGGCGGTTAGGAGGAATCAGGCAGGGCGGGCAGTGATGGGGAACCGGAGACAGTGCTCGCGATCCTCGCTGCTCTCCCGCCCCCTTCCTCTCCTTGCAGATAACAAACACTTGAGCTGGGCACTGTTTGTGTTTAAACATATTTGTATTGACCCCACACTGGGGATGGAGCCCGCAACCCGGGCCTGTGCCCTGAGGAATCGAACCGCGACCTCCTGGTTCCTAGGTCGATGCTCAGCCCTGAGCCACCCGGCCGGCTGCTCCTTCCTCTTCACCCACATGAGGGACGCACTTTGTCAGGGTCTGTACCTGGCAGGCTGAGGGCCGCGGAGGAGGCAGGGGAGCGGTCTCCTTCCTGTGTCGGAGCACACCTGCAGGAGCACTTCCTGTGTCAGAGCACATCTGCGGGAGCACTTCCTGTGTCGGAGCACATCTGCAGGAGCACTTCCTGTGCCGGAGCACATCTGCAGGAGCACTTCCTGTGCCGGAGCACATCTGCAGGAGCACTTCCTGTGCCGGAGCACATCTGCAGGAGCACTTCCTGTGCCGGAGCACATCTGCAGGAGCACTTCCTGTGCCGGAGCACATCTGCCAGAGCACTTCCTGTGTCGGAGCACATCTGCCAGAGCACTTCCTGTGCTGGAGCACATCTGCAGGAGCACTTCCTGTGCCGGAGCACATCTGCAGGAGCACTTCCTGTGCCGGAGCACATCTGCAGGAGCACTTCCTGTGCCGGAGCACATCTGCAGGAGCACTTCCTGTGCCGGAGCACATCTGCAGGGGCACTTCCTGTGTCGGAGCACATCTGCCAGAGCACTTCCTGTGCTGGAGCACATCTGCAGGAGCACTTCCTGTGCCAGAGCACATCTTCAGGAGCACTTCCTGTGCCGGAGCACATCTTCAGGAGCACTTCCTGTGCCGGAGCACATCTGCAGGAGCACTTCCTGTGCCGGAGCACATCTTCAGGAGCACTTCCTGTGTCGGAGCACATCTGCAGGAGCACTTCCTGAGTTCCGGGGAGTGGTAAGCTCCAGCATGCCATTTTTCTCTTTTTCAGAAAGAAACCCCAAGGGAATGGTTGGAAGATCCACAGAGTTTGGAGAAATTAGTTTGAAGTTAGGGTAAACTCTGGAAATAGATTCTTTTTCATCTTAATGTTGAATATATGAAAGAACTGAAGGATAAACTTTGCATATTAATGCTGGACATGTATAACTTAATCAACTGATCAAAAATTTTAATTCATTAAAAAGTTAATTAGACCCTTTTTCTGGCTTATCTAATTCAATAAATATAATTTAGTCCATGTAGTTAAATGAAATCTAATTGATGCACTAAATGGGCTAATAATGTCTATCACATTATAAGCATATTAGGCAGACATTAGTAACAACTGTTGGAAAGTTACTGCTCATTAGGAACCGGAGGAAGCTGGGGTGGGTGGGATCTGCGGCTAAGTGGGGAGATCGGCAGCGTTTGGGGGTCAAAATCTGGCCCTTTTTGATGGCACATCATAGTCAATAGAACTAACGTGGCATCCCTCTGGGTTTGACAACACTGATCCCAAAGATCACCCTCTGCTCACTCTCAGGCCTCCATGGCGTGGGGAGCTGAGCCGTGGGCTCACAGCGGGGCGGGCTCTCACAGGTCACGCACGTTCCCCTGCACCGGCCACCTCCCACCTCAGGGCTTCCAAGCTTGCCTTCCGGCCTCAAGGAAAGGCCAGATTCTCATTCACTTAAGTCAGCGGTCGGCAAATTCCTTAGTCAACAGAGCCAAATATCAACAGTACAACGATTGAAATTTCTTTTGAGAGCCAAATTTTTAAACTTAAACTTCTTCTAATGCCACTTCTTCAAAACTGACTTGCTCAGGCTGTGGTATTTTGTGGAAGAGCCACCATCAAAGGGCCAAAGAGCCGCATGTGGCTCGCGAGCCGCAGTTTGCCCACCACGGACTTAAGTCATTCAGAGCCTTTGAAGAATCCAAGGATTTGATAGTTTTAAAAAGAATGCCAAGCCTAGCCTACTCCTGTACTTTTTGTTGTTGTTAATCCTCACCCCAGTATATTTTCCCATTGATTTTTAGAGAGAGTGGAAGGGAGAGGGAGAGACAGAGAGACACATCAATTGGTTGCCTCCTGCACACAACCCAGGTATGTGCGCTTGTTCACAATTGAACCCGGGACCCTTCCGTCCGTGGGCGGACGCTCTATCCACGGAGCTGAACCAGCTAGGGCAGTCCTGTGCTTTTAACCCTTCTTTTGAGTTGTCAGGATCCTGAATCTTACTTACTGTTTCCTTAGGCCTTGGAACCATTTCCACCATAACAGCAGACATTTCTCAGCCACCTTCTCTCCTCATGGTCCAGTCTGCTGAACTACGAGCCACACTTTGCCTCTGCACGTCAAGATTTAGGTAACGGATTGTGATAAGCAGCTCTGGCTTCCCTGTCTGAGATGCCACCCTCCCGTGTGCGCTCTGGCACACGCACACGTGTGTTGCACTGTACTGAAATCAGCCACTTATTTTCCCATCTGCCCAGCAGACCGGGGCCTCGTGGGCACGGGCGCTTGCTGGTGTTAACTTCAGCCCTGTTACCCCAGGGCACTACAGAGCTTGCACGCAGTAGCTGCACTGTGCTTGCTGAATAAACGAAAGGCTGAGATGCTTAACAGACAGACGACGTAGTGGAGACTTACTACTGTTGCCCTCCTCGTCTGACTGAACTACGGTCTTTGCTAAGCAGACACAGCACCCACACGGGCAGGTGTCACCGATCCTTTCTCCTGTGATGACTCCGTGAACGACTGAAGCCACCGTTGTCCACGTAAAGCAGGGCCGTGGCCTCACAGAGGCAGTGACACGGGAAATGCTGTGTGTAACGATGGCACGCTGTCAAGGGGTGTTGTGTTGTTTGGGTCATTCTGACGAAGAAGCTCCAGTTACGAGGGCTGTTGTGAGGTCGACGTCACACTGAGAAAGGAGCCCATCGAATGGACTCGTTAAACGGCCAGCGCTGCTTTGCGCGTCCGCGGCATCATTGCACCATCGTTGGGGTCCCGGGCTCACATTCGTTCTGAAAGCAGCCGCTGTGCCTTAGCCCGGTCAGTGCACCGGGGGGTGGAGGGAGGTGGGGGGAGGGGGCGGGGGGAGGAGGAAGGGGGCCCGCTGCCCGGAGCAAAGAGCTGGAGACGCGGATATTCTTCCAGTGAGATCACAGCAATGGGCTTTCCTATTGGCCGGCACAACAGCCTCCCAGGGCACCAGCTGAGGTTAGGCATAAAGAGCTATTCAGACAGCAATGCCCTTGAGACCGAGACTGGATGCTGCCCCTGACACTGGCGATGTGACCTTGGGACATTTTAACCCTCTGGGACTCACTCACCGCTGAAACATGGGACAATGGTACTCAGCTCACAGGCTGATGCGAAGAAAACATGTGATCAGCATGATGGCTGGGACACGTAAGTGCACAATGAACAGAGAGTGCCACCACCATCATCATCAATCTTCATCACCACCACCACCGCTTCTACAGAGGAATGTTATTCCTCCCCAATTCTACAGCCTTTGAACCCCAACTAAACTGAAACCAAATTTAAATATAATAATTAACAAAACTCAAATTAGCTTAAAAATTCCTTCAAAAATACTTTCATTTTAAGTATCTAGTAATTAATTCTATTATCTTCAGTTCAAATACTTATCCTGTATTTATAATAAAAGAATAAATCTAAATAAACATACTGTTAAGTATTTATTTTTAGGTGGTAAAGCTATTCATCTTGTCTTTCGTATATAAGCTTATATACACACACACAAATATAGTTGTGTGTTTTTTTTGGATTTTAGAAAACACAATCCTCTTTAAAAATGATATAACAACACAGACAAGTACAAGACAGAAGGTGAACTCAACCTAAGAAAATCAATCAGTGCAACACAGCACATTAACAGAACGAAGAACAAAAACTATGAACATCTCAACTGATTCAGAAAAAGCATTTGACAAAAATTTAAGCCTCTTTCATGATAAAACCACTCAACAAATGAGAAATGAAGGAAGGTATCCTAAGATAATAAAAGCCATACATGAACAAATCCAGCCCTGGCTGGCATGGCTCAGTGGATAGAGCATCATCAGCCTGTGGACTGAAGGGTCCCGAGTTCTATCCCAGTCAAGGGTACATGCCCGGGTTGCAGGCTCGATCCCCAGCAGGGGGCGCACAGGAGGCAACTGACCAATGCTTCTCTCTCATCATTGATGTTTCTATCTCTCTCTCTCCCTCTCCCTTCCTCTCTGACATCAATAGAAAGGTATTTAAAAAAACAAAATTAAAAATAAATCCACAGTTAACATCATACTCAAAGGTGATGACTGGCTTTCCTCCAAGACCAGGAGCAAGGCCAGGGTGCCCTTTGTCTGATGTCGCAGCTGCAGGGACGTCAGACAAGGAAAGGAAACAAGAGGCATCCAAGCTGAACAGGGAGAAGAAAGATGGTTTCTGTTCACACATGACACGATCTTACACGTAAACCCTAAATGTTCCACAAAAACCCTTTTGCAGCCAATAAACCATTCTGGCAAAGTTGCAGCACACAAAATGAACATGCAGAAGTCGGTCACATTTCTAAATACGAATGAGGACCCATCCGAAGAGGAAATTAAGGAAACAGCCCCATTCACTAGACCCGTGGTCGGCAAACTGCGGCTCGCGAGCCACATGTGGCTCTTTGGCCCCTTGAGTATGGCTCTTCCACAAAATACCACGGCCTGAGCGAGTCTATTTTGAAGAAGTGGCGTTAGAAGAAGTTTAAGTTTAAAAAATGTGGCTCTCAAAAGATGACTAATGAGTTTGCCGACCACTGCACTAGAGCATCAGAAAGGATAAAACTTTAGGAATAAACTTACTAAGGAGGTAACAGACTTGTACATTGAAAAATACAAGTCATTGCTAAAATGAATAGAAAGAGACAAATAAACTGAACATTCTTTTTATGATTTTACTAGAGGCCCGGTGCACGGGTGGGGTCCCTCAGCCTGGCCTGTGCTCTCTTGCAATCCGGGACCCCTCGGGGGATGTCAGACTCCCAGGTTTCGGCCCGATCCCCGCAGGCCAGGGGTCATAGGTCGAAACCCGGCAGTCCGACACCCCCCTGCGGGATGCAGCGGTGCCGAAGTGGCAGGCGGCCGCTCATCCCGGCCCGGCTGCGCCTCCTGCTGCCGCTGCCCCGCTCGGTAGCGCTGCCGCAGCTGTGCTCGCCGGCCGTGAGCCGGCTTCTGACGGAGCGGCGCTCCCGTTGTGGGAGCACATTGACTACCAGAGGGCAGCTCCTGCGCTGAGCATCTGCTCCTGGTGGTCAGTGTGTGTCATAGTGACCGGTCGACAGGTCATTTGGTCACAACGGTCTCTTAGGCTTTTATATATATAGATATAGATTGATTTCAGAGAGGAAGGGAGAGGGGGAGAGAGAGAGAGAAACATCCATGATGAGAGAGAATCACTGATCGGCTGCCTCCTGCACGCCCCACCTGGGGATTGAGCCCACAACCCAGGCACGTGCCCTCATCAGGATTCAAAACATGACCTCCTGGTTCATAGGTCAATGACCACTGAGCCACACCAGCTGGCTAAACTGAACCTCTTGACGATATTGTCCTTCTTCATTTGGAAGATAGTATCACTGGAATAAATGTCCATACTACCTAAAGAACCTGCAGATTCAGGAAATCCTTACCAAAATGCCAATAAACATTCTCTGCAGAAATAGAGAAAGAATTCCAAAAACTCCTATGGAATTTCAAGAGACCCCCAAGTAGGCAAAACAATCTAGAACAAAACATGCCCAAAACGAAGTTGGACGCTGACCGTTCACCACATAGAAAGTGAACTCAACATGGATGAAAGACTAAAACTGTAACTTCTGAAACATAGGAGAAAAGCTTCAGGACAATAGATTTGGCAATAATTAAAAAAAAAAAAGTATTTTTATTGATTTCAGAGAGGAAAGGAGAGAGAGAAACATCAATGATGAGAGAGAATCATGGATCAGCTGCCTCTTGCACACCCCCTACTAGGGATCGAGCCCACAACCTCAGCATGTGCCCTGACCAGAATCCAAACCGGGACCCTTCAATCCACAGGTCGACGCTCTATCCACTGACCACACCAGCTAGGGCAATAATTTCTTAAAATAAAACCAAAAGTACAGGCAACGAAAGCAGAAATAGACAAGTGGGATTATATCAAACTTAAACATTTTTCACATCAAAGGAAGCAATCAACACAGTGAAAAGACAACCAATGGAATGACAGAATATATTTGCAAATCTTATTCATGGATTTCAGAGAGGAAGATGAGGGAGCGATACAAACATCAGTGATGAGAATCACTGATCGGCTGCCTCCTACATGCCCCACCCGGGGGATCAAGCCCTCAACCCGGGCATGTGCCCTGACCTAGGATGGAACTGTGACCTCCTGGTTCACAGGTCGATGCTTGACCACAAGCTGGCCCAGCCAGTTTTATCAGAGAAACTAATTCAGACAGTTCTATCACCTTTGGAACTTGGCTTACTGAATACTTTTAAATAACTCGCTGTAAAGCTCAACTGAAAGAAGTATCTTACGCAAAACTACGGCAAAGAAAAATCTCTCTGAAAGCCACTGCGCGGCGAATTCCCACACGTTGTTCTGTTTCTCACAGCAGCACTCCTTCCCGGTTCTACAAGCAAGAAGCCAACTCCTGTGCGTGCCATTAAGTCAGGCGGAAAGACGCCGGTACAAGAACGGACCTGCCAGCAGCCTGAGCGTGCGCTACGCCTCGGAAGCCCTTGGCTCCCGTCGGTGTGCCCTAGGCTTTGCTGCTGGCCGCGGGACGAGTTCTGACAGCTGGGTTTGCACTTGGTCCTCTGATCCTCGAAGATGAAAAGAGGAGCAGGCTTTTGAAGACTCAGCACCAAGCCGTTCTGCCAGGAAGAACGAGCAGTGATCCTCCCGTTATCAAAACCTAGAGAAATCCACATGTTCACTTATTTCACTTCAAATAAACTGGTAGCATTCTAGACAGCCCACAGCCTATGAAGTGTGATTAGGTGCTATTTCTAATAAAAATGAGTGAATTAATGAAGCCCAAGATGATTGGCTTTATTGTATTAAGCACACCTCTTAACCTTTTGCACTCGGATGTCGAGTGTGACTCGACATGGTTAGCATTAGAATAAAGGAATCGAGAAAAAAGCGAGTGCAAAGGGTTAATTTTAAAACGCTACCTAGCTAAACCCACTCAGGAAAACCTCAATCCCAATGCTGCTGTTTCTATTCCCTGAGTGGCATTTTGGAGGGGTGTGGGTTAGGTGATAATTACTTATTCTTGTCTCTATATTCTTCTCACATTGTGTCTTCAATTAAAATTTCCAGAAATAATTTGAAAACCATCTTTTGAAGATCTGAATACTCTGCAAAAGCTTAAAAAATACTGTTTTGAAGAAATACTGTTTTTCTGAACGTAAGTAGTATCTGGTCTTCTCCAAGAAACGTTCATCTTATTTCATCTTGTATTTCTCTGAATTGTGCTTATCCATAAACTGTGTGTGTGTGTATCCTGGGGTTTATTCCTACCACATTCTAAATCCATTAATGGTTAGTGATCTAATTCAAGCACTGAAAACATGGTACAATTATACAACTTCATTGTCAGTTTCCCCATGGTGGGCTCACAGTGTCATATAACCAGTTGTGCAAAAATATGAAAAAGTTTGGGAGGATGGGAGGTGGGTAATGGGGGGATAAGGATGCATATGTAATACCTTAATCAATAAATAAATTTTAAAAAATAAAATGAAAATAAAATCCCTTCGCTAAAAAAAAAAAAAAAAAAGAAAAAAAAATTGTAATTCACTTTGATTAGAAAGGTGTTGGCAAACATGGGGCTGTGATGAGCCGTAACTGAGTGGGTGTAGGACAGCAAGGGCAGGCTGATGTGGTCTAGAGCAGACGATGCCCAGTCCTCACGGGGAAATGCCCTGTTACCGACTGTACGGAAGCAAGTGCAAGGCCCGCTCCCCTCCTGTGGGAGGCTTACATCTTGGGCTTCTGAACTTCTAAACCACAAGCCTTTTAAACTGAAGCTGAGAGTGAGTTACAGAGACCTACTGGGTTAGCAATGGGGATTACATCAAAGAGCAATTTGTAAGAAAAACTATCTGAAAGTGCTGTGTAAATGTGTTTAAAATGAAGAGCCAATTTCAGACTTACGGTATTAATAATACAGGGGCCTATGTGATTTAGAGGTAGATTTTCCATTCTGATTTTCTCAGGTTAAAATGCTTTTGCATTCTGAGCATATATAGCATTCACATGCTTGCTGTAAGGTAGTAATACCTGAAATTTAAACACCAAAAATCCTTTAGCACGCTTTGATTTACACAGGCCTACTTTATATCCATTTAAAAAAAAACAAAACCCCACACAATTTAAGGTCTAAAGCAGTGATGGGCAACCATTTGAGCTTGGTATGTCAAACTTCGCCAAAAAACTGAGCATAATTCGGGTAGTGTCACTTTGAGGAAAAAACATTATTTCGCAAATGTTTCATCCTCAGGAGCAGCAAATGTTTCATCTTCGGCATGCGGCCGCCTTAGC
This sequence comes from Cnephaeus nilssonii, assembly GCF_951640355.1. NCBI lineage: Eukaryota > Metazoa > Chordata > Mammalia > Chiroptera > Vespertilionidae > Cnephaeus > Cnephaeus nilssonii. Next base: position 1,128,771 of record NC_137081.1, on the reverse strand, counting down.
GGCCGTGTGTCATCAGAAATGGCTATGCGTGTCAGTGCTGACACGCGTGTCATAGGTTCGCCATCACTGTTAAATGGATTCTAACTTTTATGAGCTAATTCTTAGGAAAAGTTTTAGATGGTTTCAAAACGGGAAAAAAGATTGCTTGGGTATAGCTTAGCTTTAGAGAGATTTAAGCTCATTCGATTATTTAAAAACGCTTTATTATTAAAAATGCAATAAATAACATCTGAAACTTTTTCATTAAAAGAATGGACCAATCTTCATAGATACAAACTAGAACTCAGTCTTTTCATATACAAAGTATTCAAGGTGCGTTCATTGTGGATGGGAAATAAAGCTCAGATGTGCCACATTTCCAAGTGGCAATGATAGAACTGAGCAACCAGGCAGTTTCTTTTCTGCCTTTGGTATTACCATTTACCAAGATTTCCAATCACTGTCCTCAGGTTCACAACTCAGAAGCACCCTAACTCTCTATGCAGACCAAGAAACTAGTGCCTAGAGGTTTAGTCGTCACCTCACCGGAGCAGAAATGGGACTCGGGCCCCGGCCGCCTCACACAGAGCTATCATCTCAGCCGCCTGAACACCCGCTTCTATCTGCAAATAGCACAAGTGCCTGTATCTGAAGAGACACTTGCGTGAAAGTACTGAAGAGGTGTCACTGGTACTAAAGATGTCATTGGCATTTCGTGTCCATTTAAATGTTACCCTGATGTTTCAGGGGGCCTCCATGTCAAAGGCTCTCGGCCGAGTTTTGGGGGTTTGTTGACCCTCTTTACAATAATCAAACCCAGCATGCACCTCACTCCCCTCCCCCAAGCTCCACGTGACGCCTAAGCAGCACTCGGCTCACTGCAGATGGCTAAGTCGGCTGCCCACCACCTGCCGCGTCCGCGAGGCTCCGTGCAGCGCCTCAGCTGGAGCACGGCCAGTCCTCGGCTCTGCGAGCAGCAGGGAGAGCGGGGACAGTTCACGGCAACGATATTCCGTTGACACCCTCCAGCTAGAAACGCCAAGAAATCTCTCACAGGAAAACTTAAAAAACAAGGCCCATGTTGGATTTTGATGTACGATGGTCTTTATTTACAACTTTATTGGCAAAAAAGAAGAGGGATACGATTAGAACAGTTCACCACAGGCACTGCAGCTGACGGGTCAGGTTCAGGAAGTTTCACTTTAAAGGTCCACCTACTTCTCCACACACACCCCCCCGAGTCTGCACTGCGCTGCCGGAGGAAGTCAGCACCGCGCAGGTTCCAGGCGGTCTTTAACACATAAACACAGAAACAGAACCACCCACGAGACGGCATTAAATAAAGGGCCCTCAACTGCACGGCGTCCTCGCACTGACACAGGCCAAGGACAGCAGACGCGGGGAGCAGGACAATCGCCCCGAGTGCACAGTTACCACGACGACGGCCTCTGCCCTGAGGCACTGCCTTCGCTACCTGCACTTCCTGGGAGATGGAGCCAGTCGGAGGAAAGACGAGGGAGAGGAGTCCTCTGGAGGCCGGCGAGCCCTCCGAGAGCAGATGGGAGCGGACATCCTGTTGATGGATTCGAGGTGGAAGGAATGGATGCAGTCCATTTCGATTCATGCTGGGCGGGCTGCCGGCTCCACGGACCGGCGGGTGTCATTCCTCCAAGTCCAGTGTGTTCAGCTCCTCTTCCAGCTCGTCCAGGTCCTCCCCGGTGAAGAGGTTCTCGTCCACGGGGACCGCCGCGCCGACCCCGTTCTCCTGGCCCTCCCCGCCGTGGTCCTCTTCTAAGTCGCTCCGCTCGCCGTTCTCAGCCCTGCCTCCCGAGGCTTCGCTCAGTTTGTTTTCTAAAAACAACAATGGCAATCCGTAAGGCCTCGCGACAGAAACCCTGCTCTGTTAGGGACTGACAGTCAGAGGGACACTACACCCCGCCCCCGCCGTCCTACTGCCACGCCAGCAGGAACCACCTGTCGCCTGTCCCGAGCTGAGCTGAGCTGCACCGGCTCGGACCTCAGAGGCACGATTATCCCCCGTAACTCTGCTCCCTCCAGGACCCAGCAATTAGGTTTTAACAGTCAACATCCACGTAACACCAGTATTGTGTTAGAATACATGGCTGTGGAATAAACGTGTATGACGGAAGCACACTTGGCTTTTGGCTTTGCAGAGCCATTAAACCACGGGTGGCAACGCTGGAAACACCTCCCGTCATAACCCGCGAACAAAGGACGTGGGCACCCAGCTCCTCCTCCTTACAGGCTGGACGCGGCCCGGCCTTGCTCAGCGACACCAACACCGACACCGCTCAATGGCCCAGTTGGGACCCAAAGGCTGCAGAAATCCCACCACCACGCCTTGGGGTCATGACCTCGGAAGCCCTTGAGACTGACTGGCCTCAGGCACCTGCTGGCAGCAGGCTCGGGTCCCGGGAGGGCAGCCAGCTTCCCACGTTACACTGGCCTTCCTTTACGGTGACAACAAGCGTCAGCCTTCTCTCTCACTTCCGCCTTGGTAAGCGTTCTTTCTACTTTTCCTCTCACCGCAGCCAGGCCAACCTTCGCCTCGCTCTCGAGTCCTCCCTCAGGGCTCCTTCAGGCTGGAGACGAGGAACGCTAACAGCTCCAAACACCCACCAGCCTCCCTCCGTCCTCCGAGCTGGACGCCTTGCTTGTGCTTCTAGCTCTGGCTTCCACACGGACAGCCTTCACCCCCGTCTCCTCCTCCTCTCCCAGGCCTCTCCCTGTGGCCTGCAGATACCTGGGGCTTTCTCGTACCTAAGAGCCCAGCCCCTGACCATGCCCGTCCTCCCTCCTCACGCACTGCAGGCCGATGAACTCTGGGACCTCTTCCTACAGCCCCTTCCTAACGGCAACTGAGGAGTCATTTCCAAGTCGCCCCACTTGAGTCCCCTGAAACGGGCCCCACCCCGATGCCGTGCTCTGGAAGGTCCTCACCCTGCTGTTGCACCTGGGAATTCCCTCAGCTCATCGCCTTTCAAACCGCTTCCTCCCGCGAGTGTCTACACAGGATCAGGCAATGCCCTTTCCCCTCGTTACAGAGAAACTATTCCGGACGCTAGAGGCAGAAGTGAGCCAGCGAGGCTGCGGGGACAAGTGACAGAAGAAGGGGCCTTGGAGCTGAGCGAGGGACAGGGAGAGAGCGCCCAATGCCAGCTATTTTTTTTTCTTTTTAAAAAATCCTCACTCAGGACGTGTTTATTGATTTCAGAGAGGAAGGGAGAGATCGATGGGCTGCCTCCCCTATGTGCTGTGACGGGGAATCGGAACCCCAACTTTTCCATGTACAGGACGAGGCTCTAACCAACGAAGTCACCCAGCCAGGGCCCAGGGCCACTGCTGACAACCAAAATCTCCGCCTCGGGAGGTCCGTCCCACACGAGGTCCAAACTCATTCCCGTCCCCTTCTAGCTTCGGCTCACGCACCCATTGCTGCAGCCTCCTCTCTCCTCAGGGCTTCTACCATCGGTCAAACCACACACTCACGTTACCAGTCGGTGCCCGTGGGCACCTAGGGTGGTCAAGCCCGGTCTAACCCCTTCGGCAGCTTCCTGGTTCTGAGAGTCACACGCGTTAGCACTTACCATCCTTTTCTGACGTGTACGTGCTGAATCGTTCAAGACTGGCCACAGTGATGCCTGTCTCGTCCACATCTCTTGGGATGTACTGGCTTAGATCTATGTCATTTATGCTCACTGAGTCATCAACCTTTAAAAGTACATGGAAAAGAAAGTGTGACTAGTAAGACCAATTTTCATAACTTATTGTCTTTACCTTAATGCAGTGGTCGGCAAACTCACTAGTCAACAGAGCCAAATATCAACAGGACAACGATTGAAATTTCTTTTGAGCCAAATTTTTTAAACTTAAACTTCTTCTAACGCCACTTCTTCAACATAGACTCGCCCAGGCCATGGTATTTGGTGGAAGAGCCACACTCAAGGGGCCAAAGAGCCGCATGTGGCTCGCGAGCCGCAGTTTGCCGACCACTGCCTTAATGAAACAAAATCATTACTGCTGTCAAGTGAAAACAAATGATTTACTGTCAAACTTTACTTTTTTAAACTTCTTGAAAAAACAGCAATGCCATATTTAAAGCTCCTTCCTCTGACATCATACTCTTACACACAGAATACGATAGTTTTATCTTTCAACTGCAAGACAGAAGCCAGAATTTTATAAACGTACAAAATAGTCAGCTCTCTGCTATTACTAAGCTTGCCTACAACCAAATGAGTGTGCTCTTACCTCCTGCTTCCTACTCTGCACTATTTTTTAATTTAAAATTTTATTTTATTGATTTCTCCCCCTTTTCAGAGAGAGGAGGAGAGAAACACCGGTTGGTGCCTCACACAACACAACCAGGAACTGAACCTGCAACCTTTTGGTACAGGACACGCTCTAACCAACCGAGACACCCAGCCAGGACTGCACTTTTTTTAGTTAGTATTTCTGTCTCGTGGTTTCTTTTTATATAAAATATTAAACAGGAAGTCCCTTTTTCTTTAGAGGGAGAATACAACACCTACTTCCCACAGCTAACACCTAAGCACTGGACTATACAGCAGGCACTTCCCTCGTCCCAGAAAGGAAATATACTTACTGGCTCGTGCGATTCTCACGAGCATCCTGTGATGAGGGAGCGCCTGCCCCCGTTAGGGACGAGGGTGGAGACCAGAGGACAGGTGATTCCCAGGTGAGTCAGGGTCTGAGCAGAGCCCCGGAGGGGGCACTCCTACCCGCGCTGCTCCACCGTCACTCCCTCCGCTCAGCCAGCGAGAGGGGTGCCCGCTGTCTCTTACCTCATCACCGCCTGCGCCCTGCGTGTAGCGGGTATCGTCTGCTTCCTCGTCGTCGTCGTCAACCAGTTCAGGACGGAATTCAAACACCTCACGACCACTGATCTACTCAGACACAGAGACAGGGACTCAGGACAAACGACCACTGATCTACTCAGACACAGAGACAGGGACTCAGGACAGGCTTCAGACACACCCGGTTAGGGCCGGCTCTCGGCCGCACGTGAGATGAACGAGAGGAGGAAGAGCCCGCCTGGGGCCCGGGGACATACCACCAACGCCTTCCCCGCCTTGAAGTCGGCTTTCCTTCTCTCCATGTCCTGCTCCAGCTTGTCGATCTTTTCTTGTCTCTTCCTCTTCTTCCAGGCGAGGAAAGACTCTAGCGTGATCTTGGTGACGTTTGGACCTAGGGCGGCGCGCTGCAAAGAGAGGAGTCACTGCCCCTCCACCCACACAGCCCCTCGTCGCTTTCTCTTCCGGCGAGGAAGCCTCTGCCCGTGGCGGCCACGGAGACATTCCATTTGAAACGGATTTACTTTTATTTCACACGGCAATGAGTGCATCGTTCTGAACTAGGTATCTTGTTGAAACGAAGGCGAGTGAACTTGCCATGAGAAGCTTAATGGAAGTCAATGCTGAGAACAGTAACCGTGGAGAGCACCGAGGCCGTCAGCACCCCTGCGTCCTTCTGTTCCTCAGCGAGGAGGAGAGCAAGCAAAGATGCCCCCTGCTCCTCAGGGCCACCAACCAACCAGCAACCCCTGGGAATACACCCCTGCTGGACGCCCGCCCGTCTCCACCACACCGACCTGCCCCAGTGAGCAGCCCGGCGACGGGCCTCTCCCAGAGGCTACACCCCTCATGCGGGGAACCAGGACACAGCACTCCCAGTACCCCGACTCCAGTCTACGCTTCCTGTCACCGCCTGTCACCTCCATTGGGAGACACCAGCAGCATGTCCATTTAGGAACAAATTATAAAGTCCCAATACTAGACAGGTACACAGTGTAAATTACCCAAGAGGCGCTAAAAGAGATACAGTTTAAGATGCACAGCCTAAAGCTGGTGTTTCCAATCATCTCAACATCTTTCTGTCACATGCAGAGTTGTTTCGGCTAACTCATAGACTGAACTTCTGTGCTGAGCCAGAGACGGCTAACTCATAGACTGAACTTCCGTGCTGAGCCAGAGACGGCAGCTGGAGTGTTTTCAGTAAGCCCCTCTTCCTCTGGAGCCCAGAGATGCTCATCGGTGGAGCCTCCTCCCTTACAACGGGAATGGTTAGCAAAATGGTGAAAAGTAAGACATCAGGGAAACATCAAACACCTCAAGTTCAACTATCTGAATCTCCCCCCCCCCCCATTATGTCTCCTTCATTAAGAAAAAAATAATAAAAAATGAAAACACACACACACTTATTACTGACAGTATTACAGATGCGCCTCTCCACCCACCCAGGCCCTCACCACACTCCTGTTTGCGTCCACAGGCCATGCAGATAAATGTGTCAGTTCTCTGGTTAATCTTTTCCCATCCCTCCACTTCCCTCTCAGATTCATCAATGTGAATATCGACTAAGCATTTTAATGAACTGATAAAACTAACATATCAAATCTTATGGAAACAACTTATTTGACAATCCAGTGGCTAGTACTTAAAAATAATTTCATAATCATAAAATTAATGTCTTAATTGGCTAATGATTATGGCTAGATCTACATATAAAGAAATTTAAAAAGTAAGGCAACTTCAGGGAACGATCCTATTTTTTCCCCTTTCATAACAACATGCTGTTGCCCCCAAGTGGTAAATATTAAAATTTCACAATAAATACTGCCTTTTCTTTTTATGGTGGAAAAGATACTAGTTACCTCTCTTTCAATGAGATCTTCTAATGAAATTTCATCTTCTTTCTCTTCTTTCTTTTTATCTTTTTTCAATACAAATCCAGGAGGAAGTGCATGACGATACATACAAATATCGCCCCCTCCGGGGCACACCCAAAACCAGCCATATTTGTTGTTTTCAATAGCGTCAAGGAAATGCTTGCACACCTACAGAGACAACAGTATTCACAGCAGCAGCTCAGTATAGTCCGTTTCCAAGGTAAATGCGTAAGCACACAGAACAAGTACATTCTTACCCACAACCTTAGGCTACCCCTGCACAGAGCACCCTGTGCACGGAAATGTACGTACGAGTTAACCTCAAAATACTGAACAGTGACTGCTCTTCAAAGAGGACCTGGATAAAACTTCTGTCTTTGACAATGCTGTAAATTCTGAATTATACAAAAGGACTTGCTCCGTTTAGCCTTTGTAAATGTAATCTGAAATCTGATTTTTAAATCAGAGAAAATATAACTGTTATAAGAAATAAAACCAATGATTTTGCTTTGGTTTGACCTAAAAACCAATCCCATGCAGTAATGACATAAGCACGATTTGAATTATGTGAAATTATAGGGCTTTTCGGAACACAAAGCACAGTGACCCTTCAAAACACAAATGGGCCCTGGCCAGTATGGCTCAGTGGGTTGGAGCATTGTCCTGTGTGCCAAATGGTTGCGGGTTTGATTCCAGTCAGGGCAAGTGGGGGAGGCAACTGATTGATGTTTCTCTCTAATTAAAAAAAGAACATAAATGGGTGCAAGATGCAACTATATTGAAGCCTCAGGTCATAAACTTTCCAAATAAGAAGGGAAAATTAACTAATGTGTACATTTCTTTCCTGAACAAATACAACAAGTCTAAGTAAAACTGTTAGAGGATTCCAGGGCAGGAGGACTAGGGAAACTGAGACAGGAAAGTTAAAACAAGGCCAAACAGTGCGGGCAAGCCATCCCCCGCAGCAAGGAGGGAGGGAGGCAGAGAGGGAGGCAGGGGAAGGGGAAAGGGCCGTTTCACTCCCAAAGCAGGGAAGAGCCCACAGCCCCCGCTGGCAAGGTCAAGGGCAGGTGCTTCTGGTGAGTCTGGGAAGGCCACAGTCAACAGGGGCCTGAGACGTCATCTGCACACGAGTCAGCAGAGGAGTCCTGAGACCCACAGAGAGGAGGGTGTACGCCGCCTCGGACCCCAGCCAACCGCTCTTCAGACTAGCGGAGCGTCCGTCTGCGCTCCTGGGCCAGACGGACAGGTTTGCTGGCTGTGCTTTTCCATAAAGGTGCATGCTCTAATTGCCTGAACACACTGGCTTTTCACTCGCTGTCAAGGCCCCTCGTACAAATTCAGTTACGTGAGAAGACAAGGATCGAGGCTGGGGACACCCTCTCCCGCGGGCTCAGGGGCTGTCCTGTCCGGGAACACCTCTCTGGTGGCCGGGGCAGGGGCCTCCAACAGAAGCAGCACTCAGAACTTTCCTAGCACACGCGAGGCTGCCCGTGACTGCGCGGCAGGTAAACACTGTGGGCGTGAACGCAGGGTCTGAGAAATAAGGCACCCGTTTTAAAAAGCACATTTCCTGCAACACTAGAGCATTAGCACTTACTCCAAACTTCATATGTAACACTATTTGCACCGGGTGCTTTAAAAACTCTCCCTATCAAGATAGAATTATCAGTTAAGTGGATTAGTTTAACATTCGCCATCCATTCTTTTTGCAAAAAAGTAGGAAGAGAACTGTTACTGGCATATGTGCCGGTGCCACCCATGTCTGAGAAGAAAGGCCACTCAGAAAAGGACTGAAGGACGCAGCCACAGGTTCTCAAAGGCGACTTCTGAACAAGAATTTAACTCTATAACCTACACGTGTCCATTCCCAAAACAAAGCTCAACCCCCCCCCCCCCCCAATCTTTATGAAAAGACCCAGTAACATAACGAATAATCCAACCCAAAACAGCAGCAAACACCTTGCCACATGATTGTCCCTAAAGATAAATCCACTCAATTCAAGAAAAGAACATACTATTTGCGTTTTGGGCTTTTTCTTTTCCGCCTCACCGTGCTTCTTGTTCACCACTTCTTCCAGCTTTTTCTCATCCCAGTTTTCCATAGTATCTAAAAAGAAGGAAACGGAGACTAAGTACTGTGTCTTTATCTGCTGTTCCCCAAACACACTGCCCGCCTCCGTGGACAGGAAGGCTGTCTTACAGCACTTGTGACAATGTATTTTCTTCAGACACCAGAGGTAAGCATCAACAGTGTGAGATTATTCACCCAAACCCTAAGCAGGCAGGCACATGAGAAGGCAGTACTGTAAGAAAAGCTGAGAGACAAATCCAAAAGAAGGAACTGGTTTTTAATCATCCTCATTTGCTTAATCAAAGGGCATCATGTAATCAATTCCGATTTTATGAAAACAAACAAAAAAATGTTATTCTTTACAGTCTACTAATACTGAAATACTCAAGTTACTAAATATTCTTAGTGACTACAAACCCAGAGACACTGATCTTGAGGAAAACGTTTTAAAAATACCTTTCTCAAGTTCTTCATCTCGTGCATCAATGTAAACACTCCGCTTCTCGCCCTTCCTCTCCAGAGTGAGGTCGTGGGAGAACTTGCACTTGTCCCCCTTCGTGCACTGCCCTTGCTTGAAGAAGGCGCACACCACAGACTTGGGGTCGGCACCTGTGCAAACGGCACATGGATGTGTAATTCGCTCTGCCAGGTCCTAAAGCACAGCTTCTAGGTGAGATAAACTACTTCTGTTAACTTGTTATTTCCTACTCACTGATGTGAGAGGAAAACACCACCTATGGGGGGTTAGTATGACATTTTTCTCAAGTTCTTCTATTGCATTTTATATATATTTTGTTTCTTTTATTACCAAAAACAAAACAAAAAAAGAACAACAACAACAAAAAACACCCCAAAACCAACCAAACAAAAACAACCACCAAGGGGGCCCAGGAGATGGGGAACCGCACACTTAAGTTACTCCACAATCACGTGTCCAGCTGCAGTTCATGAGGCGGGAGGCAGAGAACGTAAGTGGAGGTACACTGCCAAGAGTGCGGGCCTCGCAGTTAGAGCCCTAGTTTGCCTTGTGTACTACCAAAGACTGGGAGCTATAAAGCAACTAAATCATTAATTTTGCCTTAAGTTGGGGGGCTAATGGCTGGAGTAAATGTTGTACAATGACACAGTTGTGCACATATGTAAAGTCACTGATAGATAATGATGACAAACAGAGTATCATTTTCATAGCAGATACAATCAGCTTATGATCTGAATATATATCAAAACAAATTAAGAGCTTCAAACATGAACCATACTAGATAAAAATAATACTTGTGAAATGTAAAGTTTACCTTTACTTATTTTTTGAGCAGCAACTACAGGTTTGAACAGCTCATTTAGCTCTTGCAGTTCTTTCTTCTTGTCATCTTTCTTTAATTTCTTTTCAGCTTCACTCTGTGCTACCTATAATATTCCCAGGTAACAAACATTTGATTTCATGTAATTGTTTTCACTGCCCAGTGACATGTAACATTAACATTAATATCAGTTTTACAATGCCTTTCAGAATATATTAAGCGGTGTGGTTAAACTGGGAAACAAAACTGCTAAATGTTGTGACAGTTACTTTCCTATAACTCATGCACTGCAAGTGGAAATCTGAAGTGCTGCCATCTCTGTGGAAAGCGACCAGGCCAATTTATTAAAGCTAGAACCCATTTCCCTTAATCTAGACGTGTGCCTCCAAACACACCACACCACAGAGACGCACACATGCCTGAGAGAACATACACACAGGACACGTCCTGCAGAACTGTTCTTCGTTAGAAAGGGACTCCACGTGCAAACCCAGCGATCACTGTGAGCAGTGAGGATGAGCATGTGCAGCCAGTGTGGCCTTAGACGAAGTTAAGAGCCGTCTCAGAACGGCTCGAGGGAGATCTGAGAGGCACTGCTGAGCAACCTGGACCCGATGCAGAGAGGTTTGTAGAGTAGGACTCTGGTCGGAAACATAATACCAAATATCTTCAACTGTGAATGAAGAAAATGCAGACATTTAAATTCTGTACCTGGCGTGGATTCTGCTGACCAAACTTAACCTGATGAGTGACAGCCTTGATAAACTTCTGCTGCTTTGCTCCCTTCTTGTTCTTTAGACCGAAAGTTTTGTCCTAAATGAAAAGAGAGTATAAAATATCTTAGCCATTTATACTTAAAAGTATAATTTACTTAAAAGTAGTAATTTCTTATCTACTTTTCCAGTCATATCTGAAACCATTCTTTCCTTTACTTATGGGTAAGAAACGTAGTCTTTCTTATGCTATTCACAGAGGCAAACACTAAAACATCAGGTCAAGGCACCATGTGACTCAGAACGCCACCAGGACTCCACCACCAATAGGGATTGCAGCCACACCCGGCCACCTGCACCCCATGGCCGCTTTCCTGCGCTATAGCAAGTGCAGAGTTGCTACTAGAACGAGAAGCCCTACAATACGTCTAGGAAATGCTTGGTTAATAGGGTTAATTCTAAGCAAAAAACAGCAAGAGCCTTACCAGGGGAGACAGCAGGCACAATTTCAAAACTTGCTCTGCCTCTAGTGCATTTTCCTCACGGGATCCTGAAGAACTATGTACTGTTTTGAACACATTTTTGTAAATACTGCCTAAGAAGACACATTAAGTTCTAGACTGGTTTTTTGGGTCATTGTCCTCTCAAAACAATTATATTTAAAGAACTCAAACTACTGAGAAGTATTCATTCCTAGCTGTTGCTAAAATGGAAATAGTAAAATTGAGCATACCTAATTAAAGAGCAACATGTTACTTAAATCTGGAATATTAACATAGTAATCTGGGAAAACTATTAAAAGGAATAGTAGTATTTACTATGGAATGCTCACTACGTGCAAGGCACTAATCAAATCTTTGGCTACCTATTCACATGTAATAAGTATGTAGCACAGAAACATGTAGAAGCCACTGCCTCATGTCCCCAGAGCTGGCACCGGGTGCGGGGACGTGAGCCTCATGCAAGTCCCTGACGCTGCAAGTCCCCACCCACCGGCGCCTGCTGCGCACGCAGCCTCCTGCTGATCGGTTGTTACAAGTGAAGGCATCACAACCATTTGCATATTAGCTCTTTATTATATAGATCACACTCTGTAATTGTAGCTACTGAAACTTAAAAATGTCCAATTCTTTTGAAGTAACATCCTATATAATCAAACCCTAATATGCAAATTGACCAAACGGCGGAATGACTGGTCGCTATGACACGCACTGACCACCAGGGGGCAGACGCTCAACGTAGGAGCTGCCCCTGGTGGCAGTGCACTCCCACAGGGGGAGCACCGCTCGGCCAAAAGCTGGGCTTGTGGCTGGTGAGTGCAGCGGCAGTGGGGGGAGCCTCTCCCGCTTCTGCTGCAGGCAGGAGGTAAGGAGCGAGGGGTCCTGGACTGTGAGAGCCCAGGACTGCGAGAGGGATGTCTGACTCCAGGGGGAGTGGGTCCTGGACTGCAGGAGGGCACAGGCCAGGCTGAGGGACTCCCCCTCCAGTGCACGATTTTCATGCACCGGGCCTCTAATCTGTAATAATAAAAGCGTAATATGCTAATTAGACTGAACGTCCTTTCGGATGAAGCCAGGGCTGTGAGGGAAGCCGGTACTGGCAGCCGGGGGAAGGAAGGCCTACTCTTGCACGAAATTTGTGCATTGGGCCTCTAGCTGTTAATAAGGACAGGCTGTCCAGTATGGCGCTTTAAGGCAGGGGTGGGGAACGTCGGGCCCGTGGGCTGTAGAAGGCCCTTGAAATCATTTGGTCTGGCCCTGCCAAGGCACCAGGGTGAGTTAATACAATGTTTGACCAAATATTTTTAAGCTGATAATTTTCTATGGCACAAGAAAGATGTTATCAATACCCAAATGGCCCTTATTCCACCCCTGCTTTAAGAGCATAAGCTCTGAAGTCAGACGGCTCACAGTCTATTCCCAAACAGAACTTCTTTGCCAGTCTTATCTGTAAAGCGGGTCTCACACTAGCCTGGGATTGCCGAGTCACCAGGTTTACCACCAGAGGAAGCACACCTCAGAGAACCGCACGGACTCTGGAGCAGAAGTGCTGGTCTGAACCCTCGCCTGTCACTTGGCATCTCACCCTCGGGCAGGCTGTTTAACCTGTGCCTGCTTCCTCAAGTTAAAGTCGGTGATAATACGTACCCCACCGAGAAAGAAAGAAAGAAATGCGCTGTGTAAGACACCAGACGGCTGGCTTCTCTCCTCTCCATTCCCCAAACACTGAGAACCCAGTCAGGCCACCAAGTGTTAACTCTTAAGCGACAGGTGATGTCATAACTAAGGCATATTTGGCTCCACGCAAAGTGCTTGTTGTTTCCACCGTGAAAATCTACTTCCCAGAAACACCTACTTAGGTTACCCGGCCAGCTGGTCGACAACAAGTTTTCTGAATACCACAGGGGGGCTGTGGGATACCAACACCTCCTCTTGAAAACAGGCTTTCTCCCAGTTTCTTGGTTTAGGACAGACCTTACCTAAACTTAACCTGGATTTGGGAGGGGGGGAACACAATCACGGTTAAGATAAAACCAGGGAGATAAGATCCCAAAGGTTAGGTTAAAGGAAAGAAACTGTGTTTCAGACTTGGTCATTTGAATACAAGGAGTTTAGAAACAGGTAGTCATTCTAAGAGAAGGAGGGCTCCCTGAGAGCCTTAACACCCAGTGAGTGAATTCGGTTGTGAATTCGATTTTATTTAAAACCAAGCCCCTTCCTCTCCAGGGTAATCCTGCTTCTGGTTCAGGCAGCTTCCGCTCCTATAAGGGAGCTCTACTTTGCATCACGGCCAACCAGGTTAATGCAAACTCAGTCAAGGACGACGACAGAATGCCATCCCTGAATGCCGCGGGGTACCCAGCACTGTTACCACCAGAGCACCCTCCCTGGGGTGCCCCTAAGTGCCCGAGCCGGGCTGGGCTGCTGCGCGAGTCCTCAGGGTACAAACAGGCAGTGAGAACACAGGTGCCCGGCCGCGCGGCTCAGGGACTGAGCGCCGACCTATGACCCAGGAGGTCACCGTCTGGTTCCCAGGCAGGGCGCCTGCTGGGTTGCGGGCTCCATCCCCAGTGTGGGGTGCGCAGGAGGCAGCCAATCAATGCTTCTCTCTCCTCATTGATGTCTCTATCCCTCTCCCTTCCTCTCTCTGAACACACACACACACACACACACACACACAACACATATTCAAAATAAAAAATACAGATGCTACCTCAGATTTGGAACGTGGCCAAAGTTACTAGAACTCGTCGTAAACACGCTAATTAAATCACATCGGCAGAACTTATTAAAAACAAAAATCACTTATAAACGCCTCATTTCAAGGCCCCGGAAATGCATTTTGGTCGTGTTCCAACAAGAAGGAACTATCTATAGCGCCCCTGCAAAAGGCTATCCATCAGTCGGACGTACTTGATGCAAAAAGAAGAAGAAAAGGCCGTGGCTCTCCCCAATTACATCCAAACCACACGAGAAACGACTTCTTTTCATTGTGAGGAGGAGCCCCGGCAGGAACCTGGGGAAGAGACACCCTTTGGGGTGGAGGGGGGGGGGGGTGCGGACTCTTTCCAGGAATCTCTCCGACACGGCCGCTGGGAGACACACGTCACCCACTGCAGGGCGTCCCCTGCGCCCCGGGTCACAGGGCGGCGGGGCCAGGCCCTCACCCCACGCGCGGGCACCACGCCCTCGGCGCCTAGCGCGCGGCGGCCCCGGACCCCGGACCCCGGCCCCTCGTCGTCCCGGCGTCCCCCGCTTCCCTCGGGCTCCAAACGCGCGCAGCCAGCGCCAGGCGCCCCGGGAGAGGCCCCGCCCTGCACGGGCCTCGAAGCCGGTCGGCGGTGAAGGGGGAACAGCACGCAGCAGTCCCCGGGGGCTCGGAAGAGGCCCCTGGTTCTGGGCGATGGGAAGGGGCGCGGGGCGCGGCAGGGCCGGCCTCCCCCAGCGTCGGGCCCGGGCAGGGCCGGCGTGTTTTCCTAAACCCCAGCCCAGAAGCTCGTCCCACCCGGAGAGCTAGGGAAGGAGCACCCCGCGCAGGCCCGGAGGGCGGCAGGGGGAGGTGTCGCTCGCCCCGGGGTGGGCGGAGGCGGAGGCCGGGAGCGGGCGCGCCCGCGTCACGATGGCGATGAGATGCGGCGAGTCCTCGGGAGCAGGGCCTGGGCGGTGGGCGCCCGGGGCCGAGGGGGGGACACGTGGCCCGACCGCGCCCGGGCGCCGGGGACCGGAGGCTGCTCCCCTCGGGCCCGGCGCGAGTGGGGGAGGGGCGCGCTCACCTCGATAATCTTCTCCTTCTTCTTCTGCTCCGCTTTCTTGCTGCCCCCGGCCTGGGCCTGCTTCTTGGGGGGCATGGCGGAGGCAGGTGGCACCGGCCAGACCGGGGCGCAGCTGGACACCGTCCGGGGACCCGGCCCCGCGCGCGGCAGGAGGGGGAGACGCGGGCCGCCGTCGCCGCCGCGCCGCACGTAAAGCGAGGCGCGCGCTCGCCGCCGCAACGCGGCCTTTGCGACAGGTCGGCGCGGCAGAGCATTGTGGGGAGGGAGGGCCGGCGCCCGGAAGCGGAGGTGCGCATGCGCCGTGGCCGCAGCGGGCCCGGCGTGCGTCGGGATAGGACGTGGGAAAAGGACGGCGCGTCCCCACGTGACGTCGCCGAGGCCCCTGGCCCTTCCGGGGCGGCGGCGAGCCCGAGGCGGAAGCTCGGTGAGCGAGTCCTCCCTCCGCGCGCGTTCCCTTCCGCTGGGGACGGGTCACCCCTCGGTCCGTCTTCGCCTCGGGTGGCGGCGGAGGGGAGGGCCGCCGGGGCCGTCCTCGACCTGCGTGGCCCCCGGGCCACCTCCGCACCCCGCGGCTGCTGGGACGGCCGGCACCCAGGGGCCTGCTCCTGCCCGGGTGGGCGGGGCCGGCCGGCGGGCCCCGTTCCTGCGGAGGGATTTGAAGAAATGTAAAAAGTTTATTTTATCTTTATTGTTGAGAGTATTACAGATGCCCCTTTTTTATCCCATCGACCCCCTCTCCTCCCCCCACCCCCACCCTCACCCCCTCTCCAGGCCTCCACCTCACTGTTGTCTGTGCCTATGGGCTGTGCTTACAGGCATATAAAGTCTTTGGTTAATTCCCCCCCCCCTTGTCTTTAACTTTTGCCAATACAATTATAATAATTATAATGTGTCTTGGTGTGCGTCTCTCTGGAATTATATTATTTGGATTTTTTTTTTCTTCCCCAATGTCTGGGGAGTTTTCATGAATTTCATTTAATGAGGTGTACCCCTTTCTCTCTTTTCCTTCTTTGGGGACCTGTATTATGCATATGTGGTAATAAGTCTCTTAAGCCACCTTTACTCTTTTCCATTCTTCGCTTTTTGCTTTTTCGATGGGATGAATCCCACTGCCGAGAAGTATACTGGTATGTTCCAGCAAAAGAACAAGCTAAAACTCCAGAAACAGACGAATAAAATGGAGACAGGTGATTAACCTAGTAAAGAATTGAAAGTCATGGTCATAAAGATGCTCGCTGAGGTCGGGAGAATAATGCATGAACAAAGTGAGAATTTTAATAATGAGATAGAAAACATATAAGAAAATACCAAGCAAATCACAGAGTTGAAGAATGCAACAACTGAGCTAAACAATTGCGCAGAAGGCGTCCGCATCACATTACATAAGGCAGGAGAGACGATAAGTAAAAAGCTTGTTTTTTTTGGAGCGTGCCAGGGGTGGTCGCCCAGAGAAGGAGGCATTTGAATTCCTTTGACATATTCTCAGATTACTTTTAGGTTTTTGGAAAGTGCCTACAGCTTCCTAAGATCCCCCGTGTTACGGGAAATTAAGCCAACCTGGTTTGCGGGTGAAGAGCCTTCTCAGCAGCCTTCACTGAGTGCCTCCCAAGTCCAGGAACAGCTTGGCCCAGTTACCACAGCGACACAGAGGCAGGCGTCCTCGCTCTTTGCATTTTGAGCGGAAACCCAGAAGGAAGAACCGCGCCCCGAGTTACGTTATAGACGCTGAACCAGGGCGGTCTGACTTCGCAGTCCCGAGGCCCATCGCTAACATCACAGAAGCAGATCCTGTTAGAAAAGATACTTGATGAATGCGTGGGGCCCGTTCATATTCACACAAACCGAAATGCCATTTTTTAAAAACGTACACTGCTTGGCTGTTATTTTTGATTATTGTTTGAACTGTTTCTGTTAGGAAGCATGGTGGAGCCAAGACTCGCCTTTCTAGAAAGAGTTTTTAATCTTTTTTATCTGTTTGCATAAGGAGAATGAGTCCTCTGAATTAGTACAATTGATTGTATGCTTAACTATGTACATAAGATAATGCCAAGGAATCCTGTGTGTGTGTGTGTGTGTGTTGCTATCTCTCTGTATCTGTGTCTATATAAGAACTTCATCTGGGCAGGTTGATGGACACCCTTTTCTTTTTTTCCTTTCCTTTCCTTTCCTTCCTTCCTTCCTTCCTTCCTTCCTTCCTTCCTTCCTTCCTTCCTTCCTTCCTTTCTTTTTTTAGTTATTTACTTACTTCCTTTTTTATCTTTCGTTATTTTTGTAGCTGTTCTTGTCTGAGGACAGACCCAGCCTGCTCCCCTCTGTTCAGTACTATAATCTATTGGATTCTTGGGGATCCTCTCCTTTAAGACTTCCTGTAGGGGTGGAATGTGTTTGCTTTAACTTCCTCTTTTTAGTGCTACCAAAGATATACTTTGCTTCCCCCCTTTTTTAAAGTTTTATTGGTAGTCATTATCATGAAACTGGTGAATCATAAGGAACAACTATAGGGAAATTACAGATAATCTGGAATCTCATAATAGTTGCCTGTTTCATAGTTCTTAACTCCCTTCTACCTCCGACCTTTGCTTTTGCTTCTGGCCTGACGTTGTTTGGGTGCTCTCTCTCTTCGAACAGGAATTTATACATTTACAGCAATTTTATAGGGGACACCGGTGGGCCTTCACAGCTGGCACTTATCAGCCCTTTTCCCCCACAGCAGGCTGCTCTCAGCTGTAAAAAAAGGCTAGATAAGAAGTATCTACACTGCCCTAGCTGGTTTTGCTCAGTGGATAGAGCATCGGCCTGCGGACTGAGGGGTCCCAGGTTCGATTCCAGCCAGGGGCACATGCCCGGGTTGCGGGCTCGATCCCCAGTGGGGGGCATGTGGGAGGCGGCTAATCAATGATTCCCTCTCATCATTGATGTTTCTCTCTCCCTCTCCTTTCCTCTCTGAAATCAATAAAAGTATATTTTTAAAAAAGAGTAGTATCTACACTAAAAGATAAATATGAAAATTGACCATGCCTCCACAATGCCCACAGCCAAGCAGTAATGAGTATGCAAATAGACCCAACAAACATGGCAGATTAATTTGCATACACAGGCGCAGAGCGGCCAGGCGGGGTTCCTGCTATGCGGGGGAGGGCAGGGGGTGGAGGGAGCTATAGGAGCGGCGCTCTGGCCGGAGTGGAGAAGACTGAAGGCTCCGGGAAGAGCGAAGACAGAAGGCGGCGGCCAGAGCGAAGGCCTGGGTCCCGGGTGCCAGAGGAAAACCAGTGCTGGCAGCCAGGGGAAGGAAGGCCTATTGCACGAATCTTTGTGCAAGGGGCCTCTAATTAAAACATAGGACTTTATTTACATACTCTAGGACAGGCGTCCTCAACCTACGGCCCGCGGGCCACATGCGGGTGTTTTTGCCGTTTTGTTTTTTTACTTCAAAGTAAGATGTGCAGTGTGCATAGGAATTTGTTCATAATTTTTTTTAAACTATAGTCCGGCCCTCAAACGGTCTGAGGGACAGTGAACTGGCCCCTGTTTAAAAAGTTTGAGGACCCCTGTATTAAACTATGGTTACACCATTGCCACTTAAGCCTAAGGCTTTGAACCTCAAAGGGATGAAACAAGACTAGGAATCGTTCAGTTTTCAGGTCATTGGAAGAATGCGTGCATTACCCGTCCAGTGCTGGCAGGCCATTGCTGCATCTGCATGAGGCTTATTTACCGTGTTTCCTGTTACCACTCGCTGCCTTTGTTTTCTTAGCCTGATGTCCCAGGCTCCCCAAGATCCTGGATTTCCTAAGATTTCCAGGATTCCTTAGATTTTGTGAGCAATATTTCCAATAAGTTCTTGTTTTACTTAAGTTAGTCTTGCTTTTAGTTGTTTGCAACTAAGGACTGTTATGGGATGAATGATGTACCTTCTTTCCCTCCTTCCCCATAATTCCTGTGTCGAAGCACTAATTCCAGTGCCTCAGTATATGACTGTCTTAGGGGACAGGGCCTTTAAAGAGATGATTACGTTAAAGTGAGGCTGTTAGGTGGTCTCTAATCTGACTGGTATCCTTATATGAAGAAATTTGGACACAGAGACGTTACAGATGCCTTGACACAGCAAGAAAGCATTCATCTGCAAGCCAAGGAGAGAGGCCTCAGAAGAAACACCCGGCTGACCCTGCCCTTCATCTGGGAGTTCTAGCCTCCAAAACTATCTATAATAATAAAAGCATAATATGCTAATTAGACCGGACGTCCTTCTGGACGATCTTCCGGACAAAGCCAGGGCTGCAAGGGAAGCCCGGGTCCCTGGTGCCTGAGGGAAGCCGGTGCAGGCAGCGGGGGGAAGGAAAGCCTATTCTTACACGAATTTCGTGCACCGGGCCTCTAGAAAGAATATAAATTCCTATTGTGTTGACATAAGAATGTCTAGACCTGTAGAGAAGTTTTATAAACATTTATTTGAGTCAAACAGGTACGGCTGGAAGCAAGATCTCCACAGACTGAGAAAAGTGCTTCTCGGCTTGGCATTTGCAGGTTCTTCACGCCTGTGGAATTAAGAAGGGCTCATTGGGAGCTTGCAGGGAGGTGGGATAAAGCCAGGCAGGGGTTGGGTCACAGAGGAGTGAACAAGATTGGGTGCTCTCTTGAGGGTGGTTTCAGTTCTGAGGGGTCTGAAAAGAGGCATTTCAAAGGTGTGTTAACCTATGTGTACGAAAACCGTTTTTGCTTAAGGGACAGATAAACCTTTTGCTAAAGAACTTGTATACTTCGGGCATTACTACCCACCATGAACTTCCCAGTTAGGAACTTATAATCGTGAGGTAGCTTTTTGAAGAACCCCGTTTTTGTATTCACCAGGCCTTGCTCCTTCAGATTACTACTTGTTCTGATAGATGGCACACGCACTTTCTGAGCAGCACTTCAAAACATATGAAGAAGTGGAAAATTGGGTCTCTGAATGGTTTGCCTCAAAACAAGAAAAATTCTATTGGGACGGTATCCACAAATTACCTGAAAGATGGGGGAAATGTGTAGCTAGTGATGGATATTACTCTGAATAAAGCATTTTTGATGTTTCTCTTGAAATTATTGTGTTTTCTTTGATTACAAAATCCGATACACCTAGTAAAGACAAGACCAATTTGACTGGTTATGTAAGTTGCTGATCCGTTTGATGGATTGAGGCAGAGTATATATTAGAAAGTGTTTTGATTTAAACATTGAATGCTTCAAAATGCTTCTGACATGTAGGCAATTTCCTTCGAGACATTTTTCCAAAATAATAAACTATTACAAAAGATTTGTCAGTGTTTTAGTAGAGCATGTATAATGTCTTCTAACTTGTCAGTTTGAGTTTCAATTCTGTAAACCGTCACTTCAAACTACTGACAAACTTTTCTTAAATTGGTGATTTACATGGGTGACTTAACTGTTCCTATTTGAAATACTTCTTGGTGCTATTATGATAATAGTTATGGCATTTGTCAAGAAACCAAGATGTATAATTTCCAAATATTTCTTGCTTCAGTGAAGCTAAAAAGATTTTCCATGATTCCTGTCAATCATGCCATTTCTCTACTAATAGCTTTCTAATGGTTCCCATATCCCTTTGAATTCAATACAAGGATCCCATGCTTCAGCCCAGTAATGTCTGCTTGTCCCATCCCTCACCTCCACCTACCACTCTCTACTGCCTTAGAGCTTTTCATAAATAGTCTTATGTATACAACCCCGAATAAAAACTAGTCTACCTTCCATCTAGGTTTCGTGAATAGAAACTTAGGTGAGTCGTCTTTGATTCCTCCTTCAACCTACAAATCTAGTCACGACCTAGTGACGCCACCTCTTAAGTTTCTGAGAAATGATGGCCTTCCTGCCACACTGCCTTCCTTTAGGGCCACACCTCTTGCTTGGGCTATTGCAAGAACCACTTGTTCCCAGTTTCAAGCTTTCTCCCTCACATCTGTCCTTAAAAAGTTAGTAGGTTGCTAGCAATTTTTAGCTAGCGGACCATCAAACATGAACAAAGGAGAAAGAAGCAGAAATGGATAAAGTATGTTTTATAAAGTGTTTTATGTACATTCCAAATAACATGGGAATGTTTGTGTAAAAAATAGTCATAAACCAAGTGCTTAATTTTTCTGTTATGCAAGCTAATTTCCTACTTTTCCAGATCAGATTTTGGAGTCAGAAATATGTGGGTTAAATATCATGACTTTCCCTTTTAGAAGTGAATTTAGGCCAATTGCCGAATACCTCTAAGCTTCAGTTTCCTTATACATAAACGAGAAATAATTGTGCTGTCTGCAGCTGATAGGACGATTGGAAGAATGAAATGATAGGACCCATGCGAATCACGCGGAGTGGCGCATGGTAAGCACATAATTAGTGTATGTGACGGTACAATCCAGGTCAGTGTAAAGTTACTTCCTAAAGAAACTCACTAAGAAATGTTAAGAATGTAACATCTGGAGATGGGTGGCTGGATGTGGGAGCTGAGGGGGAAATGAGACAGTAGGAGAGAACTGGTGTTGAGGCTGGGCAAAGATCACTGGTGGTGCCCGGTGGGTTACACTGGCAATGCAGGAAGTGTGGGCAGGGAAGGGGTAAGGTATCCAGCTTTGGCTTTGTGGACTTTGGGCTGCTAGTGGCACATGCACGCGGAGAAACCCAATGGCATGTGGGTATTCGACTTGGAAACTCGGGAGAGACTTGTGAGCATATGGTGTCAATGAGCATAGACAACTTTGAGGGGCATTATACAGAGGAAAAAATAGGGATTGGGGGATATTTAAAATACACATACAGAAAAAGGAGGGAACGTGAGACACGGCAACTGTGGCAGGGTCGCTGAGGGTAATTTTGACTTCAAGGTGGCTGGAAAATGTGGCTACTCGTTCAGAGTGATTAAGGAATGATGGCTGAGAACGAAGCGGAGAGTTTTCCCCCATTTGCTTGGTAAGAGGATACTTGGTTTGGTATTTACCTTATCTGTTGAAGATGAATTTAATAAAAGCCTCTGTGCCAAGATGTGACCACCCAGACCCATCTTGGGAATTTTCCAGCAATAATGGGGATGCACTATATGTCACTAAGTGCCAAGGTTCCACAATAAAGGACACAATTAATAGATGAGATGTCTTTAATTAGTGGGTTCCTCAGTCCTCCTGATGCCACCTCACCTGCTTACAATGGAATGGGGTTTGTAATGGGGTGTTGGGGTTGCAGTGAATGGGAAGTGAGCGATGCAGAGAAGGGCATGCACATTGGTAAAAGGTTTACTTGTGCTCTGGGCTTGGAGTAACACTTTGTGATCTTTAATGCAGCAAAATCAGAAAATACTCCAAAAGTTATGGGAGAGATCAGTCTCTTCATGCAATAGGTTATTCTGGAATTTCTGGAGGGGGCAAATGGTCACTAGCAATCATATTCTCTGAAATAAGAAAAGTAGGAAGTGTACTCTGACAAATTTATTTATGTCTCATGCGGGCATAGAGACAGAACATTTGAAATTGAAATAGTCCTAAAAGCATCTGTGACTCATAGATGATAAGTATATGTCATCAGTGTACACAAGGGGATGTGGAACTATGGTAGGTACATGACTTCTCACCCCGGGAGGCAGAGAGAGGGCCTTAGAGCAGGTGCTGCTTGAGTGAATATAGGAGTTTACCAAGCAGAGGGGAGAGCAGTGGGTATTCCAGGCAGAGACAACAGCATGTGCAAATATATGAATGCTTGAGAGTAGGCGACATTTTCAGGGAATGACAATTTGGTGAAGATGCATTGAGACAGTGACAAGAGGTGAAGCTAAAAGCACTTTAGGATCAGATTTTAAAGAGTCTTATAAGTCATTTTAAAGGATTTGGGCTTTAAACCGAAGTTATTAGTAAGCCAGTGAAGGTTTTTTATAGAGATACAAGAGGCCTGGTGCATGAAATTCATGCACGAAGGGGTGTCCCTCAGCCCAGCCTGCACCCTCTCCAATCCAGGACCCCTCGAAGGATGTCTGACTGCCCGTTTAGGCCCGATCCTGATAGGATTGGGCCTAAACAGGCAGTTGGACATCCCTCTCACAATCCAGGACTGCTGGCTCCCAACTACTCGCCTGCCTGCCTTCCTGATTGCCCCTAACCGCTTCTGCCTGCCAGCCTGATCACCCCCTAACCACTCCCCTGCCAGCCTGATTGATGCCTAACTGCTCCCCTGCCAGCCTTATTGCCCCTAACTGCCCTCCCCTGCCAGCCTGGTCACCCCTAACAGCCCTCCCCTGCCAGCCTGGTCACCCCTAACTGCCCACCCCTAACTGGTCCCCCCGCCAACTGCTCTCCCCTGCAGGCCTGGGTCCCCCCAACTGCCCTTTTCTGCAGGCCTTGTCGCCCCCAACTTCCCTCCTCTGCTGGCCTGGTCACCCCTAACTGCCCTCCCCTGCAGGCTTGATCGCCCCCAGCTGCCCTCCCTTGCAGGCCTGTTCCCCCCAACTGCTCTCCCCTCCTGGCCTGATTGCCCACAACTGCCCTCCCTTGCAGGCTTGGTCCCTCCCAAATGCCCTCCCCTGCTGGCCATCTTGTGGCAGCCATCTTGTGTGTGGGAGTGACAGTCAATTTGCATATTACTCTTTTGTTAGATAGGATAGAGGCCTGGTGCACGGGTGGGGGCCGGCTGGTTTGCCCTCAAGGGAGTCCTGGATCAGGGTGGGTGTTTCCTTGGGGCGTAGGGTGGCCTGGGCTAGGGGCCTGTGGTGGTTTGCAGGCCAGTCACGCCCCCTGGCAACCCAAGCAGAGGCCCTGGTATCTGGGATTTATTTATCTTCTTTAATTGAAACTTTGTAGCCTTGAGCAGAGGCCAGGGCCGGCCAGGGCAGGTGGAAAGCTTAGCTTCCTCCATCACCAGGGGCAACCCAAGCCTCTGGCTGGCTCCAGCTCCGTGGCTGCTGCCATTTTTGTTGGGATTTACTTATCTTCTATAATTGAAACTTTATAGCCTTGAGCGGAGGCCAGGGCGGGCGGAAAGCTTGGCTTCCTCCATCGCTGGGGGCAACCCAAGCCTCCTGCTCTCTCCAGCTCTGTGGCCACCGCCATATTTGTTGGATTAATTTGCATACTCACTCCTGATTGGCTGGTGGGCATGGCTTGTGGGTGTAGCGGAGGTATGGTCAATTTGCATGTTTCTCTTTTATTAGCTATGATGTGATCTCTAATAGATGTGTTCATCAAGACATGTCCGACAGAAGATAAATTAGGAAGAGGAGAGACAAGACAGACAGATCAGGTAGTAGGCCGCAGCAGTCGTTTAGAAATGATAGCCTGTGCACCGCCAGTGATGAGAGGAAGCACACTGAGAGCTTAGGAGGGATCAACAGTGAGGATAAATCCATAGTGAAGGATGGAGAGGTGCGGGGAGGAGGGATTGATTATATCTTATGTTTCCTGCCTTGGTAACTGGGTTGAAGAAAATTGGGAGCGAGGAGAGAGGAAACAGGAGTTGGTTTTGGTTCGGCTGAGTTAGCTTTCCAGGTGATGTATGACAGGAGGCTTAAAATTCAACTAGGTTTTGGAAGAGAGGTCAGGACTAGAATAATAGATGAATATATTAAACAGCAGAGCTGGTACGTGGAACCACGGGAGTCGTTGAGAGCACCCAGGAGCGTGACTAGGGTGAGAGTGTCAGAGGACTGAGGTCAGACCCTAAGTAATGCTGACGTTCAGGGAATGACATGTAGAAATCCGTGGCGACGTGAAAACATGCACAAATCAGTACATATGTTCTCTTCACCATGTAGAGCCTAACTCCTCTCAAGCGTGGGGTGGACTTAGTGGCTCACTCGCAACAGATAAAATTAAAGTAGAAGTGGCAGCCCAGCCGGATGTAGCTCAGCGGTTGAGCATCCACCCAGGATCCAAGAGGTCACAGATTCGATTGCCAGTCAGGGCACATGCCTGCGTTGCAGGCTTGATCCCCAGTAGGGGGCGGGCAGGACACAGCCAATCAATGATTCCCTCTCATCATTGATGTTTCTACATCTCTCCCCATGCCTTCCTCTCTGAAATCAATAAACATATTTTTAAAAGAAGTGGCAGAGTACAATTCCGGAGACCAGGGAATAAAAAGTGCACGGCTTTTCTGTCTCTACCTTTACTTGATCGGGGGAATGCCACGGAGACCCTCAGATGCCTGTGGAGAGACCGTGCCGTGACGAGCTGGGACACCGTGAGAAGCTGGAAGGGCCTGAGGCAGTCACGAGAGTGGATCCTCCGCCTCAGTCACGCCTGTGGGTGCCCGCAGCCCAGGCCGTGTCTAGACTGCAGCCTCATCAGAGATTCTGAGCCCGAGGCAGGGTTGTATCTAAGGATTGGGGTGCACTTAGTTTAAACTGAATCCTTCTTAAGTTGTTGGCAGGTAAACTGCAATTCAAACAGCAGCTGAGCTCATGCAGAGATACTATCCCAGATCAACGTAGGAGTCACAGAAATGTTCTCTTCAGAACATCCTTCCCAAACTGTAATTATCACAATACGTATCGCCAGTAATGAAAGGGAAGCTCACCAAACACCCCAAGGGTGCGCGTGACCTTCAGTGTGGAAGCCAGAGAATAGTTTTCATCTCTTTTTCTTCCTGTTAAGAAGAATGATATTCTTTCCACCTCT
Organism: Cnephaeus nilssonii; assembly: GCF_951640355.1. Taxonomy (NCBI): domain Eukaryota; kingdom Metazoa; phylum Chordata; class Mammalia; order Chiroptera; family Vespertilionidae; genus Cnephaeus; species Cnephaeus nilssonii. The sequence goes on along the minus strand of NC_137081.1, from coordinate 1,103,088 downwards.
CGCTTCTACAGTCGGCACCAACTTCACCTACAGGGAAGTCATGTGCAGCAGTTTTTTAAATGCTTATCAACTAAGTTTGGCTCTGTTAAAAGATGACAGCGGTTGAGTTCTGTGGGAGTGAGGGGGTTGGGGGGAGGAGACAGTGATGGAAGCGCATGCCATCGTCCCTCCTCCCCTTCCTGTTGGTTCCGCAACTAAAACAGCGCATTGCAGAGGGGCAGGGAGGTTACGACTGTGATGCAGGTTTGAAGACCTAAAGGAGATACCGCAGTGCGCTTCATTTTGTTTTGCTGCCTTTTAGAGCGTATGGATGCCGGCTGAGTAAGGCATGCCCGTGTTTTTAGTTGAATGGTGAACGTAGACATGAAGCAGTTCCTGTACAACATGGTAAACGCTGGGACAGAGGTCTGCAGTGTTCTGAAACTAGAGTGCCAGGAACTCTACCTCAGAGCGACAGGAAGTGTAATCCCATATAATAAAAGACTGATATGCAAATGGACTAAACAGCGGAATGGCCAGTAAGCGGGGCCAGCAAGCAGGCCACACCAGGCCAGCCAAGTTGGGTGCCAGGGGCAGAGGGAGGGGATGGCGATGGGTGCAGGGTGGCGGTGACTCATGGTGGCAGAGGGGTGATGGGGGCCGGGGCCGGCCACTCGCCAGCCAGTGCTGTCCCCTGATTGGCCTGCTGGTCGCCTCCCGCAGAGGGCAGGGCTGGAGCTGCCCCCTGGTGGTCAGTGTGCTCCCACAGAGGGAGTGCTGCTCAGCCACAAGCTGGGAGCCTCTTCCACCTTCACAGCAGTGCCAAGAATGTCCAACTGCGGGACCAGGCCTAAGCCGTCAGTTGGACATCCCCCGAGGGCTCCCAGACTGTGAGAGGGCACAGGCTGGGCTGAAGGACCCCCCTCCCCCGCCCTGAGTGCACACATTTTCGTGTACCAGGCCTCTAGTATGTAGGCCTTACTGTTGCGGAAATATGTTGACATAGTAAAAAGTAAATTAAGAACAAAGCCTTCTTCCAAAAATCAGACCCAAAAAATGCAAGGATGCTAAGTGCAAACTCAATCAAGTAGGCAGGTAATTAAAAAACAAAATGCAAGAATGGTGAGAGAACAGATCAGGTGGCCTAGTACCAACAGGCATTAGGGGGACATAACAAGAAGGGCATGGGTAGCTCCCCAAAGTATTTTTTTTGTTGTTTTTTAATTTAATAAATCTTTATTGTTCAGATTATTACAATTGTTCCTCTTTTTTCCTCACATAGCTCCCCTCCACCTGGTTCCCATCCCACCCTCTGTCCTTACCTCCCCCCCACTGTCCTCATCCATAGGTGTACGATTTTTGTCCAGTCTCTTCCCGCACCCCCCACACCCCTTTCCCTCTGAGAGTTGTCAGTCCACTCCCTTTCTATGCCCCTGATTCTATTATATTCACCAGTTTATTCTGTACATCATATTTTTAATTCACTTGATTTTTAGATTCACTTGTTGATAGATATGTATTTGTTGTTCATAATTTTTATCTTTACCTTTTTCTTCTTCTTCCTCTTCTTAAAGAATACCTTTCAGCATTTCATATAATACTGGATTGGTGTTGATGAACTCCTTTAGCTTTTTCTTATCTGCGAAGCTCTTTAGCTGACCTTCAATTCTGAATGTCAGCTTGGCTGGGTAGAGTACTCTTGGTTGTAGGTTCTTGCTATTCATCACTTTGATTATTTCTTGCCACTCCCGTCTGGCCTGCATAGTTTCTGTTGAGAAATCAGCTGACAATCATATGGGTGCTCCCTTGTAGGTAATTAACTGTTTTTCTCTTGCTGCTTTTAATATTCTCTCTTTGTCTTTTGCTCTTGGCATTTTAATTATGATGTGTCTTGGTGTGGTCCTCTTTGGATTCCTTTTATTTGGGGTTCTGTGGCTATCTCCCGGCGTAGACACAGCTGATCCTCACAGCCAATTGGCCTGGAGGTCAACTCCTCCCACTGATACCAACAACAATCAAGACTTAACTACAACAAGGCTGTACACACAGTCCACAAAGGGGTGAACCAAGAGTGTCCCCCTCAGGTAACTGGGGAGGCCGAGCCACTGGCCCATATAGGACACCTAGCACACAAAGCTACCCTACCAACTCAGGGAAGCAGCAAAAATGTGGAGACAAAGAAACAGATCACAAACGAAAGAAATGGAGGAAAACAAACGACTGGAGATAGAGTTCAAAACTACGGTTATAAGGTTTTTCAAGAATTTCCTAGAAAAGGCCGATAAATTTAGTGAGACCCTTGAGGATATGAGAGAGACCCTCGAGGATATGGAAAAGGACCAACTAGAAATTAAACATACACTGACTGAAATAAAAAATATTATACAGACACCCAACAGCAAACCAGAGGAACGCAAGAATCAAGTCAAAGATTTGAAATACAAAGAAGCAAAAATCACTCAACTGGAAAAGCAAAAAGAAAAAAAAAGAATCCAAAAAGTTGAAGATAGTGTAAGAAGCCTCTGGGACAACTTCAAGCGTACCAACATCAGAATTATGGGGGTGCCAGAAGAAGAGAGAGAGCAAGATACTGAAAACCTATTTGAAGAAATAATGACTGAAAACTTCCCCCACCTGGTGAAAGAAATAAGACTCACAAGTCCCCAAAGTATTACAGCGTGCACCTGGAGACTCCTAGGCCTGGTCCAGGGGAGGAGTCGGTGTAGGGAACAAGAGGAAAGCAGTGTTTATATCGTGTGTGAGGATGCACATCCAAGCCCGCACCTGAGGACTGGTCCACACACCTACGCCTCCCTCACCAATGATGGAACCAGTGGAGACAATGCATCTCAGAACTGCCACACAGTGCTGTCCCACCTGTTCTCCTAGTCGGCCTCACGGAAGAGAGGAACTAGCTGGGAAAAGCAAGAGCGATCCAGAAAGTCCACGGAGGTAGTGGGGACGGTTTCCAGGAGAGGTGGCCTTGGCCAGGCCTGGAAGCGACAGGAATTTACTCCGGGAAAAGCGAATGCATGCGGAAGCCGGAGAGCATGGAGAGGTGATGGTGAGTTTGATGGTGCCACCGTGCCGTGAGTCACTTCGGCGTGAGCGGCTGTGGGTGGAGGCTGTGCTGTAAATGTCGGGAACCAGGGCAGCAGTGTGAAGGCCTGTGATGCTGGATGGACTGCTACCTCCCGAGGAGCCCTGTTGAGGTCCCAGCACAGGGATGTGCTCATTGGGGGCGGTTTCACAACTCCCACGACCCAGGATTTCCCTTCACTGGCGTCGTTTTCTCCGCCTTCGTTAGTGCAGCCGCCTCGGCGCCCAGCAGCACGAAGGGACGAAGAAGGACGCAGCACTGCTTTACGCTGAAAAGGTCTCTGGGCCGGCTGCCGCGCTCTCCACAGGGCACAGCTCTGCGGTTTCTGTTAGACTCGCTGGCATCTCCTTGAATTTATTTCTGTCTCCGTTGTACAGCGATGAAGTGCATGCTACACTGGTTACGAGTGTATGCTGTAATAAAGGTAGGGTTTTCATTGCTGATTCTGACATGATGACTATGGCTTAGGTGAAAAGGGGGGAAATCTCACAAACAGTAATAGAACAAAAAATAAATAAAAAATGGTTGGAGGGCAGTGTATTCGTTTTCTGCATAACAAATGGTCGCGAACTTCGTAGTTTGAAGCGACAGTATTGACTGCCTTGCAGTTTCTGGGGGTCAGGCCCTAGGCAGTCAGCTGGGCTGCCTTGTGTCTCAGAGGCTGCAAGGAAGCTCCCAGCGGGGCGGGGAGGGGGCAGCTCCTCTGAGGGCTGGGCCTTTTCCCAGCCCGTGGGTTGTTGGCAGAACGCGGTCTCTTACAGCTGTGAAGGCCGCAGCCCAGGACTGGTTGTCCTCCCTCCACGTGGCTCTTGCCACAGGTCAGCTGCTGCCAGGCCAGCAGGTTGGTGTCTCCTGCTGCACTGGGTCTTTCTTCCCTGCTCCCCTGAGGAGCAGCCCGCCGTGACACCTCCCTCGTGTGAACACGGTGTCAGCTAGTGAAGGGCCTCGTTACCCCTGCACCCTCACTTCTGTCGTGTAGAGTGCCCTAGTCCGGGAATGACAGCCCCTCATACCCGAAGGTCCCGTCCACACTCGAAGGGAGGAATTGCACAAGGATATGGGCCGGCGGCACTCATCTTGAAACGCTGCCTACCGCACATATCCATCTTCAATTACAGCTATTTTTCCTGTTTTCACAAATAGGCTGAGGATTTTATGTCTTTATCATATTTAAGGCTTAGATGCTGTCACAGCACTTAGTAGAAATAGAATCCAAGCTGCAAATGTGAGCCACGTATGTAACTAAAATTTTCAGTAGCCACATAAGAAAAAGTAAATAGAAACAAGTGACATTAATTTTAATAATATACTTTATTTAACCAATATATCTAGAATATTATCACTTCAACATGTAATCAATACAGAACGTTATCGGTGAGATATAAAATAATCCTTTTCCATGTGGAGTCTTTGAACACATCTCATGAGGGTAGCCACATTTCGGAGCTCGGCAGCGGGCCAGTGGGGCTGCAGTGGAAGCATATGGCCAGGCCTTGCTTTTTTTACAATATCCACCAGGTGTCACAATGAGTTTATAACTAAGCCCAAGGCACCAAGAAATGGTGATGGTTGTTGGGATTCTATTTGTATTCACACATTTTGACTTCTCATGATTTTGATTTCCACTTGAGGTTTTTGCCTACATATATAAGCAATCAAGCAGCATGGATTTTACTACTTAAATGAGTTTGCATTCAAAATGATTTGTGTATCAGACTCACCGTTCACCTCATCCTAGATGATCTGCCTGATGAGAGCAAGTAATTATGAATTACATGCATCCTATCTAATAAAAGAGAAACATGCAAATTGACCATACCTCTGCTCTACCCACAAGCCACGCCCACCAGCCAATCAGGAGCCAGTATGCAAATTAATCCAACAAATATGGCAGCAGCCACGGAGCTGGAGCAAGCAGGAGGCTTGGGTTGCCCCCAGCAATGGAGGAAGCCAAGCTTCCCGCCCGCCCTGGCTTGCCCTGGCCTCCACTCAAGGCTACAAAGTTTCAATTATAGAAGACTAGAGGCCCGGTGCAAGAAATTCATGCACAGGAGGTGTGTGTCCCTCAGCGCAGCCTGCACCCTCTCCAATCTGGAACCCCTTGAGGGTAGTCGGACATCCCTCTCACAATCCAGGACTGCTGGCTCCCAACTACTTGCCTGCCTGCCTTCCTGATTGCCCCTAACCACTTCTGCTACCAGCCTGATCACCCCCTAACCACTCCCCTTCCAGCCTGATCCATGCCTAACTGCTCCCCTGCTGGCCCGATTGCCCCTAAATGACCTCCCCTACAGGCCTTGTCCCCCCAACTGCCCTCCCCTGCAGGCCGGGTTCTCCCCAACTGCCCTCCCCTGCAGGCCTGGGTCCCTCCCAACTGCCCTCCCCTGCGGGCCTGGTCTCCCCCAACTGCCCTCCTCTGCTGGCCTGGTCACTCCCAACTGCCCTCCTCTGCTGGACAGGTCACCCCTAACTGCCCTCCCCTGCAGGCCATCTTGTGGCAGCCATCTTTTGACTACTCCATCTTGTGTGTTGGAGTGACAGTCAATTTGCACATTACTCTTTTATTAGATAGAATAAATAAATCCCAACAAAGATGGTGGTGGCCCCGGAGCTGGAGCCAGCAGGAGGCTTGGGTTGCCCCTGGTGATGGAGGAAGCCAAGCTTCCTGCCCACCCTGGCTTGTCCTGGCATCTGCTCAAGGCTACGAAGTTTCAATTAAAGAAGATAAATAAATCCCAGATACCAGGGCCTCCACTTAGGTTGCTGGGGGGTGTGGCCAGCCTACAAACCACCACAGGCCCCTCACCCAGGCAGCCCCATGCCCCAAGAGAACCCCCACCCTGATCCAGGACACCCTTCAGGGCAAACCAGCCGGCCCCCACCAGTGTACCAGGCCTCTATCGTATCTAATAAAAGAGTAATATGCAAATTGACCATCACTCCAACACACAAGATGGCTTCCCCCATGTGGTCAAAGATGGCTACCTCCATGTGGACACAAGATGGCCACCACAGGATGGCCAGCAGGGGAGGGCAGTTGGGAGGAACCAGGCCTGCAAGGGAGGGCAGTTGGGAGCGATCAAGCCTGCAGGGGAGGGCAGTTAGCTGTGACCAGGCCGGCATAGGAGGGAAGTTGGGGGTGACCGGGCCTGCAGGGAAGGGCAGTTGGGGTTGGGGGGGACTCAGGTCTGCAGGGGAGAGCAATTGGGGGGGGGGACCAGGTCTGCAGGGGAGCACAGTCAGGGGCAATCAGGCTGGCAGGGGAGCAGTTAGGCATCAATCAGGCTGGCAGGGGAGTGGTTAGGGGGTGATCAGGCTGGCAGGCAGAAGCGGTTAGGGGCAATCAGGAAGGCAGGCAGGCGAGTAGTTGGGAGCCAGCAGTCCTGGGTTGTGAGAGGGATGTCCGACTACCCTCAAGGGGTCTCAGATTGGAGAGGGTGCAGGCTGGGCTGAGGGACACACCCCCAGTGCACGAATTTCGTGCACCAGGCCTCTAGTATATAATACTTGACAACACAACAAAATAGCCTTATGTTAGATCATTTCAAATACCTGAGCAATTGTTACAACCTCAGGTGCAGTCAAATGGTGTTCAAATTACCTTCTCAAATTGTTTAATAGAACATTAAATAGAAAACCAAAGTTTTAAAAAGTGACAAAATGTTATTTTTTTCATTCCATTACTGCAGTTTACTAATTGACAATAAAAATTTCTACTTTCATACACAGTGAGCCCAATGGAATATGATGTTTGAGCTCATTAACACTGCCTACTTTAAAAAGCAGAATCATGTAAGAATTTTCATTTAGTTATTTGCAGTTTGTTATAGGGTCCTTTTATTTTTTTTATTTTATTTTATTATTATTATTATTTTTTTTGTTTTTTTTAATTTCTTTATTGATTAAGGTGTCACATATTTGTCCTCATCCCCCCATTCCCATCCCACACCCCTCCCCTTGGATGCCCCAACCCTCTGTTGAACTTAAGCATTGGTTAGGCTCATATGCATGCACACAAGACCTTTGGTTGATCTCTCCCCCCTCCCCCCACCCTCCCCTATCCTCCCTCTGAGGCCCGATAGTCCGATCGATGCCTCCTTGTTTCTGGTTCTGTTCTTGTTCATCAGTCTATGTTGTTCATCATTTCCCCTAGATGAGCGAAATCATGTGTCACTAGAGATATACTTATAAGAATTGAATGTGCGACGAGCAATAATAGTTATGCTGACAGGCAAATGAATCAGTCTGTAGTGAGTTTCTTTCTGGACCAACAGTTCTTTTGAGACCCAATATCAATGTCCACCAGTTCCCTATGAGTACATGTCGGCACTGACCCCTCAGCTCTGGATGGTGGACAAATGGTGGTAATGCAGGTCCGACTCCCTCTGGTTTGGTCTCGGCCGGACCCAGGGGCACTGATTCACCCGGATCCAGGGGCCCACGGCCTCACCCGGACCCGGGGCCAGGCTCACCCGGATCCAGGGGCCCACGGCCTCACCCGGACCCGGGGCCAGGCTCACCCGGATCCAGGGGCCCACGGCCTCACCCGGACCCGGGGCCAGGCTCACCCGGATCCAGGGGCCCACGGCCTCACCCGGACCCGGGGCCAGGCTCACCCGGATCCAGGGGCCCACGGCCCCCCCCCGGACCCGGGGCCAGGCCCACCCGGATCCAGGGGCCCGCGGCCCCCCCCCCGGACCCGGGGCCAGGCCCACCCGGATCCAGGGGCCCGCGGCCCCACCCGGACCCGGGGCCAGGCCCACCCGGATCCAGGGGCCTGCGGCCTCACCCGGACCCGGGACCCAGGCTCACCCGGATCCGGGGGCCCGCGGCCTTATAGGGTCCTTTTAAAATGAGAGGTAAGAGGGTGGTGGTGGGCTAGAAAAGGACATATGTAATACTGTCAACAATAAATTTTAAAAATAAAGTAAAAATGAGAGAGAAACTGCTTTTGCTGTATTCTGTTTTAGTTTTTATCGTCCTGTACTTCACTTCCTAGGTAAAACTAAATCACTAATATACAAAGAAGTCACTAATATTCAAAATATTAAAGTAGATGCCATACAGAAGCAATCATGAGTGGTGAGAGGATTAAAATGTGAGGTTTTTAAAAATACATTCTTACTGATTTTTTAGGGAGAGAGGAAGGAAGAGGGAGAGAGAGAAACATTGATTGGTTGCCTCCTACATGTACCCTAACCAGTGACCGAACCACAAGCTGGGCATGTGCCCTGACCTGGGATCGAACCAGCGACCTTTCGGAGCACGGGATGAAGCTACAGCCAGCAGCCGCACTGCAGGGCTGTGTGAGGTTTCATTAGTAACTTCCATAAACGAGCACAGTTCGTCCGTAAGCCTTCTTTTCATCCACAAAGTAAAAGTAAAGTTGATTCTAATATATTTAAATATCACAGCTTACATGGAAATGTTTATTGAGCATTTACGTTATCAACTAGCTTCAGAAGAACTGAATCTGCCTTGGCCTCCCGTTAGCGTGTATATTAAGGAGAGCAGTGACCAGCGTTACAGCCTCAGCTATATTAGGAGATGGGAGAATCACAAAGCAGAGGCGTGCAAGTAATATTTTAAATAAAAACAAAGTTTAAGGTTAGGATAATGCACTCTTTTTTTTCCCCCCACCTGTTTGGATGAACCTCTTCACACATCCAGGATGATTTAACCACATCTCTAAACGCTTTTATAAGCAAGCATTTTAGTGAGATAATCAAGACCATGCAAATAATACTGCAACTTTGTTACTTCTTTCTTGAAGAAATGGTAGCCATGTTAAAGACGGACACAATGATCAGACAGACCGAGAGATGGCAGCCAACACCTTCTGTAAAATAAACGATTGATGCCAGTCCTTTATCATGGCAGTTTTAATGAGGGTTCTTATTTTAATAACATTAGCACCGCAGCAATCATTAAAAGAAAAAACACTGTTGAAATTCTAAATATGCATATCTCATGGTGTAAGAGCGCTCTAAAGAGATCCCTCGGAGTGCTGTACAGGGCGAACAATCCTTTTCTCTCTCTCCTTTCTCCCCTTGCTTCAGAGCAGTGGTTTCTGCCAGCACGCTAGCCTAGAATGACCTAGAGAGCAGTAGGATTCAAGAATAAAATGTTATATTGATAGCTATTTCCGAGGTATTAAGAATGAAACCTGTAAAATACTAATAATATCATCTAGGAAGTGTGTGGAAACGGACAGCTGAGGTTTTTTTTGGAATAACATACCTTTTTTTGTTAAATTCGTAATTAAAATGAACCCATGTTTATGGCGGGTGGGAGAGAGCCTTCGCCAGGCAGGAAAAGAGGACCAGCACAGGGAAGATGCTGGGACACCGCAGTTTTAAGGAGCTACTCAAACTGGTATCTTACTTGGTATAACCGAGCTGCTTTTGTTAAGTAATTCTACAGAGTGAGGAAAGGCGTTGTTTTCGGTCATTAATCAATTACAGCTATGACTCTAGACACTCAGCTTTCCTGAACCCCAAAATTCAAATAAGACTTTCCATCCCTGTGTGAGTGTTCCGTTTTGTTAATGCTGTCCAGCACATCGCCACAGACTTCATGGCTTAAACACCCCTTTGTCAGCTCCCAGGTCTTTAGGTCAGAAGTCGGGGCAGGACGCACCTCGGTTCTCAGTGGAAGGTGCGATTCGCTGTGTTCGCTTCTGGGGCTCACCCGGTTGGGCCAAGGTGCGGTTGCGGTTGTTGGGGATCCCCGTCACCTTGCTGACCCCACCCAGGGCCGCTCTCCCCTTCGGAGGCCCGACGTTCCTTGCTATATGGCTCCCTCCTCTGCCAGCACAGAGCCGCGCCCTCACCTGCCTCTCAGCTGGGCCTGTCCTTCCAGGAAGAGCCTGGCTTGTCCTGCGGGCCCCTCGATGCCAGGCTCCTGGGGACATTTCCTCACCATATGTCCTGGGACTCGGCAGGTAACTGTGTCTTCACACCAGCCCCTCGGTTACTGTTGGAGGAACTGATGGAGGGGGGCAGTGTGTGCTCCAGGGGCCGGTGGCCGATGGCCATCTTACATAGGACTTGCCGCACTGAAGCCATGAATTCACGGCTAAAGAGGGTCGTTGCTTTATAGGTGCCAATGCGCCACTTATTTCTTGAGTAAATTTATTCACACAAACGGGTCGTCAAAGAAAAGACGGATAAAGCTATCAGGAACAACCCACCACAAATGTCATAGCCTATACTGCGTGCTTCTCTGGTTCTTCAAAGATAGCGATTATGGAAAACAGTATGGAGGGCCCTCAAAAAATTAAAACTATGATCCAGCAACCCCACTTCCGGGTATATACCCATATCAGTGAAAACACTGTGCTGAAGAGATGTTTCTATTTTTATGTTCATTGTAGCATTATTTATAACTAGAGGCCTGGTGCATGAATTAGTGCATGAGTGGGGTCCCTAGGCCTGGCCGGCGATCAGGGCCAGGCTGATTGGGGCCTGCTGGCGGGGGTCGGGAGGAAGGATGGGGTGTGGGAGGTGGACCACCAGCCCCGAGGAGGGAGCTGGCCCTCGGCCCCCTGTATCTGCCGCCACCCACCCCTGGTTCCCCGTTGCAGCCCAGGGCCCAAAGGCTCCGGCGGGTTCGGGAGAGGAGGCGGAGGTCTCCAGGCTGGGCGCGGAAAACACGGACGCCAGATGCCGCCGCTGGCTGGCCGTGGGAGGTTGGCTGTGGGAGCGCACTGACTACCAGGGGCAGCTCCTGTGTTGAGCGTCTGCCCCCTGGTGGTCAGTGCACATCACAGCGACTGGTCGACCAGTTGTTCCAGTCGTTCCAGTCGTTCTGTCCTAATGGCCACTTAGGCGTATACACACACACACACACACACACACACACACGCACACACGCACACATGCGCACACACGCACACACACATACACACACACACACACACATATATATATACACACACGCACACGCACACACACGCACACACGCACACATGCACACATACACACACATATATATAGCTGAGAACATGGAAACAAACTAAGAGGCCATTGATGGATAAGAATAATTGTGTATATATATATATATATCTCAGCCTTAAGAAGAAAATCCTGCCATTTGTGACAACATAGACACGTGGAGGGCAGTATGCAAAGTGAAATAAGCCAGAAAGAGAAAGATAAATCATGCATGGTATCACTTATGTGAGGAATCTTTTTTTTTTTAAAGTCAAACTCATAGAATTAATTAGAGAGCAGAATGGTGATTGCCAGGGCCCGAGGGGTGGGCAGATAGGGAGAGGATGTTTACAAGGTGCAGACTTTATAATGGAAAAATTTGCTAAGAGAGTAGAACTTGTGTTCTCGCACACTCAAAAGTGATGGGTGTGTTAACTCAATGGGGGGAATCTTTTCACGACGTTTATATGTGAATTATACCTCAAAACAAGAAAACACTTAGCTCATAACTTCTCCCTTCCTCTCTGCTCTTTTCTAATATTGAAGTATTTTTGTCTTTTTAGTTGTTTTATACTTATAAATTTATATGCTTCGTAGGTGTTTTTAGAAGGATAATATTGATAACCACATAATTAACATTTTTTATAGTGTATGTTATCTATTATGTTACCTGCCATATGTTAATTAAATTTGTGGAGAGCGGCTACAGTGTTTGGACAGGTTCAAACCTCGGACTAATGAGAGGACGCGGTCCCCTCATGGGAGAGCCTTGTGCAGGTCCCAGCTTGGAGGGCAAAGTCCTCCCAGCACACTTATAGCCAAAGGCTAAGGTTGTAAGCTTGACCTTATGGTCCAAACCTGTGGTCCCAGGTGGCTGAGTGATGTAGGCTGCGGAGGTGCAGCAAGTGCTGCCAAAACAAAGCTTGGTAGAGTTCAGGTGCATGTAATCAAGTAGATTTGAAACTCGTGAGAACATTGTAAACACCTTGACCACGACCTTGCTTTGCCTCCTGGGATCTGACTATAAAATAAAGACTCGGCTTGCAGGCTGTGTCGCTGTCTCTCCATCCGAGAACCGTGTCCCACCTGGCCCCAGCTATATTCTCTTGTCTGTCTTCTTTAATCCTTCACCGCCCTCTGTCCCCTCCCCCCTCAGGTTCACCACTGGCTGTGCTGGATGTGGTTCAAAATTCTTATTTCATTTGATCCTCATAATCGCTCTAAAAGGTATTTTCTTTCTTTTAAAGGTTGAAGTCATTATGATTTTTTCTAAGGACATATTTTCGTTTTTGTGTGTATAGACTGACTTCTTGCTGTGAAAGATGAGTTTGTTGGTCCAGCCACACGGGCACAAACATGCAGTTCTGAAGATACAGAATTCCTTCTGTACCGTTAGTAAATGTCAGCCACTGGACTCTGCCCAGGGCTCCCCCTCCCTCCTGGCTGCCCCCTCCCACCGCCAAGACCAACCTCAGCCCCCGTCTCCCCAGGACCCAGAGCTACAGGGGGAAGGGGACTCTGGTCTCCTCTCCCAGGCGCCTTCAACACCCACCACTTTGCCCCAAGCAGCTTGGTTTCCATCTGTTTTATATATTGGCCTCAGGTAAGGCTTGGTTTGCAGAAAGTATTCAGTGTGAAAACCATTTGAAAACCCTGCTCAAGGTCAGCCCTCAGGCCTTGCAGGTTTGCACAGTCCGGGATTTCTGAGAATGGAGGCCTTTCTCCCTAACACACCAGCTCCTTATGAAGCCAAGTGCCTTCTGCCTCCTGGTGTCATTACCTCACATCCAAATGGGCAACAGACACAGGCCTGCGGGTATGGAGACGACCCCTGACCCCTGAGCTGGCTCCAAATCGGATGAGGCAGAAGGTGCTGGGTCCAGGCTCAGGGGGAGGCGGCGGAAGGGAGTGGGCTTTGCTCCGTGCCCAGCCCTGTGCCAGGTGCTCACGGCCCAGATCCTCTCCGATCCTATGAGAGGTGTTTCTTTGCTCCTCCCTCCCTCCTTCCCTTCCGTCTGGATTTACTGAGCACCTGTCTGTGCCAGGGGCTGTGTACAAAGAGAAAGCTAGCATCACCAAGACCTCACCGCCCCTGAGAGCCTCATCCAGAAAACAGCTGTGACCTGGTGGGTGAGGATGCAGGGGCAGCCCCGAGGGACTCAGGGAAGGTTCTCCAGCCCAGTGAAAGCCGAGCTGGGCCCTGAAGGACGAGGAAGGGCATCCCAGGTGGAGGGAACTGCATGTGCGAAGGTGGGGAGGCAGGAAAGAGCCGGCCTGGTCTGGGAGCTGTGGAGGGCGATGGGCCCAGGCCCAGGAGCTCTGCTGGGTGAGGCTGGGGTTCCAGCACCCACCACCCAGACCCTCTGCCTCCTGGACCTCCTTTGCTCCTGGCTGCCTGGCAGGAAGAGGCCCACCCACCTGCACAAACGGAGGCTGTGACCTGGAGAGCGGGATGAGGAAGGAGGGCCAGCTGGTGTGTATTTTTGGATTGATTCTCAGAAATCCCCTCCTCCTCCCCCTCCTTCTGATGCCATGGCAACCAGGCGGCAGCTGGGAGAGCCCTTGTGGGCTGGTGGGCTCCCCCCTCTGAGCCTCAGTTTTGGCGTCTAGAAAATGGGCACCACAGCCCAGTTGCTGGCTCCTGTCAACCCAGGTGCTCCGGGAAGCGGGAATCGGAGGCCCAGGCTGGACTCCTGAGGGGGAAGGCCGGGAGGTGGGGCGGGGCTGGGGGGCCCTGCACCATCCGGCAGCTGGGGGCTGGGCCAGGCGGCGGTGAGTCCCTGAGCCTCGTGGCCTGCGCTTCCACCAAGCAGCCCGCCTGGTGCGCCCACTGCACGTCACTGCCCAGGAGCCCGGGGGAGCGGGAGACAGGGCCGAGGCACAGACACAGGGATGGAGCTCCCCGTGAGCCCCGCAGGGAGAGGTCTAGGGGTCCCCCTGCCGGAGCCCAGGCTCAGTTCTTCCCAGAGCCCGGTCAAAGCCCCAGAAGGAGGGGCTATTTCCTGAGGCTGCCGCTCCCATGACGACAGACTGGCCTCAGCCAACAGGAACATGGCTCTCCCCGTCGGGGCCGGAATCTGAAACCAGGGCCTCTGGGCTGTGCTCCCTGGGGGGCTCCAGAGAGGGTCCCTCCTGCCTCTCAGCTTCTGGGGGCTCCTGGCGCACCCCTTCCATCTCCACTGGCCCTCCTCTGTGCTCCTGTGACTGCTCGTGGTGATCACATGGCCCAACCCCTTGTTCACGAGGTTACTGTTATTGCTGGACCTCAGTGCTGCTTCAGTGTTTGTTCCCATTCATTACCTTGTATGTTAAGTGCTTTATCCACGAGCATGTCTTTCTGAAGCTCCTGGTGAAGTGGGTTCTGTAAGGACTCTGCCTCTCACCGGGCCTGCCTCTCACCGGGGACTGCCTCTCACCGGGCCTGCCTCTCACCGGGGACTGCCTCTCACCGGGCCTGCCTCTCACCGGGGACTGCCTCTCACCGGGCCTGCCTCTCACCGGGGACTGCCTCTCACCGGGGAGACTGCCTCTCACCGGGGCTGCCTCTCACCGGGGCTGCCTCTCACCGGGGACTGCCTCTCACCGGGCCTGCCTCTCACCGGGGACTGCCTCTCACCGGGGCCTGCCTCTCACCGGGGACTGCCTCTCACCGGGGCCTGCCTCTCACCGGGCCTGCCTCTCACCGGGGCTGCCTCTCACCGGGGACTGCCTCTCACCGGGGCCTGCCTCTCACCGGGGCCTGCCTCTCACTGGGGCCTGCCTCTCACCGGGCCTGCCTCTCACCGGGGAGACTGCCTCTCACCGGGCCTGCCTCTCACCGGGGCTGCCTCTCACCGGGGAGACTGCCTCTCACCGGGCCTGCCTCTCACCGGGCCTGCCTCTCACCGGGGAGACTGCCTCTCACCGGGCCTGCCTCTCACCGGGCCTGCCTCTCACCGGGGAGACTGCCTCTCACCGGGGCCTCTTGCTCTCAGGGAGAGTCAGGGTCAGGATGAAGACACCCAGTCACGGGAAAATGCGGGACTGCGAAGGCGGCTCCTTGTGCTCAGGGCTGTGTGGATCGGGAGTGCGGGCTCTTGCTCTGTGGCCGGTGGTGCCGGGGAGCTGGCTGCTTGCTTGGCAGGAGGCAGCGCTGGTTCCTGTCGGCTGAGCCGGCTCCTCCTCGGCTCAGGCTCCTGGGGTCAGAGCTGCCGGAGGCGCAGGCAGGCTCGGGCTGCGTCGCCTTCTTCCCTCTGCGGGTTCACCGTGAATGGTCTCCTGTGGGGAACGGGCTGTAAGTTGACACGGTCCTTGTACCTGTAGGGGCTAGTAAGGCTGGTACCTATCTCCACAGATTTTCCAGGCCTGTTTGGGTGGCAACTGATTAGTATAACGAGAGCAGCCTCTGCCTACAGAGCTTTCCTAGGATTTGTTTATATGATTGCTATCAGTAAGATAAGAGTTACTTTTATGGCTTACTAAGAAATATGTATCTAACTAGTGAGAATTATTTTAATAAGAGACCTGTCCTTCAACTTATCTCTCTAGTAGTGATTTTAGAGAAACAAAAAATGTTTTCCTTGTGAGTGATTCCCTGCTTAGTGTCTTATGTATAAAAAGCACTGTATTACTAATAAAAGTTGCCAGAGCTTCTCGAGAGTTCTGGACCTCCTGACCCCGCTGTTGTTTCTCTTGCTTTTATTTCTCTTATTCTTTTTATTTCTCAATTCCCACCTCCCTACCTCAGCCCGGTTCAATCGTCAGGCTGGACCTGACAATTGGCGCCCGAACAGGGACTGAAAACTTGGAACACAGAAGATGAGGAACTCCTCCGGAAAAAAGAGTGCACTCGTAAAGGTAAGGGAGGAGCATCTTTTTGATAATCGGAAGTAAAATAAAGCAATTAGAATCTAGAAACAATGCCCTTTATGGGCAAATATTAAAGTCTATGCTCAACAGTAAAGGAACTAAAATTACTAACAAGCAAGTAAAAAATTTTTTAAAATTCATTCAAGAAGTCTGCCCTTGGTTTCCTGAGGAAGGAACCATTAACTTACAAACGTGGCAAAAAATTGGAAAACAAATACACAATCATTATAAAACCTTTGGGCCAAATAAAACCCCGATTAATGCATTTTCTTTATGAAATTCAATACGGGACTGTTTAGATCCCAGATATGATCATAATCAACCATCTCTTAAGCCAGAAAAAAAGAAGAAGCAGTATACTGGCACAAAAAAAAGATCTGAAAAAAACAGCATATTAAAAAAAAGTAATGTAAATTTTAAAGACAAATTAAATCCTCAAAATAAAGAAGATTTTGAGGAAGCTACTGCTCTTTGTCATAATGATGATACAGGTATTGTTCAAGCAAAAGAGGAAAAAAATTATTTTTCTACTAGAACTGAAGAAGATAATAATATAGAAGATATATTAGAACAATTTTTAGAAAAATTAAAACGTCTTGGCAAAAAAAAGAAAAGCCGCGGGGGCAATCCCCGCCGCTCTCCGCTGCCCTGTGCAGCGCCAGTTCCACTCTCCCCTCTCCAGATGGCTTTACAAAAAACACGAAAGACTAATGAGAACTTAGGCATTCACGCCTTCCCCGTTGTGGAACGAGTGAACCCTAACTCGGGACAGCGTGAACATACTTATGACCCACTTCCTTTTAAAACCCTAAAAAAATTAAAAACAGCCTGTGCTCAGTATGGGCCTACTTCTCCTTATACTTTAACTATCTTGGAAACTATAGCCTCAGAGGCTCTCCCACCTAATAATTAAAAAGCTATTGCCAAAGCCTGTTTATCAGAAGGAAATTATCTCTTATAAAAATCAAAATATAATAAAAAGACTAAAGAACAAGCTGCTCGTAATCGAGCTGCCCAGGTTAATATTCCTTATAAAATGCTAACAAGAAAAAGAGACTATACTGATACCCATAATCAAATTCAATACCCCCTAGAAGCTTATGGACAAATTAATGAGGCTGAGATCAAAGCCTAAAAAAAGCTTCCCACCTCTGGTCAGAAAACAGAAGAACTCTCAAAGATTATTCAAAGGCCAGATAAAAAGTATCAGGATTTTGTCTCTCGGCTATTACAGACTATTGGCCGAGTAGTGGTGGATGGAGAGGCTGGCATGTTAATAGTCAAGCAGTTAGCGTATAAAAATGCTAACAGTGCCTGTCAAGCTACATTGCGGCCCTATCAAAAAAAAGGGGATCTCTCAGATTATATCCGCATTTGTACAAATATTAGTCCCTCGTATATACAAAGAATTGCCATCGCGGCCGCATTAAAAGAAACCACCATTAAAGAAGTTCTTCAGCAACAATTCAGCACAGGAAAAAATCAGACATACAAGTGTTTCACTTATAAAAAAACAGAACACATGGCAAAGCAGTGTCCCTCCAATAAAAAAATTAATAAAAAAAATGGCAAAAATCTTAAACAACCTGGACAATGCCCAAAATATAAAAAAAAACAAACATTAGGCAAATAAGTATAGATTTAAGGCAGATACCCATAGAAATTTCTTGTCTCAGCAACAGTCGGAAAACTCCAGAAGGGGGCCAGCCCAGCCCCGACAAATAATAGGAACACTATCTGTTTACCCTCCTGTCCCTGTGCCGCCTCAAGGCCAGCTGGCTGCACAGCACCCAGCCTGCCCCCGGGAACAAAACAGATACAGAAATTATTCCGAACAACCC
Organism: Cnephaeus nilssonii; assembly: GCF_951640355.1. Taxonomy (NCBI): domain Eukaryota; kingdom Metazoa; phylum Chordata; class Mammalia; order Chiroptera; family Vespertilionidae; genus Cnephaeus; species Cnephaeus nilssonii. The sequence goes on along the minus strand of NC_137081.1, from coordinate 1,085,386 downwards.
CTAGAAATACCGGGTTGGACCTTAGACCCATAAATCGATATGTATTAACTCCAAAATTGGAACCACAAACCATCCCTACAGGGGTATATAAACCTACTCCTAAAGGAATGTTTAGCCTTTTACTAGATAGAAGCAATTTAACTATAAAAAAATTACACCAGGAGTGTCAGGAGAGGGCAGGGCTATCTGCTCTCCCGCAATAAAATTACTTACAATAAAATTACTTAAAGTTACATTTAAAAATTATAAAAAAACTTAAAGGGAAATGCGAATCTTGGCTAAATTAGATATAAATTATTACTTCAGAAAGCATAAAAAAAAAATTTGAAATCTGTCTTTCTTTTAAACATAAACAAAAATTTAGCCAGATCCATTATTAATATTTCCCCTAAAATAAGCAAAATATAAAGAAAGGAAGAGACACGTAACGATCCAATATAGATGCCCACTCTCCCAGTATACAAATTTAAAGTTTCCTTTCTCGCCATAAAAAAACCTTAAAAATTTAAAAATATATCTAAAATTTCTATGCTAATAAAGAAAGAACTTAACTATAAAACAAAATGCGCACATAATCTAATTTCAGACATTTAGATTGTCTTCAACTAGAATCTCTCTACAAAAGCTATAAAAAATTAAAAACCCAGAACTAGTTATTTTTCCTAAGAAAAATGGCGAAAAAATCTTCTTAAAAGAAATTCAAACTAATTCCAACAACAAGATTCGCATTTCCATAATAAAAAACTGTTTTTAAAATACTAATAAAGTGTATTAAAGCCTTCAAAAATATAAATAAATTTATCTCTGTCATAAAATTTATCCAAAATAAATACTTTAAAATAATTAAAATTAAATTTAAATCTCAAAAATTGTTAAAATATAAATAATATATTAATTATAAAGATCTAAATAGCCCAAATAACTAACTACACCCTTTGTTAATAGAGGAAAGGGTAGATGCCCTTCCCCCAGCAGAGCTACTGACAAATAAAAAGTAAAATTTAAATTTGCCTCATAAAAAATCTAGAAGACAGAATTAAAGCCATTAATTGATTATATCTTGTATTTCTCTTAGAAATATAAAAGTATCATCAATCTAAGAACTACTAAAAATATTTAATTTACAAGCTCTAAAAGTTCAAAGTACAGATTAAATTAGGAGAAATTATAAATATAGTAATTATATTACCTAATATATAAAAATATGTTTTTGAGAAAATAAAATGTAATGTTTTCTGTAATAATTAAGAATTTAAAATATATTAGTTATTGGTATGATTTTAAAAAGAGGATTGATTCTATAATCCAGTTTAAATATAATTGATATTCTTTAAGATAATTTAGGTATATAATTTTTAAAGCATATATATATAAATATATGCATATATATATATTTAATCTTTCCAAGTTATTTCAAGACTAAGAGTGATTTTTGAGCATCTCATAGGGCCCCGATATGTTCAAAAGTCTGTTCTCTCTTAAAAGAAATATATTTTTTTAATTAAACCAATTGATACTTGAAATCACATGGAAAGCTTTATCAAATAAAAATTAAGATTTTTTACTTATACATATATATTAAATGTTACAAAGATTTTTGCCTATAAGAAGGGCAAAACAATATATTGCTTAAATATAGCCAAACTTTTCAACAGCAGTAGAATTTCTAAAAAGACAAAAGCCATACTTTTAGATCAGACCAATAAAATATCAAACCTATAAGTTTTACTAAATAAGTTTCTTTACTTTTTAAATAAAGATACCTACTTTAATTACTTAAAAATATTAGCTTATTAAATTATAATCAAGGATTTCAACTTAAAGAAAAGCCAATGTCTTTATAAGCAATTTAATTAAGTATTCTATAAAAGTTACTAAAAACTTGTCTATAAAAAAAGAAATTAACAGCCAGTTTAAAATTAAATTACCATACCTAGAGCAAAAAATATCCTTACATAATATAATTCTACAATGTCATTATAATTTTTTAATATTTTACAACAGCATATTATACATTTATCCCAAACAAATTTACAAACTAATTTTTTGAATGTTTGGCAGTAATTTAAAAAAACATAAAAGGATTTAATCCCTTCCACTATGTGGAGGGCCCCCTGGGAAGGCACCTGAGCATTCTATATTGGCCCTTCTTGCTCTTTTTACCAAGAAGAACTCTCTTCTCACAATGTAATTGCCCGCAGCTGTTACCTGAGCTCTCTATTCTTACTGAGGTTGAAGCCTCATAGTGGCTGGTACCACAAATCTGTCTCTTGCCCAATGGCGTGAGCTGGGCCCTCTCTAGAGAAAAAACCTGGGTTCCCCAAGATATATGATCAATGCCGGGGCCCCGCCAGCAGGCAAGGGGATCCCAAGGCAGGTGCTGGGCGTGGAGGCCACAGGGGCATAAGCTACCAAGGAGACAGAACTGAACCTCACATCACCCTGCTTGGCCCCGGACGATAGCTGGTTAGTCAAAGACGGGTAAAATTCCTCAAGGGAGGAACAACCTAAAACAGGCACAGTCGCAGAGGGGCCATCAGGAGAGAACTTAGGGGTCAACAGAGGTGGGGCACAGAACCTCACCCCCCCACCACCATTACAGGGGCCTGAACTCTAGCCCCTTCTGAGGGAGGTCTCCTACCCCATGGCTGCTTCGCGATTCCCACGCCCAGCCTAAATCGGGACCCAAATAACAGACAGAGACTTAGCCTAGCTCAGATCGGGACCCAGATAACAGAGACATGGCTAACAGCAGCTGCCCTATATCTAAATCCAGCCTAACACCAGGAATACTCAGGGCTTTCTCAGGGATACAAATAATCCTTTCCATTAATATTTACAGGGTAAACTAAAATTATTATTAAAATATTAAATTTAAAAGTAAATTAGTAATCAGCTTTACTATAAAAATACTTAGCTAACTAGTCGCCTATAGGCTCAACCTTCAAACTACAGCAGAAAACACAAAGCAAAAAACAAAGGTCCTTCAAACCCCTTATATTTCAATAGAAATACAAGCTCTTATTTATACCTTAACAGATTTTACTATAAAACCCATCAACCTATAGTAATAATACTTATATAATAAGTATAACAAAAATTATTAAAACAGCTACTATAAGGCACAATAATTCAAAGAAATTTTTCATTCAATTTTCAGTCTTTAAAATATTATTTGAGAACGACAATTTCCATATTTTATTAGAAGCAATGTTCTCAGTATATTATCCACCTTCCTATACCAACTTTAAAGGTAAATCCCCAAGAACTTAAACCTAATCATATCTAGCAGAAGAATGTCACTCAATTGTAAAAAGAACCATTCATACTCTTACAATCATTTACTAAAAAACAAAAAAGGGGAAGAGGTTGTGTTTTATATCTTTCCAGAAGGAGCAATGCAGCCAATTCGGGTGCCAGAGAGTTACGTGTGTCACCGAAATGGACTCAGACAAGCTCCTGTGTCCCTTCACTCGAAAGGACTAAGTACAGCAAAGCAGAGGAAGAAGAAAAACTGAAAGCTACGCAAGGGACTGAGGTGCCAACATAGAGTCATCTGAAAAAGTTAACAACTGAAGTGCAGCAGATTATGGAAAAGCAAGAAGTTGAAGCTACTTCTTCAACCATGTTCCTGCTCATGCTAGCATCTATTAGCTGCCAGTCTTCTGCAAAGTTTTACGCAGGCAAACAAAAGACTCTAAGTAAATATACAACAGGAACACCAGCAGCAAAAGAGACTTTCTTTCATTTAGTAGCTAAAAATATTAATATGTCCATAGTTTTGATTTCTCTTATTGTTTTATTATTATTTAATAGCCATAGTTTTGCTCTTAACATTCAAGTTTTAAAAATGATAACATGTATATAATTTAATTTTGCATTGGCATTGTTTTAATATTGGAGCCTTGTTATTGATATTTAAATTTTACTTTTATTATTAGTAGCCTAAAAAACAGACATAGTAGATTACATGGAAAGATTCAAGCTATTAATGATACAGGTTCTGCTCTGTTGCCTCCTAGCGAAGTGGCACAGAATATTTTTGATAAAATTCTAAGCCTTATGTCTTCTCATGGATTGCAGTCATTCACCTGGTCTCTGTTAATTATTGTTATCCTTGCTCTCGTTATTCTCTGTTTAATTCCAGTCTGCTTCCGAACCATCGGATCCAACATTCGGTCCCTGCAAATAGGACTACATGAACTTCTCTTAAAAGACAGAGAAGGGGGATCTGTGGGGAACGGGCTGTAAGTTGACACGGTCCTTGCACCTGTAGGGGCTAGCAAGGCTGGCACCTACCCCCACAGATTTCCCAGGCCTGTTTGGGTGGCAACTGATCAGTATAACGAGAGCAGCCCCTGCCTACAGAGCTTTCCCAGGATTTGTTTATATGACTGCTATCAGTAAGATAAGAGCTACTTTCATGGCTTACCAAGAAATATGTATCCAACTAGTGAGAATTATTTTAACAAGAGACCTGTCCTTCAACTTATCCCTCCAGTAGTGATTTTAGAGAAACAAAAAATGTTTTCCTTGTGAGTGATTCCCTGCTTAGTGTCTTATGTATAAAAAGCACTGTATTACTAATAAAAGTTGCCAGAGCTTCTCGAGAGTTCTGGACCTCCTGACCCCGCTGTTGTTTCTCTTGCTTTTATTTCTCTTATTCTTTTTATTTCTCAATTCCCACCTCCCTACCTCAGCCCGGTTCAATCGTCAGGCTGGACCTGACAGTCTCCCTGCCGCTTTGCCCAGTGATAGTGAATACAAGGCCCTCCACCCAGTCCTCTTCAAAACGAGGTCAAAGCTCCCTCACTCAGTGTACGCCCCTCTTTCTTAGGAAATGTCTGACTTCAAATGCGTGGCTTCAAGGGTGAAAGCAGGGTCTCAAATGGTAATAACGTGTGACCTGCCTGTTTTCTAATTGATCTCAGAGAGGAAGGGAGAGGGAGAGAGCGAAACATCTGTGATGAGAGGGAATCATGGATCGGCTGCCTCCTGCACGCCCCCCACTGGGGATCGAGCCCGCAACCCGGGCCTGTGCCCTGACCAGGAATGGAACCATGACCTCCTGGTTCATAGGTCGATGCTCAACCACTGAGCCACACTGGCCAGGCCAAAAAAAAAAAAAAAAGAAGGCCTTATTTTTGATGGGAAGCATGAGTTGGTGACTCTGCATCCTCTGAAGTCCTAGAAAAATTACGCGCTTCCGATGGCCTCACCAATTAAGAAGAGCTAACGTGATGCTCGCCTCGATCTAATGGAAATTAACCAACACCCCCCCGCCCCCGCCGCTGCCATCACAGTGCACTCCGCACTTGTCGTTTAGTTCTTGGCACGTGCCGTGAGGTGACTGCCGTGACCCTCGCTGTAGAGGAGACAGGACGCAGCCTGCGGCGTGTTCAGGGGTGAGCAGTGCCGGTGGGAAGGAACCCCACGCTCTGCCAGCTGAGGAGGGTGTTGGGTCTTGCAGAGCTGCAGGTGGAATGATTGATTACAAATTGAACCCTGCCCTGGCCGGTTTCACTCAGTGGGTAGAGCGCCAGCCTGCGGACTGGAGGGTCCCGGGTTCGATTCCGGTCAAGGGCACAGGCCTGGGTTGCGGGCTCCATCCCCAGTGGGGGGCGTGCAGGAGGCAGCCGATCCGTGATTCTCTCTGGTTGATGTTTCTCTCCCTCTCCCTCTCCCCTCCTCTCTGAAGTCAATACGAATGCATTGTAAAGGAGGAACCCTGTTACGCGCTATAGAAAGTTGCTGAACTTGCATCATCCTGGAGAAACACAGACACAGGCACGTGCAGGGTCCTCCTCCCCGCGGCGGTTCGCTCGGCACGGGCTGGCTGGCGGGTGCTGGCATCGGCCGGTGCTCCGGCTCCGTGCCGGAGGATGGCCCCAGGCGGCGGTTTCAGCTCCCCCGGGCGACTGACCCGGAGAAAGCAGGCTTTGTGACCACCCTGTGGTTCCCACAGTGTTCCATCGAGCCCAGGCCTGTCCATCAGGGCCGGGGAGGACTGGGGGCGTGAGTTCCAGGGCGAGGCTCCCGGTGCCACCTGCAGGGGCTGACCTGGGTGTCCTGGTAGGAGTCGGCGTTCTAGTTCTTGCCGGCCCACCACCCACGGCAGCCACCGCCCCCTGCCCTCCCGCAGGTGAGAAGGGCCGGGGGCAGCTGTGTCTGGACTCCAGGCAGCGGGAGGTGGGAGCAGCTGCGGTCCTTGCAGCGAAGCGTGACCGCAGAGACCGTGGGAGGCGGACGGGGTTCGTGTTAAGTTTCCTCCAAATACCAGTGGTGTCTGACCCGGGAAACGCCCGCTGCCGGGTCTTGTGATGAGGCATCTCCTTGGGCTGAAAGTCTAGACTGGTGCCAAGGCCAGCTTCCTGCAGCCAAGGGCAGGGTGAGGGGTCCCTCCAGGCCTCAATGCGCGTGTGTTTATGCAGGTGTGTTAATGCAGGTGTGTTAATGCAGGTGTGTTAATGCAGGTGTGCTAATGCATGTGTGTTAATGCAGGTGTGCTAATGCATGTGTGTTAATGCAGGTGTGTTAATGCAGGTGTGTTAATGCACATGTGTTAATGCACGTGTGTTAATGCACGTGTGTTAATGAACGTGTGTTAATGCACCTGTGTTTATGCAGGTGTGCTAATGCACGTGTGTTAATGCACGTGTGTTTATGCAGGTGTGTTTATGCACGTGTGTTAATGCACGTGTGCTAATGCACGTGTGTTTATGCATGTGTGTTAATGCACCTGTGTTAATGCACGTGTGTTAATGCACCTGTGTTTATGCACGTGTGTTAATGCACCTGTGTTTATGCAGGTGTGCTAATGCACGTGTGTTAATGCATGTGTATTTATGCAGGTGTGTTTATGCACGTGTGTTAATGCACATGTGTTAATGCACCTGTGTTTATGCACGTGTGTTAATGCACGTGTGTTAATGAACGTGTGTTAATGCACCTGTGTTTATGCACATGTGTTAATGCACGTGTGTTAATGCACGTGTTTATGCATGTATGTTGATGCACATATGTTAATGCACACACATTTATGCACATGTGTTAATGCACGTATGTTAATGAACGTGTGTTAGTGAACGTGTGTTAATGCACGTGTGTTTAATTATTTAAAGCGCTCCTCGCTGATTACCAGAGTGGCAAGACCTAGGACACGGTGCTGCAGTGTTCGCTCCTTTCTCTTGCTCTCCCAACATGCATAGCGTCCAGCCACATGTGCTCCTTGAGGTTATTTGGAGATCATTTTTTGAAAATATATTTTTATGGTGGACCTCACCACTGAGCCACCCTGGCCGGGCATTCTCTGCATCTTTCTTCACCCTTTCAAGGATGGATGTCTCTGTCCACCCTTTTTACTCCGTCACTTCACCTTTCTCCTGGACACACTCCAACAGGACTTTCATGCCTCCCTCCCCCAGAATCACTCTTGTTAAGGTCCTTCGTGGCTTTCAAATGGCCACGATTAACGGCCAGATCTCTGCTCATCTCACCTGACCTAATAGCATCACTTGGCAACAATATTCGTCCTCTGACCTCGAATGCTCGCATTTCCTCGGGTTCCCCCGCCTCAGCGGGCACACCGCAGTCTCCCGTGGGTGCGTTTCCTCTCCGAACTTCTGTTGTCCTCAGACCTCCGCTAGCCACACCCATCCCCCAGCCACCCCAGCCAGCCCTTGACTGACTGCCATCACCGCACTGCCTCCTGTTTCTAACTCCATCAGCCCAGCCATCCTGTGAGGTCTAGACCAGTGGTCGGCAAACTCATTAGTCAACAGAGCCAAATATCAACAGGACAATGATCGACATTCCTTTTGAGAGCCCAATTGTTTAAACTTAAACTTCTTCTAACGCCACTTCTTCAAAAGAGACTCGCCCAGGCCGTGGTATTTTGTGGAAGAGCCACACTCAAGGGGCCAAAGAGCCGCATGTGGGTCGTGAGCCGCTGTTTGCTGACCACGGGCCTAGACTCATTTATCCCATGTCCTTTTCAAAATCTCCACTTGCGATGGAAACAGAAAATGTGTGCCTCAAACAGAACTCCGTCCTCCGAACCCATTTCTCCTGCCCCGCGTCCCCTGCCCCGACAGCTGAAGTAGAAGTCTTGTGATGACGAGGACTGATGTGATCCCTCCTTGGCTAGCTTTGACCCGTACTTTTTGCTACTCTTCCTCTCCACTCACTGCACTCGCCCTGCTGACCGCCTGGCTGCTTTCGAACAAGCCAGGCGCACGCCTACCTCAGGCCTTTGCACGTTCTCTCCCACTCCCTGGGACGTGTTTCCCGGGTATTCACGAGGCTCCCTCCGCACTTCCTCCGGCCTCTGCACAGAGGTCCCCTCCACAGCCGCGCTTCTCTGTTCATCCACCTTAGAAGTGAAAGCTGCCCTACACAACCTGTATCCCTTTCCCACTTCTCTTTTCTTTGAAGAATGTATCACTGCCTTTTAATATGGTGGTATTTCTCTATTTCTTTTCCCCCTCACATTTCTTTATTACAGACTAGAGGCCCAGTGCATGAATACATGCATGGCTGGGGTCCCTTGGGGTGACCTGCGGGGCTCAGGCCCCAGCTCGCAGCCCCAGCTCATGCCCCCAGCCTCGCAGCCCCGCAGCCCCACCTGGCACCCCGCTGTGAGCTGGCGCCGCCCCCCCACCTCCACCATCCCGCCTGCGGGGTCATCGATTGGGGCGATTGGGCCCCCACTCGCACCTGCCTTGGCCTGACACCGCCCGCTCACCTGCTCCACCATCCCACCGCGGTCCCGCTCGCTCTCGTCGGGGCCCATCAGGGCGGCAGCACCACCACTGCCGCCCACTGCCAGCGCAGCGTCAGGGATGCCTGCCATGTTCCACACCGCCCCCTGGTGGTCAGTGCACATCATAGTGAGTGGTTGAACTCCCAGTGGAACAATTTGCATATTAGGCTTTTATTATATAGGATAAGCAGTTTTTTTTCTAGTCTCCCCTTTCACTTAGTATTCCTTTGTGAGTCTCACCTTTATGCAGAATTCTCGGTTTCAACTCCTTTTTTTTTATTGTTTAAAGTATTACAAATAGCAGTGCATGTTTCCTTTTTTCCCCCCAGTCGACCTTCCCCCAGCCTCCTCCACCCCCCCATCCAGCACATCTATTTACTTCTTGCCTGTTCTTCTTACTAAGAGGAAAGTTTGCAGAGGGCAGGCATTTTTGTCTGTTTTCCCAGCTTTGTGGTCAGAGTCTAGAATAGAGCTGCAGAGGAAGGAGCTGAGTGAATACGTGTCAGCAACTGACCGACCAAGCGGGGGAGGCTGGGAGGGAAACTAGACTGTCCCGAGATTACGAGTCCTGTTGCACGGGGATGATCTGATATGGTTTAGTGATTATTAAAGCTTTTAATTTATGGTATGAGAAGTCACTGTTTTAGGCGGGCACGGAGAGTTATATGGGACAGGCCCTTTTAAGGAAACTTCCAAGCAAGGTGGCCAATTGTTCTTTATCTGATCCTGAAAATGAGTCTGGCATTTGAAAATCAAATGGGAAACAGGAACCTTCCTTTGTTTCCTCAGAGCTTGGCTGTGACACGCCCAACAACTCTCCTCCTCCCTTCCCCGTCGCCCCCTTCATCCTCCCACGGACACAGAAGTGCCGGGGGGAGCGTGGGAGCGATTGGTTAGGCTCCCGTGACTCAGTCCGTGTCCTGCGTCAACAGAGAGATGTGACAGGGACCGAGGTGACGCTTCCTCCAAGCCTGACTGGACGCGAGCGAATCCGAGGAAGTGGCTTAGCCCCACGGTAAAGGTTAGCTTACGGAGCAGATGGTAGAGATGGTTTCTATTTTATTTTCCACCTTAACCCTACCAGACCGCTGTACCGATTTTTCGGTAATTTCCGAATCTCTGGTGACTCCTAATTTTCGGTACTTTGCCTAGACCTGTTTTCTACAATGTCTCCAAGTTCCATCTTATTCTAACCACTTGTTTGCATGTAACCAACGTTTTTCTATATCATGTTGATTTTTTCTCTTTAATGCTCAGGAGCCCAGGTATAGGGGACAGTTAGGTTCAGGGCCTCAGGTCTGGTAGGTTTAAGAAGTCACTTTTAAAATTGACACTAGCCCAGCCGGTGTGGCCCAGTGGTCGAGGATTGACCTAGGAACCAGGAGGTCAAGGTTCGATTCCCGGTCAGGGCACATTCCCCGGTTGCGGGCTTGATCCCCAATAGGGGGCGTGCAGGAGGCAGCCAATCCATGATTCTCTCTCATCATTGATGTTTCTCTCTCTCCTCCCTTCTCTGAAATCAATAAAAAATAAAAAATAAAATTGATGCTATGCGTAGTAAGAGACTGAGTTTGGGGGCATGTCTTCTTCTTGAAAATCATTTATGTCACGACTGTAAACATGAACCCTCGTGGCACATAGTACGGTAGCAATCGGTAGTGGCCCTCTGAGTGCGCCTGCCCGGATACAGCCCCTGGGAAATGCGCTCGTGCCGAGTTTTCCCGATGAAGAGGAAAGGCGAGGAGGAGGAGGAGGCCAAGCACAGAGTGAGCCAAACTCAGGAAACAGTGAATATGTTCGTAATGAGAAAGCGACGGCTGGTTATGCTGCATTTACATTTCTGTAGTCTGTACGCTCAGATTTATAAGGGCGCAATTTTATTTTCAAACCAAGCAGCAGGCGCTGAGGACCGTCAGGTAAAATTGATTCCATCCATCAGCCTAACTGGGGAGCGTTAGCGCTGCCACGCTGATGCATTGCCTCTAATCAAGGGAGAGCACCGAGTGCTGATTCCAGGGGCTCCCGTGGTCCTCCGTCCTCACCCCACGCTGGGTTCCGAGCTGTTCCTAAGCAACAGCGGCCTCCAGCGACTTGGTCCTGCTTGGTGCTGATCGTGGCCATGTGCGTGCAGCCTTACCCGGGTCGGGTCGTGTGAGGAGCAAACCATAACCATTGCGAGCACCGGAGTTACAGGGGGAATCCCATGTCGCACGTCACTCGGAGGTGACGAATAGTTCCATGTGGAAGCGCCATGCAGATGAGGGTGACACTGATATCTAGGGCGTGGGGGCTGCTGGGCCCAGTGATCCATGGGCTCGCTGACCCCGGGCGGGAGACGTGTTTGTCACTCACTCAGCCCTTGTCACTCATTTCAGGCTGGAAACAGGCGCCAGGTTGCCTTTTAAGGATTCACAGGTGCAACCACCCGGGCTGTGTCTGTGACCCTGGTGATGACTTCGTGCCTGAACGGCAGCTCTCGTGACCTGGACGCCGGGTCTGGCCCGGGTCCCTGCACAGGGCGCGGGCGCCGCTGCTTCTAGATCACTTCCCACAGTGCAGTAGCTGAGATCCATTAAAAGCCCAGTCTTCACGCAACGCGACGCGACGCCTGGGCCAAGTCCCTGGTTTTCCAGTGGTGAAACCACAGAGAGAAAGTAATCTCGTTTCAATACTGACAAAGTCACCAGGGAGTTTAGAAACACCAGAACGTCTGTATTCGAGTGCTATCTTCCGCAAGGGTGTTATCCTAGCAGGTTGTATTCCGGTCAAGGGCGGGGACCTCGGCGGCAGGCTCGACGCGCAGCCCCGGCAGGGCACATCGATGATTCTCTCTCTCCCCTTCCCTTCCACTCCCTCTAAAAAACCAAATGGAGAAATATCCTCGGGTGAGGATTAACAACAACAGGAAAACCCTCTAGCTCCAAATTCCCTTCTTTTTTAAAAAAAAAATTTAAGAATTTAAGCTCTTTATTGTTTAAAGCAGTGGTCGGCAAACCGCGGCTCGCGAGCCACACGCGGCTCTTTGGCTCCTTGAGTGTGGCTCTTCCACAAAACACCACGTGCGGGCGCGCACGGACAGTGCAATTGAAACTTCGTGGCCCATGCGCATAAAGTCGGTTTTCCGCCTGGGCGAGTCTATTTTGAAGAAGTGGTTCTAACGCCGAGCCACACTCAAGGGGCCAAAGAGCCGCATGTGGCTCACGAGCTGCGGTTTGCCGACCACTGGTTTAAAGTATTACATAAGTCTCTCCCCGCCCCCCCCCCCCCCCCCCCAGCATTTCCTTCTCGGTGTAAAGCCAGGAGCCTCCCTGTCCCAGTCCTGCCCGGATTTGCGGATTGTTCTGTCCACCCTCCCCCACCGGGGGCTGCCACACTCTCCCTCGGGTCTCTGGGTGCCGGGTCTCTGGGTGCCGGGTCTCTGGGTGCAGGTTCTCTGGGTGCCGGGTCTCTGGGTGCCGGGTCTCTGTCTCTGTTCCCGCACAGGTGGCTGGCCCTGCCCGGAGCACTACCCCCCTCCTCCGCCCCAGGACAGATGTCTACCCTTTGTGTTAGTCTTGGTTTTCCGGAGAAACGGAACCCATAGGAGCTGCACATGTAAGACGTTTGGTGAGAAACTGGACAAGATGGTCAGGGAGGCTGACAAGTCCCGCGACCTGGCGTTGGCACGCGGAGGCCCCGGGGCGCGGGTGCTGTGGTTTAGGCCGTCTGAGGCCCGGGGACCAGGAGACCCCTGGTGCCAGTCCCAGTGGGCCCGCAGGAGGAGACGGCGGAGGGAGGCAGAGCGCGTGTGCTTACCCACCTTGTTCCTTCCGGCCCTCCTGTGGGCTGGCTGTGGCCCCCCTGTCCTCAGGCCGCCGCCCCAGGTGCTCCTGGGTCAGAAGCCCCCGCAGACGCACCCAGAATTGTATTCAGCAAACAGCTGGGAGCCCTGGGCCCCAAGATGGTGCGTAAAACTAGCCATCACAGACCGCCCGCCCGTGTGGCTCAGGGGTTGAGCGTCACCCATGCACCAAAAGGTCACAGCTGGATTCCGGGTCAGGGCCCAGCGGGGCTGCAGGCTCATCCGCAGCAGGGGGCGTGCAGGAGGCAGCCGATCCATGGTTCTCTCATGGATGCCCCTCCCCCCCCTCTCCCTCTTCCCTCTTCCCCACATCAATAAAAACACGTAACATATTAACCATCACATCTCCTTCCGTCTGTAGCCGGAAGGTCACCTATGACTTCCCTCTCTCCTAGGGTCCCGGCCGGGCACACTGCACCCCTGGCCCCTGTGGGAGACCCACCAGCCGCTCCCTTTTCCTGCTGCACAGACCTGACACAGCGCCCACACGCCCCTGGCTCCAGGCGGCCCTGCGGCCCCACACGCCCACCCCCCTCCACCCCGCGCTGCTCCCTCCTGCTTTGGTTTGCTCAGAGGGACAGTCACCTCCCGAAGCCACACCCCGAGGGGCCAGGCCATCAGGTCAGCGGGGCTCCCGAGTGAGGTCACTGCCTCTCCTCCCTCCTGCCCCGCCCCAGGGAGGAACCCTAGGGAGAAAGGAAACGCCCTTGTATTAACCCACTTTATTGACTTCAGTCTCTCCACGCTCCCAGGCCCTGCCTCGGCTTACCCGGACGCGGCGAGCCGGGGTGGGGTCATTGCTCTGGCGGCCAGAAAGCGTGCGGCCTTGCAGAGGTCGCTCAAAAACGGATGCATTTCCCCCATCACAGAGGATCTTTATTGATCACGCAAAAAAAAAAAAAAAAAAAAAAGTATAAATCAGTTTGGACTGTGCTGATACCTGTAAACCATCTTGTACACACGGAGCCCTCCCCTGTCGGAAGTGCTTGTGGTGCGGGTCTCCTGGCACGGGCTGCGGGCCCGGGGGGTGCGCGCGGCGGGGGCTTGTCCTTGGCACCCCGACGCCATGCCCCTGGCCTGGGGTCAGCGACAATGTGGGGGCACCAGAGGGCCGGTCCCCTCAGTGGGGCCGGGGAGACGTGGTCCTGGAAGCGGGCAGGGCTGGCTCCTTGTTCACCTGGCCACGCGCCCCCGGGCCACGTGCTGAGTCCCTCTCGCAGCCATCACGCCGGCACCTGTCCCGGCAGCTCTGCCCCGGGACACGCGGGGGAGGCGCGGCCCGAGCGGGCGCCCAGCCAACAAGCCGCCTGTGCCTCCGCTCGGGCTCCTCAGACGGCGGGCGGGGACAGCGCCGTGCCCGTGGGCGTGGGCGTCGGGGGCGTGATGATGATGTTGGGCACATCCAGGTTCTCGTTCTTCAGGGCAGGGTCCTCTTCGCAGCTGGCCACACACATGTTCAAGCCTTTCAGACAGCACAGCTTCAGCCCCATGTTGGCGCCCCGGAGGGCGCTTTTTGGGGGGCGCACGGGGCACTGGTGTTCGCAGAAAAGAGCCTGCAAGAGGGAGCAAATCAGTTACAACCCTATTGTCTTACTATTTATTATTTTAAATTCACCTTTATTGTGGAAAGTATTACATGTGTCCCCTTTTCCCCCATTGACCCCTACTAGCCGGGCCCCGCCCCGCCCCAGGCCCTCCCCACCCTATTGTCTGTGTCCATGGTGATGCATACACATACCAGGTCTTCCCACGCGTGTGCCCTCCCCCATCTTCCCTCTGAGAGTCATCAGTCTGTTCCATGCTTCCATGTCTCTGGGCCTATTTTGTTCATCAGTTTATTTTGTTCTTTAGATTCCACATATAAGACAGACAATCCAATTTTAAAAAATGGGCAAAGGACCTAACTAGACACTTCTCCAAAGTAGACATACAGAAGGCCAAGAGACATATGAACCCATGCTCAAAGTCACTGATCATCTGAGCGATGCAAATCAAAATGACAGGGAGGTACCTTCTCATACCTGTCAGAATGGCTATCGTCAACAAACGACAAGTGCTGGCGAGGATGCGGAGAAAAAGGAACCCTCGTGCACTGCTGGTGGGAAGGCAGACTGGTGCAGCCACTGTGGAGACCAGTATGGAGTTTCCTCAAAAAACTAACTATGGAACTGCCATTTGACCCAGTGATTCCACTTCTGGGAATACTAGTGACCCGGTGCATGGATTTGTGCACATTGAAAGGAAATTAATTAGAAGGTAAGGTGGCAGGAGGGGCCAGACTGGGCGAGATGGGCTGGACATGCCCTGGAGCCAACATCCCCTGGTCCCTCCCTGGCCGGCCACACCCGCGGTAGCACCATGGCTTGAAAGGCATCTGCAGAGTGCGTGGGGTCCCTCCGGCAGGTGGGGTCCCTGGGGCTGGCCTGCAGGGATTGGGCCCAAACCAGCTCTCCAACATCCCCTGAGGGGCCCCGGAGTGCGAGAAAGCACTCTGCAAAGTTGCTGACAACAGGGTGTGGAACGCAAATGCACGTGTGCAGTAAACCAGATTTGGGCGATAGTGCCCCAGCAACGACATAACCCACGGCCGAAGGTGGAATCAAGTGGTCTCGTGAGAAATCGGGCTCATTCCTCTCTGATTTGGGGGTGCGTCACCTGAGAACCACCGCTGCCAAGTCACTGCAGCTCGGCAGCTCCTGCATTGAGCGTCTGCCCCCTGGTGGTCGGTGCGTGTCATAGGGACCGGTCGGAAGGTAGGAGGAACACTTAGCATGTTAGCCTTTTATATATAGATTATATATAGATATCCCAAGAAATCAGAAACACCAACCAGAAAGAAGGCATGCACTCCTAAGTCAATAGCAGCACAATTTACTGTGGTTAAGATCTGGAAACAGCCCAAGTGCCCATCAGCAGATGAGTGGATAAAAAAGCTGTGGTGCATTTACACCAGGGAATACTAGGCAGCAGTTGGAAAAAAGAAAAAAAGAAAAAAAAAGAAGGCTCGCTTACCCTTTGAGAGCGCCCGGGAGAGTATTATGCTAAGCGAAATAAGCCAGTCAGAGGAAGACCAGCATCCATGACCTCAGCCTTTAATTTTTGAGTAACCTGGGGGCCGCCATTTCTCCAGGGTCAGTGCCGGGGCTCTGTTCCCGCGGGGCCTGCTTACCTGGTCCCTGGGGCCCAGGTGGCCTCGGTTGTACCTGTGCACCCAGCAGGCTCCTCTCCCAGACTCTGCAGGTGGCTGAGCCGGGAAAGACCGTTCCTGGTCAGCTCGGTCTGGGGCCTGGACAGGCAGCCGGGAGCCCCTGGGGTGAGGGGGCTGCTGTCCGGTCTTCTGGGTCTTTCCGGGGCGGCCACACCTGTGCTGAGGTCGAGGGGCGGGGTGAGGGATGCCCGGGCGGGGCTCCCAGGTCGGGGGCCTGCTGACTGGGCTCTACCTTTAGGAGGGGCTGCAGGGGGGCTCCCTGGTCAGGGGGGGGCGCTGCTGGCGGGGCTCTGTGGTCAGTTGGGGTCACGAGCTGGCCCTGCAGGTCCACGTGCTCCAGGTGGTCACGGGGCGGGCTCCCCGGCGGGGCTGGGCCAATGGTCGGGTCCGGCGCAGTCACGCCTGGGAGGTGGGGCCTCGGCCCTCGTCCCTGATTGGATGGGCCCCGGGCAGGGCGGGGCTCCGGGCTCAGGTGCGGCCCCTGGACCGGCTTCCCGGGGATGCGCCTCAGGTGAGCGCTGGGCTGCGGAGGTGCAGATGGTGCCGGGGGCCGCTCTTCGGTGGGTGAGCTCAGGGGGACGGGGTGGGGGAGGGGGAGGCTGGGCTCACGGGGACCGGGTGGGGAGTTGGGGGAGGGTCAGGTGAGGGGTCAGGCTGGGCTGGGGGACGGGGTGGGGAGTGGGGGGAGGGGGAGGCTGGGCTCAGGGGGACGGGGGTGGGGGTAGGAGGTGGGGGTCAGGCTGGGCGGGGGGAGGGGGTGGGCGAGGCCGCAGCTCGGACTCCGACTCCCAGGGCAGCGGGGCCCAGCCTGGGGGTGGGGGGCGGAAGGCCGCGGGGGGGGGCGGGGGGCTAAGAGCGTGTGGGTTGCAGGCCCGTGGCTGTTCTGGCCTCACAGGCGACGGGTGTCCCGTAAACACTAACCCACGGGGACTGAGGGCCCGGCGTACACGTGGGAGGGGGAGGGGGAGGGGAGGGGAGGACGCAGCTCACACCGGGCGAAAGGCTGTGCGGGGCCAGGCTGCTCTGTGCTCGCGGGTGGGCAGGGCCGCGGGCGGCTCCAGGTCGGCCAAGCTGCGGGCTGGGCCGGTGGGAGGCCCCGGTGCGCTGGCCCCCAGGCCCCCAGCCGCTCTGGCTGATTTCCCCCCCCCCCCCCCCCCCGCCACAGCGGAGCTCGGGGTCAGCGTCCTCCGGCCTCGCGGGCTCCTGCTCCGGCCTTCACTCAGGAAGGCGGGGTGCGTGGGAGAGGCTGCTCACCTGCTGCTGTCCGGGCCTCCCCCTCCCCACAGGCCTCTGCACACCCCGGCCTCCCAACCCACAGGCCTCTGCACACCCCGGCCTCCCCCTCCCCACAGGCCTCTGCACACCCCGGCCTCCCCCTCCCCACAGGCCTCTGCACACCCCGGCCTCCCCCTCCCCACAGGCCTCTGCACACCCCGGCCTCCCCCTCCCCACAGGCCTCTGCACACCCCGGCCTCCCCCTCCCCACAGGCCTCTGCACACCCCGGCCTCCCCCTCCCCACAGGCCTCTGCACACCCCGGCCTCCTCCTCCCCACAGGCCTCTGCACACCCGGGGGCCTTTGCACCCCCAGGTCGCAGCCCTCCCGTAGCGCCAGCAGGGCCCCGGAGGCCTGGGAGGCTCTCCCTGCAGAGGGTGTGCAGGTCCCTGCCCTGCCCCGGGCCCACAGGAAGGTGCACAGAGCGCCCCTGAGCCTGGCTGCTCCAGGACGGCCGCTCTGCTGACTCCGGTCCGTCTGAGGCACAGGCGCTGGCCCTCGGCGTGGGCCCGCCTGTCCGGGAGAGCCCTTCCCGAACCTTGGTGCCTCCCCCTTCACCGCGTCAGCGAAGCCTCCCTGGACCGCCGGTTGGAGGCAAACACACCTGTTCTCCATCTGCCCCCAAGGGCGCAGCCCACGAGGCAGGGTCTTCGCTGGGTTTGTGCGCAGCTGGTTGCCCACCTCAAGGCAAGGAAATGACACGTTCCGTGTATTCCATAAATAACTTAAAAATCAGTGCGCAGCCCGGCAGGCAGGCGTGGCTCAGGGGTTGAGGGTGGACTATGAACCAGAGGTCACGGTTCAGTTCCCGCTCAGGGCACATGCCCCGGCTGCAGACTCGATCCCCGGGGCGGGGTGTGCAGGAGGCAGCTAGCTGATCCATGATTCTCTCTACTCAGTGATGTTTCTATCTCTCTCCCTCTCTCTTCCTCTCTGAAGTCAGTAATAAGATATATACATATATAAATGAATAAATTAAAGACACTATGGCATTATAAGGTTGTCCATATTTGAAAAGGGATGAAGGAGCAAGGAGGGATTTTCATAGTAATCGGCAAACGGTTGTGTGCCAGGCCCTATCCTGGGCACCGTGAATACATGGTCCTGTTTGATCTTCGTATGCGTCTGAGGCCAAGGTCAAAGTCATCCTGCTGACTAGCGAGAGGGACAGATCCCAAGGTCGGCGTTTACTGAGTTTATCAGACCACGTTAAACTCGTCTCACTGGCCACTGGAAGGACGGGAGCAGGACACCCCACTGTGCTGTAAATAACACGGGCTGGCAGTCCACGCGGGAACATGGTCTGCTTTTTAGTTTCCAGCATTCACGTCCAGTAAGTAGAATCTGGGACTGTAGATGCCGGTGGAGTCTGTGCTGAGACAACCCTTTGCCCTCAGTCTATTCCCCTCTCCTGCCCCCTCCCGCCAAGAACAAACCACGAAACCTTGGGGGTGAGCACTGCTTTCTGCCGATGACTGACTGCTGCCTTGAGTTTACCTTATTTGTAATAAACGAAGAAATGTGTTAGACGTCCCATTTTCTAAAACAGCCGCCCGCTGAAAGTCCTGGTAGAATTCCCATTATTCTCTCTGAGCACTGAGACTCTAAAGTGTAAATGTTGACGTGTTTAGGGTTTAATATGCTTTCTAAGGAAACTTCTCGGAATGAAGTTGTCAGAGGGCGCAGAATCACTGGTGAGCAGATCAGGCTGCCGGGGCTGGGGGGGGCGGGAGTGGGGGGCCCTGGATTCGGCCAGGGGGTCATCTCGTTGACAAGGAGCTCACTGAACACTGAAGAGAAGAAAACCATTTACAGGGAACGGGCCGGCGGGTCCATCAAATCAGCGCTCCGTCTATACCCAGCGGAGAAACGCGTTGGTTGTGTTAGCTCGGAGGAGGCTCCTGGGCCATCTGTTTTCTTTCTCATTTGTTCCAATCACAAACCAATTCCGCTCGGCGGACTGCAGAGTCTGTGCATGAATGCACGGAGAGAAACCGAAACAGAGTGTGCACAAAGTTCAGATCAGATCATCAGTTCAAATTGGAGTCAAGCCTTCTGCGCTGCTCTAGCAATGCAAATGGAGGTTCGTTTTCTTGATGGAAAATGATGACGCGCTCCTGGCTCTCACCATTGGCCCCCGCCTGTCTGGAGAGCCCTTCCCAGAACCTCACATGACTTTCCGCGTCTCCGCGTTAGCGAAGCCTCTCTCGACCGACCCATTGGAGGCAAACACAGCGCCTGTTCGCCGTCTGCCCCAAAGGGCACAGCCCACGAGGCAGGGACTTTGCTGGGTTTGCGTGCAGCTCAATTGCCCAGTTATTTCCCGCGATCTGAAAAGTAACGACTGAGTTTGAAATTTCAAAAAAGTTGTAAGAGACGGAGAATATGGTAACTATTTAAATCTGAAAAGTAAGTGTCCGGCCAGTGTGGCTAAGTGGTTTGAGCATCGACCTATAAACCAAGAGGTCACGGTTCGATTCCCGGTCAGGGCACAGGCCCGGGTTGTGGGCTTGATCCCCAGTGGGGGGTGTGCAGGAGGCAGCGGATCCATGGTTCTCTTGTCATCACTGATGTTTCTATCTCTCTCTCCCTCTCCCTTCCTCTCAGCAATCAATAAAAATATATTAAAGAATAACTGGTTCTTTTAGAAAGACGACACAAATCTCCTTCAAGCATTATTCCACCGCTGAGCAGCTCTGCATGGAGCAACCGTGGCCGGGCGTGGGGAGCGCACAGGACTGGGGAGCCCCAGGCCCAGCCCTGGCGTTCTCAGACTCTCGTGGTTGGATCGGGGTTAATTCATTTTATTTCCCAGGACTCGACCTCCTTCCTGTGACTGGGGCTTTATACCCGATTTAGAGTTCAAATATTTAGGCTTCAGCTCTTTCTTCAGAATATCAGTTAAAGGCTGTGTCTCCGCCTAGAATAGACACACGTATAAAAACAGGGCTGCTCTGGCTGCGGTTAAGGCACAGTGGTCACGGAGCCTTACCTTCCTGGGTCCCAGCGCCCACTCCCATGCCAGGCTCCTGTGAAGGACAAGGGAAGTATTTCCTTTTTGGTAGCTACTCCTGAAGTTCGCTCATGCTTTGGGATAATGACAGGCTGTCTTTGGGTCCAATTTCCCTTTTGAGTTATGTACAGTGATTACTTCATTCAACAAATATTTGAGCTGCTACTGTATAACCGGGCATGTTTATGGACTAGAGCTAGAAAAGGGTTTTTCCCCCCAACTATTTGCATCTGCATAAATGACGGTGCAAAGAAATGATGGAGAATGTAATCACGTTGGGGGAGATGATTGCGGATGAGATGATGACAGTGGACCGTAGCTATGCAAAGAAGGTGGTTAGAACATAATAGGTACAGAAAACTGAAAAAACAAAACAAAACCCAAACAAACCACAACCACAAAAACAACCCCAAAAGATTGAAGGTTCCAGAGGGTAGAAGAGAGTGAAAATTTGGTACCAGAGGGGAGGAGGAAACACATAGTAAGAGGTGGAAATAAAAATTATCCAAAGACTAGAGGTCAAGGAACTGCATGGATATTAACACCGCCAAGAAGGATGACAGCAGTGGAACTGGAGAAAGGGATAGTAACTCTCTCTCAGTCACACGATGAGCATCCTGTTGTATTTTGGTTGGACATTCAAGCATATTTAGGAACTAGAATAGGCCAAATACCTTTATTTTGACAGCACAGTTTTCCCTTTAAGAACAGATTAGAAATACTGGTCAAAAGCCATCTTTCATTGGAGAGCGACCTCGCTCCGAGTTGGTGGGGTGTGAATGTTGAACAGGAGGCTTGGTGCTCTTACCCCCTCAGGCTCCCACATCGCTGTGCTCGGCCATCACCTCTCAAACCACAAACCCTGAATCCCGGGGAGCAGAGACGCGTGAAACGCCTGATACTTACCTGGGGAGCATATTCTGCTAACGAACCATGGACTTGGTCACTCTGAAAGGACAGATTTCAAGTTCCCTTGATTTTTCTTGTAAACCAAGTGAATCATAACCATGGAAACATAGACAGTTACTTTTGGAGTTAGACACTGTAATCTGAACAATAGGCTATGTGTCCTAACTATGCATTTCTGATGTTTAATTTTCCAAACAGTTGTAGTTGGCCCCCCCAAGTAGAGGCTGGAGGTCTGTGGTGGTCTGAGTTTGACTTAGCCCTTGTGATAATGGTAGAGGCATTTAAACTTTGACTTTTTTTTTTTTTTAGCACATTTGAGGGGGAGAATAAAGGTCATTTTAGATTTCGGTGCACAGAAAAGACAAAGCTATTACTGGGGAAGGCTCACCATCCTGAGAAGTTACCTGTTCAGGCAACTTGGACAAATTGCCATTCAGCGTCAGTCTTTGGCAATGAAGATTAAATACTGAATCGGCCCCCAATAAAATAAGCGTCCTGTGGTCCTGTAAGTTCCTCCCGCAGTTACTGTCATGGTCTCACTTTTAATTTGTCTCCGGTAGTGTCATCATCTCACCTTCAAATCGGAGGACATTGGAGGCTGTAGCGTTTTCATTTCAAAGCATTTTCCACCTCGAAGTGATCCTAGAATTCAACTCCAATCGCCTCATTTTACCCGTAAGGAAGCGGAAGGCCAGGCGGCACAGTGGTTTGTCCCAGTTCACATTATCGATGGGAGGGGGCAGCCTCACACTACGTCTCCCGTGCGTACCTGCCGTACGCCACGGCCGCTGAAATATTAGTTGTAAATGAGGTCTGGCCAGTGGACGACTCGGCGCTTGGAAATGCTAATGATTCTTTACCTGTAACGAGCTCCGTCGATTAGGACGGATATTCTGCTGTGGCCGCCCGGGTGCAGCCTAATGGGAGTCGGAGGGAATGTGGTCATTAAAGCTGTAACAGTGGCATTTCTAAACCCGATTCTACGTATGTTAATAGTTACCTACAACATTACAACCAGAGTTATGGAGGGTTTTTTCTAAAGTATTGTTTTCTATGCTTGATTATAAGAAGCATGAGAAGATGCATTACTACTTACAAAAATTCATATTTAAGGCCTTTAGTAGTAGTGATAATATATCCAAAGGTAGACAAGTATATTTCCTTATAAATAAAAAAGAAGGAAAACTCCATTGTGAATTTACTGATTAGCTTTTATCCTATTTCCTACAACATAACTCTGATATTAAAACCTTCTAATCTCAGACTATTTTTTAAAAAAGGTTTACAAGTTTTATTTAGGTCTAATGGATAAAATTGTATGTGTTTAAGGTAAATAATGTTTTGATATAGTAACTCAGGTGTTCTATCAGATTAAGAGTCCCCCCTATCAGACTATCAGATTTTGCATTAAAAATCCTTGTCAGCGTCTCCAGGAGGCTGGGTTTAGGGTGAGACTTTTTCCTGTGAAATAGCACCTTCCCGGAGATTAGGTTTGTGCCACATCAGCTCTCCCTCTGGATGACCTGGGTTGTGAACGGGCGCACTTTGTGTAGGTGGTCAACTGGGGTTCCAGGGCAGGTGATTGTCTTCGAATAATGAGCATTGATTTTCGTTTGAGACAGAATCTGTTTGTTTAATGAGGACAAAAGAAATGATCAGGTGTGACAGAAGGCTAGACTCCCTTAAGCAGGCAATAGACCATGTCCATCTAGTGCCAGGAAGCCCAAGGATGGGGAAAGTTGAAAGAAAATAATGGCAAAGGAGTAAAAAAATGTAAAGTAGCCCGGCCAGCGTGGCTCAGGGGTGGAGCATCGACCTGTGAACCAGGAGGTCAGGGTTCGATTCCCGGTCAGGGCTCAGGCCCAGGTTGCTCGATCCTCAGTGTGGGGCGTGCAGGAGGCAGCTGGTCCATGATTCTCATCGTTGATGTTTCTCTCTCTCCCTCTCCCTTCCTCTCTGAAATCAATAAAAACATATTTAAAAAATTCAAAATGGATTTATTTATGTAGGTGACACAGAAAGATGAAAACAGTTCAAGGATAATACTGACATTATTAACAGCTGACGTTTACCCCGGGAGAGGGGTGCAGCTGACGTTTATCCCTGAGAGAGGGGTGCAGCTGACGTTTACCCCTGAGAGAGGGGTGCAGCTGACGTTTACCCCTGAGAGAGGGGTGCAGCTGCAAGCAGAACTTGAGAGACGGGGCCAGCGCAGTCCTGGGGCGCGTCCGGAGGATTGCAGCTTTGGACCCCCGTCTTTATTCCCACCCAGTGCACGCCCAGACCGCGCAGCCCGCAGCGCCCTGCAGGGAGCCCGCCCTGGGCCGGCGCTGGAAAGGCCTTGGTGGGAGCTGGGCCGCACAGGCCGCGGGGAGGACCAGTCTGACCTCCTCTGTCCGGAAGCTCGGCCTTCACCCTCACCCTC
This sequence comes from Cnephaeus nilssonii, assembly GCF_951640355.1. Taxonomy (NCBI): domain Eukaryota; kingdom Metazoa; phylum Chordata; class Mammalia; order Chiroptera; family Vespertilionidae; genus Cnephaeus; species Cnephaeus nilssonii. The sequence goes on along the minus strand of NC_137081.1, from coordinate 1,061,954 downwards.
GCCCCGTCGCTGACCGGAGCGTCCTCATGTCGGCAGGCTGTCGGCCTCAGGTGTTCTGTGGGGACCACACCTCCTGTCCTCTCTCCTGGGTCTCTCAGAAGAGCCGGAGGGAGGAACTGGGGACTCTCCCTCTGCGATGTGTGCGGGCTGTGCCCTCTGCAGCAGGTTCTTCGTGCTCCCGAGTCAGCCTTCCCCACGGTGCGTCGCCTCTCCGATGATGGACTTCTACCAATTAACAGCTGGTAAATGACTTTACGTAGGAAAAAATAATCGTGTTTACTTGCTCTTGGTAGGAGGGAGCCATAAAAACAATCCCACTATTGGAAATTTTTCTAAATAAAACGTTAGGGGGAAAATCCTACCAACCACTAAAAGGAGCAAAATAGAATTCAAATTTGACTTCTAAAGACACAGTGATCTTTCTAGCATGAGTTTCATAGTAAATTTGTTTATTTTTGTGTTTCAGTGATTAAAAATTATAAATTAAAATGAAATATCCACTTCTCTTTCAAATGACCTATTTTTAAACTAATAATTTTATTATGACAATTTAATAAGGACACTTTATTTCCTGTGCGTTACCATGGAAACCAAACACGATTCCCCCTCACTTTACCCAGTACCCCCTCCAGGCAATCTATAGTCAGTTTCTCTCAGTATCTTGTTTGTCTCTTTTCTCCCCTTGTCCTTTGTGATATTGAGCCCTTCAGAGACTACGTTCTTGTCTTCTCTGTTCTTTTGCTTTCTGTTTAAAATTCCATCAAGTTGGCCATCTCATTGGTTCATTTAAATGAACACTGCCCTAGCCGGTTTGGCTCAGTGGATAGAGCGTCAGCCTGCAGACTGAAGGGTCCTGGGTTCAATTCTGGTCAAGGGCCCATGCCTGAGTTGCGGGCTCGATCCCCAGTAGGGACCGTGCAGGAGGCAGCTGATCCATGATTTTCTCTCATCACTGACGTTTCTATCTCTCTCTTTCCCTCTCCCTTCCTCTCTGAAATCAATAAAAATATATTTAAAAAAGCGAACAGACATCTCATTAAACTTTACACATTTGTATTCTAACAAACAGGACAGAGTCCTAATTTGACTCACACCCATAAGTGAAATTGGACTTGGGCATAGGTTGCAACGGGGGAAACTTGGGGAAATGTAAGCTTTCCCTTGTGTTTGAAAATTGTTCAGTAGATAACTGCTTATGACAACCTGTGCTGGATTGTCGTCTGCTCAGCGCCATCACCGCTCCCTGCTGAGGCTGGGACTGCGTTTGTAGGCATGCTCGCTGGGCCGTGGGTGATGGCAGGTTGGAGTTCTCCAGGTTCTGCTGGGCCTCCTCGTCAGGAGATGCGTCTCCCCTGAATGAAGAACCCCCTGAGCTCCCTGAAGGAACCCTCTTTCTGAAAAACGCTGACCATCCTGAAAACTAAGTTCTCTCCCTCAGTTCTTCGGGACCTGTGATTAGACTCAAAGCCCTGTGGACACAGGGAGACGGATACAAAGCATGGCTTAGGGGGAGATATCAAAGTTGCCCAAAATGATCATATTTTGCCGATTTATATGAAAGAAACCCAAGGAGGACATGAGAAGATGCCACCACATGTACCTGTCTCACTAACCCAAGGCTCGGGGGGCAGTGGTTGCCCATTTATTTACTTCTTTGTAAGATACGAAAATAGGACCCGCCCTCCTAGCAGAATTGTAAGTATACGATGCAGCATTACTAGCCATAGTTACTGTGCCCTGCAGCTCCCCAGCTCCCACTCATCGTGTACCCTGAACCTCGGCTCCCTTTGGCTGACCCCTCCCTGTCTCCCCCACTCCCAGCCCCTGGCAGCCAGCCGTCGGCGCTTGGTTTTTGTGAGTTTGACGTTAGGTCCTTGTGCCAGGGACGCCTGCAGTGTGTCTTCGTGTGCCTGGCCCATCTGTCATCACAGTGCACTCTGGGGTCACCCATGTTGTTGCAAATGACAGGCTGTCCTTTCCTGGACGCAGTGGTGCATTGTGAGTGCTGCGCGTGCCACACCGTCCTGGCCCATCCACCCGGGGGCGGGGGGGACGTGGAGGTGCTCCGTGCCCTGTTGCTGTGAAGAACGCTGCAGTGAACGTGGGCCCGCTGATGCCCTACGAGGTCCTCGCTTCCGTTCCTTCGATGTCTGCATTGGGGGAGGTCGCGGGGTCACGTGCTAGTCCTGCTTTCACCTCGTCGTCACCTCCATCCCGTTTCCGCAGTGGCTGCCCCAGTTCACATTTCCACCAACAGACGCACAGGGATTGCTTTTCTCCATATCCACACCAACACTTGGTATTCCTTTTTAAAAATCTTTATTGCTGAAAGTGTTACAAATGCCCCCTCTTTCTCCCCCATTGACCCCTTCTAGCTGTTTCTTATTTTCTTGATGACAGTCATTCTAGCAGGTGAGGCGATATGTTGTCGTTTTGATTTGCATTTCCCTGGTTAGAGATGTTGAGCATGGTTCTGTGTCTATTGGACGTTAGTATGTCGTCTTTGGAGAAGTGGTTATTCAGGTCTTTTGCCCATTTTAAAATCACATTATTATTATTATTATTGTTAATATTATTTTCTATTGAGCGGTAGGAGTTTATATTTTTTGAATATTAACGCTTTATTAGATGCATGGTTTGCAAATATTTTCTTCTGTAGTTTTTTTTCTTCTTTTTTGGCAATAGACTGAGACAAAAACTGTCACAAGAGAGAGAGATTGTTATATATTCGTAAAGGGGCCAATTCAACAGGAAGATGTAACAATTGTAAGTATACTAGAGGCCCGGTGCACAATATTCGTGCACTGGCGGGGGGCGGGGTCCCTCAGCCTGGCCTGCACCCTCACGTAGTCTGGGAGCCCTCAGGGGGCATGGGGTGTTCCACTGACAGCTTACGCCTGCTCCTTAGCGCTGCCACGGAGGCGGCAGAGGCTCCCGCCACCGCCGCTGCGCTCGCCAGCCGTGAGCCCAGCTTCTGGCTCAGTGGCACTCCCCATGTGGGAGCACATTGGCCACCAGGGGGCAGCTCCTGCGTTGAGCGTCTGCCCCCTGGTGGTCAGTGTGCGTCATAGCGACGGGTCGTTCTGCCATTTGGTCGACTTGCATATTAGCCTTTTATTATATAGGATATATGTACCTCACATCAGAGAACCCAAATATATAAAGCCAACATTGACTGATCTGAAGGGAGAAATAGACAGCAAAGCAATAGTAGAAGGAGACTTCAGTACCCCCTTTAAATAATGGATAGACCATACAGACAGAAAATCTATAAGGAAATCGTAGACTTGAACAACACTGGAGAACAAGTGGGTCAACTGTTTTAACTGCAGCTGAAATTTCAAATACAGTGAAGGCAGAGGAGTGACCTCTGACATTTGGTAACATGGAGAAAAACCGATATTAACAAAAGGGTCCCAGAGGTGCTGTAGGGATGGAAGTGGGAGGAACTGGTGTGAGTCAAGGAGAAAATAAGAGGAACTTACACATATACATGGAACTCAATCGAAGCAAGAAATGGAATATACAACAGCCCAACAACAATAACAAAACAAAACAGAGAAAGCAAACAGAAAGCTTTTGAACTATGTTCCTTTTCATTTTCCTTTTACCACTTCTCTTCCCCCAAAAGTATTCTGTATTCTTCCAGCAGCTCAGTGTGATCCCCAGGCCACTCTGGATTCTACCCCTGCCCTCTAGTAAACTCTGCTGTCCTCAGTCATCAGTGACTACATGGTTATACTTCCTTCTCCTCGTACACCTTTCTCCTCTCCTGTCATTCAAGACCTTCTATTTTATTCTTTCTCCTTTATAGCATGTTCTTATATATATATATATATATATATATATATATATATATATATATATATATATATTCATTGATTTCAGAGAGGAGGAAAGGAGAGGCAGAGAGAGATAGAAACATCCATGATGAGAGAGAATCATTGATTGGCTGCCTCCTGCACGTCCCCCACTGGGGATCGAGCCCACAACCCAGGCATGTGCCCTCAACCGGGAATTGAACCATGACCTCCTGGTTCATAGGTCGATGCTCAGTCACTGAGCCACATTTGGCTTTCACATATTCTTTTATGTGTTGTCTCTTCCCTTCCGCAGATCATATCTGACAATTCTCCCCTCCCATCAGCTTTTACAGTTCCTCCACACTGATTGTCTCTCTATCTTACGGCTTTAATAGCGCCAAGGACCTCTTCACCAGGAGTGATTGATGCCTTTAAATCTTTACCACTCTCTGTCCAAGCTCCACATCCGCACTCGGAGTGTCTTACCAACACGGTCACCCGGACGGCCTGCAAACAGCACGTTGCTAACATACTCCTCTTCAAAGCCTTCCACGTGGTGAAGAAAGCAAGCAAGATACTATTTTTGCAAAGAGTTGAAAATTGTTCCAGGGTCAAAGTAAATTTTATAGGAATAAGAATGCCTTTGGGAATTTATCTATTTTAGATCTGTAATGTTTACATGTCAGATAGCTATGGGTGGAAATATTTTACTCCTGCCAAGTGCTGAGAGCTGGGTGGGAAGTGTGCTTTTATAGAGTAATTAATCAAATGCCTAGTATGACATTAATGGTCCGAGGAGGGATTAGGACCATGAATTTTAATTAGTGACCACACACGTCAGGCCAGAGTGGAAGCAGTCTGGAATGGCTGATTAAACTGTTGAACACGGGACACGTGGGGGAACAGCATTCTTTTCATGTTTTACTGTAAAACACTGTAATATATGCATACTGGAGGCCCGGAGCACGGCATTCATGCACAGGTAGGGTCCCTAGATCTGCCCGGTGATCGGGGCCAATCAGGCTCCCCTCCTCCCTGCCTCTACCTTCCCTCGCCACCTGTGCACCGCCACTGCGTGGTTCCCTGCCCCCCGTCTCCCTGCCTCCTCCTTCCCTCGCTCTCTCAGTGCCCCACCACCACTGCTGGTCGCCTGCCATGTTCTGCGCTGCCCCCTGGTGGTCTGCGCATGTCATAACGAGTGATCGAACTCCCGGTCTCCCGGTCAAACTCCCAAGGGACACTTTGCATATTAGCCTTTTATATATATAGACTAGAGACCTGATGCACGAAATTTGTGCAGGAGTAGGCCTTCCTTCCCCTGGCTGCCGGCACTGGCTTCCCTCTGGCACCCGGGACCCGGGCTTCCCTCCGGCACTTACAGGATGTAAAACTGATCTTTGTTCTTCATTCATAATAGCCAACAGAATACGAGCCATGTAATGAAAAATGTGCTTGGAATGAATTTATGTAAATACCAGGAATATTATTATTCTAATGAGAGGATTCATCCAGCTTCCCTGTTACATAAACTATTGAGCTCAGGGCTGAAGAGGTTTTATTTTTTTATGGTATGTAAAGGGGAATTTAAAGCTAGTCATGGTCATTATTTTTTAATTTAATTTTTTAAAATGAAGTGTATGGGGAGACACTGGTCAATGTGAACATACGGGTTTCCTGTGTGGGTTTCCATGTTACAAGATAGTCATGGTTGTTGAAAGGAGCGGCAGCTGACAGGGAAACGTGGCCTGAGGAGCAGTGTCAGGAGGAGTGGTGTTCGGAAAGGGTGAAGCCCAGAGCACCTGGGAAGGGAGCAGGCGAGGTGATGAAGGCCGGGGCGGAGATTAGGGGCATCCGCAGGCAGCTGAGACGAATGTCATTGGACCCAATAGCTGTGGGCGGGATAACGACCAAGACCCGTTTAGGAAAACAATGTGAATAGACTGGACCAGTGGTCGGCAAACTCTTTAGTCAACAGAGCCAAATATCAACAGTACAACGATTGAAATTTCTTTGGAGAGCCACATTTTTTAAACTTAAACTTCTTCTAACGCCACTTCTTCAAAATAGACTCGCCCAAAATAGACATGGTAAAGAGCCGCATGTGGCTCGCCAGCCGCAGTTTGCTGACCACGGGACTGGACTATCTGGCTGTGAGGTCGGACTTCTGGAGAGAGTGGACGACCATGAAACCCTTTTGAGTTCGGGAAGAAGATAAAGGGGCCCAGCTGGAAAGGCCTGCTCGGGCAGTGGCGTGGGACATGCACCCGCAGCTGGAGGGGGAGGAGACGGACAGTTGGTCTCCCTGCGTTGTGCCTGCCTGTGTGGCAGGGCCACTGGGGCACGATTGTGCCCCACTGGGTGGCATTGGCTGCACTTGGCTCAGCCCGAGCCTCTCGTGTGGTTTGTGAACTGCGTGAGCTCAGCCATGGGCCACGTTTTCTCTGTGGGGTCCTTCGTGCACAAGTTACTCCTCTTTGTTCCTATTTAACTTTTTGTTGACGACAAACCGTCAAACCGTCACCGCCTTCACGGGTTTTCAGTCCTCGCCGTCCACGCTGGGTAGTGCACCGTCTTCCTTTTGCGTTGTAGACAAGAGCGTGAAAATGCGATCCGTACGTGACAGTTTCTGTAAACTCTCCTTCCTCGTTGCCCTCAGCTTACTCTGCTCTTTCACTGGCGTCCTCCTCTCTCGCCTGTTGATCTTTCCGGAGTCTCCTCTCTGCCCCCCTGGTTTCCGCGGTTCCTCGGTGCTCTCTCCACTGCCCACAGCTCCAGCCGCTGTCTGAAAAGGGTGTCTCCAGGTTTTTATATAGAGCAGAACTCGACCTCTCTAGTTCGATATCCGTTTTCCCCCACGAGCGGAACGTGCACGCCCAGATGTTATACAGACAGGTGCAACTCAGCATGTCCAAAACTCAGTGTGTGATGTTTTTCCCGGTTTTGTTGTGTTTTTAAGAAATTCCCAGTAAATGATGTCGCTATTAACTGACTTTTCCAAGCCAGTGCCCTAGGAACGTTCTAGGGCAGTGATGGGCAACCTTTGGAGCTTGGTGTGTCAAACTTCGCCAAAAAACTGAGCATAACTCGGGTAGTGTGTCACTTTGAGGAAAAAACATTATTTCGCAAATGTTTCATCCTCAGGAGCAGCAAATGTTTCATCCTCGGCATGCGGCTGCCTTAGCGGCCGCGTGTCATCAGAAATGGCTACGCGTGTCAGTGCTGACACGCGTGTCATAGGTTTGCCATCATTGTTCTAGACACTTCCCTCCTTCTTACCTTCTGCTGCCGATTAATTGTTACCCCCTACATTGTTCCCAGCATGCCTTGCTCGCTCTTTCCCTGAAAGGGCTGCATTTCAGGCCTCTGTGCATGAATAATTATCCTGTGCTCATGTCCACCTGCACCCATCTGTTTCCTCTGAAGGGTCTCCTGGAGTCATTTTTCTAAAATGCAGGTATTATCCCCGTACTCCCCAGGCTGAAAGGCAAACTTCTCGTCTTGACACATGAGGCCACAGCGGCCAGGCTTCGCCTACTTCTTCGGCCTCGTCTGTGTCGCTAAACGATGACACACCTCAGGGGACAATGGTGAAACTTCTCTTTTTGCAGAAATTATTTTCCCGATTTAGCATGTCCTTCCCTATCTTGTCTGTTCATATCCTTTAAGCTCCCAGCTCCGGAATAAACTCATTACGACTCAAAAATTCTTGTTACGCATCAACTCCGTGCCAGGCAACCGTGCTAGTCAGTTCTTGGTGAGGAATTCCTTCACTTCCAGCACTTAACGTTCTGCCCTGTAACCATCTCGATGATCAAATTGGATTGTCAAGATCCGAATACTTCTCTGCCTCTCTTACGGAACCAGATGCTTCCAGAGGGCAAGGGGTTTATTTTGCTCACATAGGTATCATTCATGCCTGACACAGTCCCAGACGGTCCTTCAACGTTGAACAAATGAATGGTCATTTTAACCAAAAAGTTATCCCATTTCCTAGGGAGATTTGGAAACCCATAAACTTGAGCTTAGTAGAACACAGATACTGGTTCCTGAAATTCTAACCCCCCTGGACTGGAAAATGAGTGCTTTAAGATAAGTGGTTCGAACACCCCAGCATTGGAGTTAATTGGCGTGAATGATTTCTGACAGAAGGCTGACTGTCAAGTAGCTCTTCACTTGCCTCTCTTTTGCATTTATCGTATATATTTTGATGGAAATTAGCAATAAACCAAAGCGATGTTCACTCACAGATACCATTGCTTTTCGTTGGGGTGTGGATAATGAACCCGAGGAAGCAGGCAGAGTTTCCAGGGAGTAATGACTTCGAAGGTCCGTGTTCTCACGCGATTATTCTAAAAGAGGAGGCACGGAATTGCCTCACCTGCCCAATAGTGACAAGCAAGGGCGTGCGGGTCAATGATTCTGCCGTGAAATGCTGTGCAGCGCACCCTGTCGTCACCTCATCCTTGCAAATAAGAAGCAAGAAAGAACTAGCCCACTGACTTCATGGGCAGGGCGGGCTTTCTGGATCGTATAACCCCAGTTCCTCGTTTACTAAAGGCGGGACTCGAGGCAGAGACGTTTAGTGTTAACCCAAGGTGGCAAGCGAGCTGGTGGTGGAAGGAGGACAGAAGCCAGGCATAGTGAGAACTAGAATTTCTTCCAGTTGTTTAGTTCTGGCAGGAAATCTGACGTTGTGAACCACATGGAAGCAAGATTGGTATTATAGTCACTTTAAGCAGGCGCATTAGTCAGCCGTTAATTATATGCATTCTAGAGGCCCCGTGCATGAAATTCGTGCACTCTGGGGGGGTCCCTCAGCCCGGCCTGCACCCTCTCGCAGTCCAGGAGCCCTCGGGGGATGTCCGGACATCCTTAGTGCTGCCGAAGAGGCAGGAGAGGCTCCCGCCACCGCCGCTGCCCTCGCCAGCCGTGAGCCCAGCTTGTGGCTGAGTGGAGCTCCCCCTGTGGGAGAGCACTGATCACCAGGAACCAGCTGCTGCGTTGAGCGCCTGCCCCCTGGTGGTCAGTGCACATCATAGCGACCAGTTGTTGTGACTGGTTGTTCTGCCGTTCGGTCGATTTGCATATTAGCCTTTTATTATATAGAATACTTGTTATTCACATGGTTAATATATATGTGTCACGTAGCTCCTATTTTTTATTAATTAAACCAAGATTTCACAGATATTATTTTCCCTTAGTTAGGTCTTGGGTAAAAGCAAGACGGCGTCAGCTCGCCCTCTGACTCTGCAGAGACACACTTCCAGCGCCTCAGGAGGTCACCCCCAGTGGCCACGCACTGGCAAGTCTGGAGTCCAGGCCTCCACGTCCACGGGGCTTCCTGTGCTTCCGGGGATGCTGTGAGGAGGCGTTTGTCACAGGCGGCGGGTTCAGGAGCTGGGGAACATGCCAGGAAAGGAATGGGCTGTGAAGGCTGCCTGGTGGGCGGGGGGTGGACAGCGAGGGGCGGGACAAAGAAGGAGAGGGAAGCAGTGGGACAGAGGAACTAAAAACTATGGAAGGGTAGTATTTAAGAAAACAAGGGAAGAGCGGAGAATTGTAAGGCAGGTAAGGGAGGCCTGGAAGGTTCATCGAATTCCTGCCTCTAAAGGTAAGGTATTGTGCTGGAAAATGTCACTATCTCCTTTAACCGTCACAACTTCTGAGCATGTCCCATTTTGCGGGGGAGGAGATGAGACGGGTGGAAATGAAGTCATGTGCACAAGCAGGTGTCTGTACCCACACACCATGGTTAGTAGGGGTCAGGACTGGGATTCAAACCCAGACCCGGTGTCTTCTCGAGCTGCTCATTCCGTGCTCCTCAGAACGCTGGTTCATGCTGTGAGGCTTCGAACGTCGCATCCTCCTCACAGGCTGTCCGATGCCCCGAGTGCTGCCCTTGGGAACATCAGCGGCTCCCCGGGTGAGAGTCCTGAGTGGATGAAGCCGATCTGTAAGCCCTTCCTGGTCTGATTGCTGAGGATTGCCTAGAACAGTGGTCGGCAAACTCATCAGTCAATAGAGCCAAATATCAACAGGACAACGACGGAAATTTCTCTTGAGAGCCAAATTTTTTAAACTTAAACTATATAGGTAGGTACATTGTTATTAACTTAATTAGGGTCCTCCTAAGCTGGCCTTTGCTAAAAACTCAAGGGGCCAAAGAGCCGCAGTTTGCCGACCACTGGCCTAGAAGATGGGAGGCAACGCGGAAATAGTAGAAACGATAATGAAGGACCACCGGATCTGAGGGGGAATGGCTTTTCTTCTTTGGCTGCAGAAATCACTCACACACACAGGGTGGACACTGGTCCCCACCTGGGGAGCAGAGTGTGTGTGTGTGTGATTGTGTATGTGTGTGTGTGATGACTGTATGTGGGGTGTGTGTGTGTAGCGTGTGTGTGGGAGATGACTGTGACCCTATACACAACAGTGGGTGGCACTTGGAACCCTATGTGCTTAAGATTGTAATTACCCCTTAGCTCTTGATGGTCCAGAAATACGGTGTAATTTGGGCACAAGGTTACTGGCAGATTAAATTACGTTGCACACATTTAAGCACATCCAAATGCCCAGCATTAACATACTTTTAAAATCACAACTTGCAGCTTTAAAAAAAAAAAAAAAGGAATGTCTTTCTTATTTGCATAAGAATGGAGCAGTTCCCTTACCTACAAAGACTAAATATGGGAAATGACAAAGGAGAAAGCAGAATGAGTTGAGATCTGTCGGCAGGAGAACCGCTTCGGAGGTTTGCTGACCAGCGTCTCGGACAGCCCGGGCCTGCATGGCTCCTGCGCTGCACAGCCGCTGCCGTGACAGAGGCGACGCTGTTCCCCGTCCGTCCGCTGACTCTTGTCAGGTCGGGGCTCTCCCCGGCCTCGCAGGGGCGCCCCTGACGTGTTGGTCCAGCGAGTGCTGTGATTGGCAGCTGGCCCCGTGGGTCCTGCTTTCCACGTGTGTAGGGAGTCACCCGATGATTCTGCACAGGATGCGGTCTGCTCAGGGCGAGTGGCCTTTCCGGGTGGGGCCCGCCTGAGAGAGGGGAAGGGAAGGCCCATGAGGCTGGGAGGGACGCTCGGGCCCGCCGGCCCGCCCGGGCGGCTCCTGCACAGCAGGGTCAGGAGGGGCCCCCGGGCAGCACGTTCCGTGGGAGGACGTCTGTGGCCGGGAAGACGGTGGGCGTGGGGGCCGTGGGCGTGGAGGCAGGTCCAGCCCGGCTCCGTGGTCGCTAGCGAGTCCCTTGATCTCACTAACCCTCTGGCTCGTCATCCGATCGGAGGAAGTTGTACCTGGATATTCTCCATAGTTGGTTTTGGTTAAAACATTGTGAAATGGGCCCGGCCGGCCTGGCTCAGTGGTTGAGCATTGACCTATGAGCCAGGAGGTCCCAGTTCAATTCCCGGTCAGGGCACATGCCCGGGTTGGGGGCTCCATCCCTAGTGTGGGGTGTGCAAGAGGCAGCCGATCCATGGTTCTCTCTCTCTCTCTCTCTCATCATCGATCAATGATTCTCTCTCTCTCCCTCTCCCTTCCTTTCTAAAAATCAATAAGAACATACCGTTTAGAAATGGTATGACCCACTGTGGTGTATAAAAACGTTTCGTTCCTAGATAGTTACAGATGGCATCAAACAAGTTAGAGGACAAGTGAAGAGCAAAACATGGAAAAAATGCATCAAAAGGGGAAACAGTCCAATGAGCGCTGGCGGGCGAAGGAAAGCAGAGACGGGCGCGTGCTGACGGGACGTCCTCCATGTGTAGGCACAGGAGCGAGGAAGGCACAGACGAGGGAGGAGAGACGACGTTTGCTGGGTGAGCACGGAGCCCCGCTGGCGGGACAGACAGGACTCCGTGGTCACTTTCAGGGCAGGCGCCTAGAGAGAAGGCGGGAGGAAGACTTCTTGCTGGTCCTCTCGTGTCCCTTTTGAATGTTAACCTTATGACTGTGCACAGGCCCGGGTGGTGGGCTCCATCCCCAGTGTGGGGCGTGCAGGAGGCAGCTGGTCCATGATTCTCATTTTTGATGTGTCTCTCTCTCCCTCTCTCTTCCTCTCTGAAATCAATTAAAAAAAAAAAAAAAAAAAAGGTAGACCCCATCCTAGAATCAAAGTGGGTTTCTATGTGATGTTTGCCCTAAACCAGTGGTTGGCAAACTCATTAGTCAGCAGAGCCAAATATCAACAGGACAACGATTGAAATTTTTTCTGAGAGCCAAATTTTTTAAACTTAAACTTCTTCTAATGCTTTTTCTTCAAAATAGACTCGCCCAGGCCGTGGTATTTTGTGGAAGAGCCACACTCAAGGGGCCAAAGAGCCGCATGTGGCTCGCGAGCCGCAGTTTGCCGACCACGGCCCTAAACTAAGCCCTCCATGGCGAGGGAAGCCCAGGCCAGCAGCAGGGGAGGCCCAGGTAGAGGCAGGGGAGCTGCTGGGCCACCTGTCAGACCTGGAGCCCGGGCAGGGAGCAGCTCTGAGGCCTGGGGTCTTCTCTGGCCGCTTCGTGGGCGTGGACGCTCGGAGGCTCTGGGAGGGAAGACAGCAGGCCAGACCTCTGACTTCTGGACACTCCCTCTGACCAGCACACAGGAAGTGGGAAAACCAAAATCCTATTTTATATTATATCCCTGCTGTTTTAATATAATGGTGGCTCTCACCACGGTGGCACCGAGGTCCACCCACACGAGTTTGCCATGACCAGGACCTTCCAGCAGGGACGGCCAGGACGGGAGGAGCCGAGAGAGGGCGTGAGGGTCTCGCTCAGTGCGGGGCCGACACCCTTCAGTCTGTCCCAGGTCTGTTCTGTACCCGGGAGGGTTCCCGCCCGACGCTCTAGCCGTATATTCGGTATCAGACGCTTATCATTACGGCTTTGATATAGAGAAGTGAGCTTTAGAGACGTTGTTATTGAGATACACATTCTGTGAAAGACGGGGCCCAGGGGAGCAGTCGTTCACCTTCTCCCGCGGTCTGTGGAGGTATCCCCCTCGTCCCTTCCCTGCTGGTGGTAAAGACGGAAGATCCCGATTGTCCCGGTGACCCCTCCTGCTTCCTCATGTGCCCTCGGTTCGAGAAGCGCGTTGACCGTCTGTTTAAATACACGCAGGGCACCTCTGTGGCCTTGGAGGGCTTCTCTCCCGGGCACTGAGGCGAGGGCTGCCTGGCAGCGCTGGGGTGACAGCCGAGCTGCTGGCCACTGAGCACACGAGCTCATCGCTTGCGGGGTGCGCGGCCAGCAGGAAGGGGCGGTGAGCGACGTGCTGCTTCCCGCCCTCTTGTTATCTGTTTGTTTGCGGTTTTATCCAGGCGAGTCCCGGGTGGAGCATGTGAGAGGGAAACAGAGGAAGGGAATAGGACTGCTCTCGGGGGATCGTTGTCTATAGAGCTGGAGGCGTGGGCAGGATTTAGCTCTAATGGCGGCACCGAGACTATGGATGCTGTTGTAGCCAGGGACCAAGAAAAAAACTTTCAGCTGTTGTTAAAAAAACACTAGAGGCCCGATGCACGAAGTTCGTGCAAGAGTAGGCCTTCCTTCCCCGGCTGCGGGCACCGGCTTCCCTCTGGCACCCGGGACCCGGGCTTCCCTCGCAGCCCTGGCTTCGTCCGGAAGGATGTCTGGTCTAATTAGCATATTACGCTTTTATCATTACAGATGAGTAAAGTCTGTTTCAGTACATTTAAAAAATCGACCCAGCCCATTGTTCTCAAAATGGAATCTGCACCCACGTCGATCCCAGGCTGCTTACACTTCAAATCTCAGGCCCCTCGGGAGGTTCTGGTGGAAGGCCGCCCGGAACTGCGCCCCGTGCGTTCCGATGTGGTGGGTGGTGCCCTCTGCTGCGCATTCTCCCAGGACGTTGGGACGTTGGGAACCAGGACAGGTGCTCTTCACCAAGGATAGGTACTTCCTGTAAAACAACACCCGGTTAGAGCTTGTGCCACCCACCTCCCGGCCGTGGAATCCCTGGGGGAGCCATTGCTTTCGTGACTTCGATGGCGTCCTGTTGGAGCATCTTGCTATTCCTGTCGTTTGAGTGAGGGGGTCTGTCTGGCTTAGAAACAGAAATCAATTGCATTGTGATTAACTTAGAAAGAAAGAAACCTCTTTAGAGTCTTCTTTAAGCCCACGGAATTGCTGGGAGTCCGAAGGACCAGTCTTGGAAAAGGAGCCGGGCTCCGTGTGGGTGGGGCTGGAGGGGCCTGGCAGGTAGAGCCGCCGCCTGCGAGGTGCCCTGCGGGGGATGAGGGCCAGGCCTCACTGCTGCCCAGACCTCACTGCTGCCCAGACCCCGCTGTGCCCAGGCCCCACTGTGCCCAGGCCCCGCTGTGCCCAGGCCTCACTGCTGCCCAGACCTCACTGCTGCCCAGACCTCACTGCTGCCCAGGCCCCGCTGCTGCCCAGACCCCGCTGCTGCCCAGACCCCGCTGTGCCCAGGCCTCACTGCTGCCCAGGCCCCGCTGTGCCCAGGCCCCGCTGCTGCCCAGACCCCGCTGTGCCCAGACCCCGCTGTGCCCAGGCCCCGTGAGCCCAGGCCCCGCTGCTGCCCAGGCCCCGCTGTGCCCAGGCCCCGCTGCTGCCCAGGCCCCGCTGTGCCCAGGCCCCGCTGTGCCCAGACCCCGCTGTGCCCAGGCCCCGCTGTGCCCAGACCCCGTTGTGCCCAGGCCCCGTGAGCCCAGGCCCCGCTGTGCCCAGGCCCCGCTGCTGCCCAGGCCCCGCTGTGCCCAGACCCCGCTGTGCCCAGACCCCGCTGTGCCCAGACCCCGCTGTGCTCAGGCCCCGCTGTGCCCAGACCCCGCTGTGCCCAGGCCTCACTGCTGCCCAGGCCTCACTGTGCCAAGGCCCCGCTGTGCTCAGCCCCCGCTGTGCTCAGGCCCCGCTGTGCCCAGGCCCCGCTGCTGCCCAGGCCTCACTGCTGCCCAGGCCCCGCTGTGCCCAGACCCCGTGAGCCCAGACCCCGCTGTGCCCAGACCCCGCTGCTGCCCAGGCCTCACTGTGCCAAGGCCCTGCTGTGCCCAGACCCCGCTGTGCCCAGGCCCCATGGAGACGCCATTGCCAACACCCCATCCTGTTGGCTCAGGAGCCAAGGTCCTGGAGAGGGTGTCTGCGTGCGTCCTGCTCCCCATCCTGACGGGTGAGGAGGCAGCAGAGGGCCCGAAAGCAGGTTCCTGAGGCTGTTTTGTCCTCACACCAGGCACCACAGAGCTCCTGGCCTCGGCAGCGCTGTGTCCTGTGGTGACCCTGACGAGCAAGCATGGAGAGCGGCTGTGTGATTGATCACTCCCTCTTACCAGCACATAGGAAGTGGGAAAACCAAAATAATCTTCACATCTTTTAAAACATACTGTTTTTCCTGTAGATGGAGGGAAGTTTTTTCATCCTATTTTATATTATATCCCTGCTGTTTTAATATGAATATAATGCTTAAAATGACTTACTCTCAAAGATAACATAAAAGTAGAGTGAGACCTATTTATTCTATTTCATACACTCCTTTAGATAGTACTGAATATATTCATGTTAGTTTAAGAAGTATAATCTTATGGTATCTACTAAAAATGTATGGCCACTCACTTATTTTTTTTAAAAAGTACCCTTTATTCATTATATATAAAACTAATCAACTTATAAAATAGGCCACTTAGATAATATACAGTTTGTTATTCATTGGTCAAGCAGAAAAACTTTTTTTGTTTTATGCTTTGTCAAATATTTTTGAAATACTTGACTTAGACAACATTGGGTACGTGAAATAATTGGCTGTTTTGGGTTGATTGAAAGCCCGAAGTTCCCTGAGATCCCTGTCTGACTGCTGGAGGGATTTAGGTTGCTGAGGAGGAAATGGATCCCATCTAGTTGCTGTAACTCCTTTCTCCTGGCTGATTAAGTCTGATACCTAAAACCTAGGTATTTGATTGATACATCCTATAGAATAAAAGCCTAATATGTGAAGTGTCTGACCATCCGGCCAGTTGCTATGATGCACACTAACCACCAGGGGGGAGATGCTTTGACCAATAGGTTAGCTTGCTGCTGGGTCCGGCCAATCGAGACCGGGCAAGATGGGCCAGACATGCCCTAGAGCCCTCCCGCAGTCCCTCCCCAGCCCCGATCGTGCACCGGTGGGGTCCCTCGGCCTGGCCTAATCTGGGACCCCTCGGGGGATGTCAGGGAGCCGGTTTTGTCTCGATCTCATAGGCCAGGCTGAGGGACCCCACTGGTGCATGAATCCATGCACCGGGCCTCTAGTTATTTTAAATGCCCAGAAAAGACAAGTTTATAAGACAGAAAGTAAGTGAATGGTGTAACAGAAATTAATCATGCATGGGCAGAGGAGATCTTATGGGTGGTATGAATACACACTAAAACTAACTTATGATGATGGTAGCACCACTTGGTAAAGTTACTAAAAACATTGAATTGTAAACTGGAATTGGGTGTATTTTTTAAAAAAGTGAATGCTAAAAGTATAATCCTGTTCCAAAGACAGATAAAACTCTGTCAGATATGGGAGAAAAAAACACAACAATCCCTAAAAAAAATGCTTAGTGCAGTTCTATATATCAATCTTGTAAATCATAAACTTCCTTAGTAAACAGTTTCATCATAATATACTATATCATTTTATACTGTGAAGAATGTTCTTTAATTAATTTAAAAAGTTTTTATAAAATTGAAACTACATTAAATGAAACTGCCAATTCCACCCCAAATAAATAGTGATACAGATATAGTAAAAAAAAAACGGGGGGGGGGGGGGAATCTGTAATAATTTCAACAATAAAGTTAAACTTAAAAAGAAATCAATGGGAAAAATACCCTTGGGTGAGGATTAAAAAAAAAAAAAGTAACGGTAATTTGCTAATTGTGAAAGTACGTCATTGTGAGGAAAGCCATAATAGGTATAAATAGGATCCAAAATTCAGGTTTTACAGACGAGACATTGGATATGTCGCGACACAGAGCAGCTTGAAGAAAGGTCTGGAAGCGTTCCAGGTGTGGAACAAAAGGCTCGTGTGGGAATCGGACCCTGAGGGGCGAGTCTGCGTTGTTGGTCGTAAATCGGGTTGGTTAGGGAATGAAACCGAGTTCTTGAAGGTCAAAAACATGGTTTCCTCAGCATGTTTTACTTGTACTGTCTGTAGATGTTTAGCAATAGTACATTACTGGGCCAAATTCTTAAGGTAATTCAATTAGAACAAATGATAATGGTCAACGAAGAGACCCATTAATCACTTTTAATCTACCGTTTGCAGGCATAGACTTTGTAATGATTTAGTTTTAGGCAATAATATACACATAGATGTAGCCTTAATAATTCATGAAGTGCTAAAATGTTTAATAACTTTAATTAGGCCCACAATAAATTTACTGGCTGGAGAAATAGCACAGACGCCCGTATTTTATTTGAGACTGTGAAGTTTATGACGGCAACTGCTTGAGCCGAGGAGCTTTTCGGTCGCTGTTGGAGTTGGTGGGTCTCGGGAGAAGCCGGTGAAAGAGGCCCTGCTCTCTGTTGCTTCTCCGCTGTCTCTGGCGGCAGAAAGCTTTGTGAACTGGAACTGCTTTTCCCTGTTGACCTCCTTGCTGTGTCGTCATCGTCGTCATCGTCATCATCGCTGCCATTCTTTACTGTTTCTGTGTGTGTGTCACTCCAGAACACTGCCTTCAGGGTGTCCTCCCTGGTCTCCCTCTTTCCCAGGAAGGTTTGATGTCGGCACCAAGCGCTGTGAGGTCGGATCCAATAATTGAATCAACACCCCCTCCCCTGGGAACTGACCTTAGGCCCCTGCACAGCCCACAGGCCCTCTCGCTCAGACCATTAGCTCTCCCCTCGGGACCTTCCCAGGACCCAGACCCGCCCAGAGGCCTTTAAAACCTCTGACTCCCGTCCCTGGCCTCCAGATGACCTAATGGGTTTATAAACCCTACCACTTGGGCCTCTGCCTTCCTCCTTCGGGGACCCTACGAAGCACCCCCCTCCTTCCCAGGCCTCTGCCGTCCTCACTCGTGTCTTCAGGGTCCGGAGGAAGAGGCAGGTCACCTGCCTTCATCGCCTGACTCTGCAGCCTGCTTGGACTCCTTGGCTCTGCCCGTCCGGGCGGGATGTCGGAGAGACACTGGGGTCTGGGGTGTCGCTGTCTGGCTGCGTGTCTGCACCTGAAGAGCGAGCAGCTCATGGCGGCATGCAGGGTCTCCTGGGCGCTGAGGGCCTGCTGTGCTTTTATTCTTTGCTGAGGAGTCCTCACCTCCGGTGGCCTCCCCGTCCATCACCGTGGGCACAGTTATCGCCACCCGAGTGTGCTGGGCATGAATCCTTCAACAAAAAAGTAAGGATCCTCTGTCCCGTGGACAGTTAACAGGGAAAACAGCTGGAGGGGCAGGAAAGCGGGTGGGACCTGGAGGACGTATTTGGAGGCTTTGCTCTGAGTAAACTGAAAGCAGAAGATGGCTTCCTTCTGTCTACGTCAGTCTGTGGCCAGAGGCTTAGGGTGTTGTTACAGTCACAGAAGGAAAGAGGGGCAGTGCCCCAGGGGCCAGAGACAAGCCAGGAAAAGACACAGTGACGGATCTTGGCAAGATTTTTCTGTTGCCCTTGAATTCTGCCCTTGAGAAGGGTGAGGGTATCGTCAGAGGTTTCTTTCTCGAGTTTTTTTTCTTCTTATTTTTGCTTTCCTGAGGTATTAAAATATTAAATAAAACATTAAGTAAGATATTAAATAATCTGCAGCATTTCTCAATTTTTTCTCATCAGATACACTGCTCAGTGGCCAACACAAGAACAAGCAAACAAAAACGTGCACATTGAACCCTCTAGAAGGAGGGAACACCCCACCGCCTCTTCCTCCCGGGCTGAGTGATGATGGAGCGTCACGGGGCTGGTCTGTGTCCCATTAGGGCAGTGGTTCCCAACCTCCCTAACGCCGCGGCCCTTTAATACAGTTCCTCATGTTGTGGTGACCCCCCAACCATAAAACTATTTTCGTTGCTACTTCATAACTGTAATTTTGCTATTGTTATGAATCGTAATGTGAATATCTGTGTTTTCCGATGGTCTTAGGCGACTCTGCTAGCGGTTCTCAACCTGTGGGTGGCGACTCGCCTAACACCATCGGGAAACACAGGTATTTTCACTACGATTCATAACAGGAGCAAAATCAGTTATGAAGCAGCAACGAAAGTAGTTTTACGGTTGGGGGTCACCACCACAGGAGGAGCTGTGTTAAAGGGCCGCGGCGTTAGGAAGGCTGAGAACCACTGCCCTAGAGAACATCAGGGTCTTCACAGAAACCCTCCTCCAGTTCAGTCGGCTTAGGAGACGCGCTGTCTCTGTTCTCAGCGAGAGAGCAGCTCGAGTGCACACCCCCCCCGCCCCGCCCCCCGGGCTCACTGTGCCGCCTCCCTCTGTGCCTCTGCTCGGTCACTGACGTTTAGGAAGGACCCCGCAATTACCTAACAACTCCAGCGGGTTCAACACTGGCTCTTCAGTTGGGGTTTAAATGAAGAGTTTAAGTTACATTAAATGAAGAGTTGTCCTCTTTCCTGGCACAGGGGCGGGAGACAGCTTTACCAATGGGACTTCCCTTTGTAAGCGGCAGTTCCCTTTGCAGAAGGGAACTCGGTCTCTGTTTGGAGAGCTTTTCCTCAGTCGCCTCAAGTTCAAAACAATCCTTACGCCCAAGAGGCCTGTGTTGAGGTAGCATATTCTGGTCCACTTCAATATATTTATGAAAATATATAACTATTTGCAGATATACATATCCATATATGTGCTATAACCAGTAATACGTATCGGTGCTATCTACAATCATGAAAATTCTTCTTGAACCCAGCTGCCCTGGCTCAGTGGTTTAACATTGACCTATGACCCAGGAGGTCACGGTTCGATTCCCAGTCGGGGCACATGCCGGGGTTGCAGGCTCCATCCCCAGGGGGGTAGTGCGTGCAGGAGGCAGCCGATCAATGATTCTCCCTCATCATTGATGTTTTTCTCTCTCTCCCTCTCCCTTCCTCTCTGAAATCAATAAAACCATATTTAAAAGGAAAGTTATGAATACGGTGGAGCATGTGACTGCATATTTGTGTGCTAAACAAGGAATGGTTCCGTGCACATGGGGACCTTGGATGAAGCCTTGAAGAATGAGATTCTGGGCCCATGAGTAGGTGGAGAGGATGAGGTCTAGGGCGGGTCAGTCTGTCAGAGAAATGCCAGTCAAACCCACAGTGAGGCACCACCTTTCACCTGTCAGAACGGCTGCCATCAACCAATCAACAGATGACACGTGCTGGCGAGGATGCGGAGAAAAGGGAACCCTCGTGCACTGCTGGTGGGAATGCAGACTGGTACAGCCACTGTGGAGAACAGTGTGGAGTTTCCTCAAAAAACTAAAAATGGAACTCCCATTTGACCCAGTGATCCCACTCCTAGGAATATATCCTAAGAAATCAGAAACACCAACCAGAAAGGATATACACACCCCTATGTGCATAGCAGCACAATGTACAATAGCTAAGATCTGGAAACATCCCAAGTGCCCATCAGCTGATGAGTGGATAAAAAGCTGTGGTACATGTACACCATGGAATACTGTGCAGCTGTGAAAAAAAGAATCTCTGACCCTGTGAGACAGCATGGAGGGACCCGGAGAGTATTGTGCTGAGTGAAATAAGCCAGGCAGAGAAAGACAAGTATCCCATGAGCTCACTCATATGTGGCATCTAATGAACAAAATGAACTGACCAACAAAATAAGACCTGAAGCAGGGAGGCATGGAACAGACCGACACACCCGTTTAGTTTTAAAAAGCGATCTAGGAGAGGCCAGGCCTGGAGCCGGGAAGCGGCCTGCCTGAAGCGCCGTCCGCTGAGGGTCGCGGGCTCATGTCGGGCTTATCTGACAGGAGTTCTCTGTAAATCAGACGTTCCCAACTAGACAGACAATACTTGATAGTGAGGAAGCGTGTGGGCGGTGGTTTGGTCTTCACTAAGTTTCCTTCTCCTGCTAGACTAGAGGATGTGGAATGCAGTCCAGTGCTAATTAGTTATAGCGCAGAGAACAGAGGTTCACTTATGTGAGCTGCTAATGGGTGGTTTTTTTAGACGACTTACAGAGTGAGCTCTTGATGCATTAATTGATGAGGGTATTTCCTTGGCCTTGCTGATTCTTTGAGGACTTTTTTCCCAAGTTTCATCAGTGACGTACTTTTATTAGCACGTTGTTTAGCTCCTTTCTAGTTCTCATGGAAATAAGGGGGTTGCTTTGATGTGAGAACGATAGAATTTCTTTTGATTAACCTGCACAGGTGGATTTAGCTGAAAGCAGAGGCTCTGAATTCCCTGAGCTTTTCCAACCTCCAGCACGTAGCACGTTAGTTCTGTATACTCGGACTTGCCAGTACAGTATTTTGAAAACATTTATCTTTCTTGTTGAAAGTATTACAAATGTCCCATTCCCCCTCCCCCGCATTGACCTCTTCCACCTGCTCCATCCCCCACCCCAGGCCTGCACCCCCTGCTGTCTGTGTCCCTGGGTCATGCATATCTGCATACAAGTCTTTGGTTGATCTCTTCCCGCCCACCCCCCTCTCCTGCCTTCCCTCGGAGGTTCCTCAGCCTGTTCCATGCTTCCATGTCTCCGGGTCTATTTTGTTCACGAGTTTATTTTGTCTGTTAGATTCCATGTGTGAGTGAGATCGTGTGAGACTTGTCTTTCTCTGACTGGCTTATTTCGCTCAGCATAATGCTCTCCATTTTTAATAGACAAGAAACATTTTCTCTGCTTTGGTCTGACTGTTCTGTTTTACTCAGCCTTCTTGTTCTTGTTTCGATACAGCCTTTTCTTTCTCCTCAGCTCCACGTGCGTCCTGTTGGAGAAATAGAATTAAAGTGAAATCTCCTGCCAATCCAGAGCATCCTCTCCACAAAGTGTAGAAAAGAACGAGACAGTTTGATTATTGTAAAGAAATCATTAAATCACTCCGTGATGTGCATCAGAGACAGAATCCCAAAGAGATGGCAGATGCAAAAAGAAATCCTAGTCTTTTTATATCACCCTGAAGCTGTGATTTATTACATCCGTGTTAATTGTTCTGATCTGAGGAAAAAGGAAACTTCATTTATCTTCTCGACAAGCAGGCAGTTACAGCATGGAGTCAGGCACCTTCACCAAACTCCCGCCGAGACGGGAGACAGAACACCAACCTTCCCGATCCTCACCGTCCTGAGGGGGCTCTGAGGCCCAGGAGAGGCCTTCTGGGGCTCGGGAGGCTTCCAGCAGGGTTCCCTGGCATCGCAGAGCGACAGAGAGCGTTTACACAGGCGAGTCTCCTAAAGGACACGCTGGCGACCCGGGAGGCTGGGGGAGTTCTCTTCCTTTTCACACGATGACAAAGACACGCTCACATTTCTTAGGTTTCTGTCCACCCTTATAATGTATGCCACATGCTGTTAGACTTTCCCCTCAACGTTTAAGTTATTTTCAGTGGAACTTCAGGTGATATATTTAACCATAATTTATCAGGCGCAGCAGATAAAACTCCCCAAACAAGTGCTTTTTTATCCATTCATCTGCTGGTGGGCACTTGGGCTGTTCCCAGATCTTAGCTATCCTATATAATAAAAGCGTAATATGCTAAGTGTCCAGTCGTCCGGTTGGCCATTCAGCCAATCAAAGCATAATATGCTAATGATATGCTAAGGCCGCTCAACTGCTTGCTATGATGTGCACTGACCACCGGGGGGCAGACGCTCCAACTGGTAGGTTAGCTTGCTGCTGGGGTCCGGCCAATCGGGACTGAGTGAGACAGGCC
The DNA here is from genome assembly GCF_951640355.1 of Cnephaeus nilssonii. Lineage (NCBI taxonomy): Eukaryota > Metazoa > Chordata > Mammalia > Chiroptera > Vespertilionidae > Cnephaeus > Cnephaeus nilssonii. The sequence continues at coordinate 1,039,345 of NC_137081.1, read as the reverse complement.
AGACACGCCCTGGAGCCCTCCTGCGGTCCCTCCCTGGCTGGCCCACCTCCTGCATCCCTCCCTGGCCCCGATTGTGCACCGGTGGGGTCCCTTGGCCTGGCCGGCGCCCTCTCGCAATCCAGGCTGAGGGACCCCCCCCTTCCCCGAGTGCACGCATTTCGTGCACCGGGCCTCTAGTTATAAATAACACTGCTGTGAACACGGGTGCACACGTTCTTTCTGATTGGTGCTTCGGGTTTCTTGGGATATATTCCTAGAAGTGGGCTCACTGGGTCAAATGGCAGTTCCATACTTAACTTTTTGAGGAAACTCCATACTGTCTTGCACAGTGGCTGCACCGGTCTGCATTCCCACCAGCAGTGCAAGAGGGTTCCTTTTTCTTTATGTCCTCACCAGCACTTGTCGTTTGTTGATTTGTTGACGGTAGCCATTCCGACAGGTGGGAGGTGGTACTTCACTGTCGTTTTGATTTGCATCTCTCGGATGATTAGTGACTTGGAGCATTGTGTTCATATGCCTCTTGCCCATCTGCATGTCCACTTTGGAGAAGTGTCTGTTTAGGTCCGTTGCCCATTTTTAAATTGGATTGTCTGTCTTCCTGCTATTGAATCGTGTAAGTTCTTCATCTATTTTGGATATTAACCCCTTATCAGATGAATCGTTGGCACATACGTTCTCCCTCTCAGGGCGCTCCCTTTTCACTTAGTTGGTGTTTCTCTTGCTGTGCAGAAGCTTTTTACTTTGATGTAGTCCCATTGGTTTATTTGCTCCTTAGTTCCCTCTGCCCTAGGAGCTGTATCGGCAAACGTATTGCTACGAGAGGTGTCTGAGATTTTACTGCCTGTGGTTTCTGCTAGGAATTTTATGGCTTCACGACTTACATCTAAGTCTTTTATCAAAACTCCCCAAACAAGTGCTTTTGTGACTAACGCCATCCTCTGTGAATTAGTTAGGAACACCTTTACATTTCACAAACATTATTATTCAACTCTCACAAAATCTGTTTCTTTAAAACACAGTAAAAGGACTAGATGCATGTCGGGTGGTTTCTGTTAGGGTCTCCGAAGGAGGAACGAGGAACGTAGGAGGCCACAGCAGGAAGGGAATGTAAATGTATTCGGTCATCCGGAGGCCCGAGGGGCTGAGCCCCAAATGCGCCCGCCCCCAGGGACCAGGGACGGGGAGGCGGAGACTTTCAAAGGACCTTTGGCAGCTTTTTCTGGCAGAGAATTCTCTGTGCAGGCCGAGGGGGTAGAGGGAGAGCTTGGTCTTGCGAGGGGACTGGTCTCCGTGAAAGGGAATGTCCATCGTGAAGTGGCCTGGAAGCCAGTTTCGGGGTGGGGAGAGGGGGAGTGCAGGTTCCATGATTGGATCAAACCTAACAAGCTCAGTAAGTGATGTTTGGGGGACTCCGGCGGGGCTGAGAGGACTGGGCGCTGCCATCTTATGGCTATGGGTGCTGCCATTTTTGTTGCGGAGTGACAGTTAATTTGCATATTACTCTTTTATTAGATAGGATTACATGGAAGGATGTAGATTTCCTTGTTAATTAGATAATGACCCATTCCTTTATAGTTTGTTCATTTTACTGCTGTATACTTACAGGACATTTAACATTTTCTGTATGAAAAATATATACAGTAGCTATATCTGCTGTATGTGACTTGTTTATTTCTTTACCTAGAGAACAATTTTGAAAATTATATTAGAAATCTGAATAATTAAGCAGTAACAATACCAGAAACAACTATCAGATTTTATAGATTAGGCAAGGAAATGAATCAATTGCTTATCTCTCTCATTTTTGAGAATGATACTTTTTTTTATGAATTCAGAAATATATCCAGTATATAATTCTGACTATAATACTAGATTTCTATTAATCATAATGGTTTCTGTACCATTTAAGGAATAATTACACATTATTTATAGCTTGTTTCTTTGGTCAAATTTGATTTGCAATTTTAGATAACATAAAAGTCTTAATTTCTAAACACAAAGAAGAACCTTACCTATATTCTAAAAATATTTTCGATTAAAAATGTTCATGGTCTGTTCTTTACAAATATCTATTGTGACTCACAGTAATAAGTAAATTCACAGTAATAAGTAAAGAACTGTTATTATGAAGAGATACTAGCTAATCCAGATGATAGGATAAACATAATTAGTATAATTTTCATAAGTCTATCCAGTTCATTGTTACTTAATCCACTTTAAATCACCCTGAGCGACACATTTTTCTTCTTCTTCACGTTAAATGCTCTTTTTCAAATGTATGACTAGAACTCATAATACTCATTTCTGTGTTGCATTCATGACTGGAGGAACAATAGTCATTCAGTTTCTCCTAATGTTTCACACCTCTACTTTGAAAATAATGGCTGATATCAAGTTAAGTTTGCTTTAGTCTCTGCTTGGAGTTCCCTGGTGTTGATGATGAATATGATCCTGATGCGTGTATGTGGGACTTCTCATCTCTTCTAGGGAGGGAGGTACAAGAGAGTCACCTTGAAATCAGTGCGGTCCGCTTACCCTCTGTCTGGGGAAAGGGGTTAGAGTAGAAATAGATGAGCTGCGGCTACCGGTGCCAGGCTGAGGCCCTGGAGGGCGGGATTCTCATCCGAGGTCACCATCACAGAGGCCGTGTAGGCCCCACGTTGCTCCGGGCCGCCTGCGCCGGGCCCTGGGCGAGGTGGGTGCTGAGATGGGAGGTGCCCTAAGGGGTGCGCCCTGGCGGATGCTCGGGGCCTGGGGAGCTCTGCACAGGGTCGGGCCTGGTGGAATGTCGGGGGGAAGGGCGGTCATCAGCACTGGGTCCTTCCTGCTCAGTCCCCCGACCTCTCTCTCTGCACTAAAAACAGCCTGAAAATGCCATCTTGTTGACGGCTGCTCTTTTTGATAGCTTTCTTCCGTGGCCAGGGAGCTTCCTAGGAAATGAAATTCCTCAGCAGGTGCTGAACACCAGGCTCGTTCATTGTATCGACGGAACTTCTCATGTCAGTTAGCTTTGCCCTTAACCCGTGTCTTCAATTAGTTGTGAAGAAATAAGTACCTGCTCTCCCATTATGCTTTGTTTTAAAAACTGCTATGACATTCGATGACTGTATGTAAAGATGACCTGCTGATGAAGGGATCTTCCACGTGGTGCCTTCCTGCAGAGAGGGCCTGGCTCGGCGCGCGAGCCCTGCTTTCCCACCAGCGGTCCCAGCGTCAGTGTTCCAGCCGACCAGCAGGTGTCACTGTTGTGCATGGAATGTGAGAGAGAAGAAGAAGGAAAAGCCAGTAACTGGTGCCCGGTTCCCTTCTGCCTCTCCCAGTCTGGCCGAGTCCCCCAAGCTCTTGAGAGGAAACACGGGGGTGAAAAACCGCCTTCCAGCTGACAGGCTCTGGAAAATGCCTTCACCTGGCGGCATGCCGGTCCGTCACGCTCCGGCATCTTTCCATTTGGGAAAAAGAAGTTAAAGCACATAAGCAGAGGAATTCCACCTCGATTGATAATTTTGTACACTGGTAACTGGGCATTAACAACCTCACACAATATCTGTCTTACCTCTAGCAAAAGAGTGTGTCTATCGTAAGTAAACTTAGCAGGCATTAAGGAAAAAATCGGGCTGTTTTGCAAATGCCTGTGATTAAAGTAATAGCTCACTTAAAGCAGAGAAAGGAAGCTGCCAAAATATAGATTTTACGTTGAGATGAATGGGTGTCATGAATAGAATACATTTTAAACAATACATCAGACCGTTAAAGAGTTCTTTTTATAATGAAAATGATATTGACATCCCTATACTTGGTGCTATTAAAACATTACAAAAGAAGTTTCACAATTTAAAACATACTAGAGGCCTGGTGCATGAAATTCATGCACTAGGGACGGGGGGGGGGGGGGGGGGGGGCGGGGGTTTTGGTCCCTCAGCCCAGCCTGTGCTCGCCAGCCGTGAGCCCGGCTTCTGGCTGAGCGGCGCTCCCGCTGTGGGAGCGCACTGACTGAGTGCACTGACCACCAGGGGGAAACTCCTGCGTTGAGCATCTGTCCCCTGGTGGTCAATGCGCGTCATAGCGACTGGTCGTTCTGCTGTTTGGTCGATTTGCATATTAGCCTTTTATTATATAGGATGAACTAATATATAACACTTTGAACTACTAAGGTGATGTGAGGTTTACAAAATCCACAAAGATTGCTATCCAAGTATGTGATCAATAAGCATGAGCATTGGTGGGAGAGGGGAAAGAGGTCAACCACAGAACATCCAAGCATATTTGCACAGCCCATGGACACAAACAGCAGTGTGGGGAGGGCCTGGGTGGGTGGGGCTGGGTGGCGGGGGACACGGGGGACATCTGTAACCCATGGACACAAACAGATTGGGGAAGGCCTGGGTGGGCGGGGCTGGGTGGTGGTGGGGGGACACGGGGGACATCTGTAACACTGACAACAATAACATGGAAATAAGCATGAGCAGTCACTGGTAATTTATCACATTTCTCCAATTCTCACATTGTGCTTTGCTTGGACTTGAGAATGTTACAGAAAGAAGTAGAAACAGCATGAACATTCTCGATCTGTCTGTGGGACAGACGCCGCTTCCCACCTGCCCAATCGTCATTCTTCCCCTTTTCTTTGCTAATAGAGCCCTGGTGCGTGTCTAGCAAAAGGCGAGATCTCCCCGCATTCCTGTGCTAATGGTCTGAGGCCCAGGCTCCCAGCATCCTCAGTAAGGGAGCTCTTAGCCCTGCCGTTGTCTCACAGTGCCCTCGAGCCAAAGAAGCGCCTACAGCTTTTGTTAAATTGTAAGTCACTTTAATTTAATCAATGAAGTGACGATGTGTTCTATTTGAAGAAGTAATATATATTAATTAGAAGAAAAGCTATCTTTATTTCGACCAACCAAATTTTCGTGTGAATGGAGGTTCTTGCCTTGAATGCGGCACAACTGTTCAAATCTTAGGATCTGGGCCCTGGGCCCCTCATTTTCTGTTCCTCGTGGATTTTCAAATAGCACTCGCCTTTTTTTTCTTCTTTCTGACGATAGCCATTGGCAAAATCCCAGCTTTCCAAAGATGTGTCATTTCCAGGGAGCAAGGTCAACTGTTGAGACTGAATTTGCTCGATAGTAGCTCCCTGGCTGTCTGATGGACAGCCCTTTCCTCAGACCTCCGAGACACCCTGCTGTGCCCCTGATGTGCCGTGACACTGGTGTTTGGCACAGAGCTCGGGAGCTGTGAGTGCAAGAGGAAGTTGTTGGGAAGGACCTCAGGGAACGTTTGGAAACAGACCAAACTCGGGGCCTTTACCTTTGCCCTTTGCCCTGCACCCTCCTCTCCACTGGGATGCAGGCACAAGGTCGTGAGGAGGAGCAGTCGCTTTACAATCCGAGCATGAATGCCACGCCCTAGAGAGGACACAACAGGAAGCTGGAAGGAAAGGGGTCCCGGATACGCTCCCGAGAGCCAGGGGTCCCGGGTTGCTCACCAGTGGGCCTTTATCACATGGGACCCACAGTGCGGTCAGTGCCCTTGACCGCAGTCTTAACTGCCTCCGCCTACATTTGCAGCTGTTCCTGCCTGCGGGGACCGGCCTGAACGCCCCTTCTCCATCCATGTGACAGCCATTTCAAAGGACCCGTTAGCATTTGAAAGAATGTGGTGGAAGCAATGTGAAGGCTGGAAGAAGTTCATCGAGGAGGATGCTTTTAATATTCTCCAGGAAAAGAAATCGCTCCACCTTTCTCCGTCACGGCAGCGAGTTGGCAAAACGGCAAGGAATTCTCCCCAAAGATCCGAGCTTAGGAAAGTTTGCTTAGAGAAATGCACGTGTGATGGAGCCTGTTTACAGCAGGCTTTCCAAACCATCCCCTGGCAGACATGATGCTGCGGAAACATTGGCCTGTTCCCACGGAGACGAGCGAAGACGCCAGCGCCTGTCCTTCCGACGTCAGCAACGCTGCCTGATTTCCATGTTGCTTCAGGTCCTCCTCGCAGGCGCTTTTGCTGTCACCCAATACCAAGGGCCTCGGACAAATGCTCTCACGGTTACTTTAAAAGGGAGCCGTGCGTTTGACTTGCAAACCAATGGAAAAAGAACACAACTCATTTGTAGGGAACAGAGAATCCTTTTGGGACCGTCTGTAAGGACACAAGAGTCAACTATTTCAAATACAAAAAAAGGCTCTACTCAGAGTTTATCAAAGTATCAAACATTGAAGATGTGTACAGAAGTTACCAAGTTCTTTCCTTTTCTACCCTAGTTTCCAAAGACCATTTTATTTGTTAACGTAAAAAAAACCATTGAAACCTGTAAAGAATTTTTGTGAGTTTATTTGAGCCAAACTGTCGACATATGCCGGGAAGCAGAGCCTCAAGGAGTTGAGCTAACGCTCCGGAGAATGGCGGGTTACATCTGTATTTATACATCGCCATCAAAGGAGGGACATAGTGGGTTACATGAAATTCACTGGTGATGGATTAAGGAGGTGGGACAAAGCAAAGCGGAGGAAACCCCTGGGATTGGCGTGGGCTGTGCTGTTGAGCAGACTCAGGTAGCACCGGGAGTGTAGGATGAGGCTGGGGTCACCTCAGGGTGAAACTCGGGGCCATGTTGGATCCAGCTGGTCTGCTGTCAGTTTCAAGGCTTTGATCCATTGGGAGTTGGTCTTATGTCTCCTCCATAGTCCCTGCAGCCCTGTCGCTTGCAGCCGTACCCTGTCTCATAGGTGGTCGGCCTGGTCTCTGTGCCCCAGCCCCAGTGAAGACTCTGGATCCCGGGGCTTGAGTGAAGTGACCTGGTGGACGATGCTCCATGCATGTCGTCACCGATTGTCGCCTGGGAAGGTTACATCGTCATGTGTAGTGACGTGGAGCCGTCGTGATGGTGTAACATAGACGGTGTCACTACCCTGCAGTCTTCTGTGCTGCACTGCTGACCCGTGCCTCACCCTCCCCCCCCCACCCCCTGAGAGCGCGTGGTGTCCACAGCCCTCCCGCTGGGAGTGCCTCCGGGCTCTGGGCGCGCACTTGGGGGACAGCGGGTTCAGGTGAAATGAGGCTGCGCTTCCTTCCCTTCGGCGGCCGTTCTCACGCCCCATCCTGTTGGGGTTGCTTAGGTGGGCCCGCGCCCTCACAGAGCTTTTCCTCCGGGGGTCTAATCGTTGGTCTCTGCGGAGGGACAAGGATCCTACTCTGCCCTTTAGGTGATGTCACTCTTACGTCATTTGTTTTTAATGTGCATCTAAACTGCTCCGTTGTACACTGTCATTCCAAGCTTCGGTGTCTCTGATTCTGGAATGTCCTCGGTGCTGGATTGGAGAAACCCAGCCTGTATTTTCTAGCCAGTCTCCTCTTTGTCTGTGTCGAATCTTGGGCCGATGTATCCATCTACCAGTCCCTTTCTCTAAATGGCTCAATTCACTCAAGCATTTTCTTAAAATCACCAGATAGAATTTTGGACAGGAATACATCTATGGGATTTAGGAGAAGATTAAATGAGTATTGTGCTGTTCTCAAAGGCTTATTTTTCAAGCTTTTGATGATTACTCTTTCTGTAATCCACTTCCAAATTTCCCACATGCATCACATTTTAAGGTCATAAATTATCTGTAATACTCGAGCACTTTTATTTTTTTAGCTTTAAGAAAGGACTGTATTAAACTGTTTGGAAACAGTTTTCGTGTGGTAAACAGCCTAAATGTGTCCCTGTTGGGCTTACTATGTAATGACTTAGATTTCAGCTGGATTGACCGCGGCTAGAAGAACGGCATGTGTAGCCTTTAACGACCCACTGGAAACTTAAAAGCCAAATTAAGGAACCACAAACCCAGTCGTCTGTGACAGTGACTTTACTCGCCTCCAAAGGAATTTGCTAGGAACCTACACTTCTCCAGTTCAGATAAGAATCTTCTCATATATATTTTTAAAAATATATTTTTATTGATTTCAGAGAGGAAAGAAGAGAAAGAGAGAGAGAAACATCAATGATGACAGAATCATTGATCGGTTGCCTCCTCCACGCCCCCTACTGGGGATCGAGCCTGCAACCCGGGCATGTGCCCTGACCGGCAGTTGAACCTTGACCTCCTGGTTCATAGGTCAGCGCTCAACCACTGAGCCATGGCGGCCGGGCTCTCTAAGAGGGATTTACTAGGAACCTACACTTTTCTAGTTCGGATAAGAATCTTCTATTTAATGGGATTCTGAGGGAAAATGAATGATAATGAAGAAGGAAACCTTAAGAACATATCATGTTTGTTTTCTCATCAGAAACCTGATAAGGGATATAACTTTATTTGTAATTTGAGTAAAGAAACTTTATAAAATGGCAAAAAGGAAATGAAATACAGTTCATAAAATAGTGTTTTTTGATAATATAAAGTGTATATATTAATTTTTTCCATTTATTTTTATTGTGACATTATTTTATTTTTGTTTAGTCTCTATGGTCTCCCTTTCCCCCCACCACAGATGAAATTTACTTTGTGATACACAGAAAAGCAAGGCCATTACTGGCTATTAACACATTGCAGACCAGTAGTTTTACTGCCAGCTTTACCCAGTGGCCAGAGAAGTGTCTATTGAATGAGTACAAAAAACGTTTTACATAAATGTTAAAGGCACACTTTAGAATTAAATACCCGTTGCATTTTGAAGTTATTTATTACATGTTCTTTCATCTTTTTAAAGTATGATACTTTGTAAGACACTGTGTGATGTGAAGCGAGAATTCTCGTGACCCATCCACAATGTGTTAAAATAAGAGCTAGTGTTTATTATGTGTTTTTGTGCCCGGCCCTGCCCCAGTGTCCTAGAATTATTATCTACGTTAGTCCTCACAACAGTTCAATGAGGTAGTATTGATCATCATTCCAATTTTTAGGATAAATAATTTCAGGCTTAGGGAGTTTCACTTTTTTGCTGATGTTCCCCCAAATTAATGAAGTACTGGAGGCTTAGAATCAGACAACCACACTCTTAAGATCTGTCTTTCAAGAATATGACTGTGGCTTGGACTTCAGATACAAAGATAGATCTCGGCTGTGTGTCCCCAGAAACGCTCAGTCTGTGTCAGCAGAAGACACCTGTCATGGGGCCATCGGGTGCACAGAGTGTGAGCGTGAGCGGCGGCCCAACGCGTCCGCGCAGGCCCCACGGGAGGGAGAGTTCTACTCAGAATGAGAACAAGGTTCAGTTACTGAGGAGGGCTGGTGTCGATGTTGAAGGAAGAGTTGGTGAAATTCTAAAGGCGTGTGAGAGCATCGTATGTCTGAGAAAGAGAAAAATAGGAGCTATTAAAGTTTAGAAGCAGAGTGGCTTCTTAAAAATAAAAAGTCCTGTGATTTTGACCTCTCTGTCTCTGCCTCACAATTTTATACACGCGCGCACACACACACAGCCACACACACACACAGCCCCCCCCCACATACCCACACACACACAGCCACACACACACACAGCCCCCCCACATACCCACACACACACAGCCACACACACACACACACACACACACAGCCCCCCCACAAGCCCCCCCACATAACCCACACCCACACAGCCACACACACACACACACACACACACACACACACACAGCCCCCCCACACAGTCACACACACACACACACAGCCCCCCCCACAGCCACACACACACACACACACACAGCCCCCCCACAGCCACACACACACACACACGCACACACAGCCCCCCCACACAGCCACACACACACACACACACACACACACATAGCCCCCACACACAGCTATACACACACACAGCCCCCCCCACACAGCCACACACACACACACAGCCACACACACACACACACACAGCCCCCCCACACAGTCACACACACACACACACACACACACACACACACACACAGCCCCCCCCCCACACAGCCACACACGTTATCTGAGAAAAATACGCCCAGTTTCCTCAGTTCCTGGGCAGTGGCACCCCTACCTCCCCACTGTGGACAGCTGGACGCTGTTTTTCTGTGTCTGTTCAACGAGGTGAGGTGGTCTCTGTGGGCAGAGGAAGGGCTGGCTCACTGTCCGCAGAGCGGCCGCAGCTTTTCCGTCCCTGCGGACACGGTCACGAGAAGGTGGCGGTGCAGCCGGGCGCGGGGGACAGGCAGCCGCCGGGCTGGCTTATGCCGCGGACCAGGCGTCGCCTGCGGGAGAAACACCCATTGCAGGCGCCTGAGTTACTGACGATAGCGTTTCAGTGGAAAACGAACGTAGCTTTAGTCCGAGAGTTAACCCTGTTGTCAGCAGGTCATCTTTTCAGTCTCCCCGCCTTCTTTCTGGTTGTGAGGGGACGTAGAACGAATACGAGGACTGATAGATTAGATTCTTAAATCTCACAGCAGCATAACCTTAGTGATTAGAACAGTCAACTAGTGTGCGGGTGCATTTTCTCCTACTACCTCTGTATAAATAAGGTGTTGGTGAACAATTAAAATTCTAATTCTTTAGTACAAAATAAAAATTTTATGAAAAAATTCCACTTGGACGGGAAGAAGGGATGCAAAACAGTATTTCTCAGCGTTGTACTATCCGGAGAAAATGTTGTTAACACTTGGTATTTCTTTTCAATATCTCCATGAATGAAGTATGAATGTTGCCATATTTATTTTAATCTATTATATAAGTGGGCATAGATATAGGGTTATAATACTAATAACCTAATAATTATAGTATTTTATGACAGAACTCGACATAATTCTGATTTGAGTGGGTTGCTAATCCACCAGGGAATCCATGGAGGGTCACTGTTACTCATCGTTTTAACGTAGCGCTCATTTTAAGGTAGGTAAGAGCCCCATGGGAACACTGTGACATAATTAAGAGTGAGAGATTTAGGGGGCAGGGGAAGTTTGAGTTACTTTTTGTTAACCCTCACTTGAGGATATTTTCCCCCCATTGATTTTTTAGAGAGAGTGGAAGGGACAGAGGGAGGGAGGAGTGGAGAAAGAGAGAGAGAGAGAAACATTGATGTGAGAGGGACACGTTGATGGGTTACCTCCCGCACATGCCCAGAGTGGGGCCAGGGATCACACCTGCGCCCAGGGACGACGCGCCCCTGACCAAGAATCAAACTGGCGACTCCTTGGTGCGCAGGCCGACGCTCTAACCACTGAGCACATGGGCCAGGGCAAGCATTTTTATCACAGTGTCCTATCGTATCAAACATCAACTTTTCATATTTACAGACACATAATTTGCCATATTAATAGGAACCTTAGGTTTTCCTGCTGGTTGAGTGGTAGATGATATCACTTCAACGTTTTTTTTTTGTTTGTTTTTAAAAATTCCCATAAAAACTTTTGTCAGACCTGAGGAGAATTTAAGAGAGAGAGTTACTAAAGTGTATCAGAAACGCCTGCAATGTAGAGAAAACAACTGTTAATGTTCAGGGTTCACCGGAGCCGAGTCAGCCAGCATCTTCGCTCCGTGACTCCCTCCAGCTGAGTCCAGACATGGAATTCCAGGGACACCACGGGAAAGCCATGTGTGTGTTTTAAGTCTTTGTTGTCGAAAGGACTACCTATATCCCCCTTCTCTCCCATCTTATTGCCGCCCCCGTCCCAGGCCGCCACCGTATTTTTGGGGAGGGGGTCGATTTGCCCCTAATTTGAACTCGTTTGATGAAATATAAAATGTCAAAGTCCAGCCAACAGAGCCCCCTCGGCTCCCGGCGCCCGGAGCCGCGGCGCCGCTGGAACCCCACCCCTTCGTGTGCGGGCCCCTCCCTCTGCCTCCTGCGCGCCCCCCCCCCCCCCCCCCCCCCCCCCCCGGCTGCCAGTGCCGCCCCGCCGGCTGTGGGCCACACGGGCTCCAACTCCTCAGGCTCACCGCCGCGCTGGCTGTGCTTCCGTCCTCCGGCTGCCGCTCCCGGTCCGTCTTCTGAGCAGGTGCTGTGGCTCAGCTGATGCTGTGGGGAGAGAAGCCCTGCTGTGTGAAGCTGGCCCCCGGCTGGAAGCCAAGGGGAAGGCTGGGAGGCCTGTGTGAAGTGCGTCCGTGTGTCTAGCCGAGAGTTAGAGGATGGACCGCTCAGCGGCATCCGTGAATAGAGCACAGAGCTCTCCGTCTTGGGGTTCACACCCTGCTTCTGCCTCTCCCGGGTGTGGCTTGGAAGCAGGTTCAGTTACCGAGCTGTCATGCAGGGACGCACTTGTGCCCTAAGTATCTACTGCGCCTTCATTAGGTGCCAGGTCCTGGCTGAGTGCTGGGGTACAGTGCGGGCAACGCTACGGGGGTTGGCACGAGCCTGAGAGCATCCGCAGGGGGACAAGCATCAAGTCACAAGTAAACCTGTTCTTTCAAGTTGGGAAATTGCCGTGAAGGCAAAACACGGCCTTTGTTGCTCCCCTCCCGGGCCCTCGCTCTGCCTCACTTCCCTCCACGTGGTTATGCCCTCGGGTTGGTGTTGGGAGAGCATGTGGCGGGTGCTAACAGGTCCCCAGCTCACCAGTGAGGAGAGGTAGAAGACAAAGGACGTGGGACAGGAATGAAAATCCTAGTAGCATCAAATGGACGATGATGGATTATTTTGGAGTCGGTAGGTACGCAAGAGACGTTGTGAGTATACTGAGTGATTTTGGCTTGAGAGAAGAGCACACTGTATTCACATACGAGAAACATGGAAGGCTTAATCATCGCCTCGTGGGCGCAAAGCGATGTGGGTGATTGTAGGTGGGGAGGGGGGAGATTACGCACAAGAGGGGAACGGAATTTCGTGCGCTGCAGCTTCCGTCTTACATGAAATCACAGTGAGCGCCCTGATGCTCTCCGTTTCCCTATCACCAAGCAGCTGAATGCATCCATCCCGACTTGCTATGAAGGGGAGAGTTTTTTGGACCTTGCTGCTCCTCAGCTGGGCAGCAGTTAACAGAACAGCATAAACCTGTCCCAGGAGCTAATGAGTGGACGGCTCGTTCTCTTCTCTCTGTGGCTTTATTCATAGATGCAAATAGAGCGATTCTGGTGACTTCCCCCGCGGACCTTGGATTTCCTGCTTCCTCACCACACCGACTCCTTTCACTGCTTCAGGACTCAATACCATTCTCAGTGCTCTAGAGAAGCCGGAAGAGGTGTGCAGTGACCCAGAGACCCAGAAGCAAGGGCCTGGCCCAGGGGCTGGATATACAGACAAAACCCTTGCCTCACAGCATGGACGTGCTTCACAGCAGGGTTGTGGACTTGTCCACACCTTCGCCTTGAGCAGTAACAATAGGCGGCAGCGTTCTGCACGTCGTTTGTAAGCAGGTGGCTGAGGTCAGATCCAACTGGACGAGCACTAATTGCTTTGTTTGCCTGCGTTTCTCAGGGTTAATGTGGTTCCGAGTAATAGTTGAAATCAAGGCCTGAGATGAAATAGAGTCTATATTTTGCAACAATCGTGCTCTAACGATGTCATTTTCCTGAAAGGGCTTTCTTAAAGGCCTGGCATCAATTTTTCATCAAGGGCTTCAACATTTTGTGCAAAGCCTATAATCTCCTACAGTAGATAATTTGATCTTACGTCCCAGGGAGTGGATCTTGCATGCCTTCCACTTAACACATCCGTGATAAGGCAAGGCAAGGCTTTGAGGTGTTCATGAGGTGTTTGTTGAAGATATTGAATGAATGTTAGAACTGGGATAGGATCTTAGTGCCCTTAATTACTAGTGCTCTACACTAATTACTTCAGAGTAACACTTAAGCTCCAACAAATTAGACACACTAAATAAATTCCCTTACAAAACCATTAAACAAACAAATGTCCCCCCTCCCACCCCGCAAATAAAAACGCACCCAACAACCAAAAAAAATGCCCTACAAAAAGCTTTAGGTCTGACCCCCCTTGACAGTTTGGAGAAGTAGTTTAAGATATTCCGCTGAGACGCCAACAAGGGAGGCGTTGCCTGCCTCCCCTTTAGAATCGCGGCTGCACTGATGGACTGACTCCAGGAATGCATCAGCTGCTTCGCGAAGGATAATGGAGAGAGAAGGGGATGAACACTTTGGAGACGTATTTGGCAATCAGCAATATTAAATCTTCCACTAGGCCACCAACAGCGTTTAGACAGCATGCCCATCAAATCGCAAGGCATCCTGAGTCCCGGACTTGAGTGAGAGGAGCCGAGAAGCAATGGAAAGGGAGCCCCTGCGTCCCAGCACACCTGGGACTTCTCGGGATCTAAGCACACGTCTCCACGTTTTTGCGACACAAACAAACTGTAAATGTGGGCACCTGGGAGGCTCAGTGATAGATGAGCGCACAGGAGCTCACGAAAGGGGCTGTGTGAAAGCACTCCGGAATTTTACGTTCGTCTGTGTTCTCACAGAATCTCAGAGGCCTCAGGGCCATGTCTGTCACCACAGTTCTTAAGGGGTGTTAAGGAGAGTCTTTGAAAAAACAGATGAATTGTGGGGAGGTGCCCACAGACGGTGAGGTGACCACACTTAGCCAGGCAGTGGGAGCTTTTTTGTAGGAGTGTTGCGTTTACTTTAAAATTTCTTCATTAAGTAAATACTTAACCATAGTCTGAAATGTCCAATAATGCCAAATGTTATTAAAAATGGTCATGCCCGCCACCGTCCCGGCATTACCTTCGAGCGCTCTGGCGGTCTCTTCTGGCATTTATCTGTACACATCCACACGGCACATCAGTGCGATAGTCTCCTTTGTCACTTTGGACACCATCTGCTGGCTTCCTCATGTTGTAATTGTAGATTTTACTTCTCTCACACACCTGCCCCCCCCCCCACCCCTGCCCCTCTGCTGTTCCTGCTTCCTTATTTGTGTGTAGTGGTATCAACATTTCTGGTTGAACCCATAGCTACTCTTTCCATTAATATGATCTATAATAATAAAAGCATAACATGCTAATTAGACTGGATAGCTGAATGACCTTCTGGATGTCCTTCCGGACGACCTTCTGGACGAAGCTGGGGCTGCCAGGGCCAAGGCCCTTGCATGAATTTCATGCACCGGGCCTCTAGTTATGTGTAAGAAAGGCTCACTGCCCAGCCAGGTAGTGCACCTCGTTTTCGGTTCTGTTCCTGGACAGTATTTTATTTTCAGCTGAGAATAATTACATTTTTTTCCTGCTTTGATAATTACCTCATTTTATTTTCCTTTAATTTGCTTAGTTTTTTTTTTTTTTTTAATCTGTGACATCTCGGTTCTTTTATCTTCTCTGAGAGTTCAGGAAAATGCCTCTCCTTAACAATTTTCCACAGTCAACCTTACCAGTCACTGTATTGGCACCACTTTTGTTTTTCTTTGATAAACTCACAGATCGGGCCCAGTGCCTCTCTGCTGCTTGCTGAGTCGGAGGGCTGCCCTGGGGGTCCTCCGTCTCCCCGGGATCTCTCTTTCCCAACTTCACGTCCCGTTCTTCCTGCTGCGTTCCCTCCGGCGCCCTCGTGATTTTGAACCCACGAGGGAAAGTGTTGGCGTTCTGAAGGTCAGAAAATGGTTTTCGCTCTTCGCTGCTTGTTGGTGAGTCATCGGGATCGATAGACACATGGAGGTCAGAGATGACGGCCTTGGCAGTGAGGAGGCCACGTCCCACAGCCTCTATCTGGCCTTGCTGCTGGTGGCTGCTGGGAAGACGGATGACGCTCCTCTGTGTGTGACCTGATCCTCGCAGGGTCGTCTCTCTCCCCTGTCGTCCTGAAACTGTCTAGGGACGTGCCTGTCGTAGACCTTTTTACATCCATTTTGCTCCTACTGTTTAAAGGAGACGGATTTCCTTCTGCTTTAGAAAAATCTTACAGTTTTTGTTTAAAATAATTTTCTTTCTCCCAGGTCCTCTGTTCTTTCTGGAAATGACACCCTTCCGCTCCCTCTGCTTTATTGAGATGCCATTGACACACCGCATTGTGTAAGGTTCGGGTGTAGATACGATGGTTTGGTAGACATACATGTTGGGAAGTGATCGCCACAATGGAGTTTCTGGAAATTCTTTAATTCACGTCTGGGCTTCCTTGTCTTAACTCTTAGTTCTTTCGTTCCTTTCTTCCTTCCCGCTCCCCCTCTCTCCTCTCCTCCCCGTGTGTCTGTCTCCCCTGCCCTCCTCTCCTCACTCCCTCCTGCCTCTGCTGCCTGGCCATGGCTTTCCCTCTCTATTTCCGGGGAGAGAGATTTGACTTTATCATCTAACCTTTTTGTACAGATGAAAAAAAAACCTGTTGTGTTTTTAGTTACTAAGAATTTTTTCTTGCTTTATAAATATTCCTTTTGATCCTTGAAGTCATTTTAATGACTGCATTATCATCTTTTACTGCCTGAGGGTATTATTTACAGTTTATTGTCAAGTCCAGAACCTTTGCCTGAAAAGCTTCTTCTCTACCTTATGACTCCGAGCCCACGGTCTGGATCGTTCCTGTCCTTCGTCTGTGTCCCTGCTCACACAGTGCACTCGGAAACACAAGGTACCGGTTTCCTGTGCTGTGGCTCGCACATCCTCAGTGTAAAATGATGGATCTCTGCGTGGTCTTTGCAGAGTTAGGATGTTGCCTAAGAAGGCGTCTTCTTCTGCCTGCCCAGAATTATTACACGAGTGCTTTGCCTCCTAGCACACAATCCACTGCGTCTGACAGAGGACTGGGTTGGAGGTTGCAGCGACTGCCACAGACAATGAGACATTGGATAAGTTACTAAATTTCTCTGTAACAGGGCCATAGGTTAGACCAGTGGTTGGCAAACCGCGGCTCGCGAGCCACATGCGACCCACACCCCCACTTCTTCGAACGCCACTTCTTCAAAATAGACTCGCCCAGGCTGAAAACCGACTTCTGTGCATGGGCCACAAAGTTTCAATCGCACTGTACGTGTGCGCCCGCACGTGGTATTTTGTGGAAGAGCCACACTCAAGGGGCCAAAGAGCCGCATGTGGCTCGCGAGCCGTGGTTTTCGGACCACTGGGTTGGACTCAATATGGTCTTCTAAACATCATATTGTGTTAGTCATGTTAAGGATTAACATATATTTAGCCTTTGTATTTGTAAGAACAAAAACCAAACTATTTATCTGTAAACTCTTCATGAGGAATATGTGATTGTTGTGTATATTAGGTAAAAATATCTTAACAGTGATACTTTACATACAGGAATGTCATCAGAAAATGTTACTAGTTTAAAATATTTTCATGAAATCAGGCTATGGAGAAGTGAGCTTGCTTGTAATGTATTTCAAAGTATACAGGTGATCAAAATCCCCTTTTATTTACTAAGATTGTGTTTATTACTTCTCCTGGTAATAAAATTAATGCATTCTTATAAAAGTTCCAACAATATAGATGATTATTTGAAGTATGGAACTTATCCTTCCAGAAGTTCTATGCATATAAAACAATCTATGCATAAATTTATTTACTTTAATATTAAAGAATAACATTATACATTACATCCTATAATTCGATTTCAGAGTTCTTTAAATTATAGGTAATAATGAATTCTACTTAGGGCAATAAAATATTTTACATGATGGAATATGATTTCATATCCGTATCCATAAAACTCTTGTTAGTTATAGAAATGTTACACCCTAATGAGTAAAAGGAATGCCTCATAAAATTTGTCACTGAGTCTCTAATTTATTTTGACAAGCATATTTAATTTCAATCAATTATGAATTTGTTTAATAGCAAACTAGTAAATGTGGATAACATTTCTTAAAAGTTATTACCTTAATATTATGAGATCTTATTATAATTGTGCTGTTTTGATGAAATGTATGGAGACCAGTGAACTTCCTACGCTGTGGACTAGTACAAAACCATTAGATGTGTGAGTACTGACAGGATTCCACAGTTTAAAGAGGGATGTCTCTAATTTTGTGCAAAGAACTCCTTTTTTTTTTTTAAACTGAAGACTTGAGCTCCTGAGGGGGTGACATTGAGAGCTGAGCACGAGCAGCAAAGGAGGAGGTTATCCGCGTGCGCCTCCTCCCATCGGTGGGGATTCCAGGAGCCGAGAGAAAGCGGTGGAGTCATCCAGGAGGTTCCAGTCCTCTGTTCGGTGGGTGGGAGCTGAGCGATGGGCTGTGACCAAGGACCACGCTCTTCTGCTCTTGCTTCTCTAGGGACGCTCCTTTGGACGAGTTAGGAGAGAGTGTTTGAGAAGAAGCAAAATTGTTAAAACTTAACCCTCTTGGGAACGTCTGGAAACTGTTTCTGAGCGGCTCGTTTCTTCCACCCGCTCTTCCAGGTTTGCCTCTGCCAGGTTCCGTCTGGGGGATGCGTTTCCCGAAGAATTGACGGAATGTCTGCATGTCGCATCGACACACCGCGGCACCGAGCTGCCCATGAGGCGTGACTTTCTGTTACTTTCAGCAGCTCTTTGCTCGCTCCTCCGGCCCAGGGCACGGCGTGCAGGGGCGGCTGCCCGCAGGCGTCTCTAGACTTTTGCTGATGGCTCGTGCCTTGGTTTCTTTTGATCCTGTGGCTTCTGGTCCTGCTCCCGAGGCAGGACTTCATGGCAGGAGCTCTGGGCCCATTCCCCCCGACCCGGGACGTCCAGGTCAGAGGCGGCTCTTGTGCAGCAGCCACACCTCCACTCTCGGCAGCACCCGCGCAGACACCCTGATCTATGGTGGCCCCTTTCTCACTGCGCTTAGCGGTGCCCTCAGCGTTCTTTTCAGGGAGAGGACAAGAATCTAGTCCCGATACCCTTTTTTTTTTTTTCCTTCTTAGATATTTTTATTAATTTCAGAGAGGAAGGGAGAGGATGAGAGAGATAGAAACATCCATGATGAGAGAGAATCGTTGATGGGCTGCCTCCTGCACACCCCACACCGGGGATCAAGCCCGTAATCCAGGCTTGTGCCTTGACCGGGAATCAAACCCTGACCTCCTGGTTCATAGGTCAACACTAAACCATGGAGCCACGCCGGCCGGGCTAGTTCTGATATCTTGAAGTTTGTTTATAAAATGAGAATGAATTTGGTCTTATGTCCGAGCTGAAGAGATAATACTCATAGTAAGTTAAGGTCAATTCCTTTGAGATGAGTCACTTCAGTATGTGCCTTTATTTTTATTGTTTAATGTATCTTTCTTGTTGAAAGTGTTACAGATGCCCCATTTATACCCCCATTGACCCCTCCCCCCGCACCCACTCCCCATATGTGCTTTGGTTGTCTTCTCTTTCCTGGTCTTGATGTTGCCCTCACGATCCCACCCCCGATGCTTTGGCGTTAGATTTCCTTGTGCTCTGCCTTCCTTTTGCTTACGCCGCAGGCCCAGCAGGCCTCTCTGGAGAGGGGAGGAGTACCGGGCAGTGGCTCACACCTGATTTAAAAGGTTTTAGTCCCGGCTCTGCCCTTTGTAAGCTCGGTCGTTTAAACCTATCCAGTCTGCTTTTCTCCTCTCCGAATGAGAGCTGCTATACCTGACCTATGAAGCAATCGGCGCGAAAGCACGCTTCTGCTCGGCACTGCATAAATGCTGGGCATCAACCGGCGAGGATTCCACTTCGGCATCCACCTGCGGGGCGGAAACCGTGTGCCTGTCGCCGAAAGCGGGGACGTTGGATTCATCAGAACGCTGGCTGCGCCTGCTCTCACTGGTCAGGTGTTTTCAATCCGAGGGACGTCCTCTGCAGGGGAGCAAGCCCATGGAGACTCCTGCCGGTGCTCCGAGGCTCAGGGCCTCCCGGGCTCCTGCCTACACAGCTTCCGGACATAAAGAGACCGTCCCTGAGTCCTCGGCCCCATCGCTGCATCGCTGGTTAGACGTCACGACCAGCTGGTCCCAGGTGTCGCTGGGGGATGGTCTCTCTCTCTCCTTCAGCCAGAGTCCAGGTTGGCTTCCCAGTGGATTTCACCGGATTTGAGTTGGGATTGCAAACGCATTTGCCTTCATCCCAGACACTGTTCAGCCGACCTTATCAGACAGCCCAGCGAGGACGCCGGTGAAGACTGCTCACACGCACGTTATCCCAGCTGAAACACACGCCACACGGCCCTGCTGCCTGCGGCCTTTCTGTAACCCAGGCCTGTCTCCCGGCTCCGGGTCAGGGTTCGAATGACACGGACACTGAGCAAGTGGCAGCCGATGGACGGTCGTCACGGCAGCCTGCGGCCTGCTCTGCGGACACAGGTGAACCGGGTCCGTCGGATTCTCGCTCTTGGGAATTTGAAGAGGAAAAACTCCCGAGTTCCTGAGCCACTAGAGCAGCAGCCGAGAGGACGCTGGTGGGTGGTTGAGGCACGGAAGTCACGTGGAAACTGCAGTAAAGAGGGGGCCCGGAGCGGACCAACAGAGGGGCCCCCCAGCAGAGGAGCGGCGCGGCAGGAGGGGAACGGTGACCGGGGCAGCTGACGCGGCTCGTGGTGGAGAGGAGAGCCAGCCGGAGCGATTCTGGCCCCGTCCCGTCCTCACAGCAAACGCCCGTCAGCTGCTAAACACGCAGGACCTCTTCCTGCCTACTTCGCCGCGTGACCACGAACAGGGTCCAGTCCAGTGGTGCCGGGCAGTCACACCGTGTTCTGACGCTGATGTTGAATACTTCCCGGGTAAGAGACATGCAGTGCTGGGCCATGAACTCAAGTTTTATTAGGACCCGTGACTTTTAAAATGTTTGTTACTGATTTTTTACCGAGAGGAAGGGAGAGGGACAGAGAGTTAGAAACATCGATGAGAGAGGAACATCCATCATCTGCCTCCTGCACACCCCCTACTGGGGATGTGCCCGCAACCAAGGTACATGCCCTTGACCGGAATCGAACCTGGGACCCTTCAGTCTGCAGGCCGACGCTCTATCCACTGAGCCAAACCGGTTAGGGCAGGACCCGTGACTTTTAACACATGACTGTGTCATTAGTGTTTGGAAAATTTATGGTGGCAGTCAGGCCTGAGAGATTAGAAGGAGTGTTTTTGTTTTATTGTAAATAAGCCCAGAGTCGTTTTTATGTAACAAACCTGGAAAGCACTGGCCCCGGTTTGGAGTGAGCCCGGAGCCGGTGCCAGGAGGGCCACAGCAGGCTGAGGAGGAAATGCCCACTTCGCGGCGACCCAGATCCGGGCGACAGAGCGTGAGAGCACCAGCACGGTGTGGGAGGTGTCACAGGTGATGCCGGTGCCTGGCCGTGTCCTGCCTGCCTGTTTTCACTTTTCGATTTCATCAGGAAATGAACGTGGCTTAATTACGTCCTTAAAAAAATTACCCAACCCAGCCGGTGTGGCTCAGTGGTTGAGTGTCTACCTATGAACCAGGAGGTCATGATTTGATTCCCGATCAGGACACAGGCCCGGGTTGTGGGCTTGATCCCCAGTGTGGGGCGTGCAGGAGGCAGCCGATCCATGATTCTCTCTCATCACCGATGTTTCTATCTCTCTCTCCCTCTCCCTTCCTCTCTGAAATCAATAAAAACGTATTTTTAAAATAATTGTTATCTAGAAAGAGAAATTTATTTTTTGTAAATAGTAAAGGTCAGAAATTGAAAATAGCGGGTATGTTGCATTTACGATTGTGTTCTAAGAATAGGTTGCAATTTTGTTTTACCTTCTAAACGTATTGCAGAAAGATCTAAAACAGTAACCAGGCTTCTATAAAAGCACACACACGTACCTGGCTGGCGTGGGTCAGTGGCTGAGCAGCGACCTATGAACCAGGAGGTCAGGGTTCGATTCCCAGTCAGGGCACAGGCCCGGGTTGTGGGCTTGATCCCCAGTGTGGGGCGTGCACAAATATGTGTAAAGCTGAGCAGCCATGAAGAGAGGCATTCTGGCTGCAATACCAGGAATGTGCGTATATTTGTGTTTTCCAACATCAGATGTGATTTAAAGGCTGCTCTGCACTACAGTTTGGAAATGTAAATTGTTCTGTCTCCTCTAAAGACAGCTTGTCTTTTCCAAAATCCTTCCGTCGCAATATTTATTACTGATTTTATCGCATCTGATTTATGTTATTTTCATAACTTGCTTCTGGAGGTAAAATTGTTCTCAGTTAAAGAGTAATTTAAACCCCGTCTTCCCAGGCTGTCACGGCCCTGTGGTGGCATGGCACGTTTTAAAAGTCGGTTTTACTTGGGGGCGATCATATTTCCGAGCTGGCAGCTCTAAATGACATCACCGCTCGCCAGGAGAGAGTTCACCTGGTAAGAAGCACACCGGAACCAGCCAAGCGGGAAGGGGTTTTAATTTATATTTCATTAGAGCTGCAAGCGTGTGCTGCTCTCTCAGGGATATTCCTCTTCCAGATTGCTTTCTGCGGAGTTTGAGGCACTTGTTTGCTTTATGGAGCCATAACCCTGGGGAGGTGTTTTTGCCGTTTAATTTTCTATAACTGATGAAAATTGCGAGGGACAAATGCACCAACTTTTTGAAATTATACATTGAATGATTTTAAAAAAAGTCAGGAAAAAACTGAAATATAATAATCTGGAAACTGTCATTTTAGCACAGGTGGTGGAATAGTGATGTAGTAATTTTGATTTTAGTTCTACCTGTATAGAACAAAGTCAGAAAACAGTTAATCCATTTCTATAACGTAGTGTGGAAACTCAGATTATTTAATTGAAGAAAACATGTTTTTACCAAGTGGGAACATTCACTGACTGACTTTGAGAAGAGTTGGACCTCACAGTTGTTTAAGAATTTAGATTCTATTGTGACTATGTGTTTTTTTAAGTTTATGTCAAGCCAGTAACTCCTTTGCTTTCAATATTTTTAATTGATTAATCATGGAAGGATGGTTCCTTTTCAAAAGAGAGATGTTTTTCCTTATATAATCTCTGCTATATTTTGTAATATTTCTTGCTAATACTGAGCCTGAGGAAGAAGATACCAAAAGGCCTTCTAGTGGCTAACCGGGCCTTTATTGATTGATTGATTGATTGATTGGCTTACTCACTAGTTAACTGAGCCCTAATTTAGGCCACAAACTGCACTTTAAGTCGAACCCTGCCCTGAACTGCCCGCCTGCACGGGGTTCATCCAATGGCATTATAACCAACTTGACGGAGAGGTCCCCCCAACCAGAGCTGCGCAGGCATAGTCCCCCTCAGCATCTTCACTGGCCAATCAGAGTGGCCCCACTCCAGCCAATCAGGGCAGTGCTTTTTGGACCAATCACTGTGAGGATTGGGCACCCTCATTTGCATGAGGACAGACCCCTGGGCGGGACCAGGTGGGGAATCCCCTCGGGGTCAGCGCCCCTCCGGCTGGGGGCGCCCTTGCCCTTGACCTTGGAGGCTGAGACTGTGCTCCCCGGGCTGGAGCCGAACCGGGCTGGAGCGGAACCGGGCTGGAGCGGAACCAGGCAGGATTCCTCGCGGGACCAGGCAGCAGGAGCCTGCCGGCGGGGCCCCTGAGGGGTCAGACCCGCACAGACGGAGGGAGCGAGGACAGGAGCTCAGGTTGGGCTGTGACGCTGTCCGGCTGGTCCGGCCCGCTGGCCCACGGCTGGGCTGGCCCCACGGAGCTGTGTGCGCTGAAGTTCCCTTCTCCCCAGTCGGGGGTTCCCGTTGGCCTTGGATCGGTGGCCGTGAGCGGGGGCTGACAGCATGGAGGCCGCACGATGGCCTTCACAGCGCGGAGCGCAGACCCCGTGCAGCCGCTGAGGAGCAGGACCCTCGCTGAGCTCTGCGGGGCCGCCCGTGGCTGCAGATCGGGGCCCGGCCTCTGCAGACAGGAGCACGGGGAGTCTTGGGACACAGGCTGCGGCTCCCGGACCACAGAACGAAGGAGGGCGGGGAGCTCTTCCCAGAGCTGAGTCAGGGGCAGTTCCAGCGTCTGCACACACATTTGGTTCCTAAACTAGACCCGTGGTCGGCAAACTGCGGCTCGCGAGCCACATGCGGCTCTCTGGCCCCTTGAGTGTGGCTCTTCCACAAAATGCCACGGCCTGGGCGAGTCTATTTTGAAGAAGTGGCGTTGGAAGAAGTTTAAGTTTAAAAAATGTGGCTCTCCAAAGAAATTCCAGTCGTTGTCCTGTTGGTATTTGGCTCTGTTGACTGATGAGTTTGCCGACCACTGGGCTAGCCCAAGGTCAGTGTCGGGTTCAGATGCAGTGCCTTTTCCTAGAGGTCGATGTCCCTCCGCGAGGAGGGAAGGAATGTGCACGTGAAGTTCTTCTTACTTCCTTGGCGTCAGAGGGATGTGAGCAGAACATGAACCCGGGACTCTAAAGTAAAACACTGTTTCAATGTCATTAGCTGCAAGAAAGAGGAATGCAGCACAAACCATAAACTCTAATTTAGACTCATTTTAAAAAATATATTTTATTGATATTTTACAGAGAGGAAGGGAGAGGGATAGAGAGAAACATCGATGAGAAACTTTGATCAGGTGCCTCCTGCACACCCCCCACTGGGGATGTGCCCGCAACCAAGGTACATGCCCTTGACCGGAATCGAACCTGGGACCCTTCAGTCCGCAGACCGACGCTCTATTCACTGAGCCACACCGGTTAGGGATAGACTCATTTTTTAGCTGATCAAGACCCATACAAGTTTCACGTAATTCCATGAGATCAGAATGCCTCATGCCCAGCAGCACAGCTTTGACTCAACATTGAACTTACGATGGTAACGTTTCGTGCTTTGACACTCCAGCCCTTTATGAGTGAAAGCCCGAGAATCAATGCCATGGCTGCTTCTGTGCTGGTAACTAATCCTAAGCGGGGGAAGATGTAGGAGGCAGGTGGGTTCAAGTTTCCTTTGAATTTTGCACAGTTCTTTATTTGCCATAAATGTATTTCTTAAGTGATGAGGCAAAAAAACGAAAACAACGATCTTGAACAAGCACCCTGCTCTCTGATGAAGGAAGACATTTAGTCAAGAGAAGCAGTTCCAAGGAAGAGTCGAGAGAGGGACTTACTTTCAGAGAACTTGTCTCGCCGGCAACAGGGATAAGGAAGCGAGTGGATCGTGGCTTGCGACTGGCGCCTGGTCCTGGCGATGGTGCAGGCGTTTTCCCCCGGTGACAGCCTGGGGCCCGAGCTCAGCCGGTTCTGTGCGTTGATTTCCTACCGGCACGTTCCTGTCGCCCACGAGGCCCAGGCCGCCTGGGAGGCTGCGGAGGGCTCTGCTGGGTTGAGGATTACTGAGGTTAAAGGAACTCAGTCACTTAGTGCACATGTGATGGGAGCTCAAGCGGTTCTGACTGTGGCTGTGAACAGGAGTAACCCCGACGGTTGCCAGTTAAATGCAAGTCGCACATCAGGGACGCCAGGCTTCTTACTGACAGGAGGAAAGCCCTTTTATTTGGTCCCTAATGAACAAAATACCCTGACGAACACAACAGGTCCAGAGACATGGAAGCCTGCCCCAGACCGAGGATCCTCAGTGGGGAGGGGAGGGGAGGGGAGAGATCAACTGAGGAACTTGTCTGCATATATGCTTCACCTGTGGACACAGACAACAAGGTGGTGAGGGCCTGGGGTGGGGGTGGGAGGGGGAGGAGGGGCCAATGGGAAAAAAAGGGAGACATCTGTAATACTTTCAACAATAAAGATAAATTAAAAAAGAGAAATAATAGGAAGAAGAAAGCAATTTTATTTGGTTATGACACATGAAGGCATATATATATATATATATATATATATATATCTTCAAAATGTCATTAAGGTTTGTTACCTAGGGTGGGATTATGATCTTAGCTCTCACTACTTTTGGTTTTAGAGAGCAAAATGCTGACTTAAGAAAGATAAGTGAATGAATAAAGTCCCTCCCCATGAGCAGTGCATACGAAGAGCATGTTGGGAAAGCTGTTTTGTTTAAAGCCCTTATCATAATGACAAAAGGCCAAGAGGCGTCATGACCAAAACGACCAAACAACTGGTCACTAGGAGGTGCACGGAGCACCTCTTGGCCCAGCGTCCCGCAGGAGGCGGGGTGCCTCCTCACAGCGGTGGGGGGCGGGGGGTGGGGGGCGGGAGGCGGGGCGCCTCCTCGCGCGATTTTGCACGCTGGGCCCCTAGTGCTATCAGAACAACAATGTCCCGAACAGCTCTCATGCTGAGAAGATATGAGTCAGACACAGAAGGCCAAGTCCTAGCATTCGTTCACCCGCTCAGTCACTCACTGTTGACCGAGCTCTTACTGGTGCAGCCTATGCCAGGGCCAGGGACGCAGTCCTTCCGGCTCCTTAGGTGTAGTATGGTTACTGCTTCTGCCCAAGTATGCATACCTCATGTTCTCAAGGGCTTCGTGGCTTCCTGTGGAACATCCCCAGGTGTACTATTGGCTTTGAAAGATCATTTTAGTTTGATGCCATCTGATTTCTGTAGTTTTTTCTTTTGTTTCCTTTGCCTGAAGACACGTATTTTAAAAAGTATCCTTAAGAGCCATGTCGGAGATTTTACTGCCTATGCTTTCTTCTAGGAGTTCTCTGGTTTCGGGTCTACATTTAAGACTTCAGTCCATTTTGAGTTTGTTCTCCTATACGGTGTAAAAAGGTGATCCGGTTTCATTCTTTTGCGTGTGTTTGTCCTGTTCCCTTAGCACCATTTGTTGAAGAGACTGTCTTTACCCCATTGTATATTGCTTTCTTTATCTTAGATTAATTGACCAGATAGGTGTGGGTTTATGTCTGGGCTCTCTATTCTGTTCTGTTGATCTACTAGTATGTGTCTGTTTGTAATGCCAGTACCATGCTGTTTTAATTACCATAGCTTTGTAGTATAGTTTAATACCAGGGAGTTTGATGCCAGCAACTTTGTTCTTCTTTCTCAAGATTTCATTGGCTATTCTGGGTCTTTTGTGGTCCCATATGAAATTTAGGATTATTTGTTCTAGTTCTGTGAAAAATTCCATTGGTATGTGAGTAGGGATTAACACTAAATCTGTAGATTTCTTTGGGTAGTATGGACATTTTAATGATGTTAATTCTTCCTATTCATGACATGGTGTACCCTTCCATTTATTTGTATCTTTTTCAGTTTCTTTCTTCAATGTCTTGTAGTTTTCTGAGCACAGGTCTTTTATCTCCTTGATTAAATTTATTCCTAATATTTTATGGTTTTTGATGCAATTGGAAATGGAATCGTTTGCTTCATTTCTCTTTCTGATAGTTTGGTTTTGTACAGAGAAGGAAACCATCCATAAAACAGAGAGGGAACCTACTAAATGGGATAAGATATTAGCCAAAGATATATCCAAAATATATGGAACCCATGCAACTTAATATAAAAAAAAAAATCACAAAAAACACAAACAACTGACTAAAAAATGGGCCAGGGGACCTGAAGAGATTTCTTCAAAGAGAACACACAGATGGCCAATAGACAGATGGAAAGTTGCTCAACATCACTAATCATCAGGGAAATGCAAATTAAAAACAGTATCACCTTACACCTATCAGAATGACTATCATTAATAAAGCAACAAACAACAAGTGACTTGGTGAGGATGTGGAGAAAAGGGGACCCTCGTGTACTGTTGGTGGAATGGTAAATTGATAAAACCTCTTTGGAAAACAATAGGGAGAACTAGAATATGGCCCAGCAATGTTAATTCTGGGTATTTTTCTGAAGAAATCAAAAACACTACATCGTTAAGATAATATATACCCCTTTGTTCATTGCAGCATTATTTATAGTAGCCAAGACATGGAAATAACCTAAGTCTTCGTCATTAGACTAATGGACAAAGAAGTGGTACCTATAAACAATGGAATATTACCCATAAAAAGAAAGAAATTTTGCCATAGATGGACGTAGAGGATATTATGTTGAGTGAAATAAGTCGGGCAGAGAAAGACAAATGCCATATCATTTCACTTATATGCTGAATCTAAAAGTAAACAAAAAAAAATGAACAAACAGAACTCACAGATACAGAAAACAAACTGATGGTTGCCCAATGGGAGGAGGGCTAGGGTGGGTGAAAAAGGTGAAGGGATTTAGAAGGACCAATCACCGGGTGAAAACAGTACACAGGTACCATGCACCGACTGCTCGTGCCCTGGAGCTCCTGCAACCGTCACGGGACGTGAAGGCAGCATAGGGTACATGGTCGATGATGGAGTAACCGTGTGGGGTATCAGGTGGGTCTCAGAAAAAGAGATCAGGGACAGTAAAATCATAGGGGTACGAAGTAGTGCTTAGTGCCTGGCCAGTGTGTCTCAGCAGTTGAGCATCGACCCCGGAACCAGGAGGTCGCCGGTTCTATTCCAGGTCAGGGCACAGGCCTGGGCTGCAGCCCAATCCCCAGTGGGGGGCGTGCGAGAGGCAACCGATGGATGATGTTCCTCTCATTGATGTTTCTGTCTATCCCTCTCCCTTCCTTCCTCTAAAAATAAATAAAAACATTTAAAACAAAACAAAAAAGTGGTAGCTAGTGAGATAGCCAAGACATACACACACACACACACACACACACACACACACACACATCATAGCTCCCAGCTCATAGGGACTTGCTACATTTTAACTTCTTTGCCAGTTCTCCATACCTGCCTGGCTTAGGTTTTGATGTACATTGAGCTTTGAAGAATAGCCGAAGGTCTTTAACGTGGCTGGCTAACAGAAATTACTAAAATTTACTTTCCATAAAAATAAAACCACTGCAATGAAGCAAAAAAAATGATAAATTAACTATAGTTATGAAGTATTTTTAATATATAAACACAAATTTAAAATATGCCTGGAGATGTTTAATGTCAAATCATTTTTTGGCATGTTTTATACAATTAATCCTAAGGTTAATGCCTCTAGATGGGTTATTCATTATAAATGAAAAAGTATGGATTTGCTCAAAATATATAAAATGTAAGTAGTAGGATAAAAAAAAACTATGCATGTTGTAAAGTTAAAATAAAAATAAATTTAAAATAGGAAGAAAAAGAAAAATGATGGGAGATGCGTGCAGGTGTAACTTCCTGGGTCTGATGGGAAGACATAAACCACATGAACAGCTGTGTGGACGTGCTCAGTTTCCAGAATAAAATGCACGATGACGGTCGGTATGATGTCCCTTTATCAGGCCAACATGACGCCGTGATGAAACTTCAGAAATACGAGGCCGGGGACAGGGCCGGGGGATTTACAGGCCGTGTCACCTTCACGTGACGAAATGCTCTTTCTCTTCAGCGTGGAGCCGGGCAGAGCCGTGGCAGAAACTGCGCGTTTGTTATATTTCAAAAGTGGCTTTCAATGAAACTGTACACACATAGGCATTCACTTCCCTTACTGTGTAAAGTACATTATCTTATGTATATAAATACACATATATTTGTCCTTTATTTTTAAAAAAATATATTTTATTGATTTTTTTTACAGAGAGGAAGAGAGAGGGATAGAGAGTTAGAGACATCAATGAGAGAGAAACATCGATCAGCTGCCTCCTGCACACCTCCTACTGGGGATGTGCCCGCAACCAAGGTACATGCCCTTGACCGGAATCAAACCTGGGACCCTTGAGTCTGAAGGCCGACGCTCTATCCACTGAGCCACACCGGTTTTGGCTATTTGTCCTTTATTATACAAGTGATATTTATGAGCTTATTATTTGTCTCATTGTAGGGAGTTAAGGAATGGGAATGGAGTGTTTTGTTAGAAAATAATTTAATTGATAGTAAAAAGAAAGTGTACAAAAAACAAGTTGCGATGGAAGGATAAATACGAATCAGCGGAGCAAACAGGGAAGGGAAGACTGTTTCCCGTGGAGGGAACAGCATGTGCAAAGGTTGTGGCTGAAGGAACTATGGCGCGTGTGACGGGCTGAGTGAGTCCCCGCTACAGGCATGTCGAAGTCCTATTTCCCAGCGTCTTATTTAGAAATTGGGTTGTTGCCAATATAACTAGTTGTTAAAATGAGGTCAGGCTGGAATGAGAGGAGCCCTCGCTCTGGTGTAACTGGTGCCCTAATAAGAGGAGGAGGAGAGACACAGAGATAGAGGAGGGGAGGATGTCATGTGGCCTGGAGGCGGAGCCTGAAGTGCCTGAGCTACACCCCGAGGACCATGTTGGTACCTGGTGACCACCAGCTGCCCCGAGGACCAGGAAGGAGGCTCCCTGGCAAGGTCCGAGGCCGGGGCTCTGGCCACACCCTGACTTCAGACCTCTGGCCTCGGGGCCGCAGGACAGTGATTTCCTGTTCTGTTATTTCAAGCCGCCGGGTTGTGGTATTTTGTGATGACAGACCTCGGGAAGGAATGTGGCCGGTGTGAGGGGAAAAAGTAATGTGGCTGGAGAGGGAGGCTAGGAGCAGTCAGTGGAGGGGGCCGGCAGGGCCGGGTCATGCTGCCACATGGGCACTGTATGGCATGGCAGGATTTTGGTCTCTAAGATCAATATGAAATCCCTGAATGATTTTAAACGAATACTTGACTTGACTGCATTTGTTTTCTGAAAAGATTAATCTAGACTGGAATGGAGGCAAAGTGAAGGTTGAGAGACCACGTAGAAGGCTAGTACAGTAGCCGAATCTCAGAGAGTAGGTGGGGGTGGGTGGGTAAAGTTGTTTGCATATATGGTTAACCCATGGACACAGACTGAAAGCCAGGGGCGGGGGTGGGGGCTGGCTAGAAGGGATCAACGGGGAGAAAAGGGGACATATATATAGTACTTCCAACAATCAAGATTTTTTTAAAAAAAGGTAATGAAAAAGTGACTGCTGGGGCCTGAACGTTTGTGTCGCCTCCAGATCTATATGTTGAGGCCCTAACGTCCACGTGATGGTGTCAGGAGGTGGCCCTTGGGGGGTGGTTGTGTTTTATGGAGCTCTGAGGGGGAGCTCTCGTGCGGGGAGCGTGAGGGAGGAGACCAGAGCCCCTCCCCCTCCAGGAGCAGGGCGGAGGAAGGCCAGGTGGACACCCAGCGAGCGGGCAGCCCCTTGCAGGCCAGGAAGAGGGCCTTCGCCGGACACCGAGTCTGCAGGCGCCTCGACCCGGAACGGTCTGCCGTCTGAAGTTCAGACTCTAAGCCAGCAGCTCTGGCCTTTCCTCACAGCAGTCTGCACGAAGACAGGGACCTGAGGAGATCGCGGTTTAGATCTCGAGGGAGATTGAAGAAAGTGAATTGGATAGATGGCTGAAGACTGAATAACAGGAAGGAGGTGGTATCGAGGCTGACTCGCCCAGCTCTGCCTTGTGTGCTGGTTGGAGGGTGGTGCGTTCACTGTTAGAGGATATTGGAAGGGGGCAGCGTTTGGGGGAGAGTGTAATGATTTGATCACATGAGTTCCAAGTGCCCCTGGGACAGCAGCCGGTGGCGGCACCTGAGCCTTGCAGGTGCATGTTTCCCGTTTGTCCGGGACTGTCCTGGTTTATAACCTGCCCGCCAGCCTAATTACCAATGGCAGCTCCTTCCACTCTCAGAAGTACTCCGATTTGGGCCGTAAACTAAGTGATTACTCTAGTTACAAATGACTAATTCCTCCACTTGGAACTGGAAGGAAACCGGAATATGTCACCCTAAAATATGCCTCTTAGAAAATTATTTTGGGCTGAAAGCAATTAAGAGTAATAAACGCAGGAAAGTGCTCTCTACTCCCCACCCCAACCTTTTACCTAAAGGCAAGATATACCGTATTTTCCGGCGTATAAGACGACTGGGTGTACAGAAGATTTTCCTGGGTTAAAAGGTCGTCTTATACGCCGGAAAATACGGTAAATTCCCCTTTGCTGGAGAGGACTCTGTTTTTTTTTTTTTTCCTTGCTTGCTTTTTTGTTATTGTCTAAAGATTTACATATGTCTCCTTTTTCCCTGATTGACCCCCCCACTCCAGCCATTCCCATTCCAGGCAGGCCCCCACCGCCCCAGTGTCTGTGTCCATTGTTATGCTAATGTGCATGCGCACAAGTCCTTTGGTTGCTCTCTAACCTCCCTCCCTGCCATTTGTCTCTGGATTTGTTTTTGTTCATCAGTTTATGTTGATCATTATATTCCACAAATGCATGAGTTCATGTGATATTTATCTTTCTCCGACTGGCTTATTTCGCTTAGCATAATGCTCTCCAGGTCCATCCATGCTGTTGCAAATGGTAGGAGTTCCTTATTTTTTTACCACAGCGTAGTATTCCATTGTGTAGATGTACCACAGTTTTCTAATCCACTCATCTGCTGATGGGCACTTAGGCTGTTTCCAAATCTTAGCTATGGTCAATTGTGCTGCTATGAACATAGGCGTGCATATATCCTTTCTGATTGGTGTTTCTAGTTTCTTGAGATATATTCCTAGAAGTGGGATCACTGGGTCAAATGGGAGTTCCATTTTTAGTTTTTTGAGGAAACTCCATACTGTCCTCCACAGTGGCTGCCCCAGTCTGCATTCCCAACAGCAGGGCACAAGGGTTCCCTTTTCTCTGCATCCTCGCCAGCATGTGTTGTTTGTTGATTTATTGATGTTAGCCATTCAGACAGGTGGTGGGCGGTAAGCAGAGAGTTTGTTGCTGGTTCAATGAGTGAAAGATCCATGTTATGCCTTATGTGTTTTGCCATGTAGCTGCAGATTGAGGAGGAGCCCAGCGATTTAGGGAACGCACAGGGAACAGATTTGAAGAGAATAAAGGTGACATTCTCTGCCAATCATGTAGAGACAGCGAGTCTGACGGACAAAGTTCCTCCAGTGCCATCTTTAGGGATCTGGTCCTTTGGCATCATGGGGTTCTGGCTCGTTACCAGATCATTGCTGTTGTCTTATCTATCTGTCTATCTATCTATCTATATCTATCTATCTATATCTATCTATCTATCTATCTATCTATCTATCTATCTATCATCTATCTATAGCTATCTATCTATATCTATCTATCTATCATCTATCTATCATCTATCAAACATCTATCTATCTAACATCTATCTATCTATCTATCTATCTATCTATCTATCTATCTATCTATCTATCATCTATCTATCTATCATCTATCAATCACCTATCATCTATCTATCTATCTATCTATCTATCTATCTATCATCTATCTATCTATCTATCATCTATCTATCTATCATCTATCAATCACCTATCATCTATCTATCTATCTATCTATCTATCTATCTATCTATCATCTATCTATCTATCTATCATCTATCTATCTATCATCTATCAAGCATCTATCTATCTAACATCTATCTATCTATCTATCTATCTATCTATCTATCTATCTATCTATCATCTATGAAACATCTATCTAACATCTATCTATCTATCTATCATCTATCTATCTATCTATCTATCTATCTATCTATCTATCTATCATCTATCTATCACCTATCTATCTAACATCTATCTATCTATCTATCTATCTATCTATCTATCTATCTATCTATCAAACATCTATCTAACATCTATCTATCTATCTATCTATCTATCTATCTATCATCTATCTATCTAACATCTATCTATCACCTATCTATCTAACATCTATCTATCTATCTATCTATCTATCTATCTATCTATCTATCATCTATCTATCAATCAATCATCTATCAATCAATCATCTATCTATCTATCTATCTATCTATCATCTTATTTATTTTGTCAGTATCTTATTCTACAGACCCCAACTCCTCAGTGCCACAGGGTCTTCGGTACTGACTGAACCGGTCTGATCCACGTGGAGATTTAATCATATTCTCCAGGTCCTACCAGAGCACCCATCCCTGCGCATCTAACCTTCCCCTGAATAGCAGCAATGTGGGGTGCAGCATCCCAAAGCCCGGTTGGCAGAGAGGCTGTCCCCGCCCCGGGCTTACCGGCCCAGGGGCTGCAGGGGCGGGGTGTTCACTAGAATCTGGAGCAGGAGTTTCGGAGGATCGCCTGCCGGGGCCTGAGGGAAGTACCAGTCTCCCAGGGGACAGAGGAGCAGGAGGGTAGAGGGGATCCCAGGGGACAGAGGAGCAGGAGGGTAGAGGGGATCCCAGGGGAGGAGGAGCAGGGGGCGTAGAGGGGATCCCAGGGGAGGAGAAGCAGGGGGCGTAGAGGGGACCCCAGGGGAGGAGAAGCAGGGGGCGTAGAGGGGATCCCAGGGGAGGAGGAGCAGGAGGCGTAGAGGGGATCCTAGGGGACAGAGAAGCAGGAGGCGTAGAGGGGATCCCAGGGGACAGAGAAGCAGGAGGCGTAGAGGGGATCCCAGGGGAGGAGGAGCAGGGGGCGTAGAGGGGATCCCAGGGGAGGAGGAGCAGGGGGCGTAGAGGGGATCCCAGGGGAGGAGGAGCAGGGGGCGTAGAGGGGATCCCAGGGGAGGAGAAGCAGGAGGCGTAGAGGGGATCCCAGGGGAGGAGGAGCAGGGGGCGTAGAGGGGATCCCAGGGGAGGAGGAGCAGGGGGCGTAGAGGGGATCCCAGGGGACAGAGAAGCAGGGGGCGCAGAGGGGATCCCAGGGGCGCACAGAGGACTGAGAGGGTGATGATGAGAGGGAAGAATCCTGGGAAAGGGAAGGAGGATGGTCATTTCCAAATCGATTACTTTGTGGAACTGACGCGTTACTGACCACGCTCCCTCTCTTCCTCACGGCTTCGTTCCTATATCTCCCTAATGCAATCTCCTCTGTGACAAACCACGTCCCTTCAGTCCCGAGGTCAGAAGTTTGATGGCAGACCACACGCACCCCTGCACTCGCACACACAGACGCGTACTAATTCACTGCAAGTATTGTTTCTCCTCAGAATTACTGTAGATCGTGATACAAAATAACCCAGCTGTGTTCTGTTCTGCCGTAAGTTTTCCCGGGAATGAGAGAATTCTGGGAAGTTTACGTGTTTGGAGGGAGGAGCTGGCCCCACTCCATGAAGTACTAGTGTAACACACGTGACGTTAGAGACCAGAGTGCCTTCCTTTCTCATGCTGTTCGGGATTTCAGTGAATATAAGCTTAGGTTAGAGCTTATATTCCCATGTGCCATATGCGACCTTCAAAGCAATAGTGATGTCGGTTAGGCCGTTGTATGCCTTGCATCTCACACGCACATTTTACATGCACAGTGCATTAAAACGGGGGTCTCGGTCATTTGAAGAAAGAGAAGTACTTTTTGATTATGAGGCCAGATTCCTTTGACGGAGAGAGAGAGGGAGGGATTGGATTCATGTAGCCTTGAAGCGCTTTGGCATCAGGGGCATATATTTTTCAAAAGGCCTGGCTCTGAAGAGGGTGTTATTGTTGGTTTGTGTGTCTGATGTTGTATTTGAGGTTAGTCCCACTTGGCTCACCCGGAATTGAACGTGGAGAACCTGAGTGTCAAAGCAAATTCTAACTCTATTCTCTTTCCTCTCTCAGTGGTTCACAGTACTTATTTCCGCCCGGCGACCCCGCTGACCGTGTGTGTGTTGGCTTTTATGGAATTCAGCATTTTGTGTGCTTCCTCTGAGCTTTTATTCAGATTCTTGAAAGGGTTGCACAGTTCCCTCTTCAGGAGCATTCTGAATATGAATCTTTGGCTCCTATTTAAAAAATAGAAATTCCTTTTTTTCTGTCTTCTGTGGCTTCCTGCAAGCCCTGCTCTCCAACAAACGAGGTATTATTCATCCAAGAACTACACGAAAACATTCAGTGTGTGCCCAGACCCGCGTGAAACATGGGTAACACACATGCACATATTCGTTGTCAAAATGGAGAAACTCTTGGACATCGTAAAGAATGTGTGCCCCCAGCACAGGCTGTTTTACACCCTCAGGGTCAGGCCCACCTGTGGCAGGAACTTAGTGTCTGGGGCACCCCTTCTGCCCACCCGAGGGTCACATGCACACAAACACGCCACCTACTGGTGCGTCCTGCCTGGTTCCACCCAGGAGCGGGGAGTCACATGACAGGGGTAACTCCCAATCAGCGAGGATGGGAGGGGTGGAGTTGGTGAGTAAATGCAGGTTCTTTAATTTAATTTAATTTTAATGTATTTTTTATTCCAGTAGGCGGGTTCTGAGAGCATTCTCCACGGCCCTCAGAGAGGTCCCACAGGAACCCGGCCCCAGTTACCTCATTGGCAACTGGTCACCTCCTCACGACTCCCTTCTTCCTCCTTCTCTGCCCATTCCTCTACTTTGCTAAGGGGATCGCTTCCCAAATAAGCCATCGGCACTTAGATCCTGTCTGAGGCTCTGTGTTTGGGAATTCACACTAAGATATTATTTAAACAGCTACAAATGAAAAAAAAAGTTTGTATTGATTTCAAAGAGGAAAGGAGAGAGAGAAACATCTATGATGAGAGAGAATCATTGATCAGCTGCCTCCTGCATGTCCCCTACTGGGGATCAAACCATGACCTCCTGGTTCATAGGTCAACACTCACCACTGAGCCGTGCAGGCCAGGCTAAACAGCTACAAATTTTAGATATCCTTATATTCTCACATCTTCCTTCCTTCCTTCCTTCCTTCCTTCCTTCCTTCCTTCCTTCCTTCCTTCCTTCCTTCCTTCCTTCCGTGCTTTCTTTCTTTCTTGACTGCCAGCAATATATTTTTTCTAGGCTGAACAAGCAAGCAATGAAAAAGAAAGAATGCTTTACAAATATAAATTTGATTTTGTTAAATGTTGTTAATGTATTACACATGAAAGTTACTATTACATCTACTTACATATGCCGATGATCTAATTTTAAATATGAGGACTTCAGTTCATAAGGGGAAAAATTAGCATCTATGGATATTTATAATAGGTCACAGGTAGCTTTACAAAACAGATGAAAAATAAATTGAGAATCAGCAGACCACGTTGAACTTCCTAGTAGCCTATGGCTCTGTGATGCTTCGTGCTAGACCTTGACTTTCAGTAAATATATATATACTGAGTGGCCAGATTATTATGATCTCTGAACACATAATAATCTGGCCACTCAGTGTATATCCTTTATAATAAAAGGCTAATATGCAAATTGTCCTCTAGATAATCATCTTGCTTGATTTTTAAATTTGTGAAAGTCATAAATGATGACCTTGTATCCACTTCACATAACTTAAGAGTTAAGGATAGTGACATGTTTAAAGCAACTAGCAAATACAGATACAGCTAGCAAATAAAAAAACAATAGCATGCCTGGCTGGTATGGCTCAATGTTTGGGCATCCATCCATGCAACCAAGAGGTTGTTGGTTTGATTCCCGGTCAGGGCACAAGCCCAAGTTGTGGGCTCAATCCCCAGTAGGGGGCATGCAGTCTATCTCTCTCTCCCTTTCTCTCTGAAAAATCAATAAAAATATACTTTAAAAAAAAAAGCAAATACAGTATTAGCATTTCCAGAGCTATTTTAGGATGCATTTGTTACTAGCACCCAGATGTGTCCAGCGAGTCCTGTGTGCCCGTGACCACATGTAAAATGGGGAGCCCAGGCTGGTTCCCATGGACCCTGGGAGCCAATGGTGATGTGACTGTGTTTGCAAAATGGGAGGGGCTGAGAGATAAACATCTCTCACCCAGTTCATTTTGATCAAAACATATAAACAAAAGGGAAAAACAATAACCAAAGAACCTTGAACTCCAAACTCCTGTCCCTGCACTAATGGAGACATTTCATAATTCTCGCCCATTTCAGCACCCCGGTTATGGGTGTTTCTAAGATAACGTCAACTTACCTCTGATCTGTGTACTTTGAATTCAGAAATGCGTGCTCTCCAAGGTCTCCTCCTTTACTCCTCAGAGCTTTTTGGTTTCCTGTGGCGTGAAACTACTGTCCACAGACCGTGAAAGACCTGAGTGTTGGCCATTCACCTTGGCCTCAGAGATGTCTCTTGAGCCCACGGGTGGACTCTGCCCATGTTTATAGGCCTAACAGCCCAGTTCTGCTCATGACCACGAGGACTATAGAGGACATGGTCCTAGTCATTGGACGGCTTAGCACAATGTTGGCTTTTTGTTGTTTTTCCACTAAATAGTGAGTGCGTTCCATGTGTCTGTCAGCCTTCCCGTCACCAGCTGCTGTTGTGATCTTTCCAGAACACCTGCTCTAATAGCCTGTCTTGTCTCTAGACTCGGATCCAATGAAATGTGTTAGGGTTTTTGGGGCCAGTGATGCGGGCTGTGAGAGAATTCACAAGTAAAGAGATAGCTGCAAAGAGAAAGTTTATTTTTACTTTCTCCAAAGGGAAAGGGCTAGGGCATTGCTAATCAATACAAAGGCCAGGATCAAAAGCTCTTAGTCCTTCCATCCCCCCTTTTAAAAACCTTGGGCAAGGAAAGGAGGGGGACGGATTTTCCGGCTGCTCCTGTGGCTAGGTGAAATTGAGCAGACATGGGGGGGGGGGGCGGGGGCAGGGGGTTGTTTTTGTTAGTTCTCCAGGAGACAGTCCAGGCAGATGTCCTAGGGAGGTGTCTTACCAGTATTTTTCCCAAGCCTGTAAAACATTCGTAGGGTGAAAGTTATGAAGAGTTCAAGAGAGGCTTGCTGGAGGGGGAGAGGGAAAGGAACTTTCAACTAACTTATCCCTGGGTTGTAAACCAGCAGGGAAGAGGGGTATGCAAGAATGTGACCTTGAAAGTAGCTTATCTTGTCTTGCAGTTTGAACAGAGGGGCTGTTTGAA
The DNA here is from genome assembly GCF_951640355.1 of Cnephaeus nilssonii. Taxonomy (NCBI): domain Eukaryota; kingdom Metazoa; phylum Chordata; class Mammalia; order Chiroptera; family Vespertilionidae; genus Cnephaeus; species Cnephaeus nilssonii. The sequence continues at coordinate 1,000,976 of NC_137081.1, read as the reverse complement.
TCAGAGGAGCTAACCATCTTGGGGTTTAATTACCAGGTGCTTCTCATAAATTGTACAGCAAAGACAAGGAGAGGCCTTCCCCCCCCCATTCTAACAAAATGAAGCCAACAGGCTGGCTAAATTAGTTGATGCTTTCTCAAGATGCTGAGTCATACCAAAATTTGTTATTTTCTAATGGTAGGACCTTTTTTTGCTTCTTACAGTTCTTAAAAGTTACACACACCCACACAGAAATTTTTGCCAAAATTGATGCATAAGGAAAAGCTTGTAAAAGTCCGACAGAAAGCCTATCTCTCTCAAAAGAACTAACGAATTGCAAAGTGCAACTGCAAAGAACAACTTCCTCTCTGCCCTCAATTCCCTGAGCGCGGCTGGGATGGATTCTGTTGCTCTGTAATCCATCCACGGCCTTCAGCTCGAGTTCCTGGCACTTATCTAGAATCCGAGAGATCAAGTAAAATCTTCCTTGTGTTGTTTTTCTCTCTTTTGTACTTTTGTTTCTGTCTCTGGATTTATTTTGTGGTGTGTGTGTTTTTAAACAGAAACAGAACAAAATGCCCCCCCCCCCCCATTTTTTTTTTAAACAAAAGCCGTCTCATGAGAGGTAATTTGTTGTCATTTTATTTTATGAAAAAGAGTTTATTGTGAGATTAAGGATTACAAGGAAGCTATCAATAGGTAAGATTATTTTTCTGCTTTATTGATGGAAATAAAAATGAATGAATCCATATCAGTTTAGCAGCTCACTAATGTCTTAATATCTAGATCAGTGGTTGGCAAATTCATTAGTCAACAGAGCTAAATATCAACAGTACAATGATTGAAATTTCTTTTGATAGCCAAATTTTTTAAACTTAAACTTCTTCTAATGCCACTTCTTCAAAATAGACTCGCCCAGGCCATGGTATTTTGTGGAAGAGCCACACTCAAGGGGCCAGAGAGCCGCATGTGGCTCATGAGCCACAGTTTGCCGACCACTGGCCTAGACATTTCAAATAAAAAAGGTAAATAGGAGTACTAAATATCCCATCATTGTATTACAGAAGCATTTTAAAGGAAATATTTCATATACTAAATGAAATATAGACCTAAACCTTCTATGGGACATAAAATGTGATCTTTGTATGTAAATTGAGTGTTCTGTTACTGAACCACAATATTTTAGTGATGAACCCCTTCACTTTCAGGTTTTTTCTGTTCTACTAATATTAAAGGTTACCTTTTCTTCCATGAAATTTACCATTCTCCAGTGGCAGGGAAAATACTAACTTGTTAGTTCCAGTACAAGGGTACTCAGCAATACAATTTTTTCTTCATAATGGCATATCCACTTTTTAAAATGTCATCCCACAAATAAGTCATCATTGGGAGTTTTAGGTAATCAACAAAAAAAACAAGCCGGCATGGCTCCGTGGTTGAGCGTCAACCTATGAACTTGGAGGTCAGAGTTCGATTCCTAGTCAGGGCACATGCCCGGGCTCGATCCCCTGTAGGGGGTGTGCAGGAGGCAGCCAATAGATGATTTTCTCTCATCATTGATGTTTCTATCTCTCCCTCTCCCTTCCTTTCGCTCTAAAAATCAATAAAAACATATTTAGAAACAAAATGGTGACACAAAGTTATAGAATAAAAAAGATGTTTTCGTTTCTTTTCCATCATATACATATGAATATAACACTATTTACATGTACATAAAGTTATCAATCTAGGTGTAACTCGCTGAGTGTTAGTCTTAGGTTTAGAAAGACTATTAGAGCTAAATTACAACATGCTATTTAATACGGAGAATTCTTCTTCCTTTCCGACCGATGTTCAATGGGTATGCGATGAGTAGAGCAGCGACTTAGTGGACACATCCTATATAATGAAGGGCTAATATGCTAATTAGACAGGAAATGGAATGACCTTCCAGAATGACCTTTGGGACGACCTTCCAGAACAACCAGTGGGCGGGGGGGGGGGGGGGGCAGAGCAGCAAGGGCCGAGGCGGCAGCTGGGGCTGCTGTGAGGGCCGAGCCCCTTGCACTAGTTTTGTGCATCAGGCCTCTAGTTATCCTATATAATAAAAGGCTAATATGCAAATTGAACGGTGGGATGACTGGTCCCGATGAAGCTGGGCTCAGGGCTGGCGAGTGCAGTGGCGGTGGCAGGAGCCTCTCTAGGGTCTGTGGCAGTGCTGAGGACCCCTCAGGGGGACGTTCGACTGCTGGCTTAGGCCCGCTCCCCACAGTCAGACATCCCCCAGAGGGGTCCCGGACTGCGAGAGGGCACAGGCTGGGCTGAGGGACCCCCCGCCCCAACCCCTCCATGCACGATGTCGTGCACTGGGCCTCTAGTATATAAGTAAGTCACGGTCTCTTCCCTTCTAGAACACAACACCTAGTTGGGCTTGAAGCAAGATACAGAAGATAACAGTATGGACGCCAGAAATTGTGTGGGTTCCCTCACGCCTGTGCTTAACGCTCGCAGACGTTGCTGTGCCACGCTCCTCCCTGCGCTCCCCGGAGCCCAGGTGAGGTTCTCGCAGGGACTGGCAGCAGCAGAGTGAAACGTCTCGGGCCCGCCCGGCCGCGCCAGGCTTCTGCTTTCAGAAAAGGGTGCTCCCAGCACCTCTCTGCTGGGCAGGGCTTCTTGTGCTTTTCAACTTGGACGCACCCCCACATCGCTGAGGGCCTTCGGACAGCGTGTCTTCTGGTCTAGTTGGTTGGTGGGGGCTCACGTTCTCCGTTTCTCACGAGCCCGTGGATGCCAACGCCGCTCTCAGAGGCCCCTGAACGGCAGGGCTCTGGACACGCTCTGCCCGTGGTGATGCCGAGTCGGTATTCTCAGACGAAAGGCAGGAAAGCTGAACCCACCGCTGCTTCCTCCGGGCGGCCGAAGCCAACCCGACTCGAGGAGGCGGGCAGCTGCATGATTGCTTGTCGCGCACAGCGCTCTGCCGTGGATGTCGACCTTGTGGGAGCTCCTTAACCCTTTGCACTCGCTTTTTTCTCGATTCCTTTATTCTACTCGGGATTTAATTTTTTAAATACCCCAGATTTTACAAAGCGCGGCAGTAGAATAAAAAACTGGAGTTCCTTTTCATACAAACTTATTTATTTGGATTTTTTTATATTTCAAATTACTGATACATTCAAAGAGTAATTTTAATCTCTATAATTTTTCATGGTGTGATATTTTTTGAAACATTCACCCACATGAAGACCTGGTTTACATTCACATGTTTCACAAATATAAATCGTCTCTCTTCTTCCACCTTTGATTTTTCTGTTAGAACAAACAACACAATCTTTGTGTGTTTTGTTAGGGTGAGGTGTGATTATATGGAGCTTTCCATCTAAACGTTGCTCTAAGTTAGTGGATAATAATCTACCCCTGGAAGTTAGTGTACCATCTCTGAATTCTCCAACAAGATCATTTACTAGTTTCCTAATAAATTTCACATGCGTTATCGGTTTTTCATTTTTTCTTTTTTGGCATCAGTTGAGACGGCATTTACATTTTACTTGTCCTTTCATACTAATGAAAACAAAAGGTTAAATTCCCTTTCAAATGTTCTGGTTCCTAGCATATAAAGCATGAATCGTTTCCAACTCAGTTTTCTGTGAAAGGCACATAGTTTCCTGTGTCCATATTTTATTTTAACTTTATTTTTTAAGATATATTTTTATTGATTTCAGAGAGAGGAAGGAAGAGGGAGGGAGAGAGAAACATCAATGATGAGAGAGAATCGTGGATCAGCTGCCTCCTGCGCGCCCCCCACTGAGGATCCAGCCACAACCCAGGCGTGTGCCCGGACCTGGAATTGCAACGGTGACCTCTTGGACTCTCAACCAACTGAGCCACACCAGCTGGGCGCTATGTCCATATTTTAAAAATGATGCTCCTGTGGAGTTTGAAAGCTTAAACACTTTTTAATAAGGAGGTCTTTAATGCATGGTTATTGACTGACAGCAATGATTTTCAATATGAGAAACATTATGAATTAAAAAGAAATTCATCCCTTTTCCGCCCTAGCCGGTGTCATTGGTGTCTAAGTGCTATGGTGTCAGGAGTTTTATATCTCTGACGCTTCTGAGCGGCTGCGCACTTGGGCACGGAAGGCACCTGCGTTTCAGGTGGAGGATGCCTTTCTGTCCCACGCCCTTTCCTTCCCTGAGAACGGCGTCCGCTTGCATACCCCGCGCCTTCCCCTGCGCCATCGCTCACTCCCCTCCAGGGAGATCGGTTGTCTTATTTCACTGCTGATTTAGGGCAAATAGCTGGCTGTGACCCAAGCCATTTCCCCTTTTCTTCCTCCTTGTCAGGTGGCTGCCAGCAGAGAGCACAGGATCTGCTCTTTCCTTCCTGCCAGGAGGTCTACAGCGCTGTGACCCCGTGACCCCGTGACCCGGTTCCTACCTCGGAGAAGTGAGTGGATGGGGACCTGTCTAATGTGGAGACAATATCAGGGAGCTCACTCAGCTGGGAGCAGTTCCGGCCTCCACCGTGGCTGAATGCTAACAAACTTGATGCCTTCATTTCCATATGCTGATGACTTTGCTCATTTGGTTCAGACTTGGGTGAAAAGAGAGGAATGATTTTTTAAAATCTGTCATATGTAATATCAGTATGTGCTGCCTCTCATCTGTGTAAGGCAGGCATAAATAAAGAAGTTAATACAAGGCAAAAATTATTGCTCTGCGACAGTCAGAAATGAGAGATAACTTCTGGATGGGGGAAGAATTAATGGATAATTGAATTGAGCCTTAAAAATAGTTTTTAATCGGTTTAAAAGGTAACAATAAAGTGTCACAATATTTCAAAGGAGATAATTACGTGAGCAATCACAGGAATATAAAATTAACGGTCTAATTTAGAGAATGAGAGCCTGGTTCAGCTAGAAGATAAATTATACGCACAGTGTGTGTGTGTGTGTGTGTGTGTGTGTGTGTGTGTGTATGTAAGGGCAAATTCTAGGAAAGAACAGGTGTACTTAAACTTTGGGGTGCCTTGAAAGTCTGCTAAAAACTCTATTTTGAAAAACGGCTGAAGATCTGAGTCAGATAATGACTTGATCTGAGCAGTATTTGCAGGAAATACCTTGAAGAACCGTGGGCAGGCGGAAATAAAGCGAAGGATAGAAAAGACCAATTTGAAATAAGAATTAGAACAGGTGAAGAGAAATTGGAACCTGAGCGGGGGCTGTGGAAGTGGGAATATAAAGGAAGGAATTTCATGAGAGACATTGAAAGCAGTATAGTCTTCATTGCTTGGCGTGCATGAGCATGGGAAGGTGGGGAAGAAGGATGCCATGAGTAGATTTTATGCCTAGTGATGGGTGGGAATGTGATGAAGTTAAATACAAATGAGATTTCAGAAAGATGGGCAAGTTTAATGGAAAAGGTAGTTTAGTTTTAGATATGCTGAGGTTTATTGCATTTGAGACATCTGAGGCAAGCTGTGGCATGAAAACTGAATTTGAGATGGTAGCCAGTTCCCATTTTAGACCTGTGGATTTTGAGAAATATTGGTAGTGATGGGTTGAAGCTGTGGAGGTCATTACTCATAAATGGAGAATATATTAACAAAATGTGAGAAAGAATAGCTGCGGGAAAAGGCTTAGGGAAGATCTTTGAGTGACTGGACTAGGAAGAGATGCCTAAGTGTGGACTATGGGAATAAGCTTTGCCTACCGATTATGAAATTTGAGGTTGTTGTTCATAGTAAGAGCCTTCTAAGTGCTACTCAACCTTCATGATTTACTATATACTATGGGTTGCTGAAAAAAAACACACCTCTTAATATCTCAAACAAAAATGCAGAGTTTATTACTTGACAAAGGTATCAAGGCAATTGAGTGGGGGGAAAAAACAGACTTTCAGCAAATGGCGTGGGGTAGCCATAGCAACACAGACAAGAGAATTCCCAAAAGAAAGCCAATTTTGATATTTGAAGGCATTTCATTCTGTTTGATGGTCTCATGGATACGATTATTTTGTATATATGTTTTGATTAATATGTATTTCAGTGTCAGTATATCTTCATGAACAAAACAACTGTTTTTAGTTAATAGTGATAATAGGAGGCGAGCGAAGGGGAGGCCAGGCATTGTAAGCGTGTTCCCCGGGGCAGCTGCACCAGGAAGCTGCAACCTCACGCTCCCCGGGAACCACCGTCCGTTCCCTGCAGGTCACAGGGGAAGGGGTCCAACAGGGGGGAGATGGGTGCACGGGCAGTGAAGTCGGGGGGACCTAGGGAAGGTGCTGGCCTGTCAGTCTAGCCTGGGAACATGGTTGGCCAGGGAGGGACCCCATCAAGAAGTGCAGAATCTTGGACGGTTAACATCCCCAGACCAAGAGTTGCCTCTCTCTCTTGCTCTGTGACCCACACTCACCCACACACCCACCTCTCCTCTCTCTATACCATGTGGCCTTAAGCAGTCACATGGCCAAGGACCCCGCATGCGATGGATCACAGCTGGGAACAAAGCTAAGCTGGCCAGACGCTGGCCAGGACTTCAACGTGGAGCAGAAACTGTGGGCAGTGGCCTTCCTGGCCCTGCTGACGACAGGATCGGACTCTTCCATGGTGGGGTGGGCAGAGAGGGGACATTAGAGAGGAACCCCTTAATTTTACCTCATCAATAAAGCGTTCCACGAAACCCCATCCTCCCGCGGGGGCCTCAGGAAGTTCTTTTCCTTGTAGCACCCAAGAACCCCGCTCCCGCCGATAACACCTTCGTTGAATCTGCTCTAATCTCTCACAATATTCTTCTCTAATGGCACCCCCAAATTGCGGCACAAACCCCCGCTCTTTAGACACTTGGCATTTGTGCGAACGTGCCCAGTACCGTGGTCTGGAGTACAGGGCTTACGGCACTGACCGCACGGCGATGTGCTCTGTGTGCTGGTAAAATACATTTCCCAGCAGCACTGCCGAGCTGCTGACTCAGCCAGGCTCTCAGCGTCAAGTTCTCCAGGACGCTGTCACATCGCATTCATGGTTGCACTCAAAGACGAACACGATCAGAATCAATATGCGGGGCTATTTAAAGATAAACGAAGGTCCGTCTACCACGCACGCAGTTGGTAAGGATAGGCTGTTACGGTGCTGTGCTCACTCTCCCCGTGGCCATGCTGGCCCGTGATGCGTAGAGCTCCGTTTTCCATGTGAAAATGACTCCCAGTCATCGGCTCTCGTGATTAACTTTCACGTATGTAACTTCCGTGCCTGTGAAATATAACTCTCTCAAAAACCCGGTGACTGCTCTCTGGAATAAAGAGTGATGCTCACATTTAAAAGCCATTCTTTAAGGGCAGATTGCTCACTTAGATAACTCGTGAATAATTTATTTTCTTCCTTCATCTCTGGTTCCAGGAATAACTCACTCTAAGGCCTGCATAGTTAGTACAAGTCCAAAATCTCTTACTCAGTATCGTTGGGGACAGATATGATTAGGAATTCAGAATTTTTATTGTTGTTGTTTTTTTTGGGGGGGAGGGTGTGTCTATATGTGTATAGAATCTGTTCTATCCATTGTTTTACCTTTTACTTACATGTCAAATTCTGGTTGTTTGGAGGCATTGTAGGTATAAGTATTTTTATTCTTTATTTTTTAAAAATAGATTTTCATTGATTTCAGAGGAAGGGAGAGAGAGAGAGAGATAGAAACAGCAACAAAGAGAGAGAATCATGGATCAGCTGCCTCCTGCACGTCTGACATTGGGGATGGAGCCCGCAACCTGGGCATGTGCTCTGACCGGGAATTGAACTGTGACCTCCTGGTTCATAGGTCGATGCTTATTCATTGAGCCAGGCCTGCCGGGCTGTTCTTATTCCTTAGTGCGTCAGCAGGCAAGGATACATTTCGTGCCGCTTTGGGAATAAATGTATAGATAGCACGAACCCATCACATTGCAGGCTGTTTGGATAAAACATGCCTTTTCCATGTTGTGTCGATGCGTTACACATGCAGCCTGGGGCTCAGCTCTTCTCTCCTCTCCCCCTGCCCGGGATGCATGACGACACAGTAACAACTCAACGACGCTCTTCTGGGATTTGGGCTCAGGAGCTGGACCTGAAGCACACCACCTGGGCCCGGCGACCCGTGAGAATCATCTCCGAGTGGGCGCTGTGGTTTCTTGGACCCGGGTCCCAGGGCCCGGCGGGGCCTGCCTCTCCCGCCCCTGTGCCGCGGGCCTCCTGGCAGCCCCAGCGCGGCAGCTGGGCACGCGTGCCCCGAGCTAAACAGCATCTCTGCACGTGTGTCAGGGCCTACGTGGCCGCGCTCGCTGTTTTCATTTTCCAGCCTCACTGTAGACCACGAAACGAAACCATCTGCATTAAAGAGCTGCGGGCACACGCTGAATGCAAGGAGCAGATTCGGGTTGAAATGAAACCGTCTGTAAAAGCCTCTGGTGCTGTCTTTGGTTGCTTGTTTGGTTTCTGCCGATCGTCGGTATCATTTATCCATGACCTTGGATAACACCGGGTGGTGCTTGTGGTCTGCCTAGTTACCAAACCCGAGTAAGTCCGTGAGTAGATAATGGGCTCTGGCCCTAGCTGGTGTGGCTCAGTGGATAGAGCGTCGGCCTGCGGACTGAAGGGTCCCAGATTCGATTCTAGTCAAGGGCATGTACCTTGGTTGCAGGCGCATCCCCAGTGGCGGTTGTGCAGGAGGCGGCTGATGGATGTTTCTAACTCTCTATTCCTCTCCCTTTTCTCTGTAAAAACAATGGGCTCTGTTTTCTTTTTCCTAAAGAGGGTAATACACGGAAGGGCGACTGTTTCCCTTCTAATCTTAAAGTTCACGTGATTCATGGAAATAAAAACAAGAAGTAATGGAAACGGATGTAAAACGATCCCATTTAAATTGACGTTTAGTCTGCTCACTGCAGTGGCTTGCGCACCGTTCTGTCACGTGGTTTAGTTCTGCCGTCTTTCCGCCGGCAGCTCTCTGCTTGTCGTAGTCACGTTCAGGGGATCGGAAGCCGTTGGCTTAGCTCTCGACAGCGCGTGGGCCCGTTAGGAGCCTTTGGGCCTCCGGCGTCAGGCCGCGAGCTTGATTCCCGTCTGCGTCTCTGTTGGCGACAACATCAATGTTTGTGACCAGCCCAGAGCCAGACCTGAGCCCTGGCGGGTCTCCGGTCTGCAGTGTGGCGCACCTGCTGCCCAGCCCGCCAGCCAGCTCGGCCTCATTGGCTGCCGGCTCGGCAGTATTGGTGTTGTACTGGAGCCCAGCTGGGGCCGTTAACTTTCTGTTTTGATATTTTATCTCTTGTTGTGCCATCCTAACATCTTTCATCTCAAGTACTGCATTTAAAGTACTAGCCTCACTTAAATACATGTAAAGTTTTGCATTTTGGGGTTAATATATTATTATTGATTCCAGAGAGGGAGAGAGAGAGAGAAACACTAATGATGAGAGAGAATTATTGATGGGCTGCCTCCTGCATGCCCCACACTGGGGATGGAGCCCACAACCCGGGCCTGTACCCTGACTGGGAATCGAACTGTGACCTCCTGGTTCAGAGGTTGACACTCAACCACTCAGCCATGCTGGCCGGGCACCATAAGCAATTTTTAATTATTGCATTTGACTTTGGTTAAGAGACATGGTGAATGAATTTCATCAACAGTAGCTACTATTACTATTCTAGTTGAAATTTGGAAATGATAATCTGGTAAGACTATGCATTCATATTTAGTCAGAATAATCAAGTGCAAGTTTGAAAATTATAAATATATGTAAATGAAGCATAATTTTCAAAAAGAATTAAATATTTTCACTATGAAGATGATCTCAATGAATAATTAAATCAGGAATTCTGAAAAATTATATAGGATGTCATGTATCTTACTAATTAAGATGAATTTTATAACCCACAAGTCTTCATTTGCTGAATAAAAACTATAATAGATTACATAATGAAACGTTTTTGTTTTGCTCAAATTATTAATTGATGATTCCTGTTCAAATAGGTAATAAGTTTTAACATTTATGGTGTTTTGTCTGTTAGCACAGTTTAAAATCATCTAGTTTATACAGGCACAGGCCATTCTAGCTTAAGCACAGAACTGAGTCTGAGGCAGGATCAACAGAAGTGGAAATAATACCGGTTATTATTCACAAAAACAAAAATGTTATCATCATACTTTTTTTGTTTAAAATTTTTACACACATCCCTTGTTTAATATTCACAGACCGTGTGCGAGGTGTGAAATATAACGTCCTTTTAAAGACGATGAAGCAGACTCAGAGGCATTATGGCTGACCTCAAACTGTGTAAATTGTGAGGGGCAGGATGTGAACTCGTTACCTTGATCTCAGTAGCCAGGCCTCCTCCCCAGGCCAGAGTGCTTTTCTGTGCGTTCGTCGTTGGCTTAGACCAGGGGTTAGCGAGCTATGTCCGTGGGTCAGACCTGGTTCATCACAATGAACAACAGGTAAAAGCGGTTTCAGCCAGGGAGTGTCCGTGGCTGCCTGTGGGCTCCACGGGCAGAATGAAGCGGGGGCAGAGCCCAAGCTATGTGCCCCCTGGTCCCTTGTAGAAAAAGCTTGATAACCCCGGTTTTAGACCAATTAGTACCCACGCCTATGGCTCCGGGCCAAGTAAATCTACCCCACACGATGAAGGTGGACGGGAGTCATTCTCGTCTTCATTTTTCCTTGGAGCATGAAATTCACAGGAAATCATTTCGGAAAAAATAACTCATGAATACCTTACTGGGGATTCACGCATACGGAGCTCAATCCCTGGAGCACCGGGCAGCGGCTCCTCTTATCAAGGCGAGATGTTCTCGAATGACCCCGAGCGGGGACAGGACCGGGGAGCCCGCGGGGACGGGCTGCGGGTGGATCTGAGACGCGGCGAGACGCACACGGGCGCTCGGCTGAGCGAGAAGGAAGGGATGGCGTTGGTGGCCAGCAGATATAAACGTTTAGCCGCTCGATAATCCTGGTATAAACAGTTCTTATTTTGATATTGAGTCAGACAGCATCTGCTTATTTAAACAGGGAAATATTTTAGTAAAGGGTAAGTACCGATGGCTTGTAAAATATAACCGTGAAACTGACTCCAAAATAGCTTTTTCCCGATGGCGCCCTAAGAAACAATATCAGTGAGTCCGGATGGGACATCTCAAAGAAGTCTGTAAATATATTTGATGACTAAGAATCTCCAGCCAGTGTGCGTCTTACTTGAACAGCACAAAGTCTGTGCACAGCGTCCTCTCCTTGGAGAGGCTGGCATTAAAGCTTGGCGCTCTCCCTCCTCGTCCCTAGAATACGGGACAGCTGAGGGGATGGGACTTCCCGCCACTCCATCTTTGTGTAATGAACTTCACCCTGAAGTGATTAAAATGGCACAATAATCCGGAAAGCAATTAGATAGCGTCATGCTCTTCTCAGCCCTCTAATAAAGCAACATAAAGTGGAATTCTAATTCCTTCGACCTCTAAAAGGAAAAACAGACTTTTAAAACCACAAAAAAGCGCAAATATTTCCTTCTAACAATTCTCATTCTTCCTTCTTGAAATATTCTCAGTGGACCAATAAGTCATTGCTAGTTCTCTTTTGTCAAGCATTCATTCATTCATTCATTCATTCACTCACTCTGTCCCTTATAAACAGAGAGGCAGCTGGGGACTGGGTACATGGGAGTGAGGGGCTTATCTAAGTCCGTCAGGTTCGTAAGCAGCAAGAATTGAGGTTTGAACCCAAGTTCTGAAATTCCAAATAGAGTGTGCTTCCTGTGACTTCACACATACATACACACATGTGTGTAGACGTATATATGTCTCATGTATACATATGTATGTCTATATATCTTACAGAACCTACATCCAAAATTATAGTACCTGATAAAGGCCGTCTCACATACATGGATCGGCCTGCCCATTTCACTGAACTGTAGTGAGGCGGAACTGGATAAAAACTGAGCAAGTGAGTTTCTCCTAGAGAGGCCGTGCTACGTTGAAGGCAGTGTTTATTGTAACTTGTAAGTTACACGTGTGTGTGGACACCTGCAGTTTATATTTCCAGTCAGAGTTGGTGGAAGTGCCTCGGGTAATGAGGTTTGAGATGTAGTCTCTCCGTTAGGGATCGACATGGATTTTTAAGCAGCTGCACAAGGGTTCTCACCCAAACAGAGAGATGATGGCGAGTCCCAGAAGCAAGCTGAGTAGCAGGGGGAGGGGGCACGCTGTCAGGCCGAGTGAGCGCCACGTGGGGACCGCGGGGACGGCGAGGGTGCCTGGAATCGCACTGTCCCGCACCGCCATTCGTTTTCGTGAAGCAAAAAGGACCCAGGGCTCCCAGGAGGACAGTAATGAGAGACTCCACGCTCCCCCTGGCCGCCGGCAGCACAGAGATGCGCTAGGCGTTAGTACCGATGGAGACCGAGCGATGCGATTTTGGTTAGCTTTCTGTTAAAGCAGTGGTTCTCCACCTTCCTAATGCCGCGGCCCTTTAATACAGCTCCTCACGTTGTGGTGGCCCCCAACCATAAAATTATTTTCGTTGCTACTTCATAACTGTCATTTTGCTACTGTTATGAATCGTCATGTAAATATCTGTGTTTTCCGATGGTCTTAGGCTCTACAGCAGCGGTTCTCAACCTGTGGGTCGCGATTCATAACAGTAGCAAAATGACAGTTATGAAGTAGCAACGAAAATAATTTTACGGTTGGGGGTCACCACAACATGAGGAACTGTATTAAAGGGTTGCAGCATTAGAAAGGTTGAGAACCACTGTGTTAAAGCATAGCTCAAATCAAACAAATTCCTAAATTATTGTCTTTTTTGTAACAATTGTTAGTCTTGGTCCATCTCCGGCTACACACGTGCTCCCTCTTCTAAGCCTCTCCAGGGGTGTGTGTCCTTTTCATCACGTGTTCCGTGACTACTTAGCATCTGCAGTGAGAAACAGCACACAAGAATTGTAAGGAAATATACAGGGGTGGCATTGGTCAACATGATCATGTAGGTTTCAGGTGAGCTGTAGGTTTTTAGTACTTACCTTCACGATCATATTTGTTACACTAGAATGAAGTTAACATAGATAAGTCTAAATTGTAGAAAAAATATGACTGTGTTTTAAATATTTAAATATGCTGCCATTTAGGATAATGTGCAGATCTTTTTGCAGATGAATGAGGATTTTGAAAGAGCTGAACACTCTGGTTAATTACTTTGGGGATCTATTCAAATTTGCAGTGATCTTAACAGGTATTAAATAAACTTCTCCTAGAAGAAAGGTGATGGATGTGAAATATATAGATATATATTCAGCCATAAAGAAGATGAAATACAGCCATCAATATGGATAGATCTTCAGGGTGTTATGCTAAGTGAAGTAAGTCAGACAGAAAAAGAGAAGAAAAAAAGCATGACTTCACTCATGTGTAGAATAAAAAACAAAAAAGTAATACACGAACTAACGAAATGGACAAAAACAAATCTATAGCTACTAACCCCGAACGGTGTTCACCAGAAGGAAAGGAGATGGTGGGGATATGGACTGGGAAAAGGGGGTCAAATATATAGACTTTAAAAAATATATAGTTTCATTGATTTTTTTAGAGAGAGGAAGGGAGAGGGAGAGAGAGATAGAAGCATCAACAAATCGTTGATCGGCTGCCTCCTGCACCCCCCCGACTGGGGACTGAGCCCAGAGCCCAGGCCTGTGCCCTGACCAGGAATCAAACTGTGAGCTCCTGGCTCATGGGTCGGTCGGTGCCCAGTCATGGAGCCACACCTGTGGTGGGGCTGGTGGGTGGTTTTTAACGATGTTTGAAACAGTTCCTGCCATTGTCCTCAGCCATGTCACCTGGGCTCCCTGGCACTTTTAAACGAAAGCATGATTAGGCTTTTCCTAGCTCTTCTTTGACCAAAGCTGATTGGTGTGTGTGTGTGTGTGTGTGTGTGTGTGTGTGTGTGTGTAAGGCAGGGGTATAGGTATTAGGGTAAGACCATCGACTTTTCTCTTATTATTATTTTTTCTTAGGAGAGCCTATCAGAGCGGTGGGGTTGTACTTCCTTAGGGAGAGAGATTTAATAACCACAAGCCTCTGAGTGGCTGATGTTGACATGTTCAAAGGTATCTCTGCTTCAGGAGACATGCTAGGCCTACACATGCTCACTTTCTGACACATACATGTTTGTACTGCGTTTACTTTCCTTTCTAATGGGAGAAAATTCAGCATTCCATGTGAGGAATTCACCATACAAAGCTTGACGCTTGCTTTATTTTTGTATCACAAATTCACCAATTTTGGTGATCATAAACTCACAGATTCTGTTAATCATGAACAGAACTTTGAAAGAACTAAGATAAACGTTGTATTTCAATGTTTATTAGGAGAGTTGCATTGTTATTTTAATTGATATTGCTATTTTCTGTTATTTTATTATCAAAGAGAGGAAGTTTCCTTCCTTTGTTCCCAGTTCGCCGAGGAATCATTCAGTCCACCCCCTGGTAGAAAACGGTCAACAGCACTCATCAGCACGCACTGCTCTTAGGCCAACTGAAGAATGCAGTCATCGGGGGGAGTTACGTTAGACTCATGGGCTGGTAAATCTACCAATTTGAGGGGTTATGACACTTACACAAGGAAAGGTACACGAAGAGCTCATTTCCACACTGTGTTGATGGCTCTGAGCAGAGCGCTGTGTCTGAGGTCGGCACTTAGCAGACCCGTCTACACCACCGCCATCCCGTCTCCTCCTGCACTCGCCGCTCTGCTGGGAGACTCGGTCTCGGAATGGCTTCTGTCTTCCAGAAACAGAAGATAGCATGAATTGTAAGGGGGTAGGCGACCAATTCTCAAGTTGCGTGAAGGGAATGAAAGAGACGACCCGTTGTATTGTGTGCAGGTCTTGCTTGTTTGTGTCCGCCCAGGAAAAGCTGGAGTGTCGAAGAATGGGTGTTTCCCACATTGATTCCGGCTGGTGGCTCCGCTCAGTTTCTGTCAGTGGAATGACCCATCCCAGCCCCAGGTATCATGTCTTGGGGTAAATTCCTCAGGTTCTCGCTGTAGATTGATTGGCGGTCCTGGCGTGTGAGCGTGGGGGGCCTTTGTCAGGCTCCGCTGTGTGTTGTGTGCGTTGTGCCGAGACCCTGCAGCCGGACAGCCCCTGGGCGGGCGTCGTGGAGGTGAAATGCAGGTGTGTGGTCACCTGGCAACGCCGTCCGGAAAGCCGACTGGCCTCACACTGCCTTCATTTTGTGTCCTTCTCCCGGGTGCCCGGGCCAGGGGCAGCCCTGCTGGGCCCCCTCTGAGCGCTAATGCTGTTTCACGTTGGGCGAGCTCTTCGTTCCTGTTCTTCCCAGCGGGCTGGCCAGACGCTCTGTACCTCCTCTTGGGTCTTCCCACTGCACCTGCGTGGGAGGAGTCAGATCTACGTGTCCCCCCTTCTTCAGTAAAAAACACACACACGTGTGAGCTTGAGCTGAAGCTGCTGCCTGGCCACTGTTAAAACGCTTTTCGGTTTAATGGCCCTTCATCTTGGTCACTGTTGCTCAGTTAAAATCTGTAAAGATCAACACAGAACTAGAGGTATATTCTTATTTTAAAAAAATCTTTATGGTTGAAAGTACTACATAGGTTCCCCCCCCCCCCCATTGACCTCTCCCAGCCCTCTCCCCCGCCCAGGCCCTCCCCACCCACTGTCTGTGTGCACAGATGATGCGTCTGTGCACACAATTCATTGGCTGATCTCTCCCACGCGCCCTCCCCTGCCTTCCCTCTGAGGCCCAGCAGTCGGGTCATGCTTCTCGGCATCTGGGTCTGTTTTGTCCATCAGTGTATTCGGTTCATTAGATCCCACGTCTGAGGGAGGTCACGTGAGCCTTGTCTTTCTCTGACCGGCTGATCTCGCTCCGTGTCATGCCCTCGAGGCCTATGTTCCTGATGCCGTTTACCTGCTAGGAGCTGAGGTGTGCCTGGTGATGACACGTTTCAGTGGGAGCGAATTGAATGCTTCCGTGTGTGCCCGTCAGCCTCCGTGTACTCGGTCAGCCCCCGTGTGCCTGTCAGCCTCCGTGTGCCCGTCAGCCTCCGTGTGCCCGGTCAGCCCCCGTGTGCCTGGTCAGCCTCCGTGTGCCCATCAGCCCCCGTGTGTGCCTGTCAGCCTCCGTGTACCCAGTCAGCCCCGGTGTACCCGGTCAGCCTCCGTGTGCCCGGTCAGCCTCCATGTGCCCATCAGCCTCCGTGTGTGCCCAGTCAGCCCCTGTGTACCCGGTCAGCCTCCGTGTGCCTGTCAGCCTCCGTGTGCCCGGTCAGCCCCTGTGTACCCGGTCAGCCTCCGTGTGCCCGTCAGCCCCCGTGTGCCCGGTCAGCCTTCGTGTGCCCGGTCAGCCTCTGTGTGCCCGTCAGCCTCCGTGTGTGCCCATCAGCCTCCGTGTGCCCGTCAGCCCCCGTGGGCCGCACCGGGGCCACGATGCTCAGACGAAAGGGCGGGCGCCTCTGGAACCCCGGGCGTGGGCACTGGACGATGAGGGGCGCTGAACGGAAGGGCTTCCCGTGGGGAGTGGTGCCTGGCGGCGGCGCCTGTGGCATCTTCTCGTGGGGAGCGCGCAGGGAGGAGGAAGGAGCAGCTCTGTCCGTGGCTCCTAGGGGCCTGGGCCTCCCGGGAAGACGGGACAGCCACCGCCGGCCTGGGCACCGAGGGCCCAGCTCCCTCCCCGCCGAGCGGCACACTTGGCTGCGTCGCACTTTGTCCCCCTTATCCCTTCTCACAACTGCCTGCCTTCACAGCGGCTGGACCTGACCGGGCTTATGGGGAAGTGGGGGGCCCTTCGGCTGGGCTCCTGGGGTCCCGCAGCTCACCCTGCGCTCCTGGTTGAGAGGAAGGCCAGGCAGCGGCCGGAGCCCGGGAGACGCCTGGTGGACCCGCTGCCGGGCCGGGCCGGGCGGGCGGAGCTGGGGAGCAGGCGGCCAGCAGGCACGCAGCAGCGCCACGGGGCCCATCGCATCTCGGGGTCACCCCGCTTACTCCGGTGAGGGTCGGGGAAGCACACGCAGGCTTTTCTGAATGAAACGCAGTGTGAGGCGGCGGACAGCGGAGGGCTGAGCGGAAACGGATGGAACTGGAGTCACTGAGCTGCTGCTGGGAATCTGGCTGCAGGTGGCTGCCGGTTCTTGTGTGTGTGTGGGTGTGTGTTTGTTTTTTAATAAATAAGTTCAATACAGCTGTCCAGAGAGGAAATCTAGAGCTGGGGTATGAGAGTTACTTCTTTTTAGCCATCACCAGAAATGAGGTTTTAAAAAAAAATTTAAGTTTTATTCCAGAGAGGAAGGGAGAAGGAGAGAGAGAGATGGAAACATCAGTGATGAGAGTCATTGATCGGCTGCCTCCTGCACGCCCTCCCCTGGGGACCGAGCCCGCAACCCCGGCCTGTGCCCCGACCGGGAATCAGACCATCACCTCTTGGTTCATAGGTTGATGCTCAACCACTGGGCCACACTGGCTGGGCTCTCATGTACTTTAGAAAGGTACATCTGTGTTAACAATTCGGTATCTACAGGAAGAGTGTTAATCTGAGCTGCTTTCCTCTCACACGGGTACTTTATAAAGGCGTCTATAAGGAACAGTTATTCCTCATATTCCGGAAGAACCTCTGGGGCAGGGTGGCTATGGAGGCAGTGTTGTGTCCAGCACAATCCACTCCAGTAAACACTCCCCCCCGCCCCCCTCCCCCAGCTCTTCATGATTGATATCCCCAGCTCCACGGAGCTGAGCGTGACTGAGGGAGGAGGACGAGGGCGGGGTCTGCTACTTACAGACCTGAAGTGATTGGGGTTTGAGATGGGATTGCTAAAGGGGTTTAGGAACATGATGGATCAATGCATGCCATAAACCCGACTGCATCCTGATTTCTGTATCTGCACGTGGACTTTAAAGGTGTTTTCCCTCTGAAGTTCGGCGGAGGCCCTGCTCGAGCGGGGCGGAATCTTACAGCTTCTGTGAGCAGAGAAGGCAAATCGCAACGTGTGGTGGGGGTCAGGGTTAACGCTCAGGGAGTCCCAGCATCTGGAGATCTGGAACCTCTCAGCTTCAGGAGCTGTATACGTGGAGCAACTCTTCCTGGTCTGGAATCTGCATTATAGTTACAGGTTTCAATTGTCAATGTGTTTTATAGTAAATTGCTATAAACATAGGCTGGACGTTAACATACCTTTTCACATTACATGCGTTTATTTGAGTATTCAATAGTTTCCCCTTATCCATAGGGGATACATTCCAAGTCCCCAGTGGTATGGAGCCCTATATACCTGTTTTTACCTGTACATGCACACCTGTGTACCTGTATACACACACCTGCATACCTGTACTGCCCCGCATACCTATACAGAAACACCTGCATATACCTGTACACACCCGCATACCTGTACACAAACTCCTGCATACCTGTACACACCCCCCCGAATACTTGTACACACACCCCTGCATACCTATACATGTACCCGCATAACTGTACATGCACCCACATATCTGAACATGCCCCACATACTTGTACATACCCCCACATACCTGTACACGAACCCATGCATACCTGTACATAAACCCTTGCATATCTATACACACACCCCTGCATATCTATACACACACCCCTGCATACCTGTACACACACCCTTGCATACCTGTACACGCACCCCTGAATACTTGTACACACACCCATGCATACCTGTACATGCTCCTGCATACCTGTACACACACACCCCTGCATACCTGTACACCCCCCCTGCATACCTGTAATACACCCTTGCACACCTGTACACACACACCCCTGCATCCCTGTACACACACCCCTGCATCCCTGTACACACACCCCTGCATCCCTGTACACCCCCCGCATACCTGTACACACACACCCCTGCATCCCTGTACACACACTCCTGCATACCTGTACACACCCCCCTGCATACCTGTACACGCACCCCCGCATACATGTACACACACACCCCTGCATCCCTGTACACACACCCCTGCATCCCTGTACACACACCCCTGCATACCTGTACATGCACCCCCGCATACCTGTACACCCCCCCTGCATACATGTACACACACACCCTGCACACCTGTACACACAACCCTGCACACGCTGCTGAAGCCTTCGTATTGGCGTGGCTTCCTGGTGCGTGACGTGGCCGTCAGTCAGGGCCTGTGTTCTGTCAGTGGGTGCCGGCTCCGGTCCGGTTCTCCTAGGCTGGAATGGACCCTGACAGAGCAGTACCTGAGGCTGGGGTGGTTGTCCTGCCGTCTCTCTCTTGCTGTCCTGGGGTGGGAAGCAGAGGACAGAGGCTCTTTCCTGCATCCTCTGGCAGTTCACCAGCATCTTCTCAGCAGCCCCTGGACCAGCGCTGAGCTGTTACTGCCTGCACACATGAGATTGAGGATGAGTGCACTTCTCAGCTTCTGTCAAGAGTATCGAATGATAGATGGAGTAATCAGATCTGAATGCTTACTGCAATGAAACACGGATTAAATGTGTAGGAAAAATATAAGTTAATCTGTCCAAAGAGCTGGATATATTCATTTGCTTTTTTTTTCTTAAATCCAGCTTCATTGACTCATTGGGAAGAAGGGAAAAGAGAAACGATACCCTAATTATTTGTGCGTTTACAAGTTTGTTTGCCTTGGGCTGCTGTTACCCTGTCTCACTCCACGTACTATGTGCCACAGCAACTTCATATTTCGTTAAAAAAGCATGAATGAGCCCGCCAACATGGCTCAGGGGTGGAACATCGACCCATGAACATGCTTTTAATGTCCTGTTGAATCTGGTTTGCGAATATTTGTTAGAAACGTGTGTGTGTCTGTATTCGTCAGGGTACGGCCGGCCGCTTTCCTCCCGTGGCGTGTCCTCAGCTAGCGTTGGTATCGGGCAACGCCGGCCTCACTGAGTGCGCCTGGCAGAGCTCTCTCCTCTCGATCGCCTGGATCAGTTGGAAAAGATGGGCATGAATTTTTCTTTAACTGCTTGGTGGGCTTCACCAGTAAACCAGCTGATCCCGGCCTTTCTTTGTTGGGAGGTTTTTGATGATGACTTCAATCTTGTTAGTCATTGCTTGTCTGTTCAAATTTTCTGTTCATGATTCAATCTTGGTAGATTGCATGTTTCTAGGAATTTGCCCACTTTTTCTAGGTTATCTAATTCATTGGCATGTAATTGTACATAGAGCCTGTCATGATCTTTTGTATTGCTTTGGTACTAGTTGTATTGCCTCCTCTGTTATTTTTAATTTTACTTAAGTCCTCATTCTTTTTTCTTGGTTAGACTATCTAAAGGTTTGCCAATTTTGTTTGTCAGTGTGTGTGTGTGTGTGTGTGTGTGTGTATATATATATATATATATATATATATATATATATATATATATATATTTGAGGCCTGGTGCATGAATTCGTGCATGGGTGGGGTCCAGCCAGCCTGGCCAGGGAGAGGGGACATGGGCGGTTGGCTGGCCTGCCTGCTGGTCGAACTCTTGGTTGAACTCCTGGTCAAGGGGACAATTTGCGTATTAGCTTTTTATTCTATAGGATATACACTGAGTGGCCAGATTCTTATGCGTTCAGAGATCATGATAATCTGGCCACTCAATCTATTTCCCCCCAGAATTTTTATATACATTACTTTTATAAGCTAAAAACCGGTAAAATATAGTTCATGTTTTTTAAAAAGTGGTAACATCTGGGGCAGCACAGTGGATTTCAAATAGACCTGCAGCTACTGCCGAAGTCCCGCTCCGAGGACCCGTGCCGGGTGCCGGGCAGCGGCTGACGCTTTGATCGCGCAGCTCTGCCGGGCCCTGTGCCCCGCAGACAGGACAGCGATTCCCAGGGGAGGCTGTGAAGAAAAACAACTCGATGGGATTAAATAAGTCACTCAGCCGTGCCACACAGGCTTACAGCCGTTATCTGTGGAGGAACAGTTGGCACTGATGTGAAATGTTCCGTTTGATTCCTTTATTATAAATTCCATGTTCTGCTCAAATTCTTCCACCACGGCCATATGGTTTCATTATGTCTGTTGCCATTTGTTATGCCCGATAAGTTAAAACTTTATTACGTATCGATTTGCTGCTGGGAACGCGTGAAAATCTTTGTGCTTTCAGCACCTCATTGATCAGATATCAATTGCTTTTGGCTCTCAGACCACGGCACATATTAAACCGATTCTGAATGTATCTGGTACATGCTAAAGGGCCTGACCCCAATTTTGCTGTTAGAGGCCTTTAGCTTCAGTTTTAAGAGCAATCTTGTTTCGTATAATATTGTGGTGCTCTCGGCTTGGAATCCCACCTGGTCATTTATCGGGCTGGAAAGCAGGAGGAGCAGCGTTTCGGATAATTTGCAGAGGATTTGTGACTGCTGTTCTTGATTTAGTCGCTGTCAATAAAGGGATTTTGAAACATCTTACTTGGAAAATGAGTTGCTGTACAAGTGGTCACAAATAAAAGTGGTTTTTGGAAATATACCAGCAAAAGGGAACGGAGGCTTGGGACCATCGCAGGTGCTGTGACATGCGAGATCAACGTGTCTCTAGCTCGTGGGATAAGCATTGTCTGAAGAATGACAACATACAGCTGATTTTGCAACATAAATATCTGATTCTTACTCTACGCTAATAAGACCTAAAATATTGCATAGATATTTTAAAATTTAACTATTATGAGTTTACAGAAAGTACAGTTAACTATATAAATTAATATTAAATACGTTCAGAAAATATGAATTTGAGGATATGAGTTTTAGAAATTTTTCAAGCATTGTTTTCTATCAAGAAGTGATATTTTAGCCCAGCCGGTGTGGCTCAGTGGTTGAGCATCAACCTGTGCACCAGGAGGCCATGGTTCAATTCCCCATCAGGGCACAGGCCTGGGTTTTGGGCTTGCTCTCCAGTAAGGGGCGTGCAGGAAGCAGCCAATCAATGATTCTCTCTCATCACTGGTGCTCCTCTCTCTCCCTCTTCCTCTTTGAAATCAATAAAGTATATTGAAAAAAAAAGTGATTATGTAGCTTGAGTGAAGTAGAGAGAAATGACCAAGTTACGTAAGAAAAATATTTTTGTTTTTAATGCTCCAAGAATATTAGAGATGTTGAAAAGCATTTTGTTAGTCCAAACTGTGAAGTCAAGCCAACCTGATTTTGAAAAAAATTTATGTGAATTCACCACCTATTGAGAAACCTCACTCTCCTTATCTGCACTGAGGATGAGATGAGGTTAAGTTGTATATGAGAAGTCCCTGGTACTGCCCATGTCGTAGAAGGAAAAGCTGTGCACATGTCATGAGAGGGATTTACACTGAGAGTCTAAGTATCTAAACTTACCTTCCGTCCCGAGTTCGCTGATTGAGAAATTAAAATGAAGTGACACACCACGAAAAGAACGCTTCCCTCTTTAGAAATGTTAAACTGGGCATTGCCACATGCTATTTGAGGTCATTTAATGTGATTTTTAAGCTAATTTTTTAAAGTGTGGATTTCAGTTGCCTGTAGAACAGTGGTTCTCAAACTGTGCATACGAGTCACCTGGCGGTACTGCAGAAACCGCGCTCTGGGTCAGTAGGTCCGAGGCGAGGACTGCGGTTCTGAATTCCTAAAAGCTTAGGAGAGGGTTGGCAAAGCTATTGTACTGTGTGTGTGTGTGTGTGAGTGTGTGTGTGTGAATGTGTGTGAGAGTGTGTGTGAATGTGTGAGTGTGTGTGAGTGTGTGTGTGAGTGTATGAATGTGTGTGAGTGTGTGTGAGTGTGTGTGTGTGAATGTGTGTGAGTGTGTGTGTCTGTGTGTGTGTGAGTGTGTGTGAGAGTGTGTGTGTGTGTCTGTGTGTGTGTGTGTGCTTGGAGTAGCAAGGTGATAGCTCATCGATAATATGTAATCCACCCTCCTGCTCTTTCGAATCCTATGCTCCCATAGCTTCCGGAATGTGCATTCTCAGTGGTTCGGTTATGAGGCTGCAGTATTTGTAATCTTACGCTGCCTTAAATGGGTTCGAGCTCCATGAAAGCGTGTCTGTTACCCCCTGCCCTGTCCCCCGCACAGCACGGGCCTGGGCCTGGTCAGGGAGGCTTGCTTGCTTCGAGTTGATGACCTGTATGCCAGAAGGGAAGTCCGTGGCCGAAAACATAACAGGAAAGTAAATTATAAATTGTAAGTTCGTACGTGTTGTGTAGGGTAGAGAAGTTGATGATGAATATAAAATTTTGACGTTCTAGTACTTTACAAACTAACTTTTAATTATTCTTTTGTATAAAGGCATTAAAGAGTGCATTCATCTTACTTTGCAGGAACGTACACAGTTTTCATCTGAGCCGACGGGTCGGTCTAGTTAACTCCCGTGTTCTCCGCAGGTCCTTACGGACAGTGAATCGGGGGTGGGGGGTGGGGTGATGGTGGCGAGAACACTGCTGCTGCTTTGTGTCTCCTGGAGGTGTGTCCTTGTGCATTTCCTCATCAACGGTTACTCTGTGCCCTGTGCGTGGAGGGACGTGCCCAGAAAGACAGATGTCAGGGTGCTCTGACTCCCCTGTTGTGAAACACTTCCGTCTTTCTTTCTTTTTTTAATCTTTATTGAAAGTATGACATGTGTCCCTTTCCCCCATGGACCTCTCCCAGCCCCCCGTCCCCCGCCCCAGGCCCTCACCCCCCTGTGGTCTCTGTCCATTGGTTGTGCATGGACGCATGCAAGTTCATTGTTTGATCTCTTCCCACCACCCACCCTCTGCTGCCTTCCCTCTGGGGTTTGACAGTCTGCTCCATGCTTCCATGTCTCTGGGTTTTGTTCATCAGTTTACGTTGTTCATTAGAGTCCACACGTGAGTGCGATCATGTGATGCTTGTCTTTCTCTGCCTGGCTTATTTCACTCAGCATGATGCTCTCCAGGCCCCTCCATGCTGCCTCTAAGGGTAAGAGATCTTTCTTTTACTGCTGCGTAGTGTTCCGTGGTGTAGATGTCCCACAGCTTTTTATCCACCCGTCTGCTGATGGGCACTCGGCGGTTTCCAGGTCGTGGCTGTTGTACACGGTGCTGCTGTGCACACGGGGTGCGTGCGTGCTTTCTGATGGGTGTTTCCGGCTTTTGTTCTCACTGGCTCCGGGGCAGCTGGCAGTCTCCCACTCCTCACACTCTGGACACCCAGGCCACACCCAGCACTTCCTGCTCAGCAATTCAGGGTTAACCTTTGAACCAAGGAGTCTGGACCAGGGAGACAAACATAAACACAATCATAATTTTCAGCATAATCTCAAATATTGCAAACATTAACATTGCATTAATAGTGACAGGAGAGTATAAAGGAATAAGCTATGAAATCTGAGTAGATATTTCTTAAAATCTGTCATGATCATTATGAAATATATGATCGGCAATTTGTAAATTTACATGTGAGATGAACTAGAAAGATTTCTAAACTTTTATATGTCAAAAATTTCCCTTTTGTCTTTATTTTTGCTTGTTTGAAAATTACATTACGAAGCAGCAAGTATGTACACACACATCTGCTCACTTACACATGAGTAGGTTAGTGAATGGTGGGGTTATTGGAACTTGTACCCGAGAATCCTTTGGCGTTTGGGAAGTCCTTGTTGATGCGCGTCTCACGTCAGGTGTCGGCACAGAATGCCCGTCTAGGGAGTCGATTGTGTTTCTCATGTTAAAGACGAAGAGACCATGAACTCAGCGCTTTCGCTGTTGCTTTGCTTGCGTTCAGGTAGGCAAGGAGGGTGAGGGCTGGACGCCCTGAGCTGGTCTCGCGGGATGAAAGCCGTCGGAGTAAAGCCCTTTGGAGGGATTTTGTGAAACCTGAGGCCGAGCCTCTGTTCTGCAGGACGCGGGCCATTTGGAGTAAATTGTCCATTAACGTTCCTTCTGGCCTCTGACAAATCGCATTGGACTATTTCCTCCTGGGGAGGCGCAGACCGGAGCTGGGGGTCTGGTGTTCTCTGCCTGACGTGTGGGCTGCCTGGCCTGGGCCTAAAGCTCTCAGCGCCCCATCCGGCACCGGAGGCGGGAAGGCAGGCCCAGGGAGGCCAAGAGAAGCCGCTGCATCGCAGCCACTGACCCTGTGTGACCACAGGTAATGGTCTCGCTCTCACAGCGTTTGTCATTTGGGAGCAGTTCTCATTTTTAACCACATAATGTGGGCACCACGCAGCAGAACCGACGAAGGCCACAGGTCCTTTTTTTGGCGAGAAAACCATGGAGCCGCGTGGACACAATTCAAATGGCCGGCCAGGTGCAAACCCAAGCTCCGCTGTAGTGAGCAGCCACGATCTCACTTTTTGGTGAAAGATGTTTAAATTGCTGATTTTCAACGAGTAACAAATCAATTTTGATGGAAATATTCTTTCAAAAATTACACTAGCTGTTGTCAAAGGTTCAAAGACAGTGACAGAACTGTGGTGCAGGTGTGAATGGAACGAAATATGTTGTTGTTTCTAAAACAGGTTATTTTAGCGATGTGAAAACAATGTCTGAGTTATTATTAGTTGTGAAAACATCTACACGATTCGACCTTATCACACGTGAGGAAATGGTCTCGTCTCCTCACGGACTTTGCTGGGATTCCAGCTGTGCGCGTTTGGAGAGAACACCGCAGAAACAGGCTCCGCCTCTCTCGGGAGGCGCGTGCTGTGGTTTGTCTTATTATCCAGAGCGGTGGCTTTGACGTGTCCTAAGGTCACGCTGCCAGGCCTCCCCACCGGGAGATCACTTGCTTCACTTTGTAACGAGGAAGAGTTTGGGGAGAGGTGCTCTGGAAGTGCGCAAGCATCCCGTTCCTTGCTAAACGTTTAGGTTCGTTAACGCACTTACTCTGACGCCGGGTTGTCCACCTGGGCACTGGGCTGGAGGACTCTTCGCTTGGACGTCGGTGTCTTCGTGACGCGTCCGAGTCCCCGTGTAAACGCTGATTTCTCGCTGGCGCAGAATGGTTTTCCTGGTCCACCCCCCACTTCCCTGGCCCAGGAGCCATTTCTCCAAAGAGCCGCTTTTTTTTTTTTTTTTTTTTTCCTGTGAAGAATGATGTTTAGAAACCAAGATCTGATGGCGCTTGTTAATGAGGTGCCCTTATTCTATTTGGCTGCTACTGTTCACAGGCCTGCTAAGGGATATGTGTATGCACACACACACACACATGCACACACACACACATGTTTACACCTACAGTCTATGTTTATTTCCACAAACACACACGTGTGTCTATCTTTCTCTGTCTCTCTGTCTTTGTCCTTCTCTCTCTCTGTACGTATTAAAGTACATAGTTCATGTCAATGCTTCAATTCTACCACAACATCAGGATCCTCCTTGCTTTCTCCCTTCCGTGTGCCCTTCTCTGGGAGTGAGAAACCCAACTCCCACCACCTTCCATGCGTGTACTTATCCGATCAGTTCCTCTATCTGTAACCAGTCTCTCGCCATCACTGCCCCCCTGCCTGCGGGGACGCCTCCCAGTCACTCGGGTGGTGCTCAGCCACCTCTGCAGGTACTCCAGGAGCCACTCCTCTCCCCCAGCTGGGGCCACCTCCCCTCCCCCAGCTGCTCCTCTCCCCCAGCTGCTCCCCTCCCCCAGCTGCTCCTCTCCCCCAGCTGCTCTTCTCCCCCAGCTGCTCCCCTCCCACAGCTGCTCCTCTCCCCCAGCTGCTCCTCTCCCCCAGCTGCTCCTCTCCCACAGCTGCTCCTCTCCCACAGCTGCTCCTCTCCCCCAGCTGCTCCCCTCCCCCAGCTGCTCCCCTCCCCCAGCTGCTCCCCTCCCCCAGCTGCTCCCCTCCCCCAGCTGCTCCCCTCCCCCAGCTGCTCCTCTCCCCCAGATGCTCCCCTCCCCCAGCTGCTCCTCTCCCACAGCTGCTCCTCTCCCACAGCCAGGGGGTGGGGGAGCACCTCCTCTCAGGGACATCCTCTCACCCAGCTGCCCCTGGCACCCTGCATGGTGTCCGAGCGGCTCCCCCTGGCCTTCCTGATGACCTGTCTCCTCTGATGTAACACACACCAACCTCGCTTTCCCCTGCCTTTATTCGCAATGCCTTCTTTTCCCTGCCTGCTTTCTAAGTGTTGAAGTCACGGGAGCCCGTTTCCCGCTGCCTACATAGTGTCAACTAGCCTCCTGGTTTTCAGTGTCTCCTCCATGCCAGTGCCTCCCGAGTCAGTGTGTGCGGGATGTAAAGCGGGTGCTGGTGACACCCACTTGATACCTGTGCTGGGATCATGCAGCAACTAGAAGGTGGGCAAAGAGAACGCTTGCTGCTCTGTCCCGCCCTTCCTCCGTGAGTGACACCCGTCGTTGTGCAAACCGGAACATAGGCATCGTCCTTGATCTATCTGTTTCCCGTGTCCACAGACAAGCACAGCTGGTTTTCTTTAAAGTGTTTCCGTTGTCTGCTGGTTTCTATGCATCTCCATCGCTGCCACCTTAGTCCACGCCAAGCTCATATCCACCTACACGACTGTCATAGCCTCCCACGTGTCCTACTTCCATTCTTGTGCGTATGATCTATAACCTATTTTTCTGTAATCTATAACCTATTTTTCTGTAATCTATAACCTATTCCTCTAAAGAAGGTAGGAACATCTTTTAAAAATTAAGTCAAACCATGTCATCTCTCAACAGAAACCCTCTTGCTTTTCTTTCTTTTAAAAAAATGTATTTTTATTGATTTCAGGAAGGGAGGGGGAGAGAGAGATAGAAACATCAGTGGTGAGAGAGAATCATTGATCGGCTGCCTCCTGCACGCCTCCCACTGGGGATGGAGCCCACAACCCGGGCCTGTGCCCTGACCGGGAATCGGACCTCCTGGCTCACAGGTTGAGGCTCAGTCACTGCGCCATGCCGGTCGGGCCCCCTCACATTTCCGTTGCCCTCACAGCGCAGGCAGCTTCCTGCCCTGGTCTCAGCGCTCCCCTGTGCGTGGGCTTGCGTCCTCCCCCCCCCCCCGCTCCCCCCGCCGTCTTTAACCACGCCTCCCGTGTGGCCTACTGAGCTCTACCTTGTTGTTCTCATCCTGCAACAGGCCACGTTTCTCCCAACTCAGGCACTGGGTTGCTCTCCACGTCTTCTGGGCCTGACTCCTTCTCATTCGGGTCTCCCCGAAACATCCCCTCCCCCGAGAGAGAGGGCGCACTGACCCATTTCAGAGAGAAGGTCTCACACCTTTTCGTGAAGCTCTGAGCTCTGCAGGGCACTCGGTGGCCATGGGGAAGGGCCTCCAGGGGTCTCAGAAGGGGGGGGTTCTGTCTCCCAGAGACGGCTCGCAGGACGCAGCTGGCAATCCCTGGGTCAGGAGCAGCCTCACAGGGTGGAGAGGACCCAGGGAGCAGGGAGGGCGGGGGCAGAAGGTGGAGAGCCTCTGAGAGGGGCTGGGTCAGGGCCTCGTGGCCTGGCTGCAGCCTCAGCAATGGTCGCAGTTCCTCAGGTGGGACCACCTCTGCCAGGAGCACAAGCCCCCCAGCAGCCCCCCGGAGGCTTCCGGAACCCCCAGAGGACGGCCCCAGGTGTAAGGCCCTTTCTCGGAGCGAGGAAGGCCTGCGGCCTCTCTGTGCCTCTCACCCTGGGTGTCGTCTCGGGGGAGGTTTGTGGCGAGGACGGGCGGGAGGAAGGGCTCAGCCCTTGGTAAGGGAGACCGCGGACACCTGAGACCGGAGTGGAACTGGCTTCGCTCACGTGTGTTTGGAAAGTTCAGTGACTCCAGGCCCACTTGCCTTCCCGTGGATGGTGGGAGAACGCCTGAGCCCGTGCACATGTGTGCATGTAAGTGTTGTGTGCACATTGTGTGTAACTGCAGTCAGAGCTGACAGCGCCAGAATGCACCTGTCCTGGCCGGCCGGGTCTGTAACCTTCAAGGCCTATAATCGCTCCTGCCTGACGGGAAGCACAGGTGAGAGCAGCTCTCATCCTTGGCGGCTGGTGTTACTCACCCAGGCGGTGGGGGTGGGGGGTGGGGTGGGCGGCTTTAGAACAAGCTCACGTCTGTCTGGGCCCCCTGGGAGGCCTGTTTAATAGGCCGGGGTGTGGCCTGGGCACCAGGACTTTCCAAAATCTTTCCAGGGCCTTCTAACGCACAGCCACGGTCGACAGGTTGAGACTGAGGTAATCTCTCTTTACATCTCCAGTCACTCATACCCTTTCCTGTGCTTTTCTCTCTCTCTCTCTCTCTCTCTCTCTCTCTCTCTCTCTCTCTCTCTCTCTTTTCATTTTTAAGTATGTTTTTTATTGATAGTATTGCAGACCTCTCCCATTTTCCTCCTTTCTCCCCTCCTCCCAGCCCTTACCCCCACCCCCAGATCTTCACCCCCTCTTGC
Organism: Cnephaeus nilssonii; assembly: GCF_951640355.1. NCBI lineage: Eukaryota > Metazoa > Chordata > Mammalia > Chiroptera > Vespertilionidae > Cnephaeus > Cnephaeus nilssonii. The sequence goes on along the minus strand of NC_137081.1, from coordinate 971,693 downwards.
CCATGTCCATGGGCTGTGCATATCTATAATAATAAAAGCATAATATGCTAATTAGACTGGACAGCCGACCTTCCGGACGTCCTTCCGGACGAAGTCGGGGCTGCGAGGGCTGAGCCCCTTGCACGAATTTCATGCATCCGACCTCTAGTAAGTATATAAGTTCTTTGGTTTCTCTCTCCTCGCCCCCCAAACCCCACATCGAGGCAGGTCCGTCTGTGCCAAGCCTCCCTGCTTCGGGTCTTATTTTGTTGGTCGATCATTTTGCTCATTAGATCCCACACGCAAGGGAGAGGGTGTTTGATCTGAGTGGGATTCGGCCGGAGCACGGCCATCCCACCTCGTCTGAGGGCCGCAGCCAGGCCGGCGAGAGGAATGGGCCTGGAGCCGTGGTGCCGCCTCCGCAGCGGCCTCTCCGTGGGCCTCGGCGCCGCTGAGGGACTCGCTCAGCCGCTGTGTCCGACGTGGCTGCTTCGCAGCTGCTGGGACGGGAAAGGTGGGCATCAGTCAAGCTCCAGGAGGCTCTGGGTCCACGTTCCCGCCCACCTGCCCGATCTCTCCTGACAACGGCATGCTGTTTGCGGTTCCGTGCTCAGAGGAAGAAGCACAAGCCAGTGTGGGTCATTTTTGAGGATAAACATTGTCCGTGTATATATTTGTGGCTGTTACGTTTTTTTCTCGTTGAGGTTTAGGATTGACCCTGGGCACGTGGCCCCTGGTGAATGGCTCTCCTGCACATAGCCTCCACTCCCCGCCCCCCAGAGTTAGCTACGATTTCCCATCTCCCCTCACTGAGCGTCAGCGCTCAGAGAACTAGCACACCAAAGGAGCGAATACAGTGAACTACATTTGTGCGAGCCCATTGACAATAATTGTCTACTGAAAGATTTAATCAAGTTTATTAATCCTATCTCTCCGCTCACCGGTGTGAAATAAAAAATTAAAAGGTAGCAATCGATAAACAGAGATAAAAGCACCTCAGGAATAAATGAAAGGAAGTAATAAACAGGCTCACCAGGCTGCAGTGCCCGCTATCAGCAGCAGCTGATCAAATATTAAAAAGTTCGCCTTGTGCTGCGTCCCAGAGGGCCGCCTCGCTGATGTCCTCGCCCGTGATTGACAGCGTGGAGACCCGCTGGGGACCACAGACGTCTCTCTCACATGATGCTTGCTGCATAGGACTCGCCCTACGTGGGTCGGGAATGACAACCCCCTGAGTCGGATTTTAGGAGACAGAGTATCTCCTCAGTTCTAGCCAAAGTTAATTTGCTCAGAATTCGGGAATTGTGTGGTACCAGGGATGCAAAAACAAAGCATTGCACCTGCGAACACGTGAAACTGTTTTGCGGGAGTTAAGAAATCACTGGAGGGAATTTTTTTTGGGGGGGGAGGGGGCGGGTATGGTTACAATATCAGAATAAATAACAAGTAATATTCAATGACAATCTCGTGTACCTGGTGCTGAGCTCAATGACATGCATGCATTCTCTTATGAAACGTCACTAAAAAAGCCTCACCTATGGACATGATATTCTCATTGCACTTGAGGGAAGGGATTGAAGCCCAGAAAAGTGAAGTAACATGCCCAGGGTCATAGTGAATAAGTGGTTGAACTTGACTTTGAACCAGGAGCAAGCGAACTCCCAGTGGCAGGATGCATTGGCGTTGACCATGAGGCTGATGACACCCTAGGCATCTATGCCCGAGAGCGATTAGGATAACCCTGAGCCCAAAGTATCCCAGGGAGGGCCACTAGGTTAAGACCAGAAAACACCAGACAGTGTTCTTGACTCTCTGCCCAGTTCCAGAAAGTTGGTCTAACAATAGGGAGGGGAAAATAGAGAGAAGCCTGAAAAGAATCGGAGATAAACGGGTAAGTAGTGTGACCGTAGAGACCAGGCCACCCGGAGCCTGGGCGTGGAGCCCTTGCTTCCTTGTTCACTCAGGCATCAGGGCGTGGCTCAGGGGTGCGGCCAGAACTGGGGCGTCTTGTGGTGACCGGAGGGGTCAGGGCTTTGAGGGGGTTAGGACACCCGACAAGTAGTTGGTTGTCCTTCCACAGAAGGTAGAGGAAGTGATGAGAGTAAGTCCCCCTCCCAGGGAGTCTGACGGTAGACGCCATCTAGGACCTGGAATATGGAAAGCGGGAATAAGAGGAGGACATCACACCTGAGCACAGGGAGAGAGTTTGCGGGAGTCAGGAAACAGGAAGGGAGAAGCACCAGCGCCCAGGGCACTAATGCTTTTCCTCTCTCTGCTTCATGGGCATGTCTTCAGGTTCAACGATCTTTTCTCTCTCAGTGTTTAATCTGCCGTTCATCTCACCCAGGGGCAATTTTATTTCATATATGGTATTTTCATCTGTAGACTTTCAATTGTTTTTATAGTTTCTGTTTCTTTCCTTATTATATTTATTTCTCTATCTTCTTGAACATATGGAATCTATTTAAAAATTTTTTTTTGAAAGCCCTTTTCTGCTAGTATAATCACCTTTGTCATTCCTGAGTTTTCCTACTTGCTGACTTTTCTTTAGGAAATGGGTTATATTGTTCTGTTTTGGACATAATTTTTGCTGTATGTTGGACATTGAGAGTTGTGTTGCCTGGATTTTGTTGTCTTCCTGTAAAAAGTATTTTTCTTTGTTCGACCATGTGTTTAAGTTATTGTAGGTAATTTTTATTATATACGATGGCCAGTTCTTTAGATCTGCTAAGCCAGGCCCCGCGTAGGTTCCCTGCGGATTAGTTGAACCATACATACTACTACATCTGGACCCTTTTAAGTCTCCATAAACATGTCAAATTGCAGTCTCTTTTTCTCAATTCATCTTGGCTACCCAGCTTTGTTTTCATGGTCTAGGAATTGCCTCCCTGGTACTTTTTCAAGTAAATCACCACAATCACATGCCTTTCCAGGGTTTCTACCTATAATTTTAAATTGGTTTTGAAGTAATGGCACATTTTTATGATGTTTGGGTGTATGCAATATATTTTATAACCCATTGTAACTACATCATATGTTGTGGCAAAAAGTTTATTTCTTCAGAATCAAACACCAAGAAAATGGATTTACATTACTTTTTATTATTTGGTAGAAATAATCTTATATCTGAATTCAATTCAGTGTTTATAAATTCACATTGATATTTATGTATTAGTTGAAGCATTCCATTTATATGTGCTTTATGGGTTGCTTTCAACTTAATGACATATTAGTGCGTTATATAGGTGTGTATTTAAATATTTAGAGATGTCACTTTTTAAGTATAAAATCCAGAATTATCACTCTAAACATATAGAAGTACTTTGCTACATCAGAATTAAAATTTAAACTCAACCGTGTTTCTATTGAGCTCTTGAGGAGAAACAGATTCACTTATCAAGACTGATGGGAAAGAGCATGTCAAAGAAAAGTAAAGAATAGCATCACCAGCACCATGATTTGACTACGGCAACAGGACGTTTCCACTGAGAGATCTCACAAAGGACAGAAAGCTCTTAAGGCTGTACAGGAGCGTGAGTTTCCTAAGTTTCCATCTTGGCACAAGGTCAATGTAAGATTGTGACGTGTGGCTACAAAATGTACGACGCCCGGTTTGTAGAAATTGCAAATCAGCTTCACACGTTGGTTATGGACATTCTTTATCTGTGACCTCTAGTCCCAGGTAATGAAAACCACAAGTACCACAGAGGTTTGCTGGGACTTTAATGGTTAACCTTGATGTGTATATTTGCATCCAGATAGTTTTAACCATTAAGTTACAAATAGTGACCTCAATGCACAAACCCAGATCTACCAACATCGTAGTAATCACCACTCACTCGGTCCTCTGTCATCCTCTTGAAGTTTTCCCCTTTCCACTTCTGGTTCCTTTTATTACATACTTGCAGACAAATACACATTCTTGTTGTCATGTTATCAGTAATTGAGATTACAAATGGCCAAGTCCCCTCCCCCTTTTCTAAATTCTTTTTTTATTTTTATTTTTAAATATATTTTTATTGATTTCAGAGAGGAAGGGAGAGGGAGAGAGATAGAAACATCCATGATGAGAGAGAATCATGGATTGGCTGCCTCCTGCACACCCCACACTGGGGGTCCAGTCTGCAACCTGGGCATGTGCCCTGACCGGGAATCGAACCGTGGCCTATGGTTCATAGGTTGATGCTCAACCACTGAGCCACGCTGGCTGGGCCCCCTTGTCTAAATTCTTAGTAAATCTCTTAAATGTTGCTTCTTCTTTATATGTATGGTCTTCATACTGCTTATGCCTTTGCATGATAGAATATTTCAAAAGACATCTAGGATGGCGCCCTGTCCACCAGACTGTATGTTTGACTTGTAGTCAGCTTCCTGGAATTAAGTTCTTAGGCACTTTTTAAATTTAATTTTTAAATCTTGAGTTATTTGAAACAATTATAATTTCCCATTAAGTTGTCTCCGTGTAAGAAACCTGATACGGCGACATAATTAGCCGGCGCTACGCGTCATTGCGAGGAAAAGGCACCCTCTTCGGAAGCATGCAGGGTCACATATCGGGTCATCGCACGTCAGTAAGGAAGGAATTAGCTTGGCAAATTCTGCAACAGCAATGTATACGGAGCCCTCAGGCTCTTGGGAAATGAGAAAAAGAAAGAGCGGATTTGCTGGAAACAGGGCTGATGAACTTGCGATGCTTGTGATTTTAAAGGGAGAGCACAGCTGCTGGTAACTCAGTCTGGGAAATGACGTTTTAACCGGCGTTCCGTGTTTCCCTGTCTGGCATCAGTTTTCTACGCTGTTTGGGCTTACCTCAGCAAAGTGCTACGGAGAGGCAGAGCTTCCTCTTTATGATGTGAAGTTAGTACATCTCTGTCTGCCAAGTCTGTTTTTTAAAATACCTTTCGGCAACTTTTAAAAGAAAATACACTTTTAGAGCAGTTTCTGTCTCCCAGAAGAATTGCACGGAAAGTCTCCGTGTCCCCGGCCCCCCATCCGCAGCCTCCTCAGCCACGGCCCTCCCCTCGGGCGGCCCCGCTGTGATGCCGAACCTGGACCCTCAGAGTCATCCAGAGCCGAGCAGACGGCTCCCTCTTGGTGCTGACAGTCTGTGGGCTTTGGGAAATACGTAACGACAGGGACCTACCATTACTGCATCACTCAGAACAACTTCACTGCCCCAATCCTCTGTGCCCCCCCCCCCCCATCCTCCCTGTCTCCCCCAAAGCCCTGGCAGCCACCACGATTTTAAATGTCTCCGTAGCTTTGCCTTTTCCAGTGTCCCGTGGTTGGGATCGGGGGCACGCAGCCTCTCTGCCCGCATTTCTGTCGCTCCATGATGTGCATGAGGCCTCCTCGGGGCATTGCAGACACTCGGCTCATTCGCTTCCGGCTGAAGAAGAGCTCACGGTCTGAGCGCAGCGCGGCTCATCCCCTCACCCACGGAAGGACATCTGTGGCGTCCACGTTCGGCAATCACGGATAAAGCTCCCACGGCCAGCCCGTGCAGGAGTGTGTACGGACATGTGCTCAGTGCCTCCTGGTCAATGCCAGCGAGCCCGGTGCTGGGTGTGGGTGAGAGTGGCTTAGCTTGGTGAGAAATGGCCCCAGGGCTTTCCAGAGGGCTGTCCTACTCTGCGTTCCCATCTTCTCTATTTTTTTAAAAAAATACCCAGAGAATCAGAGGCCGTTCTACGGACTGACTACGTGACCTTCAACTAGAGACTCTCCCTGGGACTCCGGTTCATACGTCCAGTGTCTCCTCTTCGCCGTCCAGCTCGGAGCAAAGTGGCCAAAGCAGAACGCTCCTGCGCCCCCACTTCTGCCTCAGAGCGCGCCCCACACGCTTCACCCCGCAGGCAGCACAGTCACCCCGTCTCTGCCTCGCTCTCCCGTTTGCATCCGTCGGTCAGCAAACACTCGTATCTTTAAAATATATCTTATCTCTACTTACTTTTCTTTATAGTGTCCACGGTATTTAATATGATTATTTGTCATTGTTTTAAATTAACATTGGCTTTTTTTTTTTATTAACAAACTGTTGCTCTGAGAGCAGAGACCTCACTTTGCCTGTTCTTGGTCTTATTTCCAATGCCCGCTACACAGAGCCTGGAACATGAAAGGCGTTCGATAACTATTTCCTTAAATGAAACGAGGGGTCGACGTAATGACATTGTGGAACGTCCACAGAGCGCTCAGCGGCCTCTCCTCCTCACCCGTGTCTCTCATGCCGAGCCCTCACGTAGTGCAGTGAGCCCCTCCTTCTCCGGCCCCAGAGGCTCCCCTTCCCTTGCTGTGCTCTCCTGAGCAGGCATGTGGTGGGATTTGCGGGCAATGAGATGGGAGGTGGGAGGTGCTGCTTGGCTTCTAAGAGTCCTTCCTTCCTCTCAGTGAGAACATGAGAGTAGACGTGTTTATTCACCACATGTCCCGTCTGCATGGAGCGTCCCGGCCCAGGGCAGCCGTTCGCGGCCACAAGGGGAAGCAGCAGAGAAAACGGAGAACAGCGGAGGAGAGTGACGAGAACAAGGGCTCACGCCCGGGTTGTGGGCTCGCTCCCCAGTGCGGGGTGTGCAGGAGGCAGCCGGTCACCGATTCTCTCTCATCATTGATGTTTCTCTCTCTCCCTCTCCCTTCCTCTCTCTTATATTTGAAATAAAAAGAGAGGTTAAGTGACCTGCCTGAAGTCAGCTACGCAGTCCTTGGAGCTGTGAATGCTTCTTAAGTCACGTCCGTAACGAACTCCTCAGCGCCCAGCTCTTGTCATCTGTTGCTCGGCCCGAAGGGTGGCCATTGTGCGGAATCACGGCTGGTAGCTCCCAGACCGAGTTCCTTTTCTGTTAACTGCGTTGAGCAATGAATTATGATTCTCAACAGGCGGGATCACCATGTCATTATTCCTATTCCTATAGCGATTGTTTTTATAACCACTGTAGCTTTGCCGTGTCCTGGCTGGTTGTATGATGGCTTCTGCATAGACGGCCCATTTAATCGGCACGGTCAGGTGTCAGGTGGGTGCAGGAGCCAGGTGAGTGCACAGGGCCCCACACGGCCAGCTGTCGGATCAACAGCAACCTCATTTTCGGTCTCACTGGCTATGGACATTATTGAACAGCTTGTCAAAAGTCATGGGAATAAACTCATTTAAAAATGGTATTCAGTACAGGTTATTCATGTAGAACAGCGGTCGCCAAGCGGTGGTCCGTGAGGTCTGAAAGGTTTCCACTGATGTAGAAAGTAACATTAAATGCAGAGTAATAAGCATTTTTGTTTTGTTACGAGTGAGTGAATCTGTGAACTCCACGACATGGTCTTATTAAAAGTGTTCAATGATGATTGCTAGGTGCTTGGGCACGATTTTCTGAAATACACGAAATAGAGTTAGAAATATACTTGAGGATTATAATTATACTAGAGGCCTGGTGCACGGATTCATGCACTGGTGGGGTCCCTCAGCCTGGCCTGTGGGGATCGGGCCGAACCAGCTCTCCGACATTCCCCTACGGGTCCCCGAGTGCAAGACGGCACTCTGTGAAGTTGCTGTCACTTGGCAGCTCCTGCATTGAGCACCTGCCCCCTGGTGGTCAGTGTGCCTCATAGCTACCAGCTGGTCGCTTAGGCTTTTATATATATAGATGGCACCAATCTATTTCTCATAAACAGTTTAATGAGCTTTTTCTAACTAAACTTTTCTGACATATACTTGGCAATCATGCCATAGGTGTGATGCAGGACATGAAAATTAAAAACCAGAGTTTCTACCATATGTCACTAAGAAGTCCTGGTCAAAAGTTATTGGACGCTCGGCCAGTGTGGTTCATTGGTTGAGTGTTGACCCATGAACCAAGAGGTTACCAGTTTGATTCCTGGTCAGAGCACATGCCTGGGTTGTGGGCTTGATCCCCAGTGTGGGGTGTGCAGGAGGCAGCGGATCAATGTTTGTATCTCTCTATCCTCTCCCTTCCTCTCTCTCTAAAATCATTAAAAAGATATTTAAAAATAAAAAAAATTATTGGTGAGAGAAATGCATTGAGTATGTCTACCAAGAGAGTCAAAGGTAGACAGAAAGAAGTAGGAATCTGACCTGGCAGAGCCTTGAAACAATATCAGAAAGGTTTGTATTTGCCTTAAAAGCAGAGGAAAGTCACTGAGCCGGAGTTTAACCATCATATTTGAATTCCACCATATCTCTCCGTCTGCAGTGTTAAAATAAGTTTAAAAGATATGCAAGTAGAAGAGGGAGGGGTTAGCCAACCAGGGATCTAACTTTCCCTGTTCTTGGTCTTATTTCCAATGCAGAGACCTCACTTTCCCTGTTCTTGTTTTGTTACAAGTGAGTGAATCTGTGAACTCCATGACATGGTCTTTTTAAAATAATAAGCCTGCTGCCTGTTTTTTTCCTTTTGTGTTTATGCCTATGAGTTAAAAATAGTTGGTTGTTTTTTTGCATTTTTAAATGTTTGAAAGAAAATCAGAAGAAGAATACAATTTCTTGTCACAAGGAAATTATACAGAGTTCACATTCCAGGTTTATGAATAAAGTTTTATTGGAACATAGCCCTGTGCATTCATTTAGGTACTGTGTATGGCTGCTGTCCTTACTACAAGCTCCGAGCTTGTAGCTGCGACAGAGAACATAAAGCTCTAAAAGCCTAAAGTGTTTATTATATGGTCTTCACAGGAAGAGTTTACTGGCTCTTGACTTCGGCTGTTGCAGTGGTCCAGGGAAGAGCGGGGCACAGCTGGCAGAGATAGAGAGAGAGAGGTGAATCCAGAGCTGTATTCATCGTCCCTCTCACACACAGTGCCGTGGGGGTGGGAATAAAGGAAAGTGGAATGTCAGAAAATGGTTCCTGGATTTCTGAATTTCATGTGCATGTGGACAGCGTTCACCGAGTTAGTACTGGAAGAGTTAGTTAGTATTGGAAGGGTTAGTTAGTACTAGCTAGTTAGTATGTTAGTGAGGGGGGAGGGGAACAGGAACTCAGAGCTGTCCCTGAGGAGTTTCAGGTGCCTGGGCAGCTTATTAGTGGGTGTGTCAGTAGACAGTTGGCTGTCCATGGGCTCTGGTGAGGGAGTCAGGCTGGAGGTACAAAGAGGCAGGTAATCCGCAGGCCACAGGGGGCAGTTAACTCAGCATGGATGAGGCACCCGGGGGCAAAGGATGTCAGAAGAGGTCCCAGCACCAAATCGTAAGGCGTGGCGGTATCTGTGGTTCATAAAGCAGAATGGGTCTGTGCAGAAGTGGCGGCGGGGGAGGGGGGGGTCGGGGACAAGAGAGGAAAGAGGAACAGCAGGCAACTGTGTGACCGTGGGAAACAAAGAGAATTTCACAAAGAGCTCAGCCATGCCCATGCTGCCGGGAGCCAAGAGAGATGAGCGACCCGATCTCCGTGGATAGAGCTCAGGTTAGCCTGCGTTTTAGAAAAAGACATTCACTTCTATCTCATCTAGGATACACATCCTGAACAGTTACCAAGATAAGTCAATAAAGAAAACATTGATTTGGATCACACCATCACTTAAAACTCTGACAACTTAAAACGTAAATAGCAAATCAAAGAAAAAGAAAAAATTGAGAAAAATATTGGCAAGTTATGTGATAAAGATTTATGATACAGTATTATTACAAATCAATGAGAAAATGCTGACACTGCAAAAAATGGGACAAAAAAATTGAATAAGCAGTTGATAAACATAGAAATGCTTATGATTGATAAACTTGAAAAGAGTGCCCAGCAAATGATCATCTTATTTCTTTTTCAATACATTTTTATTGATTTCAGAGAGGAAGGGAGAAGGAGAGAGAGAGAGAGAGAGAGGGAGAGAGAGAGAGAGAGAGAAGCATCCATGATGAGAGAGAATCACCAATTGGCTGCCTCCTGCACGCCCCACACTGGGGATTGAGTTGGCAATGGGGCATGTGCCCTGACTGGGAATCGAACTGTGACCCTCTGGTTCATAGGTTGATGCTCAACCACTGAGCCACGCTGGCTGGCTGACCATCTTCTTTCTGAGCCTGCAGGTTGAAGGCTTGCCCTGGAAGGTGGGAAGATACACGCCCACCTTCTGGCTCCCAATCAGTGCTAGTTGATGACTGTGCCTTCAGGTCTTGTAGGTTGATGGACACTTATAAAAAGTGAGTATATCTGTCTGATAGAGGATGCTTTTTGAGCAATCTTAACATTTCAAAAAAATTATTGAGTATCTACAAGAGCATGGAAAATGCTATTGGAACTCAGGGTTATCAAGGGCAAGGCAGGAAAAGCAGCAGTGTGTCCTTTTCTTACCAACCAGAACGGATGTTGGCTTTTACACTGTACAAACCCTCCGTGGGCTTACCTAGAGGCATGAGTGGAAATGGAAGAGGTAGGCCTTGGAGTGAGAGCTGGTACGGGTCTAGGCGTGTACATAACATCTCTGTATGTTTCCTCATCTTAAGGCAGTTGTTCTGAATGATAAGTAAATTAATTAGTGGAGAAAACTCATTACCCATTTCTGTTGTTTTTTCCCCTCTGGGATCACATTGTATAGTGGTCAGTATGTTACTTACATATTGCTGATTTTTAGAACTCTCTTCTGATGTGCATGGAAGTATAAACTGAATATCAGCATTTAAAAATGCATTATCTTTATCAATAGAGCTTTATGCTATTTTAGTAACGTCAGGATGATGGATGGCATGTAATTCAGAGAAGAATAGCCCAGAGCAGATACACAGGATTTACATAGGACGGATTTATCTGGCAGTAAATCAAATGAAAATTTCAGTCTTAAGGTCTTAATATTTCAAGAAGCTAATCCTAATTTACAATTTATTTGCATGACTTCAACAGTTTGAGCTTTTCATTTAACCTCAAATGATGTCATCTTTACCTAAACGATCACCACGTTGTATCAGTGAGAGGAGGAGGGTAAAGTTTTCTGAACCATCGTGCTGCTAGGCACCTGTAGGTTGAGGTCAGTGCACGTTCCGTACAGAAACAGCCCCCCTCGCTTTTCATTCATGACTTTTGAACGTAGCGCAAACACTGGGTCCGCCCTTTGAAAGCACGCTTGTCTCGTTTAGAGACGCGTGGTCGATGTAGGCATGAAATCCCAAACCCCTGCAGCGTGGGGTGCTGGCCGCCTTCTGTTCATGTTCACCTACAGCACAGTGTCCTTCCCGCTGGCTGCGCGTCAGGATCATCGGCGAGGCCTTAAACAAGGCGGTGAAAAGGCCAGCACCCTCATTCGCCCCACCGGGCCTCAAGCGGAGTCCCCTGGGGACCCTGCCATTGTTATTCTGAAAAGTCTTCACAGATGACAGTGGGGCTGGATGAAGTAAGACTCCTTAGGTCACACGTTCAAAAGCACTTTTGAGGTATCTTGTAAAACGGAACCTTGTTTAAGGACCCTGAAATAAATCTCTCCCAGAAACAGAGAGGGAAGTGGAGGCCCGGGAATGCATGGTGTGTGTGTGTGTGTGTGTGTGTGTGTGTGTTGTGTGTGTGTTGTGTGTGTGTGTTGTGTGTGTGTGTTGTGTGTGTGTTTTTTTGCGTGTGGTGTGTGTTGTGTGTGTGTGTATGTGTGTGTGTTGTGTGTGTATGTGTGTGTGTGTGTGTGTGGTGTGTGTGTGTGTGTGAGTGTGTGTGAGTGTGTGTGTTGTGTGTGTGTGTGTGTTGTGTGTGTGTGTATGTGTGTGTGTGTGTGTGGTGTGTGTGTGTGAGTGTGTGTGTGAGTGTGTGTGTGTGTGTGGGGGGCCTTCTTTGCAGCCTGCCCGCTGCCCTTTACCTCTGAGCATCAGCTTCATCTGCAAGCACCCACCGCTGCCCGCCCCCCTCACCCCGCTGTTGAGTTTCCTTTTTTTTCTTTTCAGAAAGCAGTCAGACTGGTTCTTGGACTCTGAGTTCTGGTTCTAAGTTACTCCGAGGAAGGGTTCGTTGGCTGATCTGAGTCGGGTTCCACATCTTGGCCCAGAGCCCCACCTCACAGCCACGGCTGCCCCCACAGGACGGGGAGGACACCCGCAGGGGCCTTGCGAAGGTCAGGCCGGGGTCGGAGGTCACCGCACAGTGTGTTTGAACAAAACACCTTGATAAGCTCATCACAGGTGCCCCCGGGGCTGGGAACACAGACTTCAACAGGATAGCGCTGGTCCCTGCGCACACGATGCTTAATGTTTTGTTCAATTCTCGGTGATGTTTTAGGTAGTGATGCTCAGTTATGGCTCGAGTCGCTGAAGACCTTGGTGAGAAACAGCTGTTTGGGGGCTGTCAGGCGCTGCCAGGCGGGGCCTGTGTGTAAGCACACAGTGATCTCACCCCCCTTACCCCACCGTCAGTCTGGAAGGGGAGCCCCTCTTCCTTTTGTACGTGTTCCGTCTCCTCCCCGCACACCCCGATATTCAGTCGGGGTCCGTACCAGTCCGCTTGTGCTGCCACAGCAGAACACCACAGCCGGGCGGCTTTAGAACTATACAAACGTTAAGCTTGTGTGGCGGCCTCTCATGTCTGTTTATTCACAGTTAACTCACGCCGTGCGGCGTGGAGCGTTTCACGTGCGCGTTTGCACCTTCAGGGGAGGGGTCTGTCGTGATCTTTCCCCCGCTTTTTAATCGGGCAGTTTTCTTGCTGACTTTTGAGAGTTGTTTTCATATTTTGATTCATGTCCTTTAGCAGATATTTGCTTTGTCACGAGACCCGTCCAGTCTTAGCCGTGTCTTTTGCAGAGATTTTTAAATGTAACGAGATCCACTTTTAAAGACATTTTCCAGATCCACAGTAACCTGGATTTCCCCCTGTGTTATTTCTTAGGATTTTATAGTTTTGTGTTTTACACGGAGGTCCGCGATCCATTTTGAGTCAGTTTTTGTGAAAGGTTTGAGGTCATGGTCGAGATGCGTGGTTTTGCACACAGATACTCACTTGTCCTCCCAGCGTTCGTTGAAAAGGCGATGCCTTTTCCGTTGTCTGCGTACCCGGGTCAGAGGTCAGTTGACGGTGTCAGTTTGGGTCTCTTTCTGGGTTATCTGTTCCGTCCCATTGATCTATTTGTCTGTATTTTCAACAGTACTGCACGGCCTTGATTGCGCCATAGCCTTAGAGAATGTAATTTCTGTTCTCTTCTCTTCTCTGACTTTCTTCTTCAACTCCGCATTGGCCATTTTGGACCTTTTTCTTTTCCATATAAACTTGAGAATCAATCTGTTGATATCCACAAAGTAACTTGCTGGAATAGGAAGACAATTTTGTCAAGATGTCAATTCTACACAGTGATCTACGGAATTAACACAATCCATATCATAACAGCGATGGTTTCCCCCCCCAGAAATGAAAAAAAGCTGATCCTCAAATTTTAATGACATGGCCACCAGCCCCAAATTGCCAAGCACTCTCGAGAAAGAAGGACAACGTCGGAGGACATAGACTTCCTGATGTCAGAACTTACCACAAAGCTATGGAATCAAAATGCTGTGATACAGGCATAGGTATATAGATCAGTAGAATATCAGTGAAAGTTCAGAAATGAAACCATATATTCATGCCAATTAATTTTTGACAAGGGCACCAATTTAATTGAATTAACAAAATAAAGTCTCTTCAAAAGATGGTGCTGGGACAAGAGGATTTCCACATACAAGAGAATAAAGTTGGACCCCACTGAGTCACACTCTATGCAGAAAATAACTCAGAATGATCAATGACCTAAATATAGAGCTAAAACCACAAAGTTTTTTGTAGAAAAAATAGGAGTAAATCTTCATGACCTTGGATTTGGCAATAGATTCTTGTATATCATACCAGAAGTATGAACAACAACAAAAAAGAAGAACTGTACTACATCAAAATTTTAAAATTTGTGCATCAAAAGACATTATCAAAAAAGACAACGTATAGAATAGGAGAAAATATTTTCAAATCATATATCTGAAAAGGATATCATACCTAGAATATAAAAGAATATAAATTAACAACAAAAGACAAGCAACACAATTTAAACGTGAACAAAGAGCTTGCACATACATTTTGCCAAAGGAGACATACAGATGTCTAAGAAGACCATGAAAAGATGCTCAGTGTCATTGTTCACTAGGGAAATGCAAATCAAAACCACGGTGAGCTACCACTTCACACCCAGGAGGACGGTTATCGTCACAAAAAGGGAGAGAGAGACATTCAGTGCTTTCAATGACGTGAAGCTGGCGCCCTCGTTCCGTGCTGAGGGAATGCTCAGCGATGCAGCTGCTATGGAAAATGCTCCGGGGATTCCTGATAAACAGAGCATGGAATTGCCACGGAACCCAGGATTCTAAGTGCATTCCCAAAGCTCCTGAGAGCAGGTGCTTGAACAAACATTTGCTCATCAGTGTTCGCTGCAACATTATCCACTACAGTCTGGGGGTGGAAGCACCCCAAAATGCCCATCAACATATGAATAGAAGAAAACACAGTATGCACACTAAACGGCATAATTTTCATCCACGAGAAGGATGAAGTTCTAACACACGCTACAACCTGGAGGAACCTCGAGAATATTATGCTACACGAAATGAACAAGACACAAAGCACAAACACTGCGTGCCCTCATTCACAGGACATGGCGAGGTGAGGCCACCCACGGCAGAACTCACCGGAAATCAGAGGTTGCCTGCCACTGGCGGGGAAGAGGCGTGTGAAGTTTGCTGAGTGGCTTCGGAGCTTCTACATGGGGCCATCAGAGCCTTTTATAAGTGGAGAGCATTGGTGGTGGGACAACTGTAAGTATAATTAATGTCACTGAATCACACATTTAAAAAGTGGCCAGAATGGTGAATTTTTAAAATATATATTTTACCACAATTAAACATAACGTAGCCCTGGCCAGTGTGGGTCCGTGGCTGAGCGTCATCCCATGTACCCATTAGCCACCGGTTCTCTTCCCTGTCAGGGCACATGCAGGAGGCAGCCAGCTGATGTTTACACACACACACTCTCTCTCTCTCTCTGTCATCAATAAAAACATATTGAAATAATAAAAAATAATGTAATATACACAAACCATTGAATTGTACACCCTAAATGGGTGAATTGTATGGTTTGAAAATTACGTCACAACAAAGCTAATTTTTTTAAGAGTTAGCGTTTAAAAAAATCATTCAACTCTGTTGTTATTATTTAGCTCAAAGACTTTGGGAAACATACTTTGCCACTTGAAAGTATTAGTGTCCTCCCCTGTAAAATGGGATAAAATTATACCACGTTTCCCGAGTTGTTATGAGAAATACTTAGAGAATGACTGTACGATAACAGACCTGGCACATGGCTAGAAATCCATAGCCAATGGCTCCTGTCTGCAGCGGGGAGGTGATGATGAGGAAGACGGCTGAGGCGAGTCGAGTAGCAGGGGAGGATAAGTAGGGGAAGATGCTGATCAGGACAGGAACCCAGATGGGGTGAGGGTGGTACCCGGACAGCCAGATGATCCAGTTAGAACCCTAGTCCTCCAGGGTCTAACGGTGTAGCCGGTCCGTTCCTTGTATGCAACCTGGAGAGTGACAGTGGCTACCTCCCCGGACGGTGTTCCCACGTGCTGCTGGGAAGCCCGTTGTCGGTGTCTGTCAGGGATGACCAGTCAGCGGTTACTGAGCTTCGACTCCTTGCACTTGAGGCAGGACCTGCCTGAGTTCTGCAGATGCAGGAATTAAAGCCCAAAGACAAGATAGATCCAGAGCCCCGGAAGCAAGAGCAGGCTGATGCGTCTCAGAGGGACGGGATGGGGACGAGGGCAGGGGAGGGATCAACCAAAGACCTTGTATGCATCTGTGCGTCACCATGAACACAGGCAGTAGGGTGGGGAAGGCCTGGGGCGGGGACGGGGCGGGGGTGGGCTGGAGGGGGTCAATGGGAGAAAAAAGGCAACATCTGTACTTCTTTCAACAATAAAGATAAATTCAAAACAAAACAAAACAAAATGCAAATAGTTTAAAAAATGTCTCCATGAACACCTCCCAGACCCTGTGGTTCCAGACCCTCTCGTGGGACGCCGGGCTGAATCACAGGCGACGGTTTTGTAATAAAACCGGGAAACAACACGCAGCCCAGTAACACTGCGCTTCATCTTCTGCTGGAGAGACGGGGAAGCTTCCTGAAACAGGCGCCTTGGGCGGCCTGGGCCGCCAGCAGGGAGCGCACAGGGTCTCTGCATGTCAGCTCCTTTGGGGGGTCGTGGGGAGCTGCCTGTGCTGCTCCATCGCTTCCTACGGGAGCGGCGCAGCTCTGACAGCTCCTAGGACCCTTTCCAAGGCGGCCTGGCGGAAGGCGGCCCGCCAGGCTCAAGGGTGAGAGTGGGAGGCGACCCATCGGCACGGCGGCTTTTGTGCCTCTCTCCCATTGCCTAGTCTTCCCCACGGCCGCCCTTCTCAGAGCGGATTTCCGCACGTGTACTGGCTGGGTCTGCTCACCACCAGGCGACCACCACCACCACCTCTCCAAAAGGCGACCACCACCACCACCTCTGCGCCTCGACGGCTCGGACTCAGTGATGGCCGCTGAGCACCAGGACCTGACCCTGGAGGAGCGGCCGGAGGGAGGGTGCTTCCTCAGGCTCACGGCCCAGTCCCATCCGTCCCATCCGTCTCATCCGGAGACCCGTCTGAGGCCCTTAACTTAGGTCTGGCTGCAGCCTTTGGTACTAATGGGCCCTGGAAGGAGGCGGGGGCACCCATCACACATGCCCAAGTCGCTGTCATCGAGGGCGGAATTTCCTTTGGTGTCAGAGCTTCAGTTTCTACGCCGCAACTCGTACTTTCTACTTGTTTTTTTTTTTTTAACCTTTTTGATTTTTATTTGAAGTTACAATGTCTTCAAATATTAAGTTAAAAGCAAAAATGGAAAAGAATAAGGCTTGAAGAGGATATAAGTAGACTGGATTGATAAAAAATAAGGCCAGACACAGAATAAATAAAACACTAAAAGAATTCAAACAAAATATTTAAAGGGCATACTAATTTTTTTTTTTTTTAATCTTCACCTGAGGATATGCTTTCATTGATTTTAGAGAGAAAGATGAGGGAGGGAGGGGTGAGGAGAGAGAGAGAGACAAAGAGAAAGAGAGAGAGAGAGAGGAAACATTGACTGGTTGCCTTCTGTCCGTGTCCCGCCCACCCACAACCTAGCCATGTGCCCTGCCGGGGACTCGAACCTGCGTCCTGTTCGTGTACAGGACGACCCTCAACGAGCTGAGCCACCGGCCACGGCAAAGTCAAGGTCATCTTGTATTGGTTCTACAGATTGTTGGTAAATGATTCCCCCAAAGTATCACTTCCCCTTTAAAAAAACGTCCCAAGGCACTCTACCACGTGTTATGTGAGGGTATTGGGTCTCGCCAACATTACCACGTGGTTTGTGGAAAACAGGGCACAGCAGTTCTGCATGAATCCCACGTAGGCTGACTGTGTGCTGCGCCGCTCACTGATGGAAACATACTGTGTCTGCACGTCTGTGTTTGTGAAGTCTCGCCCAGACGTGCAGCGAGGCTGAAAGCCGTCCTCCCCTCCTGCCCGCGGAATTACAGACATTAATTGGCAGCACTCGGAATCACAGGCGTTAT
The DNA here is from genome assembly GCF_951640355.1 of Cnephaeus nilssonii. Lineage (NCBI taxonomy): Eukaryota > Metazoa > Chordata > Mammalia > Chiroptera > Vespertilionidae > Cnephaeus > Cnephaeus nilssonii. Next base: position 954,149 of record NC_137081.1, on the reverse strand, counting down.
TTCACAAGACCTTAAAGGCAGGGCCTTCGAATCTATATTTCTGAATGCATGTTTTATGGAATAATCCTGGGCATAAAGCGGAAGATAAAATATATTTATTAAGTGACTCAACAGGCCCTAGCCGGTTCGGTTCTGTGGATAGAGCGTCGGCCTGCGCACTGAAAGGTCCCGGGTTCGATTCCGGTCAAGGGCGTGGACCTCGGTTGCGGGCTCTGGTCAGGGCTCCTGTGGGAGGCAACCAATTGATGTGTCTCTCTCACATCGATGTTTCTCTCTCTCTGTCTCTCCCCCTCCCTTCCACTCTCTCTAAAAACCAATGGAAAAATATCCTCAGGTGAGGATTAACAACAACAAAGAAGAAAAACAATGACTGAACAGTTGATTTGGGTAATTTCGTTTTTAAGAAGAGGATTCACGGTTGCCTGAGAGAAGAATGCTTTAGAATTCAGTGTTAAATGATGTATGGTATTATTATGAATTGACCAAATTACTAATTGAATAACTTCATTCTCATTGGAATATAAACGTTTTACTCTATAATCACATCTTTTTCTCTGGAGCGTCCTGTCCCAACCTCACTGGCTGATTTTGTTAAAGGAAATGCAATTTAGTAAAACAGAATTTTCTCAGATGCTTCAATTTCTAGCACCAGCTCCTACCAGGACCATTTTAGATCCGAAAGAGATACCACGTTCCTTAAAATTCCTGAGCCAGCGCTGGGCTGGCGGCGATGACAGCGGGTCCTCTTTTCTGTTTGGTTCACCTTTTTGGATCTTTTAAACAAGGTCCTTAGATTTTAGGGGCGAACATGCTAAAATCACAAAGTACCATGTTAACTGATTTTGAAAAATTGCTCCCCCCCCCCACTGGGGATGGAGCCCACAACCAAGGTGCATGCCCTTGACCAGAATCAAACTCGGGACCCTTCAGTCCGCAGGCCGACGCTCTATCCACTGAGCCAAACCGGCCAGGGCTCTTGATCGCTGTATCAGCTATCCATCTTGTTAAATTTTCTCTTTACTTTTTATTATTTTTACAAATGGAGCCTTGCTATTTTCATGTTAAAATATTTACATAAGGTTTTAATAACTTTACTGACCCATGATTTGTTGATGGCATTTTGTCCACAAAGATATTGTGTCTGCAAAGGGGTATCTGTCAGTCACAGGGGTCATTTTACGCATATCTAGTATTTTATACCAAGTTACTATTTACTTCTCTGTGGTGCTTTAGCCACATTTGGGTCTTGCTGCCTGGGAGGTCTCTTATAAAAGGATGACATGCTATCTGCAGGTGCGAGAACTGGTTTCTTCTGTGTGGTACAAATACTCCGATTTGAACATCCAAATGCACATGAATAGTGAACCAATTAGTTTGATAGACTCCAGCTCCAGCGTCATCTCCATCTGTTAACTATTTTGCTACAAACCCCTCTAAAAACTTAAGAGAAAGAATTTCAGGTCCACTTCCTGTGGTACCTGGGGCTGAGGGGGCCCCACGGCCACGTCCCGTCTCTTCCTCTCGTGGCTCCAGGTGATAGCAGGGTCACCCTCCTCACACCGCGGGGCCCCCAGAGACGCTCCCTGCAGCCTCCCCCGGGCTCCTTCTCCTTCCTCCTCCTCTCCTGTAAACGTCATCTCAGCACACGAGGTTATGCTCCAAAAATCATTTTATTTTCTATGGGAATGAGGGTAGAGGTCTCGGTAGGAAAGGGTCAGCGCTCGGCCTGGGGCGGCGTGGCGGCGGCCTTGGCCGCGCTGGTGCTGGTGCGGGAGAACACCTTGGACAGCGCCGACGTGACGCGGGCCAGCATCCCGGAGCCCTGCTTGGACACGCTGGGCCGGGGCGCTTCTGTGGACAAAGCAGAGAGCAACGTGGCCTTTCTTAGGCCGTTCATGCCGCCGCCACACGGCAGCGTGGGTTAGAATATGGACATCGGCATTGATCGCACACGGTGTGGGCGGAAAGGTCATTCTCAGATGGTTTTTCTGGGAGGAAACAGGAAGGATGAGGTCTCCATCTCGGACACTGACCAGTGACGAGGCCCAGTGCCCTGCTGCGCTCCCACGAGCAGAGTGGCCACGGTGCGCTCGGGTCCAGCTCCCGGACTCTTCCTGGCAGCCTTCCCCCTCCTGAACCCGCCGGGTGCAAAGAGAACTCCCCCAAAGCCTGGTGAGCTGAGCTCCCCGGGAAACGAGCTTTCAGCCGTGTGCAGTGAGGGTGTCTGATTCATAGCGGTCCTGGGAGAGCAGACGTGCATGAAGCCCGCCGGCATGGCTCAGGGGGTGAGCACCAATCTGTGAACCAGGAGGTCAGGGTTCGATTCCCAGACAGGGCCCATGCCCGGGTTCCGGGCTCCATCCCCACTGTGGGGCGTGCAGGAGGCAGCTGATCCATGATTCTCTCTCATCATTGATGTCTCTCTCTCTCTCTCCCTTTCCCTTCCTCTCTGAAATAAAAAAAAAAAAAATTTGGGAAAAAAAGTGAGTTCCATTCTAGTTAGATTATGATGTCAGCAAATAAATTTAGCTCTAAAAGCCCCTCAGCCCTCTTTTTTTGGGTACATTTTTATAGGGCTAATCCACAGGAAGAATAACCTCTCAAAAAATTGTTAAATCCTAGTGTCATGGGTTCTGGCTCAGATAGAAACTCTGGTATGATATACCCTTATTTTGTGGCGCATGGTAAAGATCAATTCATTGAATGCCAGGTTCTTCATCAAAATCACTAAGAAAATGTAATAGCAGTTCAGACGAGACAAGCGAACTGGCTCATTTGAACACCTGAGGGATGGATGTAGGATCAGATTCCCAGAAGTAGTTCAAGCTCACAGAAAACACACACACACCAAACCCAAACCTGGGGCTCATATGCATATATGCACAGCCCACGGACACAGGCACAGGCTGGCGAAGGCCTGGGAGGGGCCGGTGTGGGTGGGTGGTGGTCAGTGGGGGAGAAATGGGACACCTGGAATACTTTCAACTACAAAGAGAAATTAAAAAAAGTATCAACCTTAGATTTGATAACTAAACTACTTATCAAAGCAGTAAACCAAGCCCTCTTTGGAATACTTTCTAATGGAAGTTAAAAAATAAATCTCACCTTCTGATACTTTAGCAGGCGTGTCCGGGGCACAGTCCTTGGTCTCACTGAAAGCAAAGGGAAAGGAGCGTTTCATGGTCATGGTCTGCCCATCCAACGGGCGGAGGGGTTACTCTGCAGAAGGACCCATGGCAGCCGTTCTTCCTGTGGACATGAGCTCGACACACCGCACCCCTGCGTTTCCCAACGGATAGCTGTGATTTCTAAATGGACTTTCCTCCCCGCTTTACAAACGATGGTTACGTCCACACCACACGCCGTGGAGCACTTTAACCCGCTGTGGGGACGGCTCCGTGCTTGCACCTTCCCATGGCTGGGCAGCCGTCACACCATCCTCTCCAGGACGTTTTCATCTTCCCCACCTGGCACCCCGCCCCCTGGAGCTGACACCCCGCTTTCCTCTCCCCTGGAGCCACTCTTCTACTTCCCGCCTCCTGTTTGACCACGAAGTACCTCACAGACGCGGAATCACGTGGTGCCTGTCCTTTGGTGACGGACTCAGCAGTGTCTTCAGGGTCACACGTGTTGTAGCGTGCCCCAGAATCGCCTCCCTGTTACAGGCTGAGCCAGAGTCTCGTGGCTGTGTGTGTGCCACCTTTTACCCGTCCCCCCGGGGGATGGGGGTCCCGTGGGGAGGGGAGGCCTTTGCAGGCACCCACCGGGGGAGCCCCGGGAGGAAGGCGGCCTGAGGGAAGGCCTGGGCTGAGCAGTGGCACCATCGCATCCTACCAGGCCCGTTCTCCCGACGGCCCTTCCCCTCGGCCCTCCTGCTGCTCTGCGGCCGCGTACCTGGCAGGCAAGCCCAGGTCCTCCTGGTTGTAGGACGACGTGCTCATGATCCTGTGTATGAGGTGATGGATCGGCTCGGTCGGCTCCGGCTCTTCTTTCTGAAAAGGCGGAGACCCAGGCGTGAGGCACTCACATGCACAGCGCGAGGAAGCGTGGGAGGAACCCTATCATCCTGATTCGGATGTCTCTTTCCAACATGACCCTTTGGCATTGGCTCAGTGAAGAGGGCCTGTGTTTTAATATAGGAGTTTGAATGGATTTTAAAGATAAACCTTGCACAGTGTTTGAAGAATATTAGCTTTCCATTTCTGCACTTCACTGGTATTTTAATCAGATTTTACTGACTTAAAAAATAAAAGGAATAGATATAATCCCGGTCAACTCAGAAGCTCACCGGGTCAGTCGTTATGAGTGCACTCTGATTTACTTGTGGGGAAGTCATATGTGGATTTCATGGCCACATCTTTTATGAAAATACCTTTATTCTGAGGTTGGTTAGAATCTCCAAAAAGGCTATTATGACTGGGAACATTACTTACAATATATTTTGACTTTTGCTAATGTTATACAACAACATTTCTTTAAAAATATTATTATGTAAGTTTTATGTAGACAACATTATAGTTCAACATGTGTAGACACTAAAAAGTGATCACTCCCAAAAGCCTAGTTCCTCTCCATCACCATGCCATTGACCCCTTTGACCCCGTCACCTGTCCTACCCTGTTAACCTCTGGTCACCACCTATCTGTTCTTGGCATCTATTAGGTTTCTTTATTTGCTTTTAAATTTTCACATGAGTGAAATAACATATTATTTATCTTCCTCTTTCTGACTTATTTCATTTCACATTACACTTTTAAGGTCCATCCATTTTGTCAAAAATGGCAAGATTTCATTATTTTTTATTATTGAATAGTATTCCATGTATATGTAACCACAACGTATCTCTCCATTCATTGTCGGACACTTGAGTTGCTTCTATATCATGACTACTGTAAACAGTGCTGCCTGAATATAGGGGTGCATATGTCTTTTCAAATTAGTGTTTTCATATTCATGTAAATATCCAGAAGTAGAATAATAGCTGGATTATGTGGTAGTTCTATTCTTAATATTTTGAGGACCCTCCATACAGTTTTCCATGTGGCTGCATCAACTTACAGTCCTACCAACAGTATACAAGGGTTATAGTTTCTCCATGTTCTCCCCAACATTTATTATTTCTCATATTTTTATAATAGCCATTCTACAGGTGTGTAGTTTAGATTTGCAATTCCCTCATAAATAGTGATGTTGAACATCTTTTCATGTACCTATTGGCCATCTGTATGTCTTCTTTTGAAAAAATGTCTATTCCGAATCTCTGTCCATTTTCAGTTGGGTTTATTTTTTATTGTTGCATGATTCCTTTATATAGTTTTGAATATTAACCCCTTGTTGGGTGTATGATTTGCAAATATCTTCTCCCATTCAGTGGGTTGTCTTCTTTTTTTATTGATTTCAGAGAGGCAGGGAGAGGGAGAGGGAGAGATAGAAGCATCAATGATGAGAGAGAATCATTGATCGGCTGCCTCCTGCACACCTCCTACTGGGGATTGAGCCCACAACCCGGGCATGTGCCCTGACCGAGAATCGAACCATGACCTCCTGGTTCATAGGTCGATTCTCAACCACTGAGCCATGCTGGCTGGGCTGTCTTTTTGTTTTAATGATGGTTCCCTTCACTGTACAGAAAAGTGTTTTGTTTTGTTGTAGTCCCTTTTGTTTATTTTCCTTTTTTATTTTGTTTCCCTTGCATTTGTAGTCAGATCCACAAAAACATCAAGGCTGATGCCAAGGAGGTTGCAAGGAATTTTGTTGTTTCAGGTCTTCATTCAGCTGTCTGGGCTTCCTGGACCTGCATGTCTATATCCTTTCCCAAATTAGGGATGTTTTGAGCCATTATTTCCTCAAGTAATTTTCAATTCAAACCTAGGTAATCTGAATGTGTGTGGAGCTTTTATTTTCTTCCTACTGGCCCCTCCTCTGGTTATATCCTACCTGCATCCGGCTTCTCTACATAGAATCTTCAGTGGTTGTTTATTAGCTAACATACAGGAAAGGCTGGAGTCCATTAAGTAATAGGTATAAATAATTAGCTTTCATTTCTCCCACATGGTTTCCATTGTATGTCCTCTCAGCGCTTCTAACTAACCCAGGTCTCTGTCTGCGACCTGCGCTCCTTCGGTTGAGTGTTATGGCTTCGCCTGTTAATCATTTCTCTTATCCTGTGAACATTACCAGGCTCAGAGACGGTGGGCACCACTTTTGTGTTCTTCTCTGCCTAACGAAGGTGTGTTTTGGACAGAATTTCTGAAGCTCTCTACCTTTTCCGTACCTGTCTGGTCACGGGCAGTGCTGCTCCTCACTCACCTCGCACTGTGGCTCATTCCCCCAGAAGGAGTTGGTGATGGCCATGATGGAGGAGCTGGTGGACCGGTCCAGCTCGGCGGCAGGCCACTTCCCGTCCCTCCCCGCGGGCCCTCCGGGAGGCTTCCGGGTCTCCTCTAAGCTTTCCGTGTCGGCGTCCATGGCTTTGTCATCAAATAGCTGTTCACAGCTTTCTTCTCTTATGTCCTCTCTCAGAACAAACTCATAGTCGTCGGACATCAGCTCCTCGCCCTTGTAATTTTCCGGCTCATCTTCAATATCATGAACTACTAATCGGATGAGAAGATCTTGTTTGCTTCGAACATCTTTCAAAAGCTCCACCTTGGTGATATCAGGCTTTCTTATATTCTGGAAAGAATTTCGGCCAACAGCCTGCAATTGAAGTGACAATGAATATTAAAAACAAGTGCCTCCGTCCCTTTTCCCTATGGTTCTATGGTTCTATGGTCCCAGAGCCATGCCAATATGATTTATAGTTTCAATTTAAATACTGCTCCCTTCCCTGCCACTCACTTGTATGTTAGCAATATTTTAAGAAGAATCAAATGGAAATTATGAGAAATACTTAGTGTCTGTCATCATCTCTTTTACACTCGGAGATCATATTAATCTCCCACAACTTACTTCAAAGTATAGAAGGTCTGTAACAGGTCCTTTTTTCTTAAACTTGATATTTTGTTACAGCATAATTTACTTTTTATCTACTTCTAAAGTTTTGTAACAGAAGTATCCATGATAATCTATTTTTTCAAAAATTCTAGATAAGGAACCATAGAGTAACCTTTCTTTCTCCAATAAAAACCTGGTTATTATCCAGTTTTGATTTTTAAAAGATTAATACTAAAATTGTGAATGTTTTTGATTTTGATCCTTATCCTTCTGCTCCTGGTTCTTTGGACACATATTTTTCAAAAGCATGTTTAGAACATACATCTTCATTCTTTTCTCGCCTCCCTCATCAAATCTCACTTTCTATTCTCCATGTCAAAAGACAGTTCAAAGACACGGATGATTAAATAAGAGAGTTTCCCCACTTTTGTAGCCTTTGATGATGCCGCACAGCCTCTAAACTGCCTTAATAATCGTCGACCTCAACATGCCTTTGCAACGTGGTAAGTCCGTTTTCAGAAAGTAGTGTCCTAAAAGAATATATAACAACATATAGAAACTGCCTTCTTAAGGAAATTAAAACAATCCATTTTGATTTTCTGTGTTAGTGGAGGGAACCGGTGATCTAGAAAATCCGGAGTCATTCTATTTGGCTGTGGTATTTGTTACTGTGTGTGGTTTTAATAACGTGTGTGCCTCGTGTGCTGAGAATTGGTCACCTCAAAGCAGAAAGTAAAGCCCGGAGGTGGAGCCGACAGTCGCCTGGGTCTCTGATCTAATTCACTGTCTTCTGTCTTTACTTCCTCTGTGCGGAGAGAGACTGCATCGGTACCCAGATTGGTGCAGGTCCCATGTCTTAGCAGAGCTCTCTATGTCTGCTTCTTTACTTGTAAGTTTTATGTTTAGGATGGCTTTTCTTCCCCTTAGAGGACAGAGGACGGGGTAATTGCTTGGGTTAAGTAGTCTCTTCCTGCTTCCTTTGGTCTATAAAGACTTAAGCAAAGAGAGCTGGTAACTAAGGGTAATATTTGTGACAGAACATTCTACCGATAATTAAAAACTGATTTTAGTAGTGTTACTCCACCGTCTGTTCACACGCTTTTGCTCCCGAGAGAGTACCTGTGAATAAATGAAGACTACCAAGTCGCATGCTAGTGCGATGCTGAGAACCCATGTGGAGCAGGAATGTTTTGAGCCAGAAAGGATTGGTCCAAAAAGTTTCGAACAAAGGAGATGAAATTAGTGTCTCAGCCCATGATAAACTCAGTTATCTGGGTATGAAAACAGAAAGCCCTCCGTAACATATTTACCAAACCGGAGACTGAGTCCGGTGGGCTGCAGGGCAGGGCTGGGAAAGTTCACCTCCAGTTTGTGCTCCAGGGAGCATGGTCCTATACGTTTTTTTTTCTCATTTTCCAGGCCACGGGTTATATACCTGGACACGTAGTCATCCTGTGAACAAGCACCATTAGAACAGGGGCTTCGATAAAGAAGACGAGTGTGCAGTGGATCGGTGTCACTCCACTGTCCAGACAACCCCGTCCTCAGTGGCGTAGTTTCCTTGTAACAGGACATTATTTTGGCATTTTAAAGTCCCAGGTAGTTTAATGTATGTGGGGCCCGAGTGTGAGCGGCAGGGCAGAGCTAGATCTATCGAAAGAGGACACAGGGTCGTAAACATGGCAGCATCCGGGCTGCTGGGTCCAGGAAAAGGGGACGAGAGGGAAGAGCTGTGTACTTCTTTGCAGTGTAGAAGAAACTGAAAAAGGCTAATATAACGAAGGTCAAATAGTAAGAAACAAGTACAATCCAAGAGTTTGTCGTGTAATGTTTTTTGTCATGTTGCTAAAAGCCAGAAGGTTACTACTGCGGTAGAGCGTTAAGCCTGAGCAATCAAAGCTATTTAGATAGTTTTTGAACCTTCATGTGTCCTGATAGTCTAGCTGTCCCTTTGAGACGCCTTTCGACATCCATGGTAAGATCTACAGGAACCCATGAGATTGTGTTTCTTCTGAATCTTCAAATGAAGATTATAACCGTATTCAGCCTGCTTGTACTGTGAAGGGTATGTCCCTGTATTCCCATTCTATTTAAAAACAAAACAAAACAAGTTTAAACGGATTGTCTTAGGAACACTAGCCTGAGACAGTGAGAGGGAACCACCGATGTGGCACGTCCCAGTAAGTCAGACGACTGCAGGGCTGAACCAATTCCCCTGCTGGGCTGGGCCACAGCAGCGACAGCAGAAAGCATCCCAAATACCTATCGACGGGGAGAGTCACAGAGCTCCCTCGTCTCACTCTTCACCTGTCGCCCTGTGGTTGTGTTTACACTTACCTCTAAGGGTTTCATGTCCAGTCGCCCCGTCTTGTTCAACGAGGTGCGTCTTTCTTTCTTTATCTTTTCCTCATTCGATGTGTCTGGTGTGGAGTAACTTCTCCCCTGGATCGATGCTCTCCTCACTTCTGCGATGCTGTGTCCGGTGTTTCTTAAACACTCCATCTGAAGCTTCTCCAGAGGTTGAGTTTTTACCGAAATGACTGCTAAGTGTTGTGAGAGAATGCCGGGATCTATTTTGATGGGCTTGTTCCCAATGTGGGGAACAATTTTAATTTGAGTTTCCTCTCCAGATGTATTTTGATCTGGAACGTCATTCTTTGTGTCAGGGTTCATTTTGACAGCATGTTCTTGCGCCTTCTGAACAATTCTGTTCACATCTAGATCTCCAAAGTGATCCGCATTGGGATTCTTGGAGCAATCGGTGTCTGTATCTAAGGAAACGCTGGAAACGCCATGGATGATTAAATCAGCCACCTTTTTAGGGAAGACTCTGTTGGTGCCTTTGATGTCGTAGTAAAGGTCCTTATAGGTCCCGGACTGGATCAGCACATTGCTGTAGATAGAGTCGATAACCTGAGAGATCATTTCGACACTTTTCGGATGTAAAACCTGCCCTTCAGGGTCGGCGGCAACGAGGCTAATGTTACTTTTGGAAATCTCGGCGGTCACAGATTTGGTCAGCTGAGACGCGATTTTATTTAACTCAGGCTTCGACAAGTTCTTGGCGTCTTTGCTGGAGGCACTTGGCAACTTCACTAACTTGGCCAAGAACAAAGCCAATGCTTCCTCTAAACACGTGGCATCCAACATGGAACCTTTTTTGGAGGAAGACTTGTCCTGGGACTTAAATTCATCCACAATTTTGACCACCTTTTCCATAATTTTGACCGCTTCCAGAACCAGTTCTGAGCTCGATACTTCTTCCTCTCCTTGCGGTTGAAATTTAGAATTGGAAATTTCCTTCACCATTAAGAAGCCTATGATGTCGGAGAGGACATTGTTCTTCCCCATCAAGTCTTTGAAGATGGACGTGTGGGAGCCAGAGTGCCTTAACACCCGGGTGTAGACAGAATTCACGACCTTTTTAATCGTTTCATTGTCAGCTAACGGCACAGGAGCCAGTGCCTTGGCTGGTGGTATGAGTTTGATCTTACTTTTCGAGATAAAGTCTTGCAGGGAAGTTAATATTTTGGACATGATGTTTTGCATTTCAGTTTCTAGAGATTTGTTTCTTTTCTTGTCCACCTTGGGAAACACAGATAAAAGCTTGGATAGAAACTGGACGGCGATTTCTTCTATGATGTTGTAAGGCAGCCTGTGGGCCGGCATGGGCGGAGGCTGGGGCGTGTCCGTGTTGCGGATGACGTCCTTGAGGATGTTCTCAATGATGCTGTCCACCTCCGCGCACTGACACGGAGTCAGCTCTCCGGAAAAATAGCTCTGCAGCTGGTTCCCGGACACTTCTCGGAGCACGAGCTCCACGATGGTCTCCGAGAGGATTCGGCAGCCGCTGGCCACACACCTCCGTATCGTCTCCTGCGATCCGAACTGGGACAGGAGGTTCTCATAAATAGAAAGGGCCACTAGTTGGATGACCTCGTCGTCGTTGGGGTGTAAGGACTCCACGTACTGAATGGTCATGTCTTCGTCTTTGGAGATCTCTGCCATGACGGTGCCCAGCAACTTCATCTGGAGGAAATCCAGTTCTGTGAGCCACCCGCCCTCCGAGGTTTCTGCTTTGGTTTTGGGTACGATTGAGAAAATCTTATGTAAAAGAGCAGAAATCACGTTCTGTAAGAATTCGTGAGGCAGCAGGATGGTGTACGGCGAGGACGTCTGACACTCTTTACTGGCCATCTGAACCGCCTTTCTGACCTTTTTGACAACATCCTTACATTCCAGAGGCAGACATGCCGCCGCTGGCACCTCATCGCTGGGCTCCAAGTTCAGCTGATGTTGAAAAACTTGGTTGATCACCGCGCTGGTCAGTCTTTTTGCTAAATTTCCCCCGTTGCTCTTTATATTCCGACGGAGGGAGTCTTGAGACCTATGTTCCTTCAAAATATTGCACACAGAAGAGTGAACAACTTTGTTAACCAACAATTTATCGATGGCCGGGATTTTTTCTAGGAAAGACATCTTATCGAGAGGGATTTTTTTCACCACTTTATGCATTTGTGACATTTTCCCTCCCGTGGCTTTCTTAGTGGGAGGTGAGGCTCCGTCTGCTGTTGGCTCTTTCTGCTCGGGAGGCCCTTTAGCAACGGATGGCCCTTTACCTCCAGGCGGGGTTAGCGGGCTTTCCTTTTCTGGCCTAAAGACCTTAATCTGCGCCTTGGACAGCTCCTTTAGCAGCGAATCAATGAGCTGCATGGCTGTGTCGTAGAGGTCGGCTTGATGTTGGCCGTCACTGACATTTTGGCCTCTATCAGCTGTTTGTGCTTCTGGTGAGGCACAAAGGACCAACTTGTTAACCATCTCGATGATCACATCCTCTAGAAGTTTCGCAGGGAAAATTCCAGGCTTACTTTTCGGAGGGTACTGAGCGCTGTCTGGTTTCCTGGGTTCATTTTTAATCTCCTCCACTTCCACTTTCTCTTTTCCTCCCCCTTGTTTTTTCTCTTTCTCCCTCACTCTCTCGTTATCCTTTTCTTCTTCCTTCTCCGGGGTAGGGAGATCTTTGTTAACCGAGAGGGACAAGTCCTTGATTGAAACAGACTGGGCAAAATCCTTGTGGACCTTATCACTTGGGGGCTGTTGGGAATGTGAACATTCTGATTCTGGAGCAAAGTATGTTTCTAAGATATTGTCATAAATATTTTCAGTGATATTTTGAACACGTTCATAGTCTGCACATTGTTTGCTTACATCGACGAGAGGGGGACTGCCTTTTCTGTGCACGGAGCTCGGCTTTGGAGTGACCGTGTCCTCCGTGGTGGTCGCTGCGTCTGCCACTTTGGGTATCAGCGGCAACGGACAGAGCTCGTAATCTTTTTTCAATATGCTTCCTCTTGTCTGGTCAACCTTTTGTTTGTTTGTGTCCAAATTCGGTCCAACCATTTCCTCCTTCCGCTCTGTCGCACCAGCAGCTTCTGGAGTCTGTGTGCACGCCTCGGTACGTTGCTTCTCTTCATCTGTTGACACCGATTTGCTTTTCTTCTCCGGTTCATCATTCTTCTGTGCTCCCTTCAGCTCTGACTTCGGACTGTCTTTACTTTTCACACTGGTGGTTGGAGAGGTAACTGTTGGTACATTCTCAGTGTGATTTTTAATTGAAACTGTCATTTTATTTTCATTCTCTTTCTTTTTAGTTGCCGCGCCTGCCGCTGACCCTGACAACAGGTTAACCAGGCTACATTTCATTGTTTTCGTCAGAGAGGCGACTTTCCGGTCTTGGAGCTCGCCTTTCTTAACGGACGTCTCCTCACTTTGGAGACTTTTCTTTCTGTTTGCTGTGCCTCTGTCTAGTTCCAAAGTTCCCGGCACCTGTTTCCGGTCTGAGGTGGGAGAAGTGTATTTATAGGATTGCACTGAAAAAGTAAGTTGGTTTCCTTTGAGGCCTGTGCTACTCGGTGCAGCGGTTTTCTGTGGTAGGTGTTGAACCCTTTGGGTGATGGGATCTGGATTTAGAAATGAAAAGAAGGTGGAAGACCAGTCTCCTGTGAACAGGGGTTGAATTTTGAAGGCAGAGATTGCCTTTTGGGCTAATCCAGCAATCGTTTCTATTAGCATGTGACCTTTGTCATCCTTCTGAATGTCATCCGAGTCGTACTTCCCTATGAACTGATCGTACACAAAGTTGGATATCTTATCCACTGTCTCTTTATCAACTGGTGGGAAAGCAAAGACTTCTTCAGCATTCGGTAGAACTTTAATTTCACTTTTCCTGAATTCTCCTACCAGAGAGTTTGCAAATTTTACAGCCAACCCCACAAGGTCTGGCTCTGGCATCCCTTTTTTCTTAGGATCTTCAGTAATACTTAGAAGGGAATAAAATTTGCGAACAAGGTCAACCACTACGTCTTCCAAAAATGTGGCTGAGTAGAGAGAAGTCTGAGTCTTCTCTTTCCCAGGTTTGGTGAGTGCAGAGCCCCCGTCACCCTGGAAAAATGGCCTCAGATGATGGTCCATAATTTCCTTCATAATGAAACCTGCGACTTTACTGAGGAACGAGCCTGCTTTTTTGTCTGCGTCTCTTTGCACTTCAGCTTGAAATTCAGATTTTTTCACGATATTGTTACATATCGAGTCAACCAAGTTCTCAATCACGTCTAGTTGGGTACTCTCTGCATTCTCTTCTGCCCTGGCGAGACGGATTTCATGTTCCGTAATTTCTTTGATAATGTCATCCGTCAGTTTTGAAGCTGCAGCCACAAACTCATCATCGGGTGCAACGCCTTCCTCTTTGAGCTCACTCTCCCTGTGGCTGGAAGGGAAGATGCACCCTATGAGCTTGAAAACGATGTTTTCCAACAGCGCGCGCGGCAGCACTGTCACGCACGGGGTGGCGGGGCTGGCCTTGGTGATGACAGTCAGCACGTTTCTGATGATGTTATCGGTTTGAAGGGAAGAACAGGAAGAGGACACCAATTCTCCCGACACTAACGATTGCACCTGCTGATCATAAATTTCTTCCAATAGTAAATGATAAATTTTCCTGCCAAAAGAAGTCGTGTCACTTTGCATAACCTTGTAGACTTGAATCAGAGATTTGTATTCACCCAATATCTTTTCATAAATCAGGTTGGCTGTTTTTTGAACCATTTCTTTGTATCTTGCCGAAGAACACATATCATCGTCGGAATAATTCGAAACCACAATCTCCGACGTGGTGAACTCCAGAACAATTGACTTTACTAATGTCGTAACGATGTCAGTAATTTTGCCTTTCACTGTATCTGGCTGCTCAGCCGCCAGGACGTTGTGTGAGAACGCGTACAGGAGTTTACACAACAGCTCGGCGATGACCTCCTCCAGAAAGGCCGCCGAGTTCACGACGAGAGCCAACGTTCCTTGCTGAGCGCCGGCTGCTTTCTGTTTATTGTCAAGATCAACCACAGCCGAGAGGCGTGTTTTGTCTCCAGGTAAAAATGACTGGAGATGATGGTTAAAAATTTCCTTTATGATAAAACTCGCTATTTTCGAAACAGGCATCTTACTTATCCCTTTCTTATCCTTTGTGAGAGACTGGTAGAGCTTTGAATGTGAAAGGTCGGCGTAGATGGAATCCACCATGGACTGGATGTCTTTCTCGGACATCATGCTCTGTTTCTCACTGCCATGCTTGACGATGCAGATTGCATGTTTGGAAATGATTGACATAATTTCGTGTATAAGTTTTATGACAGAATCACTTAACTCCGACTTGGAAGTGCCCCCGCCTTCTGCGCTGGAGGCCAGCGGGCCCACCTGCGAGACCAGCTGGGTGACGACCTTTTCCAGGTGGGTGTGCGATAGCATGGTGGTGTAGATCGTCGACGCCTGTCTTTGGAACCGTGATTTAGTGATGTAACACTGGACTTTCTTTATCAAAACATCGACGTTCAGTGTGGTGTACGACTTAAAACGGAGCTTTCCTACCAGCTTTGGGTGAATTTGGAAATCAAACGTGTGGGCCAGGATGCTTTTAGTCACCCTGGCTGCCAGGGTCTTTGTGTCATTTAGAAAATTGTAATCGGGCAGGATGTCCATTTCATATTCTTGCAACACTTTGCTGAACACCATGTCCACGATGCTTTGGAGGACGTCGCTCTCCACCGGAGGCAAGCAGCACTGCTCCTCGGCATCCTCCAGGAGGCGCACCTGGGCTCTTGAGAACTCTTCTGCTATCAGATGTATCAGCTTCCCAGCTTTGTCCAAAAGCTCGTCTTCCGAGTCCTTTGCTGGTTTTGTTTGCACAATGCCCAACACCCTGTGGAATATTTTCCTTAAAACCCCAAAGATCACCTCTTCCAGAAACGCTGCCGAGTAGATGTTGGCAGGAGGCCATGGCCTGCGCTCGCCATCAGGGTGTGTGTCTGCGGGGGAAGGCAGTGCCTTCCTGTCCACAAACGGCTGCAGGTGCTGTTGACAAATATGTTTGATGATGAAACCTGCTATTCTGTCGACGAGAGCATCGTTGCTGCCTTTGATATTTTGTTCAACCGACTCCTGAGATTCGGAATTTTGTAAAATATTTTCAAAGACGGAGTCCACCAGGTGCTGGACATCATCTTCTGAATAAACAAACTTGGTTTCGTCATCATCTTTTGAGAATTGGATGTCATGTTGAGAAATTTTCATCCTAATGTCACTGATTATATTGGAAGCGATCTCATTGAAATTCACTCTTGACCTATCTTTTAGAGTTTCTGTGTTTGGAACGAAGTCGGATGCAGAAGAAAAGATCCTAGATAATAGTACCCTGATCATGTCTTCTAAAAACGTGTACGGCAGCAAGGTGTTATACGGAGATAAGCTCGGGCTCGGCGCAGCGGGTTTGCTGATGTTACTGATGATGTCCCGGATGACGTTCTGAGCTGTGGAAATAGAACAGGAAGAGGACAAGTCGCCAGAGAACAGCGGGTGAAGGAGGTAATCGGAAATGGTTGCGACAGTTAAGTTGGTGACGTTTTCCACAAACGTCTCGCTGCCTTCAGACTCTGTGTCCACCTCGGGGTCCAGCCCGTGCTGCTGTAACACGTTTTTGTAAACGGAGGAGACGAGCTCATCCACGATGTCTGTGCCCACAGAGGGGCCGGCGCCCTCCTTGCCGCCACAGAGCATGTGAGTTGTGGCTTTGTCAAAGTGGGTGCTTATCGAGGTCACTATTTTTTGTGTCATGTTTTCCAGCTCAGTGTCAGTGTTCTGCTTGGAGCTGAAAATCTTTGATAAAAGTCTGGCCACGATTTCCCCTATGAACGTGTCAGGGTAAGCGCCCGAGGGTGAGGGCCTCGTGGGTCTGTGCGACTCCGTGACCTCACGGAGGACCCGTTTCACCATGTTCGATATTGCGTCCAGTGGGGTATTTGGACGGGGCAAGCCTTCCTCACACAAAAATGGCTGAAGATGGTTCTCAATAATCTCTTGGATAATAAAACTGGCTATTCGGTCCACCATACCTGGGCTTCGGCTCACTAGACTGTTCTGGATTGCGACAAGGGAGTCAGACATTTGCATAAGGTTATGATACACAGAATCCACCATCTTCTGGGTGTTTTTCCCTGCGCATAGTTCTGGGTTGTCACAAATAGTGAACCAAATTTTGTGTTTGGAAATGGCTGATAGGACCTTATTTATGATACAGTTAGACATTTCACTAAAATCTGAACTCATGAACTCTTTTCTTCCCAGAGAGGAAGCCTTACTGGGCGGAGCAGTGAGTTGAGCTAGAAGCCTCCTGATGATATCCTCCAAAAAGGAGTGCGACACCCTGGTGCTGTAGCCTCCCGAAGAGCTGGATCTGGAAGCAAATTCTCTCAGGGACCCTTGTAGCTTCTGCAGGATGATTTCCGCCTCAAGAGGGCAGGAGGAGTTAGGGCTGAGCTTTTCCCGGAAGCAAGGTGGGAGTTGGTAGTCTAAGATCTCTAACAGGATGCCATTGGTTATTTGTCCTGCTAGTGAGGTGTTGTCATGTGCCCGATTCACACCGCAGGTCACTTTCAATTGATATTTCTGGAGAACATCAGGGTAAACCGAGTCAACAACCCTACGCACCAGTGCCTTTTGGACCGGCGGGAAGGACAGCCTCTCCTCCACGTTCCGCAGAACGGCGACCTGCGCGCGGTTAAACTCCCTCACCACGTTGTTGACAAGCAGTGTGTTCATCTCATTGAGCCGGGCCTCGGTGATGCTTTCATTTTTGCCCCACAGGGAAGTGGAGAGATTGAAAAACAGTTCTGAAATGATTTCCTCCAAAAATGTGGCCGAATAAACACCTGTACTCCTGCTCCCCTGATGTAGCTTGTTATGGATGGCTGTTTCCTGCCTTCTACGAGGTGACACAGAAGAGGCACTTACTGAGCACTTCCTGCCAAACGGTGATTGTGTTTTGGAGCGGACCACGCTGGAGAGATTTAGGGATCCGGTCAGAGCATGACCGTCACAACTGGTGAAGCTGGCAGAACCTTTACCTTGTCCGAATCCTGCTAATCCTGGCCTTTTTGCTTTTATAAAACCCAACTGTCTTTCCTGTGTTCTACCCTTTAAATGCTTGCTTGCACCAGGTGGGCTGTGAGGGAGCTGAATATTTGGACATAGTTTGTCCATCAGGGACTTAACCAAGCTGTGGGAAATGAGGGTGAGCATAGAGTCTGATGACAATACATCTGGATCCATTTCTGCCAGATTTTCCAAAAGATCTGACGTATCATCTCCTTGGAACTGTTCACAGCCCATTGCCCCCTTACAGTCACCAAAGTCCTCGTCTTCTACACCTTGAAGCATTTTTAAAAGTTGACATTCTTCGGCAGATATTCCATCAGAAGGAGGGTCATGATCAAGAAATACAGTGTTGGTGCATTTTTCCAAAAGCGTTCTGATAAGTTTCTCACACACGACGTTGAGAAGGAAAATGGATTTGGGGGTGAGCCCTACGTTACTACTCGAGGATGATAAAGATTTCCTGGCCTTTTCGTAAGAATCCATGGGCTCACCTCGGCGTTCATCTGGTAAAAATAAATCTAAAACAATATTGAAGACCTTATTGACGACTTCTTTGGATTCACGAGTTTTCAGACTACTGACGATACTGTCTAACTTGTATGCCAGGTAATTCAATTTATCTTTTTGAATGAGATGTTCATTTTGGTGAGTAGATGATTCCCAGTTTCTGCAGCTTATCTGTCTTTTCATGGTGCTTGTTTTGTTGCACATGGACACACTATTGCTTCTGAGCATGGACACTGGTTTACTTCCTCCGTTGCTTTCAAGGTGATGAGTTACTCCTATCACTTTGGACAGGACGTGAATCACTCCTATTAAGAGATCCTGGAAGAGATGGTCAAAGTCAGAGGCAGTGACTCCTGGGCAATAAATGTACTTTGCTTTTGAAGAAAACATTTGCTGTGCAATGTCAGGCTCTATAATGTTACTGTTGAAAAGGATTTTAGTAATGATTTCAGAAATATTTAAAGCAAGTTCTCCAATAGAAATCGACCTGTTTTCAAATACTTGAGAATCAATGGAAATAATCTTGTTACATCCTGAATTTTGGCTTTCCCATGCCTTCTCCCTTTCTCTGCCACCTTGGATGCCATCAGAAATGCTCGAAATTAAATGGCAAATGACAGACTCGGTGAGATGTTCGCAAAGTTGGTAAAGCGAAGAATCATTGTATATGCTTCTTAGACGCTGTTCTGACTCGTACGTTTTCTTTGACAGCCCAGAAACAATCGACATCATCTCACTGGGCACTTCAAAAAGAAAATATAATTTGTAGCATGCATTAAGAGAAGTATGGAAAATTCAACATATCGGTAACTATTTACCTATGAATTTTACCTTGGGAACACTTCACTAAAGAAAAATTTAGTCAAGAAAGAAATTGGGTTTTCTTCTGATATTTATTTCCCACCTTGTGGAATCGTAATTTTAGCCAGAAAGTTGAGAAAATTAACCCTGAAGAATTAAAATTCTAAGTCAAGTGCTGATGTCTGACTTGCTTAGATGGTCATGGGCTCTAAGAGGTTGGAAATTCTGGGGCAGAAACATGAGTTTCAAGATGAGTTTTATATCCTTGCATGTCCACAGTGACAAGGGGGACCTCCTATAATTACTGAGGACATGTTTTGAGTCAAAACATTTCATGGTATGCTGTGTGTCACTCAGGAAACGGAGGAGTGTGTGGCCACAAGAACATGATGGAATAGAATTGTGTTCATTGCGGAAGTGTAAGGGATGCGTGGTCATGGCAGGACTTGACTAACCCCCAGATTGTAGGTTGTCACAAAAATGGGAGGCCAAGCCAGCCAGGCGGAGGACTCCCTTCTCTCTTCCACTCAACAACATATTCACTGCAAATCGCACACCTGGTTGGGGCGGCCAGCTTCTCGGAGGGCTGGTCAGAGCGCCAGTCTTGGCTCTCAGCACTCCCTCAGGACGCAGCCGTCTATTCCACCCCCGCGTGTGGAAGGAGGCAGGGCTCTGTGGAGGTGGGAGGGGTTTGGCTGAGCTTTGACTGCTTGAAAAGAGGGTCCCATGATGAGATGGAGGGAGCGAGGAAGGAATATTCCTCATGAAAGGAGGACCGTGAGCGAGATCACGGGAAGGCACCGGACACCAATGGGATGGAGTCAGAAATCTGCTTTGGTTGGCTTTGTTTTCCTTTATGAAGTTCAGTCAGGCCATGCTGGGAGACAGTTATACAACTGCTCACCTCAGAAAAAATGCCAATTTTAAGTCTGGAAATGACCTTTGTCTGCAGGTGGCAGGACTGGTAGTATATACTCTCATATTTCGAATGTCGGGCAAGTGATGTGTCTGGACTGGTGATGTAGCTTACTGGTAACTGGAATTATTGATCCAGTTCAGGGTTATTACAGTATTATCAGGTTCCATTTTATGAAATTGCCAATAATCAACAGGTTTGGACATGCAAGAATGGCTATTACATGTGGTTAAACCTAACATATGCAGGCAAGCATCTTAGAAAGGGAGTGAAACTATCTTTGTAAGAATATGTTTATAGTACGACACCTAAAAGGAATGTAAGGATACTGCAATGTAAACAAAATCAGGTGTGGCTCAGTGGCTGAGCATCAACCTATGAACCAGGAGGTCGTGGTTCGATTTCTGGTCAGGGCACGTGCCCGGGTTGCGGGCTGGATCCCCAGTGTGGGTTGCGTGCAGGAGGCAGCCAATCAGTGATTCTCTCTCATCACTGGTGTTTTTCTCTCTCACTCCCTCTCCCTTCCACTCTGAAATCAGTAAAGGTATATTAAAAACAAAACCAAAATCAATAAAACCCCAGATGTTGAATGCCACTGCTCTTATAAACTGTGACTAATAATGACAAAAGACGTCAACTGTGCACCGTGAAAAGATGAGTTGCTAACCTGCAATCAGCTAACTGTGGCTTTGGCGTGAAGAAGCCATGCACGAGAATTTAAAAAACCCTTTGGAGCCCATGCCCCGTGCTCCACCCGGCTCTCACGTAGTCCCGTTACCTCTCATCTGCGCTGCGGGAAAATGGCCACCACACCCTTTCAGGTTCCAACCCCGTGAATGTGGGACTCTTTGTCAGGGTCCCGACGCAGTAAGGAGTACCAAGTCCCCACCTCCAAGGCTGTTTTCAGAAAGATGGTCCAGGCAGCTCCTTCTAGAGACCGTTAAATGCATGTATTTTTTTTCTTCTTCTAAATTACGTCAACGTTTACAGGAAGTTCTCTCTTTTGCTTACCTCTAGTTTTGAAGTTCTGGAAATATGTGACCACACATGTGGTTACATGTCTTGCTACCAGATTAATTTCATTTGGACCCAGTTCATGATCAGCAAAAGCAATGACTTCAAATTCCTTCATAGTCTTGACCTTTGGGTCGCTCTTATTTTCCCATTTTTGCAATAAAGAAAAGTCTCCCCTGCTGGCTTCCGGGTTTCTGCTTCCTCCTTTCGGGATGCAGCTGGTCCTGTCACCCCACATGGTACGCACACTCTTCTTCTCACCCCTGTGTCCTCCAGGGCTTGGCGCGGATATGAAAAATGGTTTAATTGTCTCCGTGCGTTCACTCATGGGTGGTTGACTAGGAAAACCATAGCTGGACAACACAGTGTTGACAATATTTTCTGCCGCTAAACATATCTTGAGTGGAGAAACAGTTGTCTGGGTTTGGTCAGGCCCACCAACTGGTTTTGGGGTCCCATAATGAAACACTTTTGGGTTTTTAGCTTTTTGCATTTCTATGAAGGACAGGCCTTGCTTTAATGCTTCTTCTGTGGACTCAGTCACCCTCTTAGACAGCTTTTGTAAGATATTGCCTTCAGGGAGGGAGCTGGTTCCTGGCATGGCTCCATCAGATGACCATTCCCGGGGGCCATAGTCTGGGACCTGGTTTCTAGAGGATGTTGGCACATTGGCCGAGTCAGGCCTTTCCATGGGCTCCGAGCTTCTGCCCGGGCCTTCTCCAGGGGCTCTGGCATACGGAGGGACGTTGTTTGGAGCCCTGTACCTCTTCTTCGTGTCGTCTTCAGGATGAAACACCAAACCGGGAACGCTGACCTGTGGCGGCCCGTTCCTAAAATGAACTTCCTTTGACTTGGGAATTTTCATATCAGTTGCCAATGCAAGATGATTAACGATGTAGGTGTTTTCCACTCCTGGGAACAGACTCGGGAGGTTTTTGATGAGAGACTCACTGACGTGCGTACACTGGTCCATCAGGGCGCCGATGATCTCACTCGCGGCCACGTTCTCGTGCAGCCCGCTGCCCGGTGGCTCTGCTTGGCTTATTTCCTCGTCCAGCTTGCTCTTGATGACACCCAGCATGTCGCTGGTGATGGTGACAGCGCACGTGAGCAATTCTGAGTGGAACGCGTGAACCTGTAGGAAAACATTCTGTGCGTTTTCCCTGGAAATAATAGAACTTGACCTGGAATCATCAGCCAACTTTTTCAGTGATTGCAGTTTGGGCAGCATCTTTTTGCTTAACAGTCTCTGCTGGGCCGGAAACAGGTTTTCCACAGGCATTTTCACCATTTCGGAAAATTCGTATTTGCAGGTATGTTTAAACTGCAAGTCTACAAAGGACTCCAGCATGCCTAGCACCCTCTCCACCATGTCCAGGACCATCTGCTTGGCAGAGCCCAGACACGCTTGGTCCTTGGGGTCCACGCAGTAGGCTGGCACGCCGCCGAGGACGTCCTTGGCCGGAAAGCCGTGCTTGCTCTGAGCAGTGTGTTCTTTCCGACTTGCTAGAGCGTCCTTACTGTCCGGGGCGGGCATCTGGGACAGAAAGCACAGCTGTAGTTTTTCAAGCAGCATTTCAACAATTTCCCTCGCGAACATATTAATTTGTGCCTTGGTGGCCTCCGCTCGCGCGGACGCTCCTTTAAAGCGGCCATGGAGCCCGCTTTCCCAGTCCTCAGGGTGCGTCAGATTTAAAAGGGAAAGAGAATATTCTAATTCCTTCGATTTCATTGCAATTACAGTCAACACATTTTCAGCCACTACCAGTAAGTTACATTTTTCACTTTCCATGTCATTTGCTTCTGCCTGCCATTTGTCAAACATTTTCTTAAATATTCCGTCTTTAGGGAAGATCTGCTCGAGCTGGGAAGAGACGTTTTCCAAGTAAAAGCAGGCCTGTGTCTCAGCGAAGCCCCCCACGCGCGTGTGCCCCGGGGAAGGCTTGAGGTCCGCGGGAGCCGGAGCCGAGAATGCGCTCGGAGGGGCCAGGCTGTGGGTGCCTGGCGCGGACACCCCTTGCAGAACGGCGTGGACGAGTCTGTTTGCCGCCACGATTTGGTCCAATGGCAACGCCTTCACACTGACCAGGGCTCTCGTTTGCTTCGCCTTTTCAAACTCGTTCACGGTCGTCTCCAGGATCGCGCTGGTCACGCGCGTGGCGTGCGCTCTCAGGTCTGCGGCGGGCAGCCTGGCGGCCCGCGCGCCCTTGGCGTCCCCGGCGGTGAGCGTGTGCGGCAGCCCCAGGCAGGTCTTGGACTGGCTGCCCTTCGGGGGCCTCTCCCCAGGCCCCACCTTGGTCTTGCCTTTGGCCTTCGCACCAGCTGGGCCGAGGGACGGTTTTGTCTTCAAATTAGGCAGAGAAGTCACTTTTGATTTTGCTTTTAAACTTGTTTTAAAACTTGGCTGGAGGCTGCCCTTCGGGTTCACTTTAAGGCTCTGGAGCCTCTGCGGTTGCAAGTCATCAGCACATCTTTCCGGGGCCTCTTCCAGGTAAACGGAGGCAAAATGTGTGATCTTATCGAGAACCATTTGGACTAACTCCTTCCCCACTCGCAGCGGCGAGGGCTGCTGGGAAGTGCTTTCGAGCAGGGCCGTGTTTTGGTCGCCTGGGGAAGGGTAGGCCTGTGGCATCAGGTACCCCGTGGAATTACTTCCTCTCCCTGCTTGCCTAGCTTCTCCCGCGCAGGACGGTGGCTTAGGAAAGGCGCCGTTGTCTTCAAAGGCTTCCTTTGGGCGACTTTCGTGTAAGGAGGTCACCACCACAGCGTACATTTCCCCCAAGACACTCTCGACTATGTCATTGGCTGCGCTGGTAATATGTGACTGGACAGCGTTTTTGTGTGTGATGTCTGACGTTTTCGTTTTAGAGTTAGACACCGCGTAGGGGGTTTCGTTGAACGGAGGCAAGTGGCCTTTGATTTTCACGACTTGTTGGTACACTTTCTTTAAAACGTCTTTCACCGGAGTGAGCAAGGCGGCCTTTTCTCTCTGTTTGGATTCCCCACGTCTCATGAATATGTCTTCCAAAACAGCCCTCTGGCTTTCCTTTTCCACTCGCCTCTGGCTTTGTTCGAATGGGTACTGTGAAAACAGAGGTAATGCGGCGTTTCTGTCCAGCTCTCTTTGTCCCAGCAGCACTTCATTTGGTACAGCGAGCGGTGCGAACGCGCCAGGATGGTCTTTTGCGTAGAACTGAATTTCCCTCACAGATCTCTTAGCATTTAAAATCCTCAAGGTGTTGTCGACAATCTCACTCACCATGATGTTTTCCTGGAATGAAATATTGTTTGGATATAGATACGCCCTTTGGATTTCTAGGTCCAAGTCATTTTTAATAAGCTTCAAAATGACACTGGCGATGACGTCGGCGTATTCCTTAAGACTAGCTTGGGAGAGGTGAAGGGTGGGTCCCCGTGCTTGTCTGTAACTCGCAAACGCGGGATTTGCAAGTTCGTGGCTGAGAGCCGTGTCCGTTGGTAATTTCAGGGCGTTCACAGTGGACGCCCTTCGGCTTGGGTCACGAAATAGGCTGTTCTCTGGCTCACAGGGCCCCAGGCCCGGGCTGACAAAGGGCTCTTCTTTGGGCTGGAGAGCAAGAGTAATTAATGAGTCTATTCTTTTGGTGGCGAAGGATTCCAGCTGGTTGACAATAGTTGTGGTGATGAAGTGAGCATTTTCCTCACAGGGGTCAGGGGCGGGCTTCGTGGGGTCGTCCCGCTCTACCACAGCTATCTGACTCGCGACGGCATACGCGGGCCTCCCGTTCTCCGTGCTTCCGCCGCTCTGTGAGCCCATGAGCGGAGGCAGGCGGCGTTCTACGTGTGGGAACACGTCACAGAAGGGAAGGGGCAGTCTTGCCGGAGGAGGAGCGTGCTCTGCTCTTATGCCGAGCATGACGGCCGAGCTGAGGTTGTGAAGGACGAGGTCCACGATGTCGTTGGAGATCAGCATGACGTCCGACTTGGGGACAGAAAGTTGTGGGACAATCTTGTTGGCGCCCTCAATGGACAGCACGGGCGTGGCGAAGGCCAGGTTGTTTTGGTGCAGCGTCTTTTCATAAATGTCGCAGAGGATGCCTTCCATGACATCTTGTATTTGAAACTGAAGCTCTTTGCGATACTCAGTCCTGTTGAACAGCCTTTCGATGACGCCCTCCTGCAGGCCCGAGGGAAGCTCCTCCTCAGAGTCGCGTTTGTCGAACTTGCCTCTGGACGAGACGATCTCTAACACCGTGTTAACGATCTGACTCGCGATCCCCTCAGAAACCACGATGTTGTGCGTCAAGAAAGGGCTTTCCCTTTCTTTATCTAACTCGTGCTTGATGCCTTGTAAAATCTTCCTGGCCACTTCTGTTGCATGCGAGTTTAGTTTATTTAAAGAAAGTTGGCACGAGTTGGTCTTTTCCAGAATATGACCCACGGAGCAGGGAGGAAACCCATCATCCGGATACAGGCCTTTGGCGGACAGCGCTTTGCTCAAAATGCTCTTGTCTTGCGGCACAGGGAAAGGCACGGGGACTGTGAACTTGATTTGGGGACAAAAGAGAGATTTTACTTTGTAAGTAGCGAAGGTTTCTAGGTTTGTTAGTATCTCCTGGATGATATCTTCAGCCACGTTTCCTTTGGCCTTGAGTCGGGGTGGGACAGGACACGGATCCCCATCCAGCACAGCGACTGAGGACGGTTCCGCGCAGGCGGGGACGCGGAAAGAAACGTTCGCTGAGAAGGTGATGGTTTTGTACCTGTTCTCACTCGCATTTCTCTGCGTCATGGCTGCTGCGTAAAGCTTATGCAGCACGGTCGTGACGACATCGCCCACCACTACGGTGACATCGGCCTCGGACACCAAAGGGCCCGTCCTTTGGTCTATGAACGGGACCGACGTCGGAGCCAGCGGCTCGCCATCCACATCAGGCGGGGCGCCCCTCCGCGGAGGGCAGGAGAGAGAAAGCACGTTTAGTTGGTTGACCAGAGCCCCTTGGAAAATCTCGTTCAAAATGTTCCTGATAATGGGCACGATGGGAGACTTCTGGGGCTCCTTCAGTTTCCCTTCAATCTTGTTTAGGGTCCTTACCAGAACCCACTGCTTCAGAGAACCCGGTTGCGTTTCTTCCCTCGGGAGTGTTCCCTCGGCCCCGGATTCCTTCTCTGCAGGCCCAGCGTCTTCTAGGCACGGGTCCGGCTCGGCCCCTCCGGGAAGGAAGTTCCCGTAGGTCGGCCGGTACCCACAGGACTCCATGGCTCTCTCTTCGGATTCGGCGTCATCGAACACATCTGAGGACACCACGTCTAAGATCAGGTTGATCACGTTCTTCAGAAGCTGTCTCTCCGGGGACGGGCTCTTGGCGCTGGCCCGCAGGTCCCCGGGGCTCCCGCCCAGCTCCGTTTGGATGGCCTTCAGGATGGTGCCGGACGCCTTCTTGGCGTGCGCGTACAGCGCCGAGCGCAGCAGCTCCTCGCAGGCGTCCACGGCCTCGCTGGCGCCGTCGCCCGGCAGCTCCACCTTGGCGCTGGTCTTGCGTCCCTCGCGGACGGGGTCCAGGGCTCCTAGGTTCCCACTGGCAAACCCTTCCAGCTTCGCAAACACCACGTTGAGGATGTCGGCCGCCATGGCTGTCAGTCTGTTGGGAGGCGTTTCTCTCGTGCTCCCTGTTTTGCAAGGCCCGGGAGCAACGGTTTTGGCTTCCCCGTCCGCCTCCTCCCTGTTACTGTCCCGCAGCATCCTGGACACGATGCTGGAGATGATGTCGGTGCACTTGGCCATTTCCTCAATGATCGACTTGAACGACAGGTTATCGATATCCAGGCACTCGGAGGCCGCTGTCATCCCGGAACCTGCGCAGCTGGCGTCCGCGTCCATCCTGCACAGCTTCGCCAGGATGCTGTCCAGGATGGTCTGGGAGATGAGCTGGAGGTTAGGCGACAGCTTCAAGGCCGTTCCCTGGCTCTCACTCGTCTTCTCTCGGGGCGGCTGAGCGCAGGGCGGCTGGCCCTCCGGGTGGGCGCCTAGGAGCTTGCACAGCATCTCGTACAGGGTTTCCCCAATGCTGTCCAGCACTTGCAATTTGCCTTTGTCTTTGCGGTCTTGTCCATTGGGGTCGCTGTGGATAGCACACGGGGTCGCTAAGTATTGGTAAAAAGATTGTTTCTCCTGCCGACTTGGAAGCGTGGGCGGTTTGCCGAGACCGTCAGGCCCGCACGACACCGAAGGCCTTGGCTCCTCGGGAGGGAGGGAGACGCTGCTCCGGTCGGAATGCGCGCTTGACAGCATCTCGCAAATGCAACTTAGCAACGGGGAGGCCACGATGTCTTTGCCGAGATCCGAGACGAGCGAGTCCGCGTCCTCAGTGTCAGCCGAGCGCCCTCTGCCTCGGAGGGGCTTGCCGTCGGCGGCTTCCGGCGGGCTCTGGTTCTCCTGACCGAGCTCCAGCTCCTTCTGGATCGCTTGCAGGACGATGCCCACCACCTTGGCCGTGTAGGCGCTCAGCTGGCGGTGCAGCGAGGACGGCTCCGCGCAGGGCGGCGTGGCGCTCACGTGCAGTTTTGGGTAAACGAGTCCCTTCAGCTTCTTGAACACCGTGTCCACGATGTCGCCCGAGACGTCGTCCACGGCCTGGGGCTCCCGTGTCTCAGACCCCAACAGGGAAGGCGTTTCCGGGCCCAAGTCGAGTGAAGACAAATACTTCATTTTCTTCTCACTGTCAAACCATATTTTCAGCGGTTTTTTATGTGGCGCCTCTTTGGCCGCGTCGGGAGTGTGAGAACGGTCCAGCGGGGTCTGACGCCCCGAGGACGGGATGGCACTTTGGGGGGTGCCGGGGATGCGGCTCAGGGCCGCGTGGAGGATGTTGATCACGGCCTCTGTTATTTCCTGAGCCACCGTGTTAACTTCTGACGCGGAGAACAGCTGGTCCAGCTGCTCCTGCACCGACAGTCCTCGCGGCTTTCCCGAGAAGACAGCGGCGGCGGCGGCTTTGCCGGCTCTCCCGCCCGGGGGGCCCGGAGGCGAGGACAGGTCCTTGAGCATCTCCATCAGGACGCCTTTGATCACGTTTGCGGACGCCTTTTGTATTTGGTGCTTTTGGTCTTGGCTGAACGTCAGCGTGTCTTTCGAGGAGCAGGCTTTTCCCTTTAAAACTTCTTTCTTGTGAGCCCCCGGAGCCTCGGTCTTCGATCCCTCGTAAAATACAACTTTGCTTCTGAGAGACGCGGGCCTTGGGGGCGGTTTGCTGTTTCTGTCAAAACGAGGGTCTCTCCCTGTAAACCAGCACTCGGGACCCCATTCTTGCGATTTCCCCTTTTCACTCTTCAGAGAAGAATCCAGCGCGTTCTCCACGATCCTGTCTATCTCCTCGCTGTCGTCATCGGAGTACAGGACCATGCCGGGCACGTTGATGGGCGGCAGCGGCTTCCTGGGCCGGGGACCGCTGGCGATCGTGGTGCCGGCCAGCCGGTACTTCTCATGGGCGCCAGAAGGGGGTCTGGGTCTGGGGCGTCTGCCCCTCGGCGCCTCGGCCTTGACCGGCTCCTGGTGCAGCTGCGTGAAGATGTCGTCCAGCAGCCGCAGAAAGACCACCGTCTCCTCGGACGCCACCAGCCGCTCGTTGTTCAGTTCGGTCTGGACGTAGCCGAGGATGGTGCTGATGGCTTCCTCTATGTAGCCCACCAGCGAGGACTGGGCAAAGATGCTGGAGATCAAACTCTGTACTTCTTCTTTAACCAGGAAGTTGGCCGCCTCGGGCTCGGGGCCCGCTTTCTTGGCGTCGGCTCTCTGAAGGGACGTGCCCGCGGGGCCGGGGGTGCGCGGCGGGTAGGGGGGCTTTGCCGCGGCGGCCAGCTGGGGAAGCTCGTCCTGCTTGCCAGCCGCCAGAGCCATCAGCTTCGCCAGGATGGTCTGCACCATGTCCTCGGCCACGTCGCACATGGGCTCCCCGGGGCGGGCCAGGGGGGCGGTCGGCGGTTCCCCGCTCGGTGGCAGGAGGCGTTCCCCGATGGGCAGGAAGCTGGGGGCCATGTCAACCGGCCAGTCTTCCTGCGCAAACATCTCCACGCATTTCCTCTCCACGGCGGACTGCAGCTTCTCGAGCATGTTCTCCACGATGTCGGAGGCCACGGAGCTGATGTCCACGTTGGAGGGAAAGTCTCCCAGTTCGGGCTCACTGGGGTCGACGAAAACCTCCGCGGTGACCGAAGAGATGGCAGGAATGGCCTGCGTCAGGTCGGACATGATTTCCTGGAAGATGCTCTCTAAAATCAGCTCCGTTTCCCCTTGGAGGTGGCATTTAAAGTTCACAAAAATCTTCTCCAAGTTCTTGATTTCAGCTTTGGCCTTTCGCTTCGGAAGCTGCGGGCCCTCCAGGCCGTCCTTCTCCGTCTCCGTGGTGGCATCCTTGGATTTCTGGGCGCCTCCCTCGAACGAGGCCAGAAGGTAACTGTCCGACTTACAGCTTCTGAGCTTGGGGTGCGCATAGACCCCGGTGGCTGTTTTATAGGTGAGGGACGTGGTCAAGGGCGGGCCGTCGGCGCTGTAGGTCTTCTCGACCACCGTCCGCTCCACGTGGGCAGAAGGCGGGCCTTCCGCATGGTAGGTCTTCTCGACCACCGTCCTCTCCACGTGGGCGGACGGGGGGCCTTCCGTGTGGTAGGTCTTCTCCACCACCGTCCGCTCCACGTGGGCGGAGAGCGGCTTCAGGGGCGTGGGCGGGCGCCTGAGCGCGATGTCCACGGTGAAGGCGCGGGGCGCCCCGGGGAAGGGCCTGGTGGTGGCCGTCGTGTAGCTGCCGCAGGTGAAGCCCTCGCTGCAGGTGCTGCAGAAGCTGGAGCTGTCCGAGGACAGGGCGGACTCCGCGTCCCCGTGGTACGCCTGGCTCCGCAGCCGCTCCTCGTACCTGGTGATGGCCGGGTACAGGATGCTGGTCACCGTGGCCACCACCCAGGCCATGATATTCTGAAGAATACCGTTCAGCTCGTCAGAAGTCACCTGGGAGGGAGGCAGGCAGGAAGGAAAGGAAAATCATGGAGCCACTTACTCTCTTCGGGGATAGAGGGTAGCGTTTGCTTGTTTTTCTAACAAGCCAGGCATCACTGCCTTTTATCGTGGTCATAAAGAGAACAGGTCAAGAGTCTATTGAGACTTTCTGATTAATTTCAAGTTGGTTTCATCTGTTCTACTGTGAACTATTTTTATATATGTTTCCATTTGATTCACATTCCCTCAGAACTCTCCCTGACCCCAACATTTTTTCTTTTTGCTGGGATATGTGACTTTTTGATTAAAAAAAAAAAAGAAAAAGAAAGAAAACCACCAAATTGCTGTCTAGAATCCTAACATGCAAGTATTTTAGCAAGAAGCAGCATCATGCCTATGACCCAGCAAATTTCTAAAAAGACACCAGATTATTTCTAGCAAAGTGTTTTCAAAACTGATGTCATCAAAACACGTGGGTGCCTGCAGACACACCTGCTGAGCTAACATGTGAGGATGGAAGATATTTCGTCCCTTCATCCCACTCCTTGATGCGGGGATGAGCCTGTGATCTGTGAGGGACTACGGCTCATTGTTAAGGGTTATTTGGTAGAAAACCTAGAGTTAATGCTTTGTGGGGATTGGATGCCTTTGTACCCAACCAGAGAGTGTCAGTGCAGTGTCTTGGGTAGGAAGGCTGAGAAAAGATGATGCAATGAAGGAAACATTAGCTTAGACCAGTGGTTCTCAATGTTTCTAATGCCGCGACCCTTTAATACAGTTTCTCATGTTGTGGTGACCCCCAACCATAAAATTATTTTTGTTGCTACTTCATAACTATGATTTTGCTGCTGTTATGAACCGTAATGTAAATATCTGTGTTTTCCGATGGTCTTAGGCGACCCTGCACAACATGAGGAACTGTATTAAAGGGTCGCAGCATTACAAAGGTTGAAAACCACTGGCTTAGACAGAAAACAAGGGCCGAGCTAGAACTGGGTCTGTCAGAGTCAGGAGGGCTGAGCCACAGTCAGGGAGTTGGAGAACTCTTCCTTTTGAGCTGGAAATATAAATGGAAGGATGGCCGTTTCCTCAGAGGTCAGTGGTATTGTTGCTGATTGAACTGGACCAAGAGTAGAAGCAGATCATTCTACATACCTCTACTGACTGAGAATCTCCTTTGGGCTTGCAAAAATCCAATTTATTGCCTGTCATAAACTGGTAGACTATTTTTAAATGATTCCTTTTAAGACATAAAGGCTGTAAACAGTAATTGGCAGCAAAGCGCGCAAGGCTTTGTATAGGTACGAGGGTAAACCATAGGGTTCTTGCATTGAGGCTGTTCACACCCCAAATATTGCCTGACGTTAGCATGGCATTATCCATGTTTCAGGCCAACATTCAATGAAAAGGGAACATGTATGTAGCATCCTCTCTCCTGATGCATTTGAGAGAGTTTGGAGGCACCCCAGGGACAGCCATTTTTTTCCTGCTCTAATCACTTTAATTTCCTAAAGATACTTTTTCACTTACTGTACAATGTACAACATATGTTGGATGACAGCCTCTGTTGCATAATACTTGTTTCATATAATCATATCCTAAATCAACTACATTAAGAATAAAATCTAAATTCTCACAGAGGAAGTAATTGTTCTAATCCACTGTAACACATACAAACCAAGACATTCAATATATATTGTTTTTTGTTTTTTTTGTTTTTTGTTTTTTTTTATAATCAGATGTAATATGCCACAGATCTGCAGTGTCATTCTTAGGCTAGGTGGGAGGAAGTGTTTCCAACCTTGAGATATGAAAGAGAGATATCCCTAAAGTTTTCCATGTAGTGAAATGTGGACAGCAGAATCTCATTTTCAGGTGCATTCCATCCCATTATAATGCTAAACTGGGAAATATTCCTGGAGTCAAAGCTTTGGTGTTCGCTCCGCTTTCTATGAGTTGAGTAGGTGTCCATGTGACAGAAGCATGTCAGGATACGTGAAGTCCTCGCCCTCGTTCTTTCCTACCTGGGTGTGACTTATGGACCTACCCTCCTATCTGCCTGCTGCACGTCTCAGTTCATGGGTGACCAGGTGCCTTTCATGTGACTTTCGTGGGTGACTAGCTCTCTGCCCATGAAAACGGCGAGGGACAGACCCAGGCATCCCGGCCTATCAGTCAAGTCTGCAAAGCCCTGTCACTCGTGGCTTCCCATGGCAGAGTGAATGTGTGTGTCTGGTGATGCCCTTATAACGGTCAGGTCCCTTAACGCCCCTGCCCCTTCTCGCCGCACGAGACCCCTTCCTGCAAGGCCAGCATTCCCTTTGGTAAGAACTCTAGACCCCTACAAAATCCAAGAATTAACCAAAAGGAAACATTAAAGAAGAAAATAAGGGCAAAGAGAGATCCTAATAGCCATAGATGACTCATTATTTGATTCACAGCTCTTTTTCTGTTATGACACAGTAGCAAGTATTATTAATATGCTACTTTATCAATGGATTTTATGATACGTACTTTTTTTTGTAGGTTATTCGGTTGTCTGTAAAGTCAAGAAAGGGGATCATTTAGTTATCACTTAAGGCCAAAAATCTATGGAACCTTTTCTAACATTTCTGATCATTGAATCAGTGTGTCCTCCTCATATCTGAGAGTTTTTCTACAGAAACTCAAAAGGACGGATAAACTTTATTTTTGTCAACCCGTCCTCCAAGACCCACCCATTTCTCCTCCTCCTTCTGTACTGACCCACACGCTTTATTACTCAGAGGAGGGATAAAACATATCTGTATAAACGGCATGAAACACACATCTGTCTGAAAATCCCACAGGGGAAGTGTGGGGCCACCGGGAGGAGAGGTAGGTGGGGAAGGAAGAACACCCCCTTGTCTGCTTCAGCATTGGAGCTCAGTGCTGAGCGGGACTGAAAGGCAGGACCTTCACCACATCCCAGCGGCCCTCCAAGGACGAGGCCCCCTCCCCATTCACTGTTGACTAGAACTTGTGTAATTACGAAAATATTAATTTACAATTACACATTGATTTCCTTAGATACTTACATATTTGTGAAAAAACGAGGAGGGAAAGTGTTTTGGTCTGGGTCAGGAGCCTGTGGTCCTGTTTATCAGAAAAAGAAAATGGTAGTTGGTGCCCTTCCCCAGCAACTTATAAAACTGCCACGACTCTCCTGCAGTCGGTGCTTAACCTCTGTTGTCACGGCCTCGTGTAAAACCCTGCAGAAACTCCCGATCACGAAGCGCCAGTCCCTTCTTTCGCAAGGCATCACACGCACCCTCCACTCTGCTGCTCTTACCTCCCTGGCCAGTGTCTTCTCGGCTGGTCTTTCAGATGTAGTCTGTGGTCCACACACACAGAAACACGTCTGATTCCCACATGGACCCCGTTCCCATGCCTCCGAGCCCTTGGGCTGTGTCCTTTGCCTGGAGGACCCTCTGCCTTCCTGTAACTTCTCATCTCTCAGGTCTCATTCAGCTTGCGTTAGCCTCCCCGGGAGCCTTGCTCAGCATCTGCTAAGTCAGTGAGTCTCCTGTTTCTCAACTTGCTCTGACGCGTGTGCACACGCACTGTTTTCCCCACACTCACCATGTGGTGGGGGCGTTATGGGCAGGACTGCCTCCTCACTTCACTGTCACGCCCTGGGTGAGAGTCCTGGGTTTTCTTCGTTCCGTGTTCAGCCCCAGACCCGGCACCAATCAGGAGCCCAGTGAGTGCGGGCGGAAAGGATGAATGAAAAGACGGCGTACGTTACCCAGCGGCTGGGGCTGGTGTTTACCTGCGTCGTAGCTATAGCTCGCTCTCTTGCTTTGTCTTTTATTCCAAGCAGCAGCGTTTACGTCCTTCTGTGTAACCCAAGCAACAAAACAAACAAACATCCTCAGAGGACTCCCCAGGATCGGAACGTCAGCTAACTCTATGTACTTCAACACAGAAATCTAAGGTGTGGAGAATGTCCCTTAAATGCCAGTTGTTAAGGTGCATCCCCATTGTGTGCTGTTTCGATTACGTCTGTAATTTACAGAATTTAAAATGGCACAGTTGTATCCTGGGAGGGCCACAAGAGCAGTCACCCATTTGGTGATCTGCTAAGCCACCGGGACTCAGAATGTGTTTGTGCTCACACTGAAGATTTATCACAAACAAAGGGCCCACTGTAGGACCAGTCGGGGAGGATGGGGGCGGGAGGGGGGGAAGGGAGAAGGCACGGGCGGGGTCTGGGAAACGCCACCCACAGTCACCCTCATGCTCTCTCTCTCCTGCGGGAGGACATGAGTGCAGTGTTCCGGGGGAGAGCCCCGCCTTCGCGCAGAGCAAATTCCCGCTCCCCCGATGGCAGTCAGGTGCTCAGCAAAAATGACATCCTTTCCAGAGACTAGCCCCAGTGCCCACCTCGCCAGGAAGAAACACTCTGTGTCCGGCAGGGATGCCAGAAAAGCACGTTCCCAAACACCCGCCCGGGCCCGCCTGGCAGGGGTAGGTGCCGTCCGCAGCCTGCTCTGGCAGCTGCCCTCGGTACGGTCACTTGGTGAATGGCATGTTTTGTACCAAGGATGGTCTTCAAATGGTACCTCATCCATTAAGCTTGCATTTGGGGCGAAAGAAATGTTGTATTCCTCAATTCTCGGAGGCCCCAAATAAGTCTGTGAAGATCTGTGGAAATTTCTTGTGGGTGAATTTTGAGCGGAAAGAAGAGTGTCTGGAGCTGAGGGGTACGCGGCACCTAGAAAGAAAAAGTGATGCGCTTACACAGAGGAGGTGACATTGCTGGAGCAGGGGTGACTATATAGGTGTTGCTAGTCTTCACCTGAGGGTATTTCCCCATGTGTCTTTAGAGAGAGTGGAAGGGAAGAAACAGAGCGAGAGAAACATCGATGTGAGAGCGACACATCGATTGGTGACCTCCCACATGCGCCATCCCCACCTAGGTATGTGCCCTTGACCGGAATTGAACCTCTGCTGGCCGACACTCTGTCCACTAAGCCAACCCAGCTAGGCCTGGGTGAATGTTAATGAGTAGAACTGATCCAGTGTTCTCCTGCTGAGCTGTCACAGTCGCTGGATTACCATATGGGGGATTTGTCTGAGTTAAGGAAGTATCTAAAAGGATAGCATGGAAAATTAAATAAATAAAATAAAAGGATAGCGTGGCCTTTTTGGATGATCACTGACTATAGATTTCTAGTGGTTCACCATCAGTTCCAAGGAAAAGTCTCAAATCCTTAACTTCTGTTCCTAATTTATTTAATATTATGACCAGCTTAATCCCTATAACTAACCACAGACCATGGCCGAAAAAACTTTCATTTCATTCAGTCTGCAGCGAAAAACTTACAACTACTTGAATGACCAAAGCTGTTGGGTTTTTGTTGTCATTTGAGTGCTTTAAAAAAAATACATTTATATTGATTTCGGAGAGGAAGGGACAGGGAGAGAGAGATAGAAACATCAATGATGAGAGAGAATCATGGATCGGCTGTCTCCTGCAGGCCCCACCCTGACTCAAAATCGAACCATGACCTCCTGGTTCATAGGTTGACACTCAACCCCTGAGCCCCACTAGCTGGGCCCAAGGCTGTTTTTTTTTTTTAAGGAAGAATGCTTTTACAGCAAATGCATGGTGGATGAAGAAGAGGAGGAAGAGCGGGAGGAAGGGTACTAACATTGTAAAGGACGGAGGAAGCAAGGGCTGGAACTGTGGGCATGGAACAGAGGAGCGGGCCAGGGAAATGAAGAGGGCAGATTGGACAGAAAGCGACAACTTTGCCATGCAAACTACAAGAAAGAGGAAGAGTCCAAGATAACTCGGTTTTGTTCCTGGGTGACACTGGAAGGCTCAGGAAGATGATGCATTTGACTGTATTGAATTTGAGGTAGTCATTGGCCTCTGGATAGAGATGTGTGAGATTTTCTGCTTGTATATTTAGATATGCATACGAAGGAACTTTTCAGGGACTTCCAGAAATCTAACAAGGCACATAAAAACTTATTACTTTTTGCCCTAGCTGGTTTGGCTCAGTGGATAGAGTATCGGCCTCTGGACTGAAGAAGAGTCCCAGCTTTGATTCATGCCCAGTAGGGGTGTGCAGGAGGCAGCCAATGGTTCTCTCTTTATCATTGATGCTTCTATCTCTCTCTCCCTCTCCCTTCCTCTCTGAAATCGAAGTGTATTTTTAAAAAAAACACACCAAAAAAACCTTTATTGTTGAGAGTATTACAGATATTCCCCCTCCCATCACGCCCTTCTACCCAGTTCTCGACCCGCCCAGGCTTTCAACACCCTATTCTTTATGTCATAGGTAATGCTAATCTCCAGTTAATCTCTTCCTGCCCCGCCTTCCCTCTGAGTATTTATTTAATGTACAGTCCACTCCAGGGGATTTGGGAAATGGGGTGTATTATCTGGGGGGACTCTGCTGGCACTGCTTCCTGGGGACCGATGTCTGTAGGGTAACCTGCTGAGCCATAAAGTGTCAGGAACTTACTCTGCCTGTCACTATACACAGCCACCTGGGACCCTCATTTCCACACTTGGCAACTTTCAAAAGCCATACTCACAAAGCAATCACTCAGATATTTGGGCTAATTACAACATCTATCATCATAAACAATCTTACACCATGCTTTATTTTCTAAGATAACCATGATTTTTGTAATCAGGTAAAACAAATAGCTTGAAAAACTATGATGAAACCATAATTATATTCTTAATAAGCAACAAAACAATTATATTTTTTCATTTTCTTACCTTTGCCATTGGTAATACTTGATTTTCTAGTTATTATTCCATCTTTCTATGTGGTACAACATTAAAGAGAAAAAAACATTTATTGGTGACTGTACTTGAAAAGATTTTGCCTTCTATGAAACAAACACAGATTTGTTTTCACCCCTTTGTCTCCTAATTCTCTCATGAAAATTGTTTCAGGAACAATATGTCTTACCAACTTTCTCAGATACCTCTCACAGGAATCTCAAAGCTAACTATTTTGAAATTGAGTTCTGTATATAGATAGCAATGTACACATTTATTCCTCTTCCAATACTCCATATTCTGTTCAAAGCATGGAGTCCATTCAGTAGTCAGTTCTAAAAGTGTAGAGTCACTCAGTTTGTTTCAGGGAAAGACAATCCAGTCCTCTCTCATCTAATGCTGAATGGGCACATTGCTTAGAATCAAAACAAAATTCCTCATCCCAGAACCTTATTTTATTGTAAAAACATTTGACTGTGTCTCTCTCGCCTGCTAGACAATGTGCTCTCAAGTGCTTGTCTCATCTTTGTATCCCACGTGACCCCATTTTCTCCTTCTCCCTTGCCTCTGGCTCAGCACAGAGCTTCACCAACAGCAGATGCTCAGTGAATATTAGCTATGATTATAATTGCTTAATTTTTGATTACGTGAGTTTCTCCTAAATTATAGAATGAGTTTACACAAAGTTAACTCAACAGTTTCAAGGAGAAGGATCAGATCTCAGGAACAGAATCCAATATTCCTAAATAATCAGTATCTTGCCAGTAGTGAAAGAAATTGTTCATAGAAGGGAAAGTTTGGTAAATTAATGATCACCATACAGTAGTTCGGGACATCATTTTATACCTTTTGTTCAGTACTATTATCGCGTGCATTCGGTTGAAACATAGCTGGAGTTGATGAATTTCTGGTAACATTCTTGGACGTACTTGGAGATTGATGAACGCCTGTTGTCTGTTCTAAAACCAAATGAAAGAAAAAAACACTAGTTGTTTTTTTTTTTTTTAAACCCACAATTTACTGAAGTATGATTGAAGTATAAAAAACTGCACTTATTTAAATTAAATGATTTTATCAATTTTAGAATGTCTATAGCTGTGACACCATCACTGAAATCAAAATAACATCCCCAATACCCTCAAAAGATTTCACCCACATTTGTAATCCATCCATCTTGCTCTTACCATCCCTTAACACTACTGCTCTGTACCTCTCACACAATATTATTTTACTTTTCTAGAATTTTATATGAATGGAATCCTAGAGTATGTACTCTTATTTTTGCCTGGCTTCTTTCACTTAACACAATGTCACAAGTATTAAAATTTGTTCCTTTTTTATGTGTGTTTAACTTTTAAGAAATGCCAAAGTGTTTTCCAAAATGGTTTTACCATTTTACATGCCATTTACCCGTACAGCAGCATTTTCTCTCTCATTGATGTTCCTATTTCTCCCCCCCTCTCCCTTCCTCTCTGAAATCAATAATATATACCACTCTTCTTAGAGTGGAGCTTAGATAGATCAACTCCACTCTGTTCCTGATTGGTACCACTGCACTTTCCGAATTCATCTTTTCATGGAAAATGCCTCCCAACTAGACTTATATTTATAGGTCTGATCCCCCGACAGTTGTCCCAGCTAGACTGGCAGCCTGGGGAGGCTGAAAACAAGATTTTCCATCTGGCATCCTTTCATTCAATACCACTGAGTTTGTTTTTATAAATATCAGTAAGACCAACCTGGGTTCCATGAAACCCTTGAGTTTGAGACGATCACCGTGGGTGAGATAATTGTGTCAGACATTGAGAATTTAGGTTCAGGGTCTACATTTTAGTAGATGTGGGCCGTTGATGTCATCATTGTGTGCGTTGTAGAACCCTTTGGTGTTTTATACAAAAGTCTTTGGAATTTAAAAGTGGGATCCGCCCTGGACGGTTTGGCTCAGTGGATAGAGCGTCTACCTGTGGATTGAAGGGTCCCAGGTTCAATTCCGGTCAAGGGCACATGCCAGGGTTGCGGGCTTGATCCCCAGTGGGGGGCGGCAGGATTCTCTCTCATTATTGATGTTTCTCTCTCTCTCCTTCTTCCTTCCTCTCTGAAATCAATTAAAAATATATTTAAAAAATAAAAGTGGGATCCATGGAGCTTCGAGATGCATGACCTCGACCTCGGTGGTTCTGAGTGACATTCAGCTGCCCCCAAGGCAGCCCTGTCTCTTCCCAGGTTTCTGAATCTTGATGAGACTCATCAGATCACAGGCTCAGGGAGGAAAGATTTTGGACTTTATTCTTTAGATGCTAACTGATAAGAACAAAGGGACTTAACTGTTACACGTTACTTTTCCCCCGGAAATTTAATAGTGGGAGGAGATCAATGTTCCATGTGAACAGTCCTGTACTTTTCATCGTGGAACGTTTGGAGCAGTGGTCGCCAACCGGTGGTCCGTGAGGTCCGAAAGGCTGGCGACCGCTGATTTGGAGGATGTTGATGCTGCCCTCTGGGTTCGGGTGAGCTCTGACAGACACGTGACACAGTACGGTAGGAGATAAATAATAACTTCACGGTGGCTTTGCAGTTCATGTACTTGATTTATGACTCACTTCAGAGTTTCCTAAAATCGTTTTGAGTATTATAAAATTAGGTTGTAATTTGTTAGGTTTCATGTACTATTCATTTAATAGCACTGAACCTTCACTGAATTTTCCTAAAATGATGCTATCATGTTAAGTTTGAAACACTAAATCAGTAGCTAGAGATCAAATTCTGGTAAGAATCCCTCTAAACCGGTCATTGGACAACAGAGAACAGAGGATTTATCTGCATTTAACCAAAAGGGGCCATCTAAACCCAGTCTTTTCCCAAATTACTATTTAGTATTTCTTATCTCACTAATCAATTACAATTACCATAGCCTCCTTTATTTGGTTTTTGGTCGCCAACAGTGTAAATTGTCTTTATATCATCAGAAGGCTTCTTTTTCTTCATTGGAGTATAAGCTTAAAGAAATGTAAGAAAACACTTATTTTTAATAATGGTGATGACAGAATTACCCAAGATAGACCACCTTTTCCTGGCCCGAGGGATTAAGTCCTATGCTAATGGCCGGTGGACCAGTGGGGAGGCAGCGAGGAGATGTGGGATGGAAGACAGACAACAGCTCTGGAAAGAGTATCCCTTCCGATCAAATGAGGGACAGAGCCCATGGAGCCAGACAATAGGGTGGTGAAGACCTGGGGGTGGGTAGGGGGCAGGGTGGAAGCAGCTAAATGGGAGACATCTATAATAATTTCAACAATAACGTGTGTGTGTGTGTGTGTGTGTGTGTGTGTGTGTGTGTGTGTAAAGAAGATGTGATATATATAAAATATGGACTATTATTTAGCCATAAAGAATGAAATCTTGCTACTTGCAACCACATGGGTGGGCCTTGAGGGCATTACTCTACGTAAGATAAGACAGACAGAAAAAGGCAAATATCAGATCATCTCTCGTCTGTGTGCGATCTAAAAGTTGGTATGTAAACCAAGTCCATAGACACAGAGAACAGGCTGGTGGTTGCCAGAGGCGGGGGTGGGGGAGGGAGGTATGCATGAATTATTATTTTTAAGTTTAAATTAAAAAATGAGAATAAATAACCGAGGGCCAGCGTTTCCTCCCGGCCGAGAGGAGAGGCCACCCCAGCTCGAGCGCACAGCGCGGTGTCCTCTCCGGGCAGCCACCAGCAGCCCACGGTGCCGACTGCGGTCCTGAGGCGGCCCACCCCGGCACGGGCAGCCACTGCACCGAGCCCTGGTTCGCAATAGGGCCGCTGCTAGCTCCCGGGCCGCACCAGGAAGGGCGAGGGTCCTCCCGCGGCGCCCAGGGCGTTGGTCGGAGCGAGGACAGATAGCAGAGCCGCCGGTCCCCCGCAGCAGACCCCTCAGTAGGCCCTTCCTCAGCCTGTCTGTGCCCCGGGGCCGTGTGCTTTGTGGGGGGACGACATGACTACAGAGCAATGCTTCCGTTCCATCTGAGAAACCTGTCCTGTCCTGTCCTATCCTGTCCTGTCGCCTCCATAGCACACGTTCATCCCTAGCCTACTTCTTCACAAAAGGGGGATTTGGGGTAACAAGGGCTTAAAATGCCCACTTGAACCCCCTGTTCCTATTAAGTGAGAAAGTTCACAGTTGACGAGAAAGGAATGTGTGTAGCTACTGAAGGGATTTCCGAAGTGGGGCATTGCTCTCATTATCCCAATGAGCTGAATCGATCCAATTAGCTCATTCAGCAAACATGCATGTAGTCTATACTTGCATACAGGCATGGCGTGCTAGGTGCCCAAGGAACACCGAGGTTGCCGTGTGAGGCTGGTAAAGCTGGCTGGGAGTCTGTAACACGTGTGTCAAGAATGGCACAAAGCAGCCCTGGCTCGTGTGAGCATCGTCCTGTGCACCAAAAGGTGGTGGGTTGGATTCCCGGTCAGGGCGCATGCCCAGGTTGTGGGTTCGATTCCCAGTCAGGCATTGTACGGGAGGCACCCGTTGATGTTTCTTTCTCACGCCGATGTTTCTCTCTCCCTCACTCCCTCTTTCTAGGATCAGTTGAAAAATAAAATAACAGTGCGGCTCGAATGCATCAAAAAGGAAAAAGAATGATGTAAGGGACTATAGGGTCGCCAAGGAGAGGCATGCGCCAGCTGGGTCTATTCAGGAAGGCTTTCTGGAGCTGGATTTACTGCCGGGTCTGGAGAGATGGCCAGTGAGCAGGCAGTGCAGGCTGAGGGGGTGGGAAGGGGAGGCCCAGAAGTATGGAAGGGGATAAGTGTTGTAGGAACGGCCAGTCCTCTCATTTGATTGGACAAGGAACTGAATGGAGTGCTTACTGTGGGCTAGAACCTTTAAGCACTTCACACGAGTTGTTTCGGAGTACGCACTTTGTTTCCAAAGGACGGCACTGTGGCTTAGGGCAGTGGTCGGCAAACTGCGGCTCGCGAGCCACATGCGGCTCTTTGGCCCCTTGAGTGTGGCTCTTCCACAAAACACCACGGCCTGGGTGAGTCTATTTTGAAGAAGTGGCATTAGAAGAAGTTTAAGTTTAAAAAATTTGGCTCTCAAAAGAAATTTCAATCGTTGTCCTGTTGATATTTGGCTCTGTTGACTCATGAGTTTGCCGACCACTGGCTGAGGGCAGTTAGGTGACCTGTCCGAGCATTTACATGGTGAGGGCGTGGGAAAGCAGGACTTGGCCTCGAGCATTTGGCTCAAGAGCCTGCACATGTTAGCGATTAGACCGCAGCTGCCTTCTTCACGGATTTACATGAAATCCAGGAAAACTTAGACTCGGGGCGGGCTCTGGATGGTGATCAATGAGATGACCAGTGGCCTACGAAGGCAGAGCTCCATTTGTGAGGTCCTGGAGCTCCTTGAGTTGTGGGGCCAGGAAAAGAAACAATCAGGAGAATTTAAAGCATCGTTAGGTCGCCGTTTAAAAGGGGGTTTGAGGTGGGTTACCTGGAGAGCCGGTGGAGACCAGGTAGAGACTTGCTGGCGTGACACAGGTAGGCTCTCACCTGGACACAGGACCGGGGGCGGGGGGGGGGGGCAGAGGCTGGCTGGATGGGATGCTGTGATGATGGCTGCATGGGGGGGTGGGGAGACCGTGTGTTCCCCGATACTACAGAGTCACAGATCATTAAAGCAAGTCTACATCTTTGTGTTCTGGCCATGAAATATTAGTTAATATTATGAATTAAATTGATGTGATAAAGTCCCTAATAGTTTTATAATGTTATATATGAAAGGAATCTGGTAGAGATTGGGCCTGGCCAAGTCGTGGCCTGATGTTCCTTCTTTAAACTTTCTACATGTCCTTCTTTTTCCCCTTCCGATTTCCTCGCTACGCTTCCCTCTCTAACTCCCCAGCCCTCCTCCTTCCCTTGCTTTGTCCCTGGTACTGAAGGCTGTTCTTTCTGGCTGGCATATCATGGCCTTTATCTGTCACACAACTTTCTCAGGGGTTAGTAGCAAAGAAGACAGGACTTTACGTAGAGAAATTGGTTAGGATTCAGCGTAGGCAGCCTTGTCTACTGAACCAGGTGTAAGGCTATTGGGAGTGTTTCTTACATCTGTGTCTACTCTTCCCCTTGAACGGAATGGGGGAACGTCTAGAGCCGTGCCTGGTGCTAAGCAAGCGGAACAAACACCGTTTTACAGAAGCCTTTCCTCCTAGCACATGGCGACGTGCTCTCTACAGACCACCTCTGCGTCAGCGCTTACATTCAGGGTGCGGGCCCTCCTGTCCTCGGTAATCCGACGTGTTTTTCCCCGTGTCTTCTCTCTTGAGTCCATTCTGTTGCATTTTTTGTAAATGATAAGCCATTTTCTTCTCTAAAAGAGCTTGTTTCTAAAACATTGAAGAAAGCGCATTGGTTAGCATCACCTTGGCAACTAGAGAAATGTGGTAGCACCTGGGACACAAGCATCATTGCTGGCGGCCGGCCGGGAAGGTCGCTCGGAGCGCCGTCCGGGAGGGGAGCCGGGGTGCCTTCCCACTTGTGCTCAGACGCGATGAACACGCACGTGGACAGGCGGGCGCAGTTCACTTCCCTGCATGTGTTCAGGGGCCTGGTCCCTAGTCAGGTCAGAAGGGGCTCTGCCCGCCCAGCGTCCTGGGAGCTGAGGGAGTTTCTAAACCACCTTCAATCGGGGGATGCTGAGGGACTCCCCCACAGTCACTCAGGCCGACCCGAGGGAAACGTGATCGAACCCGTGGCACGTGACTTCCCTTTGTGCATCTGCAGGTGCCGCACAGGGTGGAACTGCCCGGAGCGCGAGGCCCGCTCTCCTAGCCGTTCCCCGGCAGAGCGCGCAGGGTGCCTGCGTGTGGCCGACGGCCCGGGCCACAGCCAGGGCCGGCCCGAGGGGTCGGGAGCACCGCACTCCCGCTGCCTGTCACTCCTGCCCTGGCAGCCGCTCTG
The DNA here is from genome assembly GCF_951640355.1 of Cnephaeus nilssonii. Lineage (NCBI taxonomy): Eukaryota > Metazoa > Chordata > Mammalia > Chiroptera > Vespertilionidae > Cnephaeus > Cnephaeus nilssonii. Next base: position 910,804 of record NC_137081.1, on the reverse strand, counting down.
GGAACATGTCCTCACGGTGCGTTGGATGGGAAGCAGGATGGGGGATAACTAGTCCCAGGTTAGACACGGTCCGGCTCCATCTAACGCATTTTAAAAAGCAAGACCCACACCAATCAAACGGTTTCTAAAGAAATCATCTCCATCCAAGGAAAAAAAAAGCTAATAGTATCTATAAGAAAAAGACTCAGCACCCCAAAAGTGAAGTTCATGGTATCGGGCATCCGATCAAAGGCAGCTGAGCATACAAAGAAGCAGGAAAAATGAGCCGTAAGACAAGGAAATAAGTCAATCCTAGACGCTCACAGAGATACAGGCGTGCGGTGTGCCTCTGTGGGAGTGTGTGCACCAGTAGTTCATAGCGTGGTGCTGGGATCGCAAATCCCCCCTCTCTCTCTCTTTTGAAAACAGATTGAGACTCGAAATCATAAAATATTATATCTGATTTAAAATTAAAAGCACTTACTCTAAAAATTAACTGATGGGTGAAAATGGAGAACTTTTCCCAAGAAATTTTGATTCTAAGATAAAACCAGCCCCGCCATTTTTTTCCTGTGGGAAGTACAAGTGGGGTTTATGGGGTGGGCTCCCTCAAATCCCGGGCGGTGCTTTCTGTCCTGTAGTCAGAACAGTGTGGCCAAAGGTGGTCAACATGTTCATCGCTCGGAGCTGCCCGCCGTCCCATTCGGGGGCGACCCCGTTGGGGGCGACGCACTGCAGGGCACATGTCCCTCAGAGCCCACACTAGCCACCGCCTGTGCCCCCGACGTGGTAGGGGGTGGGGGGGGGCACACCTACCTTCCTGTCGCTCTCCTCCCGGTTCCGCCGCCGCTGCTCCTCTATCCGCGCTTCTCGCTTCACGTCCTCTACGATTCTCGTGAGCAGCAGCATCTCCTTGGCCTTCCATTCCTGAAGGCGCAGAGGAGCGTTAGTGTGCACCCCGAGCCTTGTCTTTTGTCCGCCGCCACCGGGCAGAGGAGACCAGGTCGGGGCCCGGAACCAGGCCCGGCAGTGAGCGTGTGCACTGGCCCCCAGTGGGCTTCCTCCCTCCTGCCGGGCGCGAAGGCAGGCGGGGAGTGTTGGCATTTCCCCCCAAAGCTCCCTCCTCACGGAGGGCTCCAGGCCAGGTAAGTGGTGTCCAGTTGTCCAGCCAGTGGAGCGTTGACCTAGGAACCAGGAGGTCAGGGTTGGATTCCCGGTCGGGGCACAGGCCCGGGTTGTGGGCTCCATCCCCAGTGTGGAGCGTGCAGGAAGCAGCCGATCCGTGATTCTCTCTCATCATGGATGTTTCCACCTCTCTCTCCCTCCCCTTTCCTCTCTGAAATCAATAAAAATACATTAAAAAAAATCTGTAATACTTAAAACAAATATACATAATAAATAAATAAATAGAAGCAAATGGTGTCTGTAACGTTCACAGTCCTGGCTCTCGGTGGACGCGCCGTGGAGTCTGCGACGTGAGCTCCCGATGGTGCCGCTGCCTGGGCGAGCCCAGGAGAGCACGCATGTGGGCACGTGACTCAGGCCTGGCACGGCGTCAGGGGCCTGGCAGCGAAGTCCCTGGTGAAGGAACCCCCCGACCCAGCCTCCCCTTGCGGTTGCCCGTCTCACCTCCTCGATCTTCCTGCGAAGCCCCAGTTTCCTGCGCATGTGGTCCCAGTGCCGCCGCTCCTCGCGGTCCATCCAGAGCCGGCGCTGCTCCTCCGCCCTGCGCTCCCGGTACTCCAGCTCCCGGTTGATCATGTCCAGGTACCTGCAGCGCAGGCGCCGGTGAGCGGCCCCCCTGTCGTCTCCTCCCCTGACACCGTCCCCCCCCCTTCAGGCACCAGCTGCCCGGCCACCTCCGCCCTCGCCCTCCCTCCGAGGTCCTGGGTGACAGGAATTGTCCAGGGTCCTGGCCTGTCTGTCCCTGGCTGCAGGCAGCTCTCCCCGGTTGACTCCCCACCCTGTGTGTCTGCCGCGGCCAGGACAGCGGCCACATGGGGAGCAGCCGGTGAAGGCATGCCTGTCCGCCGTGCTATCCCTCACTCAGCGGCTTTAAGGATCTGGGTTTGCACAGAAGGCTGAAACAACTCGGAACGTGATTTCAAACATAGAAAAAAAAGATCGGTGTTTCCTGAGAACAAGTTGTACCCCGGGTCCCAGGGACTTACAAAGCCTTGAACATCCGGAGTCTGGGCAGGTCATATGCTTACGGAACCACCACACAGTAAATGCAGGGCACAGGAGTCAGGCTGTGCGACCCAAACCCTCTCCTTCATGGAGGAGAGGAGAGGGGTGGAACCCCCCAAACGATAAAACCCTTCTCCTTCCTCAGCTATGGGCTTGGCCGCAGAACGGCAATGGTGGGACACGAGGAGGTAGCATCTGAAGAGCGTACACGTTCTCTTTGAGGGACAGTGCACCTCTACATTAGCATTAAAGACAGCTCAATCAGCCTCCATTTCTGACTTGGCACTGACGTCCCCAGATTCGGGCCGTCGGCCCTTGAAGATGAGCCATAAGAAGCTGCTGCTCGCGGCGGGCGCTGTGGCCTCCCCCCCTCCCCCCCCCCGCCCCGCCTCGATGCAGCCAGCACTCTGCGCCCCAGTCTGTCTCCTGCTACCAGCGCGGTGACCTCGTGGGTTCCCAGGAGCCCTATCGTTTCTGGTGGAATTGCGTTTCCTTCCCCGGGCATCCCCGTGCCCGAGTTCTGTGCCTCTCGCTCTCCCTCCCTCTCTGGACGGAGGGCAGCCGTGGAGTTAAGTGGTGTCTCCTGCGTGACAGCGGGCCCAGCTCCAACCCCTTCCAGCATTTCCCCCGCTCCTTGGCGTGCACGGGGCGCACACTGGGCATCCTCCGACCCCCACCTGTGCCGGATGAGCCGCTCCTGGTCCTTAAACGACGGGATGTGGTCCATTAGCAACCAGTTTTGGAACTGGGTGACCTCCGGATGTCCAGGCAGCTGGTGGCTATCCTGTAGTCTGTTTACTGGCCGTGTAAGCATTTTCTGTTAAAACGGAAGTGTGGGTCACACATACGTGCTTACCTCTGTGTGTGTACGGTGCTTTTTAAAATAGACCAGAAAGAAAGCCTCCCATTGAGATGCCTTTTTCTACTTAGTGCTCAGTAACCCCTGTGCTTTCTAAAGAGCCAATCCTGTTGGACTCCACCTAAGTCTGTTTTGCATCCATTACTGACGTGGGAAACGGAACCAAAGGAAACATGTCACCCTGAAGAGGAAGGATAAGTGTCCTCCGTCTCCAGCCGCTCCGGTGCCTGGCGCGTGGGCTCGGGCCCCCCTGTCAGGGCCGGTGGGGAGCGTTTGCCTCCCTTCTAGGCTTGATTTCCGTGGGTGAGGCCTGCCCGCTCCCGCTGCCACCAAAGGAAGCGAGGAGGCTCGCAGTCAGGGTCGACGGGCAGCCAGGGGACCTGTGCTGAGCCCAGCCAGGGCCCTGGTTACCACGTGGGGCCGCGGGGGGCTCTGCCCGCCCCGCCCACCAAAGACCAGGACCCCGGCCCTGCCCTCACCTCCTCAGCCAGGCTGCTGGCGGCCGTCTTGACGGAGGCGGCCTTGGCCCTCTTGGAGCAGAAGTTGAGGTACAGCTCCATCGTAGCTGGGCACCTCCCCTCCTCGTCCCTGGTCCTGATGGGACCCGAAATGGCCAGGGCCCCCGTCTCCAAGGCCCCACTGTTGCAGAGTTCCAAGGTGGAATGTGGGGGCCCCAGAGGGCGGAGCCTCAGCAGGCTGGGCCCTCTGGCTTGAGACCTGAGCGCCCCGAGTTGGGGAAATCAGTCCTAGGCCTGGTCTGAGAGGCCCACGGTGGAAATACCATTTCTTTCGGAAGCCAGCACCCGGCAGACGAAATGTAACGGCTTTGGCCTCCACTTCCCCACACGGACCGCCCCCCCCCTCCCCGCCCCCCGTGTCTGCCTTCCATGTGGTTACATCTTCGTTAGTTTCTGTCCTCGGTGACTTGCAGTTTACATTGTAGAGATCACGAACATCTTCTGCTAGATCCCCACCACCCCGCCCCCCCGCCGGCGTTTACATCTCATATATAATAACGGAAATTAAACACCAGTTAATAAAAATAGGACTGATCTGATTTTGCTCTTTTAACCTCTTATTCTTGAACTCTGCCAGACTCATTTACAATTGTAATCATTTCCTTTAGATCCCATGGAAATTTCCATTGAAACGAGTGTACTCTGTGTGAGGGATCTCCTCCTGCCGCCCGGCTTTCCGTCTGCTAGTTGTTGCCTTCCTGCAGAGGCTGGGACGATGCCGGGAGGGGTGCTGGGAGCGGAATCCCTACCCTTTCCCTGATTACGCGGCAGAGGGTCAGGCCTCCTCCCCTTGGGAAGGCCCAGTTCTGCGGATGTTCCTGAGATTCACAGCGTCAGGTGGAGGGAGGTGCCTCTTATCGTTTAACAGCTTTCTTGAGGTGCAGCAGGCATACGAGACCTGCGCGTACGCGATGTGTATAACCCGATGAGATTGGACACAGGCAAACGCCGTGATCGCATCACCACATCAAGGGACTGCACAGAGTGAACGTCTCCCAGACGTCTTGTGTTTCTCTTTATTTTTCATTTTGCAGTAAGAACACAGTGTGAGCGCTGGTCGTTTAACGCATTCTGAGTGAACGGCACTGTGTTGTTGGGCTGTATTTCCTTGGCTGAGGCCTGCCTACCCCGACCGTAACCAAAGGAGCGAAGAGCCACACAGCCGGGGTTGAAGGGCTCTCCCTGCAGACAGCCCAGAGGGCCTGGGGTCCCCCACCAGCCAGTGGCAGCTGACGCTGAGCCCCGCGAAGGCGCCCCGAGTGCCCGGTTACCAGTGGGGCCTGTGGGGGGCTCTGCCCGCCCCGCCCACCAAAGACCAGGACCCTGGCCCGGCCCTCACCTCCTCAGCCAGGCTGCTGGCAGCCGTCTTGGTGGAGGCGGCCTTGGCCGCCTTGGAGCAGGAGCTGAGGTACAGCTCCATCGTAGCCCGACCCTTCGCCTTCCCGTCCCTTATCCCGATGGGACCAGTAGTGGCCAGGATCCCGTCTCCAAGACCACACTGTTGCAGAGTTCCAAGTCAGAATGTGGAGGCCCCAACGGGCAGAACCTCAGGAGCTGGCCCCTCTAGCATGAGGCCTGAGCGCCCGGAGTTGGGGGAATCGGTCAGTTCTAGGGCCTGGTCTAGGGTCCCACCGTCGAAATAGCATTTCTCTCTGAAACCAACACCAAACCAACAGTCAAACCAAACCCCAAATCACGACACACACAGCTTTGCTGGTGCCGAGCTGGTTAGTTACTTCTGGCCTCCAAAGAGCGATGAGTCCAGGAAAAAGAAAAACAAGAAAAACCCAGGAGTGAGGGCACTGCCTGTTCTACGCCAGATGCTGCCTCACAGGCTGTGATCACACCCGCCCCAGGCTCCCCCCACCCCTCCCATTCGGACCTTACAAAAAGTCCATGGGCTTCCTGGTGGGGATGCTGCCTCTCTGGGTCCTCCCTGGAGTCTCCCTCTTTTCCTTCTAGCTCTCCTCCCTCTTCTACCTCTCGGCCTCCTTTGCTTTCTCCTCTCAGCCATTTGCCTGGGATTTATGCAGGGCCTGACTCCACAGAATTCAGCAGGGACTGAAATAGGACCCTTTTCTCCCAGGGGCTGTATAAGCCGGAGGACACGGAGGGCAGTGGCTGTGCCTGAGTCAGGAATTCGGGTTTGGCCTCTTGGATTCCTTAGCCGGTTGTTGCCTGTGATTCCTGGGCCACTCAGTGACGATACCTGCCATTTAGTGAGAACATACTAGTGCCAGACACTGGGCTAAGGACCACACTGAGTCTTGCTCGCAGCCTTGCGGATAATTACCCTTTTCTAGTCAAGATTAGAGAGGAATTGTAGTCACTATTGCCTGGAGCCCAGAGGCGGTTCCGCACGTCCGCCTGCTTTGCTGTGACGCCCACACGCGTAGGACGCCTCAGGTGGAGTCTGGCCCTGGGATAGCGTCCGCCCTAGCTCCCCACAGGGACGGGCCACTTCGGAAACTCGTGTCCTCAAATCCCAACCCACACGCTCCACCCCAACGGGACAACACGAAGGCCCCATTCCTCCTGCGTTTCCCGTCTCCGTGGTGACACCATAGCCACCCCCTCGCAGCTGAGAAGTGTCCTGGGTTCTTTCCCTTCCTGCTCCCACAGGCACGTGATCTCAGTCCTGCTGATTTCGTCACTGAAATGAACTGGTCCTCTCGCCACCTCTCCACAGCGCTCCCCACGTCCTTGTCTGTCTGATTTACGAGAAGCAGGGTGGGAGGGGGAGGCGGGAGAGGTTAAGAATGACATCAGGGTTTCTGGCCAGACCCTGTGAGAACAGTGGGATTGCATGCCTGTCGGTGGCACAGCGGAGGGCAGAGTTTGGACATGGTGGGTTTGGCGTGCGGGTTGACATCCAGCCGGGATGCTGCACTCACGGGTGACCTGGGGAAGCAGGATTCGGGCCAGAGGTCGGGGTGGCGCAGGGGGCCTTCCGGAGCCGCGAGGCCCGTGAGTGTGTGTGTGTGTGTGTGTGTGTGTGTGTGTGTGTGTTACAGCAGGAGCATTGCTGGCTGGCAGCACCGGCTGCCCATTGCAGCCCCGGGAGCCACCGCAGCCTCCGTTCTCCGCCTCCGGGCTCGCCCTCCTGCCTTTTCTCTGTGCGCTGAGCGGGGACCCCTCGCTCTTGGGGTCTTTCCCCGGCAGTCCATTCCCTCGCTGTTCGAGCCCTGCGGCTGGGCCTGGGCCATCATGTTAGCGTCTCGCTCAAAACCTTCGTCTCCGAGCTTAAAACTCTCCTTTGTTCTAGTTCCTTCTGTGTCCTCAGCCCCATGTGTCCATTTTTGTTTTTTTTTTACTTTTACATGTAACTTATTACTATTTTGAACATCATGCCAGAGAACAGGGTTAGAATCGCATGCCAGGTTCAGAGTACATTTAACGGCCCAGATGGACTGTAGAGTCACATCAACATTCCTGACGCAGGTCTGAGTTTTATATCAGAGAAGAAATGCAAATACGCGAATAACACCCTTGTGATTCTTAAAGAGAAAATAAACCAAAATAAAAAGGAGTGGGAGCACATTTTAACGTGCTATTATTTTGAGCTGTTAGAATGCAATAAAAAACACCGTTTCTGAGGAGCAATTTCCCTTAGTCAGGTAATTTAAAAATACATTTAAATATAAGCCAATCTTAAGAAGTTACAATAAAAAAATGTCCTATCTGTTCACACTCAGAAAAAAGAAATCATGTATAACTAAATCGTGTTATAGAGCTGCAGAACTCTACTAAGGAATTGGGAATAGACACTGAATGTTATTAAAAGAAAAATATGACATGGTATGTTATTTAAAAATATTTTTCTATGCTTTTTGGGGAAGAGAGGTAGATGTAAGGTGAATACTAATAAAATTTATTCCTATTATAACTATTTATTAGTGCATTCATATTTTTACAGATTAGTAAACATTATGTATATAATACATACAACTTGTATTTTTATATATGTATGTATAGACAGATAGACAGATAGATATAGATATAAAACCACCATCGAATACTTAAGATTCATACCTTTAACTTTTCCTCTTCTGCATCAGTTTTTCAGACATTGAGAAGGGGGCAGGGAGTCTATTTTCACTGTTATTTAAAAATATATATTTTTATTGATTTCAGGGAGGAAGGGAGAGGAAGAGAGAGACAGAAACATCAATGGTGAGAGAGAAACATTGATCAGCTGCCTCCTGCACGCTCCCTACCGGGGATTGAGCCCACACCCAGGCATGTGCCCTGATTGGGAATCGAACCCTGACCTCCTGGTTCGTGGGTTGAAGCTCACCCACTGAGCCACACCGGCCTATTTTCACTCTTCCTGAAACTGGGAACCTGCTGGTGCCCCCCTCCCCCCTCGCTCCAGCTTTGGTCGCCCTCAATCTGCAGTGGCCTGAGTGCGTGAGCCAAACAGTCCAGCAGAAACACTTCCAGATTGTCCCCTGCACGCACTGTAACGGATGGAGAACAGATGATTACTTTAGGTGCTGGCTTCGTGTGTGCCCATTTGTAAGGGAGTCAGCAGTTCATGCTAAATGGTCATTAACAAGACCAGCCAGTACTTTTCCTTTTCCGGAATGTTCTTGTTCACGTTTGTAATAAAAGATATTCTCTGAGTAAAACCAAATGCTCAGTGCTCGCCCCCTTCCTGGTCTCTGGGAAGCTGCTCCTGACCTTGGCGCCCTTCTGTGTCGGATTAAATGTCAGGGAGGCATCACCTTGAACCACCTGGAACTGACATTTTCTCTGTGGGAAGGCTTTTACTTGTAGATTCAACTTCAAAAAAGCTTTAACCTTTTTGCATTTATTCCTGTGTTTATTTTTAAGTGATGGTTTTCTGAGAATTTGTTCATTCAAGTAATTTTCATATTCACGTAAAACTGGGCAGCGGACACTTTTTATGCTTTTGATACCTGTAGGACCTGTAGAATGCTGCCTTTCCCCTGTATGGGCCAAGGCAACATCTCTCTCTGTAGATTCTTTGAGAATGAAGCTGTCAGTTTTATCGTTCCATCTTTCAAAATAACACATCTCTTTTCTGTGGCTACTTTATGGCTTTCTATTTGTCTTTTTAAAAATACATTTTTATTGATTTCAGAGAGGAAGGGAGAGGAAGAGAGCGATAGTGAAACATCATTGGTGAGAGAGAATCATGGATCGACTGCCTCCTGCACGCCCCCTACTGGGCATCGAGCCTGAAACCCTGACATGTGCCCTGACCAGGAATCCAATTGTGACCTCCTGGTTCATGGGCTGACGCTTAACCACTGAGCCATGCTGGCTGGGCCTGTTTGTCTTTTGATTAGCAGAAGCTTTATGTAAGGTGTGACTACTTGTGGTTTTCTACATGTTAATCTTCCTCGATTTTCATGACATTGTACCTGGATTTTTAAAAATTAGATTTAGAAGATTCTTATTCGTTGTCTCTTCACAGACTGCTTCTTCCCTTTCTGAGTCTCTACTTACATATGTTTTAGGACTTTTATTCAAGTCCTATATGTGTATTAGCCTTTCTTGCTGCATTTTCTTTTTTCCTTATTTTGGTATCTCAACTGATCCATTTAGTTCATTGAATCTGCCTTCTGCTCTATCCCGTCTATTAGTAAGTGCAGCTCTTAAATTCTAGGTTTCACATATTGTTCTTTTTACTTCCGAATTTCCATTCAGTTCTTACTCATTGTTCCCAGTGCTCTGTTAAGATTCTATTTATTACTTACTATTTTCTTTACTGTTTTTTAATATATATTTAAAAATCTTTATTGTTGGAAGTATTGCCTGTGTCCATGGGATATGCAAATACACATATAAGTTCTTTGGTTGATCTCCTCCCACCCATCCTCCCCTCACCTTCCCTCTGTGATTCCAGAGTCTGTTTCATGCGTCTATGTCTCTGGATCTATTTTTTTCATCAGTTTATTTTGTTCATTAGATTCCACATATAAGTGAGATCATATGGTATTTGTCTTTCTCTGACTGGCTTATTTTACTCAGCATAATATTATGTTTTACTTTCTTTTTTTATGATCATTTCAATGCTTGGCAACATCTGGCTTTGTTTCTAAGTTAATTTCCCTTATTTCTGTGTCTGCTTTTTGTTGTTGTTTAATATGATATATATATGTCTGTGTGTATGTATATATATGTGTGTGTATATGTATATATATGTGTGTATATGTATATATATGTGTGTGTGTATGTGTGTGTGTGTGTGTGTGTGTGTGTGTGTGTGTACATATATATATATATATATATTTCCCAGTGAATTCTATTAAAAAAAAATTCTGAGAAGTTGTGCACAGGAAATTAGGTTAAAATTTCTTTCTTCTCAAGACCTTGACGGTCCAAGCTTTGGATGCCATCACGGTCCTCTCATTTTTAAAAAAAAATAAATTTAAAATTTAAAGACAGTTATAGTGTTGTTGTCTTTGGTCTGAGCATTGGCCTGCTTACATGATCTTCCATCATATATGGACATTGGGGTGAGTAGTTTGGCTTAAGAAATAAAATGTTTATTTCAGCAAAAGCCCCAAGGGTGACACCGCTGTGTGCCAGGCTCACTCCTTCTTCTGTTTGTGAACCCTCACCTCAGGCACTGAGTCTTGAGTGGAACTGTTGGTGTTGCACAGTAAATGCTTAATACATGTTTCTTGAAAGGATGAATGAATGAATGAGTGAATGAATGATGGGCTTTGGTTGTTCCTTGGCATAAGGAATTGTCCAGGAGTTGAAAGGATACTCCTCTACCATGACTCAGAACAAACACTAGTGTTGAAATAGAATTAAATAAAACCACACAATTAAGACACAGTAAAAGGATAAAGGGATGAAATATGTAAATGGCGAGGTCTTCTTGGGAGAGGCATGGTCTCTAATAGCACAGAGCCATTGTATCGTAATGTGCAGGTAACAGCAATACTTGGGTGTTGGCACTTGAAAATTTCCAATCGAGTTTCCTCCAAATAAGACTTGTGTAAACAAAAACGAGTTCTATACAGCATGTACACGTCACTAGAAAAATGCAAGGAGGAAGGAAGGAAGGAAGGAAGGAAGGAAGGAAGGAAGGAAGGAAGGAAGGAAGGAAGAAGGAAAGGGGTGAGGGAGGGAAAGAGGATTAAAGGGAGGGTGGAAGAAAGAAAGGAGAGAGGGCGGGGGAAAGGAAGAATTGTGTAAATCATAATTTACAACTTGTCAAGTGTCTTCATGGAGCTAGAATTTTTTTTATTTGAAATGGACTTGCAACTGCATCAGAGTCAGAGACCAAGACCTACATTCTAGATGAGTTTATGACATTTCAGTCCCATGCAGCGGGGAGATTGCTCAATGGGATTTGGTACTCATGACCTTGACATGTAAGCCCACCTAGTTAGTCTTATCGAGATAACTGATGATTCTTCATTTGCTAGACCAAAATTACTAATTGCTTTTTTACCAAGTAGAGAATAAAATAAAACAATCTTAAGATACCAAGGGAAAATGATAATAAAACTTTTTTAAAAATTATTTTATTTCTACCCAAAATAATTTTGAATAATAATAGAATATAATCTGCGTTGATTTTCAAATAATTTTGAAAGATTCCATATGTTTTTTCCAAATAATGACAGTAGATACAATCCAAGTAGAGAAGAACATTAACATGCAACCGTCCCAAACCCCCACACATGTAATGTCAGATGCTCGGTTCTCTTGAATGCCACCAACAAATGGGAAGATCGCAAGTGTCCACGGGGCACTGCATCGTCTCATCGTGTGAGGCGACTTCCCTCTGTGTCCTCACTGTGCTTTGTTTCCTTGTTTAATAACAACATTCTCAGAGCCTCTAGATGCCAAAAATGACTTGGAAAGTGTTCAACTTTCAATATTGCACAGAGAAATGTCCCTTTTCTTTTACAAGCAAATTGTGCATGGGCTTTTGCTGCAGCTGCTGTGTATAATCAGCATTTGGTTTGGCACGGGGAGACCTGCCTTCAAATGGCGACTGTCCGTGTCACTGCCAGTTGTGTGACCTGCAGACACACCACGCCTGTGCCCGTGAGCTTCGTCTTCCTCGTTCAGAAAGTGAGGTAAACTCTCCCAGTGTCATGGACAACAGGAAGGAGAGAAAGTCACTGGAAGCATTCCATTCTTTTTCTGTCTCATTGCAGATACGCAATAATAGTTAAAACGAAGTTTTTTTAGTTGCTCTTTGTCAACATTAAAAAGCTAGTTTGCACTCTGAAATTTCTCATCGTTTAAAAAAAATTTTTTTTAAATATATTTTTATTGCTTTCAAAGAGGAAGGGAGAGAGAGAAAGAGAGATAGGAACATCAGTGATGAGAGAGAATCATTGTTGGGGTGCCTCCTGCATGACCCACACTGGGGATCGAACCCGCAACCCAGGCATGTGCCCTGACTGGGAATCAAACTATGACCTCCTGGTTCATAGGTCAATCCTGAACCACTGAGCCACGCCGGCCAGCCAGATATCATCATTTTTAACTAAAGATTTTAGGGTGGTAAAGAAAGATCTCTTCAACACAACCATCTTTTATGTCCTCAAAAATGTTTCTCTGACCTTTATCCAAGGTGAATCCGCCCTATAAATGACTTTAACTTATCATGATGAAATATGCCCAGACTTAAATGAGGAAAGATTTTATGTAAAAGTCCTCTGGTAAAGGGAGAGTGTCTCAGCATGTCGCTAGGTTGCATGTTTACGTAGGAGTCGGCCAGCGTTGCCTGCAATAGTGACACTTTTCTTGCTGAAGTTGGCAATGACGCCACCTTGCCCCAGGCAATGGCCTGCTTTCTCTCTGGCTTCATCTTTTTTTAAAATTTTATTTAAATTCCTTATTGTTTAAACTATTACACGAGTCTCCTTTCCCCCCATTGACCTCTCCCCGGCCACCCCCACCCCACCCCCAGCACAAGCCCTCATCCCCCTACTGTCTGTGTCCATTGGTTATGCTCATATGCATGCATATAAGTCTTTGGTTTATCTCTTACCCCTCACCTTCGCCTCCCTCATTGTCTCTGGCTGCATCTTCCTGGCTTTGACACTGTTTGCTCCCTCTTCCTTCCCGAAGTGTTTCTCTCCTGGGGCTCCGAGAACTCCTCCATACTGAAATCCCCCATCCTTCTCGGTGTTTCTGAGCTAATTTATCCTTTTCTGCCTTCTGTGGGTAATTCCTGTAAGCCTCCTCTTCGTCCTGTGAGTCTAACATTCTCCTTGGGGAGACTTTACCTGCCTGCACAGCTTCTGGAGCTGTCATCACAGTTTCTGGTAGAGAGAAAGAGCTTCTTTTTAGGAAAATATGATTAATACTCAGGATAAAGGGTGAGTGCCTTATATGGAGACACATACACACACACACAAACACACAAGGCTGACAGAACAAACAGGGAACTAAGGGTCAGGGGAGAACAGAAGAAAGCAGAGAGAGAGAAGAATGAGATATAGGATGGATAACACAGAAGAACGTTTGAAGAGCCTTCAAGGATAACTATGCGTAATATGGTAATACTAGAGGCCCGGTGCATGAAATACATGCATGGGTTGGCTCCCTAGGCCTGGCTGGTGATCAGGGCCGATCGGGGCCTTCCTTCCAGCTGCTGGCTGGGGCCTTTCTTCATTCCATGCCGCCCCCTGGTGATCAGTGTGCATCATAGGGAGTGATCGAACTCCCAGTCTCCCGGTTGAACTCCCGAGGGGACAATTTGCACATTAGTCTTTTATATATATACGTGCGTGATGAATGTTCGTTTTGTTCTGAGTTAACTCTTCTCTTTCCCCAGTTGCAACGTTGCAAGTTCAGGATTAGGCTGGCAGCTTTGCTCTGCCTAGTTCTGTGTGGAGTAACTTAAGGAAGAGAGCGAGGCCCACAGGGGTGCCATTGAAAACAGTGACACCAGCGAGGTGCAGGCTGGGACATGGAAATCGGCAGACGCCGAGGAAAGCCTGGCGCCTTTCTCCACAGCCCTCCCTCTGCCCTCCCGTTCCTTTGTTTATTTATTATTTTAAAAATTCACATCCATTTTTATCCAAACCTTGCCACACCTCCAATCAGTACTTATTTTGCTTCTCATTTTAGAAATGAGGAGGTGAGGCTCTGAGAGGGGTGAGAAATAAGGTGAGCCCCCAAACGGTGGGGTCCTGGTACAACACAAAGCACACTCGGGAGCCAGGCAGCAGGCAAACACCTTTACTTCTGCGCAGAAGGGGGTGCACGCCAAGCAGGCAGTCTGCTGGGATTTATAATCCCTGACACACGTGACCTGTCCCTCACTCTTGATTGGAGCTCAGGCACACAGTCTTTCGTGATTGGCTAATTCAAAGGGAGGGGTGGTCTTTGCCGGTTCAAGATGGCAGTCACCAGGGAGCTGCAAGCCACGTGGCCAACGTGGCAACTGTCTAAACTGTTCTTGGACAGAAGAGATGACTTGTTTATTCTCATAGAGGGGAGGGAGCGTGCTCACCCCGCACAGCCGGTGAGTGGCCGGCTGAATTTAAAGCGAGGTCACAGGTGGGCATTTTTGAAAAAATGTGCTAACGATGAAGAGAGAGGAAGGGGTACCTGGTCAGATCTTCTCTGGAAACTTGATGGAAAGGAAAGGAGGCGGGTTTTTAAGTCTGTGTTTGTTTTCTGCTTTTGGCTTAGGGCTGCTCTGCCTGGGGGTCTGGAACAGACTCGGTGGTTTCTCGAGGTCCATTCAGTCTGAGAGTTTATGTTCTGTGAAGTGTGCTTGACAGTCCAAAGTGTTTACTATTTCAAATTAAGGATTTTCAAAAAATTAAGGATCTTTTACAAAAATATACCTTTACCTTAGCATCCGCCCCTCTCCATCCATCTGCTGCCCCACTGGACTCGAAGCTACTGTAACTCGGAAGCCACGCCCTCTGATGCTAAAATAACAGCCAGCTTCTAACCGGCACTTAAATGTGAGCGACTGTAGCAATGACGGTGATTGAACGTCAACCTGTGAACCAGGAGGTCACGGTTCAGTTCCTGGTCAGGGCACGTGCCGGGGTGTGGGCTCCATCCCCCGTGTGGGGCGTGCAGGAGGCAGCCAATCGATGACTCTCATCATTGATGTTCTATCCCTCTCTCCCTCTCCCTTCCTCTCAGAAATCAATAACAAATTATAAAAAGACAAGAAGTTGTGGAAAGCCCAGTTTCCTGGCCGTCAGTGTGTAAAGACGCAAGAGCACTTTGTGGAGTCGCTCGGGCTGTGTGTGAGCACCGGCCCGATCCTTCCCTGGCCGTGCCGTTTGTTGCCACGTATGTAGCTTCTGTGCATTGAAATTGCGCTGGTTTGCAGGCACGGCTGAGGGGGAGGGTGACATTACTGCAGCGAGAGGGAGTGTTGGAGGAAGGTGGGTGCGTCTCAGGCCTGGGCTGCTCCTGCAGAAGTGGGAACCGCCCCCAGGTCCCCCGGAGCGGAGCCTGTGCCAAGAGGCAGCCACTTCCTATTTGTGTCTGGAAGAGTGAGGCTGGGGGACTGGGTCCAACTCTGCTTTGGTCTGAAGAACCCAACCTCCGCTGCGCAGCCGGATCAAGTGGCCGCGAGGCGGGCGGCGTGCCCTGGCTGGGTTTGGGGGAGCAGCAGTTCTAGGGAGAATCTGCCTTCGGATTCAGCACAAATGCTCAGCTGCGCGGTCCCCCCAGACGTCACGCCATCGGATATTCCTGGGAGAAGTAGAACGGGGAAAAGGAGTGAATTCCTGTCCCTGGGAACGCTGCCTTTGCGCTAACGTTACTCCTGCTCAGAGGAGACAGAGGGAAGAGCCTGGAATGGCCGCACTGTCCTGCGTGATGGTCGCTAGCACCAGAGGACACAGACCTGCAATTCAGTGTGCGAAGCCCTTTTCCTCTTCCCTGCTGCGGAGCTGGCTGCCACCTCGACCTGTGTTTGTGTAGCTCCGTAATTTGCATGAGAGGAGATGGCATAAATGAAAAAACGCTGGAGGACCAGCCCCGGCCGCTAATTTGTTATTCATTAAATGCTAATGAACCCAACGCCCATGCTTTATTGGTGTCACCCGATTTGAGATTGGAAAGGTCTTGTAACACAGCTGAAGTCTACAATAACTGAAATGTGGGAAGAATGCCTGGCTTTCTTCTCCTTTCTGTGTGTGAGCTGTACAACCCTCTCTGGACTAGAAAACCGAGGAATTCAGAAGAGTAACATAGTTTTCTATCTGCTCAGAAAAGCAGATTTAATCAAAGGAAGCTCTTCTCACATTCACGTTGTCTTTAATTTCCATGGGATCTAGACATTGTATATATTATCCTATTTTTAAAAATCCCAAATGAGATGGCGTGTGAGTGAAGCGTAACCTAACATCTTATATCTTTTTTTAGAGCATTAGCTGTTTTTTTCTGACTATGTTTTCTGTGACTGCTTTGTATAAATGAGACAGATGTAAAGTGATGCCACATACAATCAGGTTAGAGGGGTTGTTCATTTTTATCAAGTTACTTAGATTAGCTGGAGTCTTCACTGGTGCGTTTGGCCATCATGTAGACCAGCTGAATGTACTTATCTTTCCATGGCTTTAGTTTAGTACCCGTTCTCCCTAACACCTTCCTGGCTGTCCTATTGCAGTATTTCAGACCACGAATACAAGGTTAGAATTGTGTTTCCCTCATCACTGCACAGCCACCATCAAAACTCGAAGTGTCTATTCTGTTTGCTAACAATGCCCCTCTCACTTGTAGGAACCAGTACACAAAGGTATGCAGTTAGGAAAAGGAGAGCAACTGGAGTTCCTCCTTTTTGTGTAATGCCTATAACAGCGATTTCCAGCCTTTTCCAGCTCATGCCAGGCACACACTCATTACTAAGATTCTGTGCCATACGAAAATGTATTTTTGGCCAATCCGACAAAATAAGAATAGGTATGATTTTGATTCATTCACACCGGAGAGCTATTGGGTTGGCTGTTGTCATTTTCTTATTTGACAGACTAAGGGAACAAGGGTCAGTGTGTTGCATGTTTTAAAAGTTCCTGTGTCACCCCCATTGAAACTCGCTGGCGTGTAATACAGCCGGAAATCTGATATTCCAACAGGCAGGCGGCCAGGGTCACTTTCAGCTCTTGGTGGGGATAGGTTAGCTTTCGGTGTTTACCAGGAATCGCTCCGGTGGCTGATTCCCCTCTGGTCTAAGATGTGGACTTCCAGGCTGGAAGCAATGGTGGCCACTGGGCCCGGCTGTTCTTTTCTGAGCCCATCTTTCTGCCGTGCAGGTGTGAGCAGCCTGTAGGGTGGGAAAGGCCAAAGAGAGAAAGGCATTTCACGTCTTGCAGTTTAGATAATTTCCAGTAAAACATCTTGTACAGACAAGGCCCACAGCTGAAAAAGGTTAAGCAGATTTGTTATTTTTTAAAAATTTAAAACATTTTTTAATTTGTGCTAATCCTCACCTGAGGATATTTTCCCATTGATTTTTAGGGAGAGTGGAAGAGAGAGGGGAAGACAGAGAGAAACATCCATGTGAGAGAAACACACAGACTGGTCGCCTCCTGCACGAACCCTGACCAGGGCCCAGGCCGGGGAGGAGACTGCAACCAGGGTACGTGCCCTTGCCCGGAATGGAACCTGGACCCTTCAGTCCGCAGGCCGACGCTCTGTACACTGAGCCACACGGGCCAGGGCAGATGTTCTGTTTTCTTATAAGCCATGGTCAAAGGCCTCCGGAAAACTGCTGTAGGTGCTGGATGTTCCATTTAACCAGCAGTTCGTCTTCTTTCAAGAAAACGCGAACTGTGAAGAGGAGGGGCATCGAGAACACTGAGGGAAGAGCATACACACGGGCTTTGGAGAAACGGGAGTTTTAATACCGACTCAGCCACCCACTGGCTCGTGATCTTTTTAATCTGATTGTACCCGGATTTCTCCATCTGCCCGACAGGAATAATCACGCTTCATGTCATATTGCACGTGTGTTCCGTGTTCCTGTGATGCCAGCCTGCACGTGGGAGGCGCTGGCCCCCAGCAGCTGTGACGGGAAGGCTGGATCCCCTCTCGGATCCGCAGGCTCTTCATGCCGAGGCCTGTGGTTGTCCGCCATGAACAAGCGCGACCAGAGCTCTCCGTGGTGCTTGCAGTGGCCTGTTAGTACCTGGAACAGAGCCTGTTGATCAATATCGTTTGATAAATATTTGTCAGATAAACAAATGGCTTGCTTACCGGCTAACCCTTCGTTCTTATATTGTTGACTTTGTAGAAATTCCAGAAGATACTGGGGATTATAAACAATTGTGTTCATAAAGTTTCCCCTAGTGTTATTTATGTCTTAGCATATAAGTAACATAGAGAGTATTTTAAAGATGTAATTTAAAAACATCTATTCTTCCCGTTCAACTTCCATTTATTTACAAAACCATTAATAATGAAATTAAGTTTGACGTATTATTACAGCATGAGGCGGTTCTGAAAGCGATCAGTAATTGGTGGCCTTTGAAAGTTTCTTCTGAAGGCTCTGAGGTAACTGCTGTTGAAAAGATAAAGCTCCCCGTGCTAACTGCACTTTTGCTGTTAGAATTTCAGGGCAAAGTATACTGCAAGATGAGCTTTATTTTAAACATACGAATGCCAATGAGCTCTCTGCCACTCAGAAAAAGAAACTCACAATACTCCTTGATTTTTTGGACCTCGTGGTTAAAAGTCTAAATTACTTCTTTATGTCCTCAAAACACCAAGACCAGGAAAGCAAAATATAGAAATGCAACAGTAGGTTCCACAGGAATGTGCTCTCCACCCTGTGGCCCCGAGGTCTCGGTGAGATCAATCCTCTGGGAGGGAGGCGTGGCGATAGCTGCTGAGTTCACTGGGTTGTTAGACGGCTCAGCCTTATGGCTGCCAGTCAATTAGGGCGAATGCCTCCGTTGCTCCGTGAAGCTCACCGAGGGCTGCGAGGCCACGGGTGGTTGGCTGTGGCTGGTACCACTGCCGCCGGCCTTTCTGAGGCTGAAATCGCAGGACCACTTGCCGAAGACACAGCTGCCGTGGAACGGAGCCCTAGACGGCAGCTCCTTCCCGCCCTGACAATTGCTTCTCTGCTCACCTTCGTAGTAAAGAACGTCTCCCTCAGCGCACTGCATGGACGACCCCCAGTCCGGGCTCTCGGAACTAACCAAAAGCTCCAGATAGGTTTTTTGTTTGTGTTCCTGTTTCTTTTCTTTTCCTTTGTCTTGTTTTTCTTTCTTTTTTTAAAAAAACTAACACGTAAGAAGGGGGCGCTTGTCCCTGCTCACTGCCCGCACCGCTGCGGCACTGGGTGACCCTGGCAGGGCCGGGCGGCCCTCCTCCTCTGGCCGCCGTGTGGGTGCCCCGGCTCACAGGCCGGAGACGAGGGCGCAGGAGGGTTGTCTGAGGGACCCCAGGCCAGGGGCCTGGCGCTGTTGGCTTCGGGAACGCAGGAGTCCGACGGTGTGGCACCGGACCCCCAAGTAGCACGGCTGATGGTGGTCCGGGCCACCCAGGACAGAGCCGGAGGCGAGGTCGCGGGCAGGACTGTTGTCCCTCGGCCGGAGGCCTTCCGCTCAGTGTCGTCTGTGATTACCTCCAGATCACTGCTTCGTCCTCTGAGCGGCCCTGACCGCTCACCTCCGTGTCTGCGATGCGTCCTCAACGACAATGCGATGTCCAAACTATCGATCGCATACCTTTCTGTGCAAGCTCCCCGGCTGGCAAAGCCATAGTGAGCGTTCGGATACTTAATTTGTATTTCTATAAATTATATGCATATTTCACTACACCACTGTGTTGTACAATAATGCACACCTCGAGTTTTGATGGTGGCTGTGCAGTGATGAGGGAAACACAATTCTGACCTTGTATTCGTGGCATGAAATACTGCAGTAGGACAGCCAGGAAGGTGTATGGGAGAAAGGGTACTAAACTAAAGACATGGAAAGGTAAGTATGTTCAGCTGGTCTACATGATGGCCAATAGAATGAAATAGATATACTAGTCAACTTTGTTTTTAATTAACATATGTTTTTATTTCCTGAGAGTAAATACAGTGGTTTCCCTTTATCTGCACTTTCGCTTTCTGTGGTTTCAATTACCTGCAGTCAACCACAGTCCAATATGTTAAATGGAAAATTTCAGAAATAAGCAGTTCACGAGTTTTAAATTGTGTACCAAGTAGCATGCTGACACCTCTCACTGTCTCCCTCCCCCTTCCTCTCTGAAATCAATAGAAATATATTTAAAAAAAGAACTGTGTGAACACAAGTCCCCTTGAGGACAATGAATAGATTCACAAGAATGGGATCCCTCCCATCAAGTTCTCTGTCCAGAAGGAAGCCGGGGGAGCTGTGAGCTGGGAAATGAGGTCACTGCAAAGACTTTATCTCGACACGTTCATTCCATTCGTAATTATTTGTCTCCATCCCTGAGAGTGGACCGTGTTTGTCTTTCTCTTTCATTCCAAGTTCCTCTCCAGCACAGGACGAGGACACGTGTGTGTGTGTGTGTGTGTGTATGTGACACTGTCCACACGCTATCTGTGTAGCTATCACGTGACCTATAAAAGGGAAAGGGCAGCAAGGTCATGGCATCAAAGGAATGGGTGAAACAAGTCCTTCCTGACCTCTGCCCACCTGTCCTGGGTGATCAGAGGCCAAATGCAATCCGGGTGTTTATACAGGCATTCAGCTCCTCTCTTAAAGGACCAGCGCCCGTTAGAGCGGGGCATTGACCCTCCCTCAACTTTGATGATTTATTCCAAGTTAATAGCTTTATTCTATTGTTTTAGGGGGCATTAGAAGTACTTTTTGCTAATTTTTTTAAAGGAGTGATTTTCTTCCTTTTTTTGCTTATTAAGAAGGAAATTTTCATGAACGCTCCCCCCCCCCCCCCGCCCCCAAGAAGAAAAGAGACCCGAGTTCCTTCACTCACTGTCCTCTGTGTGGCCGGCCAGGCTCCCGTGGGTGCACGGACTGTGGAGGGGGCTCCACCCCAGGCCCTCACGTGGTATAGTTCATTGTGTGATGCATAGTCACGTGGCTCCTACAAAGACAGGAGTAAGAAAGGCTATATTGTTCCTTAAAATGTTCCTGGCATTGCCGTCACCTGCTGACATTTAGAAATGAAATGGGAACTAGTTCCACTTGAACCAGAGTCCGGAGCATGGGAGGCGGCCGTTCCTGAGCAGGGTTAAAGTTCACCACGTTTGCAGGGGCAGAGGCCTCCGGGCCCCGCGTACATGAGCAAGAAGCGGCATGTGCCTCCTGGGGCGTGATCTTGCAGGAAGTAAGGGATTCTGTGTCCATGTCAGCGCCCAGGTGTTCTGTATTTAAACAGAGAGGAAAACATAAGGACACAGAGGAGTTTCATTAGACAGAACACGCCATCGGTCACACTCTATTTCTAGGAGATGTAGGTGGGTAGAGACTCGGTGTCCTGCTGTATCGGGCTGTGGTGTTTGGCTTGCTCTTGCAGCTCTTCAGTGAAGATAAACGCTCTCCTGGGGTTCCCTAGGGCTCCCCGGAGCTGCTTCCAGGTCTCGAAGCCCCTTCGTGGCCATGGGGTGCTGTTCCCACTCGCCACGACCTCGCGCCCAGCGGCTTCCTGCCTTCGCTCGGGGGTTCTCAGACGTGCTCGCTGAGGGTGCCCGAGCGCAGGGGTTCCTTCCGTGGGCAGCTGGTGGTGGCTCCTGGTTTCTGAGGCTCACAGACCCTTTGTGGTTGGCACCGAGCACAGGGTCCTGCGTGGGCTTGATGCTGTGCGATCGTTAGCTGCCCCGCGTGTTCTGAGCCTTTCGTGAGATGCTGGGCTGTTTCCCTTCGCTGCCCTGCGAACCCAGGCACCCTCCCTCCATCTCCTTCGGGCGGATTTGAGGAGTACAGGCACCATGTTCTTGCCATCAGAAATGCCCAGAATGCTTTGTAGTTGCTTCTGCAATCCCCATTCGTAGTTTCCCACTGCGCAGGTCTTCTGTCCACTCTACTGATCTGAAATATAATTTTTTTTTGTTCCCTTCGTTTAGAGCTTGCTCTTAAAATTTTCTTATATATATATATTCAATTTCAGATTCTAAAGATAATCAAGAGACATCTTTCTTCCAAATGATGCTGGACTTTGGAAGGCTGAGAGGCACCCTTGCTTCTTAGACGTTGCTTCTGCCATGTGTTTTCTTTCTGCTACGTTTTTACACTTTAATTTTTTCATTACTTTTTATTGTTTTGCACCTCATGCTTTAGACAGTTCTGTAGCCACTTTTTTCCTTTTATGATTCTTCTCTTCCACATCTCTCTGTAGTTGGCTCTCTAATTCTTTAATTACATATACAGTTATTTTTATTGGAAATTCACGTTAGACGCATTTTGATAGATAATACCTTGTGTTTTGAATATGTTCAGTTGGCTTCATGTCGCTCATGGAAAGTTTGCTATAGATATAGTTCTATCTCTGGCATATAATTGTAAGATCTCTTTATTTCCAGTGTTACGAAGTTTCAGTGATGCGTTCCGCTGTGAAATTTTATTTATTTATCTTGTTGGAAATATTTTATGTTTCTTTACATGAAAAAATCTTGTCTCACATATATGTTAACCTGTCTTTTCATACCTCCATCTCTTTATTTCTCTTAGTTTTATTCTGGAAAGTTATCTGAGATGTCTTCTAATTCAGTAATAGTTTTCACATCTTCTGCTTAACACATGTTTGTCTCTTTAATTTAAATTCTTTAAGTTTTTATATGTATGTTCACTTTCACTGATTTTTTTCTAAGTTTTCCTTGGCTATAAGCCTTTATTTTATGCACCTTTACATAAAATATAACTTTACTAGAGGCCCTGTGAACAACATTTGTGCATTGGTGGTGGGGAGGGGGATCTCTCAGCTGGGCCTGTGCCTTCTCGCAGTCTGGGACCCTTCAGGGGATGTCTGACTAAGCCGGCAGTCAGACATCCCCCGAGGGGTCCTTAGTGCTTTAACGGAGGCGGGAGAGGCTCCCACCACCGCATCTTCGCTCATCAGCTGTGAGCCCAGCTTCTGGTTGAGCGGTGCTCCCCGATGTGGGAGCACACTGACCATCAGGGGGCAGCTCCTGCATTGAGCATCTGCCCCCTGGTGGTCAGTGCATGTCATAGCAACTGGTCGTTCTGCCGTTTGGTTGATTTGCATATTAGCCTTTTATTATATAGCACTGTTTCTAGAAAACTGTCCAATGATTAACATAAGAACAATAATATGTGGGAGGTAAGCATGCTGCTGTCTCTAATGTTCTTGCTCATGTAGTCTTACTATTACACGTGTGTGATTTGCCTGGGAGGAGCTGGGGGCGGGCTGGCTGGAGGTGGCTTTGCATCTCCTCGGGGCTTTGGTTCCCTCTCATCAGACACATGACGAGTTCAGAAGGCAGTGACTGAATCTGATGTTCATGTCATGGCTGGAGGCTGCCCCTGAGCGGCCGGGGATGACGCGAGAGCCTGTTTGGTTGCTGTTACGTGTAGCTTATGTAGGTACAGGAACGCTGTGATAGTCTCCGTGCTCTGTCACCGACTTCCCCAGCCTGAGGGATAGGTGAGGCTCCTGGCTTCTCTTCTGTGACCTGATGTCCTGCCTTCCACCTGGGAGCGGCCCAGCCCCTGGTGTGTGGCTCTCACCCTCTCCCGGCGTGGATACCACCGCCCAGGCCGCAGGCGCTCAGCTCAGCTCAGCACTTCCCGCCAGGTTTCAGTGACCCCCCTGGTTTCTGGGAGTAGATACTGGGAATTTACGGGGTTTTATTGTTTTTGTTTTTGTTTTGTTTTTCAAGGCAAGGTCAGGTTTTAATTTAAAATAGATATCTTAGGTTTTGCCTAGATTTCCAGATGTTTATGGCAGGATAATATTTAGATTTATTTAATCCACTGTCATAATAATCACAACATATTCTAGATTATCTGTCTCTTAAAAGCCGTTTAAAGAAGTTTTTCACTCAATTCAAATAAGAGTCATTTCACAGATTAAATTCACAGAGGGAAAGAAGAATAATTACATGAAACAATCATTTAAAAATCTGTGTACAGGCTTTGAAAAATATTTCATTATTCTACTCACCTATAATAATAAAAGCGTAATATGCAAATCGACCAAACGGCCGAACAGTGGAACAACCGTGTGGATAACTTTCCGGATGACCTTTCCGGATGACCTTCTGAATGACCTTCTGGACGACCTTCTGGATGAAGCTGGGGCTGTGAGGGCCGAGGCAGCTGGGGTGGCGAAGGCGTACTCTTGCACAAATTTCGAGCATCGGGCCTCTAGTTCCAAATAAATGCCTAGCTTAGTTCTTGGCACTTGTCGATACTAAGCATTTATTTATTTTGGAAGCCATCTGTATTTTATTTATTTATGGCCTTATTTTATATTGTTTTTTCCCCACCTTTATTGAGGTGGTATGATTGACAAGTAAAAATTGTATGTTCTAGAATTTGATTTTTTAAAGGTACACATGATGATTTAATGTGCATATACATTGAGAAATTATGATTACAGTCCAGTGAATGAACACATCCATCACTTCAGCAAATTTGCAAAGACAATAGGCATTTCTAGAAGAAAGGAAGAAACGACACTGTACCCATGGCCCTAAATAGTTAAAGATGACTTCGCTGACCGTGTGGCTGTAATCGTTGTGTGCGTCATGATGACGTAGTCAGTGTTACCTAACTTTCAAGAGTAATTTCTTCTTCCTTCCTATTTGTGAGCACCTCAGGTCAAGTGTGGTAGCTTTTGGCTTTCTATGCCCATAACCCTGTCAAGTTGCAGACATGTTAGGAAATACAGGGAGGCCTACTCTATAAAATAAGGGTCCCTCCGAGAATGGAGAAGTGTGGTCTGACCATAAACCTAACACTCATTTAGTGGAGAGGATAGCTGAGAGGAGAACATACATTGAACATTGCTTCCTCTTATGAAATATATTTTTTATTTCCAAAATGAGATATTTTGATTTTTTTTCTTAAACATAAGCTTTACCCAACTGAGTGAAATCAAGTGATAGGTTTATAGATACCGCTTTATCTGTTGTAAATCTATCGTAAAAGAAATAAAATCAGAACAGCAATTCTCCACACCTGGAATAGTGGAGCATAACTTTTGATGTGATTGAAACACATTTTTCTCTTTAAGGAACTTAGGAAAACTACTTAAGAAATGTTTAAAAGGTAAATCACATTAACTCCCATTATTCACTCTGTAATTCGAGGGATGCAAAATGGCTCATTACCTGTAGTTTGAAATTGCTCTTCTGAGGGGGGAAATCAGAAATGTTACACAGAGCTTGGCACTGAGTTCCTGATGAAAATGTGTGGTTACCACACTCCTCGAAACATTTAGAAGGCTTTTTCCTTGGACTGTGAACTTTAATTAGATGTGGCATTCTTCATAAAAACCTTCTAGTGCAGTTTTTAGGCAGTTGGCACTTTCAGTTCAGTGCCAGTCATCCACAACATGAGTTTTCCATTATTGAAATCACATAACCAGTTGAAAGCTACAGATACTTAGTTTCAATTGCTCACTCAAAGACAGTCCTCATGATTTTATATATATACTAGAGGCCTGATGCACGAAATTCGTGCACGGGGGTGCGGAGGGGGGATGTCCCTCAGCCCTGTCTTGGCCTGAAAAGACGCCAGCATCCCTCACCCCGGCCTCTAGCCAGAGGTTCCTCCCCTCCTTCTGCACAGCCTCTGGGAAGATGCTTGTCCTGGGGCCTCCTCAGGGCCCTGGCCCACAAAGCCCTGCAGTTCGGGTACTCGGGGGCTTGGGCTTTCAGGTCTGGCTTCCTCACCTGGCATGGTGAGCATCAGCTGCCATGGGAGCCTTGCCTTGGGAGTCACCCCCTTGGACCATACTACTTGCGAGTGTGTGTGTGGGGGTGGCCTCGGTGGCAGTGATTTGATGTCTGTAGCATGCCTGCTGACACCCACCACCGCAGAGCCACACTGGTCCCGTCTGGACTGCTGGCAGGGGGCTTCCAGTCTGCGACTGGGGCTGATGGGCTGCGACTGGGGGCTGCAGGTGGAGGACCCCAGCACCCATAGGGCTGTCAGCATCAGGAACTGGAAAGGTCCATTTTTCTGGTTCCTCCCCTGCCGCGCGGATGCTGAGCTCCGGGCCCCACAGGCCCCTTCCCTCCCGCTGAAAGGCCGGCCGGGGCGGGGACATGGGCTCGTGGCCCCGGAGGCCCCTTCACTCCCACTACACGGCTGGCCGGGGCGGGGACGTGGGCTCACTGCGCCAGAGGTCCCTTCTCTGCCGCAGCACAGCAGTGGCGTGGACACTGAGCTCACGCCACCGCTGGCGATGTGAGCTCAGCATCCCGCTCCCAGTCCTCTGGCCAGAGACCCCTCCATGGCCAAGGAGCAGATGCTGGGCTCCCGTTGCTGGGGCGATGCCTCCAGCGTCTGCTATGGGTGCCGCCATTTTTGTTGCAGAGTGATGGCTAATTTACATATTACTCTTTTATTATATAGGATTGATTTCAGAGAGGAAAGGAGGGGGAGAGAGAGAGAGAGAAACATCAATGATGAGAGAGAATCATGGATCGGCTGCCTCCTGCACTCCCCACACCGGGGATCGAGTCCGCAACCCGGGCATGTGCCCTTGCCTGGAATCGAACCTGGGACCCTTCAGTCCACAGGCCAACGATCTATCCACTGAGCAACACCAGCTAGGGCAGTACTCATGATTTTAGAGTCTACTTCTACCGGGTGCTGAACCCAAAATAAAGCTGTCATTGTTAGCCACAGTAAACTCTGTTTTACATAGCAGAACTCATCCAGATTATAACTTAATTAGATTATTCAGCAATTCACTCTTAAGAGAAATATCACATACCAGTAGTTTGACAGAAAATAAGCACTTTAAATCCGGATATTAAAGAATTATTGTCATGGCGTTCCGGCACAGGTCAACTCGGTCTTCGGGGATGAACAACGGTTACGGCAGCCTCAGAGGAAGAATAGAAACCCGGGGGCTGGAACCCTCGAGTTGCTTGTCCTTTAAAACTTGTTCATTATAGGTTCTTTTGTTTCCATTCAAGCATTAAAAGCAGCTTACCCTGCAGGGAAGGGCAGTTGGGGGGGGACCCATGCCTTCAGGGGAGAGCAGTTGGGGGGACCAGGCCTGCAGGGGAGGGCAGTTAGGGGTGACCAGGCCTGCAGGGGAGGACAGTTAGGGGTGACCAGGCTGGCAGGCAGAAGCGATTAGGGGCAATCAGGAAGGCGGGCAGGCGAGCAGTTGGAATCCAGCAGTCCTGGATTGTGAGAGGGATGTCCAACTGCCCGTTTAGGCCCAGTCTACAGGAAGGCTGGCGGGGTGTGTGCTGACATCGCTTTGAGTCTGCAGATCAACTGGACAGTAGCTGTTATCTCTACAATGTTGAGTCTTTCAGACCTTAAACAACTCTATCTTTAAAGTCACCGAGGCCGTGCTTCATTTTCTGTAAGCAGTAAGGGTTGGACAGATTTTCTTAAACTTTTCTGAGTATTTTGTTTTGAAAATGCTTTGCAAATTTGCTTATATTCTTGAATTTTATTTCTAATATTTGCTTAGTCTGTAGAAACAGATCTACATTTTATATGTTGATGTTGCATCCTGAAACCATGCAGAATCAACCTTTTCATATGTGTGGCTTGCCAGGATATTTTTAGAAAGGATTTGTATATGTTGTTGCGTTACATGCAAATAAAGAGATTTTCTATTTTCTTACCAATCATCGTAGACTCCCATGGGCACCCCACCAGGGATCAAACGCGCAGCCCCGGGGTGTGCCCTGACCAGGAATACGCCACAGCCCGTCGGAGTTCAGGGCCACGCTGCGGTCACGGCGCTGCCCGCAGGGCTGGGAAGCAGCGGTGCGTAGAGGTTCTGTCGGGCCTTCACCGCACGTCATTGAACAGACAGGCAGCCAAAGAGCAAACTGTAGACGCAGGAAAGGCTTCCGTGAAAGTGCAGTAATTCGATTAAAATAACTCCTCCTACAAAACAGTTTTGCATGAACATGCTCAACACTCTTGCGATCTCTGGTTTTTGTCTGGTAAGAAGCCAAGTCTGTTTCATATGAAAAGGCTTTAATCTCAGGACCTGTTTCATTTATTTACTTAGAGTTTTTATTTTATTTACTAGAGGCCTGGTGCACGAAATTTGTGCACGGGGGGGTGTCTCTCAGCCCAGCCTGCACCCTCTCCAATCTGGGAACCCCACTGGGATCAGGCCTAAACGGGCAGTTGGACATCTCTTTCACAATCCAGGACTGCTGGCTCTCAACTGCTTGCCTGCCTGCCTTCCTGATTGCCCCTAACCGCTTCTGCCTGCCAGCCTGGTCACCCCTAACTGCCCTCCCCTGCAGGCCTGGTCCCCCCAACTGCTCTCCCCTGCAGGCCTGAGTCCCCCACAACTGCCCTTCCCTGCAGGCCCAGTCACCCCCAACTTCCCTCCTCTGCCAGCCTGGTCACCCCTAACTGCCCTCCCCTGCAGGCTTGATTGCCCCCAACTGCCCTCCCTTGCAGGCCTGGTCCCTCCCAACTGCCCTCCCCTGCTGGCCTGATCTCCCACAACTGCCCACCCTTGCAGGCCTGGTTCCTCCCAACTGCCCTCCCCAGCTGGCCATCTTGTGGTGGCCATCTTGTGTCCACATGGGGGCAGGATCTTTGACCACATGGGGGCAGCCATCTTGTGTGTTGGAGTGATGGTCAATCTGCATATTACTCTTTTATTAGCTAGGATCGAGGCCTGGTGCATGGGTGGGCAGCTGGTTTGCCCTGAAGGGTGTCCCGGATCAGGGTGGGGGTTCCCTTGGGGTGTGGGGCGGCCTGGGCAAGGGACCTGTGGTAGTTTGCAGGCCGGCCATGCCCCCTGGTGACCCAAGCGGAGGCCCTGGTATCTGGGATTTATTTATCTTCTACAATTGAAACTTTGTAGCCTAGAGTGGAGGCCTGGGCCCGCCAGGGTGTGTGGAAAGCTTGGCTTCCTCCATCGCCGGGGAAACCCAAGCCTCCCTCCTGCTTTCTCTGTGGCCACAGCCATCTTGCATGGGGTTAATTTGCATACTCACTCCTGATTTGCTGGTGGGCATGGCTTGTGGGTGTAGCAGAGTGATGGTTAATTTGCATATTACTCTTTTATTAGGTAGAATTTTAATTTTTATTGAGTTTACTGGGGTGACATTGGTTAATAAAATTACATAGGTTTCAGGTGATATACCATCTGTATATTGTATTGCTTGTCACCACCCAAGTTGAGTCTCTTCCCATCACCATTTACCCACTTCACCCTCTTCTACCTCCTCCTACCTTAGTTCCCTTTGGTCATCACCACACTGCTGTCAGTGTCTTTGAGTTATTGTTTTTTTCTTAATCACATCGCCTTTTCACCCACCACATCCCCTTCCCTCTGACAGCTGTCAGTCTGTTCTCTGTCTCTATGTGTCTGTTTCTATTTTGTTTGTTTATTTTGTTCATTAGATTCCACACATAAATGAAATCATAAAACACCTGTTTTTAAATTCTGGTGGGGAACTTAAAACTGATGTTTGCCTTGTTTAAATTATTAACAACTCTATGTTTATATTTAGGGAATGCTTAATTGTTTTAGCATTACTACCAATTAAGCACAGAAGGGGTTTTCAGAATTATTTATATTATCCAAACATTTCTTTCGATCCCATAGGGTTTTCTTTATGGCATTGCCTTTGGCTGCCTAGGACACAGGAAGAAATGACATTTAAAGAATTGGAAGTGTTCAAAAATGTGATGAGATTAATATTTTATTAACTGAAAAGTTCCGAATTCTACATGACATGTTCAAATATATTTTTTTGCCAAGTTTACAATGTAGTTATTAAACCCGTTTCCTTTCAGAGAAGTGGCAGAAACCTGCAGTCAGAAGGAAGTTATTAAGACTTATGTGTGGGAGTTCGGGAACTAAAAGGCTCCGTGGCTATAGTAACTGCTTTTGAAATTTGCTTCAAGCATAGAATTTATCAAGTCTCTTTTTATTAAAAATAAGATTTCCTGTTGGATAGAGACTCTCATCCAGACTCTTGGCAGCCGTTTACTTTTAATAAAGAAAGAAAAGAATATCCTCAATCGGGGTTTTTTATTCCACTTGATTAAACTTCTTTAATACAAGTTAAAAGACACTAAAAGTGTGCATAAGTAATATTAAAACTCAGGCACGCGAATACATGAGAACAGCAATGAAATAATCTTGTTGAAACAAATTACACATATGCTCCCAATGAGGATCTGGAGAACCTTTAAAAAGCTTATGCATTTTAACATTTGTTTGCTCTTGATAAGTTTCTTCTTTTTATGAATTTTAAATGTAATTTTACCCAGGCTCTCTGTTACGTCGAACGACTGTCTCGGGCTGAGCAAGGCACCTGCTCTCAGTCTGTTGCATGAAGCGGATGAAAAGCCATCAGCTTACAACCAAGAGTATCTGTTTCTGTAAGACACAGTCCTTTAAAGCCGTACAAATGGTGTTTGCTACTGTTAATGGATCGTAATGTAAATATCTGTGTTATATTTACATTACAATTCATTAACAGCAGCAAAATTACAGTTATGAAGTGGCAACGAAAATAATTTTATGGTTGGGGGTCACCACCACATGAGGAACTGTATCAAAGGGTCGCGGTATTAGAAAGGTTGAGAACCACAGCTTTAAAGGAAAGTGTGTTATGGAGCTTTAGTTCAAGTTTAATGTAAAATTTTCTCTTGTGAAATTTTAGTGTTTTTGTAACAAATGGACTTAGATAAAAAGAACTCTTGGATTTGTCATGTCAGGATCTCAGGATGATGATGAAAACATTTACATTGTACACAGGTGCCAGCCTTCCACTGGCCCCATCTGGAACAATTTGAATAAATAAACAAACAAATAAATAAATAGGATTAGAACTCATAGAATAATATAAATACCCATGTAATAGTCTAAATAAATAACACAAACACTAGAACAAAGAAGTGAACAGGGAAGACAGACACCCTCTTCCTAAAACTGGAATTCCAAGTGACTCACGTGAGAATGCAGCACACGCAGAGGGACAGCAGGGTCTTTCCCGTCACGTGTCCTCTGTGTCTAAGCTGGTGACTAGATTGGAATGAGGTTTACACACACCTTTTCTCTTCAACAACTGAATAACCTGCAGTAATACAGCATTTTTTCCTTTTCCTACCTATGTGCTGTGTGCTGGTGGCCCCCTTTTCTTTTCTGATTTGGGTAATTATTGTCTCTTTCTCTCTTTAGAACCAGTTTACCTACAGGTTTGTTTTTTAATTTGATTTTATTGTGGTGGTAACACCTGAAATGAGATCTCTCTTCTTAGCAGGTGTTACGTGGACAGTAAAGTGTGGTTGAGTATAGGCACCATTTGTACAGCGGGTCTCTACAACTTACTCGTTGTGCATAACTGAAACCTCTGCTCATTGATGAGCAACTTCCCATCCCCCCCCCACCTCCAGCCCGTGGGGGCTACCATTCTTGGATGCCTCATGTAAGTGACCCTGCTGTATTTATTCTCCCATGAATGACACTTCCTATCGCCTACTGTCTTCTGGCTTCGTTCATGCTAGATGTTTCATTGTATGCATACACCACATTTTATTTATGTTTGTGTGTTGACGGACACTAAGTTTGTTCCCACACCTTGACTATTGTGAATAGTGATGTCATGAACTTTGGAGTATGGATACTTCCTCAAGGTGCTGGTTTCGATCCTTCAGGACAATCAGAAGTGAGATGCCGAATCATGTGGTCGTGTATTTTTAATGTTTTCATGAACCGCCATGCTGTTTTCCATAGTGGCTACATCATTTTACATCCCCACTAATAGTGTGCAGGTCTCTCAGTTTATCCATATCCCTGTAACATTTATTTTCTTTTTTGTTGTTTGATTTTCTTTTTGTTTTTATTATTTTGCTAATGGCCTCACAGTTGTGAGCTGATCTCTCACTGTAGTTTTGATTGCATTTCCCTGGGGACTGGTAACATTCAGTATCTTTTACTGGTATATACCTACTAGAGGCCCAGTACACGAAATTTGTGCACTGGGGAAGGAGAGGGTCTCTCAGCCCGGCCTGCACCCTCTTGCAGTCTGGGACTCCTTAGGGGATGTCCGGGACCCTTTGCTCCTTACCGCCTGCCTGCTCACTGCTCCTTACCGCTATGCGTGCCGCTCCTTAGCCGAGGCAGGAGAGGCTCCCGCCACCGTCTCTGCGCTCACCAGCCATGAACCTAGCTGCTGGCTGAGCGGCGCTCCCCCTGTGGGAGCGCACTGACCACCAGGGGGCAGCTCCTGCATTGAGTGTCTGCCCCCTGGAGGTCAGTGCACATCACAGCGACCGGTCGTTCTGGTCGTCCACCCTAAGGGTCGCTTAGGCTTGCATTGTACGGATTGACTATGCTTGTGTCTTCTTGCGGAAATGCCCTTTCCTGCCTTCATCCGTTTCCAGCCGGGAGTTATCTTTCTGCTGTTGAGCTGTAGGCAGTCCTCATGTAGTTGAGATGGTAATCCCTGCTGTACGTGTGGTTCACAAATACCTTTTCCATTTCATGGTTGCCTTTCGCCCTATTGTTTCCTTTCTGTGCAGAACCCTCTGGTTGTGTCTGGTCCTGTGTGTCTGTGTTGGCTTTGTTGGCTGCGTTTTGGTGTCATATCCCTGCAGGTATTTGCGTCACCAAGCTTTTCCCGTACGTTTTCTTTTAGGATTTACACTTTCAGGTCTCCCATAGATGTGGGAAAATGGTCTTAATGGGACATGACATAATGGAAGGCCCATTTGCCATTGACATATTTTCCATTATATCA
Organism: Cnephaeus nilssonii; assembly: GCF_951640355.1. Classification (NCBI taxonomy): domain Eukaryota; kingdom Metazoa; phylum Chordata; class Mammalia; order Chiroptera; family Vespertilionidae; genus Cnephaeus; species Cnephaeus nilssonii. Next base: position 878,451 of record NC_137081.1, on the reverse strand, counting down.
TATGTTTATCTAAATAGCAATGTGGAAAAATAAATCAATAAATAGCAATGTAGAAAGGTATGGCAGGGCTATAGTTTATAGGGTTTTTACGGAGTAATCCCCTACTATAATTAGTATTGATCAGCCCTTTATTGAAATTTTATTGTCATGATGGACAACTTAGAAACCTAAGAGTGAAAACATTGATTAAAAGTTAGGGGGAGGAGCTCTCCAAGGAGACATTATAGTTTGCATTTTGACATGAGGAAATGCTCTATAAAGCGTAGCTAGAGGCCACCGGTTTAAAGAACAGGGGACTGGGAGAACGTAACCAGTGCCAAGAATCAGTAGCCATGGCAAAAGCGATTGTCCAGGCCGTGGTGAGATTGTACGCAGCCTGAAGGTGAGAGTAATGCGTTTTGTTACATTTGCATTTGTATGACTTTGCAGTACACAGGCCAGTGCTTTCAAAGATGGGACGATGCCTGTCCGAGCTTTAAGCGTAGATGCTTTGCTGTCTCATGATGCTGGTTTGTAGAGAGAGAATTGGTGGGTTACTGGAGGGTTATTTAACTCTCACTCCTATTGCTAAAACACTACACCTGGACTTTCTGTAAAAAAATTAAAAGAAATATTTTTTTATTGATTTCAGAGAGGAAAGGAGAGGGAGAGAGAGATAGAAACATCCATGATGAGAGGGAATCATGGATCGGCTGCCTCCTGCACGCCCCCCACTGGGGACTGAGCCTGCAACCCAGGCATGTGCCCTGGCTGGAAATTGAACCCTGACCTCCTGGTTCATAGGTCGACGCTGAACCACTGAGCCATGCTGGCTGTTTGGATTTTCTTTAGTAAGTTTTATTGATTTGCTGTTTCAATATGAAATTTCAACAAGATTGTATTTAAAGTGATACGATAGAATAAAATTAAAAGAGTAGACAGTGAGAAATACATAGACATATAGCCACGTACTTTTTGCCATGCACACATATGGCATAAGAGGAAAAATGGCAAAGTTAAAAAAAAATCTGAATCGAATCATAAATTGCCTCCATTAACAGCATCACTTCCAATATGTGCCCGGACCATCACACTGATTTCTCAGTGGATGGTAATGAACGCGGGCCCCTCTGTGGTACCCGCTGGGGGACCCGCTGACTAGTAAGGCCGCTGTGGATTAAGAGGTTGTTGGAGCGGAGTCGGGGCTTGTCAGTGGGTCACACACTAGCCTAGCAGTAACCTTTCCTACGTCAATGTCAATCCACTGCAGTAATGAGATTTAGCAGCAAACGCTGTGCCCATCACCACAGGGTCAGCCCGCTGTGCCGTGAACTGATGAGGAGCCGTGCCCCGACGTGGATATGCAGAGATGAAGCAATGCCAGGGCTACCACTGCAGTGATTGCTCTGCCGTTCATGACAGATCCATCGTTAGTATGTAGACCGCAAAACGTGAACTGGGAAACCCAGGTAATGAGCGAACTGTACGGAGGAATTACCCGAGACTCTCTGGAAACGGAGCGTTTCAGATGCAGCCTCTGCCAGCCCAACTGGCATAAAGCGAAGAGCGGTTACCCTGGGATAGATTTGCTAAGGGAGGCGAACAGGAAATCGGATAAAGCCCAGAGTCTCACGGACATGGGTCCAGACCATGGCGGCTTGACGGGAGATGCTGAGCGTGGTCCCTGGGCAAGGCGCCTGGCCATGCAATGTATATATTATTGTATCAAATATTAAAAGGCCGATGTATAGCTTTTACACAATTTGAATTGGCAATGATGGCCTTTAACATGGATCCAATGTTCCTGGCTCTAAAAGAAGTTTTTGGTAAGACTTAAAAGGACTGTTCAGACTCTCTCAGTTGTTTTCACTCTATTATAAAGATTTTTGAAGTCTAAATAATGTTATCTGTTCTGGTAAATCATCATGCTCCTTTAGAATTCGGTCCTTTATTCTTCTCTGACCGGCATTCGTATCTTCCTCCTTTTGATGCTTCGTGGAAGGGACCTGGGTGTCATATCTCTCCTGTGCAATCTCTGTCTGAGTTGCTGGTTCACGTCCTTGTTTTCTGCAGCGGATTGTGAAGTGATTTCCTAGGAAAGGCTGTGGGCATTGTTTCTGCATCCACAGGTTCCATTACCACACTTGATTGGGAATGTACCTGAGAAAAGCATTCAAGGTGAAAATAATTTTAAAATGTACATGTTATTTAAATGTGTTTACAGAGAGCCCTGTCTACATGACTGTTTCCTCTAGCTGTAAGAAATTTCTCATATTCTATTTAAAGTACTACCTCATGCTTTTCTCTGTTTTCTGGTTTCCGATAGACCCTCCATCTTTTAATTTATTTTAATAGTATCTGTCTATTTTGTCTATTCTATGAGATAATTTTTGAATTTTAAATTGTTAAAATTCTATTTTTTTAAGTAAACAGTGACTAGTGATATTTAAATTTATTCAATGTCTAGTTCATTTTTATAGAACGTTGCTTCTTAGGATTGCAATGTCTTTTTTTAAAAAAATGACATAATTTATTTTTAATGGCACTTCTGTTGCTAAAATACCTCTTTCCTTAAGTTTTTTTTTTTAAACTGCATTTCTTATCTTTTACGTTATAGGTTTTCTCAAATTTCTGGTGATCTTTCTCTATTTTCCTATACAAGTAAGTCACACCATGGACAGTCTGGAGATTGCTAATGTGACGGTCTGATAATGACGCTGAGTGAATGTGTCTTTCTAACTGTGCTGTGAAGAGTGAGTGCAGAGGTAAGGTGCCCAGCAGCGGCCGTTCCCCTGAGCGATGGCAGGTTCCACTTGAATTTTATCCCCCACCCGCTGGGCACAGGGCCATTGTCGTCAGAGCCCCTGGCGCAGGTGGGCCGGCCCTGGCGGTGTTGTGACCTGGAGGTCACCGTCACAAGGGCCGCCCGAGCAGAGTCGTGGCGTTTACCGGGTTATTAACGATGGTTGGCACAGCCTATGCAATGCGTGTAAAACTGAATTATGGCACCAGATGAAATTATAGATGGGAATGAGGCTTGTGTGTCATCCATTATCTTGGGTAATCAAGAAGTGATTTAATATCATCTTGAAAAAAATAAAATAGAATATGCTCTTTAAAAATCAAGTAAACAGACATGGGAAAGAAAAACAGTATGGCGTGAGAGGTTCTGTGATGGTGGCCAAATATGATGGAATATAAGCAAAATAAGATGGTATTGGCAGCTTCCCCAAGAGGTCACTGAGAGGTTTACACACAACAGGAGAGGGAGAGTGGACTTTGAGTGGATTGCACCTGGAAAGGAAAAAGCACACACCTTAGATAGGACTTCCAGTTTTGTCTGTGATGAAATAGCTTATATTGAGCTAACCCTCCTTCTGAAGCAATTTTAATTGTTGGACAGATATTTATTATTTAAGCAAATAGTAATTAAAGAGATGGACAAAGAGTCCATTTCGGCAGGGCTTGAGCAGTTATAAAATTTGAAAAGGGAAATAACGAGGAGAGACCACATTCATTTTGGATTTTTTGCTGAGGACACATTTTCACACAGTTCCAAGTTTACTGAAAGAATCCAAGGATTAGACCACAATATTTTTGGGCCGTGGATTCCCAGGTCAGAGATTGGGCTGAAAAGTGCTAGGAACTGAGAAAGATGAGTCACCCAATTTCTAAAATACTCCCCTCAATTTGTTGGCTGACTCCTAAGCCATCCATGTACAGAGGTAACCCCCAGAAACACAGCAGAGAATAGGCTAAAAATCATATCTGAAAAAATAACCTTTGACAGCTTTTCAAATTTTGTAATAATTTCTGAACATGATATATAATTGCCAAAAGGAAGCCCTCAATGATCTTAAGGGAGTAAATTAATACCAAATAATTTCAAAAGCAAAATTATAATCATGTTTAAATTTACAGGAAAACATTTAATTTAATTTGGGATTCAGATGTATCTCCCTATTTACCATGAGACAAGGTAGAATCTCTGAAAGAATGCCTTGCCCCTTAGGAATTAAGTCAGCTCTGACCTTTCTCTTCCAAGTTAAAAGATGTGTAAGGTCTGGCAGGCATGGCTCAGTGGATAGAGCGTCGGCCTGCAGACTGAAGGGTCCCAGGTTCGATTCCGGTCAAGGGCACAGGCCTGTGGGCTCGATCCCCATTGGGTGTGCAGGAGGCAGCCGATCCATGATTCTCTCTCATTATTGATGTTTCTCTCTCTCCCTTCCTCTCTGAAATCAATAAAAATATATGTAGAAAAAAGGTGTGTAAGGAGCTTGCAGGCATTGATCCACGGGGTTGTGACAGATAGCCTCAAGGAGAATAGCTGTGCTCGGTGAGAGAAAGGCGAGTGGAGAAAGTATTCTGAAGAGGTGGAGGCCTAATTTGTTTACACAAGAGAGGGTGTTCCAATGTTACTAACAGGGTAGGAAGATATTATGATGAAAAATATGGGTACAATACTCAGAACAGAGAATGTATTTCATGTTTGTTGCCTGTATTTGGGGCCAAGACGGGATGTATTTTCACTCTCCCATCCTCGTTCTGTGCTGGGATGGATGCCAGGCGTTGCCAGAACTAGATGTCCACGGTTTGTAATGACACAGAGATTTTCTTGATCAGGTATTTGCTTCCTGTTTTCTTATTTGGGTCCTTTTTCATTACATATGGATAAGGTTGTATCAATCAGTTCCAAGCGATTATATATTTCCTTTACCTGTAAAGTAGGATGTGCATATAATTTTTATCTGTAATTCGACTTTGTTTTGACTCTGATGACATTCCTTTCTTTATTTTGAATGTCATATAGCCCCAAATCCTTCAAAATAAATATGCAGAGCTGGGCTGTCAGGGAACACATGATTGGCATGAGACGTCAATGCTCATTAAGATGAAACTTTGGCATGCCTTATATTAGGAAGAGCCAGATTTAATAAATGTCACGAGCCTGCCAGATGTTCCATTGTAAAATATGATAGATTTTTACAAGGATAATGCTTCATAAACAAGGTCAGTTGTATTCAATTAAATTGTCTTCATATGCTGCTAATATTAATTTATGACAATGAGAAATTTTTGGTAATTCTGACACTGTAATTTTAGTCTTTTGTTTAAACTTCCAAATAGTCAAAGTCAATATTAGTAGTAAAGTGGCAGTTTAATCTAATCAACTTAAGAAATAAATGTACTTTCTTGCTAGTTATTTTTTTAAGAGGTTAACCTAAAATGTAGAAATTATCTTCTCCCTTCAAATTATATTGTTCGCTCTTTTTAAAAAATATATATTTTATTGATTTTTTAGAGAGGAAGGGAGAGGGGTAGAGAGCCAGAAACATTGATGAGAGAGAAACATCAATCAGCTGCCTCCTGCACAACCCCTACCGGGGATGTGCCTGCAACCAAGGTACATGCCCTTGACCGGAATTGAACCTGGGACCCTTGAGTCCACAGGCCGACGCTCTATCCACTGAGACAAACTGGCCAGGGCATTCGCTCTTATATTCCCTGCTGTACAGAAAAAAGGGGAGAAAAATAAGCCAAAATATTTTTTTCTGCTTTAAATAATTTTGTTAATAGCTCTCAGACAAAATTGATCAATTTGATAGTCTTTTATTTTCTTTCAAAGTCTATTGGTTAGCTGTATGAAAAACCTTTACCAAATTAGTCTTACAGTTATGTGGGAATGCAGAATATAGATTAAATAAGCATGCTGTGAGTCATAGTTTTATATATAAACATAGGTTACACACGCACATATATATACATATAGTCTGCATACTTAATATAAAGTCTCTTATAGAGCAATGCTCATTAACTATATATTGACAGAGAGAGTGAGTGAATGGGACAAGTAATTTTGACTCTATTGATAATATATTAACTGAATACTTAGAAATGAAAACTATAAATGACAAAGAATAATGAAAAATGTATTGTGAGAGGTGTGAACTTATCATGAAATGGAAGACATGTCTTCCCAAGGCCTTTAATGTACTATCCACTTCTTGCTCACTAGATCAGATTAGCTATCTGTCATGAATATAGTGGACAAATTATTGCATATATTCATGTATAATGAGTGCATACATCCATCAGAGAACATACACAAGAATACTTATTTAAGGGTATTCATGAATTCCAAATGTGGGAACAACCTAAATGTCCCTTCATTCAGTAGAATGTATAAGTAAATTATAGAATCTTCAAACTGTAGTATATTATGCACCAATGAAGAAAAGAATGGTTTGTTGCTACATGAAGCAAGTTGATGAATCTCAAAGACCTATGGATGAATGAAAGACTTAGGAAATAAAACATGTTGGATAATTCCATTTATATGAAGTTTAAAACATAGTAAAACTCATCTATGGTGACGGATAGATAAGCAGCGGTGTCTTTGGGGAGGGAAGGAGAGCCACGGGGTGGAGAGAGGGAGCCTTCTGCGATGCTGGGAGCCGTGCATGTATCGGCAGTTGAAAGTTACATAAAAGCATCCTACGTAAAAGCTGATCAGCAAATTTATGATTTGTGCATTTTATTGTGGAGTATTGAAGGATATTTTAAATTAAATGCAAATAATTTGTTTTGTGCACAGAATAATGGTCTAATTTCCCTCTTCCTTTTTGTAAAAGTTTGATTCAACAGAATTTAAAATTTTCATTATTATTCAAATGTCCTATATTCTTTTAGCATAAATCCTCATTTAAAATATATGTGAGGATGATTTCATTCCAGTAAGTATATAAAACAACTGGAAGGAAACAGAACTTTAAATGATGTCAAATATGTAGGAACCTGAAATAACTTGCTTCAGTATTCCTAAAGAACATTTTTATATCACTGGAAAAATAACCACCAAATATGGGATTTGTCCTTCCAGGATTCCAGAAAATACTAGTGCTGGAATATCAACTTTATGTTGATTATGCTCTTCATACGCTGCCATTTTATCTCTATTTCTTCTTTCCAAGTAGAAATATAGTCTATTAATGACTCCAAGTAAAAATACAAACCATCCATATTGGGAGTGTAAAAGTATAAGATAAGCATCCCTGATGATTTTAAGCAACTTTTACATAAAGTAAGTACAAGGTCATTCAAACCCTTCAATTTCTTTTTGAATCATTATATTAATCGTGTTCCTTAGCCGGTGGGCCAGGTAGACAGTGTAGAAACAGAAAACTCAGGGACTAAAGCAGTGGTTCTCAACCTTCCTAATGCCGCGGCCCTTTAATACAGTTTCTCATGTTGTGGTGACCCCCAACCATAAAATTATTGTCGTTGCTACTTCATAACTGTAATTTTGCTACTGTTATGAATCGTAATGTAAATCTCTGTGTTTTCCGATGGTCTTAGGCTCTACAGCAGCGGTTCTCAACCTGTGGGTCGCGACCCCTTTCACAGGGATCGCCTGAGACCATCGGAAAACACAGATATTCACATTACGATTCATTAACAGCAGCAAAATTACAGTTATGAAGTAGCAACGAAAATAATTTTATGGTTGGGGGTCACCACAACATGAGGAACTGTATTAAAGGGTCGCGGCATTAGAAAGGTTGAGAACCACTGGACTAGAGGGAGGCACTATACATGTACACGTGTGACTTACTGAGCCTGTCACCACACACGTGGTTGAGTTTCCTGCAAATATTCTCACAGTGACAATATAAGCGGACATTTCTACTTAACAGGATGTTAGATCTCGGCTTAATCTACATAAACTGGCACTACATAAACTTTATGCAAAACTTTATATAGAACATTCAGGTCAGCGACCTTCAACCTTTTCTACCGGGTGCACTTACTAACAGGTCATCCCAGGAGCTGCCCTCTCGCGAACCGTCATCCAAACGCCTCTTGCCCCTCCTTGGCACGTGTCCATTCCTCTGTGTAAACCGCTCCCCTTCGGATTCTTCCCATCAAATCCTCTGGCACAATAGAAAGTTATTTTGAATCAGTTGATTTTTCAAACATATTAAACCTGGACCCACATTAGGAATTACATGGTGCATCATTACCAGTTTAAATACTAATATAATTGAAAAAAATTCACGAACCATATTTATGCTAAGCACATCAATTCTATTCTATTATTCTACACATATATTGCCTATTATCTGGTAAATTGATTTGATGATCTTGTCATGTATTGTGTAAAAAGTAATTAGAAAGATACTACTCAAGAGTTTGCTAAAAAATGTCCCAATCTAATTTTATTTTACTGAATGTTCAGTTGCTTACTTTCACTGAAAATTGACTCTCAGTTGGGAAGAAGTAGAAATGTGATACATTTGGTCATTTCCAAGCCATAATGCTCCATAGTTGAGCAATGTATAACTCTTATTAATAATTATAAACACTTTCTATTGCACCTACCTCCATTCATCTCCCCACAATCATTAAACACATCAAACCTGGCCGGTCGGTGTGGCACAGTAGTTGAGTGTCGACCTAGGAACCAGGAGGTCTCGGTTCAATTCCTGGTTAGGGCACATGCCTGGGTTGTGGGCTTGATCCCCAGTGTGGCAGCCAATCAGTGATTCTCTCTCATCATTGATGTTTCTATCTCTCTCCCCCTCTCCTTTCCTCTCTGAGATCAATAAAAATATATAAAAAACCCGACATCATCATTGGCTTGCTGTCTTCATCCCTACTGACCGTGTGCCATCACCTCGCGTGTCCTCAGCATCCCTGTGGTGCCTTATTTCTCAGTTCCCTGACATGAGCTGCAGCGATTGCTCCTCTGTGTTAATTGCTTGAAATGCTCAACTACTGAAACTTTTTTGTTCTTCTCCTGATGTCTTTTGATATCCTATATAATGAAAGCTTAATATGCTAAGTGTCTGGTCATCCAGTCTGCCATTCAACCAATCAAAGCATAATATGCTAAAGCTGCTCAACCACTCGCTATGATGTGCACTGACCACCAGGGGGCAGACAGTCGACAGGTTGACCAGTCGCTATGACATGCACTGACCACCAGGGGAAGACACTCTGACTGGTAGGTTAGCTTGCTGCTGGGGTTTGGCCGATTGGGACTGAGAAAGATGGGCCAGACATGCCCTGGAGCCCTCCGCGGTCCCTCCCCGGCTGGCCAACCTCCCGTGTCCCTCCCTGGCCCAGATCATGCACCGTTGGGGTCCCTCAGCCTGGCCTGCACCCTCTCGCAATCTGGGCTCAGGGATCCCCTCCCCCCCTCCCCTGAGTGCATGAATTTAGTGCACCGGGCCTCTAGTAACATTATATTTAAAGAGGAAAACATCAAGAATAGTAAGAGGAATTTTCATGTATCTTTTATCCAAATTATCTAATGTTTAATATTTTTTTCCAAGTTAAATATACATTTAAGAATTTTTGGTCCTCTAAATTATTAGATGAAACTATTAAAGGACACAATTGTAGGTTAGAATATGGCCTTTTATAATTTTATAAGCGTAAATGATTAAGATCAAAGGTAAATGGGAATTTTACAACATCTACCTATAGGTGAAGAATGCAGATCAATAACAAAAATTAACATCCTATATAATAAAAAGGGAATATGCAAATTGACTGTCACACCATCACAAAGATGGCAGTTCCCATAGCCACAAGATGGCGGCACCCCGTCCCCTCAGTCCTGCCGGAGTACCCCAGGCCTTTCTGCCCAGCTGGGGAGCGGGGGGTAGCAGGTGCACAGTGAAGCCGGACCTGCCCTCAGCCCCCCAGCCGCCCAGGGCTGCCTGAGACACAGGTAACCAGGGCCGGCCGAGGCTTGCACTGCCAGCAGTGGCAGCAGCAGAGGTGTGATGGGGCGTCACCTTCCCCTGATCACCGGGTCCCCTCCCGCCCCTGAGGGCTCCTGGACTGTGAGAGGGGGCAGGCTGAACCCCCTTCCAGTACATGAATTTTCATGCACTGGGCCTCTAGTATGAATATAAGCAGAAGTTTAGGTTGGATGAAATAAAATGAACAACTGATAATTCCATTGCAATCATGACTCCCTTGTTAGATCTTTTTAAAAAATTGATACAATTATAAAAATAAGACTACTTACAATATTTTTCTTGATATTAAATCATAATCGTGGATTAACAGTTGAGAAGATACAACCACTGTAGGGTAGACCACACTTTTTGAATAAATAAAACCAGAGGAAATATTGCAAAGACATTAGACCTTGTTTAAAAAACCCTCAGAAATTGCATTAAAATTTGTAAAAAGACTCAAGAGTTGCCTAGTGTTACATTTTTATTTGTCCTCAAGAGAATCTATTAATCTAAGAATCAAGGTGTTATGGTTTTACTAAATGAAACAGTGCTAACTTCGGAAACCGGGAGACAAATGTATTCAAAACGCTTCGCATTCACTGTAGTGCGGGAGTTGTTGTTGCCGATTCAGTTTGCTAAGTATTACCCAAAAATCAATGCAAGAGGGAAAACAAATGGGACTTGTGCAGAGATGTGAGGGATTCCAATACGGCTTCTCTGAAGCTGTAGCCCCACAGGCACCCCATAGAATGAAACACATAATCAGCTTTCAGACCTATTTACCTTCATTAATCCTAAACTGCAGGCAGGTTGTGGGCTCACAGATGTAGGTTCTGTATTGTTGTTTCCTGTTAATGACTGTTGCTGTTTACTCCCCTTTCCTTTAACGTTTCCGGCAGCGATCCAGTGCAGAGGGTGGGAAGCCCTTGCCGAAGTGCAATGGGCAAATGCGAACACGTTGTATCCACAACACACGATGGGAGAAACTCTGAGTTACTCTCCCCCAGATAACGAATCAGAGTGGTATCACACAGACACGGCAGGGCAGCACACTTTGCTTTGTCACTGGAATCACAGGAAATGTCTGCACTTCAAATGTCACTGCTCACTAAATGCTTACGTTAGACACAAAGATACACGGTGATACCCATGTTCAGCGGATGCTAGCATTAATGAAATACGCTGACATCACCCATAAAAATGGCATTGGCAATAAAAATACTTTGGAAAATTGTTCAAAGAGCTGCAGTACTTTAAACATTATCTTAACCTTCCCCTCCTATAAAACGATGTTGATTGGTAAAACCGTTTTAATCCCACAAAGTTTAAAATCAGTCAGAGCTTTAGTTGTGCCCTGGCCAGTTTGTCTCAGTGGATACAGTGTCGGCCTGCGGACTGAAGGGTCCCAGGCTCGATTCCTACCCGGGTTGCGGGCTTGACCCCCAGTAGGGGGTGTGAAGGAGGCAGCCCATCCATGATTCTCTCTCATCATTGATGTTTCTATCCCTCTCTCCCTCTCCCTTCCTCTCTGAAATCAATAGAAATATATGTATTTTTAAAAAGAACTTTAGTTGCATGCCAACCCCACCCGAATAAGAACACCAATAATTTTTATTAAAAGTATTTTAAAAACTTGAAAAAATGTAAAATTCACCAGCTTCCCCATTTTTCATACAAAGAAGGTAAGCCCAGCCCGTGGTCAGGTGGCTGCCACCAGACAGGAGCACCGCTTGCCAGTGGCAGAGCCGACGAGCGAGCTTCCTCAGGCTGGGCCGTAGGAGCAGTTAGTCCATGGCAACCACTTCTCTTTTCCTTCCTTTTTGAAAATATATCTTTATTGATTTCAGTGAGAGGAAGGGAGAGGGAGGGAGGGAGGGAGGGAGAGAGAGAGAGAGAGAGAGAGAGAGAGAGAGAGAGAGAGAGAGAGAGAGAAAGAGAGAGAAACATCAATGATGAGAGAGAATCATGGATCGGCTGCCTCCTGCATGCCCCACATTGGGGATGGAGCCCACAACCGGGCATTTGCCCTGACCAGGAATTGAACCTTGACCCCCTGGTTCATAGGTCGATGACAAGCCACTGAGCCACACAGGCCAGGCCATACTTCTCTCTTTTTATAAAAAAGCTATGGGACTTAGGAAGAGAACATTAATGTCTCTCTGTCGCTGACCTGACTGGGATCCCAGTGATATTTTTGAAATACTGGTGCTTTATGATGTTGCCTTAACTAATAGTTAACTTGGATTTATAACAAAAAAAAGCATTAAATTTAAACCAGCCTCATTTCTATTGTTTTCTACTGTTTTTGAAGAGCTGACTGCCTGCATCAGAATTGCTCATTCTGCTAGCTAAATAACAAATTCTTATTTCCATCTCGGTTCTATTAAATCAGAATCGCTGAGACTGTAAATATTTTTGGCCTTCAGCCTCACTGCTATGACTTTTTAAATTGGTTGTCATCTCATGAATCCACAAATATAACCATTCCCTCCCTCCAACCCCCAAGTTATCCGTCGCTTTAGCACAAGCTACAGATGTTGCATGAACACTTTCTGGAGTGCCCTTACGTGTAGACGGGCAAATCTCCCCTCCCTTTGGCTGGGTGCACCGGGGCCACATTGTTAATTCATTAACATTCACACACAGCCAACGGCACTGCAGCTCATCTCACCCTGGAATGCCCATCTCAGCCACGGTTCTCCAGAAGGCCTAGCGCAGTCCTCTTGCCCCCGGGAACCCTAGACAGCTGATCGGCAGTATGCTGGGGGCATTTTAAAAAGCAAGATCAACACAAAAATGCAAAAAGCACAGGGCTGCTAAACCCGGCACTAAAGAAACCTTGAAAAGGACTTGTTTACCGCCTGGGAGCTGAGACAAGAAGGCTGCCAAGTCTCTATTGCGTGTCATAACGTTCGATGTCTAACACAATCGCATTTGGTATTTCTTCCTTAAAAGTAACTTGCTCTCTTTGTGTTATCTAATACATTTTTTTATCATCTTGCCAATTTCCTCCAAAAACATTTTGCTAGAAATTTAATTGAAAGTGCATTCAGCCGAGACCGGTTTGGCTCAGTGGATAGAGCGTCGGCCTGCGGACTGAAAGGTCCCAGGTTCGATTCCGGTCAGGGGCATGTACCTTTGTTGCGGGCACATCCCCGGTGGGGGTTGTGCAGGAGGCAGCTGATCGATGTTTCTCTATCATCGATGTTTCTAGCTCTCTATCCCTCTCTCTTCCTCTCTGTAAAAAAATCAATAAAATATATTTAAAAAAAAAGAAAAAAAGAAAGTGCATTTAATCTATAGGTAAATTTGAGGAGAATTAATATCTATAAAATAATCTGTCTTTCTGTTCCACAAACATGATATACTTTTTTATTTAAGTAAAATTAAAAAGGAAATAAAAGATAAGTTGGATGTAAACAAAATTAAAACCTTCCACTCTTCTAAATCACCATTAAGACAAGGTGGGGAGGGGGGTTGGGGGACTGGATGAAAGAAGGTGGAGGGATTAGTCAACAATAAATACATTCATAACCCATAGACACAGACAACAGTGGTGAAAGTGAGAGGGAAGGGGGTGGAGGTAGGTGGATCCGGGCAAAGGGGAGAAAATGGGGGGCAGGATGCGACTTTGTTGGGGCAATGGCCGCACGATACAGTGTGCAGATGATGTTTGATTGAGTTGGACACTTGAAACCTATATGGTTTGGGGAGCCAATGTCGCCCCAATAAATTTTAAAAAGGAAAAGGCAAGCCAAAGACTAAGAGAAATATTCTTCATACATATGTTGGACTAAAGACTTGTAATCAGATTATGTAAATTCATATAACTCAATAATATGAAGAAAAATAACCCAAAGTCTGTTGTTTTATTAGGACTTCTCTTCAGCTGCAGTTTTGGACAAATGCCTCAAAGCAAAATTATAAGATGATTGTGTTCATTTTCTCTGATTCCCTTTGAAAACACACACACACACACACACACACACACACACACACACACACCCCAAAAAAAACACACTAAGCAACGTATTAGCTCTTCAGTTCCGCTACCCGTGGTCCTGAATGGGATGTTGTGCGCCGGGCATTGGAGAGAAAGCCAAGTAAGCTTAGTTTTGTTGTTCTGTCCATCTGGGCAGGGAATGAGACCCAGTGAGACTGGAGCTGGCTGCTGACCATTGGATAGCTGGGAAATGATGGAAAGCAACCTCAGCCGATCTCACAGAGTCTCTGAGATCAAAGTGAAGGCAGGGAAGGCCCAGTGTGCGCGGCCCTGCCGGGCAGCCTTCCACGTGTCTCACGAGAGGGCAGTCAGTTTTCAACGTCAACCCAACCTAGATCTCCTGACCACGTCGTCACGGTACAAATAGAAAGTCAAAGGTGCGCCCACTCTCTTCTCTCTCCTATGCCGCCGTCCATGGGTACTTTCCGGAAGGAATGTGCTCAGCATGGCTGGTAGCCCGTCAGAGCTCTCTCAGGACAGTGGGACGTTTCCTGTCCACTCTCCCTTCATGCCTGTGGATGAGCTAGAAACGCCCAGGACGGCCCGGCATTCCATTTGTGGGGATGGCTTAAGCTCCTTTTAGTAAAATGGAAGGTGATTTTGAGATCATGCCTTTCTGTTATGTTACGGTGGTCGAGTCCCTCTCGCTGTTTAAGTTAAGGAGCAAGGGAATGCGGTTAAACCGTAGAAAGAACGACACAATCATACGTGCATACAAAAAATGGAGTTATCGTAAGCCGACCTCTGTGTTACATTTAAAGTTGATCAGTGACACACCAGCGTTGGTTTTCATGGCCACGTTGTGTTTGTGAAGCAGGCCCGACGCACTGACCTCTGTTGATTCTGTATTTCCTGTGCCGCTTACCCCAGCTCTTTTGGACTGAGCCTCGCGCAGACTGTCTGCTGACTCAAAGCAAGCTGGCGTGCTGGTTTATATGGGCAACTCAGTGCACGCCTCGCCTCCTCAAATCGGCATTCCTACCACACTCAGCCAGACTCCTGCTCACCGAGTTAGCAAACCTGATTTTACATACGCAGGTAAATTATAAACTAGGGATGGAGATTAAATTTGAATTGCTTAGTATGTTTGTCCGCAGCTAAATTAATAGACTAAGAGAGCAATTCAAAACGCCCGTAGACTATGGATATACCGACTATGAAACACTGGCTTTGGTTGGTTCTGCTTTTCGTGATCCCTAGAAATGACCATTTAAACGTGAGAAAGTTGTTTTCCACGTGTGATTATACTCCTTGGACTTCTGCAATGTGAAGTCTCACAAAACGTGCTCAGTTTTACGACTTTAATGATGTTTCTTATATTTTATAAATGTCTGTATTTCCCAGGTCCCCAAAAAAGTGAAATCATTAGAAGGTTGTTCTGAGTGTGTTCTGACGCAGCAATCCCCAGCAAGCTGGTCGTAAAGCTGGCAGCTGGCAGGCGGGGCTGCAGAAGTTTGCAGACCTAAGCTGTTGGAAGAGTTGTAATGAGAAGTCAGAGTTTGGACACTTACGGAGCTCTCACCACAGGCGAGTTTTCCAGAACGAGCTCTCAGTTCCCTTTGATCCCGAGTTAAACAACATCTGTGGACTCGGAGCAACATTTTCAAACTCTGTTTGTTCCACAGAAACCTGGTCCTGCAGTACATTGAAAGATTGCTCTCCTGCCGGGCTGGTGTGGCTCAGTGCTTGAGCATTGACCTCTGAAGCAGGAGGTCACAGTTCGATTCCGGTCAGGGCACAGGCCCGGGTTGCGGGCTCGATCCCCAGGAGGACGTGTGCAGGAGGCAGCCGATCCATGATTCTCTCTCATCATTGATGTTTCTATCCCTCTCTCCCTCACTCTTCCTCTCTGAAATCAATAAAAATATATTTTTAAATAAAAAAAGAAATTGCTCTCTCACATATCCACCAAAAGAAAGAGGGCTGTAGCGATATAATTGTGGGACCAGCTGGCTTTAAACTTTTTGACTAGTTTTTAAAAAAATATATTTTATTGATTTTTTACAGAGAGGAAGAGAGAGGGATAGAGAGTTAGAAACATCGATGAGAGAGAAACATCGATCAGCTGCCTCCCGCACACCTCCCACTGGGGATGTGCCTGCAACCAAGGCACATGCCCTTGACCGGAATCGAATCTGGGACCCTTGAGTCCGCAGGCCGACGCTCTATCCACTGAGCCAAACCGGTTTCAGCTTTTGACTAGTTTTTAGTTAGACTTTACTATACAGTGAACGATTATTCTCCAAATGAATAACGTATGTGTAATTTTTTCAAAATTTTTTTGGGGTACAGAACCCTTCTTCCGGAACATCTTAAATATCTAACATTTAGTAGAGCTTCTTTTGGGACATTCTCTTAAGAGTATGAGGTTACCACATGGCTGAGAGATGGATTGCATTTCTGTATCAATCATGTGATATTCTGCCTTAAAGAAGAAAGTAACATTTCTTCCTCTTGGAATGATGTAATGTGTTTAGATGTGTGTGATCTAGGAAGAAACTTTACTGCTCGAAGTAAACACCATTGCATTTATAATATCAATGCCTAACATTCCGTGTATCTCTGGATACTCTTCCTAACTTTTTACTTACATTAATTTATTTAATTCCACAACAATATCATTGCCCAAATTTGCAGAATGGAAAACTGGAGGAAAGTTAAGATATTATGATGGGAATTACAGTTAGTACATTGCACAGCTGAGAATGAATTCAAGCTCTATGACACCCCACCCAAAATCCCTTTTGTATTTCACTGGTCCATGCTGCCATTTGACATCCAGCATCTTCTATTTGATAGTTCAGAAGTAAAATATACAAACACCGATGGCAAGAATAATATTTGTACACAATCTCAACTTTTGTGATTGAATTACTTAAGGGAAAAAAAACCCCTAAATAGCAAAACAGATATATTAACTATAAGTCTGTGAACAAAGACAGCATGCCAACTCATTAAAGCTGATACCTTACGTTTGTTGGTTGCATAACGGTAGTCTGGTTACAGCACAACTTACACAGATTAACGTCTCTTTAAAAATAAATGTCTGGTCTTCAGGGAGACAGTCCCGTGCTAGAATGTGCATCATGATGTGTAAAGATTTCCTTCAACATGTTGGTTGACAGTGAAGTTTTTCGTGGTAAACTGATAAGCAGAATTGATGATGCCGCCCGTTCATAATTGTCTAAACTTTAACATTTGTAATTTTCATCTTCTCTCAACAGGTCGTTAGCTATTGAAGGGCAGACTTACTTTTTTTTAAAATATATTTTATTGATTTTAGAGAGAAAGGGAGAGGGAGAGAGAGATAGAAACATCAATGATGAGAGAGAATCATTGATTGGCTGCCTCCTGCACACCCCACACTGGGGACGGAGCCGGTGGAGGGGCAGGGCATGGCGTCTTCCCGATGGTCGCCCCGTTCCAGCTACATAGACTCTCATCCCACCATGATTGCAAGAGGCAATCATACCCTCCTCTCAAGGGTTTCATAAATATTAGTAAGTGTTTCTGAGGCTCTCAATACAATTTTCATACTTGGACACATTTTTCCAAGTGTTAAAATTATTCTGTAGTACATGATTATCAAAAATGTTCAACTGAAAGAAGTTTTTGAAAGCGTAAATGGTTTTATTTATCCTTTTGACAATGATGCAAGTAGGAACTCGTCACTCTAGATGCTCAAAAGCTCCAAAACAGAAGTGGGTCTGCGGACAGTGGGCAGGGAGGTGGTGGACACAATCATTTTTACTCAGTGTTGCTCTGACCTCCCACAATTCAAAGCTGTGACGTTCTGTTAGAGTGTGACATTTAAACAATATAGACCTACTTTGCCCTGGCCAGTTTGGCTCAGTGGATAGAGCATTGGCCTGCGGACTAAAGGGTCCTGGGTTTGATCCAGTCAAGGGCACGTACCTTGGTTGCAGGCTCCTCCCCAGCCCGGGCCCTGGTGGGGTCATGTACAGGAAGCAACCAATTGATGAGTTTCTCTTGCATCTATGTTTCTCTTTCTTTCCCTCTCTCTTCTACTCTCTCTAAAAAAAATGACCAATAGAAAATTATCCTTGGGTGAAGATTAACAAAAACCAACAACAACAAAAACACACACACACACAAAAAAAATAAACCAATATAGACCTACTTTGAGAGAATATTGGTTCAAAAAATAATATGGTAGTTTGTATACATAGATCAAATGGAGAGAGTGTTTTGTTGATTTGTTTGATGTGATACGCATGATTATTTGATTGCATGTTACAGAATTCCTTTTATTTATATACATATACTATTATACATATGTTTTGAAAAATTTCTTTATTGATTAAGGTATTACATATGTGTCCTTCTCCCCCCATTGCCCCCGCATCTCCCCACTCGTGCCCTCACGCCCCCCCCCCCAGTTGTCTGTGTCCACTGGTTAGGCTTATATGCATGCATACAAGTCCTTTGGTTGATCTCTCCCCCTTACCCCACCCTCCCCTACCTTCCCTCTGAGGTTTGATGGTCTGATCGATGCTTCTCTGTCTCTGGATCTGTTTTTGTTAATCAGTTTATGTTGTTCATTATAATCCACAAATGAGTGAGGTCATGTGATATTTATCTTTCTCTGACTGGCTTATTTCACTTAGCATAATGCTATATATACATATGTTTTTAACTCAAGTATCTTTTGAGAAAGCATATTTGACTATAGGATAAAAATCTCTTAGATTTTTGACCGTAATAAAAATAGTGGTTGTTATACTGAATACAGCTAATACATTTTCATTAGGAGGCATTTTTATTCTAACGGAATCAGCAGTTTTTCTCTGGCTAATTAGACAAGTTGCTATCCTTGTGGTCTTCGTTAAAAATGGTCCTCTCATTAAATGTGGGCAGAGATGATGTTCTCTTACAATAGTCATTTCAGATTATTCTAATTTTATCTGTGACTATTTGATCAGCACCACCTAGAAAAAATAGATAGTAGGCTAGAAAATGCAAATGTTGAAATTTTAATTACTTATTAAGGCATGTTTAAATGTTTAATT
Organism: Cnephaeus nilssonii; assembly: GCF_951640355.1. Classification (NCBI taxonomy): domain Eukaryota; kingdom Metazoa; phylum Chordata; class Mammalia; order Chiroptera; family Vespertilionidae; genus Cnephaeus; species Cnephaeus nilssonii. Next base: position 859,687 of record NC_137081.1, on the reverse strand, counting down.
GTAGAATTTGGAATGTTTTGCAAGCAAATTAATAATTGAACACATATCAATATGATATTCTCTCCCCTGGAGCGAGTTCACGCTTCATAAGTCACACCGCTTCTGTTTATACCTAAGATTCTTTTTTTTTTATTAAATAAAATTTTTTTTGCCCTTTTGCTTTTTTAAATATATTTTATTAATTTTTTTTTCTTTACAGAGAGGAAGGGAGAGGGATAGAGAGTTAGAAACATCAATGAGAGAGAAACATCAATCAGCTGCCTCCTGCACACTCCCTAGTGGGGATGTGCCTGCAACCAAGGTACATGCCCTTGACCGGAATTGAACCTGGGACCCTTCAGTCCGCAGACCGATGATCTATCCACTGAGCCAAACCGGTCAGGGCTATACCTAAGATTCTTGAAGGCGCTGTCAGGAGCTTTCCTCATCTCATTCTCCCTAAATCTCAGTCAGAACTGTTTTCCTTTGCATCCACGGCTTCATTTAAACTGCTCTTACCTAAGTCACCAATGAACTGACTTTCACTGAATTGAAAGTTCAACTTCAGATTTCTTTTTATTTAAATCATCAGCAGTATTTGTTACAGCAAATCAGTCCCTCTTTTTAAAAGCATAGTGCTTACCCTGTCTGTGTTGCTCAGTGGTGTCAACCTATGAACCAGGAGGTCACGGTTCGATTCCGGGTCAGGGCACATGCCCAGGTTGAGTGCTCAATCCCTAGTGTGGGGTGTGTAGGAGGTGGCCAATCAGTGATTCTCATCATTGATGTTTCTCTCTCTCCCTTTCCTTTCCTCTCTGAAATCAATAAAAATATATATATTTTTAAAAAGACTGACAGATCAATAGGAAGTGTAAAAGCCAGACCTGGGATGATCTCATTAAAGTGCTGATACGCATTTTTCAAAAAGAAAGAACATGAAAAGGAGCCACCAACCTAAATTCTACTCTTGTTGAAAAGTATCCTGTGAATGTGAAGGCAAAATATGATTTCAGAAAGATAAAATGTTGACAGACTTTAGGACCAGCAGATAGGTAAACTGAAGACACACTGTGTATAGTTCTTCAAGACGGAAAAAGCAATCTCAGATAGAAGAAAATGGTATTTGGAAAACAATGGAAGCCATTTGAAAGATATGTGGGTATTTATAAAAATATAACTTAAAATTTAGAAAATCATTTGTTATAGGGTCCAAGAGGGTTTCTCTTGCTTCGCCTGCTTGGATCTATTTCTTTATATATCTTACAAACAACCTGATTTTTTTCACATTAACTTTCTCTGTTAACCAGGGCCCTCTCACCACATACACACACAAAAATAAATAAAAATCATTCTGCTTTTTATCCTAAAATCTCTCTCAGATTTTCTTAGAGGCCTTACCTTAATATGATCATCTCTACCTGACAACCCTCACACACAATCATGCAATAGTGTGGGGCAGAGCTTTGGCAATTTTTATGCATCGAGTTTTAGTGCTGAGAGTGTAAGAAGAATGTATTTTGAAAACATATTAATCACACTCAGAATATGATCCTACTCAGTACCGTAAGCTTTATCTAAGTCCAGATTTAAAAAATATATATATATTTTTATTGGTTTCAGGAAGGGAGAAGGAGAGAGAGAGAGAGAAACATCAGTGATGAGAGAGAATCATTGATTGGCTGCCTCCTGCATGTCCCCTACTGTGCATTGAGCCCACAACACAAGTATATGCCCTGACCAGGAATTCCTGGTTCATAGGTCGACACTCAACCACTGGGCCACGCTAGCTGGGCCTAAGTCCAGATTTTATTGTACCTTCACATCTTCCTCAGTCTACTTTAAAGGGTCTTATATTTTAGTTTTAGTGCTGTGTATCCTATATAACAAAAGGCTAATATGCAAATTGTCCCCTCAGCTGGGAGTTCGACCAGAAGTTCGACCAGGGGGTGGGGTCGGCGAGCCAGCCACCTGCAGCCCCTTTCCCCCAGCTGGTCCCCCCTAATTGCCCCCCCCACCCCAATTGGGGGTGGGGCCGGCCCACCAACCTCCCGTGTCCCCTCCCCCCAGCTGGCCTTGCCCAATCAGCCCCGATCGGATGGGGCAGACCCCACTGTGCACGAATTCATGCACCGGGCCTCTAGTATGTAAATAAAGATATAGTAACAGTGGTAGGATCATGTTCTGAGTGTGATTGTTTGCAAGGTACATAAAGAAACAGATCAAAGCAGACGAAGCAAGAAAAACCACCTTGGACCCTATAACAAGTGATTTTCAAATTTTAATTTATGTTTAGAGATAAATTACTTATTTGTCACTGTCATAAAATTGACAGATTTAGAAACATCTTGCTCTGAGAGTGGTGTCATGTAAAAAGAGTATAATTTGTTTTTAAAAAATGAAGTCATTTAAATTAAGGAGTGAAGTTTCTAAAATAGACGTATTTGTGCATCACTCTTCTCAGTGTAAACAGACCCACTATAAGGTGAAAACCATTTGACATAATGTAACGAGAGCATAAACTGCTTTAATCTTTTAAGTCAGTAGTAAAGCTGTTATAGATCAATTCTTAGCAATTGGCAATGTGATAACTTGAAGTGAAAATATTCTCATCATAGTATTTTTTACTTATTTATTTATTTAATATATTTTATTGATTTTTTACAGAGAGGAAGGGAGAGGGATAGAGAGTTGGAAACATCGATGGGAGTGCAACATCAATCAGCTGCCTCCTGCACACCCCCTACGGGGGATGTGCCCACAACTAAGGTACAGGCCCTTGACCGGAATTGAACCTGGGACCCTTCAGTGCAAAGGCCAACGCTCTATCCACTGAGCCAAATCGGTTAGGGCTTATCATAGTATTTTTATAGTAAAAACTAGAAATAGAAGAAAAAAATAAGATGTAATTAAACCATTGTAGCATGTAGAAATAAATGTTAAAAATAGATAATCCTGCCAAAACCGGTTTGGCTCAATGGATAGAGCGTCGGCCTGCGGACTGAAAGGTCCCAGGTTCGATTCCGGTCAGGGCATGTACCTTGGTTTGCGGGCACATCCCCAGTGGGGGGCGTGCAGGAGGCAGCTGGTCGATGTTTCTCTCTCATCGATGTTTCTAACTCTCTATCCCTCTCTCTTCCTCACTGTAATAAATCAATAAAATATATTTAAAAAAAAAAAATAGATAATCCTAAAAATAGTTTAATGATATAGGAAAAGCCATACCAAAAACTTTAAAGGAAAACAAAAACACACCACAGGACGAACATTTTATGTACATTGTAGCATGTAAAACTTTATTTTCCTGTATAGCACAGTCATGTGATCATATACTTGCACACTTGTTCATATACACATGCGCACATAATCATGTTACATGCGTGTCATATCCTTCCTGAGTATTGTTTCCTAGTAGGTTTAATTATCTCAATGTAAAACAGATTCTACCCTGGCTACACTTTATTCTAAAATGAATTGCAGACTTGGAATTAAAAGAAAGACACATGATGGGTTTCTACTTTTGATTATCCTACGTGTGTTTATATAGATTTAGGAGACTCTTTCTACAGTTACACAGAACTGGTTTTAATTTCAGTTGTTTACCCAGTGAATTTCCCACCAGAATCAGAAACAAAAAGTGATCTCCTGACATTCATTTAGCAATAAAGCCTCATAAAATATTTTATTTATCTGTATTGTAAGGTAATTTTCCTGAATCTTTTCAATTTTAGGTCTCTTTTCTCATTTTTACCAATTCACTTATATAAGGTTTATTCATTTTTTTCTAGCATTTGTAAAACAAACATACGATTGTAATTTTTCATACCTTAGGGACACCATTACAAAATTTGTCTCTTTAGAATCCCACATGGTCTACTAGGTATCTTTCTTCAATTAAATAAACTCTAATGAATGACAGATAATTTGGGTTGAGAATAAAAGTCATCAATTTTGATACGCAGGTTGAAACTTTACTTCCTATTTATCTTTAACTTAAAAAGAAAGCAAAAATAGCCAGCTGCTTCCCTGGGTGAGAATAAATAAAACCATCTGTCGGTAAGCTCAGCCTCTTCCTTCCTATTTCTGCCGCAATGTTTTATTCTTCGCTGGATACTTCTCCGAAGTCCTGGGGTTTGGGTTGGGATTAGCTTACCATCCTAGTTTGAAGCCTTCTGGCGACCTCAAGAGAGATGAAATTACAAGAAAGTTCAGAGACAAAGATCCATTAGGTGAAAAGGGATATCAGCTAACGAGTCTCATGTGGTTAAAATAAAACCTACTACTGTGAAATGGATGAGGTCAGAGTCTTTTTAGAATCCTTTTCAATTTCAGTTCAGATTGAAAAGAAAATAGTACAGTTCAAGGTAGTCTTGAAACGGTCCTTGTGACTCTCAATTTCTAAATGGAGTCAATTTAATACCCATTCCAAAAAATGAAAACCATGCTTCTTTTTCCAATAATTCTGTGTGAGACATTTTCCTATTCATCAGGGAACAAGAATAAGAGGTTTATGATCTTTTAGGATTTATATTTGAATGTACATAGTAGGAAATGAGGATAAGAAGAGATTTAATAAACATATAATTTTTAAAATTAAGTTTAATGTTACATGGGAAACACAAGAAAGATAAGTATCTATAGTAATAAAAGGGTAATATGGTAATTAGACCGGTAGTCTTCCGGACATCCTTCTGGACAAAGCCACGGTGGCAGGGGCCAAGGCAGAGGCGGTTAGGGGCGATCAGGCTGGCAGGGGAGAGCAGTTAAGGGTGATCAGCCTGCAGGCATGTGAGAGGTTAGGAGCCAGTGGTCCCCAATTGCAAGAGGGATTTTTGACTGCTGGTTTAGGGATCGGGCCTAAACCGGCAGTCGGACACCCCCGAGGGGTCCCAGATTGAAGAGAGTACAGGCCAGGCTGAGGAAACCTTTCCCCCACCCCCCATGCATGAATTTTGTGCACCGGGCCTCTAGTAAAATATATAAGGGGGTTAGGATGTTTTGCAAAGAACATAGACTAGGACAATCCTTCAATATATGTGCTTCTTGGAAAACTTGGACTAGATCTTCTGAGACTCCTTTGTTTAATAAACTGTGCCCAGGGAGGCACACAGTCCCCACGCACAGATCCCCGCAGGGTTCACTTTTACCTCCTTTTTCATCGCCTGGAATTAGCAGTGTGCTCCTCACACATCCCGTGGATGAGCACACATCTCCACAGTGCACCCTCTGCCTGGCCTTTCCGGGGTCCACCCTCAGGGGGTGGGTAAACATGCCCTTTCCTTATTAAAAGGAGCCACACGTGTTTAGAATGTTTTTATGCTGGAATGCCTTAAGTTCAGCATCTCGCCGTATCCTCTGCATTTATGCACGTAAGGAGCGTTCCAGTAATCAGTGGCTCCTAGCAAAGCAGTCAGTGGTAGGAGGAGGATGTGGCCTCTGTACTTACTCACTAAGGGGAGCTCTAGCCAGTTTTCGTTTTCTCTCGACTTTAAAACATGAAGAGTGAGCATGCTTGCTGTGTTCTGAAATATCTGGTAATTATTCTCGCACTCTCTTTTAGAAACAAAAATGCTAGAACAAATCTGTTTAAATCTCTTTTAAAAAATTACTTCTAATCTGGTTTATGGCATTTTAAGAATATTTAATTTTGTTCGACCCCATGATTGTAATTGAGATGATTACCATTATAAAGATTTTACATTTTATTTAACATGGTACTATCTTTATTTTACTTAAAACAACACAATGTACATAAAGATTGGACTGCTCCATGCAAATCAATAGATGAAGACTGAATAGTCAACTTACACTATGTGAACATTTTGTCTTAATTGTTTTATTTTTCAAGTAAAAAATGTCTAAAATTACCTTTGCTAGACATTCATTACTAATTCTAATTTGGATATAATACATTTAATTTATATTTTCATTATTTGTTTCGCAAAGTCTTTGGAAAAATCATAACTGTAAGATGGAAAACCAAATCTTTGCCCATTACTTTTTTTATTTTTAATCCTCACCCAAGGATATTTTTCCGTGGATTTTAAGAGAGAGTGGAAGGGAGGGCAGAGAGGGAGGAGAGAGAGAGAGAGAGAGAGAGTGAGAGAGAGAGAGAGAGAGAGAGAGAGAGAGAGACATAGATATGAGAGAGATGCATTGGTTGGTTGCCTCCCACACATGCCCTGACCGGAATGTATATGATTTTAACACTTATTTACAAACCTGCAACTCAGGTATGTGCCAGCACTAACCACTGAGCTACTGGCCGGGGCACCCATTATTTTAATACTGAAGATGTAATTCTGCAACTTCACAGAATCCAAGGCACAGGCCCTTCAGTTAGTCCCCTCCTGCCCTTGACCTGGTGTAAGTCTGCGGGAGGTGGAGAGGAAGCGAGAATATGATGTGAAAAGTACAGATTTTTAAAAAGTAGTTCCAGGGTTAGGAAAATGGAATAACTTCATTTATTTATATTTTTGCTGACTTTAATCTCCTTGTATGCCTGGCTTTTTTGGTGGTTAGTGAAGGGTAGGGAACTAAGTTAAAAATAAAAGGAAATGATTGAAAGGGTAGGAAAACATACAAAAAAAGATCTTTGGAAAGTAGATTTAAAGGCAAGGGTAAACAGAACATTTGTATCTTATACCCATGAAACTTTGTATCTCAGGAAAGGGAAGAAAACGGAACTTTAAAAATTGGCATGTAATAGTAATTTTTAGGGTTCCAACATGATAGTGTGGTTAACAGAGCAGAGATGTTTTTAGGGCAGTGAAAGGGTTCTGTATGACCCATAACAGGATACATGTGATTACACATTTGTCAGCCCCATAGCTTGCACAGCACCAGGCATGACCACTAATGTAAACTGTGGACTTTGAGTGGTAATGATACGCCGATGCAGGTGCATCCACTGTAACGCATGTGCCGTCTGACACGGGACGCTGATCATGGGAGAGGCTGTGCATGTGTGGGGCCAGGGGGCAGATGGGAACTCTCTGTTCTTGACACCCAATTTTATTGTGAACCTGAAACCGTTCAAAAAACGAAATCTGTTTTGGAGAAACCAGTCGTCCCCAAGCCGAGGCCCCCTAGGTTTCCTCCTGTGCCGTCTCCCGGGAGGTGGTAGTTTTGTGTGTAGGCATGTGGCTCCGTGGCGCTCATTTCGGGAGCGCTGTAAGTCTGTGTCCGGTCCTGTGTCTCGCTCCTTCCTTTTGCGGGTGGCTCGCCGGGTCTCCTATTACTGTTTGTTGAAAAGATTTTTTTTTCCTTCCATCGAAGTGCCTTTGCTCCTTTGCCAAAGTCAGGTGACAGACATCTGGCCTGGCACGGGTTTACATTTATTTCCATTTTACGTATCTTGATAAGAATGCACATGCTTCTCATTTTAATCCAAATCGCTCAATTCTTCAGAAAGAAAGCAGCAGCGTACAAAACGTAGTTTCTAATAGTGAAAAGCGGACGAGCCACAGGAAATAGCGCTGTGAAATCATGGTGAAGACTAACTGGAAATGCACACAGTTCTACCCTCTGTATCATCACTTCATTTTAGACACAGAAACTAGGCCGTAGAGTCCTTTCTATGTCGCGTTCAGTGACGTCTGTGGCTTTTTACATTTGTTCGTGGGGATTTTTTATTTTGTTCATGCTATTACAGGAATGGATATGATTTTAACACTCATCTATTCTTTCTCATCTGCACAGAGAAACACAGCTAATTTCTGTATGTAGCTCTTCCTTCTAACGCCATGCCATAGGAATCCGTAACGTATTAACTGAATAGATTATGCATCATTTTGAAATGTTTATGTACTCTGGGTCATATGTAGATAACAACAATTTTACATTTTTGCCCTTATGAATTATTTTTATTGCATTAATTTGTCTCCTGGTACATTATCATGAAAGGGACATTTTTATGATTTCCAATGAAAAAGCTTTTAATATGTATCATTTAACATGATCCACTGTAGAACTTTTGTGGATATTCTTCATTAGATAAATAAGGTGTCTTTCTATTTCTAGTTTGTTAAGCGTTCTTGTCAGACATGAGTGTTTTACTTTTATTTTTTAAATTGATTTCAGAGAGAAGAAGGGAGAGAGGGATAGAAACATCAATGATGAGAGAAAAGCATTGATTGACTGCCTCCTGCATGCCCCCCACTGGGGATGAAGCCAGGCCCTGACTGGGAATCAAACCATGACTTCCTGGTTCATAGGTCAATGCTCTACTACTGAGCCATGCCAGCCAGGCAGAAATGAGTGTTCTATATTGTCAAACTCTCTCTCTCTCCTCTCTTTCTCTCTCTCTCTCTCTCTCTCTCTCTCTCTCTCTCAGTCTCTCTCTTTCTCTCTCTTTCTCTCTCTCTCTCTCTCTCCTCTCTCTCTCTCTCTCTCTCTCTCTCTCTCTCAATCTCTCTCTCTCTCTCTCTCTCTCTCTCTCTCTCTCTCTCTCTCTTTCTCTCTCGCGCGCGCGCGCGCGTGCTTATTGAGATGGTCATTTGGCTTTTCTTTCCATTTATGTCGTAAATTGCATAGATTGGCTTTCAAATAAATCTAATCCTTGAATAGAGCATTGCACCCACTGTAAGTTAGAATCCCTTTTTATATGGCCAGATCCTATTTGCAATTAGCAAATACGAGAAAACATACAATGTTTGCATTCGTATTCCTGAGACACTTGTAACATAAATTGTCTTCCTTTCAGGCTATGTGGGCACGTGACACGACCGTCCTCTCTACCCCCTGGGGAAGGCTGGGTAAGTTGCCGATACGTTTCTTTCACAATGTGGCAAAACCAAATTCGATGATTGTGCTTATTTTGTAAATGACAGAAAATTTAAAAATATATATTTACATTTTCTCTGCTTTGGAAAACGTTGGCAAGCTGCAGGTTTGAAGAAATTCATCCATATTTTGACACCTATAGGTATGAAGCTGTTTACAGTGTCATCTTGTTATTTGTTTTAATGTCCATGTGATCTATATTGATAATCTGCTTTTTAATTTTCTTAACTGGAAATATGTCTTTTCTTTTTTATTGATCAATTTGGTAGAAACTTATTAATTTTATACACCGTTTCAAAACCAAATTTGTTGTTGTTCTCTATTTCCTTGTTTTCTGTTTCATTAAATTCTGCTGTTGTCTATATTCCATTCTTCTGTTGTCTTTAGGCTTAACATTTCTCTTTCGAGTTTCTCTAAATGGGAGGGTAATATACTACTTGTATACTTTTTATTCTTTCTAATATAGGTGTGACTGTACACTTTCTCATAAACAGGTATTTTTTATGTTGTACACATAAATATATTTTTCTGTTCAAAATATATTCAAATTTGTGCTTTGGTGATTGTTATTGGGAAATAGAACCTGAAGTAATTGCAGGTCGGTGATTGCTGATCTTCAGCCTCAGCCCATTGCTCTTGGAGAATGTGCTCTGAGTGATTCCAGTCGGATGGGCCTGAGGATTTCTCCTCCGGCTCCACCCACCTTGGCGGACGTGTTCAGTGCTTTGGGAAAGGTTTTCAATTGGATTCTTCTGAGGTGCAGGAATCAACACACCCGAATCAGGTCAAATTTGTGATTTGTTTTTTTGTTCTGTAGTCTTACTGATATTTTTATCTTTGAGGGATTTTTTTTTTCTGTACTGCCAAGTGCATCTCTGAATTTATTATTGTGGATTTGTGCATTACTCTTTTGGTTTCCGTAACTTTTATGTGCTTTATAGCTAGATTGTTTGGAGTTAGGATTTAGGTGAGTAATAGGTTGCTGTTAGATTTTATACTTATCGTTGTAAAATATTCCTTTTAATTTCTAACAATGATTTTGTTGGTTTTTTTTTTTGATGTAAGATGAAAATATTATCATTTTACGTGGAATATTTTATTCATTAATGTGTCATGTGATTGCTAATATATATGACTTCCAATCTGCCACCTACTTACCTGAGTTTTGCCTGAACTACCTGGACCATGGTTCTCTTTCCCCTTTGCTGACAGTAGTAACATATTATTGTTGGAATAGGTGTTTCTCACACATGATTTTACTATTTTTCAGTGTTTTGAATATGAACCTTTGTCTTAATATATTCTAACCAAATCATTAATATTGCTAACTTCCTTCTTGCTCAGTACTGTTAGCATGAAATTTAGTTTTGCAGTCTTCAACCCTAGAAGGTAATACAGTTAGTTATATGTGTAGTCGGTATTCGTTACCTTCACACATATTTGCCCTTTCTAGTGGTTTTTACGTTCCTTTTTAATGTCTGTGTTTCCAGGAATACTTTAATTTAGCCTGAAAAATTCACTATAGGGTTTCCTTCATTGCAGACTTCTTGATGACAAATGCCCTTATATTTTCATTGACTGGATATTTATTTTCTCATAGTTGTTGACAGAGTTTTCTTTCTGTGCATAAATTTTAGATGCAAATTGTTTTTATTTGTTTGCCTAATTATTTCGTTCATCATGGTAATGTTTGCCATTCTGTTGACTTCTTGCTTTCATCAATTCTTTTGAAAGGATTTAAAAAATCAACTCCTAGTTTCAATATTTCCCAGATTTTTAAAGGAATATGCCTTGCTTTTTACCCTGGACACTTTCAGCACATTGCTTTTCTTTGCTTTCATTCTCAGAAGTTTCACTGACTGATGTTTTCTTTGGATTCATCAGGCATAGTTTGCTCAGCTTCCTGAAAATGTGCATATATTTTTAAAAAATTATTTTTGTACTTACTTTTTCTGTATACTGTATTATTATTTCTCAGGAGATGACTTTGACATCCTATGTTGACAAGAGATTACAAGACAATTTTGTGCTTTTAAGAGATAGCTGCCAACGTTTTTCAATGTAATTTAATTTGGAAAAGACCTTGTCACATGGATACTATGTTGGTCCTTTGTTGTCACTCTGATTAGCTGATTCAGGCAAAACTCAGATCACAGTGGTTTGAGGAGTAATTGGGAAGTGGGGGATACCGGGAATGTATATACAAATTCCTGCACCACATTGGGCTGCGGAGAAAAGACCGTACGTGAAGGGGCGGGTGCAGAGAAAAAAATGCCCCGAAATAGGACATAAACATAACCATGTCGAAAGGTTCATATGAGAGGCGTAGCTGAAGTTATAAATGAGGAGATTAAATGATGATATTTCCTTGGGAAATAAACATCAGCATTTAGAGTGCCATAGACCTTTCCTTTAACATCAGGAAAGAAAAATCAGTGTGTGTGCATGTAATAAAACATCTGTAATGTGTGTGTGAGTGTGTGTGTGTGTGTGTGTGCACACGTGTGTGTGTGTGTGTGTGTGTGTGTGTGTGTGTAGGGGCAGGTAGAATTATTTTCAGATTTGCTGTCAGGAAGGTGTGTTAGTCTGCATCACCGTATTTTCTCTGTGAAGTGGAAGGCGAAGCCTTTGGCTAAAAACCACCGAAGTGTTGGGGGCTTTGCGGAAGTGCTCAGAGGGGCGATTACATGATTTTTATGAAAATTATAAAATGCTGGAGCGGGTCCAGGGCCAGTGACGTCCGGGCGGTGTGGAGCCACCAGATGCGGTTTCTGACGGCGGTTTCGGGTCCGGTCGCTGCAGCCCCTGGGTGACGTCACCCCAAACATCCCGCAGCTTCATCGTGGGACGGAGACAGCGAAGTGTCTGCGATGGGAGGATGGACACCCCGAACCCCGGGCCAACAGGCTGAAGAACGGCCGTGTTTCAGGACGCTCAGAGGGAGAGACTAAACAGTGATGGGCAACCTTTGGAGCTTGGTGTGTCAAACTTCGCCAAAAAAACTGAGCATAATTCGGGCAGTGTGTCACTTTGAGGAAAAAACATTATTTCGCAAATGTTTCATCCTCAGGAGCAGCAAATGTTTCATCCTCGGCATGCGGCCGCGTGTCATCAGAAATGGCTACACGTGTCAGTGCTGACATGCGTGTCACAGGTTCGCCATCACTGGACTAAGAGTAGCTCCGGAATTGTCAGATAGGCATCCATTCATTCTCACGGTGAGAACACCAGGAGGGTGGTCCCAGCCCATCTCCATTTTCCACATCAAAGATGCATCCTGGCCCTAAACGGTTTGGCTCAGTGGATAGAGCGTCGGCCTGCAAACTGAAGGGTCCCAGGTTCGATTCCGGTCAAGGGCATGTACCTTGGTTGCGGGCACATCCCCAGTAGGGGGTGTGCAGGAGGCAGCTGATGGATGTTTCTAACTCTCTATCCCTCTCCCTTCCTCTCTGTAAAAAATCAATAAAATATATTAAGAAAAAAAAGATGCATTCTGATTCTATAGAGAATATCAGTGCGAGACGCGGTGCGTGAACATGTGTGAACGTGTGTGATGACTGCTCTAAGGCGGGAGACGATGCAGCTGAGAGCGAGCACACGGGTAGCAGAGCCGCCTCTTACCGTATTGGTTGCGTGTGGTTGGGGGGGCATTTATTTCCGTGTGAAGGTGCGGGTTTATTTCAGACCAAATGATGTCACGTGGCCTGGGGAACATGATTTTCCTATGTTGCACAGGGAGGGGGACGATATAGAGAAGTTAATGAGGAATTAAAAGTGAAGTGCAGCCCGGGGAGGGGCCGTGATCAGGGAGTGAGATGGACTCGCTGTGACACCCACTTGGGACCGGGCGGGGGTCCGGCCGTCCTTGCTGCTCCACGGGCCGGGCCTGAGCCTCTGGAGGCCTCACCTCTGCACCAGACTCAGCTGCCCCAGTGCCCCCGCCTTCCCTGGTCCCTGGACTCAGTGAGGAGGAGCCACCCAGGCGGTGCTGTCCGGCCCGGCTGCCTCAGGCTTTGGTACAGGTGTCTCTGCCTCCACCATCACAGGTCATTAGCGGAACTTAATATACTGAGTTCCTTCATAAACATTAATAAATATATTTATTGTCAAAGCAATGAATTTACTGATAACTGTAAACGTATCCAGATCTCTCCAACATTGAAAAACGAAATAGAGGCCTTATCTGAGTTAGTCCATTTAATTCAGTGCTTATAACTTATAAAAATACATAAATTATCTTATTGTGCTTTATAATTTTTTTCAGTTTACAACGACGTCTGGCAGTTTTATAAATTACCAACAGGAAACAGAGATGAATCTATACCATGATTTCTTTTCCCCTCACCTGTCCTGATTTCAGTATTATGACCCCCCTGTTGGGGTTCGTGGTTTACGCGCTCGCTGCCCCTGGCTGATAAACCAACCTTGACCTGCTTATAATGAAACGCTGTGCGTCTCTCAGGCACCAGATGTCATGTCACTAAGGCTGACAGCTCTGCCTCCTCTCAGCTTTTCCCAATTGAACAGAACATCTACCAAAATTAGGACTTTGTTTCCTCTTTTTTAAAAAATGACATCATAATTAATTAAAACTAACCAATGGGACGTCAGTTCTGGCTCTCTACAAGGTAGAGGTCAGCCATCAAGGACTGTCTTGCTTTTATGGCTACATCTTCATCGCGAAGGAGTGGAGTTTGGATAAAGGAAAAAAATAATTCATCATAAGTCCTGAACTTTGCTTAGTATTTTTTTTCTCTAAGCTTTCAGTTTCCTGGCCAATAATCTGTTACCTCTGAAGGAAAAGGAAAATACAAACCATGACATAGGTCTAGAAGTTTTCACTAATTTATGTTTATAACACATATTCTGAAATTGTATGCATGCATAATTACAATCAAAATACAACACCACAAGCTTTATCTTGAACCTACATTTTAGAAGGTATTTAAGTATATGAACAATATCTGTATGTCAAAAAAGTCAAGAGGTCAAAATGAATTTCAAAAAGAGCAATTTAACTAAATCTGCCGCTCTTAAGGATCAAAGAGAGATGAGGAGGTCACAGTGAGCATCTGGGAGTCACAGCAAAGCTACAGTTTTCACCCATTAGTTAGTCTCATATTTTAACATAAAAGAAAGAGAGGGAGAAACAAAGGATAGTTGAATTAATTCCCAAGAAGCACTGTAGGATAATAAGTCTCCGATGGAGATGTCAAATGTAAGTTAACATTATCTGTGCCTGGCCTATGAATATGGTTAAATGGCACAAATGAAATGAAATGTAGGATTTTTTTATTGTTGACACTATTACAGATGTCCCCAATTTCCCCCCCCCCCCTTTGCCCACCTCCACCCAGCCCCGACCCCTCCCTCTGGCCATCACCACACTGCTGTCTGTGCCTATGGACTGTGCATTTAAGTTCTAATTCCTTCACCTTCTTTCCTCCAGTCCTCCCATCCCGCTCCCCTCTGACAGCTGACAGTCTGTTCCATGTAGCCGTGCCTCTGGCTCTGTTTGTTCGTCAGTTTATTTTGCTTCTTAGATTCCACATGTAAGTGAGACCATACGGTATTTGTCTTTCTCTGTCTGGCATATTTCACTTAGCATAATAATTTCCAGGAAACTTTTCTAAGAGAAAGCTATTAAATTTTTTTTTTTAAATGTATTTTTTCTAAAAATAGCTGTGTGATATAGACTGTATTAACAACTTATAAATTTTAAAAATCCACCATAGAAACTATTGCATTGTTTTAGCACCCCATTTAAAATGTAGTGGGAAGGTGTGGGGAAGCCCGGGACTTGTTAGAAAGTCTGTAAGGAGGGAACCTCCGGGGGGCGTTGGCTGAAGGCAGCCACCCCTGCCTTGACTTTTCCAAACAAGTCAGAGCCCCCGGGTGTTTTACTGGAATTTTTATGTTTAGTCTTTAGATGTCCTTGCTTCAAGGACACTGGAGTCTTCTCAAGGATGCTTACCCCGCTGATAGTGTCTAATAGTGAATTTTAGTTCAAGCTGCTGTGACAATCAAAGCCTGAGGAGGCAGGCGAACAGGGCTGTTCGGTGCCTATAGCCAAGCAGCCCCTTAGCCCTCTCTCTCACGGACACGTGTGTCAGAGTAATCATTCCTCCATTGCTCAGGCGGCGGGGTGGAGGGGGGATGTGTATTTTAAATAATGCCATATCTGGCAAGAGATGATAGTATCACTAAACAAATATTAATTTGGATCCAGAATTAAAGAGACAAAGCATTCCACCAATAGGCACTTACCGCAGCCTTCACAACCGGTTGGGAATGTGATTCCAAACATAACGATGAGAAAATGCCTGTGGGTGACTGCTTGTTGTCACTTTTCTGTTTAACAGCCAAGATTTTTCGAGGTCCCAGAGCCCATGATCGTTCTTGATCTTCATAAAACGTTTGTGTTAATTGCCCTCCCAAAGTGCACTTTTCTTAGTTTTTAAATTAAATGTATTTTTACTGATTTCCGAGAGGAAGGGAGAGGGAGAGAGAGACAGACACATCAATGATGAGAGAGAATCATTGATTGGCTGCCTCCTGCACGCCCCACACTGGGGGGATGAGCCTGTTCCCCGGGCATGTGCCCTGACTGGGAATTGAACCGTGATCTCCTGCTTCATAGGCCGACGCTCAACCACTGAGCCATGCTGGCCTGGCCAACGTGCACTTTTCTGATGACGAAATATACCAGCATCCCTTCGGAACGGTTCCTCTCTCACAGGTTGTACTGGACACGGAGCGCCAGTGGGAAAGGCTGGTCCCCACAGCCACGGAAGGACGCACAAGGACTGATGGGGAGGTCACTTAGGGAAGCTCTTGTGGTTACTCCCAGAAAAATTACGTGAGGGCGCAGCATTGGAAGCGAGGGGAAGCAATGAGGAGGGTCCTGTTGGAGAAAATGTCCAGATTTGACGATTATCTGCTGGTGTTGGGTGAGGGGAGCAGGAGGGAAGATGAGCCAATAGAACGAACTCTCATGGCTTCAGGATGAGGTGTCTGAGGTCAACGATGTCATCATTCATGAGGTCAAGTGGGAAGGAGGCGAGAAGTAGGTGGGGATTTAAAATGATGTGAGTTGTTGAATTTGCAGTGGCTTTAGGATATCCAGGCAAGGAAGACACGATGAAAATGAGCATATAAGGATGCTGCCTGTCTATCAACACGTGAAGGGAAATTGCGTGGGAACCTGGGCCTAAGTGTGTTCTCAAGGCGTCGATTTTTCATGAGAAATGGCAACCCTTATTTTTGAGAAATTTAGGTTCTACATATAAGTTAATGGCAGCCCAATTTTTCCTGTAAAATCAGTTCATTTAGCCAGTATCTACATTCGTGACAAAAATGTGTGAACTATGGAGGCCAGAGAAATATCAGGTTTATTTATAGTTTGAAAGTAATACCTCATAAGAAAAATCAGGGTCTACCGATTTTGGAAATTAGCCTGTGCCCTGTATGCCATTGCCAATATTGTAATTATCTTCGGTTTTTCATATCTTGTAGCAAAATGCTGGGCTCAGAGCATGGTGTGCTAAATACATATTAATTAGTTGCTATTTTAAAGTGGAAGGCGGCACTGCTTGGGATTTAGAAATAAAAGTTGTTTTGGTTTTAACAAAAGGGTTGATGTTAGGGTGTGAAAAATCAGGAGCCCTTTTCCAGCAGAAGAGAAAGCTGTACAAAAGTAGACATGTATTTTAAGCAGAGGGAAGGCCATGTCCCAAAACACCTTGGAATGACATTATATACGTCATGACCGTTAGGTGCACAGTTAACATGCTCTGGAAGAGTGACCAGGTGTCCTGTTGTGACGAGCCTCATGTTCCATGTTCAGGGACTTGCGCTTGGGATGTTTATGCTTCTTTAGCTCCTGGAGGGCCAGTGGTGGTGTTACGTTTCCAGAGGAATCAATTGACCTGGTTTGCTTTTTCTTCTTGGAAGCTGGCACTTCTGGCCGCGTGGAAATGGAATGTGCGCACACGCAGGTTTGGAGCAAGAGATGAGGGAGCCGCTCAGCCCTGGGCCATGACGTGAGAGCTAGTGCACACCCAGCGTGTCGCAGAGCGGAGCCAACACAGGGCTGTGTGTAAGGTCTCCAAGGCGAAGACAGAGTTTGAAACCCGCGCGTTGGTGTCCTCACTATGCCATTACGAAAAAAATTACAATTGATTAAATAGTTAATGTAAATGACAAAATTAAATTACATTTTGAAAGTAGAAGACACTATTAGTAAAAATATCACTAACTATAGAATAAATTGCTTTTTAAGGATTGAAAAATACTTCAAACTAAAATATGATGAACTAACTTGGTAAAGTAAAAACATCTCTAGGTTAAGCATCGTATAGGTAGTTTAAATGGCAAATAATAAATAGTGAAGTTGCAAAGTACATAGAAATACTTATAACAAATACTGAAAAAGTATCATTAATGATCTTAGTATTTTAAGAGAGATGTGATAAATCAATAACCCAATAAAATAGTTTACAAAACATATATTCCTAAAATATAATATTTCATGATATATTATAGTATATGTATCTTCAAATAAGTATTATTCAATCATTACTTAGTAATACTCACCTACAGTAGTCCCTTTACCTGTGGGAGATATGTCCAGTGGGCTCCAAACCCTATATGTACCATGTTTTTTCTATGCATACACACTTACGATAAAGTTTAATTTACAATTTAGGCACAGTAAGAGATTAACAACAATAACTACGAATCAAACAACAATTATGACAATACACTGAGTGGCCAGATTATTATGATCTCTGAATGCATAATAATCTGGCCACTCAGTGTATATCCTATATAATAATCCTATATAATAAAAGGCTAATATGCAAATTGTCCCCTCGACCAGAAGTTCAACTAGCAGACAGGCCGGCCAACCGCCCATGTCCCCTCCCCCTGGCCAGGCTGGCCGGACCCCACGCATGCACAAATTCATGCACCGGGCCTCTACTATATATACTGAGTGGCCAGATTATTATGCATTCAGAGATCGTAATAAATTGACCACTCAGTGTATACTGCAGTAAAAGTGTGAATGAGACTCTCTCTCTCTCAGAGTATCTCCTTGTACTATCAGGAGCTCCAGGAAAAGGGGAACCAATAGGAAAGTTTTTTAAAAAACTGCATTAAAATTCATAAACTCCCCACGTAGGTCAGCGTGTCTAATCGGGAAGTTCTTCACAAAGGCTCCTAAGGCCTGTCTAAATCCCGAGTCGCAATTATGATGCATTCTAGCCAGAAACAGCCTCTGCGTTCGATGTGGGGGAATCGCATGGCACAGCAGTCACCCCCACGTCACGGCCCTGCTTCCCATGGTTCCGTGTCCCACAGTCGACCTCAGTCCGAAAACATTAAGTGGGAAATTTCGGAAAGAAACACGGCATCCGTTTAATGTCATGCCGCCTGAGCAGCTTGTGACCTATGGAGCCGCCAGGGCGTGAAGCATCAGCCGCCCCGTCAGCCTGTCTCTGTGTCACATCGATGGTGGCCGCTCGGCAGCGTCTGTGTTCAGGTCGCCCTGATTTTACTTAATGACACCCACGTGCCAGAGCGATGACGCTGGAGATCCAGAGATGCCAGAACGTGTTTGTAAAGCATCTCCCGGAGTGAAAGGCGTGTCTGCATCGGAAAACACATTGCGTGTGTAGGGTTCAGTGCTCTCTGTGGTTTCGGGCGTCCACGGGGGCCCTGGAATGTATCCCCTTGGATAAGGGGGACTCGGACGTATTTTCAGTCAAATGATTTCAGACACCACTCTAGGCAGTTATTTTAGAAAATGCCATTATCTCAGAACTTTATTAGTTTAAAGAGAACTTACAGTTATTTTAGAAAATGCCATTATCTCAGAACTTTATTAGTTTAAAGAGAACTTACACTAATTACCTTACATGGCTTTTGCCAAATCACTATTTAGCTTGAACAAAACAACAGTGTCTTGATGATCTTGTTCTATAAAGAAACCAAAATGATCAGCTCCTTTAAAATGCCCTTTCCCTTTGGGCTTAAAAATTCGTATATTTTTCCAAGGCATTCAAATACTGAAAAAGCATAATTCCTTTCTCAGCCCACTTTTCCACCTGCATTTCATGAATAGAAGAAGAATTAAGTTTGGTGCATCTTGCCAGCTGAGCTTCAAAGGTGATTTAGGAAAACAAGTCAGAATTAATAACAAGTGCAATCTTTATAAACTCTTACTATTTAGCCAGCGGTTCTTGAACATCTCCTATTTCTGTTCGGTATTTTGCTCTTATCAGTTTAATTCCTGGTCAGGTGGGAGGTAGTGGGAGAACGGGCGGTGTGTAGTGTTTTATTGAAAATCCATGCCAATTTATTTGACGAAAGAGTCATGACCTACATCTCATTCTCCATCCGGTACGTTTAGTTACTCATCAATTTGTGTTTATTCTTTATGGTTCTCATGACACTACGTTATAATCATATAGTAACATTTCGAAGTCCTCTAAATAGATTAGAAGCTAGTATTTTTCTGCTTCCTCTAGCAGATCGTGACAAATTGGGTAAAATATAGCAATTAAATGAACAGACACTGAATCCGTAAATGTCTTTGACAGATTCACTAACTCACGAATGAAATGCTTACGAAGAGTGCAGATCCAATGTTGCATGTATTTACCTGAAAAGCAAGGTGGGGTTTAAAGGTAACATCCCCATAAATGTGCTGCTATGTCTTTGGTACGTCCTATTGATAAAAGGTCCAGTCATCCACGACCAAATATATTCTCTTCCGGTGAAAACGCAATGGGGAAAATAAACGATCCAGGAGGAGATGATTAGAGCGGCCGGATGTGTTAGCCAAGAAATCATCAACTTGTGTGGCCCTCACTCCCCTGGAACCCCTTCCCCTTGGTCAAGTGCTCCCTGTTCATAAGGACGTCCAGGTGTGGTTCCGGCTCCTGCAGCTACAGGAGGCCCCGCCTGGCCTTACGGGGGGTGGGGGGTGGGGGACATAATACTGTGTAGGGAACGATGTGCTACCCGGTTTGCAGGTTCTGAAGGCACGTTGCTGGGGTTCGAAGCCTGGCTCCACCCCTTTCTACACCTCCCTCAGCGTCAGTGTCCCCAGCTCTAAAACCTACACCTCCTTTATTTTCATCACGGCATTACTCAGTGGTTAGCACCGGGCCTGGCCACTAGGAAGTGCTTGTTGGGAGTTGTGGTTCTCATGTAGTTTGGAAGTCTTGTCTTCGTAGGTCTGATTTTCCCTCCTAAACGCAGAGCTGACCACAAGAGAAGGATTAGGACAAAACTCCTTTTAGGGGAGACCCGGGGAAGACGTGCTGGCATGCATGACTGGGAACGTGGCCATCGATAAAGATCGGCTGAACACCAGATGTCTAGGTTAACTGGATTCCAAACCAGTTTTGTTCAGAGAGATTACCCACAACACATAAGTTACCACTCAATCAAGAAATGCGCGGCCACTCTCCTAGATTTGAAATGCCTTCACCGGCCTCGAGAATCATCATATTCTATTTTTATTATTTATTGATATTTAGAGAGAGAGAGAGAGACAGAAATGTCGATTTGTTGTTCCACTTCTTTATGCATTCCTTGGTTGTTTCTTGTATGTTCTTATACCTGCCCTGATGGGAGTGAACCCTCAACCTTGGCATCTCGGGACAATGCTACAACCTACTGAGGTACCCGGCCAGGGCCATTGTGTCTACGGAACCATGTGCATGCATACATATACATACTACACACACACACACACACACTACACATACATACACACACATTCACTACACACACACTACACACACACACACACTACACACACACACACTACACACACACACACACACACACACACACACACACACACACACACACAAGCCAGACGGTGGCATTTCAAAATATGCATGATTAAATTTATACAGCATTGGTGTTCTTATGTATGTTGTATATCCTGGTACCTGAAACCGGTATAAACAGAGATATAAATGAAGCGAGGAATCAGGGGATCAGTGAAATCCCCCTCCAAGGGATTCTGGAGTTGATGCAATGAAAGATGATTTACGGTTTTAACTGTTATTATAATTACTACTGTTGTTACGGGAAGAGATAAAAATAGAAAGGAGAAATTGTAATTAATGCGGGGTTATAAGTTCCATGGAGGGCTACTACAGACTTCTACGGAAACCTGAGCCTTAAGCTTGATATATAACAATTCTGATTCCAGTCCCAGTGTGTGGTTTTCCTCTAAGCAGCTCTTCAGCGCTGGTCGGGAGGCCTCAGTTCTGACATACCCACTGGGGATAGCATCAGATTCCACAAGCCGGCCACCCCCAGCCCCTTACACTTTAGAGAACACACACCCACACTTCAGACAATAGTCACAGCTCCGGTTGCCACCTGAGCACTTTCTGCTATTTTTAATATAAACGGTTACAGCCTTTATTTATTTACTTTATTTCTTTTCTGCTGAAAGCATTAAAACCAATCAATCTCTCTCCCTCCCCCTCTCTCTGTCTCTCCTTCGGTATCCCTCAATGGACACTTTGGATTCAGTCCTTAACCTTCAAATGTATTACCTTTAATACCCTTTTTCTTAAATCTTTTGTACTTTCTCACGTTTTCCTGTATAAGCCATGAATTATTTAAAAATATGACTTTAGCATATTTACACATTAACATAGAAGCTATTATCTCTGTGTTTATGAGTTTGATTTCTTATAATCATTTCATAATTCTGTGGGATTTATTGAGACTTTCTTTGTTTCTTATACAATATTTTTACTTTTTTAATATCAATGTTAATATTCCATGTGTCACAGATAATTGTACAAAGTTTGTATCTTTTAGGGTACTTCTTGGTTTTCTTCCACATTTGGTGTATTAAATAATTTCATCCAGTATTTTAGAGAGATGGTTCATGAAATATAATTCTTAGTTTTTGTAGGTGTGACTTCTAGAACAGTTATTTTTAGTGTGACTTTTTAGAACCAATAGGGGCGTTTTAAGTATATTGAGGCCCCACCTCATAGAATCTGATGCATTTAAACGTCAGTGCATCCTTTGAAGCAGTATTTCTAAAATCCCTGGGTCAGCAGTTTTCAACCTTTTCCGTCTCACAGCACACATAAACGAATCACTAAAATTCTGTGGCGCACCAAATAATATATATATTTTTGTCAATCTGACAAAAAAAAAAAAAGTATGATTTTAATTCATTCACACCTGCCAGCTATTGTTGTGTTGCGGTTTTCATTTTTTTTATCGGACAGTCTAAGGGAGAGGAGGGCAGGGCCCGGAGCGAGTAGGCAGGTATTGCGTGTGGCAAGAATGTGTGTGGCTCACCGTGACTCTGACACGGAGCTCTGCGTGTGAGCGGGCATGGGGACCGCTGACCTGGCTCCTGCCTCCCATGCCCGCCGATCCTTCTCTGTGTCCTGATGGGCCCATTCGTGCCTTTCACATGAGGTCTCTGGACTCCCCTCTGGCCTCTGAAAGGGCACGGATTCTGCAGGTGTCACCATGCGTGCATCTCCCCCTTCCCCTCTCAGGCGAAAGCTCACACTGGTTAGCCAGCCTCACGCCCAGCTTCCCCTTGCCTCTCCCTGAGAGCTGTTCCTACTGTGAGGCTCTGGAATATGACATTTTCACACGAAGCATCTTCTGTTCGATTGTTTGATTGTTTTTCCTTTGTAGCTCATCTCAGTTCTCTCACGTTCTAATGTACGCAGCAAGAAGAAGCTGGGCTACGCCTGCAGCATGATCGTCTACTTAAGTGATCACCCCAGTTTATGATTTATATTGCTGACTTTAAAAAAATAGGTTTCTATTGCTTTCAGAGAGAATAAGGGAGAGGGATAGAGAAAGAGAAACATCAATGAGAGAGAATCACGGATCGGCTGCCTCCTGCATGCCTCACACTGGGGATCGAGCCCACAACCCGGGTGCCCTGACCAGGAATCAAACCGTGACCTCCTGTTTCATGGGTTGATGCTCAACCATTGAGCCATGCCCGCCAGGCAAGTGTGCATAGTTTTCATCTGGGTTTCACTGAGTAGAAACAATGGATGAAATAACTGGCTGTGTGATTTGAACACAATCTCCAGTCCCACACCCCTTCCCAGGGTTTTGGGTGACAGGGCTGAAAAGTCTAGTCTTCTGATCGAGTGCTGGGCCTTCCTGGCGTGGCGAGCCCCTCCTGGGAAGCCACCTCAGGGCCCACCTGAGTCACCTGTAACCGTCACCTCATTGCCTGAAGGGGCTCCTTAAGAGCAACAAAAGACACCCCTGTCACCTAGGACATTGCAAGGGGTTGGGAAGCTCAGGCAGGAAGCAAGGCCAGAGAACACATGCATTCCTCACGGCATCACAGTGAGTAAGACAATGAGCTGGGCACTCCAGTGTTCCTTTAGACTCTTCTTCCGAGCAGCACTTGTGAGAAAAGATCAGATCATTGCAATTAATCAGCCACTCTCATGCTGTTGAGTCTTTGTTCCACTGTTCTGAATACCGGCCATAAAAGACACTTCATCGCCAGGCATTCATCTCCCGCACGGGCCTCCATTGTAAAGGTAATGGATTACATAGGCATAGTTGAAGCTAGTTCATTTTATTTGCTTTAATCTAAAAATTTAAATGTTGAGTAAAATGTTCTTTTCATGCAGAAGAGCTGATGTAATTCATTCTTTAAAACGGAACGGATCGCCCGGGCCAGGTGGCTCGGTTGGTTGGCGCGTCCCCCTGTGCCCACAAAGGCTGTGGGTTCGACTCCCCGTCAGGGCACCTCCCCCCCCACACACACACACACTTCTTCGGGTTAATTCCCCAGTCACAGGACATCCGTGCCAGGCTCAGCGACGGCCCCAGTGCGGTGGGCAAGCAGGCACAGTGTCAGCTGCCACTTCTGTGCTGACAGCAGCAGAGCCCTTGGGGTACGGGGCGTCCCCCCAAATGGACACACTTTACCAGCTGAGGACTCAGTTTTGAAAATGAAACGTATTTTAATAAACACCTGTAATTATTCACAGTGTGTGTCTACATTCCGGGGGGACACCCAATATTTGTGGCCCTGCCTGCTCTGGAGCCTTCTTTATCCCATCCACTTCCAAGCCTTTTACTTTGCTCCCCAAGTCAATTCTGCGAGCTTCCCCATTATTTTTCAACTAGAGGCCCGATTGCACAAAATTCGTGCAAGAGTAGGCCTTCCTTCCCCGGGCTGCCGGCACCGGCTTCCTTCTGGCACCCGGGACCTGGGCTTCCCTCCCAAAGGAGGCCCCGCCCACCTGCCACAGCCTGCCAGTCGGTTCCAGCCACAGCGGCTTGCCTCAGCCCTCACAGCCCTAGCTTCGTCTGGAAGGTTGTCCAGAAGGACATCTGGTCTAATTAGCATATTACCCTTTTATTAGTATAGATATCTCTGTTATATTTAAGTCATCTATTGTTGATTTCTGATCCTTACTCAAAATAAAGAGAAAAAGATAACGTTAACTGACACACGATTATTTACTTTTTCAGTATCAGTCTTGCAAAGATTTGTTACACTTTAAAGGCAGTGTTTTATGAAGTAATTCCATTTTTAAAATTTTGATTCTGTACAAATCGGTGCATTTGCCCCCATTGGCCTATAGGGTTTGCAGGCTCCTCCTCCTCACCCCCCCCCCCCCCGCCTCCCTGGTTTCCTCATTCCGTGTCCTGGTGGCTAAACTCTCTCCCTGGCTGCACGCCGAGTCTCAGGGCAGGAACGTCCACTCAGGCCAGTGCCCGCTCGCCCTGTGACCGACACCTCCTTTCCTCTGTGTGTCACTCACGTGTTCCATTTCCAGCGAGGTCTCCCGGGAACACCCGCATTTCATCCTTTAATCTGCATCTCCCTCCGACAGCACGCCTTTGCTTACGTACACTTTTCCCTTTAAAAAAAATTCAAGAATTTTCCACCTGCTTAACAACTCTGATTGACTTGTCTGCCATGCCCAAGGTTCAGGCTCTGACTACGTTAGCCTGACTCTGAGCCCCACAAATGCAGATGCCTTTGGCCGTGTTGCTCGCCGATACATCTGAGTCCCAACTCTTGAAAATGGTGCGTGCCACATAGTGGGGGCTTGCGTGTGATGGCTGAATGCGTGTCTGCGGAGGAGAAGCCATGGGAGATGGCAAGGGCAGGCAACATGGGTGTCTGTTGGCCAATCTAGGGTTTTATGTCCATTACTAGAGGCCCAGTACACAAAATTTGTGCACAGGTCGGGTCCCTCGTGGCTGCCGACCAGGGGTACCTCCCTTCCCCCGGCCGCCTGCCGCTGTCGCTGCCACTGGCCCCACCCCCTGTCGAACTCTGGATCGAGGGGACAATTTGCGTATTAGGCTTTTATTATATAGGAGTGTGTGTACGGCTGGAAAGTAGCAGCGAACCTGGGACCTGAGCACGTGTTTGTGGACATTGGATGGTGCAGAGAAGAACAGCTGAGTTCACGGCATTTGAAGAGCTGTGTGCTGGAGAAGCAGTCCGTGCTGTGTGGTTTCCTAACTGGTTCATGGCGGCAGAGTCACTGGGGAGCCGCTGAGCAGCTCCAGCGCCCGGTGTAGTGAGCTCCGTCGCAGGAGACAGTCTGTAAATCGGCTGCGGTGGGAAAAGGCGTTTGGCAGCCGTAGCATCACCCTCGTAGGGGCTCCTTGGGATAAAGCACCGTACAACTGAACTGTCACCTGTGCTGGCATTTGGGATAATTGCCAGTTTCTGTGTCCCTCGTACGATTCTCCTCGTCCAGCAGCTTTGCATTCTGTGGAAGGAGTCACTTTTACAAAACGTTTAGGAGAGTTACACACTTTGCCACACCCCGCACTGGGTTTTTTTTTTATAACCATCCTCTGTGGAGAGAATCAGAGCAGAAGTTACGTAAGTTAAAGCTTACACCTCGATTCAGTTTCCTAAAATTTGTACTAGTTAAGGCTTTGCGAATTATTTCAATGTAATATTTATAAAACTGCCATTCTATTTTCTTTTAAATGTTTATTTAGTTATATGAACTATGTATACCACATGGACATTTAAGTACCTTGGACAGCACACACAACATGTAAGCAGCAGTACTAAATATATGTACTGTGGCCTGGACAGCGTGGCTCAGGGGTTAAATGTCGACCTATGAACCAGAAGGTCATGGTTCGATTCTCCGGCAGGGCACATGCCCAGGTTGTGGGCTCCATCCCCAGTATGGGGGCGTGCAGGAGGCAGCCGATCCATGATTCTCTCTCTTCATTGATGTTTCTCTCTCTCTCCCTCTCCCTTCCTTTCTCTGAAATCGATAAATATTTATTTAAAAATGTGTACTAGGTATACAGCTTGAAAATAGACACAATAGGCAAAGCTCAACTGCTCACCTTCATAAAAGA
Organism: Cnephaeus nilssonii; assembly: GCF_951640355.1. Lineage (NCBI taxonomy): Eukaryota > Metazoa > Chordata > Mammalia > Chiroptera > Vespertilionidae > Cnephaeus > Cnephaeus nilssonii. Next base: position 833,533 of record NC_137081.1, on the reverse strand, counting down.
AAAAGGAGGCCTCGCCCGCTGCGAGGGGGTGGGACCTCCGCTTTATCCCTGAGCACGAGTCGTTCAGAGTCTAAGAAAGGACATGCTCATCCCGTGACGTGAAACGGACGGGCGCCTGGCACTTCCTCGCTGGTGTTTGCTTCTCTGCAGAGCCTCGCCCGCCTGCAGACACGGGGACAGTCCGCTCCTGGTGCAGAGCACACGGCCAGCAGCCAGGCTGCCCATCATCCCTCCCCACGCGGACAGAGTGAGAGGCTCTGCCTCCAGGTAGCTGCGTCTGAGGCTGCGGGTGAGTGAGGTGAGTCAGCATCCTGTGTAAACCAGTAGAGACGGTACGTGAGCCCAGTCTATTTGCAGGACGGATAATTTGGAAAATGGAATGTCCTAATGACCATTGTACTGTGGGAAGCTTGGGAATGATAATGGCTTAGACACGGGACGTTATTCTGTGCTTCAGCACTCTATAACCAGCCTTTACATGTGAGAGCCGCTCTGAACACGGAAGTGAAGGCTCAGGCCAGTCTGATCAGAATCCATAAATGAATGTTTTTCTGGAATTCATGGATCAACTTAATAAACTCAAACTTGCAATTCAGAAACCATATAGTATTTTTTGGGGAAAAATGATTGCTGTTAATAATACCTTTAAGTATTTTTACTTTTCTTAAAAAATATATATTTTATTGATTTTCTACAGAAAGGAAGGGAGAGAGATAGAGAGTTAGAAACATCGATGAGAGAGAAACATCGACCAGCTGCCTCCTGCACACCCCCCACCGGGGATGTGCCCACAACCAAGGTACATGCCCTTGACTGAAATCGAACCCGGGACCTTTCAGTCCTCAGGCCAATGCTCTATCCACTGAGCCATACCAGTTTCGGCTAAGTATTTTTACTTTAATAAATATATTTTTTACTACTTAAACTATAATTAGACATTTACATTCATCTCATAAACACTGACTGATAACCTCAACTTTTAGTCACATTATTATTTATTGAATAACTAAGTATTTAATATGGAGATATGTCTAAATAGTAACATTTTGACAAATTTAGCATCACTGTTTTTGATGATGAAATTAGAAAGTCTACTTTCCAGATTGAGAGTAATTTAAAAATATAACCATTTGTATGATCCATTGCGACTTTAAGTAAAACACGTATGAGGGAATTATAACTCCACAAGTTATAAACTAGAGTAGCCATCTTCTGCCAGGGCGCCCCGGAAGTCACTCTGGGAGCCACAGGGTTTGTAAAACATGCGATGCCTGCCTGCCTGGTCAGCCACTGGCCTCCTTTCCCTCAGGTTGTTAAATAAAAAGGTGACAGCCACCCATGCAGCCAGAGCTGTCCAGTGTGAATGGGTTAAATATTCCTATTTTTTGTCAGATCGGCAAAAATTTAAATATACTCTTTGGTGCGCTACAGAATTTTGGTAATTACTTCAGGTGTCCCATGAGTTGAAAGAGTTTGAAAATCACTGAACTGGAGTAATACATAGACAACAGTAAATTTGGGAACTGACCTTCTGAAGATAAGATCTGCATCTAAAATTAATGTCATAAAATTTCTGAAATGTTGTAAAGAGCCCGGCCAGCATGGCTCAGTGGTTGAGCCTCAACCTACGAACCAGGAGGTCACGGTTCTATTCCAAGTCAGGGCACATGCCCAGATTGCAGGCTCAAACCCCAGTGTGGAGTGTGCAAGAGGCAGCTGATCAATAATTCTCTCTCATTATTGACTAGAGGCCCGGTGCACAAAATTCATGCATGGAGGGGGAGGGTGTTCCTCAGCCCAGCCTGCACCCTCTCCAATCTGGGACCCCTCGAGGGCAGTCAGACATTTCTCTCACAATCCAGGACTGCTGGCTCCCAACTGCTCGCCTGCCTGCCTGCCTTATTGCCCCTAACCGCTTCTGCCTGCCAGCCTGATCACCCCCTAACCACTCCCCTGCCAGTCTGATTGATGCCTAACTGCTCCCCTGCCAGCCTGTTTGCCCCTAACTGCCCTCCCTTGCAGGCTTGATCGCCCCCAACTGCCCTCCCTTGCAGGCCTGGTCCCTCCCAACTGCCCTCCCCTGCTGGTCATCTTGTGGTGGCCATCTTGTGTGTTGGAGTGATGGTCAATTTGCATATTACTCTTTTAGTAGATAGGATGTTTTTCTCTCTCTCTATCCCCCCCTCTCCTCTCTGAAATCCATAAAATACATATTAAAAGTAAATTAAAAAATAAAAATTTTAAAATGTTGGAAAGAGAAAATGATAAAAATCACTGCAGGTAACATTTTGGTAGTTTTTTTTTTAATGCTTTTTATGCTTTTTTTATTATTCACTTACTGTTCCTTTGATTTTAACTGTTAAATTATTCAAATTTTCACATTATAAACTTAGCTACCACTTCATATTGCAAACGTGCGGTATTTCCAGGAAGCACTATGCCTATTGGTAGTGGTAGGCTTGAGCATTATAATAACGGGCCAAGCTGTTTCTCAGGTCAGTTTCTCTAAAACCCCAGAGAAGGGACTGCTTGGTGCCTGCATTAACATGACTGTGCTATTCCACACTCAGCATTCATGTTTTTCACGAGGAAGTTCTTACCCGGGAAGACAAAGTTTCAGATACATTTGTCCCAGACACTTCACGAGCATCCAGAACCCAAACCAGAGGGTTTCCCCGGGACACACTGCTCACTTCTCAGCCACAGGCCGCGCCAGGGGCCCCCTCAGCTCCTGCTAACAACCCCACCTCACTGAGTCACCTGCTCATCCATGATTCCACAGGTGTGACCCAGTTTCAAATAGCACATCTCCCTGAAGGGCCCGCCTTTAACTGGACCCCAAATCTTACAAACATCCTGCCCTTGACCCCCCTGTGCCAAGGAACTGCTAAGCTGGTCAAGATGGCCCAGCCCTTGTGTGGCCAGCGACCGATCCACTCCACTTAGTCCAAGGCCCACGGTGGTAGCTGCCGGGCCGGCCCACAGCCTCTGAGCCACGGGTGAATGCTGACTGACACACGTTTCTGTGAAAGAGGCTCAGGCGCTATTGGCTGTCGCCGCCCAGCAGCCCCGTTCGCCTGCCTCCTCTGGCTTTTGGTGTCACAACAGCTTGAACTAAAATGAACTCCTAGATACTCTCAGCAGGTGAGCATCCTTGAGAAAGCACATGCTCCTACAAGGTTGGGTCTTAAAGACTAAACATAGAGATTCTAGTAACCACCCCCCCGGGGGATCGGGCTTGCTTGGAAAAGTCAAGGCAGGGGCTGCCGCCTTCGGCAAGGTCCCCTCAGAGGCCCCGACCTTTCGGAGAATCCTCCTGACAGACTTCCCAGCTATGTCCCGTGCCTCCCCACAGGTAGCCATTCAGGAGCCGTGTCAGGAGCCACCCTCACCTCCTAAAACATGTTTATGATTGTGCCCTGGCCGTTTGGCTCAGTGGATAGAGCGTCGGCCTGCGGACTGAAGGGTCCCGGGTTCAGTTCTGTTCAGGGGCACAGGCCCGGGTTGTGGTCTCGATCCCCAGTAGGAGGCGTGCAAGAGGCAGCCGATGAGTGATTCTCTCTCATCATTGATGTTTCTATCTCTCTCTCCCTTCCTCTCTGAAATCAATTAAAAAAAAAATTTAAAAAAGATTGTTACCGATTTACACGCGGTTTCCACAAAGTAAAGGAGCATCCGCATCGCGGTTTTGTTCTGCACGCAGCTCGCCAGATGGGAAACATACATTAGAAGACAATTAAGGGCGAAAAGGAACTGCTTTTCCCACGTAACACAATTACTCAGTGTGAAAACATTCAGGCGGTGTTTATGAACTCCGCGGATGTTCAACATAAGCTATTTCTTCACAAGACATAAGGAATTCTGCGAGGAAACTATAAGCAGTATTTTTGTTCTTTTTTAGAGATCTAATTAGTGTGCCTTTGAAAGAAAGACTGTCTAAAATTTAGATTACTTTTATGTGACTTATAATCACATGAAATCTTCAGATTGTAAGTCAGGCAAAAATAACATCTTTTTACTCTTGACAACCTCCCATATGGTTAGGCGGTTTTATGATAGATTAACAGCAGATCAATGTCCATGTTAGAATCTAGCCCTTGAGTTAGTGCAATATGCAGACCCGTGAGACAGCCAGGAGATTTGAATCTTTACTCAGACGTGCGTAAACTATGTTTTTATGCAGAAAAGAACTGCAGAAGCCCTAGCCGGTTTGGCTCAGTGGATAGAGTGTCGGCCTGCGGACTGAAGGGTCCAGGGTTTGATTGCAGTCTAAGGGCATGTACCTCGGTTGCATGTGGGAGGCCACCAATTGATGCCTCTCTCACGTCGATGTTTCTCTCTCTCTGTCTCTCCCCCTCCCTTCCACTCTAAAAACCAATGGGAAGATAGCCTCTGGTGAGGATTAACCCAAAAGAAAAAAATAGTAACACAACTCCATCAGAGATGCTAAAATTCAAGTAAAGAGAGGCAAGTCGATTTGATACCAGTCAGAGCTGAGTTTTAAATGATTGAAATATAACATACTTCAGGAAAAAGTGCACAAATCACCAGTGAGCGCTCAGTGAACGTCTACAAAGGCGACTTTGTGCTCGACATTCAGATGAGGCCAGAGTATCGCCCAGGCAAGAATATTGCCACATGCTCCCTCTCCATCACTACCTTCCCGTAACAGTGATGTTTTCATGCAGGAGTCTGGGTGTCTCCTGAGGTCTACACTTGTGTCAAAAGTTATACTTCACATATGTGAAGATTATTTTATGCCAATTACACCTCCATAATTGTTGACAAAAAGTAAATATACAAGATGGCTTCCAATAACGATGTGTGCTATAAAGTGGTTAAACGGAAGGAGGAGGAGAAACGTAAAAACATCTCCTTCGAGGCCTTTGCAGATTTGCTCATGATAGACCTGAATAATAAGAATGAGCCAAGCATGGAAAGGCCATGAAAAAAATAAAAAAGCATTACACAAAGAAAGAACTTTTGGATATGCCGTATGGTGTTTCATGGTCTTGTAAGACTCCACACTCCTGAGGTGGCAGGATGGGGAATGATCTTTCACACAGAGAGATTCCCCATGAAGTATCACACATTCATTCACTGTAAAACATGGATAAAACCAACTGCATTCCCGCGGTGGGCTCGAGAGTCGGTAAAGGGGGACTTGACGATAAGTGAAGGTGAATGGAACTGTTAGCGTCAGGAGCTCGGGGCCAAGTAAGTAATACAGTCACTAGGGTGTGAGTGAGGGTGCCGGGTGGTGGAGGCCTTCTGTCTGACAGCAGAGCAAGAACAAGAGGAGAGCGAGAGGACACACCTGAAGAGGGAGAGGGTAACTCACAGAGGAAAACAAAACGGTAAGAAAGAAAGCAAGGCAGGCGGGTGTTTTCAGAGGCCTATGGGATCGGGGTCTACCACAGAGGTCCCTGGCCGTCACTAGCCTGGCATCTAGGAAGAGCTGCTCTGTGTGTGTGTGTGTGTGTGTTTTGTTTTTTTTTTTGTTAATCCTCACGCAAGAACAGTTTTTCCATAGAGAGAGTGGAAGGGAGAGGGAGAGGGAGAGAAACACCCATGTGAGAGAGACACATCGATTGGTTGCCAGGGCCATGAGGGCCTACCCTTGCACGGATTTCGTGCATCGGGCCTCTAGTAGCCATACATTTTGAAGTTTGCCTCTTAGGGGCACGCCCTTCTTTCCCCGCCCAGCTGGGGTGCCTTAGCAATTCTGCCCAGAGGGGTTCCCTGGTTTTATCCCCCCACTTCCCAATGGTCCCCACTCCTGACCACCTAGCTTCCCTCTGTCTCCTCAGTATAATCTGCTCCCCAGGATTTAAATGTGGGTGACAGGAAGGTCAGTCAGGTGACTCCTGCTGGGCGCAGACCTAGAATCATGCCAGAAAAGACAACTGAGTGATTGTTTCAATGAGATGATGTTATTTGAGTGTGACTTTATTAACCATATAGAGAGCCCACCGGCTTTTGGGCACATGGCTCACTCGCCCCTAAGCTTGATATGCGTGTCATCACAAATTCAAACTCCACTTACTCTTCCTCTGTTTTTCCTTTGAGAATTTGTGGTTTCGTGGAGTTGGCCCATTGAGGTTTCTGGGTAAAGATAGTCAGCAATCTGTTTCGGGGAAACAACATGAAAATAGTCATAGAAAACACAAGTTCTATGGGAACAACTGTCCCCGTCACTTACGGCACAGAATAGCTCTGTGTGGCTCTCGATGTCATTGGAGGCGTAGTCAGTCAACGGAGTGACCATCCCTCTTGCTTCCAAGGTGCTGACCCCTCTGCGCATCTGAACCGTGTTCCCATCAAGAAAACATCCGAGGCCGCATCGCTTCGTTCGCACTCTTTGTTGCCCTTTTCCAACAATGATCAGTTTCCGTTTTGCTATTTTCCCTCTTAAGGATTTTTACCTATTTTTAAGCAATTTTTTTTAACCTAACAGCCCTGTGTCTGATGCTTTGTGCTCATCTAGTCCCCCTTCAATGTCGATGTCAAATTATTGTCTATGTGTCCTTTAAGCAAAACCTGGTGCATCTAGTGTTCAGACGTCTCCATTTTTCTCATTTTTCATAGCAGTCTGAAATCCTTTCTTTATTACTGTCACACGGGGCTGGTGCACAGCGGGACTTTGATGAACGTGCCTGTGTGTCATTCATAAGGAAGAATCTATCACTCCCCCGAACACAGAGGCAGTTTGGAGATGTCACAAGAGATATTATTGTTGTTTTTAGTAAAATTCACTTTTTCATTGATGTAAACTGTACTTAATGGAGACATTATTTACCTGTTTTTCCCCACTGCTCCATTTATCACTTCCTAGCATAGCAAAGTCTTGTGAAGCAATATGTTTAAAAATACAACTTCATCTTATTACTTCCTAGGCTACCCTGGGAAGCATTTTCCCAATCTAACACTGTGTCGAATTTCCATTAAAAATATGTCAAACCCCCCCCCCCCCTTTTTATAAAGCCCATTGCTAGGTAGATTATGTATTTTATGTCATCAAGTCTTCACTACAAATCTCAAAAGTACGTATTGCCATGTGTCCCATATTACAAGTAAAAATCCTGTGGCTTAAGAGAGTTTAAATAATTTGCCCCAAACCGCAGAGCTAGAGAATTTAGTGCAAGGATTTACAACCAAGTTTCCAAACTTCAGAAACCTTGCTCTTAAACACTGCATTACCCTCAGTCAAACAAGGTTCTTCAGAAATTACAGCACTGCCTTTAGTCTGTCTGTGCTAACGATGGGTACCTAGTAAACATGTGGGTCGCTTCACTTCTCCTTTTTGGGTAATACAGAAATTCAAGTAAACGTTTTCTATTATCCTCTGAAAATTGTGCCCTTCCCACCCACACTTGGATATAATCCTCTCTCCCATTTGCCTTAGGTCTTCTTTCAAGACCCCGCCCCTTAAACTCCCTTTCTAATGATCTCTATCTGATTCTCGTCTTCCTAACTTCGCACTACATAGCAACTTCTTTTGAAAATTAGTATACCATTATTTTTAATGTAAGTTAGTTCTCTAGTCATTTCATAGAATGAATTTACCTGCTTTGTTGAGTTGTAATTGACATGAAATAAATGCACAGGCCTGACCCACATGGCTCAGTGGTTGACCTTCGACCTATGAACCAGGAGGTCACGGTCAGGGCACATGCCCAGGTGGTGGGCTTGGTCCCCAAAAAGGGGACATGCAGGAGGCAGCCAGTCAATGATTCTCTCTCATCATTGATGTCTCTATCTCTCTCTCCTTCTCCCTTCCTCTCTCTGAAATCAATACAAATATATTTAAAAAATAAATGCATAGATGCAGAGCCCATGCATGCAACTTATCTATTTTTTGTTGTTCTGTTGGTTGTATATCGATGAAACCATTACCTAACTCAAGGTTGCAAAAACGTACACTTATGCTTTTTTCTACTAACGGTGTGATTTTAGAGCTTGCCTGTATGTCTTTGATCTGTTTGTGGTATTTTCTGTATATGTTGTCCGGTAGAGGCCCACGTTCATTCTTTTTGTATGTGAACATCCAGTTGGCATAGTATCTTTCCTCGAAAAGCCTATGCTTTCCTTTGAATTGTCTGCACATCGTTGTTAACAGTCACTTGACCATCAGTGTCAGGGTCTGTTTCTGAAATCTCAGTTACAGCCCATTATTCTCCATGTTCACCCACATGAAAACACTGCGTACTCTTGATTACTCTATACTTACAGTAAAGCTTTAAAATCAGCAAATGCGGTTCCTACAACGTTGTTCTTTTTAAAGTTTGCTTGGCTCTGCACTGCCCCAGCCATTTCATACAAATGTTAGGAAGTGTTTGTCAATGTGAGTTCAGAAAGGGAAGCTTGAATGTTGGATCTGTGGATAAATTTGGGGAATATTGAGATCCTAGCAAAACGAAGTCTTCCAGGCCATGAACACAGGATGTCTTTCCACTTATTTGGGTCTTCTTAATTTCTTACAACAATGTTGTTTTTTTTTTAATAGATTTAAGTGTATACATCTTGCATTTTCTTTACTAAATTTATTTCTGAGGGATTTATTGTTTTTTTATGCTATTGTAAATAGGACTGTTTTATTGATTTAATTTTGGATTGTTCATTGACAACCTTGTTGAATTCATTTATTATCTAGTTTTCCCACAGATTACTTAGGATTCACTATATACGAGTTCATGTGGGTGAATAGGAAGTTTTACTTTCTTCTGCCTTTTATTTATTTCCCTGCGCAATTTCCCCATCTCAGACCTTCAACACGATGCTGAGAAGAGTGGCACAGGGGCCATTCTGGTTTGGTTCTGGATCTGAGGCGGAAGTCTTTCCGTCTTTCCCCATTAAGTATGACGCTGGTGACGAGTTTTCATAGGTGTTTTTGCCAGATTGAAAGGTTTTATTTTATTTTTAGTTTGCTTCATTTCAGTATATTTTTATCATGAAATAGGTGTTGGATTTTGTCAAATGCTCTTTTTTAGCATTGATTGAGATGACTATTTGTTGCCGATTTTTTTCCATTCTATAAATGTGGTGTAGTGCATTGATTGATTTCCTTAGGTTGAAGTAATCTTGTAACCCTCACTTGAAACTCATGGGGTCATGGGGTATAGTTTTTATAGACATTGCTGGGTCTGAAGTTTTGTTGTAGTTTTTTGTGGGTTTATTTTTTTGGATATTGTTGTTTTCTTGCTTCTTTATTCCAAAGGGATATTGTTCTATAGTTGTAGTGTTTATTGCTTCTATTCTTTTTGTCTGCTGTTTTAAGGTAATACTAGCCTCATCACAAGATGTTAGAGTGAGCCTTTATGTAAACCATGAACTTTAGTTAATATTAATGCATCAATGTGGGTTTGTCAGTTGTAGCAAATGTTCTATATGACTTCACTATGTCAATAATAAGTAACTCTATGCCAGGTTGGTGGGGATAGAGAGCATGTTGGGATTCTGTTTACCACCTGGTCAATTTTTCTGTAAACTTAAAACTGGTGTAAAATAAAGTTCATTATTTAGGACAATCTATTGATCATTGTTAGAAGTATTCCTAACGTTTACATTTCATTCTATTGATTTACATATTTATCCTTTCACTGATATCACCCTATCTTGATTGATAGTGTTGTAATAATCTTGAAGTAAACTAGTGTGAGATCTAAAACTTTTTTCTTTTTCAGAATCGTTCTGGCTATTCTGGTTTCCTCACCTTTTGAGGGAAAATTGTAGATTCAGCTTGTCAATTTCTGCAAAATAGGTCTGTGTGTTTTCTGAGAGTTTTTGTTTTAATGAAAAAAATTATGTTGTTTCTTTTTTTTTTTTACCAAAGTTATATACACATTATCAGCATGAAGTTTTAAATAAGTATTCATTAATTGAGAGATGCAAAACAAATTAACTACCAATCTAATAAATAGTAGAGGTCACACAAATTAACTACCGATACAGTAAACAGTGAAGGTGAGACGCAGAATTTTAATACATGCGTGTTTCTCTTTGAAGTTCACAGTAGACGCTGTGCTGAGTGGGTGGAGTGGTACAGCTGTTCAATCCTTGCTCAGTTGTACACACGTGTGTTTGAAATAATGCGTTCTTGAATCCCTTTCAAAAGCAGTTGTTGCTAGCTCAGCCAGTTTGTCTGTTAGTACAATAGAAATAGAAATAAGTACAATTTTCAGTTACACTAATGTGCCAAACCTCATCCATTGCTCCCTCCCCCCATCAAACACGCACACAGTCACACACACAGGCATGCACGTCTCAAATGCAGATGCCAGGACTCAGCGCGTCCAGCTTGTGTGTGACGATGATGGTGTACAACGGGGGAGGAAAGCCCAGTTTGCAGGCGGGCACCAGTTCTCCCCAGATGATCAAACTGCCCGTGGGGCCTGGTTACCTTCCTCCGGCCTTAACGTTTTCTATCCTGCTTGGTGGGATGAAATGGGAATTAGTCATCGGGAAATTGGCGCCACTACATCTTTTGAGTTGGTTTTAATCCCAGTTCTTAACGGGTTCCATCTCTAACATCGATGCTTCAGGCGGGGGGTGACAGGTCCTCTCCGATGGGGACTGACCGGAGACAGCGGGTCTGAGGGTTTTACCGGGAAGGAATGTGAGATTTGTGCACACGGAGCAGCATAAGATAGTCATTGCAAACAGGAAACCCACCACAGTTAGTCAAGGTCGCCTAAAAAATCACTATACAGTAGCTTTCCTTTATAACTGCCAATCACATAAACATTTTATTCCCTAGTTATTTGCGTGGAGAAATTTATCTTCGGATACGTTTATCTTATAAATGTATTTGACATTTGAAGTTAAAAGGGTCTGACAAAGATGAGTTATGAAGCTCATAGTGAGGAGGTGGTTATTTTTTAATGAAAATGGAACATTTAGACATTACTTTGAGTCTTCCGTGGCGGGGCTGTATAATGTTTCATAAGTGAAGGGATGCGCCTGGCAAACACGATCATTTATTTATTCCTTCGGAGGGAAGTGGTCGTCAGGCTCAGAGGAAAAGTGACACCGATTTTCTGCCAGAATCAATAATTTCAGGTGCTTCCTCACTTCCAGCGGCCGTGAGTAACGAGATGAAAGACACCATTGAACATTGTCTGAGGGGCTTTACATGTCAGTGGTGAGAGCTCATCCGCTGATTATATGAAGTAGCTCATTCCTGCCATCACCAGCATCACCCCATCAAGTGGGACCTATTGATGTACGTCAGACACCTATGTGGGGATTATCTTTTTAAAAGTAGGTTTTAATTTTAAAATGCAAGTGTGTGTGTGTTTAACTTGCAAGGATTGTCAGGAAACAGCAGCATGGGGGTAGCCCCGGCCAGAGCCCAAGTGCCCAGGCCTGTGCGACCGCAGTCCTCAGTCCTGTGCTGCCGACGGGCGGCCTGGAATCCGGGGGATGGGTGCCAGGTCACAGCTTCACCCCATTACCAGCCTCTGAGACGCACTGTCTTTTCTTAATTAAGTGAAAATGGCTTCGAGGCATTTTTAGTCATAACCTCAGCTAACATCCTAATTCCAATATATTGCTATTTAATTGCTTTAGGATACTTTATTAAATGGATTAATTCAGCAGGAAACGCATCCTTGAAGGAACTCATTGTGCATGATTTGCTACGTAGTCTCTTACCTAACACAGCTCAGTTTTTAGTAATTTTTGGTAAAAAAAAATCCTATACTTGTCTTTAGATATATCAAATATAAGAATAACCCATATGTACCATGCATGTCTACTTCAGAAAAGCTAAAGGAAAAAGAAAGGAAAAATCCATTTGAAGCTCTCTTGGGGAGAGAGCAGTTACTGGTTTCATAACCCCTTCCTTTCTTTTTATTTTTACATTGATAAAGTGGATCCATGAAATTAGCCACTGTTTATTGCAGTGTTTCAAGTGAGCGTTGTATTTGTGTCAGCTTCCAGAATCAGGCAAAGTTGGTTTGGGGAGAGAACTTAATGGCCATGAACTCTGAACAGATGAGGAAACAGTCCTGGGAGGACTCATGATAAACGGGAGGTTGCACTGCTATTTAAAGGCAGACACGTGTGAATGTAAGAGAGGAAGTAAGAAGAGGTGTCAGCTCCACTTACAGAAGGAGTTGTCAGGAGGCAAAGGTGAATTTTGGGGTGACACTGGCTAATGGAATTATGTAGACCTCAGGGGCACAATTCTGTAACACAGCACCTGTCCTGTGTGCTCACCACCCAAGTCACGTCTCCTGCCATCACCATTAGCCCCTTCACCCTCTCCCCCTCCCCCTTCCCCTCTGGTAATCACCATACTGCTGTCTGTGTCTGTGAGGGGTTTTCCTTTTCTTTTTTGCTTCATCCCTTCACCTTTTATCACCAGCTCCCCCACCCCCGCCCCTCTGACAGCTGCCAGTCTTGCCAATCTGCTCTCTGTGTCTGTGAGTCTGTTCCCGTTCTGTCTGTCAGTTTATTTTGTTCATTTGGCTCCACGTGTACTCTTGACCCCACATGGCACCTGGCAGCTCCGTCCCTTCTAACTGCGGCCGACAGATGTCACGCGGGCCCCGTGGATGCCGGTTACAGCTGTGCCCTCGTTCTCCTCCCGTGTGTCACAGGGTGACACCATTACCAAGTCAAGCAATTAATCACAGCCTGTTCCTCAGGTCACGCGGGTTTGCTCTAAATAGAATTCTGGTCCCGTTGCTGTACTAACCCCACGCTCTCCTCGCTAGGAAAGGGGCCGGAGTGGCTGAGAGTGGAGATGGGAAACGCACACGTGTGTTTGTGCTGAGCAGCAGGAGGGCCTGGCTGAAACGGAAGGCGGTGCCTTTAAAAGGGAGGGAAACCCTTTCCTTTCCTACGTGTCCCCGAGGGACCCGGGGGTGAGGCGGGGGCGCCCGCTGATAGCGGGAGCTCCTTCGTTCTCTCCACGCAATACGGACCCTTTCTGATCTTCCCGACCTCAGCCTCCCCTGCTGGAGCCTCTTCTGTTGACAAAATAAATGGATATGTTGCTTAGGACACAGGACAGGGTCTGCTCCATGCACACAGCATGGGTACAGGAGGGCCTGTCGCTGGGCCAAGGTCACAGTGAAGGGCATGCACTTAGTGTACCACGTGCACATTCTGAATGCGGTCCCCCACCATTTACTCAGCAGATACTCTGAAATTATCCTGTATAATAAAAGCCTAAAATGCTAAGTGTCTGATCATCCAGTTGGCCATTCAATCAATCAAAGCTGTAATATGCTAATGATATGCTAAGGCCACTCAACCGCTTGCTATGACGTGCACTGACCACGTCAGACAGTCAACCAGTTGACCAGTTGCTATGACGTGCACTGTGCACTAACCACCAGGGGGCAGATGCTCTGACCGGTAGGTTAGCTTGCTGCTGGGGTTGGTCCAGCCGATCAGGATTGAGTGAGACAGGCTGGACATGCCCTGGAGCCCTCCTGCGGTCCCTCCCTGGCTAGGCAACCTCCTGCATCCTTCCCCGGCCTGGATTGTGCACCAGTGGGGTCCCTCCACCTGGCCTGGGCCCCCCTCGCAACCCAGGACCCCTCGGGGGATGTCAGAGAGCCAGTTTTGGCCCGATCCCGCAGGCCAGGCCGAGGGACCCCACGGGTGCACGGATTCGTGCACCGGGCCTCTAGTTACTTATATGCGGGATCCTGCTCCTGGACACAAATGCCCTCCTGTGTGTGCGTCACCCATGGAGGAGCAGGGAATACCAGACGGTGGTTCCCACGCAGGAGACGGGGCTGTGCAGGCTGTAGGAGGTGGTGGCTGTGCATCAACCACAGAGAAGGGAAGGCATGCAACTGGGGTGCAGCCGGGCAGGAATGGGGTCAAAAGGCGACTGAGAAACGGACTTTTAGGAAAGACTGGACAGAGTTGTGGAGGTGGATGTCCAGGGAGGGAGCTGAGTCCACAGGAGCACAGGAAACGCCCAACAGGACCTGCAGCCGTAAATAAAGAAACGCGCCTGCCCGCGTGGCTCAGGGGCTGACTGTCGCCTAGGAACCAGGAGGTCGCGGTTTGATTCCCGGTCAGGGCACAGGCCCGGGTTGCACGTTTGATCCCCAGTGTGTGTGTGCAGGAGGCAGCCGATCTGTGATGCTCTCTCATTGTTGATGTTTCTCTCTCTCCCTCTCCCTTCCTCTCTGAAATCCACAAAATACGTTAAACAATAAAATAAAGACACGCACATGGCCAGCTTGGGCTCAGCGAGAAGGAGCCGCAGGAACAGCTGTTCTGAACTCTTCTGTTTCTATCTTGAGAGTCCACACGGCAGCCAGCCTCCAGGGGAAACTGCAGAGCGAAGACCCCAAAAAGCAGACGAGGAAGAGCAGCATCCAGAGCTCAAGATGAGGCAGAGGCGGGAAGAGGGGTCAGAGGAGGGGATAGGAGGCAGAGGAGGGGAGATGGGGCAGAGGAGGGGAGAGGGGGCAGAGGAGGGGAGATGGGGCAGAGGAGGGGAGAGGGGGCAGAGGAGGGGAGATGGGGCAGAGAAGGGGAGAGGAGGCAGAGGCAGGAAGACAGGGCAGAGGAGGGGAGATGGGTCAGAGGAGGGGAGAGGGGGCAGAGGAGGGGAGATGGGGCAGAGGAGGGGAGAGGGGGCAGAGGAGGGGAGAGGAGGCAGAGGAGGGGAGATGGGGCAGAGGAGGGGAGAGGGGGCAGAGGAGGGGAGAGGAGGCAGAGGAGGGGAGATGGGGCAGAGGAGGGGAGAGGAGGCAGAGGAGGGGAGACAGGTCAGAGGAGGGGAGAGGAGGCAGAGGAGGGGAGAGGAGGCAGAGGAGGGGAGAGGAGGCAGAGGAGGGGAGAGGAGGCAGAGGAGGGGAGAGGAGGCAGAGGAGGGGAGATGGGTCAGAGGAGGGGAGATGGGGCAGAGGAGGGGAGAGGAGGCAGAGGAGGGGAGAGGAGGCAGAGGAGGGGAGACAGGTCAGAGGAGGGGAGAGGAGGCAGAGGAGGGGAGAGGAGGCAGAAGAGGGGAGAGGAGGCAGAGGAGGGGAGAGGAGGCAGAGGAGGGGAGAGGAGGCAGAGGAGGGGAGAGGAGGCAGAGGAGGGGAGATGGGGCAGAGGAGGGGAGATGGGGCAGAGGAGGGAAGTCCAGGAGGGCCGACAGCGTTGGACTCACTGAGAGGCAGTGGCGGGGAGCGGGCAGCCTGCAAGTCTAAAGGCAGCGCAGGCTCAGCGAACGGAATCTGTTGGTCGTGGTCTAAACCTTGGTTAGTACGACAGTTCACAGTGAGCACGGCATGTATTTGTTGTCTGCCATAAAACTTAGCGCACAGAAAGACGTTTCTATTGGGTAATAACTCCTGAGTCTCAAGCACCCTGTGCACATGAATTGTTTATCGTGAGCCATTAATAAGCTTGGTTTTTACTACACTGAAGCATTAGCGATCAGATCTCAGATTCTGATTTTTGGCAAGCTATCCAACAAATAGAGGTTTTCATTCAGTTTCCCCATAATATGATTATGTGTTTCTATGGAAACTCTGCAAGACCTATTTACACAGGGCCCCGTATCAGACGTGGCTGTGCCGCTCATCACAGACAAAGTGGGTTTTGAATGTATAGCAACTGTAGTCTCAGTTGCACCGCACAGAACTGTATGGTTTCTTCCCTTTTACATTTGTGGTGTCATCACCGTTTATGTTGTCATTTCATCACCGGGTTGTAGTAGCTACAGTTATTTTTAATTACCTCTGACGTTCATGCTGGAGCTAAGAGCTCAGTGCACTCCTCTAGAAAGGAGGTGCCGTATTCTGATTAAATGTATCACCCCAACCAGAGTCGCGTACTTGCGCCTTAGCTTCGGTGAAAGTGCTCTTTTTAACGTTTCTCGTCAGGCAGGCCTCGTGGGCGTGAGCTTCCTCAGGTTGTGGTTTATCTGGGAAAGACTTACCCGAAGGATAAGTTTGTTGGATACAATATTCTCGGCTGGCAGTTTTTATCTCTCCCTGTTTTGAATTTGTCATTCACTCTCGTCTAGCCTATAGCGTTTCTGCTGAGAAACCCTCTCTGGCCTAATATGGGCATTTTCGAAGGCTACTTTCCCCACCCTGACTGCCTTTGGCGTCATTTTTCCATCATTGACTTCTGACCGTTTTAGTGCAGCGAGACCTGGAGAAGGTCTTCCCGAGATGGGCTAACATGCTGTCCCCTCAGCTTCCTGCACTTGGACGTGCAGTTCCTTCCCCAGGATGTGCAGGTTCTCGGCCGTTAGGTCTTCCCACCTGCCATTTGCTCCCTTCTCCCTCTCTTTCCCGGGACGGCCCTCCGGTTGGGTTTTCTAATGGAGCCAGGTAGTTTGCAGAGGGCTTTTTACTTTTTAAAATCACTTTTTTCCCCTCCTTTTCCACCAGAAGCATTTCTATGCTTCTACCCTCAGGCTTGCTAATTCTCTGTTCATTATGATCTGTTCTTTTTCACATGCTCTGCAGTGCACGCTTCATCTCATTTGTTGAGTGATTCAGCTACATAACTTCTGTTTGTGTTTTAATTTTTACAGAAGGTCAATCTCTTTAGTAAGTTACTTTTTATGTTAATTAACTTCACGCCTGAGACCATTGGTTTTTCTTTTTTAATATATCTTATTGATTTTTTACAGAGAGGAAGAGAGAGGGATAGAGAGTTAGAAACATCGATGAGAGAGAAACATCGATCAGCTGCCTCCTGCACACTCCCTACTGGGGATGTGCCTGCAACCAAGGTACATGCCCTTGACAGGAATTGAACCTGGGACCCTTCAGTCCGAAGGCCGATGCTCTATCCACTGAGCCACACCGGTTAGGGCCTGAGACCATTGTTTTGCCTTTCCTGGTAACTCATTGGATTTCTTCATAACAGCGAGACAGGTATCTTACATTCTTTATCACTTAGATCTCAATTTTCCATGCCTTTGGGTTCGGTTGCTAAATAATTGTCATTGTGTGTGTGTGTGTGTGTGTGTGTGTGTGTGTGTGTGTGTGATATCAAGTTGCCACGAGTTCTCTAGGTGTTTGACGAGAAGGCGCTCCCCCACGTTTGAAGAAGCAAATGCCTTGCTTATGGGACCCGGCTCTGTTCCTGTAAAGTCTCTCCGCTCCCAGGTCGGCAGTGAGCCTTCTTTCTGTTTTCCAGAAGGTGGCATTCTGCCACAGGCTTTCGGTTCCTTCCCTGGCCCCGGCCCCGGCTCCCAGCACTGAGGTTGGGAGCACATGCACGGACCGTACAGCACAGAGGAGACTGTCAGGCATGCTGTCATGACGGGGTCTTGTGCAGGCGGGCTGGGCGATTCGGAGGGCACCCTTTGTGAGGTATACGATCCTCTAGCCAGGATGCCGTACTCCTGCAGCTCATACAAACGCCTGTTCAGTGTGAACTGCTCATTGAAAACCATTAAAAAAACAACTGAAAAAAGCGTAGGCTGCCGGCAGAGCCCAGGGGTGTTTGAACGCAGCACCTGGCCTTGCAGGGGGTCCTCACCTGGGGGAGGCCCCCGAGGTTGGAGGGTGGGCCTCCTGCTTCCTTCAGTTCATTTCTCTGCCTCCTTCCTTCTCCTTTCTCGCCCCTCGGTCACTACGGTCTCTCTTCAGAGAAATGGTCCCTCCAGCGGCAGCGTGGGCCAGGCAGACCGCCACTCTGCCTCACTCTCCACCTCCTTTGCCAGAGAGCTTGGCTGGCTCAAGGCCTTGCCGGCTGTTGCTTCCTCTCCCGCCACCGCCTCTGCCACCACCTCCTCTTCCACCACTGGCCACCAGGGCCCAGCCTACCCCTGTCAGGTGCAGGGGTGAATGGATCTCTGGGGGTCCTGGCATGTCTGATGAGTTGTAAATCAAAGGGGACAGAATAAAAGAACAACTTATGCCTTCATGATACTGACCTAAACATCTTATTCATTCATTCATTCATTCATTCATTCATTTATAAATATATATTTTATTGATTTCTGAGAGGAAGGGAGAGGGAGGGAGAGGTAGAAACATCAATGACGAGAAAGAATCATTGATCAGCTGCCTCCTGCACGCCCCCACACTGGGGACCAAGCCCTCAATCGGGGCATGTGCCCTGACTGGGAATCAAACCGTGACCTCCTGGCTCATAGGCTGATGCTCAAACATTGAGCCATGCTGGCCGGACTAAACATCGTTTTTAAAAATGGAGGTTTATACCTCTCACCTGTTAGAATGGCTGTTATTAACAAGATCCTGAAATAAAATCAGGGCTGGACAGTGGTGTGCTTATTGTTCACAGGGAAGTGATACCGACAAAATGCAGGGAAATTCATTCAACACGTGGCTAGTGGGAGGGTCCTTGTTGACTCCCCTCAAACAAAGATTGTCTGCATCAAGAGAAGAGCAACAGCCCCTGGCTTTCAGAATCAAGTGGAGAGGGCATTCGACGCGCTCTGTAAGGGGTCAATACCTGCCGAGCAGCCTGGCTCCGTGGTTGAGCATTGACCTATGAACCAGGAAGTCACGGGTTCGATTCCCGGTCAGGGCACATGCCCAGGTTGAGGGCTCAATCCCCAGTGTGCGGCGATCAATGATTCCCTCTCATCATTGATGTTTCTATCTCTTTCTCCCTCTCCCTTTCTCTCTGAAATGAATAAAAATATATTTTTTAAAAAGGGTCAATACCTCAGCCAGTAGTGAGAAGTGGAGTCTATTCCCAGAAGTCCAAAGCTGAAAACCGTGGCTTAGGAGCGCTGTTGTGGTTAAAGTCCGGAGCTGAGGCAGGAGGGCTGAGAACTCACAGGAACGCAAGGGGGAGGCGATGGTCGTTAATAAATCACCATGTGACTTTCTTCACCGCCAATAACCGTCCTGAGACAGAGACTAAACTAAGACCTGGGCCGCACAGCCGGTTGTGAAGGGCCTTCCGGGGGAAGCGTCCGAGGCCGTGAGTTTTCCCTCTGCAGGAGCGGCTCAGGCCGATGCTCGGGGCCACGCTGCTGACGGCCTTCCCGGGTGAAGCTGCCCAGGCAGGGAGAATCAACACACGTCTGTCCGGAGCTTTGACATGTCTTGATCTCTTAAAGTTTTATTTCTTAATGTCGAGCAAGGCTTTGTGAAGCGTGCGCTGTATCTAGGATTGTTTTAACGATAAGCCATGTATTTTGTGTCTGTAAGTGCCACCTTAGTTTTACATCATCTTTAATTATTTTATTCTAGTGCTGATCTAATCTAGTATTAGGTTCTGTCATTATTTTTCTGAATCTGGAATTCCTTTTTTTGGATTTTAAGCCATAGACTGTCTCCTTATTCAGTTATAATAATATCTCTCCCCCAAATTCTCACATTAGTTTCTAAATATGATGAAACATTCTAATCATCTAGGGGCTATCATAGGATTATGAAGGATATTGGGGCTCAGTATTCATGTCAGTGATCCTAGCTGTTTCAAGAAAGAAATAGGATCCCCTTTCATAATTCACATTTTGGGATTATATAGTTGTGTTCTTTAAAAATACCTATTTAAGCATCTTTCCATCTTATTACCAGGATGAATGCAAGCACAACACATGGACACACACACACACACACAGGCACACACAGTTATATACTATTTTTTAAGCATACAAAAAATAACTTAAAAGTAAGTAATCATTGGTAGACACTGCATCTATGACTACTCTGCTCATAACACTTGCCCAAGAATCCCTTTGACCTGAAATAATAATGTCAATTAGCAGGTCAATGACTATTTTCCAGACTCATATATTAAAGTTTACGAGATCATCTTGTTTTTTATCTTTTGCATGCCAAATTGGTTTGTGATGAGAAGTATATGGATTTATCAAATTTTTGAAATTTATAGCTGGAAATTATAGTTATTACTGTGTTCCTAGCCTGTTTATTTTCTGCCTACAAGGTTCTGCCTATAAATTTTGTAAAGGTGCTATTTATTCCTGAGTCATTGATTTTCAATACTTTTGCACTAATATTCTGACCTTAGCTGAAGTTCTTTATCTCTTACTGTGTCTCCATTTCCTCCTCTGTAAAATTCAGAGTAGAAATGAATTCTCCTAAGTCTCCTTCCATCTCTAGAATTTAGATTTGGGATGCAAATTAGTGGTCATCTGATAACAAAAAATCCATTCTTTTCTAAGTATTTATCTGTCAGACAGTGGGATAAGCCCTGTGTATTATCCTATTTAATCTTGGCAATGGTAATATAAATTACTATACAAATGAGAGAGTCCAGGGGAAAATAGTTTAAAAAAGTATTCTAACACATAAACAAGATAAGATCTGGAGGACCTGTGTTTGAGGCCAGGCCCTGAACACCATCCTATACGAAAACCATTGTTTCTGTTCCACAGGCAAACTGTGCTTCCAAACGCCAAGTATGAGAAATCCACTTTTCGGCCGTTTAACCTTCACCATCCTCGGGGTACAGATGTGAATGAAATGTTTCCCGTCTTTATCCAGTGTTGTAAGCTGGCCAGCCCCCCTTGTAGGTACCCAAACCCTAACAAACCTGGAGACAGTGGGGGACTGGCTACCTGGAGACCTGGGCCATTCTCTGTTTCAGACAATGGACTTCCTGTCCTCACTGTGCGCCCACTGAAAGCGTTTCCTCTTGGTGCTCGGCGTCAATCCCCGCAGCCATTACCCGAACCCCTTTCTCTACCCTGTATCATGGCATGAGGTGCCCCAAATGGTCAACCAGTAAGTTTCACCTTCCAGTTCAGTGTGAATGTTACATCCTTTGATGAAAACGTTCTTCTCAGTCAGACCCAAAGCGCCAGGCAGAGGGAGAAGGGATGATGCCAGTGGGTCTCTAGGCCTGTGAGTGAAAAGGCCGCTCCCACACCTCGCTCCCCGACCTGTGTGCTCGGACTGAAGGGAGATGAGGCCCCTGTATCGTGTCCCTGCCTCAGAGCTTCGGGCAGACTCTGTAAACACACTCCGGGCTTGCAGGTGTTGTCTCCCGATGGCGTCTTTCCATCAACGGAGGCAGCCACTCAAGCCTTTGCTACCACTTCCTTTAAACAGCAAATGCCTGTGTCATTTTCAACTAGACCAAGGAAACCGGTAAGGACTGTGATATTTTTTTATGGGATATCACGTTAGCTCGCCTATCTACACTCCCCGTCTCTGTGTGCAAGTGATAATAAGGCCTTAAGTTTATTATCTATTTAAGGTAC
This sequence comes from Cnephaeus nilssonii, assembly GCF_951640355.1. Taxonomy (NCBI): domain Eukaryota; kingdom Metazoa; phylum Chordata; class Mammalia; order Chiroptera; family Vespertilionidae; genus Cnephaeus; species Cnephaeus nilssonii. The sequence goes on along the minus strand of NC_137081.1, from coordinate 812,403 downwards.
CTTGATAATAATACACACATCTGAGCACATGGATGGACTCTTTGTCGCTACAGTCCTTCCGTGATGTCCACTGTGGGTGGCTCAGTTCAGCTTGGTTCAGAAAAAGAAAAACTTAGGACAGAAAAGTCACCCAGTCCGCACCCATCTGTGGCTCCCACAGGGCCCCTCGCTGGTCCAGGATGCCCTGTTGGCAGCTGTGAGCGACCCTTCTCCGCGGCGGGTTATGCCCCTGCCACCCCGGCAGTTTCTTCCAGGCTGCTCACGAAGCACAGCCATTCACCCACATTTGTAATTCAGAATGTGGGGGGACGTGTAGCGATTTGACCCGTCTTTGCTTGTCTTAAGTCCACGTGTTTCATGAATTCCGATCTGAACCCAGTTTTAGCCATCAGACTTGGGTAGCAGTTTAAGGGTTCTCTCTCCCCAACGCGCCCCCCCCCCCATCCACTTCTCAACTGACGCCCGTTTTTCTGTTAGCCTGAGTCTCCGTGACTCCCCCCATTCCTTTTCTCTGGGTTCTAATGGGTATTTCCTGAGCTCAGTGCACCAATGTGGGGATGTTTTACTGCAGGACCGTCCGGGGCCCATGTCCCTGGCCGCCCTGGGTGTGGCCCTGGCCTCTGTAAGTAGCCAGTGTCCCCTGTGGGGACACAGCACGCTCTCGGTTACTGAATGCGGCTCCCGGCCCTGGCGATGGCCCTTCCGCCGGCTGTCCTGGGCATCTGACCTCCCTCCCCAGGTCTCTGCTGCCTGCAGTGCATTTCCACCCCCTTTGCAAAGCCTTATGCTCTCCTCGACGAAAACACAACCAAGCGAAAACCCGCAGACAAACCAAAGGCACGCGTTTGCTCTCCTTCAGCTGGGAGGGCTTCACGGAGCCGTGGCTGTGGGGCGGCCCGTGGAGGGGTCTGTCCCAAACACGCAGCCGGAGGCGCGGGCTGAACTCCCCAAGCTTCTCCGACCTCGCACCCCATCCTCCCGGCGTTGTCTGCTCGGTGAGCGCTGGCTGCTGAGCAGCTCCCTTGTCACCGTGACCCGAATGTCCTTCCCCGACGAGGGTCGCCTCCCGTGGGTCCACAGAACAGTCACCTCTCAGCCCCGGGGGCCTGGCAGCGCTGGTCTCCACAGGGGCTCCATGGGGGGCTGCACGAGGCAGTTTTCTCCGAAAATCCCAAACCACTGCCTGTACCCTCTCTGCAGACACTTCTGGAATCATTTGAGCAATTAAGTTAAATGAGTTAAATGGTGCTGCCTGAGCAACAGGCGTTGGTGAATCGTTCTCTTATTTTAAACACGTTAGTGAGGTATAATTTACACGCAATAAGCCGCACACGTGGGCAGGGGACAATGCGGCACATGTGGATCCGTGCAGACACCTGGGAAACCAACCCCGCAATCAGTGTAACCGCCCCCATCATCCCCAAAGCGCTCATTCTCTCATTCTCTCATTCTCCGCTGTGGCTTCTCCACACCCGCCCCCCTCCCACCTGCTCACCCCCCGCCCCACCACCACCCCGTCCGCTTTTGCTCTGTGGCTTCCTTTGGGATTCCTAGGATTGTACATAAATGAAGCCATCGGGCGGTGTTCATGTTTGACCGGCTTCTTCCAATAAACACGATCATGCAGTGATGCCTCCATGCAGCATGAACACAAAGGCACCCTGGTCACTGCCCACTCCTGTTCCTTGGATGCCAGCGGCACCCTCGTCACGGCCCTCGGCCGCAGGTTCTGGGGAGGGGCAATGGCCCTGCTGTGGGCACTCAGGCCGAGGCCTCTGTGACCCTGAGCTCACACCGCCCGGAGCCCGGGGTGCCGAGCGGGTGGTGAGGGTCTAGGGAACTGGATGAGAACCCCCTCACCTGTTCCGGAACGTGGCCGAACGGGGGGCGTCCGTGCCGGCAGCAATAGCAGCGGCCGTTCCCCCCACATCCCTGCGCCGGTGGGACCCTCGGCCTTTCTCGGCCCGGCCGCTCTAACAGGTGTGCCGTGGTGTTCATGCCTCCTGACCTTCCGTGCACTTATATCGTCTTTGGTAAAGTGTATGTTTAAAGCTTTTACCAGTTTTTTAAAAATTCATCATCCAGTTTCAGGATATTTGATACATTCTATATGAAGGACCTTTATCAGGTATACTATTATTTTTAAATGTTTTCTCTTTACCTGTGGCTTATCTTTTCATTCCCTGAACGTCGTTAAAGAGCAGAAGATTTTGATTCTGCCGAGGTCCAGTTTATCAATGTAGTCTTTGGAGAATGATGCTTTTGGCACTATCTCTACGAAATATTCAATCTGTCTACCCACGGCCACATGTGTCATGCTTTCTTCTAGAAATGTGATCGCATCGTGTTTCACAACGTGGCTGAGGGTCCGGTTTCAGTTCATTTTTGTTGGCTGTTGCGAGGTGTAGGGTAGACATTGGTTTTGCACCCTTTGTGGAAATTCTCAGGATCCCCTGTGTGCTCTGGCTGAGCCTGACTCCCCACTTAGTCTGGGCCTGTCTCTGGGTTCTTCATCGTGTTGATTGGTCAGGTTGTCTATTCTGCCAATATCTCTTTGTCTTGATTTTTGCATTTATAGTAATTCTATAAGACAGCATTCCTCCTCCAGTTCTGTCCTTTATGAAAGCTGTTTTGGCTGGCCTAGGTCTTCGGCATTTTCCTATAAATTTTAGAATCAATTTTTTCTATTTCTACAATGAAGGCTGCTGGAATTTTGATGAAAATGGTGTTGAAACTATAGATCTACTTGAAAGAATTGACGTCTTAACAACATTGAGTATATCGATCAATGATCATGGAGTATCTCACAATTTGTTTGTCTTCTTTAGTTGCAGTTAGCAATATTTTATAGTTTTCCATGTGTAAGTCTTCTGTATGTTTTGTCAGGTTTATCCCTAAATTTTTCCATAAGTGTTGATACTAATGTAATATTTATTTTACTTTTAAGGTACATTTGTTTATGGCTTATGAATAGTGATACAATTGATTTTTGTACATTGATCTTTATCTTATATTCTTGCTGGGCCAATTTGTTTATTCTAGGAGCTTTGATGCAGATTGCATCAGAATTACTATAGAGACCATAATGTCATCTGTAAATACTTATCCTTTTCCAAACACAACACCCTACCCTTTCTGGTCCATTGAACTTGTTAGACCTCAGTATAAGATTGAATTCGTGAGACTGGAAAACCTTGTTTATTCCTGATTTTAAGGGGAAATAGTCAGTCTTTCACAATTAAGTGTAACATTGGGTATAGTCACCCCCCCCCCCATAACTGGTCATAATTAAAATGAAATTCCTTTTCCCTAGTTTTCTGAGAGTTTTTTTTTTTTGGGGGGGGGTTATGTTAAAAGCTTTTTCTTTATCTACTGTGGTGATCATATGATTTTACTTTTTTATTTGGTTAATGTGATAAGTTACATAAATTTATTTTCAAATATAAAATCAAATTGGGTTCTTGGGATAAACAACACTTAGTCTTGACACATTATCACTCTAATATATTGTTAGGTTAAATTAGCCAACACTATTGTGAACTTTTCATCTTTGTTGAAGAGGAACATTGCTCATTAGTTTACTTTCCTTCTGAGGCCTTTGCTTCATTATAGAACCAGTTAGAAAACATCCCTTCACTTTCAGCTTCCTAGACATTTCATTACTATTAGCATTATTCCTTCTCTAAATGTGTGTAGCTTATCTGTAAAGCCACCCGACCTAGAGTTTCTTTGTGGGGATGCTTTAAATTATAAATACAGTATCTTTAATAGATACAGACCTAATCAGTTCTGTAGAATCCATACAGATGTCATACTTTTACCTGAAATTTGTAATTTATGTTTTCTCTCTCTCTTCCTCTATCATCTATCTATCTATCTATCTATCTATCATCTATCTATCTATCATCTATCTATATATCTATCTATATCATCTATCATCTATCTATCATCTATCCATCTATCATCTATCTATATATCTATCTATATCATCTATCAATCAATCTCTCTCTCTTATGTTGGCTAAGGATTTTCTTTTTTTTTTTTTTTTGGTCTTCTCAAAGAATCAGCTTTTGCTATATAAATGCACTGTGTGTTATAATGGTGGATACATGTCATAATGCATATGTCAAACCCATGGAATGTACAGCACCAAGAGTGAACCCTGTAGTAAACTATGGACTTAGAGTGGTGAATGATGTTGATTACAAGAAAGGCTATGCATGTGCATGGGAAGGGGATATGTGGAAAATGTCTATACTTTGTTGTAAATCCAGAACTGCTCTAAAAATTCCAAGACTTTTAAATTTTTTTTTAAAAAGAAAGAATCTGCTTTTGGTTTCATTAATTTTATCTGTAGGTTTCTGATGCTTATTTCCTTTACATTATTTATAAAATCTATTTATTGATCTATGCCAGTTTTTCTTTCTTTTTATTCAGCTTTTAATGAGCTACACACTCGTATATAGCTCAGGATGTAGTATTTGCAAGACATTTCTGATACGAGTGTGTAGGGGTGGTAGCCTCACAGGTTTCCTGACCAGCTAAGGTTCATACGCCAGTGGTTCTTGTTTTCTCTATTGACATAAAGACAGACTTCTTCATGCAGATGCAGCTCATCTTCTCTTCTGCACCAGGCATGGCCCAGGGCAGGTTTAGCTGTCAGCCCTTCTGAGCTCGGTCCCCAGCCCCATTACTGCACTAAACGTTCATGCCAGGACCTCTGTACTCCGTGGCCTCCCCTGGCTCCTGCCAAGAGGGTGCGCTTCTCTTTTTTACCTTCTTGTTTGTCATTTCTCCTTGATCACAGAGGCTTTGGGGAACTTAAGTATTTTGGAGGGTTTAAAATAGTTTTGTCTCCAAATATGTATGTAATTGTGTATTGATATATGTAAACACATGGGGAGGGAGAGAGAGATAGAAACATCAAAGATGAGAGAGAATCATGAATCGGCTGCCTCCTGCACTCCCCACACTGGGAATGGAGCCCTCAACCTGGGCATGTGTTGAACTGTGACCACTGGTCTCCACAGGGGCTCCATAGGGGGCTGCACGAGGCAGTTTTCTCCGAAAATCCCAAACCACTGCCTGTACCCTCTCTGCAGACACTTTTTTGTTTTATCATGAAAAAAATAAATATATGCACATGTGCATATATTTATTTTTTTCATGATAAAACAAAAAAGATTTGCCTGGCCAGCATGGCTCAGTGGTTGAGTATCGGCCTATGAACCAGGAGGTCACAGTTCAACTCCTGGTCAGGACACATGCCCAGGTTGAGGGCTCCATCCCCAGTGTGGGGAGTGCAGTAGGCAGCCAATCCATGATTCTCTCTCATCTTTGATGGTTCTATCTCTCTCTCCCTCTTCCTTCCTCTTTGAAATCAATAAAAATATATTTTAAAAAACCAACAGAATCATTTTTAAAAAGATTTACACATTTTTACTAGTATACAACCAGTAACTACAAATACTTTGAGGTAGCCACATGTTGCATTACGAAGCGAAAGGTGGGTGTTATTTTTCATTAACAATGAAGAGATCATATATTTTGGATGACTGTGTACATACATGTGATACATCACATGACAATGCGATGAAAATAACTATTTTCATCTAAATAAAATGCATTTAAAATGTTTGGACCTAGAAGATAAAGGGAAAATAATCATTTCAATGATATCATATTTTTGTTAGTAAATATTTTTGTGTGCATTTATATATACATATATGTGCATATATATTTATATTCCATCAACTTTTAATGCTATACTACTTGAACATTTTTATTTGAACCAGTAGTGAAGTGTAGTTATCTAGGGTTGTAATATATTCATCCACACTTTATTTACACGAATCCTTCAGGATATAATCTTGTTACTTCAGGCTGCTTCAGATTAAAACTTGGCTCATGGGTTTAAGTTTTATGCTCATTTTATTTTCAAATTATTTAAATTCACATGTCTGCCTTTGATTTAGAGATCAATAAAGTGAAACCTGACGGCTTTAGTTGATTCTTAGTATTCTCTGGATAGAACCTGCTTTGTGGAAAACACAATTTTGTAGGTATTTAGGTTTTAATGTTGGTATATTGAAGTAAAAATGCCTCCAAAATCTGTTCAGATTTTTAAACATCAAAATTTATTGTTGAGCATATGCAATGGGTAATGTTATTTCTGTTCTCAAATCAGCATTGGCAGCACATTAGGGTGTTGTGATGGCACAGTTAACCAGATTATTTTCTCGGTTTCACATTTTGACTCTTCCTAAATACACTGACTGCAGATAAGATATTTAAATGTATGGACTCAGGGGCATATTGAGATTACTTTGAAAAGCATAGTAGGCCAACAGCATAAATCACACGTGTTAAAAATCAAACACATTGCTATGTCATATGTATGACTTTTAAAGAGTGGAAATATTGTGTTAACATGTAGATGTATTTTCTTCTATGGTGTTATAGAAGTCGTGTACTGTAGCTGTGATTATTTATAGCCATGTGTTCTGACAGACCCATATTTATTTATTTTTATTTAAAAATATATCTTTATTGATTTCAGAGAGGAAGGGAGAGGGAGAAAGATAGAAACATCAATGATGAGAGAGAATCATGGATCGGCTGCCTCCTGCACGCCCCACACTGGGGATCGAGCCCGCAACCTGGGCCTGTGCCCTGACACACACACAAACTGTGAAGTTTTGGTTCATACCTCAGTGCTCAACCACTGAGCCGCACTAGCCTGGCATTTTAAAAAAATATATCCGAGACTCACATTTATCTTTGCAGAAAAACCCCATGCTTCTTGCTTTTCCTTGTAGCTTGAGCGCCCCTCCTGTGTGGTTTCCTCACGGTACCCACCACACGCCGTCCTTTCCCCGCCCCCTGCCGCTGCGGCCTGGGCTCCTGGCTGAGGACAGTGGGTTCAGCACCCAGCCCGGCGCCCAGCGCAGAGATAAGCACACGGCGTCCAGGTGAAGTAAAACTTCTGATGTGTTTAGCCTGCGGAGGTAAAGGAGAAAGCTCCCCTTCCTCCACCCAGGCCTTCACCACAGATGTAACCCTTTCAGCAATAAAGACAAAATTAAAAATAAATAAATGCCTTCGCCTCATCCCCCCCCCCCCCCGCTACCCCCATAAAGCAATACCTGGGGACTGAGAAGAAGGCGGTGTAAGCGTAGCATCACCTTTACAAGGGTTCTGAGCAGCTCCGCCTCGTCTGCAGTAAACTGATGGACAACATAGGCCCAGAGACACAGACGCAGGAGCAGGCCGAGGAATCTCAGAGGGCAGGCGGGAGGGTAGGTGGGTGGGAGGAGGTTAACCTGGAAACTTCCGTGCAGATTTGCACGGCCCAGGGACACAGGCAGGCGCGTGGTGAGCCCAGCTACTATTTTGTAGTGGATTTGCTGTGATGATGAAACGGGAGGGAAAGTGCAGGCTGATCATGGTTGGGCCCCTAGGCTGGGTCACAGCTGATCAGGATGAGTGGTTTCGCCACTAGGACTGCACCCAGGAGCGCCTTCAAGGCACCAGTAACATCAAATCCTCTGTGGGAGGGCGTTAGCGTGTTTTCTCATGTACTTCAGACGCCTGAGGTGTGTTCTAAAATGACTGTGTTTAGACCCAGCCGGTGTGGCTCAGTGGTTGAGCATCAACTTACAAACCAGGAGGTCATGGTTCAATTCCCGCTCAGGGCACAGGCCCGGGTTGCGGGCTCGATCCACTGTGGGGGGCATGCAGGAGGCGGCCGATCGATGATTCTCGTCATTGATGTTTCTATTTCTCTCTCTCCCTTCTTCTCTGAAATCAATAAAAATATTTTTAAAAATAGAAATAAAATGACCGTGTTTATTAGCTATGGTTTGGCTTGCTACTCAGGGACTTCAGAAAAGCAAAACTGGAGTCAGTGGTCATAGATGATGCTGGAAGTAGGAAGACTTTTGCGTCCTTTGTAACTGCCCACGAGACAGCATCCCTGGAGGGAAATGGGAAGGTTTAGATGGACAGGATGATCTGTCCTAGGAACATGGAGCAGTTTTTCCCAGCGGCCCTAGCGTTAGCTCAGTGAGGACATGTGTGAAGGAGCCATGAGGACAGGCTGCCTCAGCCTGGGCCCCCTTGTTTTCCTCCAGGTCCCTGCTCGCCCATAACTTCTGCTGGTCCCTGCGGAGGTGGCACTGCCTCCCAGGATGGAGCAGGCAGACGCGTGTCCTACAGCTCTCTGTGTGTGTCCTACAGCTCCCCATGTGTGTCCTACACCTCCCCGTGTGTGTCCTACAGCTCCCCGTGTGTGTCCTACAGCTCCCCGTGTGTGTCCTCCTACAGCTCCCCGTGTGTGTCCTCCTACACCTCCCCGTGTGTGTCCTACAGCTCCCCGTGTGTGTCCTACAGCTCCCCGTGTGTGTCCTCCTACAGCTCCCCGTGTGTGTCCTACGGCTCCCCGTGTGTGTCCTCCTACACCTCCCCGTGTGTGTCCTACAGCTCCCCGTGTGTGTCCTACAGCTCCCCGTGTGTGTCCTACACCTCCCCGTGTGTGTCCTCCTACAGCTCCCCGTGTATGTCCTACAGCTCCCCGTGTGTGTCCTACAGCTCCCCGTGTGTGTCCTACAGCTCCCCGTGTGTGTCCTACAGCTCCCCGTGTGTGTCCTCCTACACCTCCCCGTGTGTGTCCTACAGCTCCCCGTGTGTGTCCTACAGCTCCCCGTGTGTGTCCTACAGCTCCCCGTGTGTGTCCTCCTACACCTCCCCGTGTGTGTCCTACAGCTCCCCGTGTGTGTCCTCCTACACCTCCCCGTGTGTGTCCTACAGCTCCCCGTGTGTGTCCTACAGCTCCCCGTGTGTGTCCTACAGCTCCCCGTGTGTGTCCTCCTACACCTCCCCGTGTGTGTCCTACAGCTCCCCGTGTGTGTCCTACAGCTCCCCGTGTGTGTCCTCCTACACCTCCCCGTGTGTGTCCTACAGCTCCCCATGTGTGTCCTACAGCTCCCCGTGTGTGTCCTCCTACACCTCCCCGTGTGTGTCCTACAGCTCCCCGTGTGTGTCCTACACCTCCCCGTGTGTGTCCTACACCTCCCCGTGTGTGTCCTCCTACAGCTCCCCGTGTATGTCCTACAGCTCCCCGTGTGTGTCCTACAGCTCCCCGTGTGTGTCCTACAGCTCCCCGTGTGTGTCCTCCTACAGCTCCCCATGTATGTCCTCCTACAGCTCCCCGTGTGTGTCCTACAGCTCCCCGTGTGTGTCCTCCTACAGCTCCCCATGTATGTCCTCCTACAGCTCCCCGTGTGTGTCCTACAGCTCCCCGTGTGTGTCCTACACCTCCCCGTGTGTGTCCTACACCTCCCCGTGTGTGTCCTCCTACAGCTCCCCGTGTGTGTCCTACAGCTCCCCGTGTGTGTCCTCCTACACCTCCCCGTGTGTGTCCTACAGCTCCCCGTGTGTGTCCTACACCTCCCCGTGTGTGTCCTACAGCTCCCCGTGTATGTCCTACAGCTCCCCGTGTGTGTCCTACAGCTCCCCGTGTGTGTCCTACAGCTCCCCGTGTGTGTCCTACAGCTCCCCGTGTGTGTCCTACACCTCCCCGTGTGTGTCCTCCTACAGCTCCCCGTGTGTGTCCTACACCTCCCCGTGTGTGTCCTACACCTCCACGTGTGTGTCCTCCTACAGCTCCCCGTGTATGTCCTACAGCTCCCCGTGTGTGTCCTACAGCTCCCCGTGTGTGTCCTACAGCTCCCCGTGTGTGTCCTCCTACAGCTCCCCATGTATGTCCTCCTACAGCTCCCCGTGTGTGTCCTACAGCTCCCCGTGTGTGTCCTACAGCTCCCCGTGTGTGTCCTACACCTCCCCGTGTGTGTCCTACACCTCCCCGTGTGTGTCCTCCTACAGCTCCCCGTGTGTGTCCTACAGCTCCCCGTGTGTGTCCTCCTACACCTCCCCGTGTGTGTCCTACAGCTCCCCGTGTGTGTCCTACACCTCCCCGTGTGTGTCCTACAGCTCCCCGTGTATGTCCTACAGCTCCCCGTGTGTGTCCTACAGCTCCCCGTGTGTGTCCTACAGCTCCCCGTGTGTGTCCTACACCTCCCCGTGTGTGTCCTACACCTCCCCGTGTGTGTCCTCCTACAGCTCCCCGTGTGTGTCCTACAGCTCCCCGTGTGTGTCCTACAGCTCCCCGTGTGTGTCCTACACCTCCCCGTGTGTGTCCTACACCTCCCCGTGTGTGTCCTACAGCTCCCCGTGTGTGTCCTACAGCTCCCCGTGTGTGTCCTACAGCTCCCCGTGTGTGTCCTACAGCTCCCCGTGTGTGTCCTCCTACAGCTCCCCATGTATGTCCTCCTACAGCTCCCCGTGTGTGTCCTACAGCTCCCCGTGTGTGTCCTACAGCTCCCCGTGTGTGTCCTACACCTCCCCGTGTGTGTCCTACACCTCCCCGTGTGTGTCCTCCTACAGCTCCCCGTGTGTGTCCTACAGCTCCCCGTGTGTGTCCTCCTACACCTCCCCGTGTGTGTCCTACAGCTCCCCGTGTGTGTCCTACACCTCCCCGTGTGTGTCCTACAGCTCCCCGTGTGTGTCCTACACCTCCCCGTGTGTGTCCTCCTACAGCTCCCTGTGTGTGTCCTACACCTCCCCGTGTGTGTCCTACACCTCCCCGTGTGTGTCCTCCTACAGCTCCCCGTGTGTGTCCTACAGCTCCCCGTGTGTGTCCTCCTACACCTCCCCGTGTGTGTCCTACACCTCCCCGTGTGTGTCCTCCTACATCTCCCCGTGTGTGTCCTACAGCTCCCCGTGTGTGTCCTCCTACACCTCCCCGTGTGTGTCCTCCTACAGCTCCCCATGTATGTCCTCCTACAGCTCCCCGTGTGTGTGTCCTACAGCTCCCCGTGTGTGTCCTACAGCTCCCCGTGTGTGTCCTACAGCTCCCCGTGTGTGTCCTACACCTCCCCGTGTGTGTCCTACACCTCCCCGTGTGTGTCCTCCTACAGCTCCCCGTGTGTGTCCTACAGCTCCCCGTGTGTGTCCTCCTACACCTCCCCGTGTGTGTCCTACAGCTCCCCGTGTGTGTCCTCCTACAGCTCCCCGTGTGTGTCCTACACCTCCCCGTGTGTGTCCTCCTACACCTCCCCGTGTGTGTCCTACACCTCCCCGTGTGTGTCCTCCTACATCTCCCCATGTGTGTCCTACAGCTCCCCGTGTGTGTCCTCCTACACCTCCCCGTGTGTGTCCTCCTACAGCTCCCCATGTATGTCCTCCTACAGCTCCCCGTGTGTGTGTCCTACAGCTCCCCGTGTGTGTCCTACAGCTCCCCGTGTGTGTCCTACAGCTCCCCGTGTGTGTCCTACACCTCCCCGTGTGTGTCCTCCTACAGCTCCCCGTGTGTGTCCTACAGCTCCCCGTGTGTGTCCTCCTACACCTCCCCGTGTGTGTCCTACAGCTCCCCGTGTGTGTCCTCCTACAGCTCCCCGTGTGTGTCCTACACCTCCCCGTGTGTGTCCTACACCTCCCCGTGTGTGTCCTACACCTCCCCGTGTGTGTCCTACAGCTCCCCGTGTGTGTCCTACAGCTCCCCGTGTGTGTCCTACAGCTCCCCGTGTGTGTCCTACAGCTCCCCGTGTGTGTCCTCCTTCACCTCCCCGTGTGTGTCCTCCTACAGCTCCCCGTGTGTGTCCTACACCTCCCCGTGTGTGTCCTACAGCTCCCCGTGTGTGTCCTACAGCTCCCCGTGTGTGTCCTCCTTCACCTCCCCGTGTGTGTCCTCCTACAGCTCCCCGTGTGTGTCCTACAGCTCCCCGTGTGTGTCCTACAGCTCCCCGTGTGTGTCCTCCTTCACCTCCCCGTGTGTGTCCTCCTACAGCTCCCCGTGTGTGTCCTACAGCTCCCCGTGTGTGTCCTACACCTCCCCGTGTGTGTCCTCCTTCACCTCCCCGTGTGTGTCCTCCTACAGCTCCCCGTGTGTGTCCTACAGCTCCCCGTACATGTCCTGGTGTGGCTCTGCACCCCTGACCAGGACACTCTGCCAGCTCCATTATTCCATCCTTTTCAGAAAGCCTGGCTCAGCAGGGTGGCATCCAGGGCAGCATCGCACACTGTGCTGCCACCTCTGTCCAGGGGACAAGGCGACGGGTGACGGAGAAAATCCTCCCGAGACTGCAGAAAGCAGGAGTCGCTGGTGAGGGAGTGACATCATCAGATTAGGATTGTGACCGAAAGGCAGGGACTTGGGGGTTGTCCGTGAGCAGACAGTCTTGGGGAATTGTTGGGGGTTGACATTGGCTAATACCCTAAGTCTATCTGAGCCAGGGTTCTTTGATCAGAATCAAGTAGCAATAAGTAGCATTTACTACTGTATTGACTATCACAGTATAGAATATTTCCTACATGCATGGTTTTATGTAAACGTTACAGAATCTGCGATGTAGCATTAGGTTTAAGTTATTATATTATCCCCTCTGACATGGCAAGCAAGGATAGAAATCTTCAAGGAGCTGCGAATATGTCTGGCAAACAGGCAGTTAGCAGAGGCTGGAATTCAGGTCCCGAGGCGGCTGCTTTGATGTTGTTTTCCTACAGGAAATGCTACAGGAAGTTATGTTGTTTCAGAAGTAGGCTAAGCACTAAGTAAGTGAGGAATCTGGCTTCGGGTTACGTGTTTAAGATGCCCACGAATTGCACTAACACTGTTGCTGATCATCACCGTGTTCATTCGAATGGTGTCACACATCATGAGGAGACCCGTGTTTCTCATGTGTTTCTCGTGTCCATGGCAGCTGTTTGCTGACTTAGACGGGAACGGGGGCGACGCGGGTCCGGTGGGTGTTGGGGCCTGCGCCGCAGGAGGGGGGCTCTGAGTGCATCCTGGAGATGCCTTCCAGCTGCTGTTCAGCGAGGCAGGTTGGATGTGAGGCCCTGCCTGTCTGAACAGTCATGGTGTCAGTGCAGAGCGGTTATCAGTGCAGAGCGGAGGCCCAGGTGAATCCCAGCACAGTCAGGGGGCCCGGCGAGCGGGACGGGAACCATCCTCCTCACGTGCGTTCTGTTTTAGAACGGGACCTGCACACAGTTCAGTGGAGCTCAAAATTGCAGCCGAGAAGCGAGCAGCTAACCACCCCCCGGGACTGTGTGTGGGAAACAGACTGAAAAATTAGTTTCTCAGCAGTGACACATTGTTGAGACATTATGTTCACGAAAAGCTCTAAAGCGCATTCCTCAAAATAAAGAGTGTGTATAATAATTATATATTAACATATGTTAAACTTTAAAGGAAACGTTTTTTTAAAATTGGAACAAGCATATATGTTTTTTCATTTGGAGTTTTGAAAATACCGTACTTTCCGGCATATAAGACGACTGGGCATATAAGATTTTCCTGGGTTAAAAAGTCGTTTTATATGCCGGAAAATACAGTATATTGGACTATATTGATGGGATTAGATATAATAAATTAGATATATTGGACTACCGTATTTTCCAGCGTATAAGACGACTTTTTAACCCAGGAAAATCTTATACGCCCAGTGGTCTTATACGCCGGAAAATACAGTATATTTTTATTTATTTCAAAGAGGAAGGGAGAGGGAGAGGGGGATAGAAGCATCAATGAGGAGAGAGAGAGTCATGGATCGGCTGCCTCCTGCATGCCCCACACTGGGGATCGAGCCCGCAACCTGGGCATGTGCCCTGACTGGGAATCTAACCGTGACCTCCTGATTCATAGGCCGATGCTCAGCCACTGAGCCACACTGGCCGGGCTCATTTGGATTTATTAGTTGCATAAGCTAGCTAAAATCTATATAAAAGTTTTAAGACAAATTAGTTGACTTGGGTGCCAGCTACAGTGACAGGGGCCGCTTTTTTATTTTATTTTTTAAGCTGCTGTGTTGCAGTGGATATCCATGGATGTGTGAAAAACAGCTAATTTGTCAAGACACATTTTTAAAAACAAATTCCGAAGCCAAGGCTGGGAGATAAACTAAGAAAATGGATGGTGTCTCACTGACTACGCTAGGCTCTGAGGCAAGAACGATAATCTAGGAATTGGTTCCATTTTTACAAGAAAAAAATAATTCATGTTTGTTTATATTTTGGAATTACTTGTTTATTGATTTTTTAAAAAAAGATCAGATGTTCCTAGCAGCACAGAAACCCTTAAGTGCCGAGGAAGGAAGGAAGCTGCACCATGTGATCCCACACTCACATTTTTCATTTCCTCGGAGCAGGACCAGCACACGGGTGCGGCTGCGGGCTGGGTGTCCGGCCAATAGAGGGTCCACGCCTGCAGGGAGGGACAGGGGAGAGTAGCAGTGGGGGCCAGTGGCCAGCCAGCGCCGCTGTAACTGCCAGTCGACAACGGCAAACATTTCCCCAGGAAGCGGACTCCCAGGGCGGAGAGGCGTGGAGCCAGCTGGTCAGACTCAGGCTAAGGCATCCGGGCTCACCTCCCGGACCAGCATGCACCATGTTGCTAGGAATCAGCGAGTCATTTGTGCTCAGGTCCCAGGTGTAGATCGAGGGAGGAACAGCCTGAGTCATGGGGCTGTTGTAAGGGTAAAAAACTGGTTAACAGATAGGACGCCCTAAGACAGTGCCTGCATGGTGTACGTATTATAACAGTATCAGTGTATTATTATTATTCCATTAAAATCCACACTCCAAGCACCTGGCCCTGTTCTTTAAACAGAAAAGCCGACGGGGCGCTCCCAGCAGAAGAGGCGCATGTATGTGCTGTGTTAGGACCGTTCCCGCTCCTCGAGCTCACAGCAGAGCCAGACCCCAGGGAGGGCTTCCCCTTATGGGTGGAAAGTGCCAAGGAACGGCTTCTCCGAGGCCACGCACTGCCCGTGGCCCTGGCACGTGCTCTTTTCATTAGAGCAGTACTTCCTGCCCGTCTGTAACTTCTCAGAGTCAATGTCACCTTTGAATGAGGTCTATTTAAAAAAAAAAATATATATATATATATATATATATATATATATATATATATATATATCCTTTATAATAAAAGGCTAATATGCAAATTGACCAAACAGCAGAACGATTGGTCACTATGATATGCACTGACCACTAGGGGGCAGATGCTCAATGCAGGAGCTTCCTCCTGGTGGTCAGTGCGCTCCCACAGGGGTAGTGCCGTTCACCCAGAAGCTGGGCTCACAGCTGGCAAGTGCAGCGGTGGTGGCGGGAGCCTCTCCTGCCTCCGCGGCAATGCTAAGGATTTCTGACTGCTGGCTTAGTCAGACATCCCCCGAGGGATCTCAGACTGAGAGAGGGCACAGGCTAGGCTGAGGGACCCCCCCCCCCCGGAGTGCACGAATTTCATGCACCAGGCCTCTAGTGTGTGTGTGTGTGTGTGTGTGTGTGTGTGTGTGTGTGTGTATAATTTATTGATTTCAGCGAGGAAGGAAGAGAGAGAGAGAGCATCAATGATGAGAGAGAGAATCATGGGTCGGCTGCCTCCTGCACGCCCCACACTGGGGATCGAGCCCACAACCCAGGCATGTGCCCTGACTGGGAATCAACCCTGACCTCCTTGGGATCTATTTGGAGCCCAGATTTAAGACTCTCCTTCCTTCCTCAGCCCAGAATCAACCTTTTCGCTCCCACCCCCTGGCTGTGTTAGTGGCACCGAGACGCACCCCGTGCTGACCTGTCATCCCACCCCAGCCTTCACTCAACAACATGCTGCCATCGGACCTCTCCCTTCCCGGGCCTGTCACTGCTTTCAGCAGCGAGAACCCCGACCTTTACTGACCTCCATGTATTTACTCATTTGCTCAGATCCAGGATGTGCAGATACTCGTTTCATCAGTGGTACCCCACATCCCTGTGAAGATCAAAGCTTTTAACCAGAGTTCAATATTGATTTATAGTTCCATTTTTTCAGGCAAAATTTAATTCACATACAGTGATATGTAGGAATACCATTTCATGTTTTTTGACAAACACTGAAACACAGCCCCATGGATAGATATGTTCACACCCTCCAAAAGTTCAATCCTGTTACCTATTCAGTTCCTCCAAGCAGTAATCACTTCTTTAAAAAGATATTTTTCACCCGCCCAGTGTGGCTCAGTGGTTGAGTGTCGACCTATGAACCAGGAGGTCACCTATGAACCTATGAATCAGGTTTGATTCCTGATCCCAGGTTGCAGGTTCTATCCCTAGTGTGGGGCGTGCAGAAGGCAGCCGGTCCATGATTCTCTCTCATCATCGATGTTTCTCTCTCTCCCTCTCCCTTTCTCTCTGAAATCCATAAAAATACATTTAAACATAAATACATAAAAATGTGTTTCTCACGATTAGATTTGTGTCTGGTAAATGGCCTCTGTGGCGTGTGCTCTCCGGCCTGCAGCTGCCACGGGCGTTAGGCTCAGCAGACACGCTTCACACGCTGCTCCGGGGGCTGCGTCCGTCACAGATGGCGCCGGAGTCAGGGAGGCTGTGTGTGTCCATCGCGGACGAGCTGCCTCATCACAGAGCCCCGCGAGGCGGGCATTGTGTCCACGGCTCCCCGGCCCTCTCTCACCTCCGACCGCGTCTGCAAACCTGCCAGGGAACGCCAGGCGCTGACACCCTCCTGTCACTGCTTCTGTAGCACATACATCTGTCCACCGGGTCCAGACTGTTTGCTAATGACAGCCCTTCCTGTTCCAGGGACATCCTGGAGCTACGGAGGATGGAACATTTTCTCTAAAGACTAAATAGATACCATGAAGTAGCATGTTGTCATGTGGTGACATGCACCTAATGTTATTGCAAAGTATCTATTTCAGGCAATGGTTTACTTTTAAGCATATAATGAGTCATTTCCTTAAAAAGGGACAACTGAAATCTAGAAAAATGAATTCTGTATGTTTAATCTACCAGAGGAAGTATATAGAATAAGTTAGGAATGCTTAAAAATTCAAAACAGAAAAGTGATCATTAATATAAGAACTTACTAATGTTAATGAGGACCTTTACATAAAAGCGATATTTGAGAACCTGAGAGAAGCCTATAAAACATGGTATTTAATGTGCTTGTCTTTGGGGTTCAGAATCAGAGTTCCTTGTAGATAGATAACAAAGGCAGTTTTTGACGCAATCACTTTTCAATGTCATTAAGTCATTCTTCCCAACATATTGATAAGCTTAAGTGTTTTCTGACTCTGTCCTCTGTCAGTATACGTATAAGAAGATAACAGAAGTACTATTAACAAACAAAAGAGGGATTATCGCCTTCACCATATGAACGCTGCTGTACATTATGAGACTGTAAGATTCAAAATGTTAAAGACTGGGTATCCTGTTTCCAGCTGGGCCAGTTTTTGAGATTCAAAATTTCGTGATTTAAAAGGACACGTTAGAACGAGCTGAGCCTAAGCCCCTGAAGGAAATCGATGAGACGAAGCCCCCGGTGCTAGTGTGGAAGTTGGCAGTGTGTTGCCCACCTTCAACCGGTTTAGCTTCAACGTTATCTCCCTCTTCCCAGGACACAGTGTCTGGGCCAATCCGTGTGACCTTGCGTGTTGAATGCTAATTTCCCCCGGGTGGGCCTGCCTCTTAGCCACACACATTCAGCCTTTACAGGCTGAGGGTCACATACGTCACCGTTTATCTCTACATTTTAAGCTCCATGAGAACCACTTCCCTGTAAGCACAAGGAGTATGAGGATAACTGCTCCTCAGATAACGCTGAGCGGCACCCCTCTGTGCGGGCTGCACGGAGAGCCCCCTGAGCATCACTCCGCTGGGGAACGAGGCCGCGGGGACGCTCACCCTAACGCTCCCCTCCCCATCCAGGGTGACTTGGTGGCGAGTTAGCTCCTGACCTTCCACCTGCCCCGTGACAGCTGACAGTCCCACAGCCAGGACAGCTATCGATGGGGAGAAGCAGGCACTTGAGGCAGGAACCCCTCTGCGTGGGGAACCCCTGTGCTATGGAAACCGTAGCTGCAGTGATGGTGATCACCCCCCCTCCATTTGGGTGAAGCTTCCGGGAGTAAGTGGGGGGCCGCGTCGGCGGCAATGCCCACGTTGCTGTCCATCTCAGACTCCGTGTGCCTGACTACTTCACACGTGATGGGACGTCCCCACATTTCCTAAGATGCAAACCAGCCTCACCCGCCTCACCTCCTGCGTGTTATCCCAGGCACAATGCCTTGTTCACGTGTGTTACACACGGCTCTGTGGCTTGGAGGGATGAAACGCGGGTTGCTATGTTGTCCCAACTCCTCTTCAGCTCTGACCTGACGGACGGCATTGGCCACGGTCCAGGCGAAGAACTGCTTCCTGAAGGATCCAGACTCATCGCCCACAGGTGGGTGGGTGCTTGTTCTCAACCCGACACCATCGCCACAGTCACGTCACTGCAGACCCAGCACACATCCATTCTGGTGAAGGCACCTCTATCTCCACTTCACCCGGAGCTCCTGGGGGCAGGAGGGTCTATATCTATCTGACCTACTAGCTTTCTGCAGCCCCGGCGTTGGCTGAGCGTCCGAGGTGGCAAACCCTGCACCTTCCCGCATCACACACCAGCTCCTGCGCCCCCCGTACAGGAGGAACTCGTCAGCAAGCCACGTCTTCACAGGCCACACCTGAGGCATATTAATTCCTGCGTGAACATTTTTATCGTTTTAGTTCCATTTATCTCAAAACATCCCTTTTATATTCAGACTTAAGATGAAGTGTGCGTTGTGTAAACACCCCAGTGCTCACTGAGGTGAGGAGGGAATCGGTGCTGCCCGAGCTGTCCTGGGAACCCGTGACAGCAGAAGGCATCCCCTCCCTCACTGGCCCACGTGAGTGACACGGAATAGGAAGGCAGAAGCTAAGCACCGTGGCTCATACCACGGATTCTCTTGCAAGTGAAGAGGATTCCTTCAGCCGAATTTCCCAACTCCTGCTTTGCCGAGTTTTTCTCTAACAGCACCTTTTGGGTGAAGAGCTTGACTTTTCAAGAATGATGATGGGCCTGCAGATACGAAACTGGACTCATGTCTCAAGAGAAGCTGTTCCTCTTTTACTTGGATCACGTGGAAGACCAACACGGTACTTCCCAAGATCGCCACCCAGTAACACTCCTACCTTTTTTTAATGATTCTATCTTCATGCAGTTTCACTGAAGACCAATCGGCGCTAAATCAATAAAAATGCACATGATCACCCTGGCCGGTTGCTCAGTGGTTAGAGCGTTGACCTGCAGATGGAGGGGTCCCGGGTTCGCTTCTGGTCAAGGGCACGTGCCTTGGTTGCAGGTTCCCTGGCCGTGGTGGGGGCTCTTGAGGGAGGCAACCAGTTGATGTGTCTCTCTCAGGTCTATGTTTCTTCCTCTTTCCCCTCCTCCCTCCCTTCTACTCTCTCTAAAAATCATTGGAAAAAATATCCTCAGGTGAAGATTAAAGTAATGAATGCACATTGCCAGATGATTAGAGATTATAATCTACATTTGAAATATGTGTCAGTTACTATAAAGAAGTTTAGAGAAATGAGATACTCTAGAAATATGACAGGCAGTGGCGGAGAGCATTTTGTATAAAATGTGAGAGGAGCCCTAGCCGGTTTGGCTCAGTGGATAAAGCGTTGGCCTGCGGACTGAAGAGCCCCGGGTTCGATGCTGGTCAAGGGCATGTACCTCAGTTGTAGGCTTGATCCTGGGCCCTGGGCGGGGTGTGTGCGGGAGGCAACCAATCGATGTGTTTATCTGCTTCTCTCTCGGTCTTTCCCGCTCTCTTCCACTCTCTCTAAAAATCAATGGAAAAATTCCTGGGGGAGGATTAACCAATAAAATAAAATGTGAGAAGACCGGGTAGAACATATATCAGTAACATGACAGGAAGACCGTGGCTCTTCCTCGTTTTACGTCTCCTGCCAGCTGGTGGAAAAGTGTCCTTGAATTCCTCGAACCTCTAGTCTGTATTCTCTCTGCTGAGATCTGGCCGGAGGGGCTCAGTGGCAGCCACACAGAATGTACAATCAGATCCGACCTTTCTCCTCGGCTCCTCTGACCCCCTTCAGCCAGTACCTCCTCACAGCAACAACACAAGCATGTGTGCCATTTTCTGTGAATTAAAATTGGCCATGTACCATGGTGACTTCTTTGTGGATCTCTTTATCCTATATAATAAAAGGCTAATATGCAAATTGTCCCCTTGGGTGTTTGACCGACTGGGAGTTTGACCGCTCGCTATGACGTGTGCTGACCACCAGGGGGTGGCACAGAACAACGGAAGGCCCCAGCCGGCAGCTGGCAGCCCGGGGAAGGGAGGCCCCGGCTGGCAGCTGCTAGGGACCCTATCCGTGCACGAATTTTGTGCACTGGGCCTCTAGTCTATATAATAAAAGGCTAATATGCAAATCGACCGAGCGGTGGAACAACCGGTCACTATGACGCGCACTGACCACCAGGGGGCAGACACTCAATGCAGGAGCTGACCCTGGTGCTTAGTGAGCTCCCACAGTGGGAGCACCGTCCAGCCAGAAGTGCTTACGGCTGGCGAGTGCAGTGGGGGTGGAAGGAGCCTCTCCCGCCCCCGCGGCAGCGCTAAGGATGTCTGACTGAGCCTCCAGGGAGAAAGCCGTCAGTCGGACATCCCCCAAGGGCTCCCAGACTGCGAGAGGGTGCAGGCTGGGCTGAGGCCCATCCCCCCCCACCCCCACCCCGTGAGTGCACGAATCTTGTGCACCGGGCCTCTAGTTACATATAACTATAGAAAACACATTTTTCCAACATAAATGTTATAGTCATTTTTTTCATTTAGCTTGATGATTATGTTTCCTTTAAATTTTATCATTTAGAAAACCTGATTCTAGAAGGCATCTTGATGATTGAAATTCAAACCCATTTAAAATTTAAAAATATTCAAAATATGCTGACTGAGTCATGTCAGCATTTTAAAATTTTAATAATCATTGCTATTTATTTATTTTAAACTCACTAATAAAGAAATAGTGACTTTAAATGCATTTAAATGGCTCATTTTGAAAAAGAATATGAATAGTAATGGCTGCTTTTTCTTCTTCCAACTTCCTATTGAAGTAAAAACTAAGGAAAACACAATGAAACCCGAGCAGGAGGTACATCCCACAGGACTGACAGAGGGCGTTAGGCCAGAACTGACAGTGGCTTTACAGCAGTCAAAGCGGACGTAGCAGAGCTTCACCAGGGCTGACAAATTGTGGATTCACATCGCGGAAAAGAAAGCCTGGAAAAGGTAGTGCAGTCTTGTGCCTTTGTGGCCTGCCCTCTGACTCAGCGGATTGGGACTGGCATGAGCAGCTGCCCCACCCTCCCTCTGTTCCCAGTCATGGCGACGGCCATGGCGTCTTCACCATCCCCACCCTCACACGTTCAGGTCAGAGATGGCAGACACCGAGGATTCTGCTAATTCTGAAGGCACATGATTCTCTGTGTGTAAGGGGATGGGGCACAAAACGTTCATCCCTTCAGCAGAAAGTCAGGAGACTATGATCAGAGCAATAATGACATAGCATCATTCCATTAAATAATGCTGTCATTGCCCTCAGTCGATAGATACACGTGTCAAAGATCGGACTGAACACATATGTTTCCCATGCCCATGCTGTGAACTTGAGTGAGGGTAAGTGAGATTGCTGGGATGGGAGTTCCTAATTTCCGGGGTACAGTCTGAAACACAACAGGACTAGACACAATTAAACTCACAGTAATGAGGGCTCATAGGGCTGACTCTGTGCCAAGCCTTGTTCTGGATTCTACTTTTTCCTTTTTTGTAAACAGTTTTATTGAAATCTCATGTATGTGCCCCACAGTTCACTCATGTAAAGCGTACAATTCAGTGATTTGGGTTATATTCAGAATTGTGTAACCATCACCACAGTTCATTTTAGAATGTTTCCATCATCCCAAAAAGAAACCCTCAACCCTTTAGCTATAACCCCACCCCCAGTCCCATAATGTCCTCCAGCTGAAGTCTACCACTAGTCTACTTCCTTTTTTATTTAAAAAAATACTATATATTTAAAGTGTGCAACAAGATGGCTTCATGGACACAGTGGCATCATTACTGCGGTCAGACAGTCACACTGACACAGCATCTCCTCACAGGGGACCACTTTCAATGCGTCGAGAGCACGTGAAATCTACTCCCTCAGCCCATTCCCAGTGTTCCGTGCAGTCCTGCCAGCTGTAGTCATCACATTCACGTTGGATCGCGAGGCTTGATCACCCCATGTAACTGAACTTGTGTTCCCTTTAACCTCGTCTCCCCACCTCCTGCCCCTGAGAGCCACTGTTCTACTTTCTGCTTCTCTGTATTTGACCTTTTTAAAGATTTCACACAAAAGTGATATCATGAAACTTTATTCTCTTCTTGTCTGGCTCGTTTCACTTAACGCAATACCCTCGAGATCCACATTGGTGCAAATGACGGTTTCTCTCTTTTTCGTGCTTAAATAAGACATTTTATTGTGCATATGTGTGTCTTCCTTTGGCATCCTGTTCTTATTCCCTTTGGATACATGAGCAGAGGTGGGGCTGTTGGACCATAAAGTAGTTCTATGTGTAAGTGTTTAAGTAGCCGCCATGCACTGTTCCACAGTGGCTAGACAGGCTGCTCTCCCACCAGCACTGCAGAAGGCTCTGCTTGTGTCTCCGTCCTGGCCAATCCTTGTTCTTTCTTGTCTTCTCGATGATAGACATTCTAACGGTGGGAAGCGGTCCCTCTTTGTGGTTTTGACTTGCCTTTTCCTGATGATTACAGATGGTGAACATCTTTTCATGTACCTATTAGCCATTTGTATTCTTCTTAGGAAAAATGCCTATTCAGGTCCTTTGCTAGATTCTTTATAATATACTAGTAGCCCTGTGCATGAATCTGTGCACCAGTAGCTTGCCAGTAGCTCACTGCTATCCTCTAATAGCTCTCTGTCCGCTGCCCCGCCCTCTTGTAGCTCCCCCACCCCCTGGACTCCCCTCATAGTTTTCTGCTCTGCCCCCTCCTATAGCTCTCTGCCGCCCACTTGTAGCTCGCTCCCTCACCCTCCTGCTGATCTGTGATCTGGTCGTTACGCGGTCGGTCGTTATGCTTCACGGCGTAATGACCATTTGCATATTACATCTTTATTATATAGGATTATTATAATTATTATTTTATATATCTGCGTCTTGCTTCTTCTAAGATAGCTATTGCAAGTTTAAAATCCTTGGCATGTAAAATTTTGTTTATATAAAGAGACTATATGTATATAAATAATTTATATTCTAGCATATTCTTATGTTATATACATATATATGTATATATATATGTCTTTATTGATTTCAGAGAGGAAGGGATAGGGAGAGAGAGATAGAAACATCAATGAGAGAGGAACATCGATCAGCTGCCTCCTTCACGCCCCACACTGGGGATCAAGCCTGCAACCCATGCCCTGAGAGGAAACCAAACCGTGACCGCCTGGTTCATAGGTCGAGGCTCAGCCACTGAGCCACGCTGGCCGGGCCTTTGCTAGACTCTGTACAAGAATACTCTCATTAGGTCTCCCTAACCGCTGTGTGAGAAGCAGTCATGACCCCATGTCACAGTCAGAAAGGAAGACGGGCAAGTGTGAGTGACATGCCGAGTGTGAAGCCTGTGCCCCGACTCTGTGACACCATCGAGCCAAAGGCCACCTCTGCCCTGGAGTCTGGGACAGAACCGACTCGGACTCTTGTGGGGACTCTCTTTGGGCTGAGCCATCGGATTGCCTCCCTTCAGAACTCCTCTGAAACAGCCAGTCCGCCTCCCTATGTTGACGGGCTGTAAGGCAGTTGGATGGCCACAGGCCGCTATAGAGAAATAAGAACCAGGAGGGAGCATGAGAAGAGCAATAGCAATGAGATAAAAGACGAAAGAGGCAGGGAAGAGCAAGTGAAGCTGGGTCTACTGCCAACCTCGTGGCTGCACTTACCTGACACCAGTTGGCATTCCAGCCCCAGCTTTGTGTCTGCAACCTCTCTAACCATATTCCATTTTAGCTAGATGTAGGAGATTTTTAAAATATAATAGTTACTAGAGGCCCGGTGCACGAGATTCGTACACTCAGGGGTGGGGGATCCCTCAGCCCGGCCTGCACCCTCTCACAGTTGGGGAGCCATTGGGGGATGTCCGACTGATGGCTTAGGCCTGCTTCCCTGTGGGACATCCTTAGCGCTGCAGTGGAGGCAAGAGAGGCTCCCACCACCACCACTGCACTCGCCAGCCATGAGCCCCACTCCTGTGGGAGCGCACTGACCACCAGGGGGAAGCTCCTGTGTTGAGTACCTGCCCCCTGGTGGTCTGTGTGCGTCATAGTGACCAATCGTGCCACCTTTCAGTTGATTTGCATATTACCCTTTTATTATATAGTATATGAAAAGGTGAACCCAGTTCGGCTGGTGTGGCTCTGTGGTTGAGCGTTGACCCATGAACCAGGAGTTCATAGTTCCATTCCTGGTCAGGGTTGCCGGCTCAATCCCCATTAGGGGGCATGCAGGAGGCATCCAGTCGATGGTCCTCTCTCATCATTGATGTTTCTATTTCTCTCTTCCTCTCCCTGAAATCAATACGCACATATTTTTTAAAAAATTGAACCAAAAGATAATGCTTGTTATTATTTTGAGATGGGACTTGTTAATTTTTTACTGCATATTTCTTGTTTATTTTTTACTGCATCTTCCAAAATTCTACTTCTCTAGTGAAGTTAATTAAGCACTAGATTAAACAAAGGAGATTTTAACTACTTTAGCTGATAAGTACATTCAATTATATGTTAAAAGTAAGGATTTACAAAACCTAGTTGACAGTGATAGAGAAATTCTGAGCCCCCAACTGAAGTCTCTATGACACTAGCTTTGCGGAAACGTTCAAGCATTTCTTCTGATCTTTGTAGTGCATGTTTGTTAAGAGACACTTTATAAGGATAATTTGTGTGTGTGTACCCACATATACATACATATGTATATTCAGCTTTGATTGCAGACATATCATTTTATGAGATACTTTTTTATAAAATGAGAAGTCAAAAATGCATAAAAGCAATGCAAAAAGATGGTACTCTAATGTCAGTGGATGATCAGAGAATTTAATGAATGGGTAGTTTTATGTCTCTATGTATCTAAATATGAACCAAAGGATATCCAGTAAATGTCAAGTGCAACACAGTAGACTTAATGAAATGTTCCATTTTTATAGTCTTCATTTATAACTATTAAAAATCAAAGATAATTTTTCAAATATTAATTCAGACTTCCCATAATGCAATGATCAGCCAAAATATTGTCATTAAAAGTAGAATATCTGATTATAAGTTTTACCCTTTCTAAATTAGTAGAGAACACATATTTATTATATTAGTGAGAGAAATGTAATGCTTAGTATTACTATCATATGTAATTTCAGGACAGAACCGTTATCTATTCCATTTGCCAAGATTTCATGACTTAGCATTTCCACAATCAAAATCTTTTTTATTAAATTTATGGGGGTGACATTGATTGGCCAAACCATTGAGTGTCAAGTGTACAGCTCAACAACACATAATGTGCCCACTGCCCCAAGCAAAGTCTCTTTCCGTCCCTACTCCCCCCCACCCCCGCCTTTGCCCACCTCCCCCTACCCCACCCCCTTCCCTCTGGCCATCACCACACTGTCGTATGTATGTATTTCGGTTAATCTCTTCACCTTCTCCCATCCAGTTCCCCCACCCTCCCCTCTGACAGCGGTCAGTCTGTTCCATGCTAAAGGCAGATCGCAATGAACTGGCTTCAGGGCCATTCAGAAAGGGCGTCCGGTGCGTTCCCGTAGAATTCCAGCTACATGTTGCCATCACTGGCTGTCAGTCCCAATAAAGTGGAATAAAATGCCTGTTTTCTTCTTTTATTCACCCAAATGTATCTACTTTATGTGAATATTTCTTACATGGGGCAAATATTTTCAAATTTGACCTCGTTTTGAAAATTTTATTTTATATCCTGAATCTTGCTTCTTTGTAAATAGCTGTTGCAAGTTTAAAATCCCCTACATATAAAATTTTCTCGAAAAGAAAGAACTTATAGGCATTCTTCTGCATGCTCTTCTCCATTCCCAGTTTCAAAGCCAGACACTCCCTTTTAGTTCACCTTCCACTTGTTCGTGGAAATATGACGCAGGAGAACTGGCTCCGATCGTCCTTGATATACATTATGGCAAAGTCAGCAGTTTTGTCCACATGAGCCAATTAACTTCGCACGGGGAAGCGCCTGTGGTTGTTTTTGTTTGTTTTTTTGCCTCGGAGTAAAGCTCTATTCGTATGGACTTATTGAAAGAAATCACATGCCATTCGATGCCAAGTGCAAACGACTCACACCCCGCCTCTGAGTTCCCGAGAGGCCCTGCGTTTCCCAAGTCCAGCCCACGTTCACCCCGCGGTGAGGGCTCCCCGCGGGGAACTGAAGGGACAGAGCCCGCCTAGGAGCCCTGGGCTCTCCGGCCCCTGGGCTGTGAGAACTGTTAGTGATCGAGCCCCTTTGAAGTCCTAACTGTTCTTTTCTTCCCAGAGTGAAAAAGCGTTTCTCCTGCTTCTGGAAGGAAACATGTTAGTTTCACGTAGAAGACAGCACAGACGGTATGGCCACATAAAACACCTTTAGAACCCAGTGACTTTATTTGAGAACAACCATTGATAATAAATTGTTTACTCATTTGTGCAAAATGCATTGCCTGGCCCTGTCCCCTGTACAGAGGTGGAGAGATTGATCTCCCGGGGAATGTTCCGGAAAGATCTGCCTTTCCCGAGGAGGACGTTCTGCCCGCAGACGTGTCCGGACTTTGTGTTCACATGTTCACGCTCCCTTGGTCTCTAGTCCCCTCGACTGCTCTGCAGATTTCCGACTTGCCGGTGTCCACAGTCACAGGAGCTGGTTTATTAAAATGAACATCTCTCTCTCTCTTTCTCTCTCTCTCTCTCTCTCTCCCTCACTCCCTCCCTCCCTCCCTCCCTCTCTCTCTCCATACATATATGTACACACACATTCCATTCTGTTTTCTGGAGAACCCTAATACGTACATATGTGTTTTCACAGAATCAAATCAAAATCTTCAGAAGATCTCAGTATAAGTTAGTGCAGACCTAGTGAGCTATGGAAAGGGAGCTTCGCCTGTAACACGTGTCTGCTTTAGAAGAAGGCATTTCTAGCTCTTTCATTCTTGTAGCCAAACCAGAACGCCCCGCGCGGTGGTTGTAATTCATACCGTTGTTTAGCGGAGTTTTCTCAATTCCGTCTTCCCGCGCCTCCTCCGTGTACGCAGCTCATGGCACCTCTGGCTTCACACTTCGCTCCCAGGCGCCTGTGACTCACTCTGCTTTCCTTCCAGCGAGTGTCTGTTGACTTCAGCAAGAGCCACCCCATTTCATTGTCCTTGAAGTTATTATTCCCCTCCTGTCTCTAAAACACCCAACATATCCCACCGCCTAGATCTCACCTTACGATTGGGGCGCCTAGTACAGTGGTCGGCAAACTCATTAGTCAGCAGAGCCAAATATCAACAGGACAACGATGGAAATTTCTTTTGAGAGCCAAATTTTTTAAACTTAAACTTCTTCTAATGCCACTTCTTCAAAATAGACTTGCCCAGGCCATGGTATTTTGTGGAAGAGCCACACTCAAGGGGCCAAAGAGCCGCATTGTGGCTTGCGAGCCGCAGTTTGCTGACCACGGGCCTAGTAGGTCTGCAGGTGAATATGTTAGGTAGGCACCTGCACAGGTGAGTCTGCTGGTGTGGGTAGAAATAAGACTCTCCAGGGCAGCTTATCTCCTCTTCCTAAATCCACTTTATTTTCTCCGCTCCGGCAAAGTTGAAGTTCCACACACACATACACAGTATGGCTACAGCCATGTCCAGGGTTACAAGGTAGACGTGAGGTGAGAGAGCATAAGCAGCGCAGAGGCCTGTGGGGACAAAGGGTGTAGGCACAGCCCGCTATGAGAGAACTAAGCAGAGAAGATGCATTCACACTCCTATGCAGAGAAGCAGCTGAAACTCCGTGGGCCCTGCCGGCGGCCTGTCCATCGCCTGCCGGCGGTACAGACAGACCCAGGCCGGCAGCGTCATGGCATTGGGAATGACCTCAGGCCCGGAATCGGAGACCCTGTCATTAGGCAGCTGGTGTCAGCGCGAAATAGATTCCAGCAGAATCATGTGGGTTTGAGAGAAAGACTATTCAGAGCATTTCATGTGGGAATGACAAGGCCAACGAAATGACTGTCACAGTAACAGAACCACTCTCAGTGGAATGTCTGGCTTACACACATTCCACCTACACCAATTATTAGGGGGATTTATTTCATAACTGGAGAGAGAGTAGATTGAGATCACTCAAGCCTGTCTATGAAATAATGATTTTACCAATGTTTCACATATTATTATAAAGGTGTTATACTCAACACCAATTGAAGAATAAATACTACAGTCTTTAAATTTGAGGTCAAGTTGCTTGAATATTCCCCCTCCTCCCCTCCCCTTCCTCTTCCTCCTCCTCCTCCTCTTCCTCTTCCTCCTTCTCCTCCTCCTCCTCCTTCTCCTTCTCCTTCTCCTCCTCCTCCTCCTCCTCCTCCTCCTCCTCCTCCTCCTCCTCCTTCTTCTTTAGGTGGATGGAAAGGAAATAGCATTTTGTTTTGGAGAAATAACAGTTTTCCTACTGCTCTTCTAGGTTCTTGGCTAAGATTCCTCTCCTTCCCCCCAGCCCTGGGACAAAAGCCATTGACAGGAGAAGAACAAACAGAAGTTTCATAACATGTGCAGCTCCTCTGTATACAGGAGTCGTGTCTAGGAAAACTGAGTATCTCCCTGAAATGGCCCGCGTCACCCCCTCAGCAACATCTCCAGCTGCAGGCAGATGTGGGGGAGGTAGGGACCAGGTTGCGGGAGGTCACAGGCAGAGCCCAGCACACGGAGCCTGCCTCTCCCTGGGTCCAGTTCTAAAGGTTCCGTCACCCTCCCCTTCCGGGCGCTGAGTGGGAGACATCTCACCAATAGAGACTTTTCTTCTAAACATACATTTTTCTTACCAAAGGGCGACTTCCGCTGGCTTTCAGAGCGTTTCCTGAGTCTGCAGATCTTACAAATGTCATCTCAAGACCGTTCTCCTGCAAAAAGGCATGTCCTGAAGGGACGGAGTCTGCCCCTTCCAGCTGCACAGTCCTGGTGCTTCCGAGGAAGGCAGCAGCGCCCTCTAGGGTTTCCCCGTGGAAAGTCCGACTGCACGTGAATGCCTCCTGAGGTTGCTGTCAAACATTCCTGCCCTAAGCACCAGGGCGGGGCAGGCACACTCCCAACTCCCCGGCTGGGAACCAAGCAGCTGGACGGAGGTTTAATGAGGCCAGGTTTTCTGAGACGCAAAAGTCACAAATAGCTCTGACTTTTGAAATATTAGAATTAGATATTGGCCCAGCTGGCAAGGCTCAGTGGTTGAGCATCCACCTATGAACCAGGAGGTCACAGTTCAATTCCCGGTCAGGGCACATGTCTGGGTTGTGGGCTCGATCTCCGGTGTGGGGTGTGCAGGGGGCAGCCAATCAGTGATTCTCTCTCATCATCGATGTTTCTCTCTCTCTCTCTCTCTCTCTCTCTCCCTTCCTCTCTGAAATCAATAAGAACATTTAAAAAAAAAGAATTAGATATTGAACTCTGTTCTCATTTCAAGTACTAAGGTCTCATGTAACATTTATGAACATATATCAATATACTAATCAATATCCTTAATCTACACCACTCTCCCTGGAAGTCCTCCTCTGTGTTTGATAAGCTCACGATTAGTTTATATTAGTCAAAATGGTGTTCTCAGTTCTTAGCAATCCATACGATACTTTTAAAGGCAAGTTTTAATCTAGTTTAATTTCACGGAAATGTTAGTCCTGATGGGAGGACTGCCCGTGTACACACCGGATGCTGGCTGGTGGAAGGGACTCCGGACGAGAGCAGGGAAATACTATCCGGCCCTTCACTGGCTGCCTGCTTTTCGGGGAAAAAAGAGAAAAATCTGTGCTTCTTGTTTCATTGTTTACTTCAATAAACTGCAAATACTCATCAAAATGCTACCATAGCTTCTTCCAAAGCTTGTATACCCTGACACAATCCTTTAATGATTAATTTCCCTAAAAAACAGCACCAACATGACAATTTCATGCTAAAGAGTAAGTCATTCTGTGTTTGACTCATTGGCGACTTTTCTTTTCTGTAAAATACGTTTGGCATTTGTACTTGTTTATGGAGAATAACCATGAAAAAAAAAGGAAATTAACTGGGGAAGTGGGTACAGGTTTCTTGTGGATCAGAAAAAAGACCAGATAAAATGAGTTGGTGTCAGGTGCATACCAGTGGGTGGCATTGGTGCTGATTTTGAGGTGATTGGGGAGAAATTCGATGAGATGTCATTTCGGGCGGAAAGTTGGGCCCTGCTCCTGACTCCGTGGCCTCTGGCTCCGGGCAGGCCCCGCGGACCCGCCATCTGTCAAAGGCCACGCTCCTCGGCTGGAGCGCGATGTGTGAACAGATGGAGCGGCCTGTCTGCCGATGAAATTAACAACACATCGCTGTGCATATTAGTTTGCTCTAGTTTTCATAATTTTTCCCGGCGGCATTTAAAACCCAAATTACGTGTGTTGTCTGAGAGAGAGAGAGAGAGAGAGAGAGAGAGAGAGAGAGAGACTGACTAGGAAAATGCTGAACTCAAAATAACTTGGCTGGAATCCTGGCCAACGTGAAAGGTTTTGAAACACTAGTTGATGTGTAAAGGGTGCTCTTTAAAACGCGGCCTGAGTCACACACAGCTGACCATGTGGAAGTGCAGCCCATCACGCGTGTGTGGAAGTGCAGCCCATCACGTGTGTGTGGAAGTGCAGCCCATCATGTGTGTGTGGAAGTGCAGCCCATCACACGTGTGTGAAAGTGCAGCCCATCATGTGTGTGTGGAAGTGCAGCCCATCACACGTGTGTGAAAGTGCAGCCCATCACGCGTGTGTGGAAGTGCAGCCCATCATGTGTGTGTGGAAGTGCAGCCCATAACACGTGTGTGGAAGTGCAGCCCATAACACGTGTGTGAAAGTACAGCCCATAACACGTGTGTGGAAGTGCAGCCCATCATGTGTGTGTGGCAGACCTGGCTGCCGTCTCCCAGGACCCGCCGTCCTCTGCTGGGATGACCGCGTGTCCCGGCCGCTGGCGTCGGTGAAGGCGGCGTGACTCCCTGAACGCTCAGGCCAGGTGAGCCTTTGCCTGGAGCTCAGGTGACCAGGTCAGAGGCATTTTCCTCGTTTCTCTCCCCGGATGCCCTGGATGCAGGGGGCAGGCTGGAGCTGGGAGAGCCACAGGCAGGGGCTGGGGAGATGGAGTGGAGGCCGTGACCCTCAGACAGCCTGGTGGAGCCGAGACCGTGTTGGGTCTTCCCACACCTCCGACCCCAACCTCATTCAGCAAATTGAAGAAGGAAGCCTCCTTTTTGTATTAAAAAACTGATATTTGGGGACTATTTGTTAAAATAGGTTTTACACACTTAGGTTTTAGGAATAAGTGGAGAATTGATGTGGAATGGGTATTTTGGGGTCATTTTTGAGACTATAATATGATTTATTGTTTAAACTGCAGTTGTGATTAATTTTTTTCTATCATTGAATAACTTTTGATACTACAAGGTGTACCAGTTAATGTGGATTTTGTAATCAAAGAAGACATGATAATTTCAAGAGAAACATCAAAGGTTCTTTATTCAAAGTAATGTCCATCGCTGTCTACACATTTCCCCCATCTTTGAGGTAAGTTGTGGATACCATCCCAATAGAACTTTTCTTGTTTTGAGGCAAACCATTCAGAGACCCAATTTTCCACTTCTTCATACATTTTGAAGTGCTGCTCAGAAAGTGCGTGTGCCATCAATCAGAACAAGTGGTTATCTGAAGGAGCAAGGTCTGGTGAATATGGCGGGTGGGTTAATACTTCCCAGACAAGATCTTTCAACGTGTCTTTAACTGGTTTTGAAGTGTGTGATGGTGCGTCATCATGAAGCAAAACTACTTTGCTGTGCCTTCTGGTCCATTCTGGTCGTTTTATGATCAAAGCATGGTTCAAATTGATTATTTGTTGTCGGTAGTGATCAGTATTAACGGTTTCACCTGGTTTTAGAAATTCATAAAACACCACACCTTCCTTTAAGTATAAACCTTTAGGAAG
This sequence comes from Cnephaeus nilssonii, assembly GCF_951640355.1. Taxonomy (NCBI): domain Eukaryota; kingdom Metazoa; phylum Chordata; class Mammalia; order Chiroptera; family Vespertilionidae; genus Cnephaeus; species Cnephaeus nilssonii. Next base: position 780,235 of record NC_137081.1, on the reverse strand, counting down.
ATTAAGCATCTTCATCCAATAATGCTTGAATTTGTTGGTCTTCAAACTTTTTCGGTTGACCTGGACGTTCTTTGTCTTTCACATCAAAATCATCACTTTTAAAGCCTTTAAACCAGCGTTCACAAGTATCTTGAGATGGAGCATGTTCACCATAAGCTTCCCGAAGTATACAGTAACTTTCAGCAGCATTTTTCTTCAAAATAAAGTAATGAATTAAAACTTCCTGCAAATGCTCTTCTTTTTTGGCATGAAGTTCAACATTTTTAAGTGTAAAAATATCTATGATGTTAACACCTTCAGCAAATTTGACATATGAAGTTTTGAAGTTTGCTTTCAATACAACAAAATAGCTTACATATCAAATTGTATATATATATATATCAACATATGTGTAATTCCATCTATTGAAAAAAATCCGCATTATTAACTGGTACACCTGGTAGAATATCTCTACTTAATTATGGTGACTTATTTTTAGTCTTTGTGTTAAAAATTTTAAGATATTTCCATATATATTCAATTTTATGACAGATAAAAAGGTACTTTTTGACATTATATTGTAATCCTATATAATAAAGATGTAATATGCAAATGGTTGTTATGTAAAGACCGACAGACAGCGTATCGACTGTATCACGGATCAGCAGGAGGGTGGGGCAGTGAGCTACAAGCAGTTGGTGGAGTGCTACAGGAGGGGGCAGGGCAGCAAGCTATGGGGGGGATCGGGGGATGGGGGTTGGGGGAAGCTACAGGAGGGCAGCAGCGAGCTACTGGCACACAGATTCGTGCGCAGGGCTACAGTATGTTAATAAAGAAATTATATAGCATGCTTCAAAGCTAGAAATCAGCTACTGAGGATGATCATTTATACATTATTTGATTCTATTACAACAGTATATAGTTACAGACAAACTTTATATATAAATTGTTGACAGTATTACAGATGTCTCCCATCCCCCTCTTTACCCCTTAACCCCTCCACAGGCCTTCATCATCCTATTGCCCCAGTCCATGGGCTGTGCATATAAGCATGTAAGTTCTTTGGTTTATCTCTTCTTGTCCCCCCATTTCCATTTCTATTAAAGCATGATAGCCTTTAGGAAAGTATAAAGCATAGTTATCCTAATATATAAAAACCCTGGGTCCGTCACATCTGGAATGACCTGAGGCTCGACCTAACGCCCAGGCTGCATGTGCAGCTGGCTCTGGTGGGTGGGGACTTGTGGCAGCGGGGATGGGGCCGGGGGAGGTAGGGCCTGGATCCCTGTGTGCTGAGGGCCTAGGAGGACCCCACCGACAGAGGTGGCACTGGCCTGGCGACGAGGCGGCTGTGGTGGTAGCAGCCCCCTCTCAGCCGGCTGTTCTCGCTCTTGCCCTCACTGCTGGCTGATCCCGGGTGCAGCCTCCTGGGCCCAGACAGTGCATGATCGCAGGGACAGCCACTGTGGCTGGCCAGATTGTCATGGAGGGCAGTTAGGGGCGAGATCAGGCCTGCAGGGGAGGGCAGTTAGGTGTGATCAGGCAGGCAGAAGCAGTTAGGGGTGATCAGGCCAGCAGGGGAGGGCCGTTGGGGACGAGATCAGGCCAGTAGGGGAGGACAGTTGGGGTGAAGTCAGGCTGGCAGAGGCAGTTAGGGGTGATCAGGCAGGCAGGCAGAGAGGTTAGGAGAGATCAGGCAGGCAGGCAGAGGCAGTTAGGGGCAATCAGGCAGGCGAGCAGGCAGGTGAGCAGTTAGGAGTCAGTGGTCCCAGATTGCGAGAGGGATATCCGACTGCTGGTTTAGGCCCAATCCCACACTTTAGGCAGTCAGACATCCCCCAAGGGGTCCCTGATTAGAGAGGGTGCAGGCTGGGCTGAGGAATCCCCCCCCCCTTGTATGAATTTCATGCACCGGGCCACTAGTATGAATAATAAACATTAACTTCTTATTTGTGTCTGGAGTAAACAAACTGGTTGGACCTTTAACACACCAGTGAACATCACCATTTAATTTGTGGTTGATACATAAAATATTGAATTAGGATACATAACAATTTCTCGGAATACATAATATCTAATAACCAAACCTTTATAATGACAGTGAATGCCAAAATGACATATACAGAATCTGGCCAATATTTTTTCATAAGAATTTGTATACCTAGAATGAAGTAAGTTATTTTGCTAGGGATTATATATGTAATATTTTCAGCTGTCTAAAAAAGGCGAGAGCTTAGAGTCAATATGTAAGGAAAATCACATGATTTGCATGAACAGCTCATTACATTAAAAGTTACCATCTTCTGCCAAAACCGGTTTGGCTCAGTGGATAGAGCATTGGTCTGCGGACTGAAAGGTCCCAGGTTCGATTCCAGTCGAGGGCATGTACCTTGGTTGCGGGCACATCCCTGGTAGTGGGTGTGCAGGAGGCAGCTGGTCGATGTTTCTCTCTCATCGATGTTTCTAGCTTTCTATCCCTCTCCCTTCCTCTCTGTAAAAAAGCAATAAAATATATTAAAGAAAAAGTTACCATCTTCTTAGTTATGTAATAACAATAATATCATCTGATGGCTTATAATAAAACCTTTAAATAGGTCCGTTGAGTATTTAATTATTTAATTAACATTATAATTTACAAAGATTTCCTTCATGAAGAAATTTATGACCGCTTTTACACAAATATATATTAATCATAATTTTCTGTAGTAGAAATCAGATATTGTTTAACATTTTTATTTTTTTTAATTAACATTTTAATAATATATTTCTACTACATGACTCAGACGCAGTACACGCCCAGGTGAGAGGGCCGGTCTGGGTCCTGGTGGTCGCCCCACACCCTTCATGGGTAAGCTTTTGTGAAAGGGACACGTTCTCCAACGTTGGCAATGAATTCCAGGATTCCTTGCCCTGTCTACACGCTAAGACAGGCACTCCTAACAGCTTTGGCCACATGGGATGTGTGCGTTTGAACATGGAGGAGAACCCCCCGGGGGAGCCAGCTCTAACTCGGAGCAGGGGTGAAGTGCACTGTCCAATAGCTCAGAGTGTGTGCACACACGCCCCTTAAAGTCCAGATTGTGGTAAAAGGGTCGCAAAGATGGAACATTTTGACCATCACAGAGACACACTCTCTCTTACGAGACGATGTATAAATCATCTGGTGATATTTCCCTTCCACGACCTCATCGGTGGACGTTGGAGAAACATTCGATCTCACACAACTCCAGGAGAGTATCGTAAAACAAGTTGCCTGGATCCATCGTCAAGTCAGATTCCTCTTCCTCTGAGAATATTATGCATAAATTAATGTAAATCACGGCAGTGAACTCAGGACTGATCATTATTTTCCACGCCACAGTTTATCACTTTATATTTGTCACAACCATGTTTGCTACGCCGTTTTAAACAGCGTGTCTGCTCTTCACAATTAATAAATAACCAGGAGTGGCAAAGTGAGAATTGAATGATTTCTCTAACATCCTCCAGAAATAATGCCCGCCTGACTCTACGCATTTAATTGTGCATCTTGAGATTTCGTGTGCTTCTCTGCATTGACTTTGATGGGTTGCCTTTAAGACAGTCTCTCCCGATCACGGCTGCTGCACTGGAAGTGTGATGGCATTTGACGGTAAACACGCAGGCCCGTCAGCCCCTCCTGCCCCCGCGGCTGCAGGAACGTGGGGGACCTGATAAATCCCGTCTCGGGGCGCAGCTGCTCCCAAACAGCATGGCTGATGAGGGCGAGGCAGGAAGAGGGAGCGACGTCGGCACCTGGGTCGGAGGCGCCCACAGCCCAGGGCTGGATCTGCACCAGGCGCCAGGCGGGCTGTACTGACAAGTGACAGCCACGGTGTGCTCACCGTTAGCAGGCACGCATTCACAATGCGTGCTGATATCAACACCCACATTTCTGCTTTGTTTTTGCCTTTCTCGTTTCTTTATCAGAATTAGAGTTTTCGGGTTATTTTTATTTTATTTATTTTTTATTTAAAAAATATATTCATTGATTTCAGAGAGGAAGGGAGAGGGAAAGAGAAAGATGGAAACATCAATGATGAGAGAGAATCATGGATCGGCTGCCTCCTGCACACCCCACGCTAGGGATCGAGCCTGCAACCCGGGCATGTGCTCTGACCAGGAATTGAGCCATGACCTCCTGGTTCATAGGTCCACGTGCAACTACTGAGCCACGCCGGCCTGGCATTCTGGTTATTATTTTTAAAACACTATTGATAATGTGCAACTATACAGCAAACTAAAGATGATAATACTTTGTTGAACACCAGGAATGGAGTAGATTTCAGGTTTCTCATCGCACAAGAAAGTGGGAATTATGTGAGGTAACATATTGAGTAGCTTGGCTGTAGTAATCATTTCACTATGTATATTAAGACATGTTATACACCTCAATATACACAATTTTTATTTTAAAATATAAAAAAATGAAAAAGAACCAACTAATGATATACTGATATAGAAATAAAAATTAAAAGTTACAATAAAGAAAAAGTAGCTATAAGTTTAGCTTTTATTTCAGTTGAGTGTATATATTTATACAAATTGCATTATATTTTGATGTTTTCCCAATACTATAGGGTAGCATTTGTGATTAATATCTACTAAAGAAAATTCCTGCTAGGTATATTGAAGAACTGTTTTTAAAATATAAGACTATCCTATTTAATATATTTGATATGCAAATTTTATAACCATATAGTTTATTGCACAGCTAGGTTACCAAGATTGTAGTTAAAGTTTATATTTGAAGACTATAAAGTAATCAAGACTAAATAAGAGTTATGAGAATTAGAAGTTTCAAAACAGGGACATGGGTTAGGAGAGAATGAAAGCAATTGTTCAACCCTAGTGAGTCAAAGAAACAGGAATTAATGTCTCAATCCAGTGAGCTGCAGCAAAATTTGCTCTCCGTCTTAAATGCTTGTAAAAGTATAAATTGCTGAAGAATTTAAAGAAAACATTCCATTCATTGAACCCTGCCCCTCACAAAAACTAATGATACATTTTTCAATCAATAATTTAATTTCTATGAAATTTTATGACAGAAATAAAATGGAATCTAATAAAACATGAGAAAGTTATATCAGTGAAAATTTTGTAGCAACAGGGGAAAAGCAAGGTAAAATATGTTTATGTATTTCAAATAAAAATATGTTCATATCACGAGTTAAAACAATGGGTAAAGTAGGCTAGGTTGGTAAAAAAAATACTAACTCCCAGTTATAAGATAAGTAATTCCTGCCCTGGCCGGTTTTGCTCAGTGGCTGGAGCATTGGCCTGTGGACCAAAGGGTCCCAGGTTTGATTCCAGTCAAGGGCACATGCCCTGGTTGCGGGCTTGATCCCCAGTAGAGGGCGTGTAGGAGGCAGCAGATCAATGATGCTCTTTCATCATTGATGTTTCTATCTCTCTCACCCTCTCCCTTCCTCTCTGAAATCAATAAAAAAAAATTTTTTTTTAACGAGATAAGTAAATCCAGGGGGTGTAATGTACAGCTTGGGGACTATCCTATATAATAAAAGGCTAATATGCAAATTGTCCCCTTGACCAGGAGTTAAACCAGGAGTTCGACCAGGGTGCAGGTCCAGCCGGCCAACTGCCTGTGGCCCCTCCCCCCAGCAGGCCCAGCCTGATCGGCCCCGATCGAGGCGGGCCGACCGGACCTCACCTGTGCGTGAATTCGTGCAACGGGCCTCCAGTAGTTAATAATAGTGTATTACATATTTGAAAACTGCTAAAAGAGTGGATCTTAAAAGTTTTCATTGCAAAATAATATTGTAACTGTGGTGGTAGATGTTAACTAGACTTGTTGTGCTGATCACTCTGCAATGCTGTACATGCAAATAGTGAATCAGTATGTTTTACACTGTAAGGAATCTTAACACGTTAAGCGCCAGCCCGTTTTGTCTTCCGGACGGAAAGTGTAGTGTCAGTCACCGGTGACTCACTGGGCACTTAACGTGTTAATGGGCAAATCAGTGAAAAGAAAAATGATCACTATAGAAAAGCATCTGAGAAAATACACTATTTCCATTTATATGACAAAGACAATATGGGATGTATATCTCTTGGATATTAATGTGAAGATGCACATAATGACATTTAAAAGTGTGTTCATGATACTTTATCATATTTGGAAAAACAAATCTGATTTCCAATAATAAGTAGAAACTATGTTAATAAATTTTCATTTACTTTGGTTGATGGATTCTAAATTATATATAAAAATGGAATCAGATCGAGAAGAATTACTCAAAAACAAGTTTGATGTTTGGCAGGTACAAAAATTATGTAATGAAACTTCATTATCCCCTGAAAAGAGCTTATAATTCTGATCTACCTTTTTGTTTTATGTATTTAACTTTTAAATCATTCTCTGAGTACGATAATCCTGACACATTTCAGTTTGTTAAATCTTTGTTTTCTGTGGCTCACTTGTCAGGCATGACTCCTAGTTTTAAACACAATGACTTTATTTCTTTTAGAGGCTTTATCATCAAAGGAAATTCACATACAATCCTCAACTGTGTGTCACGTGAAATCAGGTAACATCCCCAAATCATTAATAAAAGACCATTAAATGACATTAGTTAGTAAAGGGCTAACTAAATTTCAAAGAACATTAAGAGAAGACAAAATACAGTTACCTATGTGATGCTCTATACAATACAATAAATACTGTAAAAGTAAGTATATTAATGAGAAAACAGGTGATGTGAAAAAGAACGAATGAATAGGAAATGTGTACAGATTTTATCTGTAAACCGAAGGCATTGGTTTCTCCACAAGAAAAAATATGTCTATAGCAATAACAGAACAGCACCCATATATAATGTGTAAATTACATTTTAAAAATAAACCACTCCAAAGCAAAGATATATGCCCATTAGTGATGTATAGGTCAGAAATCTAATTATGGTAATCATGTGCCATATGCTAGATTTATTCCATTCCATGTTGAGCAAAAACAGATTTAATGCTCATATTTTACTAGGAGATGAAAGCAGAGCAATTTATTGTTCTTTTTTAGGTCTGCTTTAAGTGGATTTCCAGTCATGGGCAATAAAAGGTACACAGTTTAATATTCCCGAGCACCAAAAATATGCATAATTTGATTCAGGGTAATATGCTACCTTTAAAATGCCAATGTTTATCCAATTACATTAATGTTCAAGCCAGGGAATGCCTCCAAATTATGCACATCCCGTCATCCCATTTTCTTAATCAACATTGATTGCAAAATTCTTGCTAATTGACTCAATTGTGTTATGCCTGTCTCGACTCATCCAAATCAAACAGGGTTCATTAAAATTCGAGTTTCCTGGAATAACATCAGGTTATACATCGATATGATCCGTTTGTTTAGAGTCAAGCTGGATCGAATTGCCATATTTTAGACATGCAAATACGTGAACTTGGTCAACGGGCATAGAGCATTTTAGTGTGGCAAGGTGTTAGCAATGGCATTTTCATTTTATTTATAGTTCTAGTTATTCCTGGGATAAAGCGAGAGGGGGAAAATGCATGTGATCAGACATGGGACCGCGGAGGGAACCCCCTTCATATGGCCATAACTACTAGTTTATTCGCGTTAATAATAGGAGGAGAGCGAAGGGGAGGCCGGACGTGGTCAGCGTGGTCACCTTCACCAGGAAGCTGCGACGTCACGCTCCCCGGAAACCAGTCCCTGAAGGTCACAGGGGAAGGGTCCAACAAGGGGAGATGGGCGCCTGGGCAGTGAAGTCAGGTGACTAGGGGAGGGGCTTCCTGTCAGTCTAGCCTGGGAACATGGGTTGCCTGGGCGTGGACCCTGTGAAAAGCGGGCGGAATCTCGGAAGGTTCAAACCTCCAGACAGAGGTCCCCTCTCTCCTTCTTGTGCTCTCGCTCTCTTGCTCCATGACCCGCACTCGTTCCCGAACACACGCCTGTTCTCTCTCTAGAGCCATGTGGCCTTATGCATTTAGCATGCTCTGAAATGATTTTAGTTTTCTTTCCTCTGAAAAGAAGTTTCTTCTTAATTTTTCTTTACGTGCTGTCATCAAAGTTAACATAGAATCTATACTAATTAAAGGCCAGGTGTCAGACCAGAATGACCGCTCAACCAGTCGCCATGAGGTACATTGACCACCTCTTGGTCCCTTCCCCACGGCCCACGCGAGCAGTGGCGGGCAGGTGGGCAGGGTGGTGAGCGCGGCGAGCAGCGGCAGGCTACCGCGCATGATTTCGTGCGCTGGGCCTCTAGTACTATCTCTATTATTTTCAGGAGTGCAGCATGGTGCTGACACCTTTATATAAATTGCAAGGTGATCGATCACCTGATACATCCAGTACCCACCTGACATCGTACGTAGCTATTACATTATAGACTATACACCCTGGGCTGTACTTTACAACCCCGTGCCAGTTTTTATAATTGGCCATTTGTACATCTTAATCCTTTCCCCCTTTTCACCCATCCCCCCAAAACCCCTCCCATCTGGCAAGCACCAGCTTGTTTTCAGTATCTATGAGTTTGTTTCTGTTTTGTTTGTTCATTTATTTTGTTTTTAGATTTCACATGTAAGTGAAATTATATGCTATTTGTCTTTCTCTGTCTGACGTATCTCACTTAGCATAATACTCTCTGGGTCCATCCATGTTGTCCCAAATGGTAAGATTTCATTCCGAGTGATACTCCCTTGTATACATGCACCCCTTCTTCTTGATCCAGCCGTCCGTCGATGGACACGTAGTTTGCCTCCATATATTGGCTCTTGTAACTAATGCTGCAGTGAACATATAGGTGCATACAGCGTTTCAAATTAGTGTTTTCGATTTCTTCAGATAAATACCCAGAGGTGGAATTGCTGGGTCATATGGTCATTCTGGGTTTAATATTTTGAGGAAACACCACACTTTTTTTCCATAGTGGCCATCCCACCCACTGGGCTGAGGGCTCCCTTTTCTCCACATCTTTCCTAACACGCTGGTTGTTGATTTGTTGTTGATAGCCATTCTGACAGGTGTGAGACATTCTGTCATGGTGGTTTTAATTCCTATTCCCCTGATGATCAGTGACGTAGAACATCTTTTCGTATGTCTGTTGGCCATCTGTGTGTCCTCTTTGGGAAAAATGTCTCTTCAGGCCCTCTGCTGGTGTTTTAATTGGATTATTTAGGTGGTGTTTGTGTGTGTGTGTTTCTGTTTTTTTGTTGTTAAATTGTATGAGTTCCTTACATATTTTGGATATTAACCCCTTATTGGATGTATCATTGGTGAATATGTTCTCCCATTCAGTAGGTTGCCCTTTTATTTCGTTTGTGTTCTTGGTTTACTTTGCTGTAGTTGATGTGATCCACTTGTTAATTTTTTTCTGTTGTTTCCTTTGACCAGGAAGGCATATCCAAAATAACAACAACAGCAACAACAATAATAATAACAATGTCAAAGAGTCTACTGTCTATGTTTTTTTTTCCAGTTTCATGGTTTCAGGTCTTTAATCATCTGAGAATATCTTTATTTCACTATCATCCTGAATGACATTTTTACTCCATAGAGAATTCTAGCTTCAAAGCTCATTTTTGTCACCACTCAGGAAATATTGTGTGCCTCTGTCTCCTGGCCTCCTTGATCTGTGGTGAGGAACGTGCAGTCTTTTAAATAACTGTTCCTCTATTGATAGTGAATTACCTGCTGCCCCCACACCCAGGGCTACCTCCTGCCAACAGTAGGACAGAAAAGAAAAAACAGAGAAAGACGTACTGTTTCTCCATCCCTCCACGAACTGTAATGACCCACGTTCCCACTTCTCAAGCTGCACCAAGACCCTTTCCCTGGAGCTGTTTGGTTTGCTGCTGTTGCTGTTGCTACCTCAGGTGCTCGATCTGAGATTCGGAATTGGGTAAGCTGAGGCAGGAGACACGGCAGGACCCACCACTAGGAGGCGCTCTGACTTGTCCTGTTCGTTCCACTCCGCCTGCTGCTGCTCCCCTCTCAGGGGCTCAAGCAGCTGTGAGTGCACTCCGCCCAGGTTGCAGGGCGCTCTGTGGAAAGGAAAGAGGAAAGCATCTCCCATCTTACCCCAAGCTGGAGACTCCCACTTACATATTTTCCATATACTGCTTTTCAAATAACAAATGTGTCATTTCTAGAACTGTAGAAATCAGCACAGAAAGCTTTGGTATTTCAACCAGACAAATGCTGGAGGTGCGGATATATGTGAAATTGGCAAGAATTTAGCAACTACAGAATGTTGGTGTGTGTTTTTCACATCACATCTAGGCATAAAATGAAACATTGATTTCCCCATATGTTAATGGTATTTACATGCAAACATTTTATTATGTTCTACTGGCATTGGGGCAATATGAATAGGTACGAAGACACACTTTTATGCCAGTCTTTAAGATGAAGATTTTAAAGGTTGATCTGCTAGAAAATACCTTCTATAAACTACAAATTATCCTATCTAATAAAGAGGGAATATGCTAATTGACCCTCACACCACCACAAAGATGGAGGCGCCCACAGCCATTAAGGAGAGAATATGCTAATTGACTGCCATGCCCTCAAAGATGGTGGTGCCCACAGCCACAAGATAGATGGCTGGCTGGGGATGGCAGTTGTGGGCGATCAGGCCAGAAGGGGAGGGCAGTTAGGAGTGACCAGGCCAGCAGGGGAGGGCAGTTGGTGGGGACCAGGCCTTCAGGGGAGGGTAGTTAGGAGCGACCAGGCCTTCAGGGGAGGGCAGTTAGGGGCAAACAGGTTAGCAGGGGAGCAGTTAGGCGTTGATCAAGCTGGCAGGGGAGTGGTTAGGGGGTGATGAGGCTGGCAGGCAGAAGCAGTTATGAGCAATCAGGCAGGCAGGTAGGCGAGCGGTTGGGAGCCAGCAGTCCCAGATTGTGAGAGGGATGTCCCAGATTGGAGAGGGTGCAGGTTGGGCTGAGGGACACCCTCCCCCTAGTGCACGAATTTCATGCACTGGGCCTCTAGTCCTATATAATAAAAGGGTAATATGCAGGTAGACGAACGGCAGAACAACCAATCAAAGTGTAATATGCTAATGATATGCTAAGACTGCTCAACTGCTCGCTATGACATGCACTGACCACCAGGGGGCAGATGCTCTGACCAGTAGGTTAGCTTGCTGCTGGGATCCGGCAGATCAGGACTGAGTGAGATTGGCCGGACATGCCCTGGAGCCCTCCTGCTGTCCCTCCCCGGCCCAGTCGTGCACCGGTGGGGTCCCTCAACCTGGCCTGCGCCCTCTCGCAATCCAGGACCCCTCGGGGGATGTCGGAGAGCCGGTTTCAGCCTGATCCCGCAGGCCACTCCCCTTGGGAGGGCGCCAGATGCAGGGCTCATGGCAGGTGAGTGCTGCTATGGCAGCAGGAGCCTCTCCCGATCGGGACTGATTGGGCGCGACCCACAGCAGGCACAGTGGGGCCAGGATGAGCGGGAGCGGCAGGTAGGAGCTGCAGGCAGCATTGCACTGCGGGTTTCGGCCCGATCCCGGCAGGCCACCCAGAGGGACTCCACCCGTGCACGGATTCATGCACTGGGCCTCTAGTCTTAAATAACAAATAGTCAAAAGAACGGAGCCACACACATTTATGTGAATAACACTTGTGTTATGTCTTTAGGCCATGTTAGTTCATGCGATATCACTTGGGGTGAAGAGTAATTCACTTTTCCTATTCCCTTTAAAAATATTATTTTGTAATTATTCCACATTAAATCAGACCAATTTAACAATTTCATGTTAGCTTGAAAATTGAAATTGAACTAAAAGTATGACCACAGAGTGTTACAGCAGAGACCAAATCCTGGTCATTTTTGTCTCAAAACACGTGGATCTAACATCTGTCAGTGCTGCACCTTAACCCAAGTATCTCTCCTGACATGTACGTCCTTGGTCAGGTGATGGTTTGCACTTTGATGTGTATCAAATAGTCATTGATAAAACAATAGTTTTTTTCATAAATACAACTTACAGTATTTTTTAAGATGGTACAATAGTCATTTCCTTTTTAAAAAAATGTATTTTATTGATTTTTTACAGAGAGAGGAAGGGAGAGTCAGAAACATCGGTGAGAGAGAAACATCAATCAGCTGCCTCCTGCACACCCCCTACTGGGGATGTGCCCGCAACCAAGGCACATGCCCTTGATCAGAATCGAACCTGGGACCCTTCAGTCTGCAGGCCGATGCTCTATCCACTGAGCCAAACAGTCAGGGCACAATAGTCATTTCTGTTGCATTCTAAATATTCATGAGAATAAAGATTAAAAAAGAACAATAAAGATTAAAAAACTGAATGTAAATTCACAGAGAATAAAAATATTAGTTTTAAAATTTAAAATGACAATAGTTGCATTTTTTATATATTCAACCTGTATGAAGTAACTCATAGCTTTATTGCGAAGAGATTTCAAGTCGATGAATGACCGTGTACTCCGTCGGCGCTATTTTTTAGCTTAAGAAAGAGTATTCGTGCCTGGGAACACAGTCGCTTTCACCACTGATACCGAGTGTTTGCTGCTTTATCACTGTTGGCAAGGATTGGCGTTTCATCACTTAGACGTATCAGATGCTCACGTTGCCACTGTCATGCCGCTTAAACTGGCATTATTTAGAATGATGAAAAAATGTCAAAGCACCAATCCGAATCCGAATTTTAGGAGAGTGGAAAAGATCGCTGCTCGTGTTATTGGGTTGATGGAAGACGAGACAACAGTTTAGGATTGTCCTGTTCATCTTTCTCCTTTTCTAGGTTGACTAACATTGACAATTGAGTGTTCAGTTCTCTTATTTCTAAGGAGTATTTGGTTTTGAAATTTTATTTACTATTTACACTGTTTCTGATTTCTTCCTAAGTCCTCTTGTTCCACTGTTTTTATTGGTTTATTTATTGTTTTCTTTGTTTGCTTCCTTGTATTTTACGATGGAGGTTTCCTACCAATAGCTGGTCCTCACGGACTATAATTTCATATTTAAGAGTAAATAATAAAAGCCTGTTTGGAATCTTTAAAACAAACCAACAACAAACCCATGAATGGCTTCAATCTCTTGGGTAAAGTGACCGCTCTTTCCCTCTGTTTGTTCAGAGGAAATTCAATTTTCCGCAGAAGTGGTACCTGCGCTCTTTCTATCTGTAGATGCCAACCTCAGAGGACAGCAGGGAGGAACGGGCGTGGGACAGGTTGTCTGCATGCAGAGGGAGGGAGGACCCCGACATGACCTGGAGGTGGTGGGGTCACGGGCTGCCCTCTGCAGAGGCCGCGCGGTGCTGGCACCTGAGTCCCTTTCCTCAAACGGACAGGCCCAGTCCAGCCACAGGACAGGGCATCCTGCGAGTGATGCGCCAGCTTCTCCCTAGCAAGACGCAGCGATATCGTGGGCTGTGTGCGCGCTCGGGATTAGAAGAGCACACAGAGATGACAGCTGAGCTTATGGGAACCAGGATCGCTTAGTGGTTCTCAGCCTTTCTAACACCGCGACACTTTAATACAGTTCCTCATGTTGTGGTGACCCCCCACCATAAAATTATTTCCGTTGCTACTTCATAACTGTAATTTTGCTACTGTTAATGAATCATAATGTAAATATCTGTGTTTTCCAATGGTCTTAGGCTCTACAGCAGCGGTTCTCAACCTGTGGGTCGCCTAAGACCATCAGAAAACACAGATATTTACATTACGATTCATTAACAGTAGCAAAATTACAGTTATGAAGTAGCAACAGAAATAATTTTATGGTTGGGGGTCACCACAACAGGAGGAACTGTATTAAAGGGTCGCGGCATCAGGAAGGTTGAGAACCACTGGCTTAGAAGGAAGAGATGGACGCTTGTCTTCGAAGAAACGGATCAGGTTTCAGAAACAGTTCCCTCGGGCGATTCTTTCAAAGTTGGCTGCAGTGTGTAAAAGAGTCATAAGCGAGTTCAAGAAATATGTAGAGTCCACGAATGCTTATGCTTCCCTCCAACAAGATTTTCTAAATTTGTTTTCTGGAAACATTGTAAATATGGGACGAAAAGCCTTGGTGTTCATAGCACATGAATATTCCCGAGTAAATTATAATTTGAGAATGCCTGATGCATTAATAATTTAATATTGTGTTTTCATCTCAAAGATAAAAGTGTATATAATAGGGTTTTCTGAACCAACATGATAAAGAACCCATTTAAATGTAGCTTCATAAAAAGATTATCCAGTAGGCTGTTGAAATATTATTCGTTTTGGGAGTTGTTTGCATAAAGCTACTATGAACGTTCACGTACAGATCTTTGTGTCTAATTTCTTAGGCAAAAGCCTAGGACTTAAATAGTTCAGTTCTATCCTTTGTGTTTAACTCGAGGAAAAGCTGTCGAATGGTGTCCCCATAAGTAGTGTCTGAGTGTTCTAGTGAGGACGCATCTTAGCCAGAACTTGTCGTTGACAATGGTCTTCTTTGTGGCCAGTCAAGTGAGTGTGGAGTGGCATTTTATGGGATTTTAATTTGTAGTTACTGGTGGCTAATTAGGCCGAGTGTCTTTTCATGTAACAATTGGTCATCCATTTATTTTCTTTTGTGAAATGTAGTTTCAAATATTTTGCCAAATTTTATTATATAGTTTTGTTTTTTCTTATCACATGCACTAGTTCCCTTTATGTTTTGGGTATAAGTCTTAGAAACATGTATGTTTCAAAACAATTTAATGAATGGATAGAATTGCACAGTTATTTTCTGACTCTACCCGCCTGTTGGAAATGGTTCTAACGTCAAGTACTATCTTTCCCGCCACACCTTGACTTATCATTTGCCTCTCATTACTGTTTCCTGCTTCGAGGACAAATGCCATGTTCTGGCCCCTTTATTTAACTGCTATCTCATGAGCAAGTGGGCTCTTTTCAATCTTCATTTCAGTGGAATATTCGATGCAATGCAAAAATGTCATGGAACTACTTTTTGCAATTCTACGGATTATTAGGTTTCTGAAGATTGTAATAATATGAATAAATGAAACCATAGATGAGTAAAAAAGAAATAATTGAAGACAGATTGGAATTCATGTCCATGCTTCTGAGAAAAGCAAACTACCAAATTAACTTCAACTCTGAATATTTTCAGGAAAGAGAAGCCATGAAATGGCCTCATTCATTAAGTATAAGGAAATAGCACACATACACACACACGCACATGCACACACACATGCACACACATAAGAACACACACATATGCACACAGACATGCACACAAGCACAGCATTGAAGAAAGGTCTCTATATTGCACTTCCATTTTCAGCAGTGGCTAAAAATTACTAAAAATACTGCAGAATGTTTTTGTGACTATTCCTTAAAATATTACAGATCTGGCAACACAGCACAAAGCTGACGAGATACCTGAGAGAAAGAGTGAACTCTGAACATACAATTGTCATGAAAAAGTTTGATAATCCGAATACACGTGATGGTGGCTTTGGTGGGTGCATGGCGCTGGGGTGGAATCGGGCGGTGGGGTTTGCATGCGGTGGGAAGGTAAGGTAAGGAGAGAGGCTCCCGCATTGACCCAGCGCACCAAAGTGCCCCAACCTTGGCATTACTGTGAAACTAGAGGCCCGGTGCACGGCATTCGTGCACTGGTGGGGGGCGTGGCCTGCGGGGATTGGCTTGCTGTGGGAGCACTGCTCCTCCCAGTCAGCTGAGTGGCTGTGGACCCGCACTGACCACCAGGGGGCAGCTCCTGTGTTGAGTGTCTGCCCCCTGGTGGTCAGTGCGCATCATAGCGACTGGTCGTTCTGCTGTTCAGTCGATTTGCATATTAGAGTTTTATTATATAGGATAATATCTCCAGGGGACTTTAAAGACAGTTGTCTTGACACTGAGCAGATCATGGATGGGGATTGACAGGTTAAAGGCATATTTGAGACTCGGAGCCTCTAGGGTTTACAGAACTTGAAACGATGGAGTTAGTGGTGTGTGGTACCAAGTCGTGCCCCAGGCATTGGTGAAGGCCCAGCCAGTGTTTTCCAACAGGGAAATGAGAACAGATTTCATCCCAGGCCTAGAATATCTAGCAGCAGTGAGATGTAGCTGGCAAGGCACCACGTGGACAAACAAGCAGAACGAACATCAGTGGAGGGAAACCCAGAAAGATTTCAGATTTGGAAATTTTAGGCATCGATTATAAAACAATTTGAATGATGATCATTTTTACCAGGTAAGCTTTAAGATGTTTTCAGGTTTCAGGCACAATAACATGTAACCTGAGAGATCTGAGGACATAACACACTCCAAAAAGCAGCAAATAAAATTTTAAAGTAAGAAATACAGTTATTCCCGGCTGTCATGGCTCAGGGATTGAGCGTCGACCCAGGAACCAAGAGGTCAGGGCACATGCCCGGGTTGCAGGCTCTGTCCCCGGTGAGGGGCGTGCAGCAGGCAGCTGATCCATGAGTCTCTCTCATCATTGATATTTCCATCTCTCTGTCCTTCTCCCTTCCTCTCGCTCTAAAAATCCAATAAAAACATTAAAAAAACACAGTTACTGAAATCAGGACGTGAACTGAAAGGTTTAGCAGAGGGTTAGTGACAGCTGCTTCTGTCTTTCTGATACCACTGTCCTTAACTGGGTGTCTGTTGTGGAATCAAATTGTGGGTTCATTACGCCTGATACATTTAGGTACTTATGCTTGGAAATGGAAGAAATCTATGCTATGCATCTAAAATAACTTATCCTGGTGTTTTTAAGTTTGCTATTTCCTAGTCAGTGATTCAATTTGATCAGTGCCATGGGCCAAAGGACCTTTCTCATGCTAAGATTATAATGAATTATATATATATATATATATATATATATATATATATATATATATATATATATATTTCCAATTTTAAAAGAATTTCTTTTACCCATCAATGAAAATACTTAGTCATTGTTACTTGCATATAATATTGGTTTATATGTTCCCCGACTTCAATAAAACCATATATTTCAAGTCACCGTCAGATGCTTGCTGACACTGTAAATAGCACTAAATAACCAGTTTTCATGCAGCAAATGGACAGCCTGTCCTTCTGGCTTTCACATCAACAGGCTTCAGAATGATCCTTTCTTCCTGAGCACGTCCACTGATGTAAGAAAACCATGGATCACCTGCCTTTATGAGTGAATTAGAGAAAGTCAGCATAGCTAGAAGGTCAGAATCAGTCACTTTGAAAATTAGAATCAATAGCCACTGTAATAATGTTTCAAATTCTTATATTAAAGCTAGAAGCCTGGTGCACAGATTCATGAACTGGTGGGGTCCCTCGGCCTGGCCTGTGGGGATTGGGCCAAAACCAGCTCTCCGACATCCCCCGAGGGGTCCCGGATTGCGAGAGGGCAGTTCTCGGGTGATGCACCCTGGGATCGGGCTCCCTCCTCTCTGGTTCAGAGTGTGTCACCTGAGAACCGCAGCTGCCAAGTCACTGCAGCTCGGCAGCTCCTGTGTTGAGCACCTGCCCCCTGGTGGTCAGTGAGCATCATAGCTACCGGTTGGACGGTCAAACGGTTGGATGGTTGTTTTTATATATATATATATATATATACTGGTAGATACTTGAGTAACCTTTAGAAATCTTGTTGGGGTTCTTGTAGGGGGTAACCTCAAGGCACTTTTTCTGAAAAGACTATCATCTATTGCCCAGCCTCTGTGGCTCAGTGGTTGAGTGTTGACCTATGAACCAGGAGGTCATGGTTCAATTCCCAGTCAGGGCACATGCCCGGGTTGCGGGCTTGATCCCAAGTAGGGGGCATGCAGGAGGCAGCTGATGGGTGATTCTCTCTCTTTCTGGTATTTCTATCTCTTTCTCTCTTCCTTCTTCTCTCTGAAATCAATAAAAACATATGTGCCGCGCCAGCACAGCCAAGGGTTCGGCGAGCCTGAGCGGGGGCGACGAAGGATGGAGAAATGATAGACAAAGAGAAAAAGCTGGGTCTAGGTGGATCTTCTGTGCCTGGCTGAGGCCACAGAACGGATCCAGACTGCAAAGCTGAGGCTTTATTTATAATCAGGGACAAACAAGGCAATCTACAATGTTGTTGTAAGTTTCACTTGTTTTGGCAGCACTTGCTGCCCCTCCCACAGCCCACTAGCTACCTAGGAAAGATCTAGGGAGCAGTCACAAGATCAAGCTTAATTATGCTTAGAGGACTGTGCCCTCCAAGCTGGGACTTCTTTGCGACTTTGCCAGCAGGTGAGTCCGAGGCTTAACCCTATAACCGCCTCCTACAAACATATATATTTTTAAAAAGCTACAATTAAATTATTTGTAAGAAAATTACAAATACATCATCTTAGAGCATTCTTTTTATTTGTTTAGAGATGAAAAGATTGTCTGTCCCCCTCCTTTTTAGGTTCTTTAGCCACAGAATTAACTCTTTATGACAATACTAATTGCCAAGACGTTGTGTTTATCTAATTTAAATATATAAATATTAGACAGAGACACAAACATAGGGTCGCTCCAATCACCTTAAGAGTGAAGAGGCTTTCCTTTAGAATGCCATGAGAACAGACATGAAACACTAGTTATGGATGAGACACTTAGGTAACCGGCTATATGGCAGACCGAGCCGTGTTTGTTTCCACTGAATCCTGGGAGGGCGGGGCAAGGTTCGCAGATCCATCAGACGCAGGAGTCATACTTTCTGTTTTCGCCACAAGACATTTTGAATTCCAGTGACAATGGGATAATTTCGTAATTGTCTGGCCAGCTTTATGTCACTTTTATTTGAAATGTCTCTTTCAGGTTATATTCTAAATATTGAAAAATTCTAATTCCATTTGTTGATTTTTTTTAAAAGAAAATTCAACAAAACAAAAAAGTTTTAAAGTTTAATTATTGATGTAAGGAAGAACTGAGATTTGAGAGTGGAAGCCAAACTCGCTGAATTATTCAAACTGCGGATTCTACTTTATTTATTATTCACATATTACTTTGAAGCCATGTTTATGTAGCATAAAAAAGGGAAAGTAAAGGAAAATGTGAATAAACGTGTGTTGTATGTGAAAAATTTGGGATTTTGGAGACTTCTTTTTTAATGGAGAGATATGCACAACTCCTTAAAAAATCGCTGAAGGATTATTTTTATAGAATTCTCACCACTTCAAAAGCACACTGACTCTGTACTTAATTTGCTACTCATAGTCATAACTAAAATCTTATAAAACATGATAAATATATGGAACTGTCTATTCCTAAGACCTAAGGAAGTTGGTTTGATCGGTTTGTGACATGCAAACAATTGATCATTGTCAGCATTCTGAACAAGTATGCCATTATTCCAAAGGGAAGTTTAATTCATTTGGAAAAACACTTATGAAATACTCATGAAAGTCATAAAATACTATTTCTATATTATCAAGAATAATTGCTTAGATGAAGCTAAATTTGTGTAAAAATTAAGCACTCTCTGTGGGTTACTATCCATTAGATTAAGGAGTGACACTAGGGAGGAGCCTGCTCGCTCAGAAGCGCCAGGTGCCCAGGTGAGAATGGATGAGATGCCGTGACACAGTTCCACTTGGATCCTGTTCAAGAAAATCGGAATTTGGGATGTTGGGCTGAGAAACTCATTTCTATGGAATGTAACTCTGAATTAGAGGCTTTAAAAATTTTAAGAGATACACATTTTTCCAAGGAAAGAAATATTTAAATACATTAGCAAAAAGCATATATATTACTCTTTCTCAAGTTAAAAAAAAAAATCCTTATTCTTTGGCCATGGTGGAGCGACTTTATAACATTTTCCTAGAGGAACTTGTACTAGAAATAAACAGGTTCTTCCCAGCAGACACAACCAGTGAGGAAATCCTCGTTGAATAAAGAAAAGAGAATTATGGGATGTGATAGGGATGCTAACTGTCGCTACAATCATATTATGACATACAAACGCAATATGTTATATACCTTACAATTTAGACAATCTACATGTCAAATACATTTTAATTAAAAATGTAAACACATAAAGACGCCTTGCTGAAGAAAGGTTTGGAAATGAGTTAAAATGGACATAGAATAGCACATTGCCTCCTCCATCATGTTCCACCCAAGGAAGCGGTCCAGCCCGGTGGTTCTGAGGAAGAGAGCTGGTCACCAGGAAGGCCCGGTCCTAACTCACTCTCCATCGCTTCCTCTGACACTTTCCCAAACACAGGAAACAACCACTTTGTCAAACTGTCATTGTATTAGCCGGGGTTTATCACCTGCAGTGTTTCCTGAAGGTAAGAATGACAGTAGGCCTGGGGCCGGGGGCAGGGGTCGGCTCGAAGGGGTCAGTGGGGTAGAAAGGGGACATATGTCATACTGTCAACAATAAAGGTTTTGCCCCGGCGTGGCTCCGTGGTTGAGCGTCGACCTATGAACCAGGAGGTCAGGGTTCGATTCCCCGTCAGGGCACATGCCCAGGTTGTGGGCTCAGTCCCCAGTGTGGGGTGTGCAGGAGGCAGCCGATCAATGATTCTCTCTCATCATTGATGTTTCTGTCTCTCTCTCTCTCTCTCCCTCTCTTTTCCTCTCTGAGATCAATAAAACTATATTAAAAAATATTAAATATTTTAAAAGGATATTATAATAATGTTGCATTCATTGTAAGAAAACACCAGTTGGCATACACACTGTATCTTGGGGTGCAGGCGCAGGCTCTCTCCTCCACGCACGTGCTTGCTTAGGGAATTCTCATTCCTGGTGACTCGGCACAGTCGGAGCTTGGTCCAAGCCTTGTCTCTTCAGCACTCCCCAGCTCATTATTCAAATGAAGTTAAAAATAAGACAAAACCATGTCTTAGTTGCACTGAAGACTTAAATGCTGAAATTCACCGTTTTTTCCTTAAGAAAAATCTTACCGTAATGTATTATTATTCAGATGGACAGAATGTTCTTAAAACAGGTCGTTTTATTGTCAGCATGTTTCAAATGATCTGACAGTAAGGGAAAAAAAATAATTTGGAACGTAGCCATGTTCATTTTAACTAATGAATTATATCTGAATAAGTTTCTGACATGCCAAAAAAAGGCAATAATCCAATTCCCAAGTCACGTCACTGTGCAGTAGCATCTCGTTTAGCTAATGGAATCATCTGACTCTGGCATCCATCTTTCTGATTTTTACACGCAAATAACAGCATTAAGATGTCTTGTCTGTGTCGCAGCACACGCCTAGACACTAGCGCTGAGAATACGCAGGGAGGAATGGAAAAACGGAATGGCTTATATTTAATAACTGGAGACGGGATGGGGCATTCCCTGATTAAATATTTACCATCTGCCAGGAAAGCAGATGGCCACGTTGTTCTTTGATAATATGGTTCACAATAATGTATTAGTTTTGCTCTGGCATAAACAAAATTTTTTAAAAATTAAAGAAGAAAACTATCACACACATTTTCTCCTTCAATATTTTAAATTTAAAAGATTAAATTTTAATCTTTTAAAAGCTAAATTTATCACCACAAGTTACCTGAATTCTTTTTTTTTTTTTCCAAAAAGCTGCCACAATGCCAATGATTGCAACATTTAGGTACGTTGGAACCTTCTAAGGACTTTGCTAACGGATGAATACTCAGAGGTTATGAATTTGCTGAATCTATTTAAGATCCAGGGAACTGTGTCTATTTGACCCGTCACCTCAATATCGAAGGACAAAAACAGGATTCTCTCTTCTGGTTACCACCTGAACCCACTGGGCATTAGGAGAGCAAATGTCTAATAAATCTGAGAATACAGAGACACCAAACACAGCTTTAAATAGGTCACTAGTCCCTTTACTTTCCTAGAAAAACTATTGACTTTAAAATTTTTGGGGTAATTAAAAATACATTGTGCAATTTTATGTTTAAGTAATTTTGAATTGTCTGCTCAATTGTCTGAACTCACGTAAGTCAAAAGGCAGTGAGATGCCACCAGGTCTTGGGAGCATTTGTAACTCGTCACTGGCCTGAACCAACGTAAACCTAGAGGGAGAGAGACATGTAGGGCCCTGGTGGGCTTTGCTCAGTGGGTAGAGCATCAGCCTGCAGACGGAGGGTCCTGGGTTCGATTCCGGCCAAGGGCACATGCCTCAGTGTGCAGGCTCGATCCCCAGCCCTGATTGGAGCACGTGTGGGAGGCAGCCAATCAATGTGCTTCTCTCACATCAATGCTTCTCTCTCTTTCTCTCTCCTTCTCCTCTTCCTCCTCCTCCTCCCCCTCCCCCTTCTCCTCCTCCTCCTCCCCTTCCTCCTCCTCTTCCTCCCCCCCCCTCCTCTTCCACTCTCTAAAAATCAATGGAAAAAATACCCTTGGATGAGGATAACAACAACAACCACCAAAAAAAGCACAACATTGCTCACCTCCCAGGTTGGAGAGAAGGAATGAGATCAGGGGGAGGCTGGGAAGAGCCGACAGATTTGAAGGGGATACTTAAAAAAAAAAAATCCAAAGATATACAGATACTACTTGTTTTTAATTCGCTTAACCTGCACATATGCACTTCATACATATTCTGTTCTATGTAGTAACTATGATGTGTACAGAGTTTTAAGTGTTTTAGTGCCGAGAACAGAAGGAGGTCTCACAATCAGATGTGTACAGCGCCTGATAGTTCCGTGTCCTGTACTTCCCAGCAGGACCCCCCGGCGCACCTTGCACGGCCAGTCACCACATCAGTTGGTGAACACAGACACACTAGACATGAACCGCGACACGGAATTAGAGCAGAAGAACATCATTAGACGTGACGTCCACGAGCGGAGCCTGGACCCTGACCCCCAATGGCGAGGGCCCTGCCCTGCCCTTCCCCTGGCGTGTTCTCCATATGGGGTCACCCGGACCAGCCTCCCCCTTTCCTGCGATGAACGCTGACAGGACATCGCTCCGCAGGGGACTCAGCTGCACCAGGGCGCTCCCTCGCTGTGATGGGGTCCGGGAAGAGTGTAGCTGGACCATCACAGTTTTCCATTCTCAGGGAGATGGACTGAGAAATGTGAAGTTCACCAGCATCAGCAGGAGGCGAAGGGGAAAACACACATGAGCCCGAAGACGCCATGAGACGTCAGTTTTAAGCTGAAGTTACCAAAAAAACAAGCAAAACAAACCAGAAACTAATAGTAAAACAACCCGTGCCTGTGAGGAAAGAAAAGTTATAAAAGTGGGGAAGACTGAATCACTGCTGGGAAGATCTAAGTGGCCGCCTGGAGCAACCCTTCAGTCTATGGAAGCTCAGCTTCCTCGCCTCACCTGGAGGCTCAGCTTCTGGCCCTAAAGCCAGGAGGCCGTTGGACCTTTCCCGGCTTCTTTAAGAAAACAACTTCTTGATTGTTGAGAGTCCTGCACAAGTCCCTTATTTCCCCCCATTGCCCTCTCCAACCCCCTGGCCCCCAAGCCCTCACCACCCTACCGTCTATGTCCGTGGATTATGCACACACGCTAGGTCTTTTTGCAATATAGTTCGCTTTTCTTGTGTTACTTTCGTTAAATTCAGCAATGCTGCAAGCTTATGGTAAGACCCCTAAAAATGGTGTTTGTAACATTTCTATCCAAACTGTAATCTTAAGTGGGAAGCAAAAAGCGTCAGTCATGTGAATATGCATGCATGTGTCTGTGGATATGTATGCACACACACACACATGTACATGCATAATAGATACAGAAAGTTAGCTTTCATCTGAAACCTCTGTGTTAATATGACTCAGTGGTCGGCAAACTCATTAGTCAACAGAGCCAAATGTCAATAGTACAACGATTGAAATTTCTTTTGAGAGCCAAATTTTTTAAACTTAAACTTCTTCTAACGCCACTTCTTCAACATAGACTCGCCCAGGCCGTGGTATTTTGTGGAAGAGCCACACTCAAGGGGCCAAAGACCTGCATGTGGCTCGCGAGCCGCAGTTTGCCGACCACTGATGTGACTAATCCTATTCATTGGGCTTGTTTTAAAAGCTAAGTGTCTTCTCTGAGCATGGTGCCTGTCCACTCCTGGACTTTTAGTTGATGTGCCGAAACGCAAAGGGTGGTTCGCTTGATACTGTTTATCAAGAAGCGATTGCCTGGAGTGTGAGCTCTGGCCCCTCCTTCCACCGAAGCCACGGGCGCCAGGCCGCGCATTAGGGTGAGCTGTGTGACAGCGGCCACAGCCGCGTCCCAGCAGGTGCACATTCTGGCAGGCGCTTTGCCTCAACCTGGATCCGCCCGACATCAGAGGAGGCATGGGTACACTGTGTGTTGAGCCTCGAGAATGTACTATTTACAGCACGGCAGGCGTGCCTCTGTCCTGTGCACATCGCACTTATTAATTGCGTTTGCATTGGGAGAAGGTGGGGGATGGATGACCGGGGTTGATCCCTGTCTGAACACACTGACCCTGTACTTCTCTTACTGCTTCCTATGTACAGCCTCATGGAAATGCACGCCGAACGTCCTACATGCTAGTGAGAGCACTTAGGTTTGCTGGGAAGATGAACACCACACAAAAACTCATGTTTATATCTTTTTACAGTAAACTCTCCCCAGATTGAGGCCTTGTGAGACCAACACAAAATGTATGCATTTTCTATATCTTACTACTAATTTTAGTGTATGTTTTAAACCAAAAAACTGAGGACTAGAATGAACCCAAATATTTGAAATAAGGCTTAACCCAGTGTCCTCCGTAGCAGTCCCTGCTCAGTGTGGAGGCTTACTCAGAGAAACCTGCCGTGTTTGAGACTGTGGTATTGTAGAGAGGGTTCGTGCTCGTATATGGCCACTTTCAAGTCATTGCTTCAGTAGCACATGCTTATTTTCGGCTGGTTTGTGTAATCCGGTGATGAGCAGGGATTTCCCACGAACTACGAAAGTCTATGGGTGAATGCAAAAGGCATTTCTAAGGCTCTGTCTCTCTGTCATGAGTTCTTGGGATGTTGTTAGTTTCTATGTCAGAAGTGATGGGAAACACTGTGTTATGAGCACAATCAAGGGGTTTATTTCAGACGCTCAGTAACGGTTAATATGCCCGGTGCAGCTACCAGAAGAACGCCCACGGAGGGGCTCATGTCTATTTGACCATTATTCATTCATTTTTAAAACCAGCTTAAGCAGGCCACTTAAAATTAAGTCTTAAACATACTTTTCTACCTATTGAACCTTGCAGAATGGTTATTTTCGTAGTCCAGGTTAATTGAAAATTGTCTGGAAAAGGATTTTTTTGGCTTGTGATGAAACTTTAAATTCTAATACAGGAATTTACAGATAAATAGGACACCATGCAATTACCGTGAGGTAAGACTCCCCGCCAAATAATAAATCCCGCGGTGTTCACCGTGTTAGCTCTGCTGTTCCTACTTTTCAGTGCGGATTTTGGATTGAGAGATTTGAGAAACTACCTAGTAGGTTCTTTTTAGATGGTTCTGATGTTCATCTTTTATAGATTTTGCACAAGTCTTTCTTAGACTTCCCTTAAATTCTTACATCCTAAATCATAATTTTCCATATGACAGCATAACCATTTGTTTGTTCATTTATATTCTTATCTGAAGGTGCATTTTTATTCTATAATGCAACGTCAATACCCAATGAAGTATGTGCAGACAGGTTGTGAAGAAAAGCAGGTTTTGGTTTTTTGGTAAATGTACATCTCAAGTGGCAGGTGAAGATCAGTATCGGTGTGCTCTCGTAAGCCTTACTGGCCACACAGCTTCAGTGTGCCGTGGACACAGAACAGAATATTTTACATTAAAAATGGATAATCTGCTAAATCCATTCCTTAGATGCGTAGAGAGAGTCTCCTATACATTAGCCACCATGTGCAGAGTAATAGTGTTATATCTTGGTTAAGAAACCAAGAGTCTAAAGATCAACAAGAGATGGGTAGGCACATGCCCTTGGGGTATGATGCATAACAGCAGACATACTCAGAGCATCATAGCTTCTACATGGAGTGCTGGGGGTGTGTGTCACTCCATGGACAATTAGTGTTTGTGGAGTCACTGAGTAAGTGAATGATTGAACACATATTGATAATTGATGGTTATAACACGAAGGATAGATGCTTATCATATGCAATGCGCAACTGAATATTTGCTGACCTGGCTACCCTAAGGCAGTGGTCGGCAAACTCATCAGTCAACAGAGCCAAATATCAACAGGACAACGATTGACATTTCTTTTGAGAGCCACATTTTTTAAACTTAAACTTCTTCTAACGCCACTTCTTCAACATAGACTCGCCCAGGCCGTGGTATTTTGTGGAAGAGCCACACTCAAGGGGCCAAAGAGCCGCATGTGGCTCGCGAGCCGCAGTCTGCCGACCACAGCCCTAAGGGAATGAATGTAGAGGGGGAATCGGGGGCGGTTACCAACCACTGCGGTGCGAGGCTGGGCCTACGGCCCCTTGGCATCAGATATCCGGGAAGCCCCTTCCATCCAGGCCCCTTCAGAGAACTGTGGTGATGCGAATTGTAACTCCCTTGAAGACACGGGGAAATGGGAAGCTGGTATGGGACAAGGCCTGTTGGAGCAGCTGGACGGAGCACTGAAACGTTATGGGCCTCTACCAGCAAAATCAGGGCCATGGCTGTGGGCAGATGACTCGTAGCCCCAACAAGTAACAGCAAATTCTTAGCAGGAAAATGTCGAGATTCCAAACCCACGGCCAAGAACAGATGACCGCCACTTACAGACGACGGGGGAACAGCTGCTCGGTCTCAGAATGTTTGAGGTGATGTCGCTGGGATTGTTGTCTCCGGCAATTCTATCGAAACAGCAGGGACCTCCGCTGTGGGGACTCCGGGGTCTGTCCAGGGGCCCGGCTCCTCCATCCTGCCGCCTCGCTCAACTTCTCGTCCCTAACCCAGTTCTGACTTCAAATAGGACCCCTTTTCTTCAAATGATCCCTCCGTCCTTATTGAAATTCCATCCCAAATGTCTCTTCACTGAAAAGCGTCTCTCAAACCAGGAAAGGAAAATGCAGAACGGCGCTTGCGTGCCTGTCAGCGCAGAGCTGAATTTTAGTCTCGTCCAGAGCTCTGCATTGTCACCTGGCGTAGGACACGGCCTCGTCCTGCACTCCTCCCTCTCTTAACACTCAGTGACAATGGAGCAAACTTGTGCCACACTTAGGCCAAGCAGTGGGATCTGAAGGTGAAGTGGTTGCCTAGCAACATCACCTGAGCGTAATTAAGCATCTCTTGAGAATTGCTGAATTTGGCTTTAAATTCTTGGCCTCATTAAAAATAGCTATTTAGAGTAAGTTGGACTCTAACTGTTGCATTAAAGATTGTAAGGCTCAATGTGGGCAACAGTGTAAGAAGGAAGATCTTATTACCAAAAGTTGTCTTTTTGGGTGCTTTTTTTTAAATACACAGCTCATGTCTCCCTCCCTTTCCTGCAGTCAGCCTGAGGCACAGACCAGGACACCAGGATAAGTACAGGCATCTGTGGCTGTCACAGATGAAAACCTACATCCCCGCTAAGTAATCCCCAATCCAACGCTGTTTCCAGATTCCTAGTCAGCCTTTGTCTCACTCCGCCTTAGGGCCTTAGGCCAGTGCTCAAGATGCCGGAAAAGATCCTGCTGGGAGCTCTGATAGGGAGGCGAGCATTAGCACACCAATAAGGTGGGTTTGAAAACCTGAAGAACGTTAGGAGCTAGGTCAGTGTGCACCCAGAACAGAAGACCTACCAGTCACTTCACGCTACAGGAAGCATATGTTATGGCCTGGCCGGCGGGGCTCAGGGGTTGAGCATGGACTTGTGAACCAGGAAGTCACGGTTCCATTCCCAGTCAGGGAACATGCCCGGGTTGCAGGCTCCATCCCCAGTAGGGTGCTTGCGGGAAGCAGCCTACCCATGATTTATCTCTCATCATTGATTTCTTTCTCATCATTGATGTTTCTATCTCTCCCTCTTCCTTTCTCTCTGAGTGGCCAGATTATTATGCTCTCTGAACATATAATAATCTGGCCACTCAGTGTGTGTGTGTGTGTGTGTGTGTGTGTGTGTGTGTATATATATATATATATATATATATATATATATATATATATATTAGAGTATTAGAGACTCAGTGCATGAATTTGTGCATGGGTGGGGTCTGGCCAGCCTGGCCAGGGGGAGGGGACATGGGCAGTTGGCCAGCCTGCCTGCTGGTTGAACTCCTGGTCGAGGGGACAATTTCCATATTAGCCTTCTATTATATAGGATATACACTGAATAGCCAGATTATTATGCGTTCAGAGATCATAATAATCTGGCCACTCAGTACTACTAGAAGCCCGGTGCACAAAATTCGTGCACGGCGGGGGGTTGTCCCTCAGCCCAGTCTGTACCCTCTCCAATCTGGGACTCCTGGAGGGATGTCCAACTGCCCATTTAGGCCCGATCCTGGTGGGATCGGGCCTAAACGGGCAGTTGGACATCCCTCTCACAATCCAGGACTGCTGGCTCCCAACTGCTTGCCTGCCTGTCTTCCTGATTGCCCCTAACTGCTTCTGCCTGCCAGCCTGATCACCCCCTAACCACTCCGCTGCCAGCCTGGTTGATGCATAACTGCTCCCCTGTCAGCCTGTTTGCCCGCAACTTCCCTCCTCTGCCAGCCTGGTCACCCCTAACTGCCCTCTCCTGCAGGGTTGATCACCTCCAACTGCCCTCCCTTGCAGGCCGGGTGCCTCCCAACTGCCCTCTCCTGCTGGCCATCTTGTGGTGGCCATCTTGTGTCCACATGGGGGCAGGATCTTTGACCACATGGGGGCAGCTATATTGTGTGTTGCAGTGATGATCAATCTGTATATTACTCTTTTATTAGATAGGATAGAGGCCTGGTGCACGGGTGGGGGCCAGCTGGTTTGCCCTGAAGGGTGTCCCAGATCAGGGTGGGGTTCCCTTGGGGCATGGGGCAGCCTGAGCGAGGGGCCTGTGGTGGTTTGCAGGCCGGCCACACCCCCTGGCAACCCAAGCAGAGGCCCTGGTATCTGGAATTTATTTTCCTTCTACAATTGAAACTTTGTAGCCTGGAGTGGAGCTAAGCCTGCTGCTCCCTCCGGGGCGGCAGCCATTTCTGTGGCAGTTAATTCACCTTCTACAATTGAAACTTTGTAGCCTTAAGCGGGTGAGCCTGGCCAGGGTGTGCGGAAAGCTTTGCTTCCCCTGTTGCCGCCGGCAACCATGGCCTGCTCTCTCAAGCTCCATTCTGCTGCCATTTGTTTGAATTTGTTTACCTTCTATAATTGAAACTTTGTAGCTTGAGTGGAGGCTTAGGCCTGCAACAGCTATGGAAAGCTGGGCTTGCTCTGTTACCTGGGAAACCTTGCTCTCTGTGGCTGTAGCCATCTTGGTTTGGGTTAATTTGCATACTCGCCCTGATTGGCTGGTGGGCGTGGCTTATGTACCAGAGTGATGGTTAATTTGCATATTACCATTTTATTAGAGAAGATATGCACATGTGATATGGAATGTCATCACATTCTATGGCCCTTCAATCATCACGCGCTCGGGCAAGGCTTTCAGGACACCCCTTCTCCCAAAGAAGAAGGCTGTCATCCCCTAGCCTCCCTGGAACACTTCATGAGAACAATTGCTTGGCAGGACTCTCAGTGTCATCAAGATGCCTACGACATCATCATAGAGCTCGCTATGACTTATGAGACTTCCTATCGATTAAAAACTCTGAACCATGGGACTTCTGTAAGGTCCACCTAAAAAGTAATAACAGCCTGTGGTTGCATTGATCATGCCAATAACTCTACCATTGGAACAGTATGATGAAAAGGTTAAAATCATCCAGCAGCTTAATGGAATAAAGAGCAGAAGTAGGTGAGGTGATGGTCCAGTTGCAAATCTAATAAAAGAAGGTGGTAAGGGTGGAGTTTTAAATGTCTTTTATTTTTAACAGAAAAAATATCAATGAAAAGGATGAGTCAATCTACAAGAAACCAATGCTCCATTAATAGCTTTTTAGAAAAGGTAAATAGAATGCGAAAGAGAATCATTTTAAAAGTAAATTTTCAACCTGAATATATGGACATAACCTCATGTACGGAAGAGAAGCTCCGTGCTATCTCAGAAGGGAGGAGGCGGTGGAGGGGAAGGGTGTGTTTAGGAAGATGTCATAGGATGAGCTGCCAGGATCCGGTCAGACTTGGAGAGTTTTGCCATCCCGGGAGCCAGGAAGGCTTTAAAAGCAATGAGATGTATCATCATCTTTAGAAGAAGCAGCCTGTCTCGAGGGTGTCGGCCATAGGTGTGTTACTAAGGAAACCAATAAAGCTTACTAGTGACTTGGTTCTTTGTGAGAGATTCTTGGTGGTTCTGTGGCTTGCATCCCTTGGCAGGTACCCAGAGAACGCACACCTTTTACATCTTGAACAGATCTGTGACGCTAATACATCAACATGGAATCAAGCACCAAAAACATCACCAAATGCCACTCTTGATTTGTGTGTTTAATTTTCTACTAATTTTGGCATAAATACAATCCCATTCGTTCCCTTGAAAGGAAAAGGATTCTGGTGTTAGAGGATGACAGAGAAGTGTGAGGAACAGGCATAGAGTTTGGCATTTTTTGTCTCAACCTATATCTAAACCTTACTTTTGTGATTTTTTTTTTTGGTTAATTTTAAAGATCTTTACCTGAATTGACAATCTTCAAATGGCACTATAATACACGATTCATAGAATTGTGATCTGTCTCTATATGTACCTACTAGGACATATCTGAGACTTGCTTACTCTGTATTGGGTAATCAGTAAATGAAGTTATTAGCAATATGTTATTTAATATTCCTTGAACAGGTTTTTTGAGCACTGACTCTATGATGAATACCAGGTAGGCTCTAGGATCAAAACAGTAGGCAACATAGATGTGTCCTCAAGACACGTCTGTTTAAGTGTGGAGTTACTGTAGCTTTAAAAATAAATGTAAAATGACACATTCTGGTAACTTTTTGAGAAGAAATGAGAAGGGCGGACCTAATTTTGACCGCAGAGGAAGAAGCGAGTAGGGGAGCTGCCTTCAGGAAGCGGCCCTTCGAGCAGCGCCCTGAGGGGCGAGTGGAAGCAGCACAGGGATGTCGTTCCGCAAAGGAAAAGATGTCCAACGTCCTCTCAGGATCGAGAACAGGGAAGGGATGAGGGGGTGAGACTCAGGGGAAGAGTGGCAAGAAGTGGTGCAAAAAGGAGGAGGAGCTTGAACAGCACCTTAAAAGGGCCAGAAGATGGATGCAAGGCCATAAAATTTACTCCTGAAGACCTTTCTCAGGACTGACATGACTGTCAGTTAATTTAAAGGGACTTTGTACCTGCATCTGATAGATCAGTTAGGGAGTGTGACTAGAACCACAGAAGCAGTAAGAATGTTCTGTTCTAGTTTCCACACTTAAAGATGTATATAGAATACTAGATGGGGTTTGATGCATGAATTCTTACATGGGTGGGGTTCCTTGGCCTGACCAGCGATCGAGGCCTAAGGGGTGGGGCACGACTGGTAGGAGGCAGGGGCCCTGGGAGGTTGGCTGGTCAGGGGGGCTGGCTGGCCAGGGCTGCAGGAGGTTGGCTGGCTGCCCCCCCCCTCCCGATTGGAACCGATGGCGGGGGGCAGCCGGCCAGGGGAAGGGGTCGTGAGAGGTTGGCCAGCCTTGGGAGGTTGGCTGTGGGAGCACACTGACCACCAGGGGGCAGCTCCTGCATTCAGTGTCTGCCCCCTGGTGGTCAGTGCACATCATAACTACTGGTCGACCAGTCGTTCCAGTCATTCGGGTCATAACGGTCGCTTAGGCTTTTATATATAGATATATTACATTAAAGCTTGAGTAAGATAAAGGTACAGTTATAATAACCCAATGAAAAGATGATGAGAATCTATGTAGAATAGGGACAGTTGGGATTTAGCAGAGAAAATATGTGTAACAAATATTAGAGATGTGAAACAACAGGGTGAGACTTGATTAGAATTTACTCATTATTTCTCTCACCTAATCCCCAACTCTTCATCTCCTTCTTCTGTGCCCCCATGCTGATTGGCTCTGCTCTGTGGTCTTCCCCATCCTCAAGCAATTGCCTGGAATGCCCGTCACCAGTGAGTCCAATGGCTACCTTTCTCACGTCCTTCAAGTTTTTGCTCAAATGACAATTCTCCCGACCTCCCACTTGAAGAACATAAACTGCATAAGGGTGGACATATTCAATATGTACTTGGTTTTAGTTGTTGCTTTTTAAAAAAATATTTTATTTCATGTGCCTGGAATGGTAAGTAGGCCTCACAGGCATTCAATCAGTTTTTGATTTGCTGTAGTTGTTAGTGGTACATGCTAAAGGAACATTTTTGGAAAGAACACTAAGGTGAAGTTTGAGTTATTTTATTTTTTTAAAGAATAGTTTATTGGATTTTTTTAAAAGAGGAATGGAGAGGGCAAGAGAGAAACATTGATGTGAGAATCGATCGGCTGCCTCCTGCATGCCACTCACTGGTGATTGAGCCCGCAACCCAGGCATATAACCTGACCAGGAATTGAACCGGCAACCTTTTGGTGCATGGGGGACTCCCAACCAAATGAGCCAGCCTGGCCAGGGTATGGGTTGAGTGATTTATCAGGATAAGATCTGGGACTCAAGAGAGTCATGTGCAAAACAGCTATGATTCGTGTAGGAGGTAGGCAGTAGCAGTCAGGTGATAATGATCTTTACTGGCATGATTATGCAAGCAAAGGCATTGTATAGGTAAAACAAAGTTAAAATTCCCACACACTTTTGCTCACGAATAAGAAGACTGCATAACTTTAAGATGTTAAATCTCCCCAATGGATACTTTAACATGATTCCAATTAAAACGCATTCTGTGGGGAGTGGCGGGCCCAGGCGGTCTGATTTACCGTGACGCTGGACATACGTGACCCTCTTCTCTTGTGCTCGGCTTATCTCTGTGGTTTCCTTTCTTTATCCTATATACAAAAATAGACCCGACGCTTCCGTATCCCACGGAGAGCTTCTCGGGAGTTATCGATGTGAACAGAGGCCTCCATCGGAGTCCTTTATCCTTTCTTCCTCCCACAGTGTCGCACGTGCTTTATCAAGCACATCACAGGTGGATGGGCTGTTGGAGGACGTTGGAACATGAATGCAGACGGTGGCATTGTGTGCATTAGGAGTTCAAGTGTGCGTCTTCCGCATGTCAGATTGTTGTTTTCCTCTCAGCCTCTTTAAAAAACGTGTTTGGCTTTATATAGTTCCTGAGCTTCATCTTTCTGGCCCCTGTCTTATTCTAGTTCTGCCTTTTGCTTTTGTTTTTTGCTTTTCCTTCTTTCAATATTATTATGAAATATAATAATATTTAATATAAATATGTGTGTCTACACCTATATCATGCATATCTCTATCTCTATCTCTATCTCTATCTCTATCTCTATCTCTATCTCTATCTCTCTATCTCTCTATATCTATATCATCTATATCTATATCTATATCTATATCTATATCTATATCTATATCTATATCTATATCATCTCTATCTCTATCTCTATCTCTATCTCTATCTCTATCTCTATCTCTATCTCTATCTCTCTATCTCTCTATATCTATATCATCTATATCTATATCTATATCTATATCTATATCTATATCTATATCTATATCTATATCTATATCATCTCTATCTCTATCTCTATCTCTATCTCTATCTCTATCTCTATCTCTATCTCTATCTCTATCTCTATCTCTCTATATCTATATCATCTATATCTATATCATCTATCTCTATCTCTATCTCTATCTCTATCTCTATCTCTATATCTATCTATATCTATCAATAACAGCATAAAATCAGCTCACATGCAGGAGCCTCCAGTGTGTCAGGTACCGTGCCAGGCCCTGCGAGCAGCCCAAAGACGAGAAAAGACACGCTCGTTGCTCTTAGAATGTTACGGATACGTTAGAATAAAGCAAAGCAGTTTCTCTTCATTGTGAAAGCAAGTCATTTTACTCTCCATGTGTTATTTTTTACATGTATTTTGTGTAATTTTAGCTCAAAATCCATGAGAAAATAATTTATAATTTGGGTTTTTTGTTTGTTTGTTTGTTTTTTGCCAGAAACAACTTGGAGGTATTTCAGAGTATCTCGGGACGATGTTGTGCACACCTTCTATGCTGAAAGTCCGTCTTTGTAAATGAGCTTTTATGGGCCCTGGATGTTAATATGCAAACAGAACAGTTCAAGTAACTCTCGTGACGATGGTGCTTATAAGTGTCCCTTTTTCAGGGCACTGTTTAAAAATGCTATTTGAGTCTTTGCTGACAGCTGCCTGTAGGCATACTGTTACTGCAATCAGTTAGGCCAAAACATCAATCAAAACTGCTGTGCAAGACAATCATTCTGGAGATGTTATAAATACTCTTAAATTATGTCTGTCTATTATTTAGGGATTCTGCTGCTCCATTGGGCCCTGATACCATACTCAGGGACAGAGAATCAACCTTGTTCTTCTTCAGGAATTAAATGTAATGCATGCGCCTCAGAAACCTCTTTGCTGTGTGTACGATTTGGGTATTAGTCATTCTATTAACTCAAAGGTCACTGTCTTTAGCCCAAACATGTTGATGTAAATTACATAGCCTCTACATTAGCCACACAACGCATCCCAGTCATAAATTCTAGCAATAGCCAAGGGAACTTTGACTCTCACACACACACACAATACACACCACCGCCCCAACACACAAAAACAAGCACATTTTCAGTCGAGCCTTTCTGCCGCTCCTGTAGACCTTCGCCCTACTCTGCGGGCCTCTCTCTTCTCCTCTCTCCCATGGAGCCTGAAGCCCCCACCACTGGTGCCATTCTTCTTGGCAGATGCAACTGTCTCTTTTTTAAAGATGTTTTTATTGATTTTTTTTTAGAGAGAGAGGAAGGGAGAGGGAGAAGGAGATAGAAACATCAATGATGAGAAAGAATCATTGATTGGCTGCCTTCTGCACCCTCTCCCCGACAGGGGATCGAGCCCACAACCTGGGCATGTGCCCTGACCGGGAATGGAACTGTGACCTCCTGGTTCATAGGTCCACACTCAACCACTGAGCCACACCAGCTGGGCTGCAACTGTCTCTTTCTGAACATCACTATTATCCTACCCATGACTATGCTTGCTTTTCCTCTTCTCTGTCTTTTTTCTCCTTCCCTATCTGCTCCTCCTCCTTTCTCTCTCTCTCTCTCTCTCTCTTGCCTCCTCGCCATTCTGTTCTTCCATCAGGAATAGAAACTCTATTTCTTACGGACCCTGAAGGCCCCCGCTGGTCCCTGCTGTTACCCACTGTCCGTTGATGGCAGCGGCGTCAGCGTGCCCAGGTTGTCCGCTGGTTCTCAGTGACGTAGAGAATGAGTCTTCACTCTGTGTTTTCCTCCTTCTGGAGAAGCACCAAAATAGCAATTTAGTGGCGAGGAATTTATAGGTTTGAGGTTTCTTTAAAAAAACATTTTAAAGTTTTGATTAGGTGCCCCTTTCTCCCAGAACCTTTGCAGCTGAATTGCTGGTTTATTCACTGGGCTTGGTCCTTGTTTCCTACAGTGAATTCTCTCCTAGGAAACACATTCGCAGTCACATCAGTGTCCTTGAACCAATATACCAGTTCAGCCATCCAGCCTAGTTACAACTCGACCCTGTTATGGGAAGTAACTGACTCAATCATCTTTAATGTCTATGTACACACTTTTTTTAAGGGAAATATTAAAGTACTAGAGGCCCGATGCACAAAGATTCGTGCGAGAATGGGCCTTCCTTCCCCTGGCTGCCGGCACCGCCTTCGCTCAGGCCAGAGCCGCCTTTTCACCTTCCCACGCTGCGCAGAGGCCTGGAGCGGCCAGGGGCGGTGTGGAATGCCATGGCGATGATGCAAGTGTCCTGCCCCACCCCAGCCGCTCGGTGCCTACATATGCAAATTAGCCTGCCACCTTTGTTGGGTTAATTTGCATACTCACTCCTGATTGGCTGGTTGGCATTGCGCAGGTACAGTCAATTTGCATCTTACTCTTTTATTAGTGTAGATATTAATGTCAAATAGAGCATAGACACAGGTGTACTTCCTTAGAGAACCATGAGGTTGTAATGCAATGAACTGGTATTGTTTTCTAAACAGTTTTCAATGTTTTTGTTATTTACTATAGCTATTTCTCAGGGCATAATAGAACATCATTGGTTTGCACTCAACATCAAATTTGTCTTAATATTTTCATTATCATCTCAATAATGTTATTCTGTCTTAATTTGAATTTTAACTACTACAAAGTAACACGAGTGATATTTATAGAAAAGTAGAGTTTACCATTGTAATATGACTTCTGAAGGAAATAGCATGGTATAGAATTTACTCAAAGATTATAAAAAATTCAGAAGGCAAAGAAAAAAACCCTCAATTTCCTTAAATATAAATTGTGATCATTGAGGGGGATGGGTATATGAACTGCATCCATTTGAACAAAGACATCTCAATATTTATATTATACTAGAGGCCCAGTGCACAAATTCGTGCACCAGTGGGGTCCCTCGGCCCGGAATTGGGCCAAAACTGGCTCTCTGACATCCCCCAAGGGGTCCCAGATTGCGAGAGGGTGCAGTCCAAGCTGAGGGACCCCACTGGTGCATGATCAAGGCCGGGGAGGGATGCAGGAGGGCTCCAGGGCATGTCCGGCCCGTCTAATTCAGTCCTGATTGGCTGGACTCCAGCAGCAAGCTAACCTACCAGTTGAAGCATCTGCCCCCTGGTGGTCAGTGCACGTCATAGCGAGCGGTTGAGCTGACTTAGCATATCATTAGCATATTACGCTTTGATTGGTTGAACAGACCAGACCACTGGACACTTAGCATATTAGGCTTTTATTATATAGGATAGTCAACACCTGTTAGCCTGTGCATATCTGCGAATGGAAAGACGTCATTCTGAGCTACCTGTTTTCCTCCCACAACTAGATATTATATCACAACTCTTTTTTTTTAGTTGAGCACTCTTCTGCTGAGCTTTGTACTGCGATCCTTTTATTTCGAGTTTCTTAGAGAAGCGTGTAGCCACCTCCCACACTTCCTACTGTCTCCCTTTGAAACTTTAATAGCAGCAACCCCCCCCCCCCAAATATACATAACAACAATAACAAAAAACTTTAACTAGGAAAGTATAATTCACATAAACTCTCAGGGAAAATATTAATCAACATCCCACTCTGTGAAAATAATTGGTTTGTAAATGTTTATGGTGCTTGTTGCCTAAGAGTCTATAAATATTGGTCACGAACCTTAATTAATGTAAGAATATGGTTGTCTGTGTTGGTGTTTTTAATCATTTCTTTCTTTATAGTTGCTTTAAATGGATGTTCTTTTGCAGAATGCTTCAGGGCAACAACTAAAACTATGTAAACTGAAATGGAAATGTGGGTGTAGAGAAAGAGACCTGGGCTCATATGTGCACTAATGAGACTTGGCACGGATGACGGGACCTGTATCGTCAGTAGGGGAGCCAGGTCCCGCTGACCCCACGGGAGCCTCATGCTGAAAGGGCTTTGGAACAGAATTCTCGCATCAACGTTGAAGGAACATGTGTATTAATTTTTCTTTCTCACTGTGCATTTGGAACATTAACTTTTCATTAACAGAAGCCCCGGCGATTTAGACTAATTGCTAACTTGACTAGCACTAGGCTTTGTCCTTTTCAATGTGCCTTTCTTAGAACACGTTGTATTCGGTGCATTTAGCGTTTCCTTTATTCTTCCCTTTTGCCATTTTCCAACCTGACATTTTAAACTCAATTTGTGCTAATTCCAGTTGTGTTTGAATGTTCTAAGATGATATCACTCTCCTCTAAAATAGTTTATGCTCATTATAACCAGGCACTCCTTGCCATTTAGGTTCAAAAGAAGGGAACATTTATTCTACAAGAGCTCACAGTAAAAACACTTGTCAACTCCTTTGAGTACAAAATATCAATTTTTAAAACCTGAAAAATAACACTGTATACTCAGTCTCTCATGTTCAGAATAGGTGGGCGGTTATTCTTGGTTTTCTCTCCATGAGAGCTTAAAAGAACATTTGAGCAAAGATCAGATATATCAATTTAAATATGATTGCTGGAAATTATTTCATTTTTCCTTCACATACTGCTGTCATTGTCAAAATATGGCTTGTGGGTTTAAGGGCTACCATGTAATAAATATTTTAAAAAGGAGAATAATTTGAATTCACCAAGGCAAACATGGTATGTGTGTAATAGACACATGTATAATATATTTATTCAAATTAATTTTTTAAATTATGAAAAATACACAAATATCTCTTGGAAATATAAATATACATAAAATTCACTAAAAGTATCATAGAAATAGTACTGAAAGATTCAAGTCTTGCCTGGACATTGTGGGCTCAGTGGGTTCGATTCCTGGTCAGAGCACATGCCCAGGTCTTGGGCTCAATCCCCAGTAGGGGAGTGCAGGAGGCAGCTGATCCATGATTCTCTCTCATCATGGATGTTTCTGTCTTTCTCTCCCTCTCCATTCCTCTCTGAAATCAATAAAAATATATTAAAAACTTATTTTAAAGATTCAAGTCTTTAATTGGCACCTGTCTGCCAGTATTTGGAAAATCTATAGCTTTACTGCAGGCCTTTCATCTGAGTATCAATAACAGATACTCAACTGTCACTGCACATCCTATCTAATAAAAGGCTAATATGCAAATCGATGGAACTTTGGAAGGACCGGTCGCTATGACGTGCACTGACCACCAGGGGGCAGACACTCAATGCAGGAGCTGCCCCCTGGTGGTCAGTGTGCTCCCACAGGGGGAACACAGCTCAGCCAGAAGCCAGGCTCATGGCTGGTGAGTGCAGCAGTGGTGGCGGGAGCCTCTCCCACCTCCGTGGCAGTGCTAAGGACCCGTCGGGGGATGTCCAACTGCGAGAGGGCACAGGCTGGGCTGGGCGACTGCCCCCCCCCCCCCACCGCCCGGCCCAGTGCATGGATGTCGTGCACCAGGCCTCTAGTACCACGTAAAATACATTGGTAAGAAACTACGGTGTGTAGTGGCACCTTTTACACTTCATTATCCCTAGCCCTGCTTACTTTTCTTAGTAACCTTTTACAACTCTGTCTCTCAAGGGATAGGCCCTGGGGAGGAGGGATGTGCTATTTTCCCAGGCAGCAGACTAAGGAAATATACCACAGTGAGGACCCCTTGAGTCTCATCTGACTTATGGTAATACACATTTTACAAGCCTTCACTCTATCCCAGGCGTCCTCAAACTACGGCCCGCGGGCCACATGCGGATGTTTTTGCCATTTTGTTTTTTTACTTCAAAATAAGATATGTGCAGTGTGCATAGGAATTTGTTCATAGTTTTTTTTTTAAATATAGTCCAGCCCTCCAATGGTCTGTGGGACAGTGAACTGGCCCCCTGTTTAAAAAGTTTGAGGACCCCTGCTCTATCCTTTAAAAAAAAAAAGAAATATTGTTCTAAAATACACACCTTTCCCTATCACTCTTTTATTTGCCATCTTCCTGTGGCTCCCCAGGGACCGTCACCCCAGCTGACTCACATGTACCAGTGGACACTGTCCCATGTGTTCGACTGTATTTTCTAAATAGCTCTCCTTTCTGTTATTTCCAGACCTTGCACCTGGTTTTCCCTCTGTCTGAAATAGTGTTTTTCACCCTGTGAACTCGTTCTGTTTCTTTTCGAGGGTCATCGGTGGACAAAATGAACCTCCAGCCTCAAATAAATTCACTCCATGCACTTTTCACCACTCGCCCATTATGCAAGGCATTGCTACGCTTAAATCTTTCTCCCTCAGCAAACACGCTAAAGACCCCTCGTGATAACATTTCCATCAATGACGGTTTAGCACCGAGCTTAACAAGTAACACAGGGCGTCCAGTGTGGGCCCCGCATACAGTCCTGCCATTTCCCTGGTGCCCAGTTGGATTGTAAACCTGTTTCTAGTCCCCCATGCTTAATTTTTCACCCCCCATGTTAGCTGCCTGGAAACGAAGTAGAGAATAGTCTGATTCTTGATGTGCCATTTGAAGAATCACCTTCAGATAGACTAAGGAAGACTTTGCACATATGTACAATATACTCCTTTTTCTCTAACTGTTTCCTATTCTGACACGTTTCTCTCCTCGGTCCTCAGTTTAAGGCAGATGGTGGTTATCCGTATTACGGATTTGCATTAAATAAAAACGAGCCTACGTTGTCATGCACTTATGAACTGGAAAGCATAGTTTTAATCATTGCTTGTAAGTGTTCCAAATGACCCCATGGGATCAGCGCTCTTATTATCCGTGTTTAATTGATGTGGAATTGATTTAAAGATACATTAATTAATTTGCCAAGACTCACCCCGCAATCTCCAGAAGAAGGAAGCCGTCTCTAAGGAGACCAGTTACAGATCTCCTTTGTGCCTGTCTTTTGTTGTAGACCAAGTGACCACGAAGACAAAGAAGTCCCAGCATCAGTGTTGTTAATGCTTAAAGTACGAGTTGGAGGGCTGATGTTTACAGCAGGTAGATCAACTCATGGTGAA
Source organism: Cnephaeus nilssonii (assembly GCF_951640355.1). Lineage (NCBI taxonomy): Eukaryota > Metazoa > Chordata > Mammalia > Chiroptera > Vespertilionidae > Cnephaeus > Cnephaeus nilssonii. The sequence goes on along the minus strand of NC_137081.1, from coordinate 739,731 downwards.
CTCCCCTGGGGGGCAGCGGGGCCAGGGCAGATCTCCACGCTGAAGGAAGTTTAGCCAGCTAAATCAACGCCGCGTCACGGAGGAAGGAAGGAGATGGCTTGCTCACCGCCAAGAGATCACGGCCAAGGGAAGGCTTAGGTTTGACCAAACATTCTGGATGTGTTATTTCAAAACCAGAGGCTGGGTGCATGAATTCGTGCATGGGTGGGGTCCCTGCCTGGCCAGCAATTGGGGCCGATCGGGGCTGTGTCTCCCAGTCCTGATTGGAGCTGATCGGGCTGGCCGGCTGTGGGAAGAGACTGCAGAAAGTTGGCCGACTGCTGGAGGTTGGCTGTAGGAGCACACTGACCACCAGGGGGCAGCTCCTGCATTGAGCAACTGCCCCCTCATGGTCAGTGCACGTCATAGTGACTGGTCGACCAGTCATTCAGTTGATCAGTCAAAACAGTCGCTTAGGCTTTTATGTATAGAGATTTGCCAATAAGATTTGTCAATCAGATGCGATTTCCCACCTCTGTAGGGGGAGCATGAGATAGAGAAAGGCCAGGGGAGCCCCAGACCTGAGGCCTTTACCCAGAAAGGGCCCCCGGGGGGACCCCAGAGTGAAGACTGTTGCTTCCTCACAATGACCACCTCACACATTTTTTTTCTTAAATTTTATTTCTTCTGCTTTATGTTCAGCGTATGACTTTGCTTCATACTTCATTGAGAAGTATTCATAGCTGAGCTTATTGTACTTTCCGGGGCCAGACACTGTTCTGAGAGGTTTACATGCATCAGGTCTGTGAACGAAGTGGAAGCAATCAAGCGGGAGCTCCCTGGTACATCGCGTCGCACCTACAGACGTCCTCCCTTCTTCCTGTGAACTCTGCCTTGTTCCGGGGGTGACGTTCCTGCCCCTGTAACAGCTCAAACATACCAGCTTCTGGGTATGTTTTGGGTCAAATTCATATATAATATAAATACAATACATGCTCATGTTTTGAGTCAAATCTGTCCTTATTTCTCAAGAACTTTGCTCCTAAAATTAGTTTGTGTTTGTGACTGAATCTTTAATAATTTGCTGAATCCTCAATTACAAGCGCCACATCTCCTTTTATAAAAGTGATTTTCCTCAAGTTAGATGCTTTATCAAACTGATGGAACGCTGCTGCTATGCCTTCCGCTCTCCTTTGCTGTTAATCCAGCTCGATTTACTTCCCGGCCAACCGCTCCCCTGAAAGGAACCCTGTGAAATCCAACAGCGCCATGACGTAAAGCCTCCTCGCCCTTCCCATCCACCACTGTCTCCCCACTTTCATCCATAAACCAAGTCTTATGGCTGCTGGTGCTTCCATTCATCATCTGTCATCTATGTGTCACCATCATCGTCATCTGCATAGAAGTATTCTAATTATATTCTAGTTATACTCTTATAGTCCAGTTTATAGTCTCACTCTAATGTAAATTATATCCATTTATATTTAATGCACTAAGTTACTTTTTAAAATTCACATGAATAATACCCTGTGTCCATTTGATCAGATATACATATGATGTTTGATAGTTTAGGTCTCATATTTTTGTTATGTTTGAGTATTTGTGGTTTGCGTTATCGCTGTGTTTTATTGCCATGTTAAAATGGTGCTGAGAGTTCAAAGCTGTATTAGGAGAATAACGTATACGTTAATAGATAATGATTTAAGCAGTATATACAACACCCTAACAGGTATGAATCGTTCTAAAGCAATCACTGTACAGGCTGACAGAGAACAGAAATGTATAACTCTCTTCTCAGTGTTTTCACGGTGACCAGTTGATTAAAAGAAAACCAGCCCCATGATCTTTATTAACACATGGCAGCAATTTTCAGCAGGGGAGCCGCAAGCGTTTTTAAAACGTGCAATCCCCGCCTGCTTCGTCAGGGGCACTGACCTCTTCTCTGAGATTTTCAAATTAAAAAAAAAAAAAATGTTGGTGTGCCGCAGCCGTTCAGCAATTAGTTTATGTGCTGATCTGTTCTTTTAAAAATGCCTTCATCTTACAGGAGAGGCCAAACTTGACCTCTGCTCCTTAGGGTCTCTGACTGGACCCGAAAGGCGTGCAGGTGCTTACAGGTACCGGGGACCCCGGGAAGAAGAGACTCGAAGAGGGGGTGCCTGTGGGTTCTAGGTTCCCCAAAGGCAGGCAGGTCTGGGAGAGCGAGGGAGACGAGAGCGAGCACAGCCCCGGTCCGTGCTCATTTCCCGCGGCCCCTGCTCCTCTCTGCTGCGAGGACGGCTGGCTCCCTTCCCCTGGGACAGGCGGCTCTTCCGGGGAGCGAGTTCATCTCCCGCCTCCAGGAAGGAAGGGCGGTCAGAGGGCCCTTCTCATCCACTGTTTTTGAAGTTTTTTTTTAGATCCAAATAATCCTTATGCCCAAATGGCATAGAGAGAGGCCGCACCCCCCCACTATTTAAGCATCGATTGCAGAAGAGAAATACCCCTGAAGCTAAATGTTGATTGTCTTTAATTTACTCCTTTGAAAGAACGGCATCCTCCTCCCCAGTGGCATTTGCTGAATGCGTTCACGTTCAGTCTCCTAGCCTGTCTCTCACGGTGTCCCACTCTCCTAGGAGCAAGCTCATTAAGAAAATGAAATTGCCCCCGATTCTGTCACTATAGATGGCTCTGGATGGCCTCCCAGCAATGCCTCCGGGACACACCGAGCACACACCAGTCACGTCTTTTGCTGGGAGGCACGTGGACTGGACCAAGTTCAGCTGAAGAGAGAGTGAATGATCTTTGACAGTTTAATTGTGATGCCTCCTGTCCTTCAAACAAAGGAAGTCATTCTGATGGCTTCCTTCCACATTTCAGAGATCACCAACATATGTAACTCTACGAGCGTCCTCCACGTCCTTGTTAAAGTATGTTTTGCAGATGGTTATTTTTTTACTAGAGGCCCGATGCACGAAATTCATGCAAGAGTAGGCCTTCCTTCCCCCGGCTGCCGGCACCGGATTCCCTCTGGCACCCGGGACCCGGGCTTCCCTCACAGCCCTGGCTCTCTCCGGAAGGTTGTCCGGTCTAATTAGCACATTTCGCTTTTATTATTATGGATTCTTTTGCTACATGCCCATAGAGATTCACATGCTAATAAGGATTGTTTTTTAGAAAAACCCTTTTACAAAATGTTACACTTAATTGGTCACACAGGATAGGTTGATAGGAAGGTATTTCTGATTACCCATTCTACAGTCCTCCAAAAACTTTGAGAAGAGATGAGGAAAGTTTTGCAAATTTCTCAGATTATATATGAAAAAAGTTCATATATAATATATATACGGTACATATGTACACACAATATGTGCATATATAGTAAAGTATGTAGTTTCATTTTAAATAATCATTTAAAAATTCACATGAGCATATTCTGAATCCTTTGTATAAGCAATTTAAATCAAGTGCCAAAAAGCTATTTCTGTTGATGGGTTGTTGGTTTTATTTATAGTTTTATTGGTCTTATTAGTTCCACCATAGTATAGAGGGTAAAATACATGACAATATGAATGGAAAAAACAGAGCTGATTTTTAATATTAATAATATATTCTAAAAGAGTGAAGCTCTAAGGAGCCATGTATTGCTCAACAAACATTTGGGTTTTGCATTGCTTTAAGTAGGGAAAAGTAGTGAGAAAATTATCACACAGTATCAAGCAGTATCTTACCTAATAATAGACAAACTTGTAAAGTGACCGTACCTTCGCTACGCCACCAGCCAATCAGGAGTGATATGCAAATTCACCCAACAAAGATGGTGGTTAATTTTCATACACAGGCGCCAAGTGACGGGGGTGGGACATTCTGCCCCACCCCCGGTCTCTCAGGGCCTCTGGCAGCGTGGGAATGTGGGGCTGGAGTGGAAAGAGGCGGCTCCGGGGCCAGAGCGGAAAGGGGCTGGGCCAGAGTGGAAAGGCGGTGCCGGCAGCCAGGGAAAGGAAAGCTCATTCTAGCACCAAACTTCGCGCATCGGGCTCCTACTAGTTACACAACATTCAAAAGAAACTGCGCTGTAGACATGTGTCCTATATGCTGTACACACGTGTAATTATAGGAGAATAACTCTCTCAGTTATATTCAATTTACGGTATTTTTAAGTTTTTTATTTTGTGTCGATACTAAGTAAACTAATCATAGTTTTGTAATTCTATATAATTAAGAAGTATTACAATGAGCTGGCCGGCATGGCTGAGTGGTTGAGCATCAACCTATGAACCAGGAGGTCACAGTTGGATTCACAGTCAGGGCACATGCCTGGGTTGTGGGCTCAATACCCAGTGTGGGGCGTGCAGGAGGCAGCCATGTGTTTCTATCTCTTTCCCTCTTCCTTCCTCTCTGAAATAATATATATATATATATTTTAAATATTGCAATGAAAAGAATTTAAAGTAATACTGAATGAGTAATAAAATGCTTTTTTCTTTAAATTGTATCTCATACGTTACTCAACGAAGCAGCTTAACTAAATGTCAGCTTGGAATAGTCTAGTGAATGATGCATAGGCTTGGCCTTTGCATTGAGCACTTTGTAGTAAAACCACATAAAAAAGGGTAAAAACAAAGGAGGGAGATGTGTTTTGATTTGTTTCTCATCCTCAGTTATATACATAAATTACCTTTCTAATGGTATTTAATGGTATTTTATTGTTGCTTTCATTTGCAATTCTCTAATGACAAATAATGTTGGGCAGTTTTTCATATGCTTATTTACCATCTATATGCCTTCCTCGGTTAGTGATCTGTACAGATCTTTTGCCCATTTTATTTTATTTTTATTTTTAACTTATTTTTTATTTTTGTTGTTGACACTATTAGAATGTCCCCATTCTTCCCCCTCCCTTTGCCCACCTCCCCCCAGCCCCTGCACCCCACTTCCCTCTGGCCACCACCACACTGTTTTCTGTGTTGTGGGTTATGCATATATGTTCTTTAGCTGTGTCCATTTTTAATTGAATTGCTGTCTTTTGTTGAAATTTTCATTTTCTTTGTATATTATTTTTTTCACACACATATATTATATATTATATATATGTAAGGTGATGAAAACAACCTCAATTTCTAATGTTTTTTATATACTTAATAACTCATTAGGTATTAATGTATCTTAAAGAAAACAAATCCCAAATTTTTATTTTCTTCAGGTTTACTTAATTTTCTTTGGATAAATTTAATTTAAAACTGCTTATTAAAAAACACATTCTTATAAGAAACTCCAGTTACAAAATATCACAAATATTAACTTTTCTTATTTATAAGATAAACTTGTATGTTTTATTTATGTTGGACATGTAAGAAACATTTTCTTTGAATTTACCAATTATTTATGACAAAAGACCAATAACTTCACAAAATAAACAAAAGTGCCTTATGAATCCTCAGTTCAGTCCTCTACTTGAATATATAGACCAGACATTTTATGTTTTTTTTAATGTATTATTTACTGAACTTCTGAAGAAGATCAGTTGCTTTAAAAGAATTATTCTTAACATCATTTATTATACCAACAACCACTATATATTCAGGGCAGAGAAGTAAGTTCCGGTGTTTCAATTGTTTGATATCTCTTCCTGTTAATGCTTCGCCTCAGCTTATGTTCAGAGAGTATATAAGTACTTCGTGTGCTCCGGTATACTTTCTCCTTTCATTATTGAAGTCAACCAGAATTATGTCTACATTTAACCAATGGGGTCTCTAAAGTTGACATAACACTTTGGACACCATGTCACCTGTGGCCGTGGTGATTAGCAGTCATCACCTCCTGGGAACGGAGGCCAGGGTTTGATGCAGTAGAACTGGTTCATGATGCAGATGCAGCCGGGGCTCTGGGATGCACTTTGTCTTTGTGGTGGTGCCCCGGCCGCCTGCACCTGCACCCCAGGTCTGCCCTCCTGCCCCTGCACCCCAGGTCTGCCCTCCTGCCCCTGCACCCCAGGTCTGCCCTCCTGCACCTGCACTCCAGGTCTGCCCTCCTGCCCCTACGCCCCAGGTCTGCCCTCCTGCCCCTGCGCCCCGGGCCTGCCCTCCTGCCCCTGCACCCCAGGTCTGCCCTCCTGCCCCTGCACCCCAGGTCTGCCCTCCTGCACCTGCGCCCCAGGTCTGCCCTCCTGCCCCTGCGCCCCAGGTCTGCCCTGTGGCTGCGCAGCTAACGCAAGTGGGCGGACCAAGGGTCCCTTGCCTCTGGCTCTGTGGTGCTGACGCTGGGAGCGCCAGGTGGTGTCAGGTCAGGTGAAGGGTGAGGACACATCGCCCAGCATCCATAGCGCAGGCTCAGTGGCCTCTGTGGCCCACGCCAAACCCACAGGTCCCATCAGATAACCCGCTTCATGACTCACACTGCTCTCTGTGGCCTCCCCTTTTCTCCTTCTTTCCCATTCTCCCTCCCCGCCCCTCTCTCTTTCTCTTTCTCCTCTATTTCTCGCCCTCTCCCTAATAAAGTGATCTTATTTGCTCCCCAGATAAAACTTACCAGGCATGTTTTCAGAAACATCGAAGACATTTCTCAGTATAGTTCCATGAAAAGGGAGAAAATAAGTCAGCTTTTACTTAGACAACATCATGAATGTTCTTTTTTACTATTTGGGGTAGTAAAAGATCTGCTCAGTCTGCCAAAGTGATCATGGAGCTGATATGTTTAAAGAAAAAAGCTGTAAGTACACAGTGAATTAAGTTGCTCCCAATTCTTCCAGGGATGGTAATAAGTCCCCTCGGAGAGGGCTGCCCACCCAGACTGTCTACAGTGGTACAGTAACTCACATTTAAAGCCAAACTCTCATTACAAATATGACGATCAAAGAATCACAACACACCACACGCTTCTGCTGTGTCTCATAGCGTACCAGAAAACAACGTTTTCTAAGTTATCTGTGGCGCATTCTCTTTTTAGGAGCTATAGCAACGTAAATGTTGATACTTATTATGGTAGAAAATGTGTTCATTTAGATTCTAGCACACAGTGAACTTAACATAAAAATATATTCGAACAGTGTAATTATTTGGTGGATACATTCAAACTAGTTAAAAAGATAAACTAACACAAATTTTAAAATACATCATATATAATTTGACTTAATATTAAGAAACCTCACTAACGTCAGCGCAAAGTTATACCTCACTTTAAATTAATTATTGTTTGAGATATAAAAATGTCAAATTTTCTTTCCTAGCTGAATTTATACTTTTTATTTCAGTAGTACTCATATTAACAATCATCTTTCAATTTAGACACTGAAAGTTATGTTCATACCTTTTATTAGCTACTGGAAAATGTTAATTTATATGTAGAATAATGATTAGATTGAACTTTGACATGCAATATAACTTTAAGTAGTGTTATATAAGCACAGTTTTAGGAAAAAATGAAGGTTTTTAAAACTCAGAAAAAACAAAGTCCCTATTGAGAGTAGCAATCTAACTTTAGTTACAAACTAAATTTTTACTGATCATTAGCAAACCTTGCCCCTACCATCATTATTACTTTAAATCTTTCTTAATTATGGTGCATTGGAAATCAGTGGATGAACAGTATTTTCTCCTAATCCTTTTCTTTTCACCATGAAACAGATTTAAATCAATTGTTTACGTTACTTAATCCCTGAGAGTTAATTAAATTCTGAAACACCATCATCTGACTTGCACTGTGTTATAACAGGCCTATCTCACGGGTTACATGCTGCTGGCTATTTTTCCAAAAGCTGTTTTTATGGATACTTTGAGCTGACTTGTATTGTCAAGAATTGGTTATAACTTATTTTAACAAAAGTTTGACAGTTGTGGCTTTTCTTCACCAATAATGAAAGAGGGGGCATAACGAAGATGTAGACATGCAAGGTGTGAATCGGGAATTGTTTTCTCCTCGTCTAAGTCCCTGGCAGACAGAATGAGGATGTATTGTTCTAATTAGATTGTTTACACTAGAGTTTTTTCCTATTTTGCATGATTATCAAGGACATTTTATGTTCTTCCCGTTCTTTCAAAGGTGTTTTATGTCCAATTTAAAAAGCGACTTACATTTAATTAGGAGTCAACTGTCTGATTACCTTCTGCTCACAGATGTGCTGAGGCAGTGTAGGTCGACATTTTATATGACGTGTTGAAAATCTGTATTAAATATTAAATATATCTGCATGCATACGGTCTTCTATTTAAGCAGTCATTTATTGACTACCTAGATCGTCTTCTCCTAAAGCTACCTCTGTCCAGGTCGCAGCGGTTTATAAATGTGTGTACTCAGCGTAAAATGCATACGGAAACATGGTCAAGGCACCTTCCCTGAATGAAAGCTAACATGAGGAAATTGCACAGAAATCTAAATAAATAGAATAGGTGGGTGTTGGAGACTCATTATCTTTGAAATGACTAGACCAGTGGTCGGCAAACTCATTAGTCAACAGAGTCAAATATCAACAGGACAACGATTGAAATTTCTTTTGAGAGCCAAATTTTTTAAACTTAAACTTCTTCTAACGCCACTTCTTCAAAATAGACTCGCCCAGGCCGTGGTATCTTGTGGAAGAGCCACACTCAAGGGGCCAAAGAGCCGCATGTGGCTCGCGAGCCGCCGTTTGCCGACCATGGGAGTAAAGTAACATACAAAAGGTTTAAAGCAGAATCACTAGAACGTGTTCACTGATCCCTGCGTTGACACGTGCTCTCTCCTTCAATGGGAAAATTGACCTGGTTGGAAATACTTAGCTTCTTTTCCTACATGGACGTCGTGAGCTGATAGGTTATTCCTAGAGGAATCACATTTCTTATTCCAGGGCTCTGGGAGGCTGCACACCTCCGTTTTTTAAGGAGATGTGCTCCAGGTTCAGTGGTGTGAACACAAGCCCAGTGACAATGTCCAACGAGGGCTGTGAACAACAGGACTTTAGCAGCCCTAGTGGTCCTGTACCTCCGACCCCTCACTTTACAGCCGAGAGATCGGACACAGTGAAAGAACCTGGTATTCACCAGACCACGAGAGCAAATTCACCATGAACCCGAGACTGGAGCTCAGCTCTCCCCGGGCCTGCCTCTCCGAACAGGCCCCCTCCTTATGCTGGTCCACACAGCAGTGTGTGCAGCTACGCACACGACATTCATTCCACAGACCCTCCCGACTGTCCTGCAATTATGTTTTTAATTAGACAATGTGCATGTTATTGTGATTTAAATTTGTAATCTAAGTTTAACTTGAATAAGCATGAAAGATAGGTTGTGTGTTAAAAATATGAACTTCTTAAAAATCAGAACAGTGTTGAAAATACGCAGCTGATTAGACCAGATGTGGTCCACGTCAGGTGCACAGGATGCTGGACCCCAGGGCCGCAGGTCTAGTCAGTCCTGGTGGGTGGACGGCGGCAGATCGGGCGGCTGTGAAGGCACCCTGTCGGTCATTCTCTGCCACGCTGATGGCGGAACTCTCACAGATAGGACAACTGATCACAGTACATGGTGCTTTGTACATGTACCAGGTTCAATTCGCTATTACTGGATGAAGATGTCTATGTCCATATCCATCAGGAATACTGGTCTATGGCAGTGGTCGGCAAACTCATTAGTCAACAGAGCCAAATATCAACAGGACAACGATTGAAATTTCTTTTGAGAGCCAAATTTTTTAAACTTAAACTTCTTCTAACGCCACTTCTTCAAAATAGACTCGCCCAGGCCGTGGTATTTTGTGGAAGAGCCGCATGTGGCTCGCGAGCCGCGGTTTGCCGACCACTGGTCTATGGTATTGTCTAATGAAGATGTCTTTGGCACCAGGGCATTGCTGCCCCCTAGAATGTGTTAGGAGGTATTTTCTCTTCTGCTGTGGAAGAGTTTCTAAGAATTGGCTTTTTTTTTTCCCCCTGTGTTTGGTAGACTCTGCCCGTGTAGCCATCTGGCCTGGGCTTGTCTTTGTTATAGATGTATTCATATATTGTGTCTTCTTAGTCAGTTTCAGTAATTTGTGTCTTTCTAGGGATTTTTAAATCTAAATTATCTGATTGGCCTCTAGTTGTTCATAATATTTAATGTCTAATTCTCCCGGGACCGGGCTTTACGGAACCCCAAGCGCGAGCGTCTCCTCCAGTTTCCGGAGGACACTGGTCCCCACACGGCCATCGTCTCCAACTGGCAGCATCTACTCAAAACAGCAAATGACTTATAAGGTAAAACATGTCAAACTTGGAAGATAAAAGAAATGATCTATCACTCAAAATTATATCTCAAGTTTATTTTAAATGAATTAATTTATTTTAAATATTTAAGTAGGCATAATTTTCCTTGTGAAATAATACATGTAAAATGTATCAAATTTAAATAATGAAAAAGCAAACTAAACAAAATATAAAATAGAATATCACTTGAATTTCTACTATAGGAACATAATAATTTTCAATATTTGACAGGCACTTTCCCCAACTGTTTGTCTATGCATAATGGTATAGTAACTCATTGCACAAATACATATTGAATATACTGAATACCAGCTACTTGGCGTTGCTGATATAATGTTGTATAAATTGCTTATGATGTTCAAAGTCATGTATGTGCACTAACTCATTTAATGCTTGGATCTAACTTCTGGAGGAAGGTTCTTATATCATTACATGCAAATGACAAAAGAAGACCAGAGTGGCGTAAAGGCCTTTGGTAACAGACCAACGACGACAGAACTAGAAAAGGAAGCTGGGCAGCACGGGGGGAACTCACTGTCCTGGAAAAGCGTCCGAGTGGAAGGGAGCCCAGTGAAAAGACATTTATAATGTATTGTGGTAGCGCTTTGATGTGGTAACTGTGGTTTGGCATGGATTAACACAGGAGTAACGTTAACAATATGCAGGTTCGCCTTCAAGGAATTCCGGACAAAGTGACAGCTAAGCTTCCCATGATTAAAGAAAGGATAATTCAGGAAGTGTTCCTTTCGTATTAAGGACTAGAGATCAAAGAAAACATAGGGCTTCCGAGGAGCTGTTGTGGCACAAACTCTGAGGAGGAAATGTGAGAATGGGGCCTATACCTTGTCTTGTGCGTGCCCATGGCAACTGACTCATGTAGACGTGTTTTAATCGTAAACATTTTCCTGCACACTTTATGCCATCCTGTTGACTATGTCAAACAAATATTCTCTCCCCTCCTCAATACATATCCCTTTCCTTTGTTTCTTCTCCTTATTCTTAGCCTTTTCAAAATCTGCCTTTTATTGTAGACTAGAGGCCCGGTGCACAAAATTTGTGCACGGCGGGCGGGGGCGGGGGGTATCCCTCAGCCCAGCCTGCACCCTCTCCAATCTGGGACTTCTCGAGGGATGTCCGACTGCCCATGGGGAGTCGGACATCCCTCTCACAATCCAGGACTGCTGGCTCCCAACTGCTCACCTGCCTGCCTTCCTGATTGCCTCTAACCACTTATGCCTGCCAGCCTGATCACCCTCTAACCACTCCCCTGCCAGCCTGATTGATCTATAACTGCTCCCGTGCCAGCCTGTTTGCCCCTAACTTCCCTCCTCTGCCAGCCTGGTCACCCCTAACTGCCCTCCCCTGCAGGCTTGATCGCCCCCAACTGCCCTCCCTTGCAGGCCTGGTCCCTCCCAACTTCCCTCCCCTGCTGGCCATCTTGTGGTGGCCATCTTGTGTCCACATGGGGGCAGGATCTTTGACCACATGGGGGAAGCTATCTTGATCTTATGTGTTGGAGTGATGGTCAATCTGCATATTACTCTTTTATTAGATAGGATAGAGGCCTGGTGCATGGGTGGGGGCCAGCTGGTTTACCCTGAAGGGTGTCCTGGATCAGGGTGAGGGTTCCCTTGGGGCGTGGAACAGCCTGGGAGAGGGACCTGTGGTGGTTTGCAGGCTGGCCACACCCCCCTGCGACTCAAGCGGAGGTCCTGGTATCTGGGATTTATTTATCTTCTACAATTGAAACTTTGTAGCCTGGAGCGGAGCCAAGCCTTCTGCTCGCTCTGTGGCAGCAGCCATTTCTGTTGGGTTTATTCACCTTCTATAATTGAAACTTTGTAGGCTGGAGTGGAGGCCTAGGCCGGCCAGGGCAGGTGGAAAGCTTGGCTTCCTCCATCGCCAGGGGCAACCCTAGCCTGCTCTCTCCAGCTCCGTGGCTGCCACCATTTTTGTTAGGATTTATCTTCTATAATTGAAACTCTGTAGCCTTAAGCGGAGGCCTGGGCCGGCCAGGGTGTGTGGAAAGCTTGGCTTCCTCTATCTCTGGGGAAATCCAAGCCTCCCTCCTGCTCTCTCCATGGCTGCAGCCATCTTGGTTGGGTTAATTTGCATAATCGCTCCTGATTGGCTTGTGGGCATGGTTTGTGGGCATGGCTGTAGCGTAGTGATGGTTAATTTGCATATTACTCTTTTATTAGATAGGATATTTATTTATCATGCAACAATTTGTGAGATGCTGGATTTAAGATTTGATAATGTAGGCATCCTTTATCCTTTGGCGATATTACATATTCTGTCCAACATAATGTATGTTTTATTTCTATAACTAGAGGCCCATTGCATGAAGATTCGTGCAATAGGCCTTCCTTCCCCTGGCTGCTGGCACAGGTTTTCCTCTGGCACCCGGGACCCAGGCCTTCGCTCCGGCCGCAGTGGAGAAGCCAAACCTCTTCAGTCTTCAGTCTTTGCTCAGGCTGGCCCCTCCAGTCTTTGCTCTGCACCTGCTTATGCAAATTAACCCACCATCTTTGTTGGGTTAATTTGCATACTCACTCCTGATTGGCTGGTGGGCGTTGCGGAGGTACGGTCAATTTGCATCTTTCTCTTTTATTAGTGTAGATTCTATTCATTATTTTTCAATGTTTGTGGCCAATGAATTAGATGCTGTGATCGGATAGGACTAATGACTAATAGTCCATTTTTTCCTTCCTGAGTCCAGATGGTGGGGTCAAAATATCAACGTTCTTACTCATAAAGATTGATCGGAGAATGTAGCTTTCCTGTGTAGGCATGTGGGTTTCCTAATCTAGATGACACATGCACCTGGGGATATCTGGGTAATGGCAGGTCTCACCAAAGAGGTCCATCCCCAACCTTCTGATAACAAAGCCCTGAGAACATGTGTACTCTGCCAGCAGTTGCAGTGTAACATAGTACATACATGTAAAGTTATATCACTCCACATGAACATATTAATAAATATGTATGCATAATGCATATTAAGGAAGCCTGTATATCTCTATTCATACTTCCTACCTACAAGAAAAGGATAAAGAAGGTAATTATTACCGGATGGATCTGGAGAGTGTTACGCTAAGTGAAACAAGCCAGTCAGAAAAAGACAAATATCAGATGATCTCAATCATATGTGTAATATAGTAAACAAAATAAACTGACAAACTAAACAGAAACACAGGCATGGATACATGGAACAGACTGACAGCTGTCAGAGGCGGGGCGTGAGGGGAGGACTGGACGAAAGAAGGTGAAGGGACCGGATAGAAGAACAGAGATGCACAGCCCATAGGCACAGACAGCAGTGTGGGGATGGCCAGGGGGTGGGAGTGAAGGGTGCTGGGTGGAGGTAGGCAAAGGGGGAGAACATGGGGACATCTGTCATAGTGTCAACAATAAAAATAAAATAAAAACTTTTAAAGTAATTATTATATTTTCAGTTGGAGACATTGAAAGCCGGAATATGTCTGTAGTTTTAAGCTGAGTGGTTTACAGAACAACATAGACAAGAGCATTCAAACAGCTAAACCAAAAAACTATAATAAAGCAATTTTTCAATATCATTGCTTGATTCTAACCAAATTAATCATGACTAGCAAAAACACGAATCCACCCATGTACGACAAATTATGTGCTAGAGAGATTACAAATGAGTCAAGCTTGGCCTAGCTTCTCTGACTTCAAATGCTCATTAAAGGATCTGTATCCCAGCGGCTTTAAGAAAAAGTAAGCAGCCCATAATGACATCCTTTCTTCTAGAAAGAGCAGTGGGCTAATGAAGGGTGGGAGCTGAAACTTACTAATTTTAACAGCATAGGCAAATTAAAGTGCTGGCTCGTATATTTTGGTTGTTTAGATACCTTATAAGTATACAAAATACATTTTCCTAGAATTGTCACAAGAATATATAACTCCTTTTACTCAAATATTTTCCTACAATGCTTTCATCCAAGAAATAGAAAAATATAATGTTAAACTTGAAAAAAAAACAAGATCAGCAAATAAAATATTTCACTACATTTGAATATCTACACTAATAAAAGAGTAAGATACAAATTGACTGTACCTTCACGACGCCCACCAGCCAATCAGGAGTGAGTATGCAAATTAACCCAACAAAGATGGTAGGTTAATTTGCATATGCAGGTGGCCAGGGGTGGGGCTGTTCCGCACCGCCCCAGCTGCTCCGGGCCTCTGGGCAGCGTGGGAAAGTGGAAAGGCGGCTCCAAGCTGGAGCGAAAAGGTGGCTCCAGCCGGAGCGAAGGCAGTGCCGGCAGCCAGGGGAAGGAAGGCCCATTCTTGCACAAATCTTCGTGCATCGGGCCTCTAGTTTAAAATAAAATGCCTGCCTGGCTGGTATGTCTCCGTTGTTGAGCATCGACCTATGAACCAGGAGATCAGGGTTTGATTCCCGGTCAAGGCACATGCCCGGGTTGTGGGCTCCATCCCCAGTGTGGGGCGTGCAGGAGGCAGCTAATCCATGATTCCCTCTCATCATGGATGTTTCTCTCCCTCTCCCTCTCCCTTCCTCTCTGACATCAATAGAAACATATTTTAAAAAATGCCTAACCTGTGACTCTCATGAAACTAACCCCCCTCCCCCCCCTGCAAGCTTCCTGTCAGGTGTGAGCCATTCTGGGCCTCCTTCAGATTTCTCCTGAGCCAGGCTCGGCCTCAAGCCTGTGCACGCCCCTCTAGACCACAAGGCAGGGGAGCTAGCACCACACTCCCCCCCCCCCCCCCCCGCACTATCATGCTGCGTCTGCCTGGTTAACCTCTGGCTGCTCTGCCTTTGAGCTGCTGCCCCCACCAGCAGTCTGACCTCAGGCCCCCTCCATCGGTCTTCTCTAATCAGTGGCTCCCGAGGTGGCGAGTGTTTGTGACCGGGGCCGAGGCCTGGCTCTGTCCACACATCAGAGAAAATCAGCCCTTCAGGGAGCAGAGCCACTTGGGCTTCGGACCTGCCCGAGCGTTTGGGAGTGAAAGCAGTGTTAGGGCTGAAATGCCCTGGACTCCCAATATCACCAGGATTTAGCAGGTTTTCTCGAATAAATAATGCTGCTCAATTTTTTGTCTCTTTTAAAAAATATTTTTTATTGATTTCAGAGAGGAAGGGAAAGGGAGAGAGCGAGAGAAACATCCATGATGAGAGAGAATCATGGATCGGCTGCCTCCTGCATGCTCCCTACTGGGGATCGAGCCTGCAATAGGAGCATGTGCCCTGACCGGGAATCGAACCGTGACCTCCTGGTTCCTAGGTTGGTACTCAACCACTGAGCCACACTGGCCGGCGCTTTGTTTGGTCTTGAAGTGGTTGTTTTGACAACTTTATTCAGTCTTATCACTGCTTTCAGGGGAGAGGATGAGTGTAAACCATGCTGCTCACTCACCCACGTGCCACCCCCTCCACCTTCTACACACCTTCATCTAGAGTATTCTTGCCCCTAAATGTGTAAGATGTCCCTTTCTCCGAGGTCAGAAAGGCCATTCCTGTAAGGGCTTAATAAGTAAAGGATTTTTTTTTCTTATTGTTTATATCTAATCCATCACAGATTGTTCCGATCTTATTGTTACACATTTCAATTAGGACTGTAATGTTCTGATTTAGAATAAGAAATACTAGAATATATTCAGTGCTATTTATAGTTTCCAGCACAGAGCTCCCCAAACCCTTGGAGTTTCCTAAGTGATGAGATCTGTAGGGTGTCTTTTGTTATGTTAATGACTAACCCCCCCTCCTTTCCCCAAGGTTGGGGGGTGGTTTCCAACCAGAAAAGGAGGGTTGGAATTGTCACTCCCAATCCTGACTTCCCAGGAGCAGAGAGCAGCCGCAGGTTGCATCAGTCCCTAATGGCCAGTGATTTGATCAATCAAGACAAACCCCGTAAAAACAGAAAAGGACGGGATTCAGAACGTTCCAGGGGGGGGACAAGGATGGTTCCAGGTGCCATGCCCCAGGCCCCACAGGGACAGGCCTCCCCCCAAGGTGTCCCTTTGTCGAGTTGTTCAGGACCCCTCCTCCATGTATGTCTCCATCTGGTTGTTGGGAACCCCCTCCTCCATGGAGCTCTCCATCTGGTACTTGACTTGTACCTTTGCTGTCCTTTGTAATGAACAGGTCATCTCGTCAGCTCATTGGTTCCTGAGCGCTGAGAGCTGCTCTAGCAAATGATCAAACCCAAAGAGACCAGGCCTGGGGCAGGCTCTGGAGCGGGGGGAGGTCTGGGGACCGTGCCCAGGGCCTGAGGAATCTGATGGCATTTCCAGGCAGCCTCGGGGACCCTGGCTGACACCGGGGAATGGCTTGCTTTTGGTGGTGGGGGGAACCCACTCTCCACACACAAGGACCCTCCACTCCTCCATGCCGCCTCGTCTCAGAATCGGAAATGGCCTCTCCCACCTTATTGCTGCCTGACCACCTTGAAGCCGATGCTCTGCAGGCTCCACCCTGGGAGCCAGGCTTGCTTCAACGTGTGGAGGAACTCTTAACCCTTCCCCCGAATTATCACCTCCTGCCTTATGCACCCAACACCCCCCGTGAGGTCAGCAGCAGATGTGAGCAGCTGGGCAGGGCCTGCGGTGGGGTCCTGGTGGGGGGACCAGCATGGGCCTCAGATGCCCTGTCTGTGGGCCGCCCAGCAGCCAGCAGACGCCAGCGGGCAGCCTGTGCTGGGTGCCAGCTCAGAGGCTGCCATGACCTCAGTGCAACCTCCCTAGGGCCCTGGGCTGAGTATAATCAAATGTGCATTGCGGTTCTGATACCGCATGGGTTTTTCTGTATGCATTATGGGTAAGGGCACGTACAGAAGAAATACAGTTATGCAACCCTTTTTTGTCAACCATCCCTGACTGCAAATGAAAGTCTCCACCCAGAAAATTCCTCTTTTAAACCTTATAACCCAGAAGTTCAGGGTCTTTGTCTCCCTCAACTGGCCCACTCCTCGCTTGGCATGTATAGAAACATCCATGATGAGAATCATTGATCGGCTGCCTCCTGCATGTAGGGATGGAGCCCACAACCCGGTGTGTGCCCTGAATGGAATCGAACCCTGATACATGCGTTGACCCTTAACCATTAGGCACACCAACTGGGCATTAGGAGTGTTTTCTATGCTCCCATATATCACCCCAGTTACAGTTACGAGTCTACATTTGTTTGTTTGTAAGGTGGGCATAAACATGTACTCCCTGATCATATTATGCCTGCTTCATTCCAGGGCAATGAGAGTCCATTTAATTAAAGTTGTATAATAGTTAATTATGAGAATGACTAGGTTGTTCTTTCTCTTTTTATTGAAAATATAACTCTAACTGCCCCAGTGACTTTACTAAGCAGGCAATCTCACTGGGGTCGTTTTTTGTTTTGTGTTGTCTATTTACATGCCTTCACACGTGAAACACAGGTAGCTGCCGTGTGTATGCCCTGTGATAACATAGCTCTAAAACAAAAACACTGAAAATGAAACTCTAAATAAAAAGATTTTTCTTATATAGTGGTGGTGGTTTAAAATGATAAAGAATGCAGACTAGCAGCTTCAGAGAAAAAGAGATGTTCTACTTGGGTGAATATAAGGTAGTGTTTCTGTTTGCTTCCGTAACTAAGAACGTTGTTTTGGCAAAGGGCAGGCCTGGGAAACTGAACAAGCAAAGCTCACCAGATAGAGAACGTTGCATTCATGTGTTGTAGCCACACCAGGCTCACCCACGGGGCAGCCAGGACATCTGGGACAATTAGGTGAAAATTTGACACAGAATTGTCTGTAAATAGGAGTAAAAAGTTTTTCCAAAAAGGGAAAATTACCGCTGTCCTCTATTAGGTATTTTCAGGTTTCATTTTCAACTGATATATTTTCAACAGAACGTATGTTATAGAAGACGTTTATTCAACTAAGTAGAGTTATAGTTTTTTATATTAGAGTGTAAGCAATGGTTGGATGGTTTCGATGTACATGGATTTCACCGGCCACAAAAGTTAGAAAATGTTTTTATCCACAATCCTCTTTGTTATCTAGCCCATGTGAGGGGATCAAATCGAGCCGTCTAAACAATAGACTCTAGACACCTCCTTCTTCAAAGGCTTACTTCACTGCTGCGGTGGGCAAAGGCACACGCAATAATCCCAATGGCCTCCAATTTCAGTGGAGGAAAAATAAGTAACAAGAGTGACAAACACAGCCTGGGCTGGTGTGGCTCAGTTGGGTGAGTGTTGTCCCAGGCACCAAAAGGTCAGGGCACATGCCCGGGTTTGGGGGCAGGAGAGGCAGCCCAGGCATGTGCCCCGACTGGGAGTCAAACCATGACCTCTTGGCTCATAGGTTGGTGCTCAACCGCTGAGCCACACCGGCCGGGCCGCCAGGCCAAGCATGAGATTTAGCAGTACGCCGGCTTCTCTTACTCCTTGTGTCATCTGCTCCGTGGCAACAGGATGTCCTAGCAACGGGCCCTGCTCCTCCAGCCGGGGCTGCTGAGTGCGAACGCATGGCGAGGGCACCCTTAGCACCGCCTACCACACGGAGCAAACCCTTCTCCTGGGGGAGAATCCATTGAGTTCCTTTCCATAGTTCTCGAACCTCTTGCAAAGAGTTAGCGTCTTCTAGATGTCTTAACTATAGAGAAAGAAAGATCCGGAAAGAAGGCAGAGACTTTTGATGCTGCTGATGACCTCTCGCTGTAAGACCGTGTTAGATGCCTCCCCTCTGATGCAGGTAACCTGAACCCTAACCATCTGAAACGTACCTGGGTTGCACACATGGAAAATCTAGGGACATGGAAATCATTTCACCAATTTTATAAGGAGGTAAAATGGGTCTTTACAGAAACATTAAAAGACAATTAGCTTTGTTACGCCTCCGCACATTTCGTAGATGCAGTTTTCAAATAAAAGGTATGGAAACGTGAGCTCTGAGGCTGCTTCCATAATGAACATATATTGCCAACCTCAATTCATTTCTGAAAGGCCATCTAGCCCAGTTCCTAAATAAATGGACTGTATTTGCTTTTATCTATTCTAGATCATAAAAAGGACCTAGCTATTAATTGAAGTGTGTCCGCTGCTGTTAGAGGGAGAGCAACATAGATTAATTTCCTTTATCGGATAAAAGAAAAAAGGGAGAAAGTATTTCTCTTACTAAAATGGCACCAATATATAAAGTTTTTGATTGCATTATTGATTTCCTCCAGTTATTATTTTCAGAGAATGTTATTAGATGAGTCTGTTATGGGAACCTGGAAGATATAGTTCCCAGACTTAAATATCAGAAAAGCAAAGATCAATATGAGAAATAAATGCATTTTAAAAATCAGACATGAATGCCAGATATAAGCTCTAAAGTAAATTAAATTCCCTGGAGCTGCCATCAATCAGCCGCGACAGGTTTGAAGGTCATTGTTGCTGGCTATTTGGCGAAATCTCAACTCAATTTAAGCCCTGATCAGTGATTCATAACTGACCCACACAGATGGGCAGCCATGTGGTGCCCGGGCGCATATTAATCCCCTCCTCCAGGAGACAGGAACAGACCAGTTGTTTAAAAAGAAATTGCATAGGACGGGTGTGGAAATTGCACAGGGCGGAGTGACGGGCCACACAGTTCGGAGACGCTTCGCACATTGGCTCTCGGCTCTGAGGGGCCTTTTCGGCCGTAGGGCCTCTGGATCCTATTTTCCACGTGTGGAACGAAGCAACCAAGGGATGGCATTGGGCTCACACAGTTCACAGACGTTTTAGCTTCATGGATGACCAGACACCCCAACTTCCCATTTATTAATTTATATAGTAAAGTGTAATTACGTTCTACGTATTCATTTTGTGCCTAATATTCAGACCTTGGTGCCTTAATTTCCTTTACCAGATAAAAGAAAAAAAAAGGAGAAAGTATTTCTCTTACTAAAATGGCACCAACACATAAAGTTTTTGTGGGGAATTGGAGTGTGGAGTCATCAAAGCGTGAATGTATATGACGGGAGAATTCAATTTCATTTTGCATCTAAATTTAAATGGTAGCTGCATTTGTTTAAATAGCGTGTACCTATTCTATTGCCTAATTACAGACTATTGAGAATGGTTTCTATCTTCTCAATATACTTTGGTAAATATAGCTATGTGTGGGCCACACACATGGTAGGTATAACCAAAAAAATGCAATGCTGCAAAAAATATTTGAATATTTTCTATTCACATACATTTTTTTAATTTCCTCAGAAGATGCATTTATAAGAAAAAAAAAACTGGAATAATTTTATGATCAGCCCAAATCGCCCACTAAAGCAAACAATGATTATAATGTCTCCAAGTATAAATAGAAAATGTAATAAAAGTAATATTGATTTAAAAACTACTTAACAATGATTATCTTATTATCATATACTGATAATCTCTTGCATTTAGATAAAACTTGGACAAAATGTCTTGTTTTTATCATCTAAGTGAACACTAGGGAACACATTTTCTCTTCATTATCTAACCAAATGGACCTTATCAAACCATGCCTCCTTCTAAATCATTGCTTTGCAGTAACAGCAACAGCGAAAATCACAGCGGCACGCTTACATGTAAATATTCAGCCACTTCAATAAAACGCAGCATCTGTGACTCAGCGTCCTTTCCAGACTTAGCGCACAGTTGCCGTCAGATCCATGTAAGTCGTTTGGGGTATCAACAGTCCCTCCCTTTCTGTTGCTGGGTAGTAGGTCATGGGAAGGATTCATCACTGTTTGTAACCATTTACCCTTGAAGGATATCTGGGGAGCTTCTAGCTTTTGGTTATCACAAGTAAAGCTGCTGTAAGCATTCATGTACAATTATTGTGTGAAAATTGATATTTATTTCTCCGGGATGTATGGCCAAGAGTGCAATTGCTAAGTCACGCAGTAAACCTGTTTTTAGTTTAAAAGTGAATGCCCAAACCATGTTCTGGAAATCTGTGCTTACGTGAGACTTCTAAAAATAGAAATAGGAGAAACTTCTGGACATCTACGGTTGGGCAAAGACTTAATACCCAAAGAAAGGTCAATTAAAAAGAAAGATTATAAATTAGATCTTACTGTTATCGGAGGAATGCACGGATGGCCTTTCTCCTTTGCTGGTGAGAGTGGGATTCTTGGGGTACCTCTGGAATAAGAGTTTCCGGAGCCCCCCACGGGAGGATGCGACGTGGCGGGAAGTTTCATGGGTGTGGAATTGCATCCCTTGGTTAGCAAAGTCCCATCCCCCTTCGTGCAGGCCTGGGAGAGGTGCAGTGGGGACTCAGCGGAGCTGGGAGTGGAGCAGGGTCCACCGAGTCCACTCCCCGGGGGAGCTGGTCCAGGGCAGCATCAGGCCAGCTGCCATCGCCCGTCTATGGTGTCTATGGTGTGGGGCCACAGGCTGCGAGCCTTGTGGGCAAGTGCAGGGGGCCCTGAGCGCACCCCCTGCAGCCAGAGTCCCAAGAGAGCAAGAGGCGAGAGAGTGGACTCCTTTGCTCAGGAGATTAACTATCTCAGTCCTTCCTGCTTCCCATGGCCACGCCTCCTCTGGCCAGGACCTGTTCCCAGTTGTGACTGACAGACAAACACCCTTCCTGTTTCACCCACTTAACTGGGCTTGCGTCTGAATCTCAGCTTCCTGGCAAAGCGGCACAGACGGCGTGCCCTTCATATTTGGCCTTCCCCCGGCTCCTTTTCAGTAATTCACAACTGGATTCTTACAATGGCATCATCACCACATTCAAAAATACCTGCTCTGGTGAAGACTCTGTGTAAGCCACGCAACCATGATGACCATTGATCCAATTTTACTTCTACTGGATTTGCTTCTTTTTGTAACATACTTGCTTCCTTTTGCAGGAAGTACAACTCTAGAAAGTAAACTTGGCCTCCACTCACACTTTGCACCAAGTCTTACATAAAATAAGCAGCCAATAAACGTAATGTTTACTTAATCTGCATCTGTTTTGTTTCTACCCTGTTATGCTTTGTTATATATATTTTTTGCCTTTAATTAGATCAAAGTCTAATAAGAAAAGATAGGTTGTCTGGCTGGTGTGGCTCAGTGGTTGAGCATTGACCTATGAACCAGGAGGTCATGGTTCAATTCCCAGTCAAGGCACATGCCCGGGTTGCAGCTCGATCCCCAGTGTGGAGTGTGCAAGAGGCAGCCAATTAAAGATTCTCTCGTCATTGATGTTTCTATCTCTCTCCCTCTCCCTGCCTCTCTGAAATCAATAAAAATATTTTTTTTAAAAAAAAGGAGACTCAGAAATGTCTACTAGATAAGAGATATAAAATGATGTGAGATTTGGCTGCATAAAAATCCTGTGTCAACTAAAGCTAAATTACATTAAGAGAAGCATTTCAAGAAATTTAGAAATATCTTAATAAAACTCATGAGGAAAAAAATAAGTCATAAAGACTAAAAAGAATGAATTAGGAAGGTTTTGCTTAATCAATATTCTCTAAATTATCCAATTTACTCGTGTGTGTGGTAATTCATGACCTTAGCAATGATTCCTATGAGTTTTTCATGGGTGTTTTTAACTTCCCGCTGTCATCAGAGCCCCCTGGCATCTGGTGGAGAAGGGGCACTTTCCCGTCATGGAAACCACGGTGCATGTGGCCAACCCAGTACCTTCCCTCCGTACACGGCCAGGGCTCTGAGGAAGTGAGTCATTTTAAAACCATCAAGTCACAGTTTCCCGCTAAGATAAAATGACTAACACAGATCCCTAACAGGGAAAGGAACAGCCTGATTGAAGGCTCTTTACAAAACTTCTAAATGCCATGTCTTATCCAATTGTGTTTGTACTCCCACAAACTGATCTTTTCAAAATGACTTTCCTTTTTTTAAATACGTTTCACCCGTTTTTCACTCAGTTTTACTGGAATAGACTTACTGTGTAGGCAAGTGCTGCACTTCCGTTGGAGTGAGTCCTCCGATTCTAAAAGAAATGGCATAAAAGCGATGCCATTTCCCATCATGTTAAAATAATCCTAAGTAAATAGTCCTCAATCGTAGTTTCACTTTTAGGGTATTAGGCGAGTCTGTAGGAGGGTAAGACATCACCGTGGTACTAATATCAGTTTTCTCCCACTCAGTGACTTTTTGTGCCATCTGCAATTCATTTAAAGAAGTTAATTCAGGCCTAGAATGGATTCATCTGCTCTCTTAGCAATGGCTGAAGATACTCAATAAAATAAACGAATTGGGGTTATTGCCCAAATTACAAACTTTAAAATGTGCAGAAATCTATGGCAGAGCTATTATTGTTCCTTTGATGGTGACTTACCTACTTCTTCATGGATTTGCTTATTTTCAGGTATTTCACATCTGATATTTGACTCGCGCTGAATGACTGTATCTTTCCAAAACATTACTGAGGATGCTTAAAAGGATAAGTCAATGAATATTTCTTGTGGGGTTGAATGGCTAAAATTCTTGTTTAATAATATGTTTTATTATTCAGACAATAATAGATTATGTTTATTTAGAATATATATTGAAAAAAAAACTTCATAGTTGTCTTTGTGGTTTTCAAATATGGGGGACTGGGAGATAACACAGCAGATTCAGACATCGGCAACGACACAATGAGCACCTTCTATATCAGCAACTCAGAGCCCCCCTCCCCCCCCCCCCCCACACACATACACATCAAATGGCCTCCTAGGCAGCCAACATGATGAAGGAGACTGAGGCCACGGACATTATTGAAACGGGGAAGAGAAAAGGAATGACCTCGCTAAACCCCTAATACACAGCAAGGGGGAGTTTCTAGACTCTAAGGTCCCATGCAAACTGACGCATCGAGAGGCAGGAAAACCTAGTTTGAGGCCTTCGTGTGACACCGTTTGTCCACGGGAAGCACCTGCAGAAACCCGGGTGCTCACGCTTTCTTTTCAGCTCTTCCTGACTAACAGATGGCACAGGTGCGTGTACCCGGGACCAGGCAGACCGCTCAGCTGGCGACTCCGTGGGCGGCACAGCTTTGCTCTGACCACCTAGGGGCTCTGCTGGGCCCTCACGCCAACCTGCGGGCAGCCTGTGCGCTCATGGTCCCGGGTGGCTAAGACGACTTCACTCACGTGTTTGGTGTTTGCCACCCCAACTCTCTTCCGTTTGGTGTTTCTCCACCAGCCAGGCTAGCTCTGTGCCCACTTAGTGGGCTCTGGGGTCCGAGAGCAGCAGGAGGGCCGGCATGGAGTGACCCAGCCCTCTGGTCAGGCCTCTTCCTGCATCGCCTTCGGTGACGTGTCCTGAATCACCCGCTTTAAAATGTGAATTCGTGGCCCGGCCGTCATGGCTCAGGGGTTGAGCGTCGACCTGTGAACCAGGAGGTCATGGTTCCATCCCGGTCAGGGCACAGGTCCGGGTTGCAGGCTCGGTCCCCAGTGTGGGGCGTGCAGGAGGCAGCTGACCCATGATTCTCTCCCATCACGGATGCTTCTCTCTCTCCCTCTCCCTTCCTCTCTGAGGTCAGCAAACACGTAGTAACGTTCTCTGCATGTGCTCACCTTTCGTGTTGACGTTGTCCTCCTCGTGCCATGCTGCGCCCACACGCGGGCCCGCTGCCCTTGCCCAGGTCGGAGTCGCCTTATCCCCGCTTCCACGGCGGCGGTGCCGCAATCGGGTCCAACCCGACGTGATGCGCTTTCTGTGTGCCTGGCAGTGGGAGGAGGACTATTGCAGTGGGAGGAGGATGTACTCAGCAGGAAATGCTTCCCCACGTAAGCATTTTGATTGGCAGTTCATATAAGAACAAGGGCGGTAACCCTTTATCTTATAAGAAAAGCTATGCACCGAGTGGGAAAAACTTAGTAGCATGAAATTTCATAAAACAATCATCCCAAGTTTAAAACTGTATTATAAAATGTGTTCCTTCTGAAAAGCATATTTAATACATATCAACATTGGGCTAATTAATTTAATATTCAAATTGTACAATCAGGAACAAAACACTCTGCAAAGCTCTTCGTTATATTATAAACTTCAGAAGTACTAACTGATTAATCACCGAGTGAAGCCCATTTGATTGCTGAAGTATTTCTTGAACCCATTTCGTCTGCACTCTCCCGTCCTCTCCCAGAGCGGTTTTCATTGCTGCTCACAGAAGCCGGGTGATCATCTGTCCCATTCCCCGCGTCTGGACTCCACTTGGAGCCCCTGATTCCGGGCGCGTCTCCATCGCCAGCGGTTTCTGGGTGCCGGCCTGGCTGTCACAGCCCCTCAATGGCCGTCCCTCCAAAGTTCCCCATCCTATCCCGGTGGCTTCCCCGGCCATCAGACGCACAGCCCACTGCGTTTGGCACATTTTACTCCAAGTCAACTAATTCACTACACAGTCATCCCTCCCACTTCTCTCCCCAACCAGTGCCCTCCCTGGCTGCCTCCCTCTTCCTCCCTGAAATCAATGTGTGTTTTCAATGCATATTTAAGACACATTCATCTTCATCACATTATTTTTTCGTTGTCTCCTTTGCTTCCCTTTTCCACGATAGGTGAGGAGCGGTGACTATTTAATATTCATTAAGATCATACGTCGTTTTCTGATATCGTATATATTACAGGTGCTTGCATTATGTTTTCTATATCGTCGATGTCAAACACGTTCAGTTAAAAACGAGGAACATACACATGCAAACCTCGAACGCTTCACTGATTTTGAAGTGTCTTCTGAATAAAGTGCTCAATCTGCCTTTGAGATTTCTCACGATCTGGTTAAGTGCCGTTGTTATTATTTATATTTTATTTACTTTCACCCAGAATCAAAGGGCCCTGCCAGCTGTCTTCTCTCTCTTGCTTCCTTTTCTTTATGCCCGGCCTAGTTTTTTTCATTGCAACATGTTCTTTAACTCACATGACCAAATCCCTCTTAGATATTTTTTTCATTCTCATTCATTCTCAGTCTTAGTTGAAATTTGAACAGTCATCTTTTTTTTTTTTAATTTAATCCTCACCCAAGGACATGCTTTGAGAGAGGAAGAGAGAGAGACACACACAGAGAAAGAGAGAGAGAGAGAGTGAGAGAGAGAGGCATGAATGTAACAGAGAAACTTTAATCGGTTGCTTTCCGGATGCCCCCCTACGCGGGATCGAACCAGCAGCCCAGGCATGTGCCCTGCCTGGGAATCGAACCGGCAACCTTTCGTCACACAGGGCGACGCTCAACCAGCTGGGCCACCCTGGGAGGCTGAGAGGCATCTTTGCACTAGCACACACGTTAGCATACATGCTAAATCTACCATGACTGACAGCCGAAAGCTTTTGAGATATGTTTTCTCTGCACAGGAGCGATGTCATGTCCTCTGCCCTTTGAACCTTCCTGTTAATGTCCAGAGGTTACGTGGGCAGGAGGCCTGCGAGTTTCGTACATGTCACTCTGTCTGGAGGCCTTCACTTCTACTCTTACCTGAGTTTCTACCTCGTACCGTGTTTTTCTTTAATGCTCCTTACAGCACAGCTCTGCTGGCAATGGATTTTCTCAGTTTTCATTGGTGGAAAGTCTTTGTCTTCCTTAATTTTCCAAGATATTTTTTGACTGTAGAATTCTGGATTGAGAAAGCTTTTTTGTTTTGTTTTATTGTTGTTTTTTGTTTTGTTTTCAGTATTTTGAAGTCACTCCCTTGTCTTCTGGCTTACACAGTTTCAAATGTAGGCCTGCTATGTTTCTTACCAATGTTTCTCTGTATGAATTATGTCTTTTTTGATCTGGGTACCTTCAACCCTTTCTCTGTATCTTTGATTTCCAGAAGCTTAAATATGAAATGTCTAGGGGTGTGCGTGCGTGTGTGTGTGTGTGTGTGTGTGTGTGTGTGTGTGTGTGTGTTTCTTCTTTTGTTTGGCGTGCACTGTGATCTGTGATTCTTGGATATGAAATTTAATGTCTTTTTCATTATTTTTGAAAAATTCTCAGCCAGTGTTTCTTTAGTTATTTTTCCTTCCTGTTTTCTCTCTTTTCTTCTGGGATTCTAATCATATACATGTTTTATAAATTGTACCACTGACTTTGAATGCTCTCTTTTATTGTTATTATTATTATTATTATTATTATTATTATTATTGTTACAGTCCTTCTCTATGTAGTACAGTATGGGTAATTTTTATTGCTCTGTCTTTAAGTTTCCTGTTTTTTTCCCCTCAACTATGATGAGACCACTTATGAAACTTTCAAAATCTTTATCTTTGTCCTGCACCATTTGTTTCTAGCATTTCTATCTAACTTTTGGTATTTCCATTACTTTCTGAAATTCCCCACCAAGTTATGCATATTTCCCACCTTTCCCACTGGAAATGCTGCACATTGTATGCAGCAGCAGTTATTTAAGATCCTCCATGTTGTAGTTCCAACATCTGATTCCATCTGGGTCTGGTTTTATTGTTTGCTTTGTCTCCCGAAAGCGGGTTGACATTGTGCATTGTGGTGTGTGTGTGTGTGTGTGTGTGTGTGTGCGCGCACGCGTGTGTGTTATCATTTTATTTGAGTGAAGACATTGAATTCTAGACACAGAACAGAAGAGACTGAGTCAGAGAACATTCTGGCTCAAGGAATACTTTTTTCTTTGAAGAATAATGTGGGGATTTAGTCAGTCTGGTCCAGAGTTGAGATGGGCTTGGATTTTGTTTATTTTTGTTGTTTTCTTTGGGAGGGAGGTGTGTTTGTTATGGTTACTGTCAATGCATCACTGCCATGAAATTCCTTTAGAGTGACCTCGTACAGCTAGGGACACTAAAATAATTTTAAAGAAATGAATGTTTCTGCTTAACCCGCCATGTCCTGTCTTCCATGTCCACCTTTGTCACAGAGTGGGCCTCTGTCTATTCGTGTGACCTTCCCTGTGGGGTAGAGACTACCTCATGCCGCATCCTTTTACTAGGGTTCAGGATCTGAAGAAGGGGTCGCACACAAATGAAAATGCTATATAAGAAATATGATTTAGAAGGCATTGGGGGCCAAGGGTTTTTCTTTCGTGAAGAGCACACTAAAACTCTGGCCGGTCCACCTCTTATTCAGTTTTAGATACACATCTTGCCCTCAGTAAAGCACGGCAAACAGGTATCAGATAGACCGTCTCAAAGGTCAGTAAAAATCAGTAAAGATTTACTTTGAGGCTATCAGGTCGGGAAATTGCTTTGAGCCATTGCTATCTCAACACGGAACAATCAGTGCATAGCTTTTAGCTCTGCTAAAGCTCAAGGTTCATCAGCCTTCCGAGTTCCTTGATGCACTCTCATGATAGTATTGACAATGGATGGCTGTCCGCATCTCCCCCTTTTTGTTTTTTTAATAAATCTTGAAAAGTGTATGCCATCTGTAGGGCTTGAGTCCTTTCAAGACTCTTCATTCTGCATCTGCAGACTAGAAATAAACATATAAGAACAAGAATGAGACAGACAAGAGTGGTTATGCTAAGAGTCAAATGTAGGGAGATCCAGTGATCTTTCATGTCCTTTTTAAATAGCTGTCAGGCATCTAAGGAACAAGTTTGTAGTAGGCTCCTTTCTGGGCCATCAGTTCTTTATGGGTCCCCTTCTCAATCACTGTCCCCTGTGACATGACAGCAATGATATTCAAGCTCTGGATGGTGGACAAACGATGAGCAATGACAGTGCAGGTCTGACCTTCTCTGGCTTCGTCCAGGGCAACCTGCACCATGCCACAACTGATGACTGCTGGCATGGCAAGGAAAACATTCTCAGGTGTTCTTGGGGTTTTGGTCTCCTCACAAATTCGCTCAGCTTTCTGGACTGTCTTCTTCACCTATTTGTTGTCTGTCTTGTTCTCTTCCCACTCCTTATCTTCAGCATGTTGCTTGGGGCTACTGCTATCTGTGGCTGGAGTAGTCGATTGTCTGCAGCCGCAGGAACAGGGTGAGGCTCCAGGTGCAAGGTCCTCATTAGTCTGGTCAGTTCCTCTCTTGAGTCCATGTTGAAGTTTAATGTTCCTTGCAGGAATCCACACTAGGTTTGGAGGAGTTTTCTGGAAATACACAATCACATCCTCGACCAAAGGGTAACAAAGGGTCAGGACCCCTCCATAAACCAGACTCGGGATCTTTCTATTTAATCAAACCATGTTTCTTTGGCTTATTCTGACACCAGTGTAATTCCATAGTTGTCTTGCCATCAGCGTTACAAGTGAAAAAATTTAAAGTAATTAAGGCTTGGTGTAGTCTACTTACAGATTTCTCCACTACTGTGTGTGACTCTGTTAGTGACAGGTTATTGGGGAGGCATAGCTGGAATGTTCTGAGGTTCATTGTCAGCCTTCATTTTAGGCAGGCTTTATTTCCTGCCCAGACAACTAGCCAAGGGTAAAGCCAAGGGCAATCCTTGGTGATCCTTTACTTCCTCTCTTCAGTTGAATATCTATCTACTTCAGTCGGCCTGAGGACTGAAGGGTCCTGGGGTCAAGGGCACATGCCCAAGTTGCAGGCTTGGTTCCCAGTAGGGGGCATGCAGGAGGCAGCCTATCAATGATTCTCTCTCATCATTGACTCTCTATATCTCTCTCCCTCTCCCTTCCTCTCTGAAATGTATGTGTGTGTGTATATATATATATATATATATATATATATATATATATATAGTGATTGTGTAACAACTACTGCCATCGCTGCAATGTATTTTATATGTATAACCTTACTTTCATCATCTCCTGGACTTGTTCATCTAGATGTAATGCTCCAAAAATCATCCTTTCCTATTTCTTTCAGTCCAAGGTTGGCATGTGAATGATCTCAGCATCCTAGATAGTGGAAAACATCCCCTCTGTGCCATTCTCAGGGCCACTGCAGGTGGAGGGCATGGCACTGTTATCGGTGACCAGCAATAGCAGTGAGCGTGGGCTTCCTGTAGACGCGGCAGCAGGTGGTGAAACATCATCTGCTCGTCTGCAGTTATGATTTCTGGGCCTTCTCGCCTGATGAAACGGCCCAGCTCATCTATGAAGAGGCGGTTTGCCTCTCAGACAGATGGCTCTGACCGCAGCCCGGAGGCCGTGAGCCATCCAACGTGCCAACTGGACAGGATCTTCAGACATAAAAGATCAACTGTCTGTCAGTCTCTGCCTAAGATGTGTCATCCCTAATCCACTGTTTATCAGATTGTATGGTCATACAATTTCTTTTTTCTCATCAAGAGTGATTATAGAAAAGAAGCATTTTAATGGGAAATTCAGAGCTGGACTTCCTGCTCCAAACAAAAAAGCAATGTTGCATCTTCAAGGGGTAATAATTCAAACAGGAAGTATAGTTCTATTCCATGGCTTTATAATACTAGGCCAAGCTCCACTTTGCCAATAAAATGAATAGGCGTATTGCCTTAATGATTAACATTTTATCATAGCCTCGATAGTTATGTTCTGATTTTATTTGTATTTCATGAATATAAAATTAGATTGCTTTGGTATATAATTAATCCTGATCATGACTCACTCTAAAATAAGTATATATTTTTTGCCCGGCTGGCGTGGCTCAGTGGTTGAGCATCAGCCCTATGAACCAGGAGGTCAGGGTTTAATTCCCAGTCAGGGCACATGCCTAGGGTGCAGGCTTGATTCCCAGTGTGGGGCGTGCAGGGGGCAGCCGATCCATGATTTTCTCTCATCATTGATATTTCTGTCCCTCTCTCCCTCTTTCTTCCTCTCTGAAATCTACAAAAAATATTTAAAATAAAATAAGTACATATTTTTAATTATTTGAAAC
The DNA here is from genome assembly GCF_951640355.1 of Cnephaeus nilssonii. Classification (NCBI taxonomy): domain Eukaryota; kingdom Metazoa; phylum Chordata; class Mammalia; order Chiroptera; family Vespertilionidae; genus Cnephaeus; species Cnephaeus nilssonii. The sequence goes on along the minus strand of NC_137081.1, from coordinate 708,869 downwards.
ACATTCTAAAATAAGTATAAGTTTTAATCAATTGAAACATCAATAGAGAAAGTAAACATCAACAGAATTCAGCTTATTTTCTTTTTTAAAATATGTTTTTATTTATTTCAGAGAGGAAGGAAGAGGGAGAGAGAGAGAAACATCAATGATTAGAGAGAGTCATTGATCGGCTTTCTCCTGCATGCCCCAGACTGGGGATTGAGCCCGCAACCTGGGCATGTGCCCTGATGGGGAATTGAGCCATGACCTCCTGGTTCATAGGTCAATGCTCAAGCACAGTTGAAGCTAAAGCACATCTAACACGCACTGATATATCAAGCAGTATTTACAGTAAACATATTGATCTAAATGTCTAATTATGTTATCGGCTCACGTAGACACTAACCTTGTCTATCACATTTTCTTGATAATAAGACCAGGGTTGGGAAACCACACTAATTAGCAGGAGAGAATCATACTGAAACTGCTGGCTCTTCCTCTGACCCCAGAGGACGTTCCCATTCATGAAGCTCAGAGACGAACAGAAAACAGATGAGGGTTTAAGGAATCTCGCTAGACAACAGAGAAAAAAATAACTGGGCTCGAAAGTAACTGTGCATCGATGTTGAACCTTAAAAGGGAGTCAGTCCTGCCATTGGGGACACCCTGGATGAGCTTGGAGGACATGCTGAGAGAGGAGACTCAGGCATGTCTCAATAAAGGGCCTTTTTAAAGAAAACACTCATGCACTTACAGAACCAAATATGTTTCAACCGTATTTTAATAGATAACAATGAATTGAAGAATAGTGTGTATACAAGCCACTTATATGTCAAGTGTAAAAAATTATATCGGTGGCTTAACCTTTTCAAAAAAGACCAAAATAAATAAATAAATAAATAACTGGGTTATGAACCAGGATGGAGTGAGGGGATTTTTTTTTTGCATTCCATACCCATCACCATGTACCCCTGCCATGCCCTCCTCCATCTCCACCCACCCCCTCTCCCGCAATCACCACACTGTTGTTCATGCCCATGAGTTCTTTCTCTTTTTTTCCTTTTTTTCTCAATCCCTCCACCTCCCCCAACACACCCCTCCCCACCAGAGCTGCCTACCTGCTATCTATGAGTCTGTCTCTATTTTGCTTGGTAGTTGAGTTTGTTCATTAAAGTCCACATATGAGTGAAATCATCTCTTAAATCATAACATATATGTTACTATGAAAAAAAAAACACAGAGTAAACCTTTTAAAAAATAGAGAATCTCAAATAATAGCATTAATTATCTCTTGTTTATGGGGCTTTGAAGTTTTAGATCTGGGATTTTTGGTGCTCTGGGTTTCTATCTATATATATAAAAGCCTAAGTGACCGAACAACCGAGTGACCAGTCGACCGGTCGCTATGATAAGCACTGACCACCAGGAGGCAGACACTCAATGCAGGAGCTGCCCCCTGGTGGTCAGTGCACTCCCACAGCCAACATCCTGCGGCCCTTCCCCCCCTACTGGCCAACCTCTCGTGGCTCCTTCCCCCAGCCAGCTGGCCCCAATTGCCCCAATCGGGGTGACCAACCTCCCGCAGCCCTGATCGGCCAGCCAGGCCGAGCGACCGCACCTGTGCATGAATTCGTGCATCGGGTCTCTAATTGTAAAATATTCTGGTACACTCCATTTAAAAGAAATAAAGTCAAAGATTAGTCATAGTTGAAGTCTTATTTGTTTGTTTTCAATTTATCTTTCTTGTAAAAAGTTTTACAGATATCTTTTTCCCCCTCTCCACTCACTTCCCCCCAGGCCTTCACTGTTGTCTGTGTCCATGGGGTATGCATATATTATTATAAGTTCCTTAGTTGATCTCTTCCCACCCACCCTGCCTTCCCTCTGAGATTCCACACTCTGTTCCATGTTTATATGTCTATGGGTCTAGTTTGTTTATCAGTTTATGTTGTTCATTAGATTCCACATGTCAGTGAGATCATGTGATACTTGTCTTTCTCTGTCTGGCTTATTTCACTCAGCATAATACTCTCCAGGCCCCTCCATGCTGACTCAAAGGGTAAAAGATCCTTCATTTTTACTGCTGGATCGTGTTCCATGGAGTCTTAAAGTAATCTCACATTGGCAACCCTGGGCATAGCCTAGGCATCTCTCTCCATAGAGCGTGTGTATTATCACAACACAGCAGCCCATGTTGGAGCTCTGTGCGATGTCTCTCTGTCTGCACTGTCTCCCTCCTCACCTCCATGCCCGCGTGATAGATCTTTCTCATATTATTTCAAGCCAGAGACTTTTTGTTTTCCCCTCTCACTTCCGTTAAAACCGTCAAGTCCCGTCTCTTTATCCCAGGCTATTTTCTGGTCTAGCCAACCTTCTCTTACAATGAAACAATATTAAAAAGAACAAAACTTGGAAACCCAAGGTTGGGATGTGTTTCTGGGCAGATCGTCCCTTACTTCAAATCACTGCATTTAGACGGGGACAGCTGCGCCCCGAGAGTTGTAGCAATTCCCAGGAGAACGCTCAAGCACTGTGGGGAGGAAACAGGGCAACGAAGTTTTGGTTATTTTTCTCATTGCTCACAAGCATTTGGAAATGTTACCTAATCAGCAAAGGCCAACTTTCTCAACAAGTGACGTTAGGCAACTTAATAGTTTAATTCAAAGAGTGACATAAAAATGTTGAAGGACAATCAAGCACATAATAGCACATTAACTTAGATGCAAAGATAGGCAGCGAAAAATATTTTTATACTTTAGCACCTAATTTTACTCTAATTCATGCTGACTTATTTTGTGTTGCTATTGAATTTTTAATTTCTCCAATTATGACTCTCAAATTCTTGTATTCAAAATTGTGTCGAAAACACAAAAGGATTGATTGCTGCCAGTGGGTAATCAGCGTCGTCCTATGTGAATGTGAATTCTGGGAACATAATTTTGAATTTATCCAAAATCGCTAGACCAATTCAATGTTGTTTGGATAAGCAAACTCGCAGGAGCTGTGAACTATCCAAAGCCTGTGCACGCATAATTCAGGTTCCAAATCTGGTGACACAAACCTGTTTATGATACGCACACTAGCAAACTTTTTTTTTTTGTAGAGGGCCAAATAGTAAATATTTTATGCTATGTGAACCATGGAGTGTCTTGCAACTATCTTTTAACCCTGATGTTGTCTGGCAAAATTAGCCAAAAACAATATATAAACAAATGATAGGCCTATGTTCCGATAAAACTTTATTAAATAGTGACAGGATCCAAACCCTGAACCCAACCTACCTTACAAACACACCTTATTTCTTGCTTCCCATTCAGAACTTTCCCTACAGTTGCCTCAAAGCACTGTAACGTGTCCATTCACTAATTTCAGACTTAGAAATGGGCTGTTCTTTATTTTTAGAACTGATTCTCATTTCTGACTCTGAATCCCCAGTCCCTCTAATGACAGATAACTTCCTTCAGTTAATTTTAGTTCAGTCCCGTCATTAATGAATCAGTTGAGAGTACAAATTAGTCACCATCTAGTTAAAATCGTCTATTTTTATTCTCTTCCTCGAGCTCCAGGTTTTGTATTCAGGAGGCAGGGACCTGGGCGGTAGAGGAAGTCATGTGTGAACTGCTGACAGCAGCACAGGATCTGGGAAGAGTTCGTCTGTCTCATAGGCCAAAGTCAACAGTCAGTGCCCTCCCCTTCACAATAGGGAAGCCTCAGCCGGTCTGGGAAGGTCAGATGAGAAGAGTCTCATGCAGGCTTCTCTGGTGGCGGTCATCTCACAGACATGCATACCTCCTAGACCCTGCCTCTTCACCCTGCTACATGACCTTCTGACCTAGAAGACCTCTTGAGCCCATGAACATCTAAGGACCTTTTCAGTGATGCTCTCCTGACCCCGTGCTAGCAACTCCCTTGCAGTTCCTCCATCGGCTGGTGTGTTTTGCACATAACAGCTACCACAGTCGGACTGCTCTCTAAAGAACAGTGGTGGTGGTGAGAGCCCTTGCATTGCAGATACCCTACATTTTAGAAACCAGGTTTGTGACAAACATCAGAGTGATCCCGCTTATCTTTTCCTAAAGTTGTGCTCTGCCAGAAAGTAGTAAATGAACGTGAGAATGAAACCCATTCTTCTAACACTAGGTGTCCACTCTCTCTTCCCATCACTTGGCCCATTAACAGACGCCTCTGCAGCGTGAAAGGTAACATCTTGGCTTTCTGCCCTGAGCAGCTATACGCACCACCCCTGCACATGGGCAAGGACACATGTGCTCGCCCGGGTATCGGTGCAGGAGTAAAAGCAACGCAAGGCGCACAGGTTCAACATGGACGGTTCTGAGACAAACAGTGTCGGCGACTCGCTAGCGGCGAGCCCAGGAATGAAGACAGAAGCGTTTGGGGGGACCACTCAGCAGACTCACTGTGAGCCAAGTTCTAGCCAAGAACACATCATCGGCAACATAGAGAAACACATGTATGCCTCCTCATGTTTATATGTCTTTCTCCATGAACAACATTTTAAAAAAAAAGATACATGCTATGCAGAAAAATTCAGAAAAAAATGTAGGAATGTTAAGAAGGAGGGTCTCACCTGGCCAGTGTGGCTCAGTGGTTGAGCATCGACCTATGAACCAGGAGGTCATGGTTCAGTTCCCAGTCAGGGCAATGCCTGGGTTGCAGGTTCGATTCCCAGTAGGAGGATGCAGCTAATCAATGATTCTCTCTATCATCATTGATGTCTCCATCTCTCGCCCTCTCCCTTCCTCTCTGAAATCAATAATTTTTTTTTTAAAAAAGGAGGCTCTCACTGAGAAGCTGGCGTTTGAGTGGAGACCTTGAGATGTGAGACAGCGAGACAGTGCCAACCTACAGAACGTGTGTCCCAGCCAGAAGGCAGCGGCATGCGGGCTTGTCTTGAGAATAGCAAGGTGACCAATCTGATAGAGAAACAGCAAATGAGGAGAATCTTAGAATTAGAGATAGACGAGGCCATAAGCAGAGCCGGCTTTAGGGAGGAAAAGCAGGTGCTGGCTTTTGTTTCGAAGTTCGACGCCTATTTGATATTCAAGTGAGAAATCAAGTAGGCAGTGGAATTGTTCTTGGCTGGAGAGGTACATGTGGAAGCTGTTAGAGCATGAATGTCATTTAGAGACAAGATCATGGATGAAGTGGGGCGAGATAAGAAAAGAGGTCTAATGACAGATCCCCGGGGTAGTGCGAGCTTAGAGGACTGAGAGACAAAGATGAATCAGCAAAGAAGGTCAAGAAGCATTTCACTAAGAAGACAAATTAAAAACCACTTTGTTCTGGATGCAAAAAAAGAGAAAGGAAAAGGTTTGAGAGAGAGAGAGAGAGAGAGAGAGAGAGAGAGAGATCAACTGTGTCAAATGCTGCTGTGAAATGTACTGACGGTAGTGTGTGAACTGACAATCAGGGTTATAAATACAGCGACTTTTAAGGACATCAGGAACGCATCCAGCAGCTTCCTGATTGTTGATGTATTTTGGAGTGGGTGCAGGTGAACATAGAAAATAAGTTATGAGTATGACTATAGAAGCAACTTGAAGAGATTTTTTCATAAACAGAATCGAGAAATAAAGGCGGAGTTATAGAAGCTGGTGGCGTCGAGGGGATTTTCATTTGAACTCTGAGAGTTTGCCATCGATGATATGAAAGCTCTGATGGAGAGGAAAAGTTGACGATTCAAGAGAGAGCTCATATGAATTTTGTTCAAGTCCCTAAGAAAATGATAATGAATGGTTTCTTTGTCTAGTAACCAAGAGAAAGGTTGGCATTAGTTTGAGCACAGAGTTCACCCACAATAATAGAAGAAAAAGCCAGATTTAGTGCATTGGTAGACCTGATCGAGGAAGCTACTCAAAGTTCCTTTCTAATCGCCTTTGTTTTCAGAGTGAAATGAAACCACATGTGAGCAGAGGTGTGGGGAAATCTGGAGGACATATGAAATAGTGATCTGAGATGTGGGAACATGAACAGACTAGGGTATGACTGGGAGTCATCATGAAAGAGCCACCTGAAATCTGTGATGACAAAATAATATGTATAATTATTTGGGGAAGAAAGACAAAAGAATATAGAAGTAAAGAAGTAAGGAGGGAAGGTGGAAAGATGAGGAGGGAGGGAGAAAGGAAGGAAGGGAGGGAGGAAAGGAGAGAGGAAGGGAGGAAGTGAGGAACGGAGGGAGAATGTTAGTGCTGGGGAAAAAAAGAAAAAATAGGAGAAGGAAAACATGAACAACTTGTTACAAAAACAAATAGCTTCTTAGAATCAGAATGGATCACTCTGAGGGCTAGACTGCACTGGGAAGGAGTGAGTTGGTCACCGATTAAGTTGTTTGAAGAAAATGGTGCGGTGACTGCTAGAACCATTTAACAGATAGCTGTGTGTAGGGACAGGCTTCACCGAACTAATTCCAAGGTCCTGGGAGACTCTTAATATTTCATAACTCTTGCTTGAAAGTTGCCCAAGTTGAAAGCTAATTATAAAAATTTAGAAATTATTAGAAAATTGTCTATTGCTCTTTTTCACATTCCTACCTTGCCACCCATGGATGTAGTCATGTTATGTACATTCTTGCTTATCAATGCCCAGTATAACAGCGTAGTTAAGACTGTGACTTGGTAACATGAAAATTTAAGCTTCGCTGGTGTGTATTTTAGAGCATGACCTAAAGAAATAAGAAATAATCGCATGCAAGCTTTCTGGATATAAAATATTAAACATATTTAATTAAAAATACACTGGGAAAGATAACATTTCTACCATTAGAATTTTACTAATTTCTAATATTAAATTTCATATGACTCATAAATAAATGGCTCTAAATAGTTACTGTCAGTCAAACGTGCAAGTCATTGAAAATTACTGAGTAGAATGCCAAGAAAAGAAATTTTTTTTTATAAAGGTTGATGATTACACTAATTTTAACATCAGCGTGACAGGCACAGGAACATTTGCACTCACAAAATAACCAGAACATCAGAAAAGCACGTGCTTGGAAACAGCAGAAGACCGAGTCAGAGGAGCCGCTCCCAATGAGGCTGAGGATGTGCAGTTAACAGGGCAGCCATGACTAAAACCATCCTAATTCATACGTTTGTAGCAAAATTAATTTCTTATTGTAGCATACTGACATTTTGAATGGAATTGTCCAAGCCAAAACATTGTCCATTCACTTACTCATTCTCCTTATAATTTTTGGGATAAGTTTGTGATAGATTCTGGAAAAGGTAAAAGTGATTCACATGGAAACAGAGAGGCCAGTAAACCCGTTACTGTTGCTGTGTGTGTGTGTGTGTGTGTGTGTGTGTGTGTAAGAGAGAGAGAGAGAGAGGGTGTGTGTATTAGAGAGAGAGTATGTGGTCCTATCCTCATGCAGTTTTATAATAAAATAGAGGCCCGGTGCATGAATTTGTGCACATTGAAAGGAAATTAATTAGAAGGTGTCTGGTGGGGCGGGACTGAGCGAGACATGCCGGACATGCCCTGGAGCCAGCCTCCCACGGTCCCTCTCCTGCCAGCCACACCTGGGGCAGCACCGGGGCTCATGGGCATCTGCGGAGTGAGCGGGGTCCCGCCGGCAGATGGGATCCCTGGGCCTGGCCTGTGGGGATTGGGCCGAAACCGGCTCTCTGACATCCCCTGAGGGGCCCCGGAGTGCTAGAGGGCACTCTGCAAAGTTGCTGTCACTCAGTAGCTTCTGCGTTGAGCGTCTGCTCCCTGGTGGTCATTGCGCATCATAGCTACTGGCCGGCCGGTCGCTTAGGCTTTTATATATATCGATTAGCACTAAGTGCAGACACTGAGTATTGTGTTGGATTTTGTCATAACATCTATGCCTTCTACACTGTAACCCTCCGTTTCCATAGCCACTGTTGGTATCAGAGCTTGGGGCACTGTCCTGAAGTGACTATGGGGTAAAAAGTCCTCTCAGAACCGGGGCGATGTGGGGCAAAGCACGAGCCAGGAGGTCAGCAGAGGAGGTCGTTTGAATGAGTCCATTTCGGAAACGATCTGACGTTTGGGCACGGGGAGCTGCTGATGGGTTGAGTGCGATGCAGTGTGCAATGTTTTGACCAGGGTGTGGCTCTATAGCTTCTGTACAGGCAGATACAGTAGTTCCTCAGGTTCCGTGGGAGATCCGTTCCTACGGGCAACCTAACCCAATTTCGCCGTAAGTGGGAACCCACCTACATAAGCACCTACATCACTCACATGGAGCACAGACACAGCAGCAATGAAGTGACACGGTAAAAAAAAAAAAATTAAAAGAAAGCTAACAATTCCTGACCTTTACTTGTGTCAAATAAATAATAAAAAACATAAAGCACATATGTACAGACGTCGAAATAATGGAACTTTTTTTTATATATATAAATAAGTGGGAGATGGCGACATAACCACAAAACGACGTACGTGGAGTCCAACGTAACCGAGGACGGCCTGTGCTCGGGGGCTGTGGTTCTAGGGTCACCTGAGCCCCTGGTTTCAGTGGGGCACTGCTCTGCAGCCTCGGGTTCTGGGGTTCGAGAAGAGCTGATTTCCAGGTTGTCCAGCTCCTGTTGTTGTTGTTCTACGATCGGAATGACCACATCAGGCCTTTTACACATCCGGGCTGGATCGGGCAAGCCATTCCACTCAGCATTCCCCAGTGCAGGGTCTCCTCGAGAGCGTGTGCAGAGGTGGGCACAGGGGCTGGTGGATGGGTTTTGTTGTGGCGTCGCTACCGTCCAACAGAAGCAAGTAGGAAATGATCCAAAGACCAGGAGAGGGAGGTGAAGCCATGGCAGGACAGCCCAGTGCAGACACGCTGTCCATCTGCTAGCGTCAAGCGTGTGTGAGGAGGTCCGTTATCGTGGAAACCGTCAGGACCACGGGGTGCAAATCGGGTGAAGTGGACGGCTGCTGCCTTTATGATGCTTGAACACTTTCTTAATAGCCTGCTTTTTCAAGGAACATTATTTGATGAGCCCATGTGAATGGCCAAGACAGGTGAGATACATTTTATTCCCCACACTTTACATCCAGCCTACTCGGTGGCCATCCGTGCACTAGTCATATTTCATCCTCTCACATGCTCCCCCAGGAGGCACAATCCTCGTCCTGTTTAGTGAAGGACACACAGGACTAAGAGAGGTAGTCCGGGCCCAGGGCCCAGCTGGGCGACAGTGGGTCTAGGACGTGCAGTCACCTTGTGCCTCCACTCCGGCCATTTGGCTTCTTGACCTTGACTCATTCACCCACTCCCTCACCAGCCATGTGAGAGCCTGACAATGTTTTGACCAGTGTGTGGCTTATAGCACACACAAGTGACAGCACACACAAGCTTTCCTCAAGGTGTACAGGTGGACCGGAAACACACACTTCTATGAGAAATACAAAGTCTGGAAAAGGAGAAATACGGACTGTCCAATGACAAGGGAGGGCCAGCTGGCGTGGCTCAGTGGTTGAGCATTGACCTATGAACCAGGAGGTCACGGTTTGATTCCTGGTCAGGGCACATGCTTGGGTTGAGGGCTCGATCCTCAATAGGGGGTGTGTAGGAGGCAGCCAATCAATGATTCTTTCTCATCATTGATGTTTCTATCTCTCTCTCCCCCTCTTCTTTCCTCTCTCTCTAAAATCAATAAAAACATATTTTTTAAAAATGACATGAAAGGGCAAAAAACACACAAACAAAACCCCAAAACCTTGGGACACTCTTTTTTTTCCCATGTGGTTACAAACACACTGATTTAGAATTGTTTTTTAGAGATTATTTAGAATATTAATTAATTTAAATAATGGGTTGTCGATTATTTAAAAGAGACCAAGATTATTCTTAAAAACAAAGGTATTCATGATGCACTATCTTTTAAAGCTACAACGTTTAAAAATAAGTCTACAGAAATACAAAATGATGATGAGGCATTTTCCCGTGATGCAGTCAAGACAGTGAATCCCGTTACTTGGGATTCTTCGCTTTCTCCCTGGAAAGGACCCACTGCCTTGCTCTCTGGTGTCTGTGCCTTAGAACAGACTCCTTAAGCGCCTCAGAGATGTCCAGGCTCTGACCTTGCAGAGCGCCTCCCACAGCTCCCGGGAGTGCCTCCCCCTGAGTGTGTGTGTGTGTGGGGGGGGGGGGGTGAAGGGAGGGGAGGTCTGGGGGACGCGCAGTCCTCGCTCCTGCAATCAGGAGCTGAACACTTCCCAGGAAGCCGAGTACAGTCTCCCTCACGTAATGAACAGCAACAGCAAGAAAGGTTTCCATGAAAACTTGTAACCGTGGACCCCAATTCTGCCCTTTGGAGCTAAACAAGAACTCAAATCCCTCCTGGCATGGTTCTCCTAGGAGCTGAGTACGGAGTGGGAGTGGGACTTTTCCTGTCCCTGCGCCAGTGATCTGCTGCAGAGTGACTGTCCCAGGAAACAGGCCGGGGAGGGTGGGTGCCTGGGGAGGAAGAAGGGGTTCTGGCGCCTGGAGAAAATGCAGGAGATCCTTAGGGGATCCCCACAAAGCTCCTCTTACGTTTTGTAGAGACGGAAAGATGATAGAAAGTTTATGAGAAAAAGTTTCTCAGGCACATTTTATAAAAAATCCCTGAGACAAAAGAGCATCCCAAATATGCATTTAAAAATCTGAGCATGAGTATATATCACCTGGGTTGTAAGTAATATTTTTAGTATTTTATTTGAAATGTTACAGACTTAGACAAAAAGTACACAAACCAGAACAAGAGAAAATGCGCGTGCATGAACTGTCTAAAGGCAATTAGTGTCAGCATTTGTCCTATTTGCTTCATGTTGGTTTATGTTAAGGAGTGTGATCACATGACCTGAAGCGCACGTTAGCCAGACGGCTCCCGTTCATGGAAGCCCCTGAGGCATTTCCTTGGGTGTCAGGTGGCTTTTTTTGTAGAAGGCACAAGTTGAAAAGTTCTAATTTCGAGTTTGCTTGACAAGGTTCAATAAGTCATATGTATTTTCATGAAAATATATTCTCAACATATGCTCTTTCTGCTGTTTAAAAAGCTCATAACTGACAAATACACAAGCAACAAAAATCAACATCATATATTATTTGAAATTTTTCTTATAAGATTTATATGATGCGTGTAAAGTACTATTAAGTTTTTTTCAACACCATCATTTTTCTTATATGAACAAACCCCATTTACAAAGAGGTCTTTCTACCAAAATGTTGGTTTTTTTAAAGTATATCAGTGAACATGTGAGATCAGTTGCAGAAATTTTGGGCTGATTATCATGAAGGATTTTTTTCTCTCTCTCCTCTGCTCCTGATTGGACAAATGCATTGCATCTGAGGCAGGTATTTGGGAGTGAGAGCGGCCTCCACAGTCTTGGCCTGACGCTCTCCTCTTGGACACACTAGTACACACTTCTCACCTGTGACCTCTCGACGGTCCACCCGTGAGCACCATCTGTTCAGGTGATAACATATTAAACAAAATGAACTTATATTTTGGCCATTTACACAGCATCAGGAGAAAAGTTTTGAAACATATTTTAAAATATATACTGAAGCTATATTTTTAAAATTTAATGACATTTGTAGATTCTGAACAAAATGATGCCTTACAGGTGGGGAAAAAAGATGTGAATTGGGAGATGATTTGTTTTGGCAGGAAACAGGTTATGAATATGCATAAAATTATTAAAGTTGCAGTCAGGTGTCAAATGCCAGGAGCATGACAAATCAAAATTAAAAAAAAAAAAAGTAGAACCTGGGTAGGTTCCTAAATTGAAACACCTCACTAAATTAAAAAAAAAAAAATTCGAAAGCAAATGCAGCAAAAATTATGGTATCTTTTTACAAGAACCACATATTTTGAAGTGGAGATATTTTTTAAAATACATTTTATTGATTTCCGAGACAAAGGGAGAGAGAGAGAGAGAGAGAGATAGAAACATCAATGATGAGAGAAAATCATTGATGGGCTGCCTCCTGCACACCCTCTAATGGGGATCGAGCCTACAACCTGGCCATGTGCCCTGACTGGGAATGGAACTGTGACCTCCTGGTTCATAGGTCAATGCTCAACCCCTGAGCCATGCGGTTGGGCTGCTGCATAGATTTAAAAAAAGAAGTAAGACCCAACTCTATGTACAAGACACTCCCTCCAGCTTTGGGAGCTCACTTAATCTGAGCAGCAAGAGATGAAAAGGATATTCCCTACACATTTCAACACAACAAAGGCAAGAGGAACAAACTGATAGCAGTCAACAGACTTTAACCCAAAACTGTAACAAGAGACAAAGGGTGTGATTACAGGATGATAAATGGTCAGTTCATAGCCCCAGCACGGAGTGTGTGACCGTATAAAGTAAATATTAACAGGTATAAAAGGGAGAAAAAGACACCAATACAGAAATAGTGGAGATTTCATTACCTCGTGTTCGACAGCGATTTTCAAGACAGAAAATCAATGTGGAAATATTTGACTTAAACTGCACCTTAGACCAGAGAGCTGACAGACATGCCTAGAACATTTCATCACAGCTGCAGAACACGCATCCTTCTCACGGGCACGTGAACGATCCCTGTAGAGAGGTGTTCAGCCACAAAACAAGTCTTAGCAAATCTAAGAAGATTAGACTCAAACCAAACGTCTTTCTGGCCACAGTGAAATTAGAAATCAATTGCAAGAGGAAAACTGGAAAATTCACTGAAATGTGGAGATTATACAACATGCTCCTAAACAACCAAAGAGGGAATGAACCAAAAGGAAAATACAAAAAGGATTGTGGGGCAAATGGAAACACAACAAAGGAAACCTCTGAGGTGCAGCAAAAGCAGTTTTGAAAGAGAAGCATCCTATCTAATAAAAGAGTAATATGCAGATTGACCATCACTCCAACACACAAGATCAAGATAGCTGCCCCTATGTGGTCAAAGATCCTGCCCCCATGTGGTCACAAGATGGCCACCACAAGATGGCCAGCAGGGGAGAGCAATTGGGAGGGACCAGGCCTGCAAGGGAGGGCAGTTGGAGGCAATCAACCCTGCAGAGGAGGGCAGTTAGGGGTGACCAGGCTGGCAGAGGAGGGAAGTTGGGGGCAAACAGGCTGGCAGGGGAGCAGTTAGACATCAATCAGGCTGGCATGGGAGTGACTAGGGGGTGATCAGGCTGGCAGGCAGAAGTGGTTAGGGGCAATCAGGAAGGCAGGCAGGCAAGCAGTTAGGAGCCAGCAGTCCTGGATTGTGAGAGGGATGTCCGACTGCCCGTTTAGACCGGGATCGGGTCTAAACGGGCAGTCGGACATCCCTCGAGGGGTCCCAGATTGGAGAGGGTTCAGGCTGGGTTGAGGGACACCCCCCTCCCCCGTGCATGAATTTCATGCACCGGGCCTCTAGTATATGAATAAGTCCCCATAGTAAGAAAAGAAAGCATCTTACATAAATAGCCTAACTCAGTTTATGTGAATTGAAAACAAAAAAATTTCCCCCCAAAGTAGCCTGAATGGTTAATTTCATACCTGGCCACACAGAAAATGCAAAGGTAATAGAATATCACATTAAGCAATAAGTACAGCAGCTATACCCATCCCGGTCATCCGTGTCACCTTCCGTCACCAGAAGAAACGGGGCACGTGTGAGCAAAGGGGATTTGAGTGACGTGTCAGTTAGATAATAGGCAACACAGTGGTCGGCAAACTCATTCATCAACAGAGCCAAATATCAACAGGACAACTATTGAAATTTCTTTTGAGAGCCAAATTTTTTAAACTTAAACTTCTAATGCCACTTCTTCAAAACAGACTCTCCCAGGCCGTGGTATTTTGTGGAAGAGCCACACTGAAGGGGCCAAAGAGCCGCATGTGGATCGCGAGCCGCAGTTTGCCGACCACTGGGCTACCATATCCTGGGTTGTAGTACCAATGATGTGGCACTTTAGTGTGGATGAATTGCAAGTATAGACTAGCTAGCCATGGGTTTAAAACAAATAACTTGACAACAGATCCAAAAGATTGATTAAGCCAAATGCGAAGGTCTATTTCTTACGCTACTTGTGTTACTGCTTAAGTATATTAACAGACGATACATGCCTGTTGTTGACATAATGGAGAATAATATTTTAAAGATCGCGTCTGTTCGGGAATATCAGTTAACGTTTTAGAAATGGCTTCGCCAGCTCTGTTCCCAGTAGTGGATGTCACCTGTGTGCACACACACAAAATACACATGCAAGTTCAAGGAGCTGTGAAATGCTCGCAAGTCGTTCCCGTCTGTGTGGAGATGAGAGTGTGCCCTAGGGCAGCGGTCACCAACCCGGGGTCCGTGGACCACTGGTGGCCCATGAGGCCCGACAGGCTGGCGACTGCTGCCCTCGAGGAGGGCACACGTGGCGCTTTTAGCAGAGGTCACACAATGACTTAAGTCCACCATTTAGAATTCTTGATATTACTGCTATGACATTTTTAAAAAATACGTTTTTATTGATTTTAGAGCAAGAGAAACATCTATGTAAGAGGAACATCCACTGACTGCCTCCTGCATGCCCACACTGGGATGGAGCCCGCAACCCGGGCATGTGCCCTGACCTAGCATCGAACCTGCAGCCTCCTGGTTCATGGGTCGGTGTTCAATCCACGGAGCCACCACGCCAGGCACTATGGCAATTTTTAGGAAGCAAGAAAAGTGTTAAGAAAGAATTTTTTAAAAAGTCTCCGTCTTCAAGCATATTACACTGGGAAACAGACCACAGAGCGAGAGAGAAATAACGGTCCCAAATCCAGCGTCCTGTGTGGGGTGAATGATTTCATTGTCTTTCTCATTATCCTTGTCAGGGTGGAAATGCTTCTTTTCTTCTCCCCCTTAACGTGAGTGATGGGGGCCCTAAAATAAATGAATAAAAGGCAGATTGAAAGGAGAAAGGACAAGTGTATTCTCCGAGGGTCACGGACGCGACCAGAGTTGAGTTTATAGCCCACCTTCACGGGCAGGGGTGGGAGGGGGTCACTCAGGGAGCAGCAGGGCCTTCAGGGAAGGGGCTGGGGCGTCCGGAGCTGGAGGAGGACAGTGCCGAGCCGTTCCTTAGGAGAGCTCTCCTCCAGGGCCCACTCCTCCTCCCCAGGGAGGAGTCCATTGCCTTGAAGGGAGATGTATGGCTGTGTGTGTGTGTGTGTGTGTGTGTGTGTGTGTGTGTGGTTTAAGGCTCTGATTTTAGGCAGATCATGTTTTAAAAGGCCTCTTTCTGCATGTTGATTTCCAAATGTCTTCTGCTCAAAATAATGTTTATGCGATGGTGGTATCATCTACATCCCGGCATCGTCTTATCTTCTTGTGATGGTTCCAGCCAGCCCTGGATGAACACAGAGTAAGAGAGAGCAATGTCAATCACACTTCCTGCCGGCATCAATCCGGGTGCTCACCACGCACACTGATTGAACCCTGGGGGCTTCTAATTGCACCTGCTCATTAATCACCGTTAATCAGATTTGTTACCGTCTTTTGGCATTGGCTTCCTCTTCTTCCCAGGCATTTAATCGGCAAACTTAGTAACAACAAAAATAATTTAGCACTCTCTGTAAATGTACCTTTATTGCTGAAAGTATTATAGATCTCTCCCCCTCTTTCCCCCATTGACCCCTCTCCTCCCCACGCCTGTCCCCTCCCCAGGCCTTCACCTCACATGGAGGGGCCTGGAGAGCATCACACTGAGTGAAATAATCCAGTCAGAGAAAGACAAATATCCCATGATCACACTCCTATGTGGAATCTAATGAACAAAATTAACTGATGAACAAAATAGATCCAGAGACCTGGAAGCGTGGAACAGACTGGGGATCCTCAGAGGGAAGGAGGGGCAGAGAGAAGATCAGTTTATATGAATAGATGCACAGGCCGTGGACACAGATGGCTTAGGACTCTTCAGATTTCTCCTAACAGTCTCCAAGCCTCCATTTTCAAACAGTAACGCGGCGTTCTGAGGGATGGGAGGAGGTGATGACAGTGGTAGAAGCTGACAAAATATAAATCTACTTGAGAAAAATGACTGCTTGCATTTATCTAGGATTGTATGCTGCCTAAAGCACTCACATTGTTATCTAGACATCAGCTGCCTTATAAGGTATCCAAGATGTTTCAGTCTCTGAAACAAGCACCCGTTTCTTTTTAAAGGTGCGTGTAACACGCCGGGATGCCTCTCACTCCCCTGTTCTCGGGGTGGCCATCAGTTTACGAGTCAGCATTAACACGTTAATCTGTTGCTTATTTATTTAAAACCTTTCTATGGTGGAAACCCATTTCAGTCGCCTAGAGAAAAATATATAAGCTGATAGAATTATCTTTTAATTAAAATTCAAAACTGCCCTGCAAAGCTGTCTCCTGCTAAATCACCTCGTTTCTCGATGTGGACACCGTCACGAGCAGCTCTCGCTTCGCGTCTCGGTTGCTTCTGGACACAGCCCACCTGCCCATCTGACGAGGGCCCAAGAGCTCCCGCCCACAGGTGCTTCTGGAGCTCCAGGGAATGGAGACGAAGCCACCCCCCCACGTGTCCTGCAGAGTCTCAGAAACACTGTCCTATTGGATTACTTTCAAACGTGGGTTATGGTTTCCATGAAGCAGATGTTACTCTAATAAAATATGTAGCCATGTGAATAATTGCACAGTGTGCCAAAGGCTGTGTAGTTGCTTTTAAAAAATATACTAGTTCACTGCTGGTTTTTGGTATCTTTTGTCTAACTTTAATATGTACTTTTTCCCCCCTTCTAAATACGTCATCATGAAAAATACTGAAAAATGCATAAACTTAATTGCTTCAAGAAATAAGGTCTATTTCCTACTCTGAAACAATCCATTAAACAACCCATAATTTACTAAGGAAAACTGCTACATTTCGTTGGAAATACTTTAATAAGTTTGAACGTGCACTATTTTAGTATCCTAACCTGCAGTCATACTGGTTCAGTTTTACTTTAGCAGACACAGTCATGAGAGTGGAATTGAAAAGGTGTCTTGAATTTTTCTGTACTCTTCCCTCCATACATAGCAATACCCTCCATTTAATCCAAGGCCATGGATTGGGGATGAGGGCAATTTTCAGAGAAGGTAAAACTGGATTTCAAGTGTACAGAAACAAAAATGTCTTTAGAATGCAATGAAATCTTCAGCAACTTAAAATGTTTTTAGTAAAGGTGCACTAGATATTAAGTCCACATCACAGATTAAAATCACATGTTGAAATATCAAAAGGAATATTAGTTATTTGCAAGTGTCTAGAGAAATTATCTTAATTATTAGTAGAAAATTAAGCAATTTCTTCTCGCCAGGCAAATCGAATTACCCATCCCTTTCCACTCCTCCCTCTATCCACTCCGAATTCAGTGTTTCAGATAGAAAGCTATCTCAAGAGATGTGACAGGAATTGGTAAGTTGAAGTGGCCAGGTAGGTATGTCAATATGGCATTTGCCATAAAAAGTCTGGCTCAGCCTTCTACACTCTCTCTATTTCTCATAAATATGTTCTTCTCAAACTAAGAATATACTCACAACACAGCAGCTCACAACGTCAATGTACATACACGTCCTTGGTTTGATCACAGATGGGCAAAGAAGAAAGCATGTTTATGTTTGAATTAGACATTCCTATTATTCTCATTTAAAATCCTTTCAAAAACTTCTATGTGATATTTCTACATTGCTGAACTATTTTTTCCATTTAAGAGAGGCGCTAATAATTAAATACAATGTAAGGAAAGATAAAATGAACATGACCTTTTTTGACATCAAGGTCTTCCTTGATGTCTTCGTTTGCCATCCCTCCACGTAAACCGAAAGGTAGGGTTTCCCGTGAAAGCAGTTTATTTGGAGACTAGAGGCCCAGTGCATGACATTCGTGCACTGGTGGAGGGGTTAGGGGGTGAAGGGTTCCTCAGCCCATCCTGCACCCTCTCTCAGTCCAGGACCCCTCGGAGGATGTCTGCCTGTCAGCTTAGGCCTGGCTCCCTTCGGGCCTACGCCAGCAGGCAGACATCCCCTGAGGGGTCCTTAACACTGCTGCAGAGGCAAGAGAGGTTCCCGCCACCGCTGCTATGAGCCCGGCTTCTGGCTGAGCGGTGCTCCCCCTGTGGGAGCGCACTGATCACTGGGGCAGCTCCTGCAATGAGCGTCTGCCCCTTGGTGGTCAGTGAGCATCATAGTGACCAGTCATTTCGCCATTTGGTCATTTTGCATGTTAGCCTTTTATTATATAGGATGATCATCAGGGAAACCAGCAAAGGAGGAGGAAAGCGAGGAAACGGAGCCAGTTGTCAGGCGAGTATCACCTTAGGCCCCTCGAGCTCCCCGCCCCAGGAGCAGGGCCGTGGGATGGGCCTTGGGCTGCCTGCCTGGGGAGCTGTACCCCAGCAGCGCTCATTCACCACCATCGAGGGCCGATGGAAGGAGTGGGCGGGCTCCCCAGCCTGGCCCGCAGGTGTGCAGTGTCCTCTCCCCCAGGGAGACCCCTCTGCCGGGGCTTCTGTGAAAGGCCGGCACCACTGGACGACAGTCCCCTTGGTCAGAGGAGCAGTCACCTGGGCACACTGGAAGGGATGCTGCCGTGTCACCATGGTGGCTCTCGGGTGACTGTGTAGAAGCTCCTGGATAACCCGCTGGCACCGACCCAACCAGGTGGAAGGTTCTGCCTGTGGATGGAGCATCATACTCGCTTCTGGGCCCAGCCTATCCTGTCCTTCCCTCCCGCCTCTGCGCCCTCGGACCTCTGACTTCTCCGCCAACGCCTGCGACCTGTGAGCCAGGCCAAGGCTTCAGGTGATCTAGGGTCTGAGAAGGAGGGGCGCCATTACTGGCGATGGGCACGAAGGACGTGCCGGGTGGATCTGGGCGAGGCACTGCCCTGGGACATTCAGAGCCCACAGTAATCGTTACCCCAGGGACAGAGCCTGAGACCAGAAGGTGAGTGCTAGAAGTTATTCTATAAAGTGTCATAGAAACCTTGATAGGTAATAATATATAGACTTGAGTTATTAGGTACAATTGAGATGGGAAGGGGAAAATCCATTAAAGAGTACGTCATCATGCCTGGCAGGTGTGACTCAGTGGTTGAGCATCAACCTAGGAACCAGGAGGTCACTGTTCAATTCCTGGTCAGGGCACATGCCCGGGTTGCCGGCTTGGTCCCCAGTAGGGGGTGTGCAGGAGGAAGCCCATCCATGATTCTCTAATCATTGATGTTTCTATCTCTCTCCTTCTCCCTTCCTCTCTTAAATCAATAAAATATACATTTTAAAAAGAGCAGATCATCAAGAAAGTTATACTCTATTAGAGGCCCAATGCACAAAATTTGTGCAAGGGCAGGCCCTTGCATCCCCGGCTTCATCCGAAGGTCATCCGGAAGGTCATCCAGACAGTCGTTCTGCTGTTGGGCTATTTGGTCGATTTGCATATTACCCTTTTATTATTATACAGTAGAGGTAGCATAAAGCTTACATCCAAGAATCATTCAACTAAAGGAGCGCCTGAGCGTTGCGCCAGGTCCGCCCCTCACTGGTTGGCTGGTGGGAACGTTCCTATTTCTCACAATGTCTGGCTTGTCCTTCATGCAGGTGGTATGTTCTCCCTTGGCAAGAGGAAGACTTTATGCAAAGAGGGGTAAGTGCTGACCACTGGGGTCACTATTAGATGCGGCCTGTCTATATATATAAAAGCCTAAGCGACCAAATGACTGAACGACTGGTCGTCTAGTCGCTATGATGCACACGGACCACCAGGGGGCAGATGCTCAATGTCTGGTGGTCAGTGCGCTCCCACAGCAGGAGCACTGCTCAGCTAACTGATTGGTACAGCTTGCTCAGAAGATGAGCATGTCAGAAAAACTGTAACGCCCGCCTGTCATATCGCATCACTAGACCCAGCGGGCCTTCACCGAGGAGGTGTCTGGTCCCTCAGCAGACAGAGCAGCTGATGTTCCTAATTGCAGAGTTTATACTTGCTCGTGTCTTGTCAGCCTGCCCTCACTTTCTGCAATGGGGATCCAGATGAATATTCTAAATTCATAAATTGTCTTAATACTCAATCCATTTCAACGTCTTTATAGGTAACAAAGTCGTAAGTTAAAAAAGAGAGAGAGACCGATTGGTCTCGCAGTACAGTCCCATGTGGCACCAGACATCACATTAGAAGCTGGTTCATTCACGAATCCCCCAGCACCTGTCCCATCGAAATGGTTCCACACAGTCATACATACGCATGTCTGCTCTGTATCCTTAACGTTCAATGAGAAGTTGCTGGCAAAGGAGTCGGGGTGTTTAAACTTTCCATTTATTCCTGGATATTGTTATTTTCAGGAGGGAGGAGGGAGGCGTATTTCCTTAGAAAGAGTGTCACGGACCGAACTGGTGAAGAATTAGGGCCATCTTACAAGGGCTCAAACCTTCTCCTTGGAGAGGGTTATCCTTCTGGAAACAGAGAAATTGGTACAATCTCGGTGACTCCCCTATTCACACTGATCACTAAGATGAGTGTAATTAGATTACCCAGGCGCTTAAATAACAGAGAGACAAGCACCACCACATAGATCTGAGCTTAAAATTGCCCAGATGAGCGAGTCTTCCTGCAGTATAACCTGAGTATGCATTGAAATAACAACATCTGTGACCATGATCACTCGGGCAAGTCCAGAAGTAATTAATGTAGCTGCAGGGAAAAGCATTCATTTTGCCGTAACGTCATTTCCCCTCATTTTAGCAACTTTAAGGCTGTACACTATATTTGCCTGACATCTACCTGTCAGAAAATACCTATTTCCCCTCAAAATTTTTTAAGTGCATTTTGTATGTTTATTCAAGTAAACTTGTTAAACATATTTTGACTTGCACATGAATGTATTGCAAGTATTCTAGTTTGTAATCCTATATAATAAAGACGTAATATGCAAATTGACCCTCATGCCCTCGCACAAGATGGCCGCCCCCATGTGGTCAAAGATGGCCGCCACAAGATGGCTGGCAGGGGAGGGTAGTTGTGGGTGATCAGGCCTGCAGGGGAGGGCAGTTGGGGGCGACCAGGCCAGCAGGAAAAGGCAGTTGGGTGTGACCGGGTCTGCAGGGGAGGGCAGTTGGGGGTGACCAGGCTGGCAGGGAGGGCAGTTGTGGGCGATCGTACCTGCAGGGGAGGGCAGTTGGGGGCAATCAGGCCAGCAGGGGAGCAATTAGGTGTCAATCAGGCTGGCAAGGGAGTGGTTAGGGGGTGGTCAGGCAGGCAGGCAAGTGAGTGGTTGGGAGCCAGCAGTCCCAGATTGTGAGAGGGATGTCCCAGATTGGAGAGGGTGCAGGCTGGGCTGAGGGACACCATCCCCCCTCCCCCCAGTGCACGAATTTCATGCACCGGGCCGCTAGTAGAAATATAAAGGAGACCAGAACTTGCTGGGAGACATTCAAGTTCTGTGGGACCACGAGGATCACTGCTGCCTTCCTTCCCCAGTGAAGCCAAGAGCTGGAGGAAGAAAAGCAGGTTCACCGTTGTGAGCATGCGGAATGCAGTTCATTCTTGTCTTACTGTTTATTAATGATTGCGTTGTTTTCCTTAGGAACAGCTGTGAGCCTCCTTCTGCCCACCCCCTCTATAAATTATGCACTGATTTGTATGGTCCCGAGTGTTAATGTTATAAAAGAGGTACGCCATCGACACTGAGAGACCTGGGGTAGTTGATAAGGAAGCTTGAGAACTCTGTCTTTAGGAGGGAAAGAAGATGGAGAAAGATATTCTGATTGTGGAAGCAGAAAGAAGAAAGCTAATTTGGTGGTAGCTGAAAAAAAAATCACAAAAATAAATGTAGGCCAGATGTTTCTAGGAATTCATAGGGACTTTTTAAGTCAGCGAGTCACATGATGGGAGCTCAATTTCCAGACTCAATGTGGCTCTGGGACTCGGGATGGGGGTAGGAACGGCAGACGTAACATTCTTTCCTGAAGGTGTGACCCTTGAGGCCATCCGTAGCTCACCTGTCAGTCCTGAGCCTGCAGGTGGGGTGATGGAAGCAGCTGCTGACCCTCTGAGTGAACTGATGAGTGAGTGAATGGGTTGGAGGAAATATGACAGCCTGATCTCACTTCTGCCCGGTGTGTAGCTCCTGGAAAGAGCATCATCCTTGCCCTAATGATGAGAGATGAACCAGAAACAAGTGGCAAATGGTCCTGAAACCCTAAGAGAGCCAGGTTTGCAAGGAGCCACGTCGTTTGAAATCCAAGGAGGGGAGTACTCCTTCCTGTGAGGAAGCTGCACTTCCTCAGCTGAGGGGGGCGGAGGGTAGGGGAAGGCAGGTTAAGGTGAGAGCAAAGAGGAGACTAACAAGGACCCAAAGGCCGTGTGTTGGCTAATTTGACAGCACAGAGGCATGGGCATGAGACGAAAGGGGCTCGCTCCCTTCACCGCCCCTGCCCTCTGAACCCCACTGTATGCTCATGCAAACATTAAAGACAGGCTGGCCACCAGTGAGGGCTGCCCTAGGGAGGCAGGGGCAGGGACGAGGCTCAGCCCCCTAGGGGAAAGGGGGTGCCTCCTGGAAGCACTGGCATCACAGGGAGGAGGAGCCAGTCCTGATGGCCCAGGACACAGGGAGCCCATAGAGATAACAAGGTCTCTGCTCCTGGGAAGATGAGAACAAAGACCCGCCAGGACAGTGCCTAGAAATGGTCTCCCCGACAAAAACCGGGGGAAACACAAGGCAGGATTGTGGAGGTCAGCCATAGGAAAAGTGACAGAGAGGCCGCACCCCCAGAGACACCCCCCCCCACTCCTGCCTTCCCTCTGAGGTTGGACGGTCTGTTCAGTGTTTCTCTGTCTCTGGATCTATTTTTGTTCATCAGTTTACGTTGTTCATTATATTCCACAAATGAGTGAGATCATGTGATATTTATCTTTCTCTGACTGGCTTATTTCGCTTAGCATAATGCTCTCCAGGTCCATCCACGCTGTTGCAAATGGTAAGAGTTCCTTCCTTTTTACAGCAGCGTAGTATTCCATTGTGTAGATGTACCACAGGTTTTTAATCCACTCATCTGCTGATGGGCACTTGGGCTGTTTCCAATTCTTAGCTATTATAAATTGTGCTGCTATGAACACGGGTGCATGTATCCTTTCTGATTGGTGTTTATTTAGGTCCTTTGCCCATTTTTGATTGGATTGTTTATCTTCCTTTTGTTAATTGTATGAATTCCCTGTAAGTTTTGGAGATTAAACCCTTATCAGAGATAACATTAGTAAATATATTCTCCCATGCAGTGGGCTTTCTTGTTGTTTTGTTGGTGGTTTCTTTTACTGTGCAAAAGCTTTTTATTTTGATGTAGTCCCATTTGTTTATTTTCTCTTTAGTTTCCATTGCCCTAGGAGCTGTACTGGTAAAGATACTGCTACCGACATATGTCTGATATTTTTCGGCCTATGGATTCTTCTAAGATTTTTATTGTTTCCCGTATTATGTTTAAGTCCTTTAACCATTTTTAGTTTATTTTTGTGTATGGTGTGTAAGTTGGTGGTCTAGTTTCATTTTTTTTTTTTTGTATGTATCTGTCCAATTTTCCCAACACCATTTATTGAAGAGACTGTCTTGACTCCACTGGACATTGAAAAAAGGGAATTGCCTCTTGCCTCTTTTGTCAAATATTAATTGAGCATAATGGCTTGGGTTGATTTCTGGGTTCTCTGTTCAGTTCCATTGGTCTATGTCTGTTCTTGTGCCAGTACCAGGCAGTTTTGAGAACAGTGGCTTTGTAATATAGCTTGAAATCTGGTATTATGATCCCTCCAACTTTGTTCTTCTTTCTCAGGATTGCTGCAGCTCTTCAGGGCCCTTTTTTAAGTTCCAGATGGAGAGCCCTTTTTTAAGTTCAAGATGAATTTTTGGACAGTTCGTTCTAGGTCTGTAAAATATTCTGTTGATATCTTAATGAAGATTGCATTGAATCTATAGATTGCTTTGGATAGTATGGACATTTTAATGACGTTGATTCTACCAATCCATGAACATGGTATGTTTTTTCATTTGTTTATGTCTTCTTCTCTTTTTTCAATGTCCTGTAGTTTTCTAATTACAGGTCTTTTACCTCCTAGTTAAGTTTATTCCTAGGTATCTTAAGTTTTTTTTTTGTTGCAATGGTAAATGGGATTGTTTTATAGTTTCTCTTTCTGTGAGTTCATTATTATTTCATAAAAAAGCCATAGATTTCTGGGTGTTAATTTTGATTCCTGCTACATTTATTCAGTCTAGTAGTTTTTTGATGGAGTCTTCAGAGTTTTCTATGTATAATACCATGTCATCTGCAAATAATGACAGTTTTACTTCTTCTTTTCCAATTTGGATGCCTTTTATTTTTTCTTCTTATCTGATCACTATGGCTAGCACTTCCAGTACTATGTCGAACAGGAGTGGTGAAAGATGTCATCCCTGTCTTTTCCTGTTCTTAGGGGAAATGGTTTTAGTTTTTGCCCATTGAGTATGATGTTGGCTGTAGGTTTGTCATATAAGGCTTTTATTATGTTGAGGTATGATCCCTCTATTCCCACTTTGCTGAGAGTTTTTATCAGGAAAGGGTGTTGGATTTTGTCAAATCCTTTTTCTGCATCAATTGATATGACTATGTGATTTTTATCTCTCAATTTGTTTATGTGATGTATCATGTTTATTGATTTGCAGATATTGTACCAGCCTTGCATTCCTGGAATAAGTCCCACTTGATCATGGTGTATGATGTTTCTGATGTAATGCTGGATGCGATTTGCTAGAATTTTGTTAAAGATTTTAGCATCTATGTTCATCCGGGATAATTTTCTTTCTTTGTAGTGTCTTTATCTGGTTTTGGGATTAGGATAATGCTTGCTTCATAGAAAGAGCTTTGAAGTGTGCTTTCCTCTTGAACTTTTTGGAATAGTCTGAGCAGGGAAGGGTTTAGTTCTTCTTTGAATGTTTGGTAAAACTCCCCTGTGAAGCCGTCTGGTCCAGAGCTTTTGTTTTCTGGAAGTTTTTTGATGACTGCTTCAATTTCTTTGGTAGTTATCAGCCTATTCAGGTTTTTTATTCTTCCTGATTAAGTTTTGGAAGCTTGTGTTTTTCTAGGAATATGTTCATTTTGTCTAGGTTGTCCAGATTGTTCAAGTAGAGTTGTTTGTAGTATTTTTTTTAATAATCCTTTGTATCATTTCTGATTTTTAAAATTTGGTTCCTCTCTCTTTGTTTCTTGGTGAGCCTGGCTAGAGGTTCATCAATCTTATCCTTTCAAGAAACCAGCTCTTGGTTTTATTGATCTTTTGTATTGTTCTTTTTGGTCTCTATGTCCTTTATTTCCACTCTGATCTTTATTATTTCCTTCCTTCTTCTTACTCTGGCCTTTTCTTGTTGCTCTCTTTCTAATTCTTTAAGTTGTAGTGTTAGATAATTTATTATCATTTTTTCTTTCTTTCTTTCTCTTTCTTTCTTTCTTTCTTTCTTTCTTTCTTTCTTTCTTTCTTTCTTTCTTTCTTTCTTTTTCTTTCTCTTCTTTCTTTCTTTCTTTCTTTCTTTCTTTCTTTCTTTCTTTCTTTCTTTCTTTCTTTCTTTCTTCTTTCTTTCTTTCTTTCTTTCTTTCTCTCTATCTCTTTCTTTCTTTCTTTTTCTTTCTTTCTTTCTTCTTTCTTTCTTTCTTTCTTTCTTTCTTTCTTTCTTTCTTTCTTTCTTTCTTTCTTTCTTCTTTCTTTCTTCTTTCTTTCTTTCTCTTCCTTCTTTCTTTCTTCTTCTTTCTTTCTTTCTTTCTTTCTTTCTTTCTTTTTCTCTTTCTTTCTTTCTTTTTCTTTCTTTCTTTTTCTTTCTTTCTTCTTTCTTTCTTTTTCTTCTTCTTTCTTTTTTTTTTCTTTTTTTGAAGTAGGCCTGTAGAGCTATGAACTTCCCTCTTAGGACTGCTTTCATTGTGTCACATAGATTTTTGGATTGTTGTGTTTTCATTGTCATTTGTTTACAGGATGTTTTTTATTTTTTCTTTGATCTCTTTGGTAACTCAGTCATTTAATTGTATGCTATGTAGCCTCCAAGTGCTTGATTTTTTTCATAGTTTTTTTGTAGTTGATTTCTAATTATATGCCATTGTGATCTGAGAAGATGCTTAATATGATTTCTATCTTCTTGAATTTGAAGAGACTTAGCCCATGTCCCAGTATGTGGTTTATCTTTGAAAATGTTGCATGTGCACTCGAGAAGAATGCATTCCATTGCTTTGGGGTCCTTAGTTCTGAGGTGGGTCTCCTGTGGACAGCATATATATGGGTCATGTTTTATTATCCATTCAGCCACCCTGTGTCTTTTGATTGTAGCATGTAATCCATTTACTTTTAAGTTTACTATTGATAGGTACTTGTTTGTTGCCATTTTTATTATTTATGCCTGTGTCCCTTCTTCCCTTTCTATTTCTTCTTTTTACAACAGTAACTTTACCATTTATTGCATTGCTGTCTTGGTGCTAATAAACTCCCTTAGCCTTTTTTTTTTTTTTTTTTTTTTGTCTGTGAAGCTCCCAATTTCTCCTTCAATTTCGATTGATAACCTTGCTGGATAGAGTATTGAAATCAGTCCCTTGCTTTGCATTACTTTGTATACTTTATTCCATTCTCTTCTGGCCTGATGTGTTTCTGTTGAGAAATCATTTGATAGTCTAATGGGAGATCCCTTGTAGGTAACTTTCTCTCTTTTGAAGCCCTTAAGATTCTTTCTTTGTCATTAACATTTGCCATTGTAATTACAATGTTTCTTCGTGTGGGTTCATCTTGTTTGGGACTCCCTGTGCTTGTATGATTTTTTTCTTCCCCAAGTCAGGGAAGTTTTTTGTCATTATTTCTTCAAATATGTTTTCTATTCCTTGCTCCTCTTCTTGACCTTCTGGCATCTCTATTATGTGGATTTTGCTTCATTTCATGTTGTTCCAAAGCTCCCTTAAACTCTCCTCCTGCTTTTTAATTTTTTTTCCAATTGCTCTTCAGATTGGGTGTTTTTTCATCCCTGTCTTCTAACTTGCTGATTTGGTCCTCTGCTTTTTCTATTCTACTGTTGAAGCCTTGTGTTTTTTATTGCAACTATATTATTCTTCATTTCCTCTTGATTCTGACATATGTTGTTGATTTTCCTATCCAGCTTGTTTAGGAACTTTACTGAATTCTTTCTCTGGCATATTGTTTGCCTCTATTTCATTTAGTTCCTTTTTTTTTTTTTTTTTTTTTTTGGCGATTCCTCCTTTTCTTAGGGAGCTGTGTCTTTGTCTCCCCATTTTTGCTGTCTCTTTCTGGCCCTGGGCACCCTGCTTGGGGTTTGAGAAGTTGAAGATCCTATCAGGTCAATGATCTGGAAATTGTTTGCCCAGAGGCTGGATCTGCCTTGAGTCTCACGCCTTTATTGTCTCTGTCCTGAGTTGTATCCCCTTCTCCCATGGATCTGGTCCCTCAGTTGTCAGCTTCAGATGCTTGAGGTGGTAGGCATATGTGCCCAGTTCCTCTGGTGTGTGGCTCCCTGTGAAGAACCAGAGCCCTCTGACATGCAATTCGCTGTGTGGCCCCAGTACTCGTGGCAGGGTGGCACCCTAACCTAAGTCCCTCTGGCAGTACACTTGAAGTACAGCCCTGTGACCCCTTGCTTGGCACACCAGATTGCTCTGCATCACCCTGGCAGTGCTCTCCTATGGCCCAGAGTGGGGTGCGTGCTGGGTTGCTCTGGGTAGACCTGGAGGGACTGTCCCAGGAGCCGGGGTGGAGCAGGTGCAGGTTACTCTGGGTTGCACAGTCTGAGCTCTCCTGTGGCCTTGAGTTGGGCACATACTGGGTTACCCCAGGTTGCCCTGGCAGCAGGTCCCAGGGCTCGTGGTGGAACAGGCACCAGTTGGTTCCAGTTCAGACTGGCAGCTCGATTCTGGAGCCCAAGGTGGGGGCGGAGCCTAAGGGTTTCCTGGCTTGCACTCAGTGCGGGGTCCTGGAGCTGGATCCTGGGACGCTGGGTCCCCGCAGGCTGATGAGGAAGCCTGGTGTGGGAGGTCACTCACTGCAGCCACTCACTGCCAGGGCACGGTGGTGGTTCCACACTGGTTATGGCAAGCGGCGCTCTCTTGGTGTTCTCTCTTCTTCCTTATTGAAAATTGTCTCCTCAGCTGTTTCTAATTTGTGAATTCCAGATGGATGTTCTCCAGTTTAGTTGCCTTTCCAGCCTGGCCCAAGAAGGAGGTGCACAACACTTCTGCCTATTAGACTGCCATTTTGAAAAATCTCTGCACCATAGTTTTTAATCCACTTATCTGCTGATGGGCACTTAGGCTGTTTCCACATCTTAGCTATTGTAAATTGTGCTGCTATGAACATAGGGGTGCATATAACCCTTCTGATTGGTGTTTATGATTTCTTGGGATATATTCCTAGAAGTGGGATTACTGGGTCAAATGGAAGTTCCATTTTTAACTTTTTGAGGAAACTCCATACTGTTCTCCACAGTGGCTGCCCAAGTCTGCATTCCCACCAGCAGTGCAAGAGGGTTCCTTTTTCTCCGCATCCTCACCAGCACTTCTTGTTTGTTGATTTGTTGATGATAGCCATTCTGACAGGTGTGAGATGGTACCACATTGTCATTTTGATTTGCATCTCTTGGATGATTAGTGACTTTGAGCATGTTTTCATATGTCTCTTGGCCTTCTGTATGTCCACTTTTGAAAAGTGTCTCTTTACCCATTTTTTGATTGACTTGATTATCTTCCTTTTGTTAAGTTATATGAGTTCCCTATACATTTTGGAGTTTAAACCCTTATCCGATGTCACATTGGTAAATATATTCTCCCATGCAGTGGGCTTTCTTGTTGTTTTGTTGATGGTTTCTTTTGCTGTGCAGATGCTTTTTATTTCAATGTAGTCCCATTTTATTTTCTCCTTAGTTTCCATTGTCCTAGGAGATGTGTCAGTAAATGGACCCCCTGACCTTTCATATTGCTGGTCATTCAGTTTAAGCCCCCTGACCTTTCCACCCTGGAGATACCATCTAGGCCTCAGTTGTATTTCAGCTCCAGGCCCAGAAAAGCAGCAAAACCAGACCAGCGACCCCATGGCTGACCTCAGGACCAGCTGCATTGGATAATGACCCCTGGCCCTGGTGGAGACCCCAACTCTTAAAGGACACACCTGGAAAACTGCTGAATATTCTATTGAGACCCTCCCCTGAGACCTCCCTTAAAATCCCTAGGCCAGAGGACCCAGCATTCTTTCCCTTCCTATAGCAGACCCTCACCTTCACCCTTCTCTCCCTTTCTCCCCAGGCAGGTCCCTTTTACTTTACTCACTTCTAAGCTCCAAGGGCCCTTCTTTTGCTGCTATAATTTGTTACCCATGCCCATTGGTTCTACGAATTACTTCTCCCACCCCTGTGATTTCCTAAATAAATGTTCTCTTAAAGTTTGAGTCTTGGCTCTGAATTCTTTCCCAGCCAGAAATCAAGTATGGAGGTCGCTGAACCCAGGTCCGGTCTGACCCCTGGGGCCTAGTACCTGGTTCCATTCCCAGAGCCGCCAATGTAAGCACCTAAGACCAGAGCTTCCCGATGAAGATAGTCATAAAGTGAGTACAGCAGCATTAGGCAAATGCTCACTCTATATTAATCATGCCTTTTTATTTCCTGTGTTTTTGGATGCATTGACATCTGGGGCCTTGCTAGCTCTGGTGATACCGTCCCTTGGCCGGTCAATTCCCAGAGATGGTGAATGACTTGTGTCTGAGCACAGTTTTCACATGCAAACTGGCTCACCCAGAGCCCACAGCCTCCACAGCCGCCGTCACTGGGCTCTGACACTCAGAGCCATTAACAACCCTCAGGCCAGGGACCAGGCAACCAGGGTAGCCCTTGTCCTCAGGAGCCCACGGAAATCATCCAAACTGGCAGATCCTACACCGGTTTCCCTGCCTCCTCCGTTGCTTCCCACAGAAACCGCCATGAGGGCTCTTGTCCACATGCTCCCTGTGCTCCTGGAGTGTTAACTCTCCTCAGAGCTCGCCATGGCCTGGTCTGTGGGCCTCACCAGGAGAGAATAATAATAAAACCTAAAAGCACACTTATACATAGTGATTTCAGCATTTGTCCCTCGTGCACTGAGGGAAAGAAACTAATACGAGTGAGGCTATAGACGACCTAAATGACACTATCAACGAACTTGTTTTAACTGAAGAGGATAAAATACTCTAGCGGCAACGGGATACACATGCTCTTCAAGTACAAACAGAACATTCTCCAGAAGCGTAAAACAAATCTGAACACATTTAAGAGAATGAAAATCATACACGGTCTTTTCTCCGGCTACAATGAAAAGAAATCAGTAATAGAAAGATATCTGGGAAATCCCCAATATTTGTGTCACCAGAGAATTAAATGTGCACCTGGGAGTGAGGTTCTTGCGATATCTTTAGAAAATGAATTTTCTGAGATCCCAGGAGAGGATGAGATGTGGAAGGAGGATTTATTTGATGACTTTGCATTTCTGGGTTCCAAAGTCCCGTCCCCCTTGAGCCAGTC
Source organism: Cnephaeus nilssonii (assembly GCF_951640355.1). NCBI lineage: Eukaryota > Metazoa > Chordata > Mammalia > Chiroptera > Vespertilionidae > Cnephaeus > Cnephaeus nilssonii. The sequence continues at coordinate 678,375 of NC_137081.1, read as the reverse complement.
CTGGCAGAGGTGCAGCCGGGGTTCCAGGAGAGCCAGAGGCAGGGCCATGTCCAGAGTGTCTGCTCGGTGGTGCAGCCGAGGTAACTCAGCATCCAGTCCCGGTTCATTCCACTAATCAACTGTGGGGGGCCCATGTGGTGTGGCCAGGTGGGCACAGGGCCGTGACCCCTGCCCCCTGGACAAGGAGTCCCAGGAGCCCAGCACCCTGGGGCCAGAGCAGAATGGGAACCCCCTTTATTTGGAAGCTGGTATATTCAGATTTCGCACGCTTGCCGCGGCCACGCCTATTCTGGCCAATTACCTGTTTCCAGGTGTGACTGAGGGTCAGTACCTTCCCACATCACTCAGACTTTACTGGGCATGTGTCTGTACTGCCTTTGTCCAGTCCCTCCCCCCATCTAACTGTGTTAAACGTGGCTTTAGACCAGGCTGTATAAATGGCATGCCTATATCTAGTCTTCCCTGCCCTCCTTTCCTTTACACAATAACCAGGTTAGTACACTGGCATCATTTAGAAACTAGATAATACCCCACGAATTAACTCCTGGGCAAATAGTCACAGGAAAATTAGGAAACATTTTAACTCATCAATAAAAACAGAACATCCACATTTGTGGGATGTGAGTGAAACAGTGATTCGAAGAACACTTTGTTAAAGCACAAAGAAAAGTTTATCTATCGGGTGCTGGCAGAGACCAACACTAAACACGGATGATTACAGTGGAGAAATGTTATTTCATGATGAAGGGGACCATCCAGGAGACTGGGGAGTTAATGGTCCCGGAGGTGATGGCATGAAGGTTACAGATTATATAGGACAAAAATCAAAGGGCATCGTGGGTTATAGTTTCAGGATCATGCCGAGAGCAGGTTGGTCAGATGTGAAGTAATGGCAATGAGGCATTTCTTCAGGTCTTGAGGGCAACTCTGAGGTCAGGTCTGTGTGGCTCTCGTGGCTGGATGTCGCCCCCTGCACAGAAAGGCTAATTACTGGTTGGATTCCCAGTCAGGGCACATGCCCAGGTTGCTGGCTCCATCCCTGGTTGGGGGCCTGCAGGAGGCAGCCAATTGATGTTACACAATCACATCCATGTTTCTCTCTCTCTCCTTCTTCCTTCTTCTCTCTAAAAATCAATAAAATATATATATTTTTAAAAAGAATGAAAAAGAAGAGAGGATTAAAGTTAAAATAATTTAAAGAGAGAGCTTTTAAAACATTGATTCCTACAACTCTGGAGGTGCAAGTCCGAAAACTTCAGGAGACACTGACTGTCCTGAAAGCCAGGACAAGGTGCAGCCCAACTCCAGGCAGAAATACCTCTTGGTCGGTTGGGTCAGACTTTCTTCTATTCAGGCCTTTGACACATTGCAGGGGATAATCTGCTTTATTCAAAGTCCACGGATTTCGGGGTTTATCTCATTCAAAAATACCTTTGTAGCAACATCCAGAATCATGTTGGACCAAATGTTGGCGCAACGTGGCCAATCAGGTAGACACATGCAATTAACCATCACACGACCACTTGGCTCACATCCTTCATACCTTACATGCGAGCAGAGAAATTACTCCGTAAGTAGTACAATTACATGCATCTTCACATACCTGTCATTCAAATGGTATCAGCAGAAAAACAGCTCCAGGCACTCGCCTGGGCTCAGCAACCTTGGTTCTTGAGTTCTGGCTAAGACACAAACTAAAAGAAAAAGTTTATAAGTCACAGGGTAGAAGGAGTGAGCAGTAGGAGAAAGGGACTCAGGGCACAAGTTACAGCAGAGAAGGGCCCTTGGAGCTTAGGGGAGAGAGAGAGAGAGAGAGACACATGTGAGATACAAGCTCCTCAAGAGATGAGCGAGGGAACAGAGAGTGAAGGGTGCTCCAGAGAGAGAAATGTGCACTCTGGGTAAAGAAAGGGATGGGGTTAGGGTTAGGGTTAGGCATTAGGGTTAGGGTTGGGAGTAAGGGTTGGGGTTAGGTTTAGGGTTGGGAATTAGGATTAGGGTTAGAAGTTATGGTTAGGATTAGGGGTTATGGTTAAGGATTAAGGTTAGGGTTAGGAATTACAGTTAGGGTTAGGAGTTAAGATTCAACGTTAGGGTTAGGAGTTAGGATTAGGGTTAGGAATTAGGGTTAGAAATTATGAATAAGGTTAGCTATAGGAGTTAAGGTTACAGTTCTGGTTAGAAGTTAGGGTTAGGATTTGAATTTAGGGTTATGGTTTAGAGTTAGGGTTAGGGATAGAAGTTAGGGTTAGGAGTTAGGGTTAGGGCTGGGTTAGGGTAAGGTTTAGGATTAGGTGGTGGGATTAGGGTTTGTATTAGAAACTAGGGTTAGGGTTTAAGTTATTGAATAGGACTAGTTTGATATTTTAAATGGGGCTTTTATCTGGTGGTCTTGGGGCAAGTTGTCAATAAAATGTTCATCATATGAGTTGCTGTCTTTATTTTTGATAGTTTTAGAATATGCTTAGTAGAGCAGAACATAAGTATTTCTTTATATGGAACCAGCCTAGAATTGTACCAAACCACTTCTTTCAGAAGAGTACACAATCTCTTTGTCTCTCTCTCTGTAGCATGCCTAAAGCATTGTTCCTTTTTATTTTCCTTTCAATTTAATCATAACTGTACCTGTAACCATAAATATAATGCTAAACCTACCCTCACTCTCACACTAAAACTAACCCTAATTCTTAAGGCTAATCCTAACCCTAACCCTAATTCCTAACTCTAACCCTAATTCTTAACCCTAACCCTAATTCTTAACTCTAACCCTAATTCCTAACCTTTCTTCTTAACCCTAATCCTAATTACTAACCCTAATTCATAACCCTAAACCTAACCCTAATATCAAATCTAGACTTAACCCTAATCCATAACCCAAAACCTAATTCTTAGGCCTAACCCTAAGTCTTAAAACTAACCTTAAATCTTAACCCTGACCCTAAGCCTAATTCTTAACTCTAACCCTAATGCTATTTATTAACCCTAACCTTAATTCTTAACCCTAACCCTAAGCCAAATTCTTTTTTAAAAAAATATATTTTATTGATTTTTTACAGAGAGGAAGGGAGAGGGAGAGAGAGTTAGAAACATCGATGAGAGAGAAACATCGATCAGCTGCCTCCTGCACACCCCCCACCGGGGATGTGACCGCAACCCTTGACCAGAATCGAACCTGGGACCTTTCAGTGCGCAGGCTGACGTTCTATCCACTGAGCCAAACTGGTTTCGGCCAAATTCTTAACTTTAACCCTAACCCTAATCTTTAACACTAACCCTAATTCTTAAGGATAACCCTAACCATAATTCCTAACCCTAACCCTAACCCTAATTCTTAACCCTAATGCTAACCCTAATTCTTAACACTAACCCAAACCCTAATTCCTATTCCTAACTCAAATACTTAACTGTAACCCTAATTCCTAATGCTATTTCTTAACCCTAACCTTAATGCTAAGCCTAATTCTTAATCCTAACCCTAACCCAAATTCTTAACCCTAACGCTAACCCTAACCCTAATTCCTAAACCTAACCCTAAAACTAATTCTTAACCCTAACCTTAAACCTAATCCTTAACCCTAATTCCTAAACCTAACCCCTATTCTTAACCCTAACCCTAACCCTAACTCTAATTCCTAACTGTAACCCTAACCCTAATTCTAAACCCCAACCTTAATTCTTAATCCTAACCATAACCCTAATTCCTAACCCTACACTAACCCTAACCCTAATTCTTAACACTAACCCTAAACCTAATTCCTAACCCTAACCCTAATTATTAATCATAACCCTAATTCCTAACCGAACCCTAAATATCTTTATCCTAACCCTAATGCTAAGCCTATTTTTTAACCCTAACCCTAACCCAAATTCTTAACCCTAACGCTAACCCTAACCCTAATTCCTAAACCTAACCCTAAAACTAATTCTTAACCCTAACCTTAAACCTAATCCTTAACCCTAACACTAATTCCTAACCCTAACCCCTATTCTTAACCCTAACCCTAACCCTAACTCTAATTCCTAACTGTAACCCTAACCCTAATTCTTAACCCTAACCTTAATTCTTAATCCTAACCATAACCCTAATTCCTAACCCTACACTAACCCTAACCCTAATTCTTAACACTAACCCTAACCCTAATTCCTAACCCTAACCCTAATTATTAACCATAACCTTAATTCCTAACCCTAACTCTAAATATCTTAATCCTAACCCTAATGCTAAGCCTAATTTTTAACCCTAACCCTAACCATAATTCCTAAACCTAACCCTAACCCTAATTCTTAACCCAAACACTAAACATAATTCTTAACCCTAGCCCTAACATTAATTCTTAACCCTAACCCGAACCTTAATTCCTAACTCTAACCATAACCCTAATTCTTAACTCTAACCCTAATTCCTAACCGTAACCCTAACCTTAATTCTTAACCCTAACCCTAATTCTTAACCCTAACCCTAATTCCTAACCCTAACCCTAATTCTTAACACTAACCCTAAGGCTAAGCCTAGTTTTTAACCTGAACCCTAACCCTAATTCCTAACCCTAACCCTAACTCTAATTCCTAACTGTAACCCTAATTCAACCCTAACCCTAACCCTAACCCAAATTCCTAACCCTAACCCTAACCCTAATCCTAACCCAAATTCATAAACTTAACCCTAACACAAATTTCTAACCCTAACTCTAACCTTAAACCTAATTCTTAATCCTAACCCTAACCCTAACCCTAACTTTAACCCTATTTTGATCCCAAATTCCTAACCCTAATCCTAACCCAAATTCATAAACTTAACCCTAATGCAAATTCCTACCCCTAACTCTCACCTTAAACCTAATTCTTAACCCTAACCCTAACTTTAACCCTAATTCTTAACCCTAACCATAACCCTAATTCCTAACCCTAACCCTTAATCCTAAATTTAACCCTAATTCTTAACCCTAACTCTAATCTTAACACTAAACCTAACCCTAATTCTTAACTCTACCCCTAATTCCTAACCCTAATCCTAATTCCTAACCCTAACCCTTAATCCTAAATTTAACCCTAATTCTTAACCCTAACTCTAATCTTAACTCTAAACCTAACCCTAATTCCTACCCCTAACCCTAATTCCTAACCCTAACCACTTTCCCTCCCTTACCCTAAACCTAATCCTAACCCTAACCCTAACTGTAACCTGCCCTTCATTCCCCGTGTGCACACTCTCTTTCTCTCTCTGGAGCCCCCGTACCCCACTTCCCTCTCTCATCTCTCGAGGAGCTTGTATCTCAGTCTCGCCTATGGGCTCTCTCTCTCCCCTAAGATCCACTTGCTGTCAATTGCTCCCAAGCAGCTAATAGTTTTCCTCGTCTTAGACTCTGTTCCGTTCACCTCTGGACTATGGTGGTGTCCTGTGAAGGGAACAGCATCTAGGAATTCCAGGCAGGGACCCTCCGGCAGTTCCAGGGCGGGGTGTGTGTGAGTGTATTTCTCTCCAGAGAGAAAGACCAAACACGTCTCATAGCCTTGGAATGCCAATGCCTGAGCCCGGAGTTCCTGTGGAACTGGAGCCGTGACCAGGAAGAGTGGTCAGTCTGCCAGTGCCCTCCCCGGTGCCAATCCTCACTGCCCGGCCCCCGTCGGAGAACATGTCGTGTGTGCTGAGGCGGGAACGGCAGTCAGTATCTCAAACTAGGATGGAGATTTGAAGGGACCGTGGGGGTCGGTGGCCCACCTGAAGGCAGGAGAGCCTGGGTAGGAGCCAGCACATGGGCTCCCTGGGAATAGCTGAGTCATTGCCAAGGGCGGTCCTCTGTATTCAGGGCCTGACGCTGACATGCACACTGTCCCTCTGTACTCCTCCTATCCTCTCAATGCCCCGACCCTTCCATTCATAAAGGTACAGGTGCTCCTCCTGCAAAGCATGGTGGGACAGGGTGCCCAGGGCAGTGTGGCCTGTCCCATTAGCCTCTGGGTTGAGTCTACAGAGAGAGAGACTCATAGTCAAAGGGACAAGGCCCATGAGTCTGCAGCTCAGTGATCCTGGAGGGAGGAGAAAGCTTTCAGCACGTGGAGCAGCGTCCACACTCCCAAGGAACCACTCGAGAGATTAAAAAAAATAATAATCCACTTTCCCTCCCTAACCCCCAAGCTCCCAGCTTTATAGGTGGGTTCAATTTAAATCTGTGGATGGGATGATAAAGTATTAATTTTTCATGTAGAGAGAGCTTTATGTTTATCGTCCATCTATATTCCCTTTTATAGTCCACTAGAGGCCCGGTGCACGAAATTCGTGCCTGGGGAGGGTCCCACAGCCTAGCCTGCACCCTCTCCAATCTGGGACCTCTCGGGGGATGTCTGACTGCCGGTTTAGACCCAATCAGACATCCCTCTTGCAATCCTGGACTGCTGGCTCCTAACTGCTCACCTGCCTGCCTGACTGCCTGATCACCCCTAACCGCCTCTGCTTGCTGGCCTGATGCCCCTAACTGCTCCCCTGCTGGCCTGATTGCCCCCTAACAGCCCTCCCCTGCCTCCCTTAGTGCCCCCTAACAGCCCTCCTCTGCCAACTTGATTGCCCCCTAACTGCCCTCCCTTGCCTGATCGCCCCCTAACTGCCCTCCCCTGCTGGCCTGATCGCCCCCTAACAGCCCTCCCCTGCCTGCCTGATCGCCCTCTAACTGCCCTCCCCTGCTAGCCTGATCACCCCCTAACTGTCCTCCCCTGCCGGCCTGATCGCCCCCTAACTGCCCTCCCTTGCTGGCCTGATTGCCCCCTAACAGCCCACCCCTGCCGGCCTGATCGCCCCCTAGCTGCCCTCCCCTGCTGGCCTGATCGCCCTCTAACTGCTCTCCCCTGCCGGCCTGATCGCCCCTAACCACCTCTGCCTTGGCCCCTGCTACCGTGGCTTTGTCCAGAAGGATGTCTGGAAGATGTCCGGTCTAATAAGCATATTACCCTTTTATTAGTATACATTTGCAGGCCACTCGGTATTCATGGCTATTTTAAAACACACCCTTACGGCTAGTAAACTGGCCTTCCAGTCCAAACGCCCAGGCCGGTGCTGCACAGAGGGTGTGACCAGTGAGGGTTACAGCTGCTGCACTCCGCAATGCTGGGTGTGCAGACGCCTTTCAGCAGAGTTTCCCAGGCTGGCAGGTCTGGGCAGAGACTGTCTACCTGAGAGAATGATGTGCATCTTATGAGTCCTCGAGAGGCATTCCGAGTCTCAATCTTACAAGTCCATCTTTGTTCAGCGATTGGAAAGGATAATAAAGTAGCCTTCTATGTTCGCTGAGCAGGTAGGCCAGCACACCAGCAGCTCTCGGGTGTGTCAAGTGCAATGAAAATCTCTCATGTCTAAAGGCATTTAAAGTGCTCCCTCCTGCTTCACGCCCCTGAGGATGGTGCGGCTGCTCAGAGGTCAGTCCGGACAGTGCATTTAGGAGGGAAAGCAGGCTTCTCACGTCAGTAGGACACTGCATGGCTCTCACTTTTGTTTCAGTCCAACTGCTGTGGGGACGGAAGCCGTTCAATATAACCCATGACAGTTTTAGGCTTATCATTTTAATAGGAAGATGAATTCCCTGCCAATATACATAAGTTAAAGTAATAGCCACTTACACAATCATTTCGGTTAAAAGAAATAAGTTTAAAGCAGTAAGCAGATTAGTTGAAACTCAAAGCATTCATTTGAAACTTCGTTATTTTGAGAAGTGTGTGGGAAATGTAATCTGGGATAAAAAATTAAGGCAGCTGAAATGTTAGATTTTTTAAAATGCACTCTCCTTGAGTTTACCATGTTATAACTGGGCAGGTTCAAACCCGAGACCGGATGGGAATTTGTTAAAAAGGGGGTCACGTGTAACATAAGTCAATACACATTTGGGACTGACCTATGACCTCAAGCGCAGAGGTGAACTTTGATGAGCACGACTCAGAGGGTCAGACACAGCGTCCACTAGGGGGCGATCAGGCAGGCAGGGGAGGGCAGTTAGGGGGGCGATCAGGCAGGCAGGGGAGGGCAGTTAGGGGGGCGATCAGGCAGGCAGGGGAGGGCAGTTAGGGGGCGATCAGGCAGGCAGGGGAGGGCAGTTAGGGGGCGATCAGGCAGGCAGGGGAGGGCAGTTAGGGGGCGATCAGGCAGGCAGGGGAGGGCAGTTAGGGGGCGATCAGGCAGGTAGGGGAGGGCAGTTAGGGGGCGATCAGGCAGGCAGGGGAGGGCAGTTAGGGGGGCGATCAGGTAGGCGGGGAGGGCAGTTAGGGGGCGATCACTAGCAAGGCTGGGCAATAGGAAGAGCCTGGGTCCATCGGGCAGAACAAAGGGCGACCACAGGCCATTTCCAGAGCACAGTGTCCTGGGGACAGCAGCTCAGAGGGAACCTGAGCCTCGTCTCCTGCTGGAGGAGACGGTGGGCCAAGCAGGTGACCCAGGAGCCTGTGCGTGGAGGGGGTTTCAGGTGGAAGCCCCGTGTGGAGTGAGGCCAGTGAGGCAGGGACCTGGGCTGTCATCCGTGAGCCACAAAAACCTGCTTCTCACTCACCGAGACCTGGCTTTCGAAGGGCCTGATGGGAATTCAGCTCTGGGCACAGTTCTTGGTGACGGGAACTGAAGAGTGACGAGAACAGGAGAACCTTGGTGATGGGAACTGAAGAGTGACGAGAACAGGAGAACCTACTTGGAGAAGTTCTGTCGTAAAAACTCCTTTCTTTAGTATGTGAGCACACCCCAAATATCTTATGCTTCCTGCCTATATTATTCATAAATATATGAAGAGTAAAATAAAATTACTATTATGTGAAGGAATTAAAATAGTCTTAGACATAATCAATACAAATGTGATATGGAAGATAATAACACTAAACACGTATGATTAATTCAACTGAAATGAGATCTATTTTTAAAAAAAATCTAAAATATCCTATATGATAAAGAGGTAATATGCAAATGGTCATCACTCTGTGATGCATAAGGACCGATGAGCAGGAGGGTGGGGCAGTGAGCTGTAAGTGGTGGAGAGCTACAGGAGGGTGGGGAGGAGAGCTATGAGCGGTGGTGGGTGGGGCGGCCAGCTGAGGCAAGCGGCAGCGAGCTACTAGTACAATATAATATTCTAAGTAGAGTGAAGGCAATGAATATATAGAAAATATATTCCATAAAAATGTTAGGAGGCACTCTAACAATTTAATAAAATATTAAAATGCAGCAGTTAAAATCAGAATTCTAAGTAAAAATATTAGTACAATTCATATACACATATAACCAAAATATTACCACAAAAATGTCATTAATAAAAAGAATGTGGTTATTATTAAAAGTAAGATTTAAATGATTGAAAAACTCTCCATTTTCTACCGGGAGCTTCAGGGCTCAAGTAGATCCTACAGCTCATGTCCCTGAGGGCGGAGCGCAGGCAGGTGCTCGTCTGCAAGATGCTCTGCATCCATAACCGGGCCTGGCCTGGCGTTCGGCCGGTGAGCGATGACGGCTGTGTGTGCAGGAGACCTGCGCCCTGTCTCATACGAGGCAGCCAGGCCAGGCGGGGGGCACACTGCAGGCGGCAAGGTGGTAGGCGAGATCCCGTGCTGCTCAACGCCCCATGACATGGAGGAGCTGTCACCTCCGTCTCTCAGCGAGACCGTGAGCCTCAGCGGATGGCAGCAGTGAGCCTGAGCCTTGGTCTAAGGTCATCTGTGAGAGGAAGTAAACGGTTTGTGGACAGCATCCCGGTGACAACCTGCCCTCCCAACAGTGGCTCAGCCGGGCAGCCAGCAGAGGGGGAAGTAGAAACAAGAATGCGAGATGCGGCCTACAGTGCAGTGGGTGGAGAGCGGGCATCGGGGAATGCAAATTCAACCTATTTGATAGAATAATAATAAAATGGCAAGAAAGAGCAACCTTTAGAGAGAGAACTGTGAGGTTACGCACACGGGGAGGCGAACCCACGCTACCAGGCAGGCCGACTCGGTCTGCCCAAGGGGCAAGGACGGGGCAGGTGCACGTGGAGAAAGTCTGGGCAAAAGGGTGGTGTTCCCTATTAAGTAACAACCATCCTCAGGACACACAGAGCCCTTCGTGAACCCAGTGCAGGGGTCACTAGAAAAACAGGGGATCTGGAAGGGCGTGGCGAAGACTTCGCGACTGTTCCAGCGATTTGGAGAGAGGACACACACATGACCACCAGCAAGCCTTGCAGAAGTAAACACTGTTTATTGACGCTCCTTCCCGCCTCCAGATCCTCAATGAAGGGTCTAGCTCGATACAGACTCTGTGGAGGTCATTCTTCCCCAGATGTCACAGAATGGAGAGTGACTTCTGAATTAACTCTATTCCTTAAGCCACACTAAACCCTTACATAGGTATATTTCCTGCAACGGTGGAAAATAAATATACCGAATTTGAGAATATAACATACAAAAATGTTATAAGAACTTACTATTTGTCTACTAGTTTTACAGTTCTGGAATACTATGTACTTTGCATAGGTTGAGTTAACTCCATCTCCAGACACAACATTATTTTCACATGAATTTCCATAGTTTGTTGTCTAGAGAGCCAGTTGTTCAGGAAATTTAGAAAACTCTGAGTATAACAGCATTAGAACAAACAGGAAAGCAGATGGATCCGCTACAAAGAGGATGTTGAAGTTGAAGTACTGATAGAACTCTGGAGATACTTTGTGGAACTCTGAGGGTCAGAGATGTCTACTGATAGAAGAAATCGTATAAGCCTGAAACCATCTGTCACTGTACATTCCCTAAACGGTAAAGCCAACTGAAAACCAAAGTTTGTTTTACTTAAATATTTAACAAAAATTTATTGCAAGATATATTTTTCACCGAATTTACAGTTTCAAGGAACATGGTACAAAACATAGTGCCATCAGCTCTGTCTAAACATTAAGTAGGTGCAAATACACAAAGATTAAAAAAAAAAAAAAGAGCATACTTTACAACATACATTACAGTCCTATAAATATATTTTATGTACATTATACATACTCTTAAGACATCGACTTAATATACAGCATATATTGTGTTGATTTTGAAACGATTCAGTGCCTTGATACTAATATTCTATATCAGAAACTAGGAATTCATTTGCATCCTCAGACTTACAGTAGCTGCGTTCCTATCAGCGAGGCATGGTGTGGCTGGCTTCTCACCTTTCAAGGGGCGATCACCCCGTTGGGTGAGCACCCACTCACACAGCCACCGTTTTCATTGATTTCTTTCCCTTTGACGGTGTGACTAGAAGAGGGGCTGGAGCGGGATGACTGCGGGGTGGGGGGCGAGCAGGGAGGGGAAGAGGGCGTGGGGCAGAGTGGGGAAGGCCAAGGGGCTGGGATGAAGGACTGAGGCTGGAATGATGGGCATCGGAGGAGGCGCGACTAACGTGGGCGGGTTCCCGGGACAGAGCCTGGCGCCCAGGGGTCCTCTGGAGATGGGAGTTTGAGGTAAGGATGTCCCGGTGAGCGGGGGGACCTGGGACAGGAACCGTTGGTGCGGCTGGAGCACTTTCCAGGTCCCCGTCTGGTGGTGCAGGACGGTGTGGTGGATGGTGGTGACAGAGGTAGAGCGTAAGGGCGGCTGCAGAGGCACGCTGGGCGGGGCCAGGGCAGCGGCGGGGAAGGCCAGCTTGACCTTGTGGGCCAGCAGGCCCGGCTGGAGGATGTGCTGGTAGACCTCGCAGGGGAGAGCTTTGCATTTGTCAGGGGTTTCTATTGGGATCAGCAGGGCCTGTTCGGGCAGAGCCAGCGGAGCCAGGATTTGCTCCGTGGTGACCAAGGCGTGGCCGCTGACCTGTGCTTCTTTGAAGGGCAGCGATGGGGGTGGGTGAGCGTGAAGAATTCCTGACGGGAGACGCAGCCACTCAGGGGAGGCCTCGGCCGTGGCCGCCTTCCCCGGGGGGAGGGCCTCGGCCAGCTCGTAGTGGCCGAGGAGCGACTTGGGCGGGGGCTGCTGGAAGGTCTGGTCCACAGGAGGCACCTTGGGAGGCACCTGCTTTTCCCTGATACGAGGGGTCGGGCTTCTGTCCTGGCGCCCCAGCAGGCTGCCGGCCACGGCTTCCTCTGCTGGGGCACCAGCTGCGGAGACAGAGGTGGGCTCAGCGGGAACCTCGGGCCTCGGGCCAGAGGTGGCCTCAGTGACCCAACGCTCAGCTCCCCCGTCGCTTCCAGAAGGCAGGGGGCTGCTGGGGCGGGACGTCGGCGTGGCTTTTACTGGGTCTGTTTGCTCCGAGTTCCTGTCGACTTTTGCCATGTCTTGTGGGCTTAGGTCCTCTTTTTTGTCTGCGCTCATCGACCCGCCCGGGGGGCCTACGGGGGCAGCTGCTTTCCCGGGATGGTCTGCAGGCTCCCTGAGCTCCCGGGCTCCAGGTCTGGGGCGAAACCGGCCCCTTTTCCTCCTCCGTCTCCTTCTAGGCGTGAAGGGCGCAGGCGGTCGGGGAGGCGCCCCAAACCCTCCCCGTAAAGCATGCGGCGGGTTTAGACTTTCATCCGAAGAGTGCGAAGAGGAGTGTGGTCTTCGTTTTCGATGACATCTTTCGGGTTCGCTGACGAGAGAATGATAGCCCCGCTTGAGGGCCTGATTCGGGGGCACGCAGTCCGTGCCCTTGGGAAGAAAGACGCACCCGTGACCCTGACCACCGCTGGGCACTGCGGCTTTGCAACTGCAGGATGTCCTGGCGTGTGTTAAACTACGTTCCCCAGAATGCATCGCTGTGGGACTGGACTGTCCATTTAAAACCGTCGAGTTCTCTGTACAGTGACTTTGAGAACTGATAGCGTCATTGTGACTGTATTCAGCGTTCCACGTTTTACACGTTTCTGTTTCTCTATTTTCACGCAAGAACAGAGATGCTGAGGTGGGCTCTTGATCAGGGAGTTGATGTGCGTCCGGTAGTGGCTCTACAGCTAAATCCCGCTTTTCTGAAACCGTTTCCAGCGGGTGCTTCCTCGTTGTGTCAGTGCAGCTGTTCCCCATCTCCATCCTGAAGGGGGTTACCGGTTCCTTGGCGTGCTCCCCCCGATGGTGCTGACATAACTTCCTTCGTCTCTTCTTTCTCCGACTTTTATGGAACCGGTGTTCATGCGGATCTTTCAACCTCGTTTTGTGGCCTCCTTCCTCGTGAGTATTCCGTTTTACTTGTTTTTGAACAAAATGGTACCTTTTCGTTTTTCTGCTCCTACAGGAACTATGTTTATACCTCTGATCTACAGTCTCATTTTTTCCAGCATCACAACTACTGGAGAGAGACTCTTCAGCGGAAAGAGGAGGGACGGGGGCGGACTCGTTTCTGCTTCCCCCACCGTCATCATCATCCGTGGGGCCTGTGACGGCGCCGCCCTGGACCGCCCAAACCTGCCTCTGGCAGACGGCTGCCCCCTTCTGCTGGGAACAAAGGCCACTGGAGGGCGGCCTGTTTTTCTCTAGATGGTTGCTGACTTTCGTGGACTTAAAGTCAAAACAGAGCGGGTTGCAGCTGTAGGAAACCGGTGGCTGAGCAGCTGTGTAGACTAGCATTTCCGATGGCCACTGCAGGACAGTGGACCCGTCTTTGTTGAGCACGGGAACGAACGGCTCGCAGGGTCTTCTAGAGAAATCTGGAGTTTGACGTGAAGTTACAGCATCCTCCTCAGAGATGGAAGGGGCCGACCTCTCTGGACCCTGGGGTTCCGTCTCAGCCTCGATGGTGGGTGCATCACCGTCCTTCGCCCGTTCCGCTGGGGTGGCTGGCAAAGCCGGGCCGTCAGCAGCCCCGCTGAGAGCCGCGCCCCTACTTCCCAGCGACTCGGAATCGGCACAGCTCTCTGACGTGTCTTCATTCCCCACAGCCTCTTCCGGGCGTGCTGGATCTGCCGATGCCACCGGATTTTGACAGTTACCTGCCTCCGGAGACAAAGGGAGTTGAAACTGGCAAGAGGAAGGCAATGAAAACGGGTCTTTTGCACAAGCAGCTTCTTTCTTCTCCTGCGTCGGAGCCGTTTCATTGCAGCTGCACATCCCCTCGGGCGGACGGACAGAGCTGGCCTTCTCCTCGGGACTCCAGAGCTCGTCTGTCGGCGAAGGCAGCTGAAGGTGACCAGGACCGGGGACGAACCGCCGTCTCCTGCTCAGCCCTCGGGCCAGGGAGGCGTCGTCGCTGCCCTCAGAGAAGGCTGCGGCCGAGCACTCCAGGCGCACGGAGGCTTTCTTGGGAAACGCGAAGGAAAAGCCGGTCTTGTGTCTGTGAGCGCCCTGGGCTTGCTCGCCCAGCTGACGAGTGTTCGCACAAGGATGGGCACTTTCCGGGTCTGCAGCTCCGGCCGTCTCCACACACGCGTGCTCTTCACCGGGAATCAAACCGCACCTGACATCCTCCCGGCGGGGCACCGAATCCACAACACGTCCCTGCGAGATGCCCTGGCGAGTTTCTCCCACAGTCACCGTCGTGGACTTGAACATGGGACCACTCCCGGGAGCACTACAAAAGGTAGCAGACGTGACCACATTAGAGGGGGCGTGTTCGGGAAAATGCTCAAGCACATCCCCCTGGGAAACGTGTATGTGACATTTCCCCAGCGCCCTGAATCTCTGCAGGAATGACCGCCCCGTGGTTCAGGCGGCTGCCTGGGTCACCGTGTGGGCGACCATGGTGGTGCGGGCAGGAAGCTGGTTGTACAGCTGTTTACAGCAAAGGCGGGGTAGCCGCGTGCTCTCAGCCAGTGCTCTTGACCAAGATTGTGTACCCCTGTCATCTCTTCAGTGACATTGCGAAGTACTGTAGAATTTTCTAAAATAAAATTACTTTTAACTCACAAATATTTAACATCAGTAATACTATATGGAGATTAGGAAGGGAATTAAAGAAAAACCCTCCATCATATATTTTTATTGATTTCAGAGAGGAAGGGAGAGGGGGAGAGAGAGAGAAACATCAGGGATGAGAGACAATCATTGATTGGCTGCCTCCTGCATGCCCCCTACTGGGGATCGAACCTGCAGCCTGGAATGTGCCCTGACCAGGAATGGAAGCGAGACCTCCTGGTTCATAATTCGACGCTCAACCACTGAGCCATGCTGGCCGGCCGGGCAAAAAAGGCCTTTCTTTCCCTGTGCTGTGACTTCCCACAACTTATGAGAATTACCTGGTCATTGAACCCTGAGGGAACCATGGAAACCTGAGTCTCATTCTGATACAGAATAAATAAATGTCTCCCTAATGTCTATGTCCCTCTCCCCTTCTTTGTCATTCCATTAAAGAAGAGGCCACCTCTCCTGCACACTCACCGCGCGCCTTCCTTCCTCAGCTCGGCCAGCCTGTGGAGGCGCTGGAGGGCCTTCGCCTGCTTCCTCTCATCCTTCCTGCATTTAGAGGCCACATTTCGGGCAAATTCCCTTTGTTTCAGTTCTTTGAGTCTCTGTTGAAAAAGCAGGGGAAGATGAATAGTGTGTGGGTCTACGGCAATGTTCAAGGTGCTAGTGTTTTTATTGTTGAACTTTCCCAATACGTCACTTTGTTTAACCTCGTTTAAGGAAAACACAACATTTGTGACAACCCACTTCAAACATAATATTTCCTCACCCTTTTGGCTTGAGAAAATGCCAAAACATATTATTACCTCATATGAAAAGATCTACCTAAGCCGGAGGTGAGAGGAATTGAAAACTTGTGTTACAGAAAACCGGAGAAGAACCAAGCAACGCTTAGAGAGATGGAGTTACATTTATTATTATTATTACGCACGGGCCCAGAGGAAAATGTCTCTCAAATTCCGGGCCTCAACATGGAGGAACTTTCCCTATTTATATGTTTTACCTTCTTTGTCTCCCAAATATGGGGTGTTTCCGGCCCCCTTTGCAAGTTCTTAAAGAGCCCCTATGTACTGGGGCTTTGAGACCTCAACCAAAGGCCTGGCCTGGTGCCAGCACTGATAACTCTGTCTGGGGAAGGTTTAATGGTCTCTCTGAAGTGGGAGTAGTCTTATTTTCCTTATTATTTAAGCAAGCAAGCATTTACAGAAGCCAAAGAGCAGCGCTAAAATGTCAAACAGCAGTTTTTATATCAGACGGATGCTTCACTTGCATTGCTGCTCCTTGACCGTTTCCTGCCAAGGTTTCTCTGCCTGATTCAGACACGCGGTGGGAATCCTGCAAACCCCTAATTTTCAAACAAAATTAGCTCGTGAACCTCAGTTATACATAACATAGGCATCTGGTAGTTTTCATATGTTCTAAGAAGAGTAAATGCCTTACATTAGTCCATAAGACAAATGGCCTTTACTAAGGGCATTTAAAACAATCCCTCCTCTCAAATTTTAGGTATATTCCCCAAATACTTCTAGATATGAGAATACAATTAGTAGTGTTTTGTGTAAACTCTTTTTACACTAGGTGTATTTCTCATCTGTATTAATGGGCTCATTTTGGGGGTTTAAGGCTAGAGAAGGAGTATGCCAACTGGAACAGAATCAATAAACAGCATGTGGCCGTATTTCAGAGACACCAAAGCGATCCATGTCCCGAATGTCGCACTACCGTCTTTCCCAGTCGCGTGTACCGTTACTAAAAATGATGAAGGTACTGTATCTCCTCCTCATGAAGCTCACGTTGTTATCCAATTGTGAGCCTTAGAGTAAGGCTCTAAGAGAATAAAACATATACTAATCACATTCGGAAGTGATGGAACAAAGTTTTAATAAACGCCTTATACATATACGCTGATGTGTGCCAAGGCTTAGGCCAATGCTTGGTGTATAAAATGATGGCTTAATAAATATTTGTTGGTTTATATGTGAATCCTTTTAGATCCTTCAAATTAGGAATTTTCCTCCCTCAAAAATTAAAGTAATACTAATGAAATAATATTAGACTCCTGGGAATCCTGAATTGTATCTGCTTAATTCCACCTGCATAGTATCATAGCTTAAGCTTCAAGTAAACTTTAAGATTTATTTTTATTTTTAAAAAAATATATTTTATTGATTTTTTTTTACAGAGAGGAAGGGAGCGGGATAGAGAGCTAGAAACATCGGTGAGAGAGAAACATTGATCAGCCGCCTCCTGCACACCCCCTACTGGGGATGTGCCGGCAACCAAGGTACATGCCCTTGACCGGAATCGAACCTGGGACCCTTCAGTCCGCAGGACGATGCTCTATCCTCTGAGCCAAACTGGTTTTGGCGAAAACTTTAAGATTTAATTGATGGGGTTTCTATAAGATGTGTATAATTATTTAAAAATTATTTTAAAATAATTATTTAAAAACAAAGTGTTCTGTTGATAGCAGTCTTCCTCTCTGTACACACAATTCCCTCATCTCAGCGACAGCCTTCCTGATAAAGTGAACAAGCTTGCCTCGTATTCAGGGAATATCCAGCAATTGAGAGTTTAGGCCTGTCCAAACACATTGGTTAGTTTTAGGCTAGCATTTATCAGTCTTTGTATCCTTTCTTGTATTTTTTCTGCAGCAAAAATGAAGTCCTACATCATATTTTATATCTGGGAGAGTAATTTTGAAAAGTAAATAGTAGAAACCAAGTAAATTCTTTAGAGAGTGCCAAACGGAAAGAAAACTTAAGTTCCACACAAATAAATATACAAGATAATAGCTGCGAGGCTTCGTGGAAATGTCAACGCTATTTCTAAAGCTTCCGCAACCATTTATTGAGAACCACTCAGAAGAAATCCTTAGTGATAAATGTCAAGTCAGAATGGCAGTCAGCAAGAATTAGAAAATTAGAATGTTGAAAGGAGTTAGTAGGAGGATGTGGTCTAGCTACTGCATCACAAATCACATTATAATGCACACTGGCATATCATTCAATAGCTCTGCATGTAGAGAAAGGAAAAACCTAAAGAATCAATAACCTCTGGTCATGATGCCATCTCAGAAGGCCCACTCCACTTTCCCGCTGACTTCCGTCTACTGATCTTTAGAGCACCAAATGCCACAGGGCAACACAGGTCCTCCACCTCAAACATGGTCTCAGGAAGTCCACGGTGTCGGAAAGTTATGATGACCCTGCCTGTAGATTAGCCTCGCAAAGGTTTAATCAGCATAAGAAGAGGGAGAGAGAGACAGGGAGAGAGGCACTGACTCATTTCGATAACTCATTAGTTTGTACTTAAACTTTTAGGTAAAGTACATTGCTTTACAACTGCAAACCAGAATTTCACAAACATTCTTATGCCTATGTTTTGTACATCTATTTATATCCAAAAGGTAGGTGGTTCCTACAAACAGAACTATTGGAATAAAAGTTACACACATGCACATTTTTAGGTTTTCCAAAATGCTGTTTATAACTTTACACTATTTTAAACTCTTCCCAGCAGTATATGAGTATACTAGAGGTCCCTTGGCCTGGCCTGCAGGGATCGGGCCGAATCTGGCTCTCTGACATCCCCAAGGGGTCCTAGATGGTGAGAGGGCACAGGCCAGACCAAGAGACCCCACCGGTGCACAATTGGGGCCAGGGAGGGACTGCGGGAGGGCTCCAGGGCAGTATGGCCTGTCTCGCCCAGTCCCGATCAGCCAGACCCCAGCAGCAAGCTAACCTACCGGTCAGAGCATCTTCCCCCTGGTGGTCAGTGTGCGACACAGCGACTGGTCGAATGGTCAATTGGTCGGATGCTTAGCATATTAGGCTTTTATTGTTTAGGATATCATATCCAATGTTGGGTAGCATCACTGTTACTATATTTAATTGATAGTCAGTAAGTGATGTATCCCCTGACCAGTGTGGTTCAGTGGTTGAGCATCAACCTATGAACCAGGAGGTCACAGTTCCATTCCCGGTCAGGGCCCATGCCCGGGTTGTACGCTCAATCCTCAGTGTGGGACGTGCAGGAGGCAGCCGATCAATGATTGTCTCTCATCACTGATGTTTCTATCACTCACTCCTTCTCCCTTCCTCTCTGAAATCAACCAATAAAAATATGTTAACAAAGTAAGTGATGTATAATGAATACTTTGCCTATAATTCATGTGTTTAACAAGATGGAATATTTTATATACATATTAGCCATCTGTAATTATTTAGAACTGATGTTCAATAAAATTTATTAAGCAATATTATATACATTACTTTTATTGAAAGAGTAACACATGAGCAGCCACAGCTAACATTATTTCCTTCTTTAGAGAAGACAAAGCTGAAGCCAAGGACATTACAGAGACGTGTCCTGAGTCACACGCGAGTGGTAGAACAGGCTGGGCCCTTCCTCACGGTCTCAGCAACACGGACCTTCACTCACCAGGGGCGACCCGCTGAGTGCCATGTGCCGGCAGCAGAGACACCCCAGCCCCACCCGGCACCGTTAGCGAGGGCGTCTGCCAGTCGCCCGGAGGCAGGCGATGGCACTGGGCAGCTTCCTTCCTGAAAAGGGCAGCGTTCTGTTCCTCCAGGAATGGACATCAACTCTGGATACAGACTTGCCTTCCCTCCACGCGATGCTTCTGTCAAAACCGCAATCCAGAAGCGTGCAGATGGCATGCCTTACCCGTCGTCAGGGTGTCCCGCACGCACCGACTGCGCTGACCCAAGGGTGGGCGGTCTGGCTGTGACGTGTGTGAACACTGCCAATTGCCTTCCCTGCACACACCCCTCTACTTCATTAACAGAATTCGAATATCCGGGGAGAGAAAGGTACTCACTAAAATAATAAAGACCTCAGCCTCCTTTGTAAGTAAGAGTGGCCATGTGACCGTTTTCACTAGCTGAATTATAAGCCAATATTGCTGAGGCGGATATCCCTAAAAAAATAAAAAAGTCAAGTCTCAGAAGAGAAATCCCCTTGCTGTTTCTTTAACCAGGTTTGTTTCCTACCGATGTGCAATGGTGAGACCTAGGTGGGCAGCAGCCAGCTTTCACCTGCGAGGCTGCTGTCTGACCGAGAAGGCCTGGATGTGAAGGGTAACAGAGGAAAACAAAACCCCTTATAGCATCAACTAGAGACCCGTGCAGAAATTCGTGCACAGGGAGGGTCCCTAGGCCTGGCCAGCGATCCGGGCCTACTGGGGCCTTCCGACCTTCCTTCGTTCCGCGCCGCCCCCTGGTGGTCAGCACGTGTCATAGCGAGCGATCCAACTCCGGGTATTCCCCAGGGGATAATTTGCCTATTAGCCTTTTATGTAGATAGACTGGGCTCCTGCACAGAAGCGCCTCCTGCACTGTGAGGGCCCATGGATGCTTGTCACATCGGCACAGGAGGGCGTGACGAACTTTCCTATGCAATAGAAGACTTCACAAAACTGCGAACAGAAATCTCAGTACGATCCCTGGCAGTTCAGGGAAAGCGATGGAAGCTCTAGTATAACAGTGACACTTGCTTCATCCTAGGACTGACTACCTAGGTCACTTGGGAGAAAACAATAAAACATAAGCCAGCTGTACTTGAGTTTTCCCTTACTGGCACTGACTATAATCTTAACTTATAGACCCACTTAGGAGATGTGGGACTGGATGATTCACTTCATAGTCTTAGACCACTTTCTCCTCCTTCGAAGTCTCTGATGATCCCTAAGTTCCTACTAATTTCACATTTTTAGTTCAATGTTTCTATTGCCATCTTCTGGGATGGATTTGGTCGGTACTGAATAAAATATGATTAGAGCAATAAGAATGGCCTTGTTAAGTGTTTTTCCTACTACAAGTAAATTCATTATTCTTTTGAATGGTTCCAATACCTCCGTTTCTAGTTATATGCTTCTTAGTAAGTTAATATATTACCCACTATTACTGTTTCCACAGGCTTAAAATTTCCCTTGAATTCCCAAGAGTTGCTTCTATCAAGAACTATTTTCAATGGCTTTTGAAAAAAAATCTAAGTATGCTTTCTATCTTGCAGAGAAGTAATATCCTCAAAGAATTACAACTCAATCACCAACTCTATTTCCCGAATCAATTTAGCCTTCTTGGAAGACAGCATTCAGCGAGTGCTTTAGAATGTCAGCAAACGTATTCCTTCAGAGGAGGTTAAGGTATGCGAGTGAATGGATCACACTTACTGTGTAATTTCCTTCTAGCCATTATTTAATCAATGCTATTATGCTGAGTGAACTAGTGGAGGGCTCTCTCTACGTTTCTTTTCCCATTACCATCGCGGATGTGCAGCCCTCGGACTTCTCTCCTGGCAGCTTTAAAGGAATCTAATCTCTTAATGCATATCAGATCCGAACACTCTCTCTCCCCGAGACCGCTCCTTCTTTAAATTCCATTAACGCGAGTTTCTCTTTGTGGACAGAAATCTCATGCTAGTTCGAACAGGAACGTATCTGCAGTCTGTTATGTCTAGAACGGACTTCTCGGCCACTCGGTTCATCTTCCTCAGTGCTGAGTCAGAGCCCCTCGTGCGTTGTCAGGGCCAGGAATGCACCTCGGAGTGAATCGGCACAGGAGGGCGGTGATGAACTTTCTCACGCGATAGAAGACTTCACACATTTGCTCACAGAAATCTCAACACGATCTCTGGGAGTACAGGGGAAGCCATGCGAGCTCCAGTATAAGAACATGGACACTTGTATTTTTAAAAAATACAAAAACCACCTGAGTGGCCAGGAAAGGAAGAACAGTTAAGAATTATGATTCAGTTTCGTAAGGATATACTAATGTGGCTGTGACCAATAATGCTAACAGTTGTAAAATATGAGAAATATTGTAATATTATAGTAATTTAAAAAATAGCATGCTAATAATTTTACATCATCAATTATATCACCATCTATAGCAATAAATGCCACAAAACACATCCATCGATGTATTATCAAATGTATCTGTATCTATAGAAAAAAATGCTAGAAGATACACAAAATATCAGTGATATTTCTTTTTGCCAGGTAAATCAGAAGAATTGTACTTTTAGTTTCCACTATATGGTATTTTTCCATTTTTCATTACTGGTATGTTTCTTTAAGAATTATTCTGGCATCAGAAGAAATGTACTTCTGTGGTGAATGCGTACGTCATCAGATGGCAATGAGGAGCCACCTCATGACCCTCTGGATCTCCACCTCCTTTCCTGGCCTCTAGTCTAACTGGAGACATACACGTCTGCTGTGGGCTGCACCAGACTCCGAGGTTACAATTCTTTTTTTTTTTTTTAACAAATGTATTTTTATTGATCTCAGAGAGAAAGGAGGAAGGGAGAGGGAGAGAGGGATAGAAACATCAATGATGAGAGAGAGTCACTGATCGGCTGCCTCCTGCACGTCCTCCACTGGGGATCGAGCCTGCAACCCGGGCCTGTGCCCTGACTGGGAATCGAACTGTGACCTCCTAGTTCACAGGTCGACGCTCAACCACTGAGCCATGTCAGCCGGGCAATTCTGTCTAATCATTTTATATGAGAGCAGCACTTAGAACATACGGAACTGAAAATTAAATTCAAGTTGATTCGTCATGGGTGAGCACACAGGCCCTAACTGTGATGACACTTGCTGAACTGGAATTCGTGAATCTGAGATCCAGTGAGGCCAATACAAGTCACCTGTCCAAACCCTCGTTCGTGATGCAGACCCGGCGCCCCGGGAAGGCGGAGCTGAAAGATAGGGAGAGGAGAGCAGACGGTGGTTCCAGGGCGGCGTGGGGCTGGGGCAGTGACAGGGGTGAAGGGAGTGAGACGTGCCGACTGGCAGGGACCGAATAGCCCGGGGGTGTGAGGTGCAGCACAGGGAGCACGGTCTCTCATATTGCGGTGACCACGGACCGGCCAGTGGGGCACGGGGAACAGCGAGGGGAACACTATGTAACTACATGCTTGTTAGTCACGGAGCTGTGCACCTAAAACCAATAGAAAATAATACTGAAACACACACACACACACACACACACACACACACACCACTTCTGCCATAGCAGATGCTCATGATGGAGCAGCCCCAGGTACTCAAATGCACTCAAACACACATACAAATGCACATTTACACAGCTTCAAAATGGACGTGTTAAGTGTGCAATTTTAAGTATTTCCAGCTACCACAGCATCGTCTCCGGTGATTTAGATGGTGTGTCTCCCTCTAGGGTCCAATGCCCCTGGGCGTTATCAAAAGTGACCTTCTGGCCCAGCCTGTGATGCTAAGTGGTAAGCGTTGACCCATGAACCAGGAGGTCACAGTTCTGGTTCTACTCTGGTCAAGGCACCTGCCTGGGTTGTGGGCTCAATTCCCAGTGTGGGGCGTGCAGGAGGCAGCTAGTCAATGATTCTCTCATCATTGATGTTTCTCTCTCTCCCTTTCTATATGAAATCAATAAAAAACATATAAATTTTATTTAATTTAAAGTGAGCTTCTGGACTTCAGATTCATAGCCTAGATCCTGCCTGATGCCCCCAGCTCACCTCTGGACAGTCTACAGTACCCCAACTTCACTAAAAACGGAACGGGAAAGGTCCTGTGATCACCTCAGCGAGTGTGATCTTGTGGCACCTACAGCTGAATGAAGCGGAGGGTAGCAATAGCTGGTAAGGTATTCTCCAAACACGCACACCAAGGCACACACATTTCCAGATACCCAGTTTACACGGTGAAACATGTGTGTAATAAAATATCTTAGGTTTTTAGGAGGAGGAACAATTTTCTCAGATGTATCAACCTCATTGGGAACAACATTCCAGAATCATCTCATAAAGCAAATGCCAGGGAATGCAGAATGAAATCAGTACTATTTCCTGATGCATTTTAATGTTCAAATCAAGCAATAATGTATGCATATGCATGCCTTTTTAAGGAAGACAAGGAGTGTTATTTCCACCAAAACATTCCCTTCAACTGGTGTGCCACGGAACTACTACCAGGAAGGAGAAAGGCCAGGCCAGCCCTTCATGTGCTCAACCAGCGATGCCTACGAAGGAAGCTAACTCTGTCCCTGCACGGCCTGCCTGAGCACAGCTGTTGAGATGAGAGAATGAAAGGAACCACAGAAAATATATACATCGGGTTCATAAGCACTTAGGTGATCATTTCTCCCCCCTCTTCTTACTTATGCTCATCAACACTAAACTGACATTCACGGGTGATACTGGTGAGTGATGGCTATAAAGGAACAGATCCTTAACGGGTGATAATTGAGACTGCTAGGCAGCAGTGCACCAGGGCGCTGGCCTGCATAGGAGCACTAATAAACATAAAGGGGATGGAAAACGCAATCTGCATCAGTAACTTAACTGCTGACCTTGTCGCACTTTTAAACTCATGCAGAGCATTGAAAAAAATCCAACTTGGATTTACAATTGATAGGGAAATAAAACAACATCAAAATAAACTAAATTAGGCACCCATTAAGTACTTATTTAACCAATCACCCTGGTTATTTTTAGCATCTCATTTTTTTTCATGATTTATAGTAAATGCTTTATATAAAGAACTAGAAGTAAATTCATTTATATTTGATAAATATCATTAGCCGATTAAAATATTTAAACATTTATACATTTGAATATATTTAACAGATCCCAAGCTGCAGAATGTAAGTTTTGAAAATACTGCCAATCACTAAAAGGCAACTGAATGGTATCTCTGTAATAACTGTCTATTTCAGACTTCACATTTGGCGCTTTTTTTAAGTCTTTTACTATGTCATTAAATTATCATCCCAGACTGTCTCTAAAAATCGTATAACAAAGGAAAGTAAATAAAAAATGTCCTGTTCGCAGAGTGCCCAGGATTCAGACTGTCAGAGGAAATGTCCTGTTCGCGGAGTGCCCAGGATTCAGACTGTCAGAGGAAATGTCCTGTTCACAGAGTGCCCAGGATTCAGACTGTCAGAGGAAATGTCCTGTTCACAGAGTGCCCAGGATTCAGACTGTCAGAGGAAATGTCCTGTTCGCAGAGTGCCCAGGATTCAGACTGTCAGAGGAAAGCCCAGCAGCAGCCCCGGCCCTCCCTCACCTGCTTGTGCGCGTGGTCGTAGGAATTGATGTGGTTGTCGAACTCCGGGTGCTTGTGGTACTGCTTGTCGCAGAGCTCACAGTAGAAGTTGGCCTTCAGGTCCCCCAGCGCTTTGGCGATGGCGTTCTCCTTCTCCGCATAATCCTGGAAAACACAGTTCCAAGGAGGAACGGTCAGCTCTCCCCCGAGTTTATTTCCTTCTGATGGCTGCCAACTAGCTGAGAAGAGTAAGAAACATAACTTCACAGGCAACCAGCACAAGGCAGCCAACACCAACCAACCTGATGAGAAGGAATTATGAGTTAAAGACAGTGAAAGGTTAACAGAAGCGGCCAAAGTAAGGGAAGGGAAGAACAGAAGGAATACCGAGAAGAAAAATAAACCACAGAGAGAAATGGAAGCCCTGCTCGAACACGTCGCCATGCTATGATAGCATAGAAACAAGTGACAATTAGAGAGCTATGTTGATTCAACAGTCAGGTAACAGAAAACATCTAACTAAATTCTGAACAAATCTAAAATGTGTGTGTTTTTTTTTATCAAGCCCATATGGATTACATCAACATTCAAGTTTCTTTATTTGTGTTTATTTGTGTCCTTAAATATCCATAGAGGAACATACCCATCACAGCTAGATTTCATTTCACTAATCTGTTCACCCCGACTCAGTCAATCTAGGGTGAACGTTCAAATATTCTCTAGTCTCCCAGAAGTCAGATTCTTTTCTGCCAGTTCTTTACCTAAACTGGAGAGGATTAAACTGTCTAAGCAGAATGCGTTCATCACAAATAAAGAGGGCTCTATAACCAAGCCCCGGGAACGATGGAAAATGCAGCCAGTTATCATCCGCGTTCATTTACAAGCCCCAAAACAGCACAATGTTGACCGTGGCTTTTAGGGTTTCCTAAATCTAAATGTGCTTGCTGTGACATGCCTCCTCAAACGCTAACGTTGCCAGACATGAGTACATGTTACACACCTGGAAACCCTGTCCAAGTCTTTCACTGAAGTGCTGCTATGGAGACCTAAACGTCAATCCCTACCACAGACTGTATTGAACTTCTAATTTACAGATCATCTCCGACTCAATTCCTTTAAAGTCCCAAACAACATATCCCCCAGCCTGACAGGCTGCTCTCGAACACGCGCGGGGGAATGGAACGCGGAGGTTCAACGGCACACTCCTCTTTGTGGCCATGGCAATTGTCCTTTTCACCGAATAGAGAGACTGGGGCGGCCACACAGTTTGAATGTTTAAATTATTTCTACAAGCCCGCTCGGCGTGGCTGAGCGTCGACCTATGAACCAGGAGGTTAGGGTTTGATTCCCAGTCAGGGCACAGGCCAGGGTTGGGGGCTCGATCCCCAGCAGGGGGCGTGCAGGAGGCAGCCAATCTATGATTCTCTCTCATCATTGATGTTTCTATCTCTCTCTCCCTCTTCCTTCCTCCCTGAAATCAATAAAAATATATTAAAAATAGGTAAATCACTTCTACAAAATTTAAAAGCGGTATACTAACTGTAATTCAGTGAATGGCAAATTCTTGCCTTACATTATTGTACTAAGTGTTTGGGTCCACAGCCTATATCATAATTTCACATCATCTGTTTGTGTACCTTGTAGTAGACCTTGTATTACCGGATAAATATATCTGCCATAATCTATACATACACTGCCCACTTTCTCACTTTTAAAAACAATAATCATTGTTATATTTTATTAGTTTTATCAACTGCATAGCAAGAGGTGATAAAATGCAAAACCACTCCAATTGTTACATAATTATATCAATTTCAAGAATTAATTTACCATTTTTTGGCAGATTTGTGGTGACTCTATTTTTTGATGACTTCCCCAATACGTTAAAAATGTTAGCTTAAAAAATATGAAAATAACTCACATACATGTAAACTGCTTATTGAATTTTATAAAATCTTTAAAGTATTATTTTTGTGGATTAGCCAATTTAAATGAAACAAAAATTAGTACCATGATTTCATGGCTAACATGTGCAAAGCAGAGATAAAATTCCCATCAATGTAAGTAATAACAGCAACACATTTGGGTTCAAAGCTGATTACTTCTCCAAACAATATTCTCTTGAAGAGCAGTTTCTTTGCAAACTAGTTGATTTCCCCCATTAATTATACTTTAAGTCAAGCTATTTCCTCTCTTTAAATATTTGGTTGTTGCTTTTCGGGGTGCGAGTTTATTTTCCTTCCTAATGTTGACATCCCTCCAGAGAAGCAATAATTGTTTTCTTCTATTTTGTACAAAAGCGTGCGATCTTTGAATAAAGCAAACCTATGTTCTTAGGCAAAGTACATCCTTCAAAAATATTCGCCTCCCTGAAGCATGTCAGGCCGCTTCAACAAAGGCGCCCGTTGACCCTCAGCGACTTGGAATGAAAGGGTCCGAGAGGAAGTTCATTAAGGGCTAGCGGGAGGCCACACTGGTGCTTCGAATTAGATGAGAAATACGTATATTTCGTATTACTGCGCTCTGGGGAGGGTGCACCTAAGAAGTGTTGCACATTTACTAAAAGATCCATCCCTCAACAGGATGGTCGTGTGGACAAGGGGCGACAAGATGAGCACCTCAGAATGTAATTTATATGTATGAGAGGAAAAGATGGATTCCTGACTAACTTTAGAGGAGTTCTACTACTTCCTAAAGTCATACATTTCTGACTTTCTTTTTTTATTTCCTGGCTACAAAATGGAACTGTCTTGCTGAGAAGAAAATAAAGTAAAATAATAGTCCTTAAAACTTTTACCTTTTTTAGAAAATACTTTCTCAAAGAGGCAAGCCTGACACGGTAGGTGTCCCCTCGCAGGGGTTCCCGGGAACCCGCAAAGATGAAAGTGCAGCCCCAGCTTCCACGTAGGAGCAACACTGTACGGAGACCGCTCCCTCCCCCGGGGCCAGCAGGCGCTGCCAGGGGCTAATTCTGCTTTGTCTTCCACTCCAGTGGGCCTGCTGGGCTTTGTCTTCCACTCCAATGGGCCTGCTGGGCTGTGCATCTGACGTGGTGAGCCCAGCAGGGAGGCCCATTGGGAAATAATCATAGGTTCCAAGTACCCAAAAGAAAAGGGATATTTTGCAAAGAGAAACATTTTAACTTGAAAAATGTAGGACCAGAATTGGGGTGGAGCAGACACCACGGAAGGAGGGAGCATTCACGTGTGCCGAGGCCGCCAAGGAGCCCTGCCCTCAGCCATCTCAGCCCTGACACCACCGTCCTCGCCGAACATGGTCAGCCTCCTGGTGACAGGGCAGGAATACAAGGTTGGGGACCAACAGAATGGTGAGAAATGCTCATCCTGCTCTGTTAGCCGTGACTGCTTTGTTCTGGTTAAAGAAGGCACACGCTCACCTGGCTGGGAGGTGCACGAGGGACCTGGGAGCTCACCTGGGAAGGCGGCCCATCCTCCCCATGGAAGCTGCCTATGATCATGGAAAGATGAACAACCCTGTTGCAGAAACCAGCGCTGCCAGCCCTTCGAAGACCCCCAGCCTTTTCATACCCACAGGCCTTTGCAAATCCCCAGCCCCCATTACCTGTGAACGGCCCAGTGGGCATTCCCTTTTGCCTACTTCCCCATGTAATCTTCATTCTTCCACCCGATATCAGCAGCTGGCGTATGGGGGGAGGCAGAGCAGATCTCTGTGGATGACCTGCTGCTCGCCCATGCTGCCCGCAGGATTGGAATAAACGCTCCTAAGGATTCAATCCTGTCTCTGCTTGATTGACAGGCAGCCCAGACCCATTGATGGCCCGTTTACAATTTGACAGACGATGAAAGCAAGACGGGAAGGGCTAAGGTTACTGCCCTGAGGGCTTACGCCCGGTATAGTGAGTCTGACTTTGGGGGGCTCGGTCTGAGCACCCCCCAACCCTGACAGTGTCTCTGCCAGAGGAGCCGATGGTGGCCTGAAAGAACTCACACAGAGAAAACAAACACGCACAGATTTTAAAAGCAATTAAAAGTTTAAAAATAACGCATTTTTTTGTTAAAATATAAACTTAATTAAAATTTAAATACAGGAGACTGATAATGCAAAACATTCAAACCTGCCTTTTAATTTAAATGTATGATTGTTGGTCAGCCTGCATATTTCAGGAAGTTGCCATTTATTTATTTTTTAAATATTTTTTATTGATAGCAGAGAGGAAGGAAGAGGGAGA
The DNA here is from genome assembly GCF_951640355.1 of Cnephaeus nilssonii. Taxonomy (NCBI): domain Eukaryota; kingdom Metazoa; phylum Chordata; class Mammalia; order Chiroptera; family Vespertilionidae; genus Cnephaeus; species Cnephaeus nilssonii. The sequence goes on along the minus strand of NC_137081.1, from coordinate 649,333 downwards.
GGGAGAGGGATAGAAACATCAATGATGAGAGAGAATCATTGATCAGCTAGCTGCCTCCTGCACGCCCCACACTGGGGATCCAGCCCGCAACCCGGGCCTGTGCCTTGAGGGGGAACTGAACCCTGACCTCCTGGTTCATAGGTCCACGCTCAGCCCCTGAGCCACACCGGCCAGGCAGGAAGATGCCATTGTCAGTAGTGTTGACAGAAGGCTACACAAAGGCTACGGAGAAGCCACACTGAGCTGAGGGCAGAGAGGGTGGGAGGGAGGCAGAGAGTGTGCCTGCTGCCCCGTGAGGAGGACCTGTGCCCGGCGCGCGGCCTGGAGCCTTTGACACGTGAAGGGGTGGCGCTCATACATGGAGAGCGCACAGGTACACGCGGACTGAGAACGACGACACTGTGTTCTTCCCAACGTCTCCGTTTTTCCAATTTATGACATTTAGAAACTAAACCTTCCTTAGAAACCTTTCATCCTTCTCTCTCTCTCTCTCTCTCTCTCTCTCTCTCTCTCTCTCTCAACAAATCACTGCTAGGATGTTAGCTTTTATTGCACTGATCTGTGCCCCAAATTATTTTAACCTTTTTATATCAAAATATAGAGTGAGCCCGGCCAGTGTGGCTCAGTGGTTGAGTGTTGACCCATGAACTAGGAGGTCACAGTTCGATTCCCAGTCAGGGCACAGGCCCGGGTTGTGGGCTTGATCCCCAGTGTGGGGCATGCAGGAGGCAGCCGATCAGTGACTCTCTCTCATCACTGATGTTTCTATCTCTCTCTCTCCCTGCCCTTCCTCTCTGAAATCAATAAAAATACATTTATAAAAATATAAAAAAGAAATGTGGGAACAGGTCCCACCAAGGGGAGATACCTCGTACGTAGTCACAGAAGCTGGACAACACTGGGTGAGGTCGGGGAACAAAGCCGTGTGGTATTATTGGGGTTTAACGTACTAGGCAGAGCGAGTAAGAGATAAGGATGGAGAGGCAGTCAGACGCCTGGTCCTAAAGTGCCTGACCACGGAGGAGTGTGCTGTTGTTTAGATTGTTTACTATAAAGGAGAAGGGAGGTGAGGGACAGGGCGGCTTCTCGAAGTGCTTGTAAAACTGCTCAAGCCGGAGATATGGGGAGTCTGTACCATAAACCTATATGGAAACATATTTCAATTCTAACATCAAATGATCCTATGATACATTTATAGTGGGATAAGTTATCAAGAATTAGTTTATCAGATCTCACTTCGAGGACTCTTTTCTAAAATTTCCATAGAATTCATGGATCAAGCCTGAAACCTGGGCATATGCCCATGCGCAGGAACTGAACAGGGACCTCCTGGGAACCCAATAGAAAACAAAATCGAGGTGTAACATAAAAAGGGATGCCTTAGTAACTAACACGTACTCCAACAAGTGTGAAGTGAGACAAAAATAACACAGCCAAGAATAACAACAGCAGGATTATGCCAGTTCTGGGGAAAACGTGGCCCAGTTCTCGGGTGCGGCTTGGCCAGTTATAGTAAAAAACAATTTTCCAGGAATATCTAGTGAAACTCTATGCCCATATGCTTACAATCAGGCTAGCCACTGTGGGCTAATAATTCAGAGGAATTCTTGCTGAAGTCTGATACAACTTGTAATAAAAATCTTGAGTGAGTGTGCGTATGTGTGTTAGTATGTGTGTATGTGTGTGTATGTGAGTGCGTGTGTGTATGTGAGTGTGTGAGTGTGTGTGTGTAGTAGTAGCAACATAGTTTAGGAGGCGATCTAAATATCTACATTCTTGGGGGAGGGTAAGTAGAATATGGATGATATTGGTAATGTGCAGCTAGACATGCGGGAACACTGAAAAGGTATAAAACAATGAATGTGGTACCATGTTATTTACATATATTTAAAGCACTGAAAACTACATGTTATACAGAGCGTGTGTACATTTAGGAACACTTATTACACAAGGTAGAATACATGTCTTTTTGGAGTGAGGAGCAAAGATTAAAAAAAAAAAAAGACTAAATCCAGAGTGAGGCCTTCATGACCGAATGGTACCATTGAGCTACGAACCAGGAGTAAGAGGAACTCATCTACTGACATCTAAGTCTCAGAATTAAAAAAAAAGGGAAAAGTACCAGACCCAGTATTCATGCCAGAGCAGTTTTAAAGGTTAAACAACCCACATTTCTGTGTGTGTGAACTAGTATTGTAATTCGTGATCACATTACAAAGAAGAAAAGGTATTTGTTTCACTGACAGAAATATGCATTAACAATAACCATTTAAGCAACATAGCATAGTAACAACTTCTGGAAAGAATCGGACGTTTCTCTAAACGACGTTCCAATTGTAGTTTTCCCAGTGATCTTCGGTGCTGGACAGACTTAACGAGGGCTGCATGCTAAGGGAGCCACACAGCTGCGCTTGTTAAGCACACGGCGAAGACCTGCTGTGCCAGTAATTGCCCGACAGGAGATCCTGGATACCCACGGCCACCTGCTGGCCAAGGGACCACATTGCGACAGGCTCTCCATAACGCCCTGGGCTAAGGGGTGGATGCATGATGATAATGTGGATCAAGGAGAGGGGTAACCGGCACAGCTACCTGGCAGCGCTCGCACCCTCTGATGTGTTCATAGGTCATCGGGATGAGAGAAGCGGCATAAATGCCCTTCGGAGAATAACGAATCCTTGAATGACCTTGTATCCTGGAAATTGCTTATTTTCCACACGTGGTGTGACTGAGGAACTGAGTTTCTCTTTCGTCAAGAGAAGCTGTCTGGGAAAAGTTCAGAGAGGCCCGGCCGGCGTGGCTCAGTGGTTGAGCATTGACCTATGAACCAGGAGGTCACAGTTCCATTCCTGCTCAGGGCACAGGCCCGGTTGCCAATCAATGATTCCCTCTCCTCATTGATGTTTCTCTCTCTCTCTCTCTCCCTTCCTCTCTGAAATCAGTAAAAATAGGTTTTTAAATAAATTGTGGAAAGAATGACGGACTCCTACAACAGGAAATCCAGGCTCCGGGTCTGTGCACAGCATGTTGGGTGAACTCAGACTGTGGAAAGCAGACTGTGCCCAGGCCCTGTTCTCCCACCCCCTCAGGGCTGTCCGCTGCCCTGGTGGCCGTGTTGTTTCATGTTTAATGGAGCCAACTTCACACACAGGGGATTCCTCTTCTCAGATCTGGGCACGATTAAGCCGCCTGGAGGCTGCGTGTTTCCATCCGAGTCTGCATTCAAATCAGCTGCCCTGAGCAGAGTCTGAGGCAGGAGGTCTGGGCCGGGGCCCGAGACACTGAATTTCTCTCAAGTTCTCAAGGAACATGAATGCCACTGAAATGCTATTTTAGTGAGATATTTACATCCCTCCAACATCCAAAGTTTCAAATATTTTTAATTTTTAAAAGGGCTTTAAAAGAAGATAAAAATGCCAATTTCTCCTTAGGTGAAAAATACTGATAGCATAGCCAATAATCAATTCTGCTCAGAGAAAGAGGAATTAAATAATCAGGTGATTTTTTTTTATCCTAAAAATTTTTTAAAGTATAGCACAGTAAAAAGAAATAAAAAAAAAAATTAACAACAAAGTCTCAGCATCCACAGCCAGGAGTTACTATCACCAACACGAACCTTTCAACTGAATGCAAGTCTGTGGGTAACGGGCATCGCGACGGGCAGGTGTGTCACAGGCGCGGTGCCTTCAGAGGGAGACCTGACTCGTCTCCTCTCAACATTTAACACAAAACCTCCTCTGTCGTCCTTCTCACCTGAGAGCAGCTTCCAAAAATGTCGGAAATATCCGTTTTCCCCTCGCAGTGTATTCTGGAGACTATGAAACCCCCTCTGTTGCAGAGCTCTGCTCTAGCAGAAGGACTATATTTTTGCCTCTTTACCCCTAACTTACGCCCACAAGTGGAGGCTACAGTTAAGGAGAATTTATATTTCGTCATTCAGGTAAGTTTTCAGTCGTATCCGGTAACACTCATAGCCATCTGTCCACCCAGGCTGCATTCCCTCACCTGGAAAACGCTTTCCTCCTACAGAATCCAGTCATTGCTTCCAGAACCAATTTAGTCCTTTTGCAGCGAAGGGAAGGTGGCTCGCCATGAGATACAGCTATTAAAGTTCGGGTGGCTAGACATTGCAAGGCGCTCTCAATTGTGGACTAACAGTTCTGTGTGTGTGTGTGTGTGTGTGTGTGTGTGTGTGTTTATAAATATACTAGAGGCCCGGTGCACGAATTCATGCATAGGCAGGGTCCAGCCGGCCAACCCTGATTGGGGCTGATCAGGCCAGGCCAGCCAGGGGGAGGGGCCATGGGCAGTTGGCCGGCCGGCCCCACCCCTGATCAGAGTTGGGAGGGCTTATTGGAGGCGGGGCTAGCCAGGGGGAAGGGCCACAGGTGGTTGGCTGGCCGGCCCCACCCCCTGGTTGAACTCCTGGTTGAGGGGACAATTTTCATATTAGCCTTTTATTATATAGGATTTTTATTGATTTCAGAGAGAGAGTGAGAGGAAGGGAGGGAGAGAGAGAGAAATATCAATGATAAGAGAGAATCATGGATCAGCTGCCTCCTGCATGCCTCCTACTGGGATCCAGCCCGAAACCCGGGCATGTGCCCTGACCGGGAATCGAACCCTGACCTCCTGGTTCCTAGGTAGATGCTCAACCCCTGAGCCATGCAGGTTGGGTCTAACAGTTTTCTCTTTAAACCCCGCTCACCACTGGGAGCTGCCGGGTGGCTCAGTGATGAGCCGAAACAGGAGTGGCTCTGAGCATCTGCAACAGCATTGCTGCTTAAACCACCTCCGATGGGAAGAAGTCGTCTCCAATGACAACGCACTCAGGTAGCATCAATGCAGTCCCTTCTCTAGTCAATCACAGTAACGATTATAAATTGGAACCAACTCTATGTCACCAAAGTCCTCAAGCTTCACCCCCGACAAAAATCTCTGTTATTAAACCTGGGACTATAGGTTTTGTGAGCAGGTCACATGTTTCTCTGGATAAATACTGGTTCATAATAATTTTTGTTGTTGTTGTTATTAATCCTCACCTGAGAGTATTTTTTCCATTGATTTTTAGAGAAAATGGAAGGGAGGAGGGAAGAGAGGAGACAGAGAGAGAGGTCAAACGTGAAAGAGACACATCGACTGGTTGCCTCCTGACCTGCCTACCAGGGCTGGGGATGGAACCTGCCACCAGGGTTCACGCCCTTGACCAGGAATGGAACCCGAGACGAGACCCTTCACTGCACAGGCCAATGCGCCAATCACTGGGCAACACCGGCCAGCTCTGGTTTGTAATAATTTAAGACTTGCTTCAAGATGGACTTCTCACAGTAAATAAATCAGGTAGATTTCAAAACTGACCTCTAGGTGCTTGCTCAAGTTTTAGACTTGTGTTTTCCATAGAATTATTAAATATAATTTCCACTAACTAGAATTTATTGCCTTCCTTCAGCTAAAAATTTATCCTAAAATCTTTAAAAATAGGTTTTCCAATGAAAATCTAAAAACTGCCCAACAGTTTACCCAGGAATCAATGGTAATCCTCACCAGTCCTCCTTCACTTACCTCTCACATCCGATTTCATGTATTTAAGCTGCTTAATATCTCCCCATTCACCTTCCTTCCCTCCCTTCCCCTCCCCCGCTTCTGTGCCACTTCCCACTTCTCTCCTGGATTAAAGGTCTTCTAACTCCCCTTTCCTTCCAAACAGTATTCACAATGCTGACAGTGCCCTCTCTTCACTGCAAATCTCAGTTATTCACTGCTCCGCTATCTTGTATCATAAAAGCCTAACGTGCAAATCAACGGAACAGCAGAACAACTGGCGGAATGACTGGTCACTGTGATGTGCACTGACCACCAGGGGGCAGACACTCAATGCAGGAGCTGCCCCCAGCCCACAGGCCCCAGGCCAGCCAAGGTGGGTGCCAGCAGGGGCCCCCTGATCGCTCCACTGGTCACCCCACAGATCGGCCCTGATCGCCGGCCAGGCCTAGGGACCCTACCTGTGCATGAATTTCGTGCACCAGGCCTCTAGTAGGTTTATAATTATCCAAACCATTTAAGGTGATTTTTTTTCTTTTCAATTAAATGTATTGGGGTGACACTGGTTAATAAAATTATGAAGGTTTCAAGGGTACAATCCTATGATGCAGCCTCTGTATGCTGCACAGTGTGCCCACCACTCAAAGTCACCATTCGTTTACCATAAAGACCTTTTATAATCCCACCCCTCCTGGCCTCAACCTCCCCTCTAAACACTAGCAACGTAGGATCCACGGACGAGAAAGGACGTGTGGTTACTCCAGCTGATTTAAGCACTCGAGGTGCCCCTCCTCTGAGAGGACTGAAGGGGAGATTTTTAAACAAAACAAAAACAAGTAAATAAAAAGCAGCACGCACGGCATGGGAAGACACCGTACTCAACGTTCAGTAGTCAAGGACTGGTGCAGGTAACAGTGTGGGAGAGAAGGGAGGCCTTGCTGGTGAGTAAGGCGGGTTGGAGCCCATTTACATCTGGCAGAAACGAATCCCTTTAGAAATCAGGAAGGATGGAGCGAGGAGGCCACTGGCTAAGTAAGATACGAGTGAGTAAGTACTGGAAACTGAATGACTGAAAAACGAAATCCAGGGAAGGAGAAATTCCTGAACCTAATTAGAGGGAACAGTGCTGTGCTCCCACCGTCTTCCAGGTGCTTAGGAACCACCAGAGCCCCCTCTCAGAGTCTCCCGCTCTGCCCCAGAGGAAGTGCCAAGTGCTCGTTCCGACCTTCCAGGGTAGAACCGTGTTCCAAACACACACACGGGCAGGACGGGCCCATTCCCCCCGAAAGGCAACGAGGTGTTAAAGGAGACATCAAACGGTCACGGGGGGACCGAGCACTCCTGCCAAGTGGCTGCTGAATCCATCGGGAGCCGTCGCCCGCTCTGTGTTTCGCTAACAGCGCCGTGGCCACAGCCACGGTCCATCAGGCGTCCCGGGAGCGTCTCCCTGCCCGCGGGACCCCGGGTCAGTCGGGAGGAAAACGGGGTGGTGAGCGACGTGAGGCCCTGGCTCCCTGCTCTCCGCGCGCTTGTCAAATGGCAGCTTATGTGCTGTACTTGTATGTTTCCTAAAGTGACATTTTACAGACGTGGGGCACCTGGTGTTTATATGGATCAAAACAAGGAACAATGACCGGGGGCCATGACCTGGCCTGCGAGCGGGACACAGAACAACGGACGCTGAGCAGGCACCCATCGCACTCCTCACCTGGCAAAGGTAGCCCGGGAGCTCGCCATTCGCTGCCAGGGGCTGGCTTTCTGTATTGTATGGTCGACGAGTCTAAAGATCAGTCCATTAAATGTGCATAATAAAGCCTTTCTATCCACAAAAAATACACACACACACACACACACACACACACACACTTAGAGGCCTGATGCATGAAATTCATGCATGGGGGTGGGGGGGGGTCCCTCAGCCTGGCCTGCACCCTCTCCAATCTGGGACCCCTCACACAATCCAGACCGCTGACTCCTAACCACTCACTTGCCTGCCTGCCTGATCGCCCCTAACCCCTCTGCCTGATAGCCCCTAACTTCTCTGGCTGCCGACCTGATCTCTAGTAACTGCCCTCCCCTGCTGGCCTGATCGCCCCTAACCACCTCTGTCTCGGTCCCCACCACCATGGCTTTGTCCGGAAGGAGGACTGGATGACCAGAAGTTGTCCGGTCGACCAGGTCTAATTAGCATATTACCTTTTTATTAGTATAGATATCAGTCTCATGAGATCCTGGTCACTAGCAAACTTAAACTGTATTAGTCACTCTTTTTACAATAGAAATGAAATAACAAATCACCATAAACACTGATATTATAAGCTTTCTATATTTGAGAAAATATGAGTTGTGAAAATAAAATCAAGTAACATATATTATATTGTTCTTACTTTGATAACCTGTTATTGCCATTATATGAGGATCTTTAATTATGGGCAATTGGAAAATATGGAACTCATCAAAATACCATCCTAATTTGTGTATTTTTCTCAAATACTCAATCTTTTGAAATAAGAACTACTTAGGAATTTCAAACATTTTCCGACTCCATATTAGGGTCTTGGTGTATCATACATTGTATGAGAAAATATTAGATGAAAATATCTAGTATGATTTAATAACTATAAGACATTACCGCAAAGCATGCATACACGTCTAAAGAAGATAAAGGCAGAGGATTGTTTAGCCTGTGGCAACAGATTCCTGACCTTCTTCCAGCACCCGCACTGTGGGACTCACTCCCGAATTCCACACATTGGTCACACTCACTTTGTGCCAGAATATTAAACATGGCACACTGCTTCGACGGCTAATTTCTTCCTCAGCGTAATTTTAATTTCCTAAAGAGAAACTCCTACACATGCCGAAGTCGAGCTCAGAGCCGAGACGGACATGGGTCAGCTCTTGAAGGTGACAATCTGGTGTGGATGGACTTAGACACGGCAGGTCCTTCATCAGAACAGACAGGCTGACCCCTCGCACTCCAAGCCTCCCACCCCAGGGGCTGCTGGAAGCCACACCTATGGGAGGACAGGAGTGTGCGAGCAGCTCCCCCGGTGAAGGGGTCATTGCCTATATCAGATTAAGTCCCCGTGTTTAAAAAAAGCCAGGAATGTGAGTTTAATAGGTCAGGAAACTCAAGAGTCGAGAAGGGCCCTCAGCCGCCAGGCATGTGACTGTGTCCCAGGCGGCTCTTGGGAGCCCGGAACCGCTGAGTAAATTCTCCGCGGTGACCTGTCCATGACCACGCCGTGCTCCTGTCACGGGAAGGCACTGAGGCGTGGAATTCCCTGTGTGTGGAGCAAAGAAGCCCCCTTTGAAGCAGAGGGTTTTCTGAGGAATAAATCGGGGAACGTGTCAAAGCAGCTCCTAACGGCGTCCAGCTCCTCATGGAACACACGAGAAAACCGGCGTCCCAGAACCTTCCCTGCGAGATGAGGGTTCACAGCCATTTCGGGTCAGAATAGCCTGGAACTCACAATTAAGTGCTCGAGCCAGTGAACTTCCTATCAAAATGTTAGCTTTCTAGTTTTCTACCATTCGAACCAGCTATTTGTCTTTCCAATCATCCATTCACTTGATGCCAACGTGATGATGTGCCTGAGACAAACCCACCCACGGAAACTTGCGGCACGGCGTGGCCGTCTCTAGTGTTCACGGGATCAGTAAACACATTCCGTACCCTCAAGGAGGCCACAGTATCCTATCAATAAACAGACGTCTGAGTGAGTCCCAGGAGTCAGTCCTATTGTATGTGCCGGGCAGAGAAGACTGGACAAGATACAAACAGGCCCACCTTTCTCACTGAGCTTAACCAGGAGCATGGAACCTGCTATAATTAACATGTACACAGCATGCTTTAAACACACAGAGGCACAGGACCTGACGCCTACAGACACCTCACTCTTTTATTTCATTTTTGTCTTTTATTATTTTTTAAAAACTATATATATTCATTTATTTATTTCAGAGAGGAAGGGAGAGGGAGAGAGAGAGAGAAACATCAATGAGAGAGAATCACTGATCGGCTGCCTCCTGCACACCCGCTACAGGGGATTGAGCCCACAATCCGGGCCTGTGCCCTTGACTGGGAATGGAACCTGGGACCCTTTAGTCCGCAGGTCAACACTCTATCCACTGAGCCACACCAGCTGGGGTGGGAGGTTTACTCTCAATGGGACCAATAGGAAAGGCTAAAAGAAGGAAAACCTAAACAAAGCATAGCCAGGAGGGAGGTCAGAGTGTGTGTGGGAACCTGTGATGGATATTGGCTGGTTAGCGTTAGGGAATGTGGAGGATGCTGGGAGATAGCCCTCTAGAGATCAGCGGGGTCAGAGGACACTGAACTACGCATCAGCAATCATTACACCCTCGTTGGGCAGCGTAGTTGGTGAGAGCGTCCTCCCACACGCCAAGGTGGCAGGCTGATCCCCAGTCAGGGCCCATACAAGAAGCAACCAATGAATGCACAAACAAGTCGGTCAACAAACTGATGTTTCTCTTTCTCCGATCGATAAAAGATTAAGATAAATAAAATATTTTAGCCTGGGCCGCATGGCTCAGTGGTTGAGTATTGACCTATGAACCATGAGGTCATAGTTCAATTCCCGGTCAAGGCACACGCCCAGGTTTTGAGCTCAATCAATGATTCTCTCTCAGTGATTCTCTCTCATCATTGATGTTTCTCTCTCTCTCTCTCTCTCCCCCTTCCTCTCTGAAATCAATAAAAATATATTAAAAAATAAAATAAAAAAGATCCTTGCTCAGTCCTTTAATTTTGCCCTTGGTACTTTTTACTATATTCATAAAAAAAAAATCAACTTAGGCAAAATCTTACCTAAGCTGGCCAGATTCTCAACTAAAATACGTCACAATGTTTCTCCTTCTATAAATCCCTCTTTTCTAGCAATTTAAATTCCATATTTTAAATTTAAATTTCAACACCAACTCAAATCTTAATTCTCCCAGGAAATCCTGACTGAGTGGTTCAAGAATGAACACCTGACCGTTTTTTAGAGGTTTTCGCATTTGCATTATCTTGACAAGAAGAACACGTATCACTCCTCCAAATAGGCCAGACAAGCGCCTGGGGTCAGAGGCTAAGCCTGCACGTAGGTTTTTTATTCTCGTAGAGGCTGCCAGAGTGCCTACAGTTGGTAAGTAATTTAAAAACCGATCTTTCTAGAATTTCCTGGTTAAGATGAATGTGGAAATACAGTAAACCCCGCCATAATGTGGTTTTGACATTCTTCCCTGGCCGTGAACTCTCAGAATTCTGAGTCTTCCATCCAGTTTGGCTAATGTGATTCACCTCCCAACCACACGCATGTGCAGGCCATCTGACTGAATGTTTGTACGGGGCTGACGTATACATCACTGGCACGGTGGAGGGGGCTGCGTGATTTAAAGGTGCCTTGCTCTACCCAAGTAAATACTTGTATTCTGCATTTACCTTTATGTATTGTTATGCCTTAAGGAGAGCAGAGGAACGCAGTACTGCCTGCATTTTCTGGAGAATGGGAGGGACGGTACCACAGCAACGAAACAGCCCCAAACAGGGCAGGGACACAGCCTCAGAATCAGCAATGTTTTATACGCACATTTTGCAAAGGTTTTGGGCATTTGAAGAGTTTATATAGCACTCCTGCTGCTTCTAGAGCAAAAGACGTGGAAGTATCAAAGCACTGAATAGTTTAAACTGTACATATAAATAAACAGAGTCAGGGAGCGGGGAGAGGGGAGGGAGAGAGGGAGGGAGAGAGAGATAGGGAGAGAGACTGGGTGATTGGTTGCCTCCTGCACCCATTCGACGGGGGCGAGACGGGACCTACAAACCGGGTACCTGCCTGTGACCTGGAACTGAACCCGTGACCTTCTGGTGCTCAGGCCGAAGCTCAACCCGGGAGCCATGCAGGCCAGGGCAAACACGGCTTCTTGTTAACTGTGTTTCAGTTCTTTTTCCAAGAAAGAACAATGCCTTAGGATGCCAAAGACATATATGTCATGCAGCCCGCAGGGCCAGTAGCTGATACTCAAATCCATATGAAAAGGAATACAGAAAAAGTCTCCTAAACTTACACTTACAGAAATGGAAGGACCAGCTGTAGTCTGCCACCGCGGCCAGAATTCAGGGGTCCTGACTGCGTCTTACTGAGACGTCGGTGTACGCTGTAAACAACTCAACCTGCACAGAACAGAGCGCTCGGCCCCAACCGCACGATTCCCCAGCGGTGGTGCGGTGGGCGACAGTTCTCGGCGCTTCTCAAAGAATCACAACCCGATTTCAGTTCTGTGTGTGACCACCCTCCATGCATTAACCTGCAGAGCGAGGGAGCAAACTCCTAAAGTGACAGAGTGATTGCCGTGTCGCGAACTGTTTTGTTATTAAAACAAGAAGGCACAGGCTGAGAGTCTGTGTGGATTCAGTAATGCTAAACTGGATGCTTGATCTGTAACATGACGGTGGTCGAACACTGCCTCCTTACTCGGCTCTGTAACTTTTAGTAAAATGCAAGGGAAGGAAAGGAAGTCGACTGGAGATCAGCTGTCTAGAAGACCATGACACGCACATGTCCAGGTATGTCTGATCCCTGTGGTTCAAGACTGAAAAGAAGTGGTCATTATTTTTTCAAAGGGGAGATTCTTTTTTTAAAATTGATTGTTTTACTTAATTATTTTATTGTTGACCCTGTTACAGATGTCGCCCGTTTCCACCTCCACCCCGCCCTCTCCTCCCTCCCCGCCCTCTCTCGGCCTCTCTGGCTAATCTCTCCCTCGTCTCTCACCCGGTCCCTCCCACCCCTCCTCTCTGACATCGGTCCGTCTGCCCAGGGATCACTTATTCCCGCCTCACTTCACCACTAAAGGGAACCGCAGAGCTGCCCTGTGAGCGGGAAAGCAGATGACCGCGTGGGCTGCCTCCGGAGGAACGGGAGCCTGCCTGCTGGGCACGGCTGCGCGGGCCTTCCTGGTCCACAGCCGGGGTGCTCCTCACCGGGGGTGCTCCTCACCGGGGGTGCTCCTCACCAGGGTGCTCCTCACCTGGGTGCTCCTCACTGGGGCGCTCCTCACCTGGGGGCGCTCCTCACCTGCGGGTGCTCCTCACCCGGGGTTGCTCCTCACCCGGGGTGCTCCTCACCGGGGGTGCTCCTCACCGGGGGTGCTCCTCACCTGGGTGCTCCTCACCGGGGGTGCTCCTCACCGGGGGTGCTCCTCACCGGGGGGTGCTCCTCACCCGGGGTGCTCCTCACCGGGGTGCTCCTCACCTGGGTGCTCCTCACCGGGGGTGCTCCTCACCCGGGGTGCTCCTCACCCGGGGTGCTCCTCACCGGGGGGTGCTCCTCACCCGGGGTGCTCCTCACCCGGGGTTGCTCCTCACCCGGGGTTGCTCCTCACCCAGGGTGCTCCTCACCCGGGGTGCTCCTCACCGGGGGGTGCTCCTCACCCGGGGTTGCTCCTCACCCGGGGTTGCTCCTCACTGGGGCGCTCCTCACCTGGGGGCGCTCCTCACCTGCGGGTGCTCCTCACCCGGGGTTGCTCCTCACCCGGGGTGCTCCTCACCGGGGGTGCTCCTCACCGGGGGTGCTCCTCACCGGGGGTGCTCCTCACCGGGGGGTGCTCCTCACCCGGGGTGCTCCTCACCGGGGTGCTCCTCACCTGGGTGCTCCTCACCGGGGGTGCTCCTCACCCGGGGTGCTCCTCACCCGGGGTGCTCCTCACCGGGGGGTGCTCCTCACCTGGGTGCTCCTCACCCGGGGTTGCTCCTCACCCGGGGTTGCTCCTCACCCGGGGTGCTCCTCACCCGGGGTGCTCCTCACCGGGGGGTGCTCCTCACCCGGGGTTGCTCCTCACCCGGGGGTGCTCCTCACCCGGGGTGCTCCTCACCGGGGGCGCTCCTCACTGGGGGGCGCTCCTCACCTGGGTGCTCCTCACCTGGGGATGCTCCTCACCCGGGGATGCTCCTCACCGGGGGATGCTCCTCACCGGGGGGTGCTCCTCACCCGGATGCTCCTCACCTGGTCACCTGAGGGTGCTCCTCACCTGGGTGCTCCTCACCCGGGGTGCTCCTCACCGGGGCCTGGCTGAGCCCTGGCATTGAACTGGAGGCATCAGCGGCCACCTCCGCAGGTGCCCTCCCCACGTGGCACACGTGACAAATGTGCAAACAGCGTTTTTACTGCGAATGTGCGGCACGGCGGTGCCTGCCCCCAGAGCCTCGCCTGCAGCTCCAGCGCCTCCGGCGCCGTCTCCGACGTGGGAGTCGGAATAAAACGACGCTGTGGGGCAGCGTCACGGAGGCACTGGTCGCCTCCACACTTAGTCTCCTTAACGTACGAAGACTCGTTTCCAGAGGTTTCTGCACATAAGCACCGTGTCCCATACCTTATTCTGGTAGGAACCCACATGGTAAAATGGTGTTTAGTATATTGGGCCAATTTTAGGGGAATAGGGATACTTACAATTTTTTAAAATATATTTTATTGGCTTTTTACAGAGAGGAAGGGAGAGAGTTAGAAACATCGATGAGAGAGAAACATCGATCAGCTGCCTCCTGCACACCCCCCACTGAAGATGTGCCCGCAACCAAGGTACATGCCCTTGACTGGAATCGAACCCGGGACCCTTCAGTCCGTAGGCCGATGCTCTATCCACTGAGCCACACCAGTTAGGGCAATACTTAGAATTTTAGAAGGAAACACTGACAACGATTATTACCATAATGGAACAGTTACGGAGCTGCCCTGATAACATGTCAAATTAAAAAACAACACAACAGCAGCAGTGTGGCCGCTTGTTTGTGCTGACGTGACTGTACGACTACCCCGTGGATGTGGGCGCTGAGGGCAGGCACCCCCGTGAGCACAGATAACTCGGGGTGAGCCTCTGGTGGTTCCTGAACATTTTGGCTCAGAAGCTGGGATCCAGAAGAATCTTATGGCTGGGTATAATAACCGTCTACAGCAGAGGCTGCAGACGCTGAGGACAGGAAGCGGACTCCTCCACGCGGTTACTGTCAGGGAAGCAGTCACAGGCCGTCACGGAGACAAACGGCCACGGCTGCGCTTTAATAAGACCGTTTCCCACACCCACTGGCAGTTAGACTGGGCTCCTGAGCGTGCCCATTCCTGATCGATGGACAAAAGACGAATATGTGTTCCCCTAACAGATGACCCAAGTTGGACATTTATGAGAATTAATTGCCTTAATTCACTTTAGTATTTTAAGTCACAGGGGAATTTAGTGGAAGAGTCATCCAAAATCTAGTATATTGGGCCAATTTATATTCGCATTTTGCAAAGGTATTTGGGATTTTAAGAGTTTATATAGTACCCCTGCTACTTCTAAAGCAAAAGACGTGAAAGGATCAGAAGAATCAAAATACTGAATAGTTTGCCCTAGCCTGTTTGCGAACTGAAAGGTCCCAGGTTCGATTCCGGTCAAGGGCACATGCCTGGGTTATGGGCTTGATCCCCAGTGGGGGACCTGTGGGATGTAGCCGATCCATGATTCTCTCATCATGGATATTTCTATCTCTCTCTCCCTCTTCCTTCCTCTCTGAAATCAATAAAAAATATATTTAAAAAAAAAACACACAAAAACCCAAAATACTGAATAGTTTAAACTGTATCTATGTATATAAAACCCTAATATGCAAATAGACCGAACAGCAGAACAACCTTACTGAAAAACTGGTCGCTATGACGTGCACTGACCACCAGGGGGCGTGCATGGAACACGGCGGGTGTCAGCTGCGGCGGAATGGTGGAGCAGATGATCGGGGGCGCCAGTCACTGTCATCGGGGCGAGCCTCTGGTGGTTACTGAAAATTCTTTGCTCCAGCACGCCATGGCCCACCTGGCACTTGCACCCGCTGCCGGCGCCTGAGCTGCTGCTCGCACCTGCTGCTGGTGCCTGGTGCTGGTCCCGATCGCTTGGCGCCATCAGCGGGTGCAAGCGGCGGCTGCTGGCCCTAATCGCCCCTGAGGGCTTCTCCACCACCCCCTGCTCCTGAGAGGCAATGGGGCAGCAGCCACCGCTCACACCAGCTGCCGGCACCGGCCCCAATCGCTCCATGTCGTCAGCGGATGCGAGCGGGGCCAGTGCAGTCACTGCGTGGGAGCAGGGGCAGCGGGAGCGGGGCCGTGGCAGGAGGGGCTGGGCAGGGGGCACGGAGGATGGGCTGAGACCCGCCCCTGTGCCCACTGCCGCCTCGTAGTCCACAGTTCCTTTCAAGGTGCACAAATTCGTGCACTGGGCCCCTAGTCTATAAATAAACAGAGCCAGGGAGAGAGAGAGAGAGATTGAGAGAGAGAGAGAGAGAGAGACATTGGGTGACTGGTTGCCTCCTGCACCCATCCGATGGGGGCAGGGACAGAACCTACAGACCAGGTACCTGCCTGTGACCTGGAATCGAACCCGTGACCTTCTGGTGCTCAGGCCAAAGCTCAACCCCGGAGCCATGCAGGCCAGGGCAAACACAGCTTCTCGCTCCACCCACCTGTGCATTCACTGGTATGTGCCCTGACCTGGGACGGAACCCACCCCCTCAGGGGTATCGGGCCAACGCTCCAGCCAACCGCGCTACCAGCAGCCAGGGCGAAAGCAAGTTCTTTACTAATAACGTGGCTTCACGCTCCTACCTGATTATGATTTAATGCTCCAAGTGTTAAGTGTTTCATCCCTCTTCACCATGAAAGTGTGCTTATGGCCAAGTTAAGAGTGTTTTGAAATATAATCTACTTAAATATCTTAAAAACACACACAAGGTGTGCTTTAGCACTAAAATATAACCCATAATTTCATACCTATATTATCTAAAACTGAATATAGATTTCAAGATGATATCTTGCTTTAAATATATGGGCTTCACATTTCTTTCTGAATATAATTTCTCTTCAAATTTTTATTATTTAGAATCACTTCTGATAAAAAATAAAATGTATTTTTCAAAAAAACAACAGTTTTAGCTTTTCATGAGGAGGGAAAAATATGTATTTAACTGATTATAAAGCATAATATAACATAAAAATACAATCTATATTATAAACATGGCAAAAAATAAAAGACTGTATATAATGTATCTTATAACATATAGTTTTTCAAATTATTAACTCTATGGTATTGAATAAATTACTAGTAAAAGTAAAGAAATCTATACTGAACTATCTATAGCCTCATATAATCAGGAAACATTAATATTGATTTAAACTCTTCCCATGCAGTTTAGGTATGTCACATTTTAATGGACAATTCTGCACTTTAAAGGAAATGCATTTTTTATATAACTAAAAATGTATATATATGCATATAATTATAGAATTCCATTTTAAATAAAAATATAAAATGAAAAGTGATTAAAAACAAAGTACACTAATAACTCCGCATTCACGCTTGCATTCTAAATCTACCCGTACGACTGGATTCATGTCTATTTTTTGCTGTTTCTCATTACGTAGTATTGATCTCGGCACAAATCTGCAAGGCCAGCAGGAGCAGGCCGAAAGCGGAGAGATTTAATAAGTGCTTTTCCTGGCTACGCTGCTCTATCGGCCACTTAATCACGGACAACACAGGCTATGCGTGAGCAAGCATGTCAAACTCGCGGCCCACAGGCCGCACACACTGACAATCCTCCTCATCAGTCAATTGTTGCAGCAGATTAAAAAAACTTGTGGGATTTTCATATCAAGTTGGCTGTTCTGTATTTTGTATTTAGCCTTTCCTCAAGCTGTGCAGGTAAGTAGGTACTTTTTAAATTCCTGGTTGTAAAGACAAAGAAATCTCAATTCAACACACAAGTCTTCTTATATACACTATTCACACCAAGAATTATTGCATTTTTAAGATATATGTCTTCATTAATTTTTAGAGAGACAGAGAGGAAGGGAGAGGGAGAGAGACAGAAACATCATGATGAGAGAGAATCATGGATCGGCTGCCTCCTGCATGCCCCCGACTGGGGATCAAGTCTGAAACCCTGGCCTGTGCCCTGACCAGGAATCTAACCTTGACCTCCTGGTTCCTAGGTGGATGCTCAGCCCCTGAGCACACTGGCCAGGCTTTTATTACATTTTGAGACGAAGGAATCTTACAAAACATGTATCTTTCAAACACGCAGCTTTACCCACCCGTCCCCCCTTCCCTTCCTTTCACTCGGAGTGAAATGGCAGGCGGCTACCCGGCGGCTGGGACTGGTGCGGCCCCGGAGGAGTGACAGCATAATGACGTTAATAACCACTTTCCCGCGCCATGGCGGCAGGCTGACACCTGAGGCTGGTGTTCTGCGATTTCACTTCCCGGCGTTCTCCTGCTGCACTCCAGGAATCGTAATGTGGTCACAGCGGATGCTGCCACGTGTTATTTGCCTCTGATCTAGACCTAATATACGTATGTAGCACACATTTTCTCAAGACATTCAAGGTAAAGCATATATGACATTGGACAGGAACTTGCCAGAAAAAACCCAGGTCACATTGAGTTATAAGACGACTCACACCGATTCTCCATCCCCGGAAGCAGAACATACACAATAGTTCCCTTTCACCCACGGAGGTATGTCCCTATGTTTTTTTTCCTACACATGCCATACATGCCTATCCATGCTTATACACACCTATACATACATACACATGCCTATGCACACATACACCCATACATACACCTATACATACACATGCCTATGCATGCTTATACATACCTATACATGTGTATACATACACATACCTACACATACCTATACATACCTATGTTACAGTTTAATTTACCAGGTAGGCAGAGTAGGAAATTAAGAACAATAACTCGGCCGGCCAGCATGGCTCATGATATCTCATAACCGATCTGATTACCAAAAAGCCGACTGAAGCCCAGTGTCCCCGGTGTGGGACCATTTAAGTCCGGGAAGGAGCGAGAGAGCAGCTGGAGATTTCATCCCGCTGCTCAGAGCAGCCTATGAGTATAAACTTATAAGTAGTTTATTTCTGGAATTTTCCATTTGGTACTTTTGAACTGCAGGTGATTGTGAGTAACTGAAACGGCAGAAAACAAGACGACGGGTAAGGGTGAGGAGCCTACGGCAAACACACCATTTCCCCCATGTTGTCTGATAACTCACTAGAATTTCATCCGCACGAAAAAATGTAATTTCTGTTCTATTTAAATAAAGGCTTTAATCTATTTGATCTTTATTTTCCTTTTTAGTCACTAACAATCTATGGGCAAATTTAATTTTTTATGGAGAAAAATATATCTTAATCCATCTTAGAACTCAGCCTTAGTACAATATGTTTATTTTTAAATACTTCTTTTTAAAAAAGATGTTAGCCAATATATGATTAAAATATAAGGATGCTAAATATTACATTAATATTAAAATATTGCATATTAGAATACATATCCTATCATTACATAGAGGCCATGGCAATTTGTCCTAGTATCTTATCTTGCTTGAGAAACTGCTTGATCATCATCCAGACTGATGATCAATTAGGAGCACTTCGAACCATCACTAAAGTGCTTCTCTGAGGAAGACCATTCTTAAAAAATCGGTTCCCTCGAAAATGTGGATGGAATGTTTTCACCCAAATTAAATGCACAACCACGATTATTTCAATGAAAGGGTACGTATCCTAATGCTGAAGTTCTATCACATTCCATGTTTCCATTACTCCCACTAGAGAAATGGGCTTAGGAAGAGGGATCATGGTGAACGGAGTGGCCCTCGGCCCGCAGCCCAGCCTCGCAAGCGCTGGAGACCCACTGGGGGTTTCGTCTGAGCTGCTCGGGGCCTGCCTCCATGCCCAGCGCCGTCTATTAAGTGTCTTTAGAAGTCATCAGTGATGGCCCGGCCGGCGTGGCTCAGGAGGTCACGGTCCAATTCCTGGTCAGGGCACATGCTGGGTGGCAGGCTCCATCCCCAATAGAGGGCGTATAGGAGGCAGCTGATCAGTGATTCTCTCTCGTCATTGATATTTCTCTCTCTCTCTCTCTCTCTCTCCCTCTCTCTTCCTCTCTGCCATCACTAAACATATTTTTAAAAGACAGGAAACTACAAAGTAATACAACCTTAAAATACCACCACACATGAGAATGCCTCGAATCCTAACGGCAGACAATACCATGTGCTGGAAGGATTCAGAGAGCGAGGTGCTCGGATCTATTGCAGGTGGAAACATAAATGGCACAGAAACTGACGATGACCCTGAACAAATCCACACATTATCCTAAGATTATGATACGGACATCACCCAACTGATTTGAAAACTTAGGTCAACTGAAGCCCTGCACTTGACTGCTTACAGAAACTTTATTTATAACAGCTGCAACCCGAAGCAAGCAAGAGCCTTCAAGAGGTGAGTGGATGGAAAAACGTGGTACACCCGCACAACGGGATAGAATTCCGCAATGAAAGTAAAGGAGCTATCAAGCCATCAAATATCACGGTGGAACCTTGAGTACACTCTGCTAAAACAGAAAAAGGTCTCCTTAAAAAAGTCCTTACCATTTGGTTACAATTAAATGACATTTTGGAAATGGCAACGCTATAGGGACAGGGGGAAAATCAGTGGCTTCCAGTTGCTCAGAGTAAGGGGTGAAGGTTTAATACATGAACCCTAGAAAGGATTTTAGAACAGTAAAATCATTCTGTACAATAGTGTCATTGTGGATACGTGGCAACATATATTTATCTGAATCAACAGAATTGAACAGCACAAAGAGTGACTTTTAATGTGGGCACAGAAAATCTAATTGGAGGTTGAGAGAACCACAGTGTGGAACGTCAAGTGTGAGAAGGGAAAAAATTGAACTGTAAAAGCACCTCACGGAAGGGGGCGAGGAGCAGGGGAAAGGTACCAGGTAGCTTTTTAATGGAGCTCAATCTTTAAGACTAAACGCAAAAGAAGTGGTACACAGACACTGTATTCTACACAATAAAGGTGTTTCCTACTGGGCGCTGGGCTAGCAACTCTGATTCGACTACACTTAAATATTGGAGTTGAACGAGTAAATATACAAGTCACGTTTCCCACTGATGGAAGAGGTTTGAACGACCGTGAGGGATGGCTGGGCGTTAGAGAGAGCAGCGTGAGCGATGCTCAGAGAGGGCTAGCCGCTTACAGAAACACGTGTAGATGTGTGTATCGACAAGTGTGTGCACACGCGCACACACGTTTCCTTGCTGTGTCCTCTGAGAAGGCCCTGAAGCAATGACGACCAACAGCGATACCTACTGGCCCAGAAGGCTGAGGAGAGCGTGCAGCATGTTGTAGGGACAGGAAGTGGGCAGGTGCTCAGAAGGCCACAAAGCCCCCACAACCACGGAAGCAGGTCACAGACACAGCCCCGACGGAAAGCCTCTGTAGGTACTACATAACCGACGGAAAATGCAATCATTCACAGCCACCGACGGTCCAAGTGCAATAATATGAGCAACAAAAGGAAAGAAAGACTGATCCTTCCCCAAAGCATAAAGTAAGTGTTATGAGCTTATGCTGCTATAAGTGATTCAGTGAGTAAATGGGAGAAGAGACAAGTCTCAGGGGCAGAACAATTAGCAATCATTAGGCAGACATTCCACCCACCGGGGGCAGAGCACAACCCCCCAGTCTCTTGAGTACAGGCTGTGCCTAGTAGCTTCCCCCCTCCACCTCCCTGCAAAGGGGACCATGTTGAAGGGCAGGAGGCGAGGAAACCTGACCCTCACCTCCTCAGCCAGTTCAGCAAAGACAAAATCAACAGAGAAAAGTCGTAATGAAGCGTGTAGCCTTGACGTGATGTAAACAGCACTTCAGCTTGGTGGCATTTCTCCCCAAACCCATCACCCCAGTCTAATCATAAGGAAAACGTAAGGGGAATTCAGTGAATCCTTCACCAGCACATCCCAAACCGTCAGGTAATAAAACACGAGGAAAGTCCGAGAAGCAGCCGGAGCCAGAGGAGCCCAGGGACAGGGTGGATCGATGTGATGCCGCGTCCTGGATGAGGTCTGGGAGCAGAATGAACACGTTAAGTAAAGGCTGAGGAAACCTGATCAAGTCTGGACTCTCATCAACAATTGTGAACCGATATTGGTTCATTCACTGTGCTCAGATAGGCTTCATTAATGTTAATTAATAGCTGAAGCTGGTTGTGGGGAATGTTAGAACTTTGTACTAACATTAAAGTGTTTCTCCAAATTTAAAAATATCCTCAAAATAGTTAATGACAAAAAATACATGAAAAATATGACCAGATTTGGAAGTAGATGGGATGCAAATATGGCTCAATATACACAATTTAATAATTGTGCTACTCCTCACCAACAAAATAAGGAATAAAAAAATCATATGTGCCCTAGCTGGTGTGGCTCAGTGGATAGAGCATCGGCCTGCGGCCTGAAGGGTCCCAGCTTCGATTCCGGTCAAGGGCATGTACCTTGGTTGCGGGCACATCCCCAGTAGGGGTGTGCAGGAGGCAGCTGATCGATGTTTCTCTCTCATCGATGTTTCTAATTATTTATCCCTCTCCCTTCCTCTCTGTAAAAAAAATAAAAAAAAATCAGTAACATATATTAAAACACACACACACATATGCTCACCTCCATAGGGGCATAAAGAGCATTTGACAAAATACAACATTTTTATGAAAACTCTCAACAAATTAGGTCTAGAAGGAACGCACCTCAACGTCATCAAGGCCAGATGAGACCGGTAAACAGCGAGCACCAGCTCCACCATGAGAGGCTGAAAGCTTTGGTTCTAGGACCAGGGGCCACACAAGGTTCCCGCTCCCAGCACCATCTTTCCAGGTGGTGCCGGGAGTCCTGCCCAGAGCGTCAGCTGGTGTCAGGGGCTGTGTGGTCGAGGAAATGGCGACATGTTGGTCCAGGGCCAACCTGTCCATGGCAAGGTGAGTAAGTTCAGGGGATGCACAGTTCAGCATGGTAACCGCAGTTAATAATGCTGCCGTGCATACTCTAACATGGCTAGGAGAGACCATCTCAGGTGTTCCCATGACACACACACGTGACTACATGAGGTGATGGGGGGGTAATCCTTAATGATATATGCATATTAAATTATCAAACGTTACCCCTTTCAAAGAAACATGATCTAAACACATACAACTTTGACTTGTCAAGTATATACCTCACAAGGCTGAAAATATAGTTAAAGCTAAAGTACCGACTCCTGTCAACTTTTAAAGGAGTTAGTTCTTTTAATATCTTTAGAGTTAGACATTTTTGGGGAGATCACAAGATGTTTTTTCTTCCCTTTTCTTTTTTTAAATATGTTTTTCTTGATTTGAGAGAGAGAGAGGAGGGGGGAGGAAGAGAGAGATAAACACATCAATGATGAGAGAGAATCACTGATCAAACCCCAACCCGGTCAGGATTCGAACCATGACCTCCTGGTTCATAGGTCGATGCTCAACCACGGAGCCACATCAGCCGGGCTCCTCTCTTTTCTTAATTTACTGCCTCACCGTTTTACTGATATTCAGACATTTTGACTCCAAGACACTATCTCTAACCTCAACTAGATCCTCACATACCAAGTATTTGTTCCTCAATTCTGCTTTCCTTGCACTTACACATGCATGTCTAAACCTATCTCTGCAGCTTACATATGTCTTTTACAACCTTTTTTTTGGTCAAGTTCAGACAGGTTTACATTAAATTTACATATTTATGATTAATAGCTTCCATGTGGTCTGACCATTGAAAGGTTCACAGAGAACTTAAAAAGAGTAGGCTTTCTTCACTTGATATTTCATAAAATATTAATATATTTTTCTCCTTCACAATAATATCACGGGATCCAATGATGAGAATGATAAATGTGGTTTTAACAGATGAAAAGCTGTTCTTATCAGGGACCCATGACTATCCACATGCGGTGGCTGCTTTAATAGTACTTAGTTACATGAATTGCACTTAGGCGCACTTAAAATAATGAGTATTCAGACTTGAAAAGCTCTTTTGATTTTTAAAATGAATTGCTATTAAATTATGCAGATTGGTATATACAAAGTACTTTGTGACATCGTACTTGTTCAGGAATGGTATTCCTGGTAAACTTAGACAAGTAAATGGGTAAAGTGAAGATAAGGAAGCTTGGGGGTCACCTGCTGGTATGAGGGGGTGCTGTGGACTGAATGGTGGTGTCCCCCCAAGTTCATAGCTGCAGCTCTGATCCGCAATGTGCTGGTGTCGGGAGGCAAGGCCTTCGGGGGTGACTGTGGTGAGATCAGATCATGACAATGGGCCCTCGTGATGGGACTAATGTCTTTGTAAAAACAGGAGGAGACCTGAGACCAGTGAGGGGCAACCTTTTGAGCTTGGTGTGACAAACTTCGCCAAAAAACTGAGCATAACTCGGGTAGTGTGTCACTTTGAGGAAAAAACTAACTCCAAGACTCTAGTCGCAAATGTTTCATCCTCAGGAGCAGCAAATGTTTCATCCTCGGCATGCGGCCGCGTGTCATCAGAAATGGCTATGCGTGTCAGTGCTGACACGCGTGTCATAGGTTCGCCATCACTGGTCTAGACCCTCTCACCCCCTGAGGGCAGTGAGGTGGGGCCAGGAAGAGGGATCCCACATGACCCGGGCCCTGCTGGCACCTGACCGTGGACTTAGCTGTGAAAAATAAACTCTGTGGGTGAAGCCACGCAGTCCATGGTGTTGGCTATGGCAGTGTGAGCTAAGGCACCGAGTTTTACTTACAGCGACAGAGACTCCAAGACGGCAAACAGCCAACAATGCATGGGCTTCTATGAGCAACAGCAACCTTCACAGGAGAACCAACGCTTACACAGGTGACACCCTCACACAGGGAGGAAGGCGGGAGGAGGAAGGTCAGGATGAGGAACAGGCAGGGAGCCCACTCTCCAGGGACCCGGTTTGTAGACTTTGCTGACTCAACACCCGGATCCAGGCTCACCCACCACCGATGGAGTGCCTAGGCCCACTTCTCAGAACTTCCCATGTTGCTGTTGTGAAAGACAAACCGTCCTGATATGGATCATAATTAAGCAGCCATTTCTGTCATGTGGAGCATGAAGAAACTAGAAATAAATTTCAACCATTTCAGAGGAAAAAAAAATGTCCTGACAACACTTCTCTCAGGACGGCAGAATTTACACCAAAGGCATTCGCTTCGCACAAAATGGTAAAAACGGAGCGGGAGAAACGGTCTTACTCTAGAGTTCGTGTGAGTCCGAACTTGGCATCAAACACCTGCTACCATGTTGGGGAACAGATTCATTCTCCTGCAGCCATTTCCGTGGCTGAGAGTAACCCTACTCCCAGGGCCTTAGAGGTTTAAAAAGGAAGGAGCGTGTCAGAGATCACAAGGAGAAGGACCTGCCAAGCAGGTCTTTAATGTGATTACTCCACATCTGTGTTACGAATGTATGATAGAGTATAGAACACGCATTCCTAGAAATGCCAGATTTATCAATCTACCGTCTATCTATGTACCTTTGTAACTATGTATCCACCCATACAATCACCTATTTTTCTATCATCTATATCTATCTATCATCTATCTATCTATCTATCTATCATCTATCTATCTATCTATCTATCTATCTATCTATCATCTCTATATCTATCATATCTATCTATATCTATTTATCTATCATATCTATCTATATCATATCTATCATCTATCTATCATATCTATATCTATCTATCTACCTATCTATCTATCATCTATCTATCTATCTATCATCTATCTATCTATCTATCTATCTATCTATCTATCTATCATCATCTATCTGTATCTATCCACCTAGTTAACATTTCATGCAGCAAATATGTCTTGCTGCTAGAAGTAAGCTTGAAACGTAATATTCTAGAATTGCCATTTTAGGCATTCAGATTAAGACTGCTTCCAATGCTTAGAAGTTAATGCAGCTCGCCTCACCAAAGTGTACTAAGCCAATGTAAGGCATGAAGCACGGTGATTTTTAATGAGCATACGTTCATTTGTATGTCTTGGTGAACCTTTGTAATCATAAGTTTCTAATAGTCAAAATGGATGATTTTATGATAAAAATGTCACTAGAAAGCAACACTTTGAAAGAGAACTGGAAAAATGATGCTCCGGTTCTGGCTACATTGCGAAACAGGCAAAACTTTATTCCACCTAAAAGAGGAGATTGTTTTTAAAATGACTCCTTTTATATATAGATTAGAGGCCCAATGCACAAAATTCGTGCACGGGGGGAGGGGGTGGGGGGATCGGTGTCCCTCAGCCCAGCCTGCACCCTCTCCAATCTGGGACCCCTTGAGGGATGTCCGACTGCCTGTTTAGGCCCGATCCCACCGGGGATCCCTCTCACAGTCGGACATCCCTCTCACAATCCAGGACAGCTGGCTCCCAACTGCTTGCCTGCCTGCCTTCCTGATTGCCTCTAACCATTTCTGCCTGCCAGCCTGATCATCCCCTAACCACTCCCCTGCCAGCCTGATTGATGCCTAACTGCTCCCCTGCCAGCTTGTTTGCCCCTAACTGCCCTCCCCTGCAGGCCTGGTCCAGCTTGGTCACCTCTAACTGCCCTCCCCTGCAGGCTTGATCGCCCCCATCTGCTCTCCCTTGCAGGCCTGGTCCCTCCCAACTGCCCTCCCCTGCTGGCCATCTTGTGGTGGCCATCTTGTGTCCACATGGGGCAGGATCTTTGACCACAGGGGGGCAGCCATCTTGTGTGTTGGAGTGATGGTCAATCTGCATATTACTCTTTTATTAGATAGGATTTCAGAGAGGAAGGGAGAGAGAAACATCAATGATGAGAGAGAATCATGGATCGACTGCCTCCTGCACACACCCTACTGGGGATCGAGCCCACAACTCGGGCCTGTGCCCTGCCTGGGAATCGAGCCGTGACCTCCTGGTTATAGGTCAACGCTCAACCTCCAAGCCACACGGCCGGGCTGAGAATGACGGATTCGGGCAATCCAGCAGCGCTGAGGAGGAAGCTGCTGTTTCAAAAACTCAGGAACCACCCTGCAGCCCACGGGGCAGCTTTGAGTGCACACAGAGGAGGCGCGTGGCGATGCCATCCGTGGAGAAATGAATGCCCCCAGAGCCTAGACGTGCTGCTGCCAAGGGGCTGTGGGAGGTGGGTGCTTGTCCGAGTGAAAGAGACGCTAACGTGTTTAAGCATGAGCTTACGGACTTACAGGAAAAACTAGAGAAGCTGAGCCCGGAGGAAGTTTCCTAGTCAGAGATCAACCCAAAAATCACGGGGAGAGTGAGCGGCAGAGGAAAAACAGAAAGGAGACGGGAGGCAGAGAAACTGGTCATTGCATTGACGGGCTTTTATGCAACATTGTATCTCCTTCCCTTTTGTCCTAAAAGGGAGGGATATAAAAATAATAAAATGTACACTTCATTTTATAATGGTTACTCTGTGCATCGTAAGATTTCTATTGCTTTTTCAAAAATATTCCCTAGAAATGCATTATCTTTCATTTCCATGATTATTCTATTTTGAAGGGTACTTAAGATTTAACAAATAGAATAAAGAAGTGCCTATTCTGGATTAAAATAGAAGCCACCTTATATACTTAAAACACATTTTGAACACAAATTCGAAGTCACATTTGGGGCAAAGGCAGCCCTCCAAATCCGAGCATGAGCTAGAGGGGCTGGCGGGAGGCTTGCTGGGATGTGGGCACAGTGATCAACGCAAACAAAATGTTTATGCTTATTCTGAGCGTCAGCGAACAAGAATAGAGAGGAGGAGGAGAGTCGGGGGAAAAGAAAATCTTTTACTGGAAACTCAACGTCTAAGGCCAAGTTGTAGGTGGGCTCTGTGATGAGCTGTCGTGGCCCCATTCATATGCTCATTTGAAAAAAGTAACAGTAAATTGAGCTACAGGCAGAAGTCAGAAATAGAATTTCTTTTCATTTTGATAGCCAATAAAGATAATCATGAAGAGAAATAAAAGGAGTAGTAGCATCATGTAATGAATTTTGTATTTTTCTCACTTTTATTTGCCACTAGAGGCCTGGTGCATGGATTCGTGTACCAGTGGGGTCTCTCGGCCTGGCCTGTGGGGATCGGGCTGAAACCAGCTCTCTGACATCCCCCCAGGGGTCCCGGATTGTGAGAGGGCGCAGGCCAGGCCTAGGGACCCCACCAGTGTATGATTGGGGCTTGGGAGGGAGCTTGGGATGGCTCCAGGGCGTGTCTGGCCCATCTAGCCCAGTCCCAACTGGCTGGACCCCAGCAGCAAGCTAACCTACCGGTTGGAGCATTTGCCCCTGATGATCAATGCGCGTCATAGCAACTGGTTGAATGGTCAGATACTTAGCATATTAGGCTTTTATTAGCTATCTATGTGTATAAAAGCCTAAGCAACCGGAACAACCAGTCGCTATGATGTGCACTGATCACCAGGAGGCAGACGCTCAAAGTAGGAGCTGCCCCCTGGTGGTCAGTGCACTTCCACAGCGGGAGCACCACTCAGCTGACCGACGGGCATCAGATGCCGGGCTCACGGCCGGCAAGCACCGCTGCGGCAGCACGAGCCTCTCCCGCCTCAGTGGCAGCGCTTCCGAGCGGCGGTGGCGGCAGGTGCAGCGGGGCCGGGATGAGCAGGAGTGGTTGGCGCCCGGCACGGGTTTGGGCTCCTCCCCGGCCGCCTGCTGCTCACGCACTACTACATCCCTCGGGGATGTCAGGCTGCCAGGGATCGGGCCAAAACCGCCAGTCTGACATATTCTGACAGGTCCCGGATTGTGAGAGGGTGCAGGCCAGGCTGAGGGACCCCACCAGTGCATGAATGCATGCACTGGGCCTCTAGTATAGGATACTACCTGGTCATGTGTCTTCTGATTGTGTGTGTGTACTGTGCAATGCATTTTGCTGGATAAACTTAATCTTTCCCAAGCACTCACATACAACGTTAAGGAATCACTTCAAAATGGAAGCTTCGATTAGCCTGTTGATCAATATTTACTAGTATAGGTTTCCTAATCCTATATAATAAAAGGCTAATATGCAAATTAGCATATTTGCTAACCAGGAGTTCAATCAGCAGGCAGGCCAGCCAACCGCCCAGGTCCCCTCCCCCTGGCCAGGCTGGCCGGAACCAACCCATGCACGAATTCATGCACCTGGCCTCTAATATATATATATATATATATATATATATATATATATATATATATATATATATACACACACACACACACACACACACACACACACACACTTAGTGGCCAGATTATTATGCGTTCAGAGATCATAATAATCTGGCCACTCAGTGTATATATATGTAAACATATATGATATGTAGATATATATCTTACCTTATAATAGACAAATATGCAAATTGACTGCACCTTCGCTACGCCCAAGCCACGCCCACCAACCATGCCCACCAGGAAACTGTTGCAGGGACGTTGGGGTGTGGCGGAGCCCAAGGCCGGGAAAGCCTCAGGCGGAGGCTTTCCCGGCCTTGGGCACCAGCAGGGAGCCTGCACGGATCGAAGGCAACGACCAGGGGGTCGGCTCCTACGATCCGTAGCAGCAACGCTGGGTGCGGCCAAGCCCAAGGCTGGGAAAGCCTCAGGCGGAGGCTTTCCCGGCCTTGGGCACCAGCGGGGAGCCTGCACTGATCGCAGGAAACCACTGGGGGTCGGCTCCTGCGATCCTTAGCAGGGATGCTGGGTGTGGCCGAGCCCAATGCTGGGAAAGCCGCCCGAGGCTTTCCCGGCCTTGGGCACCAGCGTGGAGCCTGCACGGATCGCAGGAAACCACTGGTGGTCGGCTCCTGCGATCCTTAGCAGGGACGCTGGGTGCGGCCGAGCCCGGGGCCAAGCCCCAACCCTGAAAGAAGGCAGAAGGCAGTGGCCACAGCCAAGGCCTGGGTCCCCGGTGCCGGCAGAAAACTGGTGCAGGCAGCCAGGTGAATGAAGGTCTATTGCACGAATCTTTGTGCAAACGGGCTACTAGTATATAAATATATATGAAAGCATGGTTCACTGTTCTTTTAATTAGAAATGTGCTGGCATTTCATTTCTAGAGGAAGGTTTTTGCTTTGCAGCTGTAGGTAAATAACGTGGTCTATTGATTTTTCTAAGTGAAGCTTCAGTAGGAAATGCAATGGACATATAACTGTGTGAAACAGATAAGCTCATGAAGACCTGCAGCGAGACCTGTTGTGGGGAATGCTTTAGTCTCGTCAGCGCGGGCGCCGGCCTCCAACTCCAGCAGGGGTCTCAGCATCACGTGCCATGTGACCCTGAACCCTGTTCAACCAGGAGAGCACTGCACACGCTCCTGAGCTGAGAGACCAAGTCAACTAACTCCCAAGCATTTCATAATTCTCTGCAAACATTCCAGAAAGCAATGGCATTCACAAAACTATATGGTTACAAATATGTTGGTAACATAGACAATTCTGAAATGACTCAAAACCACTAACTTTCAACATACAATTAAAGATATTTTCTTAAGGCAAGACCATATTTTTAAAAATATATATTTTTATTGATTTCAGAGAGGAAGCGAGAGGGAGAAAGACGGAAACATCAATGATGAGAGAGCATCATTGATCGATTGCCTCCTACAGGCCCCCTATGGGGATTGAACCCTCAACACGGGCATGTGCCCTTGACTGGAATCGAACCTGGAATCCTTCAGTCCGCTGGCTGAAGCTCTATCCACTGAGCCACACCAGCCAGGGAAAGATCCTATCTTTTTTGATAGTTTTATTTTTCCTGAATAAAAACTTTACCAATGTATTCTCAGCTTTGAAACATCCTTGGAACAGTCGGATGAAAAGTGACTATCATAAATTATGTGAATTCTACAATTCAGAAATTGGAAACAGCATAATTATACACATACTATTTTTCATAAATTATGGCATTGATTTTCATTTCAACTGTCATAGTTGCCATTGACAAATGTCAAGAGGAAGATGTGGTATGAGGAACAGTTGCATCAGCCTGTGCTGTTAACTTGCATGGAGCTGTTTATAGCAGTGACATGTCTGAGGGCGACGGGGCTGTAGCTGAGTGAGCTGTGCTGTGGGCCCCCTACGGGGAGTGAGGAGCCGTGCACGCGGCCCCCGTGGCCCCCGCGGCCTTCACGGCCCCTGCGGCCAGCGCTCACCAGGTGCTGCACTCGCTGTCCCAGCAGGTGTGCGGCCCAGTCGCTGGTCAGTCGCTGACGTCCAGTTTGAACCCAAAAGTCAAGTCCTAATTTTCCCTAAGAGCATGTCTGATGGTTAAGGGCTCAAGAAAATACAAGCTGTAGGTTCATAATGGGAAAATGAGTAACAAAAGGCAAAATGCTAAACTTCCCTTTGGTTAGTTTTATGAGTCTTTTAATTCGAATCACCCATTTCCATGAACCTGTGGCTGTCGGTAATGAGCCTTCCACGCACTCTCACATAACCTCCACGAAAGAGGGTTAATGACTATGTTAGGGAGGATACATTTAGCGCACAGATCTAACAGATAAAAAGGAAAATGACGTGGCTTTTATGTCTTCATTTATTCAAAAGTTGTTTTGATTTTTAACAAAAGTCTCCTGTATTTAATTGGGCTTTACACCACGGATCCAGTGACTTGAGCCATTTAAAAAATAATTGGGTGCTGAAGATGTGTTTCAAGGGCACAGACGCGGAGCAGTGAACAACAAGTCCCTCTCTCCTAGGGGGGCAGGCGTGAGCCAGCTAGTGACACTATTCAGGGCAAAGACCCGAGAAGAGAAAAGGGAAGTGACAGTGTCAGAAAGTGACAGTGTTAGGACAGGGAATGATGGGTCTTAGTATGTGGTCGGTTTGGCTGGGGAGACTGGTTTTAGAGGGACTGGCAAGAGTGAGAGCATGGGAAGTCACAGAGAGATATTTATTTAGAGAAGACGCGTTTCCCGTGAGAGCGACACATAGAGCACTTGAGCTATGGACTCAGGTGGTGAACTTTGTGTTTTCATATTTTCACTCATTAACAGTCCAGCACTGATAAGAATGCAGGCTTAAACAATAAGCCATAACCTTAAGAAAGGAAGTATACATGGAAGCATGGATTAGGAATTTGCCTTTTTCTTTATACTTTACTTGAAAGTTGTTTAACTTGGTTATATGTTATTTTATAATTGACCCATTCTATATATTGTTAACTTCTACTTTGGTTATAAACAATCTACCTAATAAAAGAGTGACATGCTAATTGACCGTACCTTTGCGATGCCCACCAGCCAATCAGGAGAGAGTATGCAAATTAACCCAACAAAGATGGCAGGTTAATTTGCATACACAGGCGCCGAGCAGCCGGGGGCGGGGCCGGACACTTGCGTTGTTGCCATGGCAATGAAGCAGGAGTTCCGCACCACCCCAGCCACTCCAGGCCTCTGGGCAGTGTGGGAAGGCGGAAAGGTGGCTCCAGGCTGGAGCAAAGGCGGTGCTGGCAGCCAGGGGAAGGAAGGCCCATTCTCGCACGAATCTTTGTGCATCAGGCCTCTAATAGGTTTATGTTTATAGATTAAATTGTTACTAGATATACTATTTTTGGATAGTTAACATATACAGCTATATTGTTGAAATAAAAATGACCATAAATATAAAAAGAAACTTTATTATTGTACTTTTAAAATTGTGAGTTCTTCATTTTACGACATTTTCTGCTTCATAATGACATTCAGTTATGGGAAGCAATTTGTCAACTATACACCCGCAAGCATTTTTACTGTGATTATCAGGAAGTGTTACTCGCACTGGCCTTTTACCCTCTGGATTGAGACCCTGCATTCTGACTTCTTGGTACATCCTACATCCTACTTCTCATACTAACTGCATGCAGTATTTATTATTCCAGGGCCTGGAGATTATTGTGATAAGTGAAATATGCCAGTCAGAGAAAGACAAACACCATACGATCTCACTTACATGTGGAATTTAACGAACAAAATAAACTGATGAACAAAATAGAACCGGAGGCATGAGGCAGGAAGGAGACATGAAGCAGAGGGGAGGGGGTGGGAGGACTGGATGGAAGAAGGTGACGGGATTAGCCAAGAACAAGGACTCATCGCCATGGACAGAGACAGCAGTGTGGTGAGGGCCAGAGGGGGGAGGGTGGCGCCTGGAGGGGGACAGGAGGGGGTGAGGGGGACACCTGTAATAGTGTCAACAATAAAAATAAAGCAAAAAGAATTTCAGAAAATTTTAAACATTTTCCAATTTCTCAATTTTATACAATGTTCCTGTCTTCAAGCCCAATTCAGTCTTGCTGTTGATCATCCTTGCCTGACATCGTAACTGAATATAGGCCTGATGAAATTATAGCTTTATGAGCAATCACTTTTAATTCTCCTATTTCTCTACCAAAGTACTTTGGGCAACTCAAAATATGGAGCCCTGTTTTTAAGTAGTTATGCCTTTAAGTAGTCATGTCTAAGTCCAAAGTGAAAACATGAGCAGATAAGTGTCTGGGTAAATGAATTGCTCTTAAAAATAAAGCCCTGCCGACCCGTCAGGAGTAAATTGCACCCTGTGAAATATGAGCCAGAGATAAAAATGCCAGGCCTGCCCCTGGACTTCCTGTGTAAGTTGTGTTACCTTCTAAGACAGACTTAATCTGTATGCTTTTCCCACTGCCGCAGTCCTAGCACCGAGAACAATGCTCGCGGAACAGCTGGGTCTCAGTAAACATGTGCTGAATGAATGGAGGCCATGAGCAAAGGTTCCATTACACACCGTTACCCCAGGCAGCGAGGTCAGCCTGAGACAGGCGGTGGGGTGGACACAGCAGGAAGAAGGGGTCGCTCAGGTGGCTAGGCCAGTGGTTGGCAAACTCATTAGTCAACAGAGCCAAATATCAACAGGACGACGATTGAAATTTCTTTTGAGAGCCACATTTTTTAAACTGAAACGTCTTCTAACGCCACTTCTTCAAAATAGACTGGCCCAGGCCGTGGTATTTTGTGAAAGAGCCACACTCAAGGGGCCAAAGAGCCGAATGTGGCTCACGAGCCGCAGTTTGCCGACCACGGGGCTAGAGCATCATCCCCATACTCCGTGGTTGCAGGTTCGATCCCCAGTCAGACCACATACAAGCAACCAATGAACGCATAAATAAGTGGAATAACATTTCTGGTGACATGTGGAGAGTCGAGAGCTTGTTTTTGTTTTGTTATTTTTTATCATTTCCTTCTTGTCTTCCAAGCCTCTGGCACAGTGATGAGCACATAAAGGATTCAAACCACTGGAGATGGATTTTTCTGTTATATTTAAAAATATGTACCTGATGCCCGGCCAGCATAGCTCAGGGGTTGAGCGTCAACCTATGAACCAGGAGGTCAGGGCACATGCCCGGGTTGCGGGCTCGATCCCCAGTGTGGGGCGTGCAGGAGGCAGCCGATCAATGATTCTTCCTCATCATTGATGTTTCTATCTCTCTCTCCCTCTCCCTTCCTCTCTGAAATCAATAGAAATATATTTAAAAAATAAAAATATGTACCTGAATCTACTTAGGAGCAAATTGCATTCCTAGTGTTGCCTGGACACTAGCCGTGCTGTTTTATCCACTTTCTGCACATCAAGCTAACCTATGCAGGTACCTCACCACCACCCTTCATTAAAGCCTTACACTTCCAGGTTAAGCGTTTTCTGGCTGAGCACAATTTGATTTACAAATGTTCCCTGGCATTCAAAGAAAGAGACAACAAAACTGGGGGAAAGCAATTTTTTATCATAAAGCCTTACGACATTTTTAAAATGCAAACGAGACAGACTGAAAATATCCCAACTGTGCGTGCTCTGTGCATAATGGCTTTGTGCCACTTTCATGTTTGGCAAAATTTCTATAGAAATCACAGACCAGCTTTATCTCCTGACTTTCACACATACCTTTAGTAAAACGTGCTAAAGCGGGAAAGCTAATTTAACTTCTCCGGAACGTATTTCCCGCAAGGACTCAGAATGCAAAGCATCCTTCGCTTCTCTAACGCTTACAACTGCTTTGATAGCCACACAAATAAAAATATAGTTCCGCCTATAGAACCAAAAGGGAAAATAATTTAAATGCGAGCTACCTTTACAGCACGCGCGGGCACCGTCACATTGGCCAGGTGCCAGGTGGGGAGGGGAGCCCTGGACAGGAGAGCACACGGCAGCTTGGAGTGGAGGGCTCACACCTCTGAGGGGACCACAGGGTCAGAGGTCAGGCAGGGAGCGGGATCCTGCTGGGGGCGGGCAGGACAGAAAACTACTAAACCACCTCCAACGACCCAACAGTGGCACCCAAACCCTTCCAGGGCCTCCCTAAATCGTTTCTTCTAGGTGGGAACCTTTTCCTGCCAAGGGCCACTTGGGTGTTTATAACATCACTAGTAGCCCTGCGTACGAATCCGTGCGCCAGTCGCTCTCTGCGGGGCCTGGCCGCTCTGCCCCTGCTGCCCAGAGGCTCTCAGCCGCCCAGAGGCCCATCCGAGGGTAACTCCTGGTCGAGGGGACAATTTGCATATTAGCCTTTTATTATATAGGATATACACTGAGTGGAGAGATTCTGATGCGTTCAGAGGTCATAATAATCTGGCCACTCAGTGTGTATAAGTAAGTTATAGCTTACATGTTATATGTACAGTACTTTTTGTATAGATGCAGCACAAACAAGCATCAATATTAAAGCTTAGAAGTCAAATAATGAATACATGTTTGTAACTTCGTGAAATTCGTAATTTATTTTACCTAAATTCTATTTTGAAAGTTGCAAATATAAACACTTAGTTTGTGGTCAATAAAATGTAGTAAAATGTAGATATATTCTATTTTAGTACTATATCATACCATATCACTGTTTAATGTCATACTATAAGAGACACGTGAATGAGTATCAAGCCATTTTTAATTTTCACAATCACTTTAAGAAAATGAGAGCATTACTTAAAGGTGTTCTTCATAAGCTATTACATTAGTTTAAAATAATTAGTTGCAACTCTGTGGTCAAGTTTATGGACACAAAGGCAGACAGTCTGCTTGGAATCCCAGCATTTTATTTACAGGGAGCCTTGGAGAATCAGTTAATCTCCTTTAGCCCTTATCTCCTTACCTGTAAAACTGAGTTATAGTATGTACTTTATAGGGTTATTGGAAAGATTAAGTAGTGAATTCATATAAAACACTTAAAATAGTG
This sequence comes from Cnephaeus nilssonii, assembly GCF_951640355.1. Lineage (NCBI taxonomy): Eukaryota > Metazoa > Chordata > Mammalia > Chiroptera > Vespertilionidae > Cnephaeus > Cnephaeus nilssonii. Next base: position 613,663 of record NC_137081.1, on the reverse strand, counting down.
ACTTGTGAATAAGTACTATTAGTTAGCATTTTGTGTGTCAATCCTACTTAATAATAGAAAAATATGCAAATTGACCATACCTCCAACACACCCACAAGCCACACCCACCATCCAATCAGAGCGAGTATGCAAATTAACCCAACCAAGATGGCTACAGCCACAGAGAGGTTTCCTAGGTAGCAGAGGAAGCCAAGCTTTCCGCCTGCCCTTGCCAGGCCTAAGCCTCCACTCAAGCTACAAAGTTTCAATTATAGAAGGTAAACAAATTCAAACAAATGGCGGCAGAATAGAGCTTGAGAGAGCAGGCCAGGGTTGCTGGCGGCAACAGGGGAAGCAAAGCTTTCCGCACACCCTGGCCGGGCCCACCCGCTTAAGGCTACAAAGCTTCAATTATAACCCCAACAGAAGTGGCTGCCAGCCTCCAAGGGAGCCCCAGGCATGGCTCCGCTCCAGGCTACAAAGTTTCAATTGTAGAAGGAAAATAAATTCCAGATACCAGGGCCTCCACTTGGGTTGCCAGGGGGTGTGGCCGGCCTGCAAACCACCACAGGCCCCTCACTCAGGCCACCCCACGCCCCAAGGGAACCCCACCCTGATCAGGGACACCCTTCAGGGCAAACCAGCTGGCCCCCACCCCTGTACCAGGCCTCTATCCTATCTAATAAAAGAGTAATATGCAGATTGATCATCACTGCAACACACAATATAGCTGCCCAATCTGGTCAAAGATCCTGCCCCCATGTGGACACAAGATGGCCAGCAGGAGAGGGCAGTTGGGAGGCACCCGGCCTGCAAGGGAGGGCAGTTGAGAAGGACCAGGCCTGCAAGGGAGGGCAGTTGGAGGTGATCAACCCTGCAGGAGAGGGCAGTTAGGGGTGACCAGGCTGGCAGAGGAGGGAAGTTGGGGGCAAACAGGCTGGCAGCGGAGTGGTTAGGGGGTGATCAGGCTGGCAGGCAGAAGCAGTTAGGGGCAATCAGGAAGGCAGGCAGGCAAGCAGTTGGGAGCCAGCAGTCCTGGATTGTGAGAGGGATGTCTGACTGCCCGTTTAGGCCTGGATCGGGCCTAAATGGGCAGTCGGACATCCCTTGAGGGGTCCCAGATTGGAGAGAGTACAGGCTGGGCTGAGGGACAACCCCCCTCCGTGCACAAATTTTGTGCACCAGACCTCTAGTTATATATAAACTAGAGGCCCAGTGTATGAAATTTATGCATGGAGGGGTAGTGTCCCTCAGCCCAGCCTGCACCCTCTCCAATCTGGGACCCCTTGAGGGCAGTCGGACATCCCTCTCACAATCCAGGACTGCTGGCTCCCAACTGCTCGACTGCCTGCCTTCCTGATTGCCCCTAACTGCTTCTGCCTGCCAGCCTGATCACGCCCTAAACACTCCCCTGCCAGCCTGATTGCCCCTAACTGCCCTCCCCTGCAGGCCTGGTCCCCCCCAACAGCTCTCCCCGGCAGGCCTGGTTCCCCCCAACTACCTTTCCCTGCAGGCCCAGTCGCCCCCAACTTTCTTCCTCTGCTGGCCTGGCCCCTAACTGCCCTCCCCTGCTGGCCATCTTGTGTCCACATAGGGGAAGCCATCTTTGACCACATGGGGGCAACCATCTTGTGTGTTGGAGTGATGGTCAATTTGCATATTACTCTTTTATTAGTTAGGATGCTATTAGTGATCAATCTGTTGTATCATCAGAATACTTTCACATTATCTTATTTGCTATCCCAAATATGTTATTTTTCAGTCCTATGTCACAATACTAAGGCAAATTAAATTGACATATTTAACTGAAGCTTAATATTTACATTCATGAAATTATTTAATAATCCTCTAAAATATGTACCAATATGCAAAAATCGATTTCAAATTTCTGCATAGTAGTGTTTAAAAGAGCTCATTAAAATGCTTTCTTTTAAAATTCCCAATTACGATAACCTTTCCTGAATAATGCTAAGTAGTATTATATTTCAGGCTTTGTAATGTTTAAAATAGAGTCAATCAAATAAAAGAAAACCAAAACAAAACCACAAGGTAAAGAGAGTCTTTAAAATGTTTTGAAGTTCTATAATTCCCTTCAAGAAAAGCATGTAAATCCCAAACAGGAGGAGACCGGGTGTGTTTATTCACGCTCTGGAGAGATCAGCAAATTCATTCTGCTTACCTAAGACTTTCTGTGTGTGTTTATATTTTGTTCTTTTTCCACTTTTACAAATAGTCTGAAATGCATGGCATGGCAAGAATAAAAGAATAAGTAGGGCAACTTCTGGAGGACATTTTTCTTATAAAAATTCAATATAATTTCAGAATAGACTGATTTTTTTGTTGTTTCGTGTTCCACTCTTCAAATTATAAGAAATGTCTTACTGCAGTGGTCGGCAAACTCCTTAGTCCACAGAGCCAAATATCAATAGTACAACGGTTGAAATTTCTTTTGAGAGCCAAATTTTTTAAACTTAAACTTCTTCTAATGCCACTTCTTCAAAACAGACTCGCCCAGGCCGTGGTATTTTGTGGAAGAGCCACACTCAAGGGGCCAAAGAGCCGCATGTGGCTCGCGAGCCGCAGTTTGCTGACCACGGTACTAGGCCATCGAGGAGGAACTGGGGGTGTTTACTGCTCAGCCTGCACTGCGGCCCCTTCGGAAGCTGAGAGCTCTGTCTACACTCCGGGCCACTGCAGTCCCAGGACCCGGTCTATTCTGATCAATAAATGTTATAATGCTATCGAACAAGTAGTTGCCAAACAGGGTCAGAGGCAGTTAAACTCAATGTGGATAAAAACACACAAAAACACCCACCACAAAATAAAACTTAAAAAATCAGTAGCTGTACTGCAGATCCGTGCTATTTTTACCAAAGTGCCATGGAACACACAGAATGCCTTATTCTTCCTTACTCGCTGATGGGCGTCAGAAGCAACATTGTTCCAGCTTTTGTTCAGCCCTTCCCCGCTCTCCTCTTTTCAAATGCCCACGGCACGTTCAAAGGCAGCTGTCAGGTATTGCGGCGTGAATGCAAAACCGTGGAGTTGAACACAAGGAAGGGAATATGTGACTTTAGAATCTTAAGCCATAAAATGTTTTCGAAATTATGGTAATTCAAACAGGGCACAGGGGGCACAATGCAGACTCAGAAGGAGAACAGCTTCTATCTCTTTAAGCTTATTATCACAGTGATTACAACGAGCGCACAACACACCTGTTGTAGAGTTATATACATGATTAAAAGAAAGGTTACTTCTCTCAAAAGGATATGTAAATTAGGACTTTGCATTTATGCCAACAGCGCTGTTTCTTTTTCTTTATTTTTTTGTTTGAAACCGCTTTTTATTTTTCAGTTACAGTCGGCATACGATATTAGATCAGTGTCAGGCTCTAGCCCAGCGATTCGACATTCTGTAACTCGCTAACGGGTCTTCCCGGTGAGTCTCACATCCATCGGACACCATGTGTCCTCGTTAGGGTGTTACTGGCGATGTGCCCTGTGCTGTCCTTCACATCCCTCGGACTACCTGTTCTTCTTAATCCTCTTACCCTTTCCACCCATCTCCCCGACGCCCGCCCATCGGGCAAAAGGCAAAATGTCCCCTGTACCGAGGAGTCCGTTTCTGTTCTGCGTGTTCGGTTACTTTGTTTTTTAGGTTCTAATAGATGTGTATTTATTGCCATTTTGTTGTTCACAGCAACTGAATGATGTTATCTAATGTTGCACATAACAAACACTCCTTTCTGTTGCTGCTGATGATCCTCACACGAGGATATTTTTCCATTGATTTTTAGGGAGAGCAGAGAGAGAGGGAAAGACAGAGAGAAACATCGACGCGAGAGAAACACACGGATTGGCTGCCTCCTGCACGAGCCCTAACCAGGGCCCAGCCTGCAACCAAGGTACATGCCCTTGACTGGAATCGAACCCAGGACCCTTTGGCCTGCAGGCCGGCACTCCATCCACTGAGCCACACATTCTTAAGCTAGGAACAAGCATAATATACCCCATGGAGTACTACAGAATTTTTACATTTACAAACAAAAACCCTGAGTCTCTGAGAGGGAACGCGCCCCTTGTCCTAACCAAGGAGCACGTGCCTCCACGGCAAGCCCTCCCACCCTTAGGCCTCCGAGGACTCCCTCCCTCAGGACACGGCCTCGGAGGGCGCACAGGGCTGGGTGTTGTGTGCGGGAAGCAAAAGCTCTGGCCCCTGAACTGTTCTGTGTGTGGAGCCCCGCCCTCCTGCGTGGAGCCCCGCCCTCCCGCGTGGAGCCCCGCCCTCCCGCGAGGAGCCCCGCCCTCCCGCGTGGAGCCCCGCCCTCCTGCGTGGAGCCCCGCCCTCCTGTGTGGAGCCCCGCCCTCCTGCATGGAGCCCCGCCCTCCCGCGTGGAGCCCCGCCCTCCTGAGAGGAGCCCCGCCCTCCCGCGTGGAGCCCCGCCCTCCTGCATGCTGAGCCCCGCCCTCCTGCATGGAGCCCCGCCCTCCCGCGTGGAGCCCCGCCCTCCGGGCAGCAGAAGGTCCAGGAGACCTTGTATGGAAGCAGGAAGCGCGGTGTCAGCACAGGAAGCTGCAGGCTGGCGCTCAGCACCCCGTCACCCCACCGCCCTCGCTGGGGCCTCATGGAGCCACTGGGCATCGCTAGCCACCGCCTGGCTCTCAGCACGCGGCCGTCTCTGCAGGTGCCGGGCCGGTTCGGAGAGAAGTGACCCAGCGAGGCCGACACCAGGCGTCCCACTGCCGGTTGCTGCGGGCGCTGCTGGTGGCACCAACGCAGCGGTGTGAGAGGAGCCCGGGAAAGCTGGGGGTAAACCATGTTGGCTCCGATGCAGAGGAAAAGCAAGTGCATCTTGGAGGAGACCGGCCCCACCTCCCGTTCGGCTCACTCACAGCCCGGTTAACTGTATAAGGAAACTGCACTTGCAGACTGCGCTGGCTGCTGGAGAACGCCTTCACCGACACGCACACCGGCCAGAGGGCGAGCATCTGGTCAGTGAGACCAAGGACGGGCCGGGACACACCGCGGACACGTGCCCTTCGGTGAGCTGGTGAGCAAGGAGATGACGTTTCCGGACCCTCCACGGAGGCACCGGCTGTGGTATCTCCCTACCGGGCAGTCCTGGTACAGGGAACCCTTACAGAACAGGCTATCTGGAGTCACACAGAAAGGCAATTAATGGTGCCTGTGCTCAGGGTCCAGGCCTTTCAAATCAGCATGTAACCATCGCACAGAGGAAGCAGTTATTCTATTTTGGTGAGAGAATAAGTTCTCTCTGAGTGTATAATGGATTATGAAAGTAGTATATATAATCAAGAATGACAGTCATCTCATTTAAGTGATAGAAACACCTTCATTTTCTGTTCATGCATCTATATTTCATGTCAATCGTGTTAGCTAAAATAAGATCTCAAGCTTTGAACTTTGCACAATAAAAAGTTTACTGGATCAAAATTCTTATTGTTTATACATCAATCAAATTGCACAATCATGTGTAGAACTTCAGACGTATTTATCTGCAAACGTTTATTAATGTACCTCCAAATTAAAGATGAATAAATGAAATGCTTTGATAACACAAGTGTTAATTGAATTTTAATTATTAATCATTTCATTGTTCTTTCTCTGTGTCTCTTTATGTTATATCTACAAAACACACATAAAATTAAAACAAAGGCAGCTCTCTTGCCCACAGTGATTTTTAAATGTTGCTTCCATCTCTTTTTATTTTTTTATTACCCTGCTCTAGACATTGTGTTTGCTAAATTTTTCATGAAAAAAATGACTTTACAGGTACATTGAAGCCTTAGATTGAATCTGTTTTTGAGCTTCACATGTTATTTGATAGTTCTTTGGGGTACCTGCCAAAGATGGGGTGCTAGGAATCACAAGTCCTTTAGACACACAGAGGATAGTGAATGCAGAAAGCAAACATGAATTCTTACTGGGTCAAGGAGCGCAAAACTCAGAATACTAAGTGTCATTATTTATACACACATGCTAAGAGTGTCAGCGTGTGTAATATAAGCTATATGTTTATTACACATATAAGTACATTACCTACCATAAGTATAATATTAAGTATATTCTAGTGCTAAAATATTAAGTCAATTTACGTTCAGATGTAGCAAGGAAAAAATATCGGGTAAAAAAGTTATCAACAGAGGGAAAGATGGCTCCACCCCTTCCCTAGGACATGGGTAAGGTCAAGGTCACCCCAAACCACCTCTGCTGTCCTAGGCTGTGATTTTCATGCTGTAATTTAAGACGAACAAGTGAAAAAAAAAAAGCCACACAGGGTGATTTATTCTTGTGTTTGCTGTTGAATAACTCAGTCTGACATATGGTTTCCATAGGCGTGGCCTGGGGATAGATATCGTGTCTATGTTGGCATGACACATTTGCAAAGGTGTCTAGACACGGCAGTGATAAGTGCTGTGTAAACACACAGAGCGGAGGAGAAAGTGTTCCCCTCACAGAATCATCGCACATTCCAGATCCACCGTGGAGTCAAACATCTCCCTTCCATCACACAAATCCATCTTTTTCCAGTTTTGCATTCAGTAATTCGCAGAGCAACATGGTTTTGAGGTTACGTGGGCTTTGCCAATTCACGTGCCAGGGATAACACTGAGAACACTAAAATGCTTCAACAATGATTTTTTTTAAAAAAAGCTGAGTGGTAAATGGAACCAACGGAGGTATTTGCAACCATGCATTCGTTCCATTTCGAATGTCCTAGTTTTATAGACGACTTCATGGTTGACATAAACTCATCTATCTGTAGTCCCTGCGAGGCTGAGGTCCGGTGTATAATAATAAAAACGCAGTATGCTAATTAGACCAGACACCCAAACGACCTTCCGGACGAAGCCAGGGCGTGAGGGCTGAGGCAGCCGGGGCTGTGAGGGCTGAGTCCCTTGCACGGATTTTGTGCACCGGGCCTCTAGTAATTCCATAAAATAATGCCCTACCAAAGGGACAGAGGGGTTCACAAAGAGACGAACACATTGGGGTTCGTTCCTATTTTTCCTCAGCGAGCTAAGCAAGAGCTCAGTGCCTCCCGGAGATTCCGAGGCACAGAGGAAACACCAGCCCCCGGGCTGCGGCTCACGTCCTTTTTGGAAATTAAGCTGGTCCACTTTCCATGTTTCACTGCATAGCAGGAAGAAGCCTCTTTGTGTCATGGATGAATACCAATTAGGACAGAGCCCTAGCCATTGTGGCTCAGTGGATAGATTGTCGGCCTACAGACTCAAGGGTCCCGGGTTCGATTCCGGTCAAGGGCACGTACCTTGGTTTCGGGCACATCCCCAGTGGGGGGTGTGCAGGAGGCAGCTGATCGATGTTTCTCTCTCATCGATGTTTCTGACTCTCTATCCCTCTCCCTTCCTCTCTGTAAAAAACCAATAAAATATATTTTTTAAAAAAAGAATGAGGACAGAAACAAAGAACTCTTACCATTTACAACAAGCATGGAGGGACCTGGAGCGTATTACGCTAAATGAAATAAGCCAGGCAGAGAAAGACAAGTATCCCATGATCTCACTCACATGTGGAATCTAATGAACAACGTCAACTGATGAACAAAAATAGACCCAGAGACAGAGAAGCATCGAACGACTGTCAAACCCCAAGAGGGAAGGGGAGGATGGGCGGTGGGAAGCGCTCAGCCGATGAACGTGCATGCATCTATGCATCACCCAGGCACACAGATGCTAGGGTGCTGAAGGCCTGGAGTGAGGCCGGCTGGAGGGGGTCCACGGGGGGAAAGGGGACATGTAACACTTGCAACAATAAGGATTAAAAAACAAGAGTTAGGACGGCCGCCCCAGGGCTCCACATCTGCACTCAAGGGCCCGGACACACCGTCCTGGGAAGGAAGTGGGTCAGACTGGAAGGAATAACCGGGCCCAGGTCCTGGTACCGCCCCGCCCGCCACGCCACTGAGACATAATTCACACTCAACACTGCACATGCTCCAGGTGTGCAACGTGATGGCTTGGCAGCAACGGTTCCACCCGCCTGGGAGGCCAAACCAGAACACCTGGGCGGCGAGGAGCCCTGAGCAGGGACCCCTGAGCTATCCGACATCACAGCGGGGAGCTGGACCCAGAGGGGGCACCCTGCCGGCTCCTGGGAACGCGTCTCACGGGCACAGGAGCCGTCCTGCACTGACCCATCGCCGCCCCTTAGGGACCCGTGTCCCCGATCACTGTCACTCACCCATCCCACAGGGCGCAGCGGCAGAGGGGAGTCAGCCGTCCGTGCCGCATGCACCCCCAATGTTCACAGTCGGTTCGCAGATGCCTGCTCATACTCGGTATTAAAAACGTTCGTTGACTTTTATTCTGGTGACTTCATGCATCATGTGCTTCCTATCCATGAGAAGAGCATATTTAAATACTTTCCTAATTTCATCTCTTTTGAAAAAAGCAACAACTACTCAGTATTTCCTTTTAGCATTCTATTCACACGTATTCCTCAACCGGCACACACACGGAAGGGGTGGTCTGACCACAGTGTATTGTTTATGCTTCATGTCACAGCATTTGTGATCCACAGCTGATGACCAACTGATATGATTTTTTAAATGTTCTCAGTTCACAGACTGTGTTTTCCATTTACTACCTTTATGTTCTTGGGCAGGTTATTTTCTGAGTTTCATTTGCAAATGCCAATGATAACAAGACCAAACGAGACTTTGAATATAAAGTATCTAGTGTGAGATATGACACATTGTAGATGCTCACAAACTGATAACTCTTCTCATCATATTTGGCTCTAAGTAAAAGTCTTTAGTGTAATTGCACAGACAGCATGTGGCTTTCAAATATCCATTACGAAGTCATAAAGCATTGCATGAAATATTGTCTTCCTGATAATGATTAATGTTATGGTATATGAAATCACTTCTATTTATGTTTAAAATATTTCTTCTGGTATATTATTACAGTCCATCTATAAAGTAGTATCAAATAGTGATTAGAAATAATTTATCAACTATACACACTACAGAAGAAGAATATAAAACTCACAGTATCTTATGCACAAGCACTTAGAATAAATTCAGCATTGTGGATTAGTCCAAAAAATTATGAGACATAATAAAAATTCAGATGAATACCTAAAGTAGGAGTCTATTTCATTCCTGAAGGGAAAGTCCAATGATATTTAATGACTAATATATCTAGCAATATATTAACACCTTTGACTTTAATAGCTTTGATTAAATTTTAGTACTGAGACAATTCTTTCATATTGCTTCTATTATTTACTTAATGAATGTTACATTCTCCTGGAAAAATACATCTTCTGTGTCATGCCAAGCTCCGTTGGAAAGGTTAATGCATTATTTTATGATGCTTGAGATGTGTGAGGTAGTAGTCAAGTTCTATTCAGACAAAGCAGAAATGCCAGGGCGTTTTTACTAAGACCCTGGCTGAAATGCTAACATATGTTCTAAAAAAGAAAAAAAATAAAGCTCCTTTTAAGAAAATGCAAAGAAAATGTTATGTTTTTCTGTGCTATTTCAGTTACAGATAAGATTTGAAATTACCAAGGAAACAATTTTCTAGTTCCACATAATTCCTCAATGTTAGCAATGCCACGGAATCTAAATTGTGAATTTCACTCTATCTCTGCTATTATGTTATGTGAACACATTTTATATGAACGCAATTGTTCTTTTAATATGTTTTTCCCGTGGCCTCACTAAGAGTGGAATTATTCCCTATTCATATTTATAGGATCTGTACAGGGTTTGTATTTAGCAAGAGCTTGCTGAATGACGTACTGACCAATTTCAGCATTTGTGTGTGTGTGTGTGTGTGTGTGTGTGTGTGTGTGTGTGTATACACTTATTTATTTATTTATTTATTTATTTATTTATTTATTTGGACTTGAGTTGTTTCCCAAGAAATTTTCTTTAACTCGCATCTTCCTGTTTTTTGTTTTTTTCTATGGTGTCTGTGTAGCACACACTGGGAATCCTCTGATGAGTCGCCCGGTTTCCGTGATTATCTAACCCCAGCACATCCTATGCCCTCCTCTGCTTTCTGGGGGAAATACCATGGTTTCAAACTCATACATACTCTTTTAAGTTGCAGCCACTATAATTTGCTCTCCATTTAAAACACAAATTAATGCACATGGTGCGTTCCGTGTACATGTCCCATATACCTCACTTACACGCGTTAGTACGTGTACATCTACGTCATTTCTGGTTCCATCTTTTAAGAGTTTATGCAGTTTTATTGATGTGTTTCTCTCACTGCCAGCGGCTCGAGGAAATATCCTAACAGCCCTTCCTGGTCCACAGCTGAGCGCAAATTTACTTTCCATGCCCTTGAGAGATTTTGAGAAAGAGGAAAAGTAGAGCTAAAACCAGAAGCATAAACAAAAAATCATGAGGGACATCAAACAACTGCCAAAGGTATGTTGAACCTCACATGATCAACATCATAAAAGAACTTTGTGAGTTTCTAATACTGAGGACACAGAAGGAAGCTAGGCAGTCAGGGGTGGGGGGGACCACAGGAAGGGGACGGGGCCTAGAACCAGGGAACCACCACCAAGTGTGAGCTGGGTGGGAAAGAAGGGCGAGGAGGGAGACTTGAGCTTGAAAATGGATGGATGTTGCTAAGACAGGCAGCTTGCAGATAACCAATCCCAAGGATGTTGCTAAGGTAGAATTCTTTGAAAGAACCAATCAGGAGCCAGCAAAGCACATATCTACCCCTAGACAAAGCAGCGCACCGTCTCCTCTCCTCTTGGCCACTGGGCTCCTGACCTTCCTGGGACGTCTCCCCTCCCTGCACCCACGTGTCTTATGGCCACGGGACTCCACGCGTGGACTAATGGACTGTAATTAGCTCGGATGCTGGAGGACACCGGCTGCTACATGAGGCGGGAGCTCTGGATGCTCCTGCCTTGGGGCCTCCTGGGACCTGCCCCTCTCCCGGGGCTCAGGACGGGCTAAGGGGTGGTGGAGGCATTGGCACCTGAGACACAGCCAGCAACTCGATAACGCCCCCTCCCTGCTCTCCCCACTGCAGGGAGTCCCTCTATCCTATATAATAAAGAGGTAATATGCAAATTGACCATCATGCCCTCGCACAAGATGGCTGCCTCCATGTGGTCACAAGATGGCCGCTCCCATGTGGTTACAAGATGGCTGCCACAAGATGGCCAGCAGAGGAGCAGTTAGGTGTTGATCAGGCTGGCAGGGGAGTGGTTAGGGGCAATCAGGCTGGCAGGCAGAGTGGTTGGGGGCAATCAGGCAGGCAGGCAGGCAAGCAGTTGGGAGCCAGTAGTCCCGGATTGTGAGAGGGATGTCCGACTGCCCGTTTAGGCCTGAGATCCCCAAAGGGGTCCCAGATTGGAGATGGTGCAGGCTGGGCTGAGGGATACTTCCCCAGTGCACGAATTTCGTGCACCAGGCCTCTAGTCTCTCAGTAAACATTGCGTCCACTAAGCATTTTTGTCCACGAACTCATTTTTTGACTTTGCGCACAAGAAACTCGGCCCCAACCGGATGTGTTGGCATCAATACTACGCAATGACTTATGTTCATTTTCAAAAGCGTGCCAATGATAGTCTTTGCTGGATAAGAGACTTTAACCATGATACCCTTCCATCCCTCTAATCTGTCACTTAAAAGTTTTGGAAAAGAAAAGTAATTTTGTTTTGACTATTGACGATTTCTAGACCATTACAAGCCAACCTTGGTCTTGGACACACTACCCGCATTATTGCTAATCTTGCATTTTGCAATGCACTGCAGAATGCTGCCCCTTACATGCATGGGAGGCGGTTTCCATAGTGATCAAAGTGTCCATTTAACAGAGTAATAGTGAACTGAGAGCAGTGAGTAAGGTGTATGTGAAGTAAATAGCTTACTTAAAGACGTATCCTCATTATAGTGTATCAGGGATTTCAGAATTTCACATGAAAATACTAAAGCTTAATGTTGGGAGGTGTATTACTGGTACGTCAATAAACTAATGAAACTCATCTCCCTACACAAAAATTAGTATCAATATTTGTCAATATATTATGCCTAAATTAGCTTTTATCATCTGTGTAAAATGAAGTTTTTTCTTATGCCATAAAATTTACTTTTATGATCTATGTAAAATGAAAAGCATTTTTAATCAAAGTATACCTGTTTTAACTTCTTTATAGAAAAGTTTTATTTTTAATCATTTTAGGATAATATTGAGCTACAAAATAATTATTTGATCTGTAGGAGAGGAAATATAATTTTTCTTAACCCTTTTAAGTCCCCCACCAGGCGTAATAAAAGGCAGATTAACAGGAAAACCCACACACAGAAGTTTATCCACAGGTATACCTCCTGCATACTCCCTGGAATGACCCAAGCCATCGCCTTAAATACCACCTCCAGGTGAGGACAGAGATTCTGAGGGCCAGTTATGGGAGGTATCAGGAAAGTAATATGTGAACTGAAACTATGCAAACAAAACTATGGTTGTTATGCTGACTTACTTTATTTTTAAAAATAATTTTTTATTGATTTTAGAGAGGAAGGAAAAGGGAGAGAGGGACAGAAACATCAATGATGAGAGAATAATTGATCAGCTGCCTCCTGCACGCCTCCTACTGGGAATCGAGCCCACAACCCGGGCCTGTGCCCTGACCAGGAATTGAACCATGACCTCCTGGTTCACAGGTTGACGCTAAGCCACTGGTTTAAGCCCAAGTCTTCTCCATTGATAGAGCGTTTCTAGACATTTACACATCCTCCTCTTCCTGTCCAGAAGGGGAGCCGCCCTCGCAAATGGAGATTTTCTTTGTAGTAAATGCAAATTTCTCTTACAAAAGGGAAACACCCACTGGGTTTTCAGAGCTTCTCCTGTATTTGCTGTTTCTTAAAAAATCACCACCTCAAGATAATCCTTCTGGCAAGTAAATGCCTTCTCTCCATGTGGAGAGCATCCTCAAATGCCAGCCGCAGTGAACTACGTGGGCACGTTGCTCAGTGTCTGATATGCGTCAGAAAATGCGCTTTTTACAAATGCCTTTTATGGAGACCTTTGCCACTTAAATGTATGATTTCCTCACACATAGTTATAGAATGAGCTTCTATTTACAAAGAGAGATATTCTTTAATGTGCCAATATTCCTACTTTACCTCCTGGGCTTACGGTCACGTTACAATTGTCCAGGGCTACCTGACACATGATCCGTGTTATTTTATACTTTTTCTAAAAACTCGCAGCGAAACCAATCCAGCCTCTAGCGGCTGTTCACGGCAGATGGTGCCTTCACAGTCATACGTTCTTAAGCTGGATGATTCCTTTATCGCCGCAGAACTCGGGCAGCTCGGAATGGCTGCACCCCGTTAAGTGTAGCCGACACTCCCCTATAAGGTAAAGGTTATGAACATTTTTAAAACTATTTGGTGGCCTCTCTCAATGACAACGTTTTGTACTCTGATGAAACCTCTTTAGGGACAAAATTATTTTTGTAGAGTATCATTTCAATGTTAAATTAATGATCACATTTATAAAAGGTAAAACAGAATTTCGCCTTAATTATCCGTACGGAGGTATTTGTAACATTAAAGTTAGCGATCTACAGATCAAAAGTGATCGTTTTCATCACTGAAGTATTTTGTTGACATAATTGAAGCTCGGAATGTAATGGCATCACCACGCGGACACAGCCCACTCTCATGCCCAGAGGAGACAGGGGGGCATACTGAGAGGAGACTGCTCATCAAGAACCGTTCCTACAAAGTTGTGGGACACGGGATGGGGTGATCCTGTATCCGTTAAGCGTAAGTGGCAGAAAACAACATCTGAGTTAGCTCCAGCGAGCACACAGGAGAGGAGACGCATATAAAGCGCGTGGAGCGTATGGAGGACAGGCTGGCCGCAGTGACCCAGACCAGCAGGAGAGATGGCTCCAGGAGAGAAGGCGATCTCAGTCACAATCAAACAGCCAGGAAATCAACAGGCGGCAGGGCCCTAGCCCAGACCCAGCGTCGTCACCCCCCAGCACCCACCAGCCCATCAGCCCTTCCCCTGCCTCCCGCCTCACAACCGCAGCCCTGTGTCCCCCTTCTGTTCCTTCCAATGGACTCTCCCGGAAAATAACAGGGTGAATGTTTGTGCCTCGGGCTGTCTTTTCTCAGCAACCCAGGCTAAGATAGGAGATTTGGGCTTTTCATTCTCTCTTCAAAAACACTTTATTAATAAAAGTCCAAACTCCTTAACTTTTTAAAAAAATATTTCTTGTGGAAAGTATTACAAATATACCCCCTTCTTCCCCCTTTGACCCCTTCTAGCCCCTGCCACCCGTTAGCCCCAGCCCTTCACCATCCTATTGTCAGTGTCCACGGGTGATGCATGCAAGTTCAAACTCTTTAATGCTTTAATTCCAAGCGCTTCACAAACTGAGGTCTCTCTGCTTTTATGATTTACTTTTCCAATAGCTTTCCACACGAACTTAACCTCAACTATTATTCTGCGCATCTTGTCACACACTCTGTGTAACTGTACCCCCTCACGGCCCTCCTCTCTCTCTCCTTTGGGAACATCGCCTCCCCTTCAATAGCTCACTGCTGCCCTCATGGAGCCTTCCGGAAACTCGGTGTGTTCTCCCTTTTCCTCAAAACCCCCAGAATTACTACCAGCCAGGATCTTATCCTAAATGCATTAAACTTGGAGATGCCACCCCTACGTCTCTCTTTGAGATCTTGAATGTGGGGAATCACACTTCATACTTTTCACACCTTTGAAATAAAGTAGTTTATACTAAACATTCTGCGACTTTCGAGATTTGCATGTGCTTCTGAGTTTCATCATGGTGATTATCTTACTTTATTGAGAATCAACCAATTTATCTTCAAAGAGCATTATTCTGGATTACATGCAGACATTGTTTTAAACGGGGCATTTCCGCCCTGGCCGAAGGGTCGTGGGTTCAGTTTCTGTTCAAGGCCTTGTACCTGGACTGCAGGTTCGATCCCCTGCCCTGGTCAGGGCTCGTGTGGGAGGCAACCAACCCATGTGTCTCTCTCACATGGATGTTTCTCTCTCTCTCTCTCTCTCTCTCTCTCTCTCTCTCTCTCCCTCCTTGCGCCCCCCAAACAATCTCTCCCTCCCTTACACTCTTTCTAAATATTAATGGGAAAAATATCCTCGGATTAACAAAACAAAAAAGTGGCATTTCCTTTCATAAGTTATATGCACACCTGAACTCTCCAGATTGTACCATACATTCAACTTAACACAGCTCCTATTTGCAAATGATCCTTCTGTCAATATATCTCATGCAACGAGATTTTAATTCCAACGACTTTCAACTGTGCTGCCATGTGTATGCGTAATATAAATATTTTATGTAACAGTTTTCAGCAATGCGTTGTTTGTGGTTGTTTGCTGAAATCAGACATTAACATGCACATATCCCCTTCATACCAGCCAGGTTCTCCACAGTAAACAGAACAGTAAAAAACGATGTTTTATCCACAGCGATTGTGTTCTGAGAAAATATATATGTGACACTCAGACTCTAATAGTAAACAGACTTTTTCCATTAAAATGGCGTCTGTGGTAAATTCTCCGTGAACATAAAAGAAAAAATAAGCTGTCACTCCACGCCATGGTGTTTATGTGGCAGGCTCATCGCTCATCGCTCCTGGTCACATGGGGGCCGCAGGAAAGAAAAGGAACCGATAGGACACTCGGAGGCGCACAGTATGACCTACGCCCCGCGATTAAAACCCCGGAGAGTCACCCAGTGCCCAGGGAGCTGGTAGGTACCAACGTGCTTATGAAACTGGCTGGAGAAGGGAAAGAGCCAAATTACTCTAAAAAGTTCCTTTTAACAAAAGTATGTGCCCTAACCGGTGTGGCTCAATGGATAGAGCGTCGGCCTGCAGACTCAAGGGTCCCAGGTTCGATTCTGGTCAAGGGCATGTACCTTGGTTGCGGGCACATCCCCAGTAGGGGGTGTGCAGGAGGCAGCTGATGGATGTTTCTCTCATCGATGTTTCTAACTCTCTATCCTTATCCCTTCCTCTCTGTAAAAAATCAATAAAACACATTTAAAAAGTATGTCTCTACACAGCTGTACATTCAGATGTAAATAGGAATCCACGGAAGAGCCACTGCCTCTGTTTCTAACTCTCTGTTTCCTGTCTCAGTCGCTCTCCTCGGTCTGCTCAGGGGGATGGCTCTGTAGGGTGATCACGGCCACAGTCACTTGGCTTCCAGGACGCATTCCTGGTTGTCCTGACTTGGAACCACGGAGTCTGCGCAGCTTTGGTCTCCTCTGGGCCAGTTCCCTGCGGTCCTCTGGTACCTGGATTCAGCCCTCACTTCCCTCTCTAATCAAGGCGTCATTAGCATCATGATCCTGAACTCCTACCTCGCTGAAAGCACTCAGATGAGCACTTGCAGGGACCTGCTCTGTTCTGTGCAAGCTGATCCCAGCAACGGTGGAGAGGGCCGGGGCGCGTGGGCAGGATCGCCTAGAAGGGTATTTTGAGGACTTTATTCCAACTCCGATTAGTGTTGCTTTGTCTGATCTCGTTGCCATGCAGACTGCTGATTACAAATGCAACCCCCTGTGGTGAGCACTGTGGAGTGGACACAGCTATTTGCTCAATCATCACCCATTCCTCTTCCCAACTGTGTCCAGGGGTCATCCACATGCTCATGAACATGTGCTTCATGGAAAGTGAACCTCTGTCCAGTCCCAATGGCGGGCACAGTGGGTTCCGCTCATCCTCCTTGCTCCTGACTGGGATGAGAATTTAACGCGAGCTAACTCCAATCTAGCAGATCTGACTCCCAGTCAGCTTAATGGCTTCTACAAAAACATTCTTACCTTTTGTGAGGAAGTCATAAGAACACCTATTTTTCTCTTTATCTGTGGACATTATTGGGTCTGAATGTGACACACAGAACTTCTCCAGACATCTTATTACCAGCAAACGATGTTGCCAACCACGGCAGACAAACTGGGGTCATACGTGACAGACCTGAGCTGCTCAGTCAACAAACCTCAGAATCTACCATATCTTTGCAATTTCTGTTATGTCTAGTCATAAGCCCGGCCAGTGTGGCTCAGTGGGTGAGCATCGACTTATGAACCAGGAGGTCATGGTTCGATTCCCGGTCAGGGCACATGCTCAGGTTGTGGGTTCGACCCCCAGTGTGGGGGGTGCAGGAGGCAGCCGGTCGATGTTCCTCTCTCATCATTGATGTTTCTATCTCTCTCTCTCCCTCTCCCTTCCTCTCTGAAATCAATAAAAGTATTTTAAAAAGAAGGAAAAAGGCAATGTACAGGCATAGATGGGAACTATTGCTTTTTTTAGGTATATTTAAAATTAAATATATGTCAGAGCTAAGGCACAAACCCACTGGAAGTCAATATGAAGCAATTCAAGTTGAGTTTTCCTCCTGGGAATATAGGTAAGTAACAGGAGTCTATTGTAGCAAACCCTGATTGTATGAATAATTATTGTGAAACCAGGTTTCAGAGAAAACAGCATATGAGTGCAATATAACCCACAGATAAATTATGAGCGTGGGGTTATAAACACAATATAAGTAGGAATACCTCTGGACTAAGAGACAAAAGATGTGAAAGGTAGCTGTCATATTATTAACATTAAATTACCTTGGAAAAGCCATTATGGGCATTCACTTATGTATATATAATACGTGTGTATAAGTATAAATAATATATGGTTTCCAAAGACCCTCCAACTCATAAATTCTATGACCTTTTAAAAAAGTAGTTGAGAATGCCTTATTCTAATAAATTATTTTAAACCTAGATTTTCCACTGGCAATAAAAGAAATATAATAATGTGAGGAAATAAGAAACCTACATTTTAGTAAACACATTTGCCAGAGAAGCAGAAATAATATATGTGTTCTGATTCCACAGTGAATTATTATTGTACTTTCTCTATTAATCTTTTATGATCATGCTTTTTAAAAGACATGTTGTATCACATCAGAGGACTTCTACTCCCATTGGAATATTTTCATTTATGAATATTAATATGGACGTCAGAAAGGCATACATTTTTACAATACCTCAATAAGTAAATAATTCACCCTTTATAGGTAATTATAAGGAGACAGGTATGTGTATACTTTATTATTTATCTCCAGCACACTTACTTGGGATTTTTATATCCACAGTATGACACAGAATCTCAGGATGGGTAGTCGCTGGCCGAAAGCCACAGAACATTCTATTATTAGGATGGTGTTGGTAAATCTTTAATGTGAACCTAATTGGTTAAAAATAGATGGGCTTGTTAAATGGGTCCTTCGCTGAATAATTAAACACACTTATGGGAAAATCAATAAAAAGGCAGATCTATGTACCAGCATCCTCAGCTTTCTTAGAAGCTGTAGAAACTCAGCCTCGACTGGGAGCCATTGGAAGCATCTGTGGTCTTACTCACAAATCCCGAGGTGCCGCAGAGCCGGCGGGGGGGGGGGGGGGGGGGGCGGGAGAGTCAGAAACGACCGCGCCCAGCATCCTGGCAGGAGCCATGCTTCTCCGTCTATTGCTCTGCTGTGTTATCTCCACTTGTCACGTCTGTGCTCACGATGAAGCCACACAGACCGCAGGGCGGTTGGCAGTGAATTCACATCTGTGAGCTCACTCTCCTGGGACCCCAGGCGGGACCGGAATGCATTCAGCACGGGTGCGGGTCCTAAGGGGGGCACCCTCACCCAGCAGGGACGAGTTAGGGTCCCATACAAATGCCGGCTGGGTCAGGGTGTATGAGGTCTCGCTGCCATCAACTGCTGGACCCTGGATTCACACACACACATGTACACACACATACATACACACACCACACACACTCACATATACATATATACACACACCACTCACACACATACACACATATACACACACCACACAGTCACATATACACACACATACACACACATCACTCAGACACACATACAAACACACATATACATACACACACCACACACACTCACACACACACCACTCTCACACACATATGCATACATACACACATACATATACACATATATACATACACACCACACACACTCACACATATATACACACAACACACACATACATGCATGCCACTCACACACATATACACATACTTGCACACACATACACATGCCACACACATATTTACACACGTATATACATGTATATACATGTATACACACATATATGTACACACACCATACACACACACACACACATATATACATACACACCCCACACATACACACACCACATACTCACACATACACACACATATACATACACACACACACACACACACCAGTCAATGGGTATGACAACGTATTGAACAACTGCTATTTGTCAGCTTTGCGTCCTAAAATATATTTGTATCCAGTTTTTCTAGACAAAGATACATTTAGTTGAACATAACACCTGTAGAAGGCATACAGTTCGATGGCCTTTTTCGAGGAAGTCACATCTAACACGCACCTTTCAAAACCACCTTTAATTTAGAATCAGGGGATCTGCTCTCAATGAGGTGAAGCGACTCAGAGACTGTAGGCATTCCCAGGGACATCCTTCAAGGGTAGGACTGACATGTGAGTACCACATGCCAATTCCAAGTTCATATTATGTCACTGTGAGAACATCCAGCAGAATGTCATGTGAAAACAAGGCACCTGGAATGCAATGAACGGGGCGTCACATTTGGGTCTCGGTCAGGGCATAAGGACTTTGAAGTGAGAGCTGCCCTGACTTCCTAGGAGTTCACAGGATAAAGCAGTGGCCAGCTCACAGCAGACAGGAAGGCCCGCCCCTGCTGGAGGCCGTTTCCCATGTGCCTCGGGGACACCGTGTTCATGTAATGCCAGTAATCGTTATGCGACAGAACCAACAAACTCCATGCATGTGTTGGTTATTGGGATAAAGATCTAGATCTTGTTCATAAAAATTAGAACGGTGTTAATGGTGTCAGATAGACACTTCCGTCTATACTCCATTTCTCTCCTTTTCCTTAGAATAGGTAGCTATGTAGTGCACTTCAAGTTGAGATTTCTAAAAATAGGTTTAAAAGTATCACTATGTGTGTTTTACCATTAACTTTTTAAAATGTTCCTTTTAGCACAAGAAGGATCATTATTTAATTTTTCATGATGCGTTATCCATTAAAATGAGTTTTTCCAGAGAACAAAAACAGTTTTATACCCCTAGGCAAGTAAGCATTAAAAACAGTTTTGAAGCATTATGTATTTAAGAAAATTCAAAGCATGGGATTATATTTAAAAAATTAAAATACTGAAATAAATGAGAAAGCAAAGTAATCCTAGCTTCCAGCTTGAGTTTTGCTGGTGGGTTAGGAGAAAGTCTGCCTGGGATGAATTTAGTATCTTAAAAATCATGTTTTTAAAAATATACCAGATACTAAAACACGTTTTGAATTTACTGTGGGGGAGACTGAGAAACAGAGAGACAGACAGACAGACACAGGGTTATTCCATCGGCACATAATCTTTACCTACAAACCCTGCCCAGCATCCTGGACAGAGAAGAGTTAGTACATGATTCATCCTACTATTATATTAAAACTAGAGGCCCGGTGCACGAAATTCGTGCACAGGTACGCTCCCTAGGCCTGGCCTGGGATCAGGGCTATCTTCCCAGCTGCTGGTAGCCAGCCCCACCCCGAGCTCCCCATTCGCCATTGGGCGATCGGAGTCGGCCGGCCGGGGGAGGGACTGAGAGGTTGGCCACTCCCGCCTGCTCACTGGCTCCGCCCCTCCACCGCCGTTTGCCTTCTGTGTGTGGGGTGACTGGTGGGGTGGGAGCCTTGGCCTGGCACTGCCCACGTCCGCCACCACCCACCCCCGGTTCCCCATTCGCCATCGGGCGATCGGAGTCTGCTGGCCGGGGGAAGGGACCGAAAGGTTGGTCAGCAGGCCCCAATCAGGTGATTGGGGCCTGCGGGCTGGGGGCAGCTCCTGCGTTGTCTGTCCCCTGGTGGTCAGTGCGCATCATAGCAACTGGTTGTTCTGCTGTCTGGTCAATTTTCATATTACCCTTTTATTACATAGGATATATTAGATTTATTGAATCTATGCTTATTGGATATATATTCATAAAGCTGTCTTCACATTTGGTATGTCTGTCTGAATATTTGTTATTGTGGTAAAGTACGCATGACATTAAAATATACCATGTTAACTATTTTTACGCATACCGTTCAGTGGTATTAATTACATTCACAATGTTATAAAATCACCACTACTCTCTATTTTCAAAACTGTTTTATATTGGCTAATAGCAGAAACTCTTGACCATTAAGCACTTCCCACTTCGCCCAGCCCCCGGTAATCTCTCATATATTGAATTTTACCATTATACCTTACATACAAAGTAGAGGGCCTCAGTCCTTATATTAATTCCTTTAAAAAAAAAACACTTTGAATCACAATATTTATTTTCCTTTCCTCGAAGATTACAATATATTGACATCTTTCAACATTCACTGTTGCCACACCTGCTCTCCTGACCTGACTCTCCACAGGTCTTTAAAAATGATAACAAATGCTGAATAAATTAGACACAGCGAGGTACTGACCCTCAACAACTTCCAGCAATTTAGGCACTAACCATTTCCCTCGTCATGCAAATACACAATCGTCCCTAATAAAAGAAATGACGGACTCCATGTGTACAATGGGCTGTAGACTTCATAGCCCGTGAGCAAAGGTCCCCAGCAAAATCAGATGCAGTCTCATTCATCCTGCCACAAAACAAGTTTAGTTTTACAATTTCAATTTTCTCACAAGTGACTAATGGCATAGTTTTTAGCCATATTCTATTCCTTCACACAAGCCCAGTTCCCTACCCATAGGTTGTACCCACGCTTTCAGAAAATGCAGAATTCGCATAGAAATGCAGGTTCCTTATTCTCACATATCAGTGTTTACGTTCATTTTTTTTCTACCTTTGCGGGACTAACCAGCATCCTGTACAAGCTCGCAAAGCGTCCGTTGTGTGGCACAGCCACGTCTGCAGAGGAAGCTGCTTCCTTATCAAAAAAACCACTCCAGAGCCATCTGCCCGGGTACGGTTACATCTGGCCAGACTCATGCTTCACGAACAGCTAACTCTCAGTAAGGAAGAGGCGATCACGCTAACAGACATTCCTGGCAGTCGATGAAAGGTTACCGAGGAAAATAATCCCACATGCCACCCAAGCCGATGAGTACAGGATGTTATCCAGAGCACAGGACAGCGACGAGGCCCGATTAGATATCAGCGAAGACAGAGATGACTCACACGATGTGAGAAATGACAACATGACAGATGAAATGAACTTGTCTTTGCTATAGTAAAGAAAAATTATAGGATAGTTTACCTAATAGAATTATTATTTATTGAGGCCCGGCTGGTGTGGCTCAGTGGTTGAGCATCAACCTATGAATCAGGAGGTCACAGTTTGATTCCCAGTCAGGGCACATGCCCAGGTTGCAGGTTCGATTCCCAGTGGGGGGCGAGCAGGAGGCAGCCGATCCATGATTCTCTCTCATTGATGTTTCTTTCTCTCTCTCCCTTCCTCTCTCTAAAATCAGTAATAAAACAAAGAGTAATAAGGGCATGAAAATCTTAAAATTCGACAATGTAATACTTACTACATATTTATCTTTAAACCATCGCTCTGAGATGCAACAATATAAAGAAATTAAGGGAATAACCACAAACAATAATAAAAATATATTAAATCTTCACACTTATAACAAAAATGTTTAAGATAGTGGGAGTTAAAAGTAAACTTGTCTCATTAGCATTTACACATAAAAATCTCAGATCTGAATAAAACTACAATGATGTCAACAGCAGGAAAGACATTTTGTGTTGTTTTAAGTAATATGTCAAAGTAAAACTATTGATTCTAGAAGAGAGTTCAAGCCATTCTATTACCGGTTTTTCTGAGATGGTTCAATACCGTCCTTTTAAGTTATTTTCTTTGCAGCCCGTCCTTGGAGGTAGTGGCGGAGATTCCGTTTTACCCAATAAAGCCATTTATTTCCCTCCCAACGGTGGTGCTACCGCTAAGTTTTCCTGTACTCATTTTTCTTTGGCAATCTATTTTGCAGGTAGCAAAGCATAAAGCCATAAAGAAGCAATAATGAAGGAAGAGACACACCAAGTAATCCTTAATGGATTGTCAGCTCATGAAGGCAATTCACAGGCTGCAGCCAAATGAGTTCCATGCACAAAAGAAATCAATACTTATCGTCCCATCGTTGCCGCTGCCCTGCAGTCTATCAGGGAGCAGGGTCCGGCCACACCTCCCAGGCCGAGAAAACTAGCTGCTTTCCCCGACAATATTCATTCGTACAGGTCTCATCACAGCTGAATCCGGTTTAAGCAAAGCCAAGAATCAGGAGCGAGTAAGCGTGTACACAGATTTGTGATAAAGGTCCCGGAATTAAAGACAAAGCCAATGGAGCTATGGAGAGTCTAAACATTGGGAAGGGCCAGATAGGTTATCAAATGCATTTGAATTCTAAACACAAGCAATGCCTTTCTTTTTATTTGGGAGGATGTACAAACATGAGGATTAAGTTGATTCTGATTTTTCTCCTTTGCTTCCTTTTCATCCCTTCCTCCTTAACCTCCCTCCCTCCCTCCCCCTTCCCTCCCTCTCTCCCTCTCAGTTGCTGATTGATGAGCCATCTCTCTCTCTACCTGAATCTGCAGCCATTATTTGATTCATCCCCAGCTCCTCATACTCGGATCTAGTTTTCTGCTCTGAATCTGTTAGCACCCTAGGACCATGGTCAGCAAACTGCGGCTCTCGAGACACATGCGGCTCTTTGGCCCCTTGAGTGTGGCTCTTCCACAAAACACCATGGCCTGGGCAAGTCTACTTTGAAGAAGTGGCATTAGAAGTTTAAAAAATGTGGCTCTCAAAAGAAATTTCAATCGTTGTACTGTTGATATTTGGCTCTGTTGACTAATGAGTTTGCCGACCACGGCCCTAGGACATGAAAGACATGCAACAGGCAAGCTTTTCACAAAACAAGCCTTGTATTTATCTTTACAACTACCGATCCCGCACCCTCCCAGGTGTTCTGTGTTCTCCTGTGTCAGCCTACGGAGACGCTCATTTAACACTCATTTCCATAACGGCCTCTTTAAAGAATGGGAGGCATTTATTCCACCCATTACAGACACAATACCTTACGTTCCCCTGCCTGGGAAATACTGCACAAGCAGAGGGAGCCGAGACATCAGTCAACATAACATGCAGCATCAGTGGGATGGCAATGAATTCTGGAATGTTCTCCATAGCACCTCTGAGAGTTCCAAACGAGACAGTTCCTGCATCTGGAGCAGCTCCTGCCCCCGAGTGCGCACGGCACGATGACATATATGCAATGCTGCCTCCTACCCCCAACCTGCTCGGGCAATGCCCGTCCTTATTGGAAAGCTGGGTGTGTGCGCGACCCTGTAATTCAGAGTGACTCACTGTATGTGGTTTCCGCTCCACAAGGACCGTGTGCATTTCCTTCCACGCACCCTCTGACCCAGGAAACTCGGGTTAGTACCCTCTGACCCAGGAAACTCGGGTTAGTACCCTCTGACCCAGGAAACTCGGGTTAGTAGCTCCGTCACTAGAGTGATCTCGGACACGCAATCAAGGCAGCGAGTATTATGTTGAAACCATGAGTTGTAAAAGCTCGAAGGAACCCCTTCCTTTACGTGTGAGCGCTGTATTCCGTTATTTTGAACATGGGTCTCAGGGGCCATGTTCAATGTTTCAGTGCTGATCAGCATTCATACAGGAGAATGGTGGCAAACAAGGAAATCAGCAATTATTACAATTTTTTCCTCAGTCATACCTTACATGGTTTACCTTAAGAAATATATATTATCAAAAATATGCATTATCAATCTCACCCCATAGGAGGGAAAACCGAAGCTCAGAAAAAAATGCAGTATTTGTCTAAGCAACTAGAGCTACTAAGAGAGAGTATGATTTGAAACAGTGTCCGCTCTTTCAGAACCCACGATGGAGAGAGGGAGGAGACCATTACCGACCTTCACACGATGTGAAAGAGCTCTGAAGTGACGCGTGGCACCTGGTCAACAAAGACCCAGCCCCTCGTGACTGCGTTTCCAGAAAAATACTGCACCGGGGGTGGGGGTGGGGTGGGGGTGGGGGTATTCGGTGTGCCTGAGACACCCAGCCAGCCAGGAAAGACACCTCAATGACTAATTCCATAATCGGATCCCCACGTCATCATTCTAGGGTGATGCTAATTGCAAGGATGAGGAGTTAAATTAAAAAATTACATTAACGATTCCTATTGACATACCATGTCCTCTCTGAGTTTATAGACGCCTTGCTTTCTAGCTATTTTAAACACAGACAACTTCAACCAGGAAGCTCACTTGACCTTTGATCTCGGGCAACCGTGATCACCGCCATCAAACAGCAGACTTTCCAAACAGCTCTTGACAAGAGATTTCTCCTTTCCCAAGGACTCAAGATAGCATATTGTGTGATTCCTCAAATGTTCAGGGCGGCTCCTGCTGCTTCTAGCAACTAAATTTCTGCCAAGCTTTCACGTAAAAAAGAAGGAAATCAGGTTTTCTAATGAAAAGTGTTGGGTGGAGAAAGTGATAATGTTATTTCAGTTATATAATCAACTAACGGTCGATGTTCTATTTAAATGTAATGTAATAAAACAAAATGTCTTTGGATTCTGCTTACACAATAATTTATTATGAACAGATAGAAAATGATATCTTTGCATTTTTATGGGCTCTCATAGATATTTTAATTAATCTTTAATTTACATCTGAGATAACCCCAGCCCATTTATTTCCAAAGTGGATTCTTATACCTTTTTAAAATTTTTTGAATAACACCAAAAATTAGTACACATTTCTGAAGACCACACTGCCAGTGAGTCCTGATTTTAGGAATGCTTGATCTTGGATGTTTTTAGATTATTTTAAATAATTTGAAAAGTCTATGTGTTTTATATTTTGGTCAGATAAATTATACAATGACGCTTTAGAAATGTTAAAGAATTTTCACATTAAAACATTTCACTTAATCCTCACAAGAATTCTCTGATATGTGACTTATGTATCGACATGCTAGTAGTAGCACATATGAAAATGCTGAAATTTATGTGGATCTGCTAACTGGCTTCCCTTCCATTTTGAAACCAAATAAAGAAGTGATCCAACTCAAGTAAACTGTTGAGTTTAACTCCTGAGTGGCTTCTCCTCCTCTACTTCCTGCAGGAATGTTTGCAGGCGCTCTGCCTGAGGCAACCCTCCTGGCAGGGAATGCTCCTCCACAGCTTTCTGCTAGCCTGTGTCCCAGGACAGCGCCTGCACACACCAGGTCATCAAACACAATCTCAGGTGAGATAAGTCATTCTATCACATGATGTGGGTCATGAGATAAGCATTCTATCACATGATGTGGGTCATGAGATAAGTCATTCTATCACATGATGTGGGTGGTGAGATAAGTCATTCTATCACATGATGTGGGTGATAAGTCATTCTATCACATGATGTGGATCATGAGATAAGTCATTCTATCACATGATGTGGGTGGTGTGATAAGTCATTCTATCACATGATGTGGGTCATGAGATAAGTCATTCTATCACATGATGTGGGTCATGAGGTAAGTCATTCTATCACATGATGTGGGTAATGAGATAAGTCATTCTATCACATGATGTGGGTCGTGAGATGTCATTCTATCACATGATGTGGATCATGGGATAAGTCATTCTATCACATGATGTGGGGGATAAGTCATTCTATCACATGATGTGGGTCATGAGATAAGTCATTCTATCACATGATGTGGGGATGAGATAAGTCATTCTATCACATGATATGGGGGATGAGATAAGTCATTCTATCACATGATGTGGGGATGAGATAAGTCATTCTATCACATGATGTGGGTCACGAGATAAGTCATTCTATCACATGATGTGGGGATGAGATAAGTCATTCTATCACATGATGTGGGGATTAGATAAGTCATTCTATCACATGATGTGGGTCATAAGATAAGTCATTCTATCACATGATGTGGGTCATAAGATAAGTCATTCTATCACATGATGTGGGTCATGAGGTAAATCATTCTATCACATGACGTGGGTAATGAGATAAGTCATTCTATCACATGATGTGGGGGATAAGCTTTCCCTAACAGGAAATCTTACACTGGCTAATTGGGTCAAAGGAAGAATGGAGGCCTAAAAAATAATTAGTCACTGGTGTTCACAAATGCTGAATGTTCATTGAGTTAAAGAAATAATGTTAACGAACATCAGTACTATATATCGCAATCTTGAAGTGACAAAAAATAGAGTATTTGTTTAACTAAAGATGATACTAATCTATAATAATAAAAGGGTAATATGCTAATTAGACCAGACGTCTTCCGGACGTCATTCCGGACATCCTTCCTGACGAAGCCGGGGCCAGAGGGAAGCCAGCCCAGATCCCAGGTGCCTGCTGGCGGCCGGAGGAGGGAAGCCTGGGCCTTGGGTGCTGGAGGGAAGCCGGTGCTGGCAGCCAGGGGAAGGAAGGCCTACTCTTGCATGAATTTTCTTGCATTGAGCCTCTAGTTAATGAATAATACAAAATAAATTAATGAGATAGACTTAAAAGGCTGCATTTCTTGGAAATATAATATACATCTCTGCCAATGTGTTTCAGTGTTTGAGCATCAACCCATGAACTAGGAGGTCATGGTTCAATTCCCGGTCAGGGCACAGGCACGGGTTGTGAGCTCGAACCCCAGTCGGGGGCGTGCAGGAGGCAGATGGTCAATGTTTCTCTCTCATCGATGTTTCTGTCTCTCTATCCCTTTTCCTTCCTCTCTCTAAAATCAATAAAAAAATATATTTTAAAATGAAAACATAATATGCAGTGCTATAATTCAAATTATAGGCATACTCTTAGATTTCCTACCTCAAACTATGCATTTTAAGGTAAGCACATTTCACAAAAGATTTTGAATTATCTGCTACTTTGAATTAGCTGCTACTTTGAATTAGCTGCCTTCCTAGACCTTCAGTGTTATGAACTTTTGAAAGTTAAATGCATCATCATTATGATCAAAACCGAAAATTAGCCCTAGCTGGTGTGGCTCAGTGGATAGAGCATTGGCCTGCGGACTGGAGGGTCCCAGGTTCGATTCCAGTCAAGGACACATGCCTGGGTTGCGGGCTCGATCCCCAGTGGGGGGCGTGCAGGAGGCAGCCCATCAATGATTCTCATCATTGATGTTTCTATCTCTCTCTCCCTTCTCCCTTCCTCTCTGAAATCAATAAAAATATATTTAAAAAAAAAACACAAAACTTACACGCAGCTGACAAAGTCTAAGTTCCATGCATCTCCCAGAACCACTTTCTGGATGGCCGGCTTCCTGCAATTCGACTTTCCCTGGAAAGCCCTTTGAAAACAAGTCCTTTCTTCCAGTCAAAATATCCCAAGAAGTAAATTCTGATACAGATGTAAAGAGAATCAGTAATAAACTCCCCCAGCACATGCACATTGTAAGACTACTCTAAATGCAAAATCGATGTGTCAAGTTAATTTCTCTCCTTTGCCTCAGGCTAATTAGCACAAATTAAGTTTTATGCTAATCTGCGGGACACAATAGCATGCAATTTGAAAATTTTGAATTTCTGCTGATCATGAAAAAACATTCATACAACTGCTGCAATACATTACCACACAATCGTTTTACCACAGTGTTTCATTGTTTTGCAACAAAATTAAAATTAGTAGTGTATGGTTATAATTTTTCATCTTAGATATTGAAGAAGTGTTCATTTTGCCATTTATACTTTTCTTTTCACTGGATTTGATTAGTAAGAAATGAGGTGACCTGTATTTGAATCTGGTGTGGTAGATTGTAATATTGTAATTTTGGATTTAACGCACTCCTTAGTATTTCTGTGTATGCCTTGGAATGAATCCATTCGCCTAATTTCTGTAAAAAACATGTTTTATATTAATTTAAAAGACTTCTGGAAAAGATCAATTAATGATATGCAATATTAAGATTTGCAATAAATAAAATGTACATATACAATGATTATACTCCTCTATTCACTGAAATTGCTCTATGCCTGTTTGTTGTCGGTAAAGGAAACGTGAACATAAACATTTTGTATCATGTACAAAACTCCTTTGGAAAGTGACTGTGGGAGGAAGAATTCTTGCCTCAGTCATCTCCAACTGCTGACATTTTAAGTTTTATGGCAAAACAGACTTTGCAGGTGTAACTACATACACTAACCAGTGGATCTTAGAACACCAAGATCATCCCGGATCGCCTGGTGGGTAAGCACATGAGCCCCTATTGGTGCAACAGGAAGGCAGGAAAGAAAGCCAGAGAGAGAGAGAGAGAGGAGAGAGAGAGAGAGAGAGAGAGAGAGAGAGAGAGAGAGAGAGAGAATGAGTGGCAGACAGGGGGTCACTAACCCCCAAAGCATGAGGGTTGGCAGGAGCAGGAGGCCCCTGGCTGAGGGTCGGCAGGACAGGGGCCTGAGTCCTGCAAGGCAAGGAGCAGGGCGGAATGCAGCCAGCAGCCTGGTGAGACCTAGGACAGGGCGCTAGGAGAGCCCAGCAGCACTGGGGCCTGGCTGTGCCCTCTGAGGACCTGAGCAGAGAACGCAGCCACGCCAGCTGCCAGCCAGGCGTCCCACCCACGCGTGCGAGCTGACGTGCTTTAAGCTGCTAAGTGTATAGGAACCTGTCACAGCACGGGAAAACGGGAATGTTACTCACAACAGTATCTCCAAGGTAGACTTTCCATCTGTATGTGCTTTCTTATAGGTAGACGATGATAGATAGATACAGATGTATAGATAGATGATAGATAGATAGATAGATAGATAGATAGATAGATAGATAGATAGATGATAGATAGATAAATAGATAGATGATAGATAGATAGATAGACAGATGATGATAGATGATAGATAAATAGATGATAGATGATTGATAGATGATAGAGAGATGATGTCAGATAGATAAGATAGGTAGATGATAGATGATAGATATAAATAAGATAGATTATAGATAGGTAGGTAGATAGATAGATAGATAGATAAATAGATAGATAGATAGATGATAGATATTTCAGAGAGGAAGAGAGAGAGATAGAAACATCAATGATGAGAGAAGGTCATTGATTGGCTGTATCCTGCACGCTGTCCACTGGGGATCGAGCCCACACCTGGGCATGTGCTCATTCAAAGCACAGTTTGGAACCACTGCAAAAATATGCATGTGGGCGTCTACAGGCACTAACACATGTGGTGATGCATGTGGGGCGTCCATAGGCACTAACACATGTGGTGATGCATGTGGGGCGTCTACAGGCACTAACACATGTGGTGATGCATGTGGGCATCCATAGGCACTAACACATGTGGTGACACATGCCTTGAGCGTGTTGCTTTATAGTTATCAGTGTGCCTGCCTTTCTTCCGTGAGAGCGCTGCTGAAGAATACAGAGGTGAACTATGACATCTCAAGTATTTCTCTAATGATTCTACCTACGCACACACAGACATACACACAAACGTAAGGGGAAATAAAGCAAAGGTTACAGACTGGAGAATCTAAGTTACGTGAGTGTTCACTGCACTACTCATGTAGTTCAAATTTCTTCAAAAAAAGTTTAGAAAATTAATAAAATGCACATTAGACAGATTTTCTACAAATGGCTTTCTAAACACTTTCCCGGAAATTTTCAAATATATTTTTTCAAATTATTAATTTTCAAATTAAAAATTTCAAAAAAAATTTTAATTTTTTTAAGGTTAAAAAAGAAATCGAGCCCAGCTGGTATGGCTCAGTAGTTGAGCGTTGACCTATGAACCAGGAGGTCACGGTTTAATTCCCTGTCAGGGCACATGCCTGGGTTGTGGGCTCAATCCCCTGTAGGGGGGTGCAGGAGGCAGCCAATCAATGATTCTCTTTCATCATTGATGTTTCTGTCTCTCTCTCCCTCTCCCTTTCTCTCTGAAATCAATAAAAATATATTTAAAACAAAATGAAACAAAAACACTAAGAACAAGTAAAAGGAAATACTGTTTCTCTTAGTAAATAATGAAGTTAGAAAACGCATGAAAACAATGTAATACTATAGAACACAGGAGTGAGAAAAGTAACACCAAGAATGGAATTATATAATGAATCTTAGTATCCAGAAGAAACCACCGTGCCCCATAACATTGAAATTTGTAGGTTGTTGGAGGCCCTTTTGCATTGGAAGAGGGTGTAAACAGGAGATACATGAGAGGGGGAGGGATAGGTGTGTGCGTGTGTGTGCGTGTGCACACGTGTGTGTGTGTGTGTGTGTGTTGGAAGACAGGCAGACATTAACAGTTAAAAGAGATGGCATCTCGGATTCCGGGGGCACTCGGAGAGAACTGTGACTGATTTATTTTGTCAACGCCTGGCAGGACTGTTGGGGTAAAAGACCTACTTACATTCACACGGAATGTTTAATGTCTGGTCCTAGGCAATCCACAAGCACAGAAACCCCCCCATAAAGAGCTCATCTCGATGATGAGGGCGCATATTCTCAGACTGCATAGGCTCCAACTACAATCCAGAAAGTGTGAAACACCAAGGACAAGACCCGCGCTGGAAGCTTCCGTGGTGGGTGACGGTCCCTTCGTATGGAAGAAACGGTTGGGGATCTCCTTCAGAAATAATCACATGCAGCGATCCCTATGTGCACGTGTGTATTTCCGACACCACAACGAAGCCATGCCCTTTCTTTTTAAAGGTAAACATGTGAGGCATCATGTACATATGATAAAATGCACTCGTTTTAAGTGCATGTCTGAGTTTGAACCAACGTGTGCCCTGCTTACTGATGAGCACGAACAACATAGGAGGCATCTCCATGATGCTGACGGCCCCTCATGGTCATTTCTCTTCCTGAGCAGTCCCCTCCCTGGCCGACGGCCACCCCAGGTCAGCGCTCCATCACGTAGATCTCACTTGTGTGCCCAGATGCTTTTCCAGCCTCATGTGTTCAGATGTACGCTTGCTGCTCCCCGTGTCTGCTGTCTGTGTTGTACGTCGCCACGTGGCACAGTGCTGAGCAGCAGCTGCAAGAGCCCGCGTCCTCCTCTCCCCACCCTCGGGGGACATGGCCTTCACCTGTGCGGCGGCTGCTACTGCGTGCGGACGGCCCCAGACGCCCTCCTCGGCTGAGCGGCTCCCTGTGGCCTGCTCAGCGCCACTCTCACAAGTGAAGCTGGCACTGTGTCCAGGCTTCCTTCTCCACTTGTCAGGATGGTGCTGTTTTTTCCTCCCTTATTCTAATAAAATGAATGAAATGGTTTCTATTTGGTAAACCAATCTCACATCCTAAAATAACCAAGTTCAGTCAGCCCTTGGTCATTGTGTGTTATCTTTTTTATTTTTTTATTTTATCATTAACTAGAGGCCCGGTGCACAAATTCGTGCATAGGTAGGGTCCAGCTGGTCCTCCTTGATCAGGGCCAATTGGGCCAGGCAGGCCAGGGGGAGGGAATGGGGGGCAATCAGGGGCGGGGCTGTCCAGGGGGAGGGGCCACGGGTGGTTGACTGTCTGGCCCCACCCCCTGGTCAAATTCCCGGTCGAGGGGACAATTTGCATATTAGCCTTTTATTATATAGGATTTTTTAATCCTTGCCTGAGGATATTTCCCCATTGATTTTTAGAGAGAGTGGAGGAAAGAGGGAAAGACAGAGAGAAACACAGACTGGTTGCCTCCAGCACGAGCCCTGACCAGGGGAGGAGCCTGCAACCGAGGTATGTACCCTCGACAGGAATCGAACCCGGGACCCTTCGGTCTGCAGGCCAATGCTCTATCCACTGAGCCACACCAGCTATGGCTGTCTTTTTATTGTTTGGTGGATTAAGCTGCTAATACTTTGCTAATGTTTGTGTCTAGGCTCATGAGAGATATCTGTCTACAGTTTCCTTGTACTGCTTGTGCCGCATTTTGGTACCAAGGAAACATTGACCTAAACTAAGTTGAGAAGCATTTCTTCCTTTTATTTTATGAAAGAAACTGTGTTGTTGCTAATGTTCTTTCCTTAAATGTTTGCAGAACTCACCAATGGAGCCACCTGATAAATCACTTTAAAAAGTTGAAAATCCTGAACCAAAGCACTTCATGCGAAAGTTTAACTTTTTAATAACGGCATGAAGGAAAGGCTGCCATCTCTTCTGCAGAAGCTGTTAACGGCATTCATTTCCCAGAACCGCGGCTGTTCATTCCTATGCCGACACGCAGCCGAGTTCAGATCCATGAAATCACCACGGCAGACATTTCATGCTCACTCCGTTATCCCGATCTCTACTCTTCAACCCTCCCCCAAAATAAAAATCTAAAATTTCAGCACCCAAAACACTGACCTCTACTAAAATGTGTCAAATCTGACACTTCTTGATAATTTATAAAATATGTCCTATCTGGTTCTTCGTCATCCATTCACTTAAAAGCCATTCCTTCATCGCCACAGTTGCTAGAAATCTAAAAATGAATTCCACAAATACTCAGTGTCAAGAACACCAGTACCCAATGTGCCGGGAGCCAGTTCCAGCATGTCATAATTACAAGAGTTTTATCAAAAGGTTGATGAAACTTGGGGGCTCAACAAGGGCTGAGTCACATATGTAATTACCTATTGGAATGGCTGAAAAGGCACTTCCCCCAAACCTGAATAGGATGACTGTCTGTACCAGACAGCTCAGGGCATCTCAATCTACATGTGATTGCCTCCTGTTGGCCAAACACCTGAACAGCTGTAGGCTGTTCCCCAACCTGACAATGCTTCTGTACCCTACCCTTTGAAGTGTATTGTCTCCACCTTGCCTTTGGACAAATTGTGTTAATAAAAAGCAAGGGGTCCTGAGACAAGGAGAGTCTTTAGCTCCTTTAGCTGAAGCTCCTCTGATCCCCAATGCCTTTCAAAACTATCTTTCGTCCTTGGACTCCTACTTCATCCACGCACAGCCTTTCTCCAGATTGCTGAACCCTTCGTAATGCTGGGACAAGAACCCCGGCACCGATGGAGCAGGCACGTGGAGTAGTAGGAACGTTACAGTAAGAAGAGCGGCAGAGTTCTGCAGGGATGTTTTTGTGTCCCTGGGGAGGTTCGTCTCGAATTTTCAAAGTTTGTAAACAACCTTCTAGGGGAGGTGATGCCTGTACTACGTCTTAAAAAGTACTTAACAAACAGGTAAAAACAAGCTTGGAAGGGCGTTTCCATGAGAAAGAACAGCACACACACATGACGAAAGGAAAAGAGTAGCGTGGCGAACACGGGGTATGCAAGCAACTACAGGGTGTCAGACGAGGGCTCCCAGGGTCTGTCCCAGTGGTGGGGGGCACCCTGCCCTGGAGAAGCGAGGTCCCAGCTGATAGAGCCAGGTGCACTTCAGGAATAGAGGACTCAGACTCCTCAGCCTTGGGGTCCCCTGAGCCCCATGGACTGTTACTTCTTCAGTAAGCATCTGCCACCCAAGGGTACAGCTAAATAATTCTTTTTTTAAAAAAAATTTTATTCATTTCAGAGAGGAAGGGAGAGGGAGAGAGAGAGACATCAGTGATGAGAGAGAATCATGGATCGGCTGCCTCCTGCACACCCCACAATGGGGATCGAGCCAGCAACCCGGGCCTGTGCCCTGACCAGGAATCTAACCGTGACCTCCTGGTTCACAGGTTGACGCTCAACCCCTGAGCTACGACGGCCGGGCGATAGTGGGTCATTTTTGAAGCACCGAGTCTGTCACTGAGATGTCTCCACACTGTCCAGCAGGAACAATCAGAGAACACCTGACTCCAGGGCATGGCAGTGGCATGAGCACCAGGGAGCAGAGGCGGCTTTGTAGGCCGTGGGACACCCGTGCGGCCAACGTCAGACGAGGGACGTCCTTCCAGGCTCTTTCCCACCCGCACAAGCCTCACGGGCCGGGCACCGTAGCATCACTGGAGGTGGGAGCGAGCAGGGACTCTGTCCCCTGGCTCCCAGGGTCCAGCATCGAATACACGCAGGAGCGCGGAGGAGTACAGCTTCTAAGCTCTGGGTGAGCACTAGCTTGGAAAATGGGCAGGATTCCTGCTTTCAGGGTTCTGCTGCGCCCTCTGGCTGCTGTGTCCCAGAGAAACATGGTCACAGCTTTTTAAAGATCAGATTAAATAGTTCAAAGAAAGGGCATGTTATTGGTAAGCACAGCAATGCTGAAATCCATGAAAAACGTTACCTCCCAAAAATAGAGGAATGGACGGTGCCTGCAGAGCGTTTATAAGATGTGAGTGCTGGGTGGGCGTGCACACAACATACGTCTGTTACCGTCCCTGCTTTCAGAGTCACCAGCACATTAGAAGCCTGACCAAACTCATTTCAAGTGATGATACTGTATTATTCCATTTCTTAAATATTCGGTAGTAAAATGCTAACTAGTTACTAAAATAAACCATCTCTGTTCAGCCAATATGGAAACGTTGTAAATGTCAGTATTCAGACTTTATTAAAATGTCCTCCTAAGCCCCTCCCCCCAGGGGCATCCTGCTGTCATTGCAAGCATTCTACATCTTTTGGTTTAGTCCTTTCTCCCCTTCTCCTGAAATGTCTTGCGAAGTTGAGAAAACAGTTTATGCAACAATTCCCATCTTTTCTTCTCCTCATCTACTACGTAATTACCACGAGTTCCTCCTACAGTAGATTAAAATTGGTCTCCTAAGTGAAAAATGCCCCTCATTCTAAATGTAGATTTTAATGGTAAATGCCATCCACTGCAATTAAAAATGAAACAAGACACACCTAAATAACCTGCAGGTGAAGAAACTGATATTAGTTCAGAAGCTATTGATAGGACATGGTTACAGCATCACGAAACAACTTTAAAATGCTACACATTCTTTTAAAATGCCATTGCATTCAAATAGCAACAGCACATATTAGAAGGAAGGGACTCTGACCTGAAGTACAATAACTTCTAAAAAAGTAATACCCTCGAAAATAAACCCCATTTTTTATGTAAGCTGTTTCCTTCTGGCCTAATAGCCAAAATAATTTAAGGATTTAATTTGGAAAGTCGTGGAAAATACAGACTTTGATCATTAAAACGCCTTCATAACTAGAAGCATTAAATAAATTGAATACAGAAAAGGATACTGAAAAATAATAGACAAAGGACAGGTGAAGTAGAAAAACTGCTTTGAACAGTGTGCACTAAGATGGGGGACACTCGCACACGCACACGCACACGCACTTGCACACGCACACACACATGCACATGCACTCGCACACGCACACACATGCACTCGCACACGCACATGCACCACTCCTGGAGCCCTTCTCCCAGTCAGTCCTGGCCCACACGCTTAGTCGTGGGAAGGAGAAAATTCACGTATTTATCCTGTTCATGTGTCAAGACCTCTCCAGTTTTCCGATACTTTCATACACACAAGATAATTTCAGTGATTAATTAAGGAATAAAACATGAAGTCACATGATATAAAATTTCTAGTAAACACGGGTGAGGTTAAACATAAGTCAGGGAAGAGAAGTGAAAAATGGAATGAGCTCGAGTTGAATCATTGTTTATAAAATCGACCTTCACGTATCAAAATAGTGCCAGAGAAACGCGTTATGAAAAGAAATGCCACGAACACTTAAACTTCAAGGCTCGCGAGAGGTAGAAATAGTAGGACAAATACAGGGAAAGAAAGGGCTGAAAGGGAGGTAATTATTTACCCCTAGTGCCTTGTCATTGTACACATCCGGCTTCTTTCAATCCACCGGGGCCTGCGAACGTATATGATAAAAGGTGCAAGTCATCTTTCAGAATTAAGAAAATGTTCCAACTTGCCCCTAAATGTTTCCTTGATCCTATTCAAATAATATAAATGTTGAAGATATCAATTTCCTAATTTTATTAATGAAAAGGTTAGAAAAAGCTACATTTTCTCTACTTACAGGACAAGCATTAAAAACACACACCACCATATACATTCTAGACAAATATTATTGTTCTGTTGCCAATTGCTTATAATTAGGGAGTAAATTTTATATAAAAAAAAACACACAAAAAAAAACACTTGCTCCTGATACCAGGGGAGAGACTGGCATGTGCTATGAATTTTGGGACCCACGGGACTCATTAATTTCCACTTTTTAATTATTACTAATTCATTATTGTCAGTATTCTTCTTTATGTAGAGGTTCGATTTATCACAGGTGTAGTCAGTGGGCGCTTCTTCAAACTGGCCTCTGCCACCTTTTTTGAACACACTGTTATTTTCTGTCATAATAAAATATTCCAGGCTCATCCCACCGTGTGTGTGACTAACTAACTAACCAAATAAATAAATATTCAGGCCCAGAAGATGACATTGATTATGATTCCCAGTAAGAAAACTCTTACACATTTTTTTTTTGTTGTTAATCCTCACCCAAGGATATATTTTCCATTGGTTTTTAGAGACAGAGAGAAACATCGATGTGAGAGCGACACATCAATTGGTTGCTCCCACACGCCCCTGACCAGTAATTAAAATGCATTTGTAAATTACTGCTACATTGTCTTGAACTACGTATTTCTGTAAGCGACTGACTCTAACGAGGTACCGACTGGCTTACTGAAGAACCTGAAATCGGGGGACTACGGGTTTATAACGTCCACGCTTTCCCTCAGCCATTCCTGTCAGCGGGGACTGTCCTTGTTGCTTTCCGGATCCATGAGACTTCATGCTGCACAGGAAATGTCAAACGCACCGAGGTGCCACCTGTATGTTAGACAAGTGGAACTGAAAAACAGTCTTAACCAATTGCAGTTGGAATATCTTACTTTGAGAAATTTTGCAAAAGCAGGTGTCTGTGTAAACACGTTGTTAGAGTCCCTCCTCGAGCTTGGATGGGCTCGTTCAATGGGGATGGGGTCATCGTAAAGTTCAGCTGTAGAACTAAGTAAATTCAAGCTCTGCTCTTTACATGAAACATTTGAGTTGTTTATCCTTCATTTTATTTTGCCTTTTTTTAAAAAAAAAAAGAAAAGAAAAAAGCTAAAATGTATAGATTTCTAATTCAATACTTTTGTGTGCATTTATAATTATACTAGAGGCCCGATGCATGAAATGCGTGCAAGAGTAGGCCTTCCTTCCCCCGGCTGCCGGCACTGGCTTCCCTCCGGCACCCGGGACCGGGGCTTCCCTCGCAGCCCCGGCTTCGTCCGGGAGGACGTCCGGTCTAATTAGCATATTTCGCTTTTATTAGTATAGATATTTAGGTTGGGGTGCAAGAATTATTATCAGGAGGTTGAGTAGATTTTTAGTCCTCAGAACAAGAAACATAAGAACCTTACAATCTGAAGAATAACCAACCTGCAGGGCTCCTTCCATCCATTCGAGACCACGGCCTCAATGAACTTATTCTATGACTCAGACCCCCTTCCCTTGTCCAGTTTATCTCAGTGGAGAACTGAAGAAGGCAGGGAGCGCTGAGGTCTCCTAGGCCAGGTGGAAAGTAATGGTAATAATCTTCACGAGGGCTCCCCAACCCACTCTTGTGCAGCCTCGCACCTGGAGGCAAACCCCCGAAGACTGGGGATCTGTTGGATGAAAGAACTACCATTCTAGTCCGAGATGAGAGTTCTGCCTGAGCAATAGGCCCGCTTATCTGTCCCTGGTCCCAGGAAGGAGAATGAAGACAGGAAGCAGGAGAGGGGGGCAGGACGGTGTAGCTTAGAGTCGCTGTGGGAACAGCGATGATGGATACGTTGCCCGTTGGCCAAGCAGACACCATGGATGGAAAGGAGACTCGAGCCAACTTCCAGAGCTCTGCCCACGAGACCCATAAAACGTATCCAGCCCAGATGGCGTGGCTCGGAGGTGGAGTGTGGACTCATAAACCAGGGGGTCAGGGTTCGATTCCCAGTCAGGGTACATCCCAGGCTACAGGCTCCATCCCCAGTCAGGGGTGTTCAGGAGGCAGCCGATCAGTGATTCTCTCTCATCATTGACGTTTCTGTCTCTCCCTCGCCCTTCCTCTCTCTAAAAGCAATTTAAAGAAACATATTTAGAAAAAAAAGATGATCTTCCAGAAGAAAGATGTTTTGGGAAGGGCTCCTGGTAAGCGAAGCTGAGGTGAGACGTGTGGGCGCTGCCCAATAACACAGCCACAGGCTGCCTTCTGAAGACTCAGCCCTAAATTCATACCTCTGCCCCCAGGGCATCTTGGCGGGGGGGGCGGCCCAGGCAGAGGGAGAAAAAGGCCAAAACTCCTGTCAGACAAGAACAGGCACTCCACCTCTTTTCCCTCCCTTCCCCTCCTCCTACCTCCCTGCCACCGGATCTGCTGCGGTTTCAAAGGAGGGGACATAAGCTAGCCTGGTACTTCATTTGGGTATGAGATTGCCGATTAAAACTAAACTGTATTTTGTGTAATAAATAAAAGTGACCCAATGTAGAAGGAGCTGCCAGGGGGGTCCCTGGAGGTGAGCGGATAAGAACATAGCAGAATGCAGGTGAACGTGTTGAGTGAATAAAAAAAAACCTATTTCCTGGGAAAAAACACTCAAAGTGTGTGACAGATAGAAACTGCTGAGGGAGCGTGTATGAGCACTTACAAGGCTGACAGACACTTTCTTACTTCCTTACACAAATGCTGTACAATTCTTACTCGGACTAGCCCCGTGGTCGGCAAACCGCGGCTCCACATGCGGCTCTTTGGCCCCTTGAGTGTGGCTCTTCCACAAGATACCACGGCCTGGGCGAGTCTGTTTTGAAGAAGTGGCGTTAGAAGAAGTTTAAGTTTAAAAAATTTGGCTCTCAAAAGAAATTTCAATCGTTGTACTGTTGATATTTGGCTCTGCTGACGAATGAGTTTGCCGACCACTGGACTAGCCAATCATAAAATTACCCAGTTCCTGCCCAGGTTGCAGGCTTGATTCTCTCTCATCTTTGATGTTTCTCTCTCTCCCTCTTCCTTCCTCTCTGAAATCAATAAAAATATTTTTTGAAAACATAATGCAGTAACAGGCAACTCCCAAGCTCCTGTATTTAGTTTGAAATAGATTCCTGGTATTTGTTTTCCAGGATTGTTTTGTTTTTCGGGGACTCGGGAGCGGGCGGAGGTGCAGACTGCTGTCTGAGCATTGTTCAGGTAAATGCTAACATGTTCCACTGCCTGGAGACCCACTGAATTCAAAGAACCCAGAACTGTGTGCGGCTTACATGTGGGTCTGGGAAACAGAATGGTATTTCATAAGATCTATAAACAACATATTAACGTATAACCTAGCACTATGTGTTTAAGAGTTATCTGAAGTTACACCAAATTTGAATATGCTTTAGTTCAACAGATAGTTATTAGGAAAATTTTAATAGATTAAAAACAGATTTCCTTAACACTCCATCACATATTTGTTAAGTCTAATCTGTCAGAAATACCATCTAATACGTTTCTTTCAGGTTTTAATCAATTTGAATAATCAGTAGTTGTAAAATTTATTTTTAAGTAGCTATTTCATTTGTGTATTGGGTATGTAAGTGCTTTTATAAGTACTTCAGTAGCTCTTGGTAATTTACAAAAATTTTCTTTCCCGCTGCACAACTCTGAAGCACTTCATTCTCATCTCGGAGCCTCACCCGATTCCCCCGGATCTTTAGGATTCAGCAGCCTGATTCACCAAAACCAGATTTTCAAAATGATGAATGGATCATTAGCTGCATAGCTTCCATTATAAGTGATAAATGAGTAGCCTAAACCTGGGGGTTTTATATCTTTCAAATTTTATTTTAATTCTACTTTTGTGTAGGAGAGCATCTAAAGCAGTTCCTTGATAAATGAAGCCACGTTGGGTAGCTTTATGTTTTTTAAATGTGTAACCACGACGCACGTCGAGCACTGCTTTAGACCTTCTTACACTTCTATGCGATGCTCTCTGAGGAAGTAAGAAGTTGGAGGAACGGGGCACCAATAGGCTCTCGGAAATGTGTGGCGAGGGGAGAGCCTAGGTTTCCCCCCCAGATTCCCATGGAAACGGAGGAGTCCTTGGTCTACGACCTCCTGGCTGATGACCTCGGACGGTCACAGCCAGGGACCTGCGCACTCACGTTCTGAGCAGAGGCTGCATGCGATGCCTCTGGTTCCTCTCGCTGTGAAGGATGTCAATCCGGAGAAGCAGAGCCTCCCTGAGGGATGGCAGCCCAGCCAGCCCCTCCCAGTGTCTGAGGTTCCAGCAGGAGATGACTTGAAAACATAGTATTGTAATATACTCACTTCAAATCAAAGGCATGGCTTATTCCCATTCTGTGACTAATTTTTATTCGCAGTTCCCTTAAGAGATCATTTATTTTTTTAAAATATGTTTCTATTGATTTTTTTTTAGAGAGAGAGGGAGAAGGAGAGAGAGAAACATCAACCAGCTGCCTCTTGCATGCCCCCTGCTGGGGATCTGGGGATGGAGCCCACAACCCTGACCAGGAATCGAACCAGTGACCTCTTGGCTCATGAGTCAACACTCAACCACTGGGCAACACCGCTGGGCTATCTATATACCCACAGCACCTAGCTTCATGCCAGGGGCATCACAAATATCCAGTAAAACGGAACAAGTAATTACACGATACACCCCTTCTCGGACGATTTCCTCCTGTGCCTAAAACAGCATGCACATTCAGTGAAGGCTCTTGGTATTCAGTCCAACAGGCAACTTCTAAATACTAAAATGCAGCTGCTACCAATAAACTGATTAGAAATGAGTGCTCTGAACGTATATGGTATTATTTTATAGCCATTATGATTAACATCAATAGGTTTCCATTTCAATGGTATAGAAAATGGAAGTTGTACGTTGAAGTACTTGTATAGCTTTGTTGAACTGTTATTATTTGCTCACCTCACAGCTCTCAGCATCCCGAGCGTAGTGGTCGGCAAACTCAGTCAACAGAGCCGCAGTTTGCCGACCACTGGCCTAGCGCATCACTCAGTTTCCACAGAAGGCTTTGAAAGGCGCAGGGAAATCTCCTTTCAAAGGTGGTTTTTGGAAATCGGACTTTCTGAGTTGGCCTGAAGACTGTGTTCTAGAAATGATCCCCGGCCCGCATGTCAGATTCTGCTGTAGCATCTCATACACTTGTAAGCTACACAATTTGGAATAGATGTTTACTGTTCTAGATGGCAAATGGATGTTTTAATACAACAGTAAATCTTGATCAAGTTTGAGTGAGACATCACTTCTATCAAGGTTGTCTGACTACAGGGATAGAATTATAACACATGAAGCATGCCGTAAAAGCGTGCACAGCCTCACCATGCCAACATCCATGTTTTCACTTTTTTGTTTTCTCTTGCCAGATGATATGTAAGCATATATTTTATTTACTTCAATATTATTATTTTAATCATCACCCAAGGACATGTTTTATATTGATTTTAGAGAGAGGGGAAAGGAGAGAGAGAGAAAGAGAGAGAAAGAGATGGAGAGAGAGAGAGAAGCAGTGATCCGTTGCCTCGGTATGCACCCCAACCTGAGTATCCTGACTGGGAATTGAACCCGATGTACAGGACGATGCTCCAACCAACTGAGCCACACCGGCCAGGGCCATAGTTTGCATTTTAAATGTTGCTGTTCTCCTTAACACTTTATTATAAATATTGTATAATTGTTCAAGTTGCCTCATATTCTTTATACATATGATTTTAATGGCTAAATCAACATTTTAATCATTGATGTTTTTAAAGTCACTTAATGATACCTTTTGGGGGTTTTTTCAGGTATGCTTATATAGTTAATGATATGCTGATGTATATGCATATAATTTAATATTTTTTAATTCTGAAAAGTTCTTACAACTGCAGTACTTAGGTTCACAGATTGTAAAACTGTTAATTTAAATAAACTAATAAGTATTTAAAATCAAGGATTTAAAAAATATTTCCCTTAATTTTTTCCATTAATTAAACATACAGTTAAATAAGAAAAATATTTTGTCAATATCATACAATTTAGCCTGTGACTAATTCTTCTGATTTTGCTATGGACTTTATTCTTCACAATTTAGTTGATACTGTATTTTTTGACAATAAAAATGGGTATTCTGTTGAGTAAGACCTATTGTGGGTGGCTTCAGTAGTTTATGGTTTTAAATTTTCTAAGAACTTTGTTGCCATAGTGATCATGAAGTGAAAATTACTAGAGTAAAAAGAATAAAATACACAACCAAACTTCAAGTTAGTGCTTAAATTGTTTCTTTAAATTCAAATGTTCCTCTGGACCTGGAAGCAAAACTTCAAAAGTCACTCTGTAAGTCCTTATAGAGAAATCAATCTTACCAAGAAAATGGACTAAATTCGAAACTGTAATTTCAATAAAAATGTTTACATTACCTATTTTTAAAAGTGTAGTTGTAGATTTAAGAAATGCAATAAATTCAAACATATAATTGATAGAGAAAGATTCTAGAAAACCTATTTAGTGGATGTTATAATTCTTATAAGAAATTATAGATTTAGAGGTTTGTGTTAAATACTGACGGAAATAACTAAAACATTGAATAAATTTTTTAAAAAATAGAAAAAAATGAAATGCCTTGCTGAGTTGCCATGTACATAAACACACTGGATAGCTCACAAAACGGAAGCCAGAGATACAGAAGTAAGCAGGCACGGACGCCAGCATTCTCGCGTTTACACACAAGTTAAGGTCTTGAGCGAGAGAGTTGAACTGGGATGGACCACGGAAGTCAGGGACCTACCAGGAGGCACCCAAGGTGGGGACCCTGACAAGAAGTCCCCAGTAGACCTGGACCCTATGAGCTATCAGACAGAAAAGGGACAGAGGGGTCCCCAGCCCGCCTCACACGCCTCCTCTAACGACACTGACAACCTGGCCTTTGTCGCTATCAGTCCTGATACTGTATCAGGAGAAAATAAAAACTACACGTGTCACTTCACATCTTAACCCTCCCCAAATTCCAAATTCACGTTACAGGACATGTCCCAAAACTAAGGCATTTAAAAGAATGTAACTTAAAATTGTCCTAGGTTGGGAGACAGAAGCAAACACTGTATGAACCAACCACAACCTAGGCCCGTGGTCGGCAAACTGCGGCTCGCGAGCCACATGCGGCTCTTTGGCCCCTTGAGTGTGGCTCTTCCACAAAATACCACGGCCTGGGCGAGTCTATTTTGAAGAAGTGGCGTTAGAAGAAGTTTAAGTTAAAAAAATTTGGCTCTCCAAAGAAATTTCAATCGTTGTCCTGTTGACATTTGGCTCTG
Source organism: Cnephaeus nilssonii (assembly GCF_951640355.1). NCBI lineage: Eukaryota > Metazoa > Chordata > Mammalia > Chiroptera > Vespertilionidae > Cnephaeus > Cnephaeus nilssonii. The sequence continues at coordinate 569,332 of NC_137081.1, read as the reverse complement.
TGGACTAATGAGTTTGCCGACCACTGGCCTAGTCCGTTCCTTACCTATTGGGGGTATATTAAACGTGCCCCCTTCTTTATTTACGTCAGCCACATGTCTTCCTCAGCTCCTCAGGTGCACCTGCTCTCTGGGACAGAGGACTTGGTGGTGTCGCATCTCCCAGTCTGCCCTCCACCTGACGTTAACGCCCATCCTCTGCTGTATCCGAACTGCATTGCGGACAGAGCCCTGTGGTCTCCGAAGAGAGCAGATCCTCTGACAGACTCTCCTGGCCTCACACTCTCCTCCCAGGGGCTCCGATAACAGAGCGACGGTAGATTTGCTTTTGCAATTGTTTGGATTCATGCCTGTCTAACTCAGCGGATCCAAACTCCACGGGGTAGGAACTGGGTCTATCCGCTCATCATTTTTATTGTTTTCCCCAGAGATGACAGGTGTCTGGGGGAATCTCGATGTTGAATAAATACGGAATGAACCAGTTCTCCTTCCTCTGTTTTAAATCCCTCTAAACCTAAAGGGTCACGTCATTACCTTATTGATTTAATGAATTAAGAATCCCTGGACCAGCAGTTCTCAAGACTTGGTTTTCCCACGTAGCTGAGATATTAACTTGAAGAGTTCCTAGAAGAAATGCATTTTTCATCTCTCCTAGTTACTTACGCAGTTTAAAGGATGCTTAATAATCAGGGGACATTTTGAAATAACAAAACTTAAGACAAATTATTTAAAGAGGATATTTCCCCTTCTTCATACATGTAAAACTTACATGGTATATTTACTTACCATGTATATTTGCTTATGTTTAGTAATATCCAACAAAATGTCTAGCTCATATAATTATTACACTGGTTCATGTGGGCACATTGTAGATACAATTGATATCAAGGGGAAATCTCTGGAAATAATACAATTGGGCTAGGGAAGAATGGAACACCAACTTGAAAGTTTTCAGTAAAAAATGTAAAGTTTAAGTAATAAAATATTTGTGTATAATAAAACAGCTTCTCAAAAGCAAAGTAGAAAGATATGTAATTAAAATAAAATATAAATTCATTTCATTCTAGATAACAATACACAACATATTTATCCTTCTTGGAAAAAGTACAAATGTGAAATTTTGATATACTGATTGATTTCACTGCTATTATGATTCACTTTCATGTACTAATGAGACTAGTCAAGATAGATCATCTTAATAATCAGCGTTGACAATAAAATGGTAAACAGAGCATAATTAATGAATTTCTTATTTAGCCTTCTCTGCCATTGGCATTATACCAGGCTCAGCTGCTAGCATTAAGCACCATCTTAAAACTCGTGTTCTGTTCAACAGTATGTCGTTGGGGCTAAATTAGACATTAGGATAAATTACAGGTAGAGACGCGCCTGAGATCCTATCATTTTAACTATCAAGAAGAATACATTAATTGCGAATGAGTTTTCAGTCTTCTTTTCAGATGTTATATAACACATATATGAATGTCTTCGAAAGACATTTTTTTTCCCTGCTGCTATTCATCTTATTTTTCACACATCCAAAAGTTCAGTTACACAAAGGGTCACTTTAGGTGTTATAATATCATTCTACCAAAGTATTTTAAGGTACACTAGCTGCCTAATGTTACACTGTGTGCCTGTTTACAACACGGCCTTTCAGTAATTGGACAGAGAGGCTGGGGCTCTGCAGTCACAGAAATGACAAATCCCTGCGTTTCTTACGAGAGACGGCCCGCAGGACAGCCAGAACGGATGAGCATAATCGCTTCCGACTGACTGAGCATGTGTGCTGCACACTGGAGGGATGTGGCTTCCATGGAATTCGGACGCAGAAAGAGTGATGATAAAATGCACATCTTCCTTTGCACAGCTAAGGGAAAACTATTTTCCAAGCTCATCAAGTGTAGGATGCAATGGTGGATTTTCACTTCTATCAGGGAGCATATATTCAAAATAGATTTTAAAATTCTCTCAGTAGTTTTTGATAGAACTTAAAACAAGGCGTAGAGGTTTATTAAGTGGACATTCTTACTCCATCCACAATGCTGGCGACAGACTACTCAAGATGCACTGTATAACAAAACTTAGTCACAACAACCCAGACTAGGAGATGATAAGCAAAAAACTGAAAAATTACCCTGCCCTCCAAGTATCAGATATTAAGATATCCTCGTTGTCTGTTAATTTTTCATTTTCTGAATTTTCAAGTAAAATAAATTGTCTTTAAAGTTTTTAAAATATATTTTCATCGATTTTAAAGAGGGAGAGGGAAAGGGATCCAAACTCCACAGGGTAGGTACGGGGAGGGGGAGACAGGGGGTGGGGGGAGGGGGGAGGGGGAGAGAGGGAGAGACATCCATCAGTTGCCTCCCGTATGCAATGCATCCCGACTGGAATCGAACCCACAGCCAGGGCATGTGCTCTGACCGGATCGAACTGGTGGCCTTTCAGTTCACACGAGGATGCTCGACCAACTGAGCCACACCAGCCAGAGCGTCTTTAATTTTTTAATTTAAATTCATCTCTAGGAATAATATTAATTGTAAAATACTAACAATGTTGCTTAAAGTAAATTAATGAAATAACATATTACTAATTGTTAAAGTGGTAATGAATAATGTAATGTAAATTAACTTATTGCACTCATCCCTATAGTATAAAAGCTAAAATCGTTTGAAACAAGATTTGTGAAAATTTGTTCACGCTCAATGTCACACCTTGATTTAGTTATTTATCCACCTCTCCATCCGCCTCTCTTCTAAGTTTCATTATAAATAACAATGTTATACTAGCGGCCCGGTGCACGAATTCGTGCACAGGTGGGGTCCCTCGGCATGGCCGGCGATCGGGGACAATCAGGGCCATTGGGGCTGGCCGGCCAGGGGAGGGACCGTGGGAGGTTGGCTGTGGGAGCGCACTGACCACCCGGGGGCAGCTCCTGCATTGACAGTCTGCCCCTGGTGGTCAGAGCGCGTCATAACAACCGGCCGACTGGTCGTTCGGTCGCTTAGGCTTTTATAATACAGAATTAATCTTGATGCAATCAAACTATTAAGCCATTCCTGCAGATCATTTCCATAGTACAGATCCAGATGGTTACCTGTTTCTTATAAACTTGAATGTAAAAATTATATAAAAATTTTAAGGTTTACGTTGACTATAATTTTCCAATGAATTTTAACACATAGAATTCTTTGTGGAAAATAGAAAGAGAAGCAATAATAAAGTGTTTAATTTTAAATGATCTGATAACTTTTTTTTTTTAATTAAATTTTAAAATTATCTCCTTCACATGGTATCCTTTGGAATTGATGCTTCGTAGTAGAGGACAGACACACGTCTATTATTATGTCTGGCCTTCCACCCACACCAGCTGGACCTTAATATTTTCATTCAGGTGACCTTGAATTAAAAATTCTGACATCGGAAAGAGGGAATTGTTCTGATAACACCAGGAGCGTCTTTTTGGTATACTGAAAGTATCCTGCTTGTTTTCTGTTTGTTTGTTGGTTAATCCTCACCTGAGGATATTTTTCTGTTGATTTTTAGAGAGAGTGGAAGAGAGAGGAAAGACAGAGAGAAACATCGATGTGAGAGAAACACATCGATTGGTGGCCTCCTGCACATGCCCCAACCAGGGCTGGGGCTGGGGAGGAGCCTGCAACCGAGGTACGTGCCCTTGACTGGAATCGGTCTGCAGGCCGATGCCCTAACCACTGAGCCACACCGGGTAGGGCTGTCCTGTTGGTGTTCATGGTCGTCAGTAGTAGGTGAGCATCCCGGGCGCAGACGGAGCCATCTTACATGTATCACTCAGTGACACCCCAAAAGCAGAGGCGAGTTGCACGCCATCCCACCCCCACTCACCAAGCGGCAGACTTTTCACACATCATAACTTAATTATGCGGCCTTACTTATCATTACTGAAGCCACCTGCTCTGCTCCCTAGCGATAAAGGACAACACTGCGCAGAAATCAATTCCAAGCAATAAGGGAAAGAAAAGTGGGGTCCAACGGTGGCCCCCCTAAAGGAGGGAATCTGCAGGGACCTAGTCGCTAGGACACGACAGAGGAGCTACGTTTTCTTAGTTACAACCTGCAACAACATGATGAATAACTCAGAACTTTCCAGCATTGACAGTGTGTCTTCTCCAGACTGTCAGGAGTCCACGTTGGCACATGAACGCAGTCTTCGACGTTCACTGAGGGCTCTGAGAAAAGATCATCAGACACACTGCGCCCCTCCCACACAGACACCCTACCATCCCCTACCACGTAGATGCACTGCATCCCTCCACACAGACGCACTGCATCCCTCCCACACAGACACACTGCACGCCTCCCACACAGACACACTGCACCCCTCCCACACAGACGCACTGCACCCCTCCCACACAGACACACTGCATCCCTCCCACACAGACATGCGTGTACATTTTTGTGGAAATTCTGGAATTAGGTAATTAAGATTGCATGTGCCCCAAAGTGAGATGAGAAACTCTCACAGGACAGAGGTGCTGTGTTTACAGCTACACTGTAAATGTATAGTACATACTTGTAGGGCTATTTTTTATTGCGGTTAAATATGCATAATATAAAAAGTACCCATTTAATCATTCTGAAGTGCATTAACATTGTTGTGTTCCCATTGTTACATTATTGTTAATCAACAACTGAATAAAATGGGGGCCAAAAACTCTACTGGCAATTTAAAAGGGTTCAATGGGCCAGCATCATTTTAACTGCTCTTATCCATCAACTATGAGGAAACCCTGACATGTTTGTTAGACTCCGAACAGCCAGACATATCGAATAACCGCCATCTGGCTGACTGTCCAAAGAAATACTGACTTCTTGACGCTGTTCTGTAAGTGCCTCTAGGTAATGCTTTTTATTTAAAATCAAACATTTACTTAAATTTTGGTGCCTAGCGAAATGTTATAATTTTATTTAATAAAATGATTTTAATGTAACTTACCCACAAGATGTCATTCATCATCTTACCATTGACATTTGCCATGTACTATAAAAACTTAATATGGCTTTGATAACTATTATTTATTCCACTAACTCTTTACTGAGGAATAACATGTGTTTCTGTAAAGGGTCTTAAAGGCCGCGCTCCAGGACAGCAGTATGTAGTATGCTACATCTAAAGTTTTATTAACATCATTGTACCTGCAAAAAGGCCTTGTGAGTTTCTGAGTAGCAGCATGTATCATATTATCAATTCCTCTAAGTCCTGACCCATAAAAACTGCATCTTTCTTGTTGCATCCATAATTTCACAAATAGAACAGTTTGCATTATTTTATTCAATCGGCACGTTTCCCTAAGAAATCTAATCCCAACGTCTATGGAAAAATTTTCACTAAGTTTTAATAAAACTGGGAAATTGAGCCTCAGATATTGGACAACTATTTTTCCGTACTATCACTTGTGGCAATCATGAAAATAGGGTTGGGTTTCAAAATTTTATCATTCTTTATTTTGTGTTTAGCTATTCTTGTTTCAACAAATATTGTCATCACAGTCAACCTTTTTTTTTCTTTCTTAATAATATAGACCATATAAATGTCAATCAGATTCAACTACAAATGATGACCTTAAAATTGGGTATTACGATCCATAAAACCAGTAGAGTGTAGGTCCTCGGAAGAACCTAGAAAGAGCAATGTCGACAGTGAAAACTGACAACTGTATAGGCAAGCATGACAGTCTAACAAGGTGTAGCTGGACACCAACTCCACATCAGCTCCGCCTTCCTGCGTGCATCACCGTGACTGAAGCCCAGAAGGGCTCAGAGCAATTACTGGGTGAAGTATGCAAATCAAGGACACAGCAGACACATCCGTACATTTTCAAACTGACTTATTCTTGGCCAGTGACATTTTAAGTGATTCTTAGCTAAAAAGCATACAACTGTGGTAACTACTTTATTACTCCACGGAAATGTACTACACCTGTCTCCATGACAGCACGGGAAAATGCGAGGCCGCCCTCTAGTGTATATATTCATGTCGTAGCATCAGAAGCAGACACCAGGAGCTGCGAGGGAATCACAGCTCCGGGATTATTCGGGAAGAGAGGAATGGGAATTCTAAGCTTTTCCAAAGAGTTAGCTTTCTAGGGTACAGAGTATAGTTCCATGATTCTCCGAGTCAGAAAAACGACCGATACCTGAATTTCCCATTGCATTTTTATTTCTTTTTTTTTAAAATATATTTTTATTGATTTCAGAGAGGAAGGGAGAGGGAGAGAGAGCTAGAAACATCAATGATGAGAGAGAAGCACCAATTGGCTGTTTCCTGCATCCCCTCTACTGGGGATCAAGCCCACAACCTCACAACCGGGGCACATGCCCTGACTGGGCATCAAACCTGTGACCTCTTGGTTCCGGGGTCGATGTTCAACCACTGAGCCACACCCGGCTGGGCAAGCTGAGATTTTTTATGAAAAGCTCCAACAAAGCAGATTTAAAGCAGCCTTCACAGTCAATCACTACTCCTGCTGCACTTACGTAACTAATCAGACCAATTTCAGTGAAACTAGACTCAGTAAAACTAAACAAGTTCATCGGATTATGGTTATCTTTGGTAGACATGGGGATCCTTAGAGAGAGAAAAATTACATGCCCGTAAGACACCGTTATGGACAGCACAGTCCCGTGCTGCTCATTGTCTCCAAAGTTTTCGTTTCTACCTGGAAACTGGACTGAATCCTAAATTCTCCAGGTTTCCTCCAATATTGGGCTAGAACTCTCCACACTAACATTTCCAGTTTTCTCCCACTAGTTGGATGGGGAGTTGCTAGGACACTCAAGTTGTCTTTTCTCGAAGCCGTGCAGACTAAGGCTGGGCACCTGGATGTAAACCTCAGAGAGGTCACCGCAGCGGCTCGTGGCTGGACCGGCTGCGGGGACACCGGCCGCGGGGACCGGCTGCGGGGACCGGCTGCAGGCCTGTGGTTACGGAGCCACTCAGATCGCCGGCCACATTCACACTACAAACCAACACCCGGTCCCACGCCACGCCTGCCCTCCTCCCTCACTCCGCCTGAAAACCGTGCCAACCCACAACCAGAAATAGTCTCAACTGGCTGATCACCAAACGGAGAAACTGAATTTATAATTCGCTCACACGATGAACCTTTCTGGTCTGTTTCCACAGAAATGCCTGTCATTAAGTTACCCCCCGACTGCTCACACCAACAGAGGCCTAGTTTAGGCCGAAGCTCACCTGCCTCCTGAAATACAGCCTCGCCGTGCTCACTCCGTCCTCAGGAAGCGCGAGGAAGCGTGCTTGTGACCCATCTAATTATGTAAACAACTCCTAATTGACGGAAACCCACCTGTCCATCATCCAAACCACGGCTGACTGACTGAGAGAGGGAAAACGTGAATCGGATCATAACCCATTTGAGTTACCGAATTGATGAAAGCTCGGGTCCTAGGAATTTCTACTTTGGGGAATTTGTCAATATTTGGTTATGGTTCTCCTTAGAGTCATAATATTCACCTCTCTACTGGACTGTATACTCTCCAGGGATTTAAATGCTTGTTGGTAAGCACTCACACCATCACGGTCAGACAATCAGAAAGAATATGTAGCAGCACAATTCACAATAGCTAAGATCTGGAAACGGCCCAAGTGCGCATCAGCAGGTGAGTGGATAAAAAGGCTGTGGGACATCTACACCACGGACTATGATGCAGCTGTAAAAATGAAAGGTCTCTTACCTTTTGAGACAGCATGGAGGGACCTGGAGAGTATTATGCTAAGTCTGTGGTCGGCAAACTCATTAGTCAACAGAGCCAAATGTCAACAGGACAACGATTGAAATTTCTTTTGAGAGCCAAATTTTTTAAACTTAAACTTCTTCTAATGCCACTTCTTCAAAATAGACTCGCCCAGGCCGTGGTATTTTGTGGAAGAGCCACACTCAAGGGGTCTAAGAGCCGCATGTGGCTCGCGAGCCGCAGTTTGCCGACCATGGTGCTAAGTGAAATAAGTCAGTCAGAGAAAGACAAATATCACGTGATCTCACTCCTATGTGGAATCTAAGGAACAAAATAAACTGATGAACAAAATAGATCCAGAGACATGGAAGCGTGGAACAGACTGTGGAACCTCAGAGGGAAGGCGGAGTGGGTGGGGGCGTGGGGAGAGATTAAAGAACTTGTTTGCGTCTATGCATCACCCAGGGACACAAAACAATAGTGGGTGAAGGCCTGGGGCGGCGAAGGAGTGGGGAGGAGGGGGATTAATTGGGATAAAAGGGGCCATCTCTAACACTTTCAACAATAAAGATCCTAATTAAAAAAAAAAAAAGATCAGACAAGGGAATGAAAGCAGCAATGACATACACGCTGAAGACGTGAGGACATGTCCCTTCCGTTGCCTGCCCAGCTGATGGAGACAGCAGGTGTGTGACTCTAGCCCAGCTCCACCAGTGGGGCTAACCAAGAGCAAGCCATTCTGGCTGGGCGTTCTCCCTGCTGCTGCGAGAATGACCACGGGGAAACATTTAAAACAAAACGCACAGGCGACCAGCCCGAAGCGGTCTCTGCGCAGACAAAACCGGTGTCGCCATACACACGTGACCTGGGCTTACCGCGCAGGACTGACGAGAGCTGGGCCATTTCTCCCGGGCGCTGCTGGGGATCACCAGCAAAACGTGACCAGTTGCACTAACCCGTGGTCGGCAAACCGCGGCTCGCGAGCCACACGCGGCTCTTTGGCCCCTTGAGTGTGGCTCTTCCACAAAACACCTCGGCCTGGGCAAGTCTATTTTGAAGAAGTGGCGTTAGAAGAAGTTTAAGTTTAAAAAATTTGGCTCTCAAAAGAAATTTCTATCGTTGTCCTGTTGATATTTGGCTCTGCTGGCCAATGAGCTTGCCGACCACGGCCCTAGCCTGTTGGAAGGCTGGCCATGCTGGCCTCGTCACACACCGCTTTGCTTGGAGTCGCAGTCTCAGAGAGCCTGTGGGCAATGCCGAGCGAGGACGGACGGTGCTTCTGAGCCCTCGGCCTCACCGGTCATTTCTGAACTGCCCCCTGGGCACAGCGAGCGAGCGGCTGCCCCGATGGCCGGGCCCTGGGCGCCACACAGGCGGTACTGGGTGAGGTGGAGCTCGAGGCTCCTGCCCGTCTGTATTCCCAGTAAAAATGGAATTGCCATCGTCAACAGCCTGGAAAATATTGGTGCATAACTGAGAAGTGGAGACCAGATACGATGTCGCTATTGGAATTTTAGCTTCAAAAATAACTCAGGGCTTCACGAACTGACAAGGTATGTGGCAGCCTTGGGTATCACCTGACAACATTTACCTTAAACTACGGCTTACATTTTTTAGTCAGTCATGGCATAAATGATTTAATCATAAGTTATGTCCCTCACTTGAACAATGTGTTCTAAAAATGCGTGAGTTGTAAAGTTTCGCCAGAATAAAAGCAAGTATAGCAAAGCATACATGACACGGTGCCTTCGGGAGAGGGAAACCAGGGGTGGTCTCTAATACTGAATGTGGAAGAGGTCAAAGGAACTGGGAGGAACAGATACCTACTGGTCATGGGAACAAGTCGACAAAGCAGGAAAGTGTGAGGATACATAGAGATATCTCCCTCACCATCCTCACCCCTGACCTTCCTGGAGATATTAACCTAACAACAAGGCTTTCTCATCCGCACTGATCAGCAATTGGTGTATTTAACGCACAGTCTTCATGTGCCACCTACCAGAGACTCGGTGAGTGGAGGAACCGTTCAAATTCCATTCCCTAGGAGACACAGACGGCGTCAGGGGATTACATGAACCATAACGCTGTGTCCGATAATGATAACCAGAACCAAAGGCCATGTGGCCTGTTTCAGAGACCTACCTCACTTCAGGAGGCCCTGCATTCCCAAAGGGAAACCCCAGAATGTTTTCAGACTTTCCAAAATGAACGCATGTGAAAATATTCTGAGTGACAAGAAAACCCGTGGACATGTCAAAATATGTGCGTACTTTACAACACGTTGAAAATGAACATGAGCATCCCGGGATGCACCTCAGCACATCCCACGTAACGCGTGACGCCGTGCACAGAGCCTGCGGAGCCTGGAACAGAGGTTTGCGCTCGAGGCATCTCAGTACATGCTAAGGAACCCAGTCATAAATCAACGGTGTCCTTGCCAAACCCGGCCCCTGGTATAGTGGAAACGGAGGGCAGCTAGAGAAACAAGGCCCAGGCCAGACAGATGTCACTGATGTGTTCAGAGTGAAAGATGAACATGCATTCGAATTCACGTTATTCTGTGTAGCCGGCACCCTTTCTAAATGCCTGGAGCCAAAGGGACAAGGCAAGCATCTTCCCACAGCGGACGGCTCCAGTGCCATCCCTTCACCAGAATGACTATCATCATAGCAATCCTACGGGTCCCACGACTTAGCAGGCAGGTTACCAAGGAAATATGTCCGGAGAAGGACAGCCCCCATTACATTGCTGACTCTCTCTATGGCCTGGAACCACCACTCATTCCTTCTGAATCCCATCGTCAGTAAAACAGACCCGAGTATCTCATGAGACACCAACATACTCATCACCTAACAGGACACAGTGAATAGATTAGTAACGGTTTCCAGAGTTCCCAAGGCAAACCCCAGATTCTGTATGGAAAACCCACAGACACAGACAACAGGATGGTGGCTACCGGAGGGAAGGGGGTAGGAGGTGGCTACAGGGGCCAAATATATGGTGATGGAAGGTGATTTGACTTTGGGTGGCCGGCACACTGTGCACTATACAGATCATGCATCATAGAAATACACACTTGGGACCTATCTATAATAATAAAAGCGTAATGTGCTAATTAGACTGGACATGATTCCAGACGTGAGTCCGTGCGTCCTTCCGGACAAACCTGGCCAGAGGGAAGCCCGGGTCCCGGGTGCCAGAGGGAAGCCGATGCCAGCAGCCGGGGGAAGGAAGGCCTACTTTTGCAGGAATTTCATGCATCCGGCCTCTAGTATGATCCTATTAACCAATGTCACCCCAATAAATTTAATTTAAAAAGAAAAAAATGATTAAATTCTATTTAACTTTTGTATTGAATATATAACATATATTTAAATGCTTAAAAATATATAACTAAGGCAAAGGAATTTTGTGGATCAGTTGCAAGATGTAAGTATAGCCCAATGTGCTCATCCAATACACGCTCACGTACCACATGGTGGCTGGGGGAAGAATGAGTAGACATGAAGGTAAATTTAATCCATGGTCATTAAACCATATAACTCATTCATGATATTCTGGGACACTAATTAAATAGTAGCTTATTTCTTATTCCATGGAGTTAAAACTCTATCACAGATCGAATGCTATTTATACCAGAATTCATGACCGGCATAGTGACCTTTCTGTTGGCTTCGAAGACAGTGCAAAATAGAAATTTGTATGTTTTCAGTTAAAATTGTCAAGAGAAATAGATTTAAAAGCTCAGGAATAGGGTCAAGATTGACAACAGACTTAATCTGTACAAACCTTTCAAAATTTGATGTGTGCATGGCATACTGTGACCTATGGAACGAACTGTACGTTTGGGTAACGTGCTCAATATGAGTGGCAGGATTCCATTCTGGATTTCGGACCACAAACAATTCACCAATGACACTGAAACCCGCATTTTATTCTATAAGCAATTTTGTTCTCTAAGTAAACTTCTAATGCACGAAATATCACTGCATTAACAGTTACGGGCTAACTTACCTCAATTCAATGATTTTATTTGAAGATTGTAAAATCATTTTATTTAAGTGTGCATTTTTTAAGTGTTCAGAATATCCATTAGTTATCCAGTAATTGAAAATAACTGGAAATTCTTTGCAAAAATCAAAATACATTTTCTCTAAATGGTTTTGGGTTGTAATGTGTACTTTTCCTGAACACACACACACACACACACACACACACAGGACCACTGGAGATATTGTTAAAAATCCTTTTAAGTTAATGTACATTTTGAAATGTAAGAATGTGATGGTTTTTTAAAGGGAAAATTAAAAATATATCAACATCAAATAGACAAAAAAGTGAAAATGATCCCATAAATATTATTCTCTGAAACTGGGATTAAAAACATGATAATCATAAATTCTTACTTGAAAATATTCAAAAGGTAGAACATACACATTTTTGAGTTAGTATTTGTGTTTCTTATAAGGTCGCTAATTCTGAGAGGTTTCAGTTTTCTGGTTTTAGCTTATAGTAAGTTTTCCCTTACAGTAAGTCCTCATGGCATCCTACGTGCTGTAACTAACACACTTTAGGCAACTATAAATGTTAACAAAGAAGGTTTGTAAAGTATAAATGTTCTTTAATATAAATGCACTTGTGACTATATTTAGAACCTCTTCTGTTATACTTTAAAATAGGCATAAATCTCAAATTTCGAATATAGTTGGACTATACATGAAAACCTACATCACTTCTGTCCACTTAAATCTCTTACACAGGAAATACAGACTTGAGCAGTTTACGGACATATCCTAGAAGGACTGGCTATAAAGTCCCTTTAAGTCCTTTCACTATACCTAGAAGAAATATGGTAGGCGCTATTTCTAAACCTTTTTATTTGCTTGTTGCTTGTGACACGTGTTTATATTTAGATTTATTTATCTCACAAAGGTTCCAAAGTTATTACACTGGCAAGTCTAGAGTTTAACCTCTTCTTGGCTAATATGAGTGATATAGAACTAATCGATTTCAAACTCACAACAAACAAATCAGCAAAAGCAAGGTCAATCCTTGTTAGAAATCCAAGGTTGATTTACGCATCAAGATTACCATAATATTAACAAATTGAGATGTCCCAAGTAAGATTTTGTCTACGGATTCTGTTGTGAGGTTTTATCACCAACAAAATGAGATCTTATTCAATAGGTTTGCCTTTTCCCATAAGTGAAACTTAATTTTTAGAAAGAAGCCAGAACATACTTTCTTTTAAAATGAAGGGTTCCCCCCCAAAAAATTTACCTTACGTGGTTGAGTTCTCTCAATCGAACTAGAGTAACCGTAGCGATTCCCTCAGTCTTTGCTCTAAGGAAGACCACAGAAGGTATTTCACTTTCTTTTGTTCAACAACAACCAACACCAACAACCTTATCCAGAACCCAGAACCATAATAAAAAGCAGCCAACTGCCCTGCCTCTTGGATTCTTAAATGAGCTGAGAGGAGTGGTCCAAGAGACTCATGGGAAAAAGGGGAAAAAGGAAAAAAAATCAATGTCAGAATTCACTTAAAACTTCCAATGAGAACTTTTTTTTTTATTTTTGGAAAACACATCACAGCACATTTAACGTGTAGAATCATTTTTCTCATATACACAAAGAAAAGTAGATGAACCACTCTGTATTTGCATTTGGACTAACCGAATTTGTCCATCAAGGACTACTCTCCCAACTGAGGCTAGGTAATCACTTTGTTAAACAAAACAAACAAAACCGAGGGGGGAGGAGTGTTGCTGGCTAATGTCAAGGCCCCAGACTTCAGGGATCGCACATTTGCATATGCCACCTTTCTGGCTCTCCTCTCAGCGGAGCTCTGCCTAAGGAGCCTTCCTGCTACTTTACTTTATTTTATTTTTTTCTCAGTATGGAATGAAGTGCATACTTCTCAGGAGACCCCAGTACCTGGGAGTCCTTCGGCCGGAGGTGGTGTTGCTAAGAGGGTTTGGGAAGAAAGAGTAACCGCGGTCATCACCCTGCACCATCCCAAGGCGCAGCACCTCTCCAACCGCCAATCAGGAGTGGCCTTCCTGCGAGGAGGCGGAAGGATGGGGCTCCTGGTCCAGGGAGGACCTCCCAGCGCCGCAGGGTCCGGCCCGTCCAGCCGGCCTCCTCGGGGCCCTGAGGGCGACACCCGCCACCCCTCACCTGGTCTCCAGCCCCCTCCGAGCGGGCGAACAGCCGAGAGCCGCCGCCCGGGGTGAGCGCGAACCGCTCCTCTCCGGAGAGAGAAGTTTGCTCTGGGTCCTTCCTTCGGAACCGCCGGCATCCGAACTCCTGAGACCACCCTCACCCCGCCCGCTCCATCCAGGCCCCCGGCGCCCGCCTCCATCGGGGACCCCACCCGCTCGGTCCCCTAAGCTTCCCCAGCCAAACACGCTGCGGGGTTGCTTGGGGCTTGGTTTATCTTTTCTTTTTCTTCCTGAAGAGGAGACCTGCGGCCACAATTTGCTTCCGATCGATCGGGGGAGACGGGCCATCCTAGCGCCCTGCAGCGCGGTCCGGAGCGGCCCAGGGTCAGCCCAGCCTGGGTCCCGGGCTGCCCACCGCCAGCGCCTGCCATTCCCACCCCCAGTCCCCACCAGCGCGCAGGTCCCCACATCCACGCGTGAGGAGCCAGGAGGAATCGCCTTCAGAGCCTCCCAGGAACCCAGTCCTGCCAATGCCCTCTTGGACCGGAGGGAGGGAGGAGAGAAAAAAGGAGGGGGGGGGGACCCAAAGCCTCACCCGAGTCCGGTTCCCGTTCTTGCTCAGAGGGCCCCGGAAGACCCCCTTGATGTTGCGAAAGTGCCCGTTGCTGAGGCGCGTGGAGCTGATGACAATGTAGTAACACTCCATGGGGCAGCGCCGGTCCGTGCGCCGCGCGCCGAGCCGCAGCCGGACCGGAGCCGGAGCCGGAGCCGGAGCCGGGCTGGGGACCCGGGAGGAGCCGGGAGGAGCCGGCAGGCGCCAGGGAGACCCGCTGGGCACCGGCCTGGAGGGAGGGCACCCGCCTCCCTGCTCGCCCTTCGCCTCCGGAGACTGGCTCCCTACTCCCCGGGGCCGTGCGCGCCCGGGCGCCTCCGCCTCCGCATGCTCCGCGCGCTCCCACGGTCTCGGCTTCTCCCCTAATTCGCTTAGGGGCGCTGCGCCCCGAGATGTCGGGCTGGGGGGCCGCCGGCAGGAGGATCTCGGGTTGGGGGGCCGCCGGCAGGCGGGAGGCCGAGCGGGCGTCAGTGCGGGCAGAGCGGCCGGCGCGGCGGGAGCGGCATCCCGGCTGGGCCGCTCGGAGCCGCGGGGCGGGCAGGCGGGTTATTATAGTGCGTGGCGCCCGGCCCCGCGCGGAGCCAATGGCAGGAGCCGGGCTGGAGCCGGAGCCGGCGGAGGAGGCGCCCGTCACGCCCCCTCCCTCCCCGCGCCCGGCCGGCCTCCCCGCGCGCGCGGGGCAGACGCAGGAGGAGCGCGCCGGGCGCGGAGGGACGGACCCAGGCCGCCGCCCCAGAGGGGAGACCCCGCCAGGTGGGGCCCGGGGGGAAGACGCTCAGACTGGGGTTCCCGGCTGGCAGTAGGGGCTGGGGGGGCGGCCAGGGTGGGGGGGGGGGGGGAGACATAAATGAATAATTCAGCGCCGGGAGCCAAGCCTGCCCACCGCAGCGCCCCTGGCCGCGCAGGTGTCAGCGCCGCTTCCTTCTCTCTCCAGCAGTGGCTCCCACTGGGCGTGCCTTCCTCGGTTTGTTTGTTTTAATGCATTTTTGTATTTTTTTAGTTGGGAGGTTGGATCCTGCTCAGAATCTCACGGAGAGAAAACGTGCCCCCGCCCACCCCCGCCCCGCCACCCCGTCTCCCAAGCGTGGACACCGGAGTGCCCCGCGGAGAGCGGGTGCGGGGAGGGGGAAGGGGTCGTGGCGATGCGAGTGCCAGTGGATGGAGGGTGAGCACGCGGCCCCTGGTTTGTGGGCGCCCCCTCGCCCACCGTTCCCAGAACCGCGGGTTTCCCCCTAAATCGGAGAGGATGGCGGCGCTTTGCCGCAGAGAAGCCGCCGGGAGCTGGCGGTGCGGGTCTCCCCGATCTCCTCCCGCCGCAGACGGAGGCGAACAAAGGGGCGCCGGGGCGACCTGCGGGGGACCCTGCACCGGAGCTCCGGGCCGCCGAACGCGACAGGGAATGGGGTCGGGCCCTCGCCTGGCTGTTCGGGGCCGAGAGACCACAGCCCTGGGCCTGGGTGCGCCCGCCCCCTCCCCCTCCCCCAGCTGGTCTCTGCAGGTGTCCGTCCTCCCAGGTGTGGGGTGCGCGCACCCCTCCAGGGGTGTGTGCACAGGACTCAGTGCGCTCAGAAAGATCCAGGAGCAGCGGTGGATGGGAGGTGGTGCCTCAGGGATTTGCTGGAGGCTTTCTCCTTGTGCCTTGAAGGACTTAATCGGTGAAAGCAGATTCTACACCTTCCGATGCGTCCCTGTCAGAGCAAACTGCACTTTGACATGATGGGCTTGTCTTTTCCACGTGGAGGTCAAGATGTGCCATGCACAGTGCCCCTTATACAAGATCGTATACAGCAGCGACTCTGGAAACCATAACATCGTCCTCAAACGAATCTGCCAGTTCGATTTTACTCTTTTTAAAAAACGTATTTGTATTGATTCCAGAGAGGAAGGGAGAGGGAGAGAGAGAGAAACATCAGTGATGAGAGAATCATTGATCAGCTGCCTCCTGCACGCCCCCTACTGGGGATGGAGCCTGCAATCTGGGCATGTGTCCTGATGGGAATCCAACCGTGACCTCCTGGGTCATAAGTCCTCCCTCAACCCCTGACCCACGCCAGCTGTGCTGGTTTTACTCTTTGAAAGAAGAAGAGGAAGAGAGACGAAGGTATTTATGAGAGAGGCAATCTTTATGTGAATCCGTTGTAATTGATGGGGGGTGAGGGTGGGGGGTGCTGGATTCATGTGAGGGGCATTCTGGAGCCATGCCCCAGGTAATCCAAGACCAGGAAGTTGGTGCGGATGGATGAGCGCTCACTGGGAAATGCCATCCTTACTGAGCGGCACTGGGCGCCCGGGGGGAGTCAGGTCGTCTTGGGAGAAGGAGCCGGCAAGGATGTAGAAGCTTCTCCCCTCGGGGGGTCAGATCACCTAACCATTTGTTAGAATTCAGGAGGAACATGATGCTCTTAGAAAAAGTGATCACCACTCAGTATCATGTGGCAATTAAATGTATTGGGGGCTCCCACTGAGAGGAGGTAGGAACAGGATTAGGCAGGCAGCATAAGGGGGAAAGGAAGGAGGACGTGTGAACGAGACAGCTGGAGCCAGCTACAACCAGGGATGCTGTCTTACAGAAAACGGTCCCACAGGACAAGAGTATACGTACCTGACACATGCAGAGGTTGCAAGGACGGGGGTGGAAGGAGGAAGTGTGCACATAACTGCAAGGCCGAGCTACAAACCACAAGGACCGTTATCCTGCAGGTGCAGGAGGTTGCAAGAGACGGGGGAGAAGGAGGGAGAAGCAGGGGGAAGGACCAGGTGAATGGAGAAGGAGCCGTCAGAGAGAGAGACAAATAGACAGCGAGCGGGTCCAAGCAAACAACATCTCCCAGACAGATAAGCTCGGTGGCCGCCCACTCTGGGCCGGTGGTGTGCCCTCATAATAAGTTCCACACTTTTGCTGAAATCTGGTCCTCAGCTGGGTGAGGCATGATCCCCAGAACTTGGACGTGTTTGGGTGTCACTGTCATTGCGGTTGTTTTTGGTTACGCACCGCGGATGTAGGCGTTCTCTGGACACGTCACTTTGGGAACAACTAATGGCCTGTCTGACGTCCGTGATGTCTTCTGAAGCTTGGGGAACTCGCAGTTATGAAACAGGAGATAAGATCTCCACGGTCACCGAACTAAACCAGGGGTCTCTTAAGGCAGTCAAACAGAGCCCAACTCCTTAGTCAGCAGAGCCAAATATCAACAGCACAACGATTGAAATTTCTTTTGAGAGCCACATTTTTTAAACTTAAACTTCTTCTAACGCCACTTCTTCAAAACAGACTCGCCCAGGCCGTGGTATTTTGTGGAAAAGCCACACTCAAGGGGCCAAAGAGCCGCATGTGGCTCGCGAGCCGCAGTTTGCCGACCACTGTCTTAAAGAAATAGAAGATGCCCCAAACATGAGAAGATCAGATAATGTCATTTTCTTGTGTGTGGAAGTCATACTCATCTAAGCGAGGTGTTGGGGGTGGGGTGTGGGGGGTGTTTTTTGCAATATTTTTCTCTAAAAATACTTCTGGCAAAATGTTCAGATATGTATCCACATGGTAAAGCTCACTCTCTGGCTCATGAAACAGGACCCCCGGATACATGACGTGTCCCATGGAACAGAGTATCACCCACATGGAATGTGCTGGCGAAGTTTATGTATCACATACCTTATGGCACAAATACCATAAAAATAAGCTTTAGTGAAATACCTTTCCGATGTCTGAAAAAAGTCACTGTACTGGTAGAATAGTCTACTTTTGCCACGTATATGCTTGATGATCCTGAGGAAACAGGGAAGCTAGGTGGCCAGGAATCGGGACCACGGGGGGAAGAGGAACTAAAACCGGGGAACCCAACCAGGTGGAGTGACTCAAACACCCCAACTGAGCTGGGAAGGAAGGGCACCAGCCAGAGGCACGAGCTTTAAAGTGTGCGGATATTGCTAACACCAGCAGCTTGCAAATAACCAATCACAAGGCAGTGAGGCCTGTAAACCAATCCCAAGGATGTTGCTAAGGCAGAATTATTTGAAACGACCAATCAGGAGCTAGCAAGGCTGTATCCACCCCCCCAGATTAAAAAGCCGGGCTCCCTCTCCCTCTCTCTCCCCAGCAGGTTCTCGGGCTGAAGGTCGGAGACCTGCTCCCTGAGCCCCGGGCTTATGGCCACGTGGGCCTCCACACAAGCGTCCATGCCCTTGGATGCTGAGCAGCACCTGCTGCTACATGGAAACCCCAGCACCTTTTCCAGGACCGGCTTCTCCCAACAAACTGCCTCCGTGAATCCCTTCTTCGTTTTGTGAGACGAGGAACTCGGACTCAAATACCCACATTCTGGTTTCAGTACGACAGGTGGCTTTGGCCTGGCGCTTCTAAACCTGTACGTCGGCTGTAGCAAACACAACCATCGGTTTGCTGCTGCTACAAGAAGGATGCTAACAGTTAGACGAAATACAACATCTTTGGAATACATTTTTTCTCATCGTTTCTCTACGCATGAAGTCATGTACCTCACCCAGGACTGAGGGACACCCACCGGGGGCCGCACTGCACCCTGGGCGCCTTCCAGAAGAGAGTGCAGGTCCCTTTTGTCCGCCCGACGGAATAGCCACATCTGTTAACGTCCTTCACATAAAACGGTCCCCACACCGTTCCCTGGGAACTCCACCACATCACCCTTCAGAGCCAGGAGAGCAGGAGCCACCACCACAGACAATCTGGTTTCTCTACAACAGCAGCTACTAGGCCTAAAGGCGTTCTTACACCAAAACGGCCGGCCTGGCGTTTGAATTTTGCTACAAATGAAGTGAGATGTCAAGGAAATCCGAACTTCCCCATCATCTCGGGAAGAAAGCAGACCTTCCCGTGGCAACACATTAAAACGAGAAAACAGTGGCAAATGACCATGTGCTTCCATTTTGCTGGTCCCGTTTCTTACCTTTTGTCCTCGTGCAAAGATAGCAGGTACATAAGTGAGTATCTTCAAATGCCCTGCTGTGTTACAATCTCTTTGATATTCATGGTCATTTTAAAGAATTCTGATTTCTTTCATTAGCAACCATTTTAACATGCATTATGTCTACGGGTCAATACCATCCTAATTTTTAAAAATATTTTTCCCCTCTTAATGACTTGGAAAATTTATATGAGTTTAAGTATCTAACTGCTGTTGTAAACATGCAGAACCAATATATCTAAATATGAAAATATATTTCAAAGTAGTTTATGGGGCAATTATAGATCACTGGGGTTTAACTGCCAACTTTTCAGCTGAAAAAAAATGCAATCTGTAATTTAAATATAAAAGTTTTAAGTGAGTGACATCAGTCTAAATTACAGTTCATGTTTTTGCCACCACACACTTCAATTTCCCCCTTTTCTACAAGTGTCACCTCCCCTCCAATGTGTCCCCTCTTCCACGATGGCTTTTCACGTCACGGCTCCCTGTGTTCTGAGCTTGTCCGCCTCCCCTCACTCCCTGATCCTCCTCTTGCTTTGCTGACCCCAAATCTGGGCCCCAGGTTTCGGCCCAGCAGCCGAGTGTGGCTCCTGACCCACTCGTGCCTGACACGAGATCTCCGAACAAGTTGCTGCTGTGACATGGGGAGCCACGGTCCCGCTACCTTCCGGCGACCCGTGGTGGGGCCCCTGCATCTTGGCTCAGCCCTGATTCTCTCTGACCAGATCTTCCGGAAGAAATCCATCTCCCCTGACATTGCCTGCAGCTCTTTGACCACAGGCCGCCCCCGCTGCACGCCTGAACTCACCTTCCCATCGTCACAACCTCGGGATGCTGTCCGCTGTTGGCCTGGATACCGTCCCCTCACTAACGTGAGCGCGTCGCACCACTTCCCTTCCCTTCCGGGTCCTGGCGACCTGTCCCTGGGCTCTGTCAACCGAGTTCTTGCTCTTGTGTCATCCTGAAGAGAAAAAACAAAACCGTATTTCAGTTACTGCGGAGCTTTACCAATGTGGCTGGGATGTCTTCTTGGTGGAGTTCATTTTTTATTACTATAATCCTCCTAACACCACAGGCAGATGCTTGGTCATTTATAAAACCATATAACGTAATGATAATTTGTAACTCTGTCCTGTCACTGTCCATCTCTTTTGTTGGCATTCATGTTTGCGATCACATTGGTGGCCAGTGTTACTTCTTTGATTGTTTCGGAAATGAGAAAAACATCGAGGAACTTAGCACGTCCATGCTTTACTTGCCCTAAGATGCGGCCCAATGGCAGCATGACACGCTGCACGTGTGACGGCGAGGCCTCGCCCGATCGGAGAAAGTTGGTGGGGAACTGTATCGCCGGGGAGCACCGGTATCCGCCATGGTCACCCGGTCAATCCCTTATAATTAGATCAGTATCGGCACGCCGGTGCTCAGACACACCGATGGCGGAGAGAGGGCTTGGTTTCTGAAAAGCCCTGTCACCTGTTGTGTAAACTAAGATTGCACATTTGGGTATTTTGTCTGCTGGATCTCCATTTGTTTTCTGTCTTTGTTTGTCTTGTGTTTACATCAGAGCTGTAAGCATATGGGTGTTTATGACTAGTTTGATGTTGGAATGTTTAGGTAAAAGTGTGCCACAAATGAGCCTAATCTCTGCAGGGAGTCTGGAGAAAAGATTCAGATACGAGAAACAGCAGTACATGCCAGTCATGGGATACACATTGAATAAGCATTATTAACCTCATCGGCTTCTGGTTTTATTACTGTGTGATTTGAAAAGAGATGGTGACTTTTTAAGGTAATTATTAACTATTACCTACGAGCAGGTCTACCCTCCATATTTCTGCTTCTGTATTTCAATTCTGCTGAGTTTACTTTTATTATTATTATTTTTTAATCCTCAGGATATTTTTCCATTGATTTTTAGAGAGAGTGGAAGAGAGAGGGAAAGACAGAGAGAAACATCGATGTGATAGAAACATATCGAATGGTTGCCTCCTGCATGAGCCCCAACCAGGGCCCGGGCCAGGAAGAGCCTACAACTGAGGTACAAGCCCTTGATCAGAATCGAACCCTAGACTCTTTGGTCCGAAGGCTGATGCTCTATCCACTGAGCCAAATCGACCAGGGCAATTCTGCTGAGTTTAATTGGAGGAGGGGTGGGGTAGGGGTGGGAAAGGAAGTTACAAACAAAGACTATATTTTTTAAATAACTAATATCTCATCAATTATAAGGTGGACCCTTTTTATCTCCACTATTAAAAAACCCACACTGCCAATGAACTGTAAGGAGCCACTGATTATACGACATCTTAATTACAGAGACGTTAAAAACAGAAAGATACAGACCCTCGATTTGGGCAGACACCACCACAATCCACAAGGTGCCAGAAGCCACGGTAAGATGTGTCCAACAGAAGCAGAGTGGAATACTGGGAAAATGACGACGCCCCCCTCCCTTCGGTTATTTCGCCTCTAAAGGAACGGGAATAAGCAGACACCATCTCACGTGCCTTCAAGCTTGAATGACTCTGAGGCTCTGGCAACGTCCCCAGAGCTGACAGTGGTCAGGCGGGGCAGAACAGAACGCCAGTTCATTTTCTCACTGGAGGATGTGTGTCCTGAATCGATGGTGAAAATGTAGAAATGTGGAATTTAATGCAAATGTAAGAAGGGCCAGAGAGAAATCTCACACTGTTGCTTGGGTTCAACCCTAAAACAGTTTATGCTATGCAGTTCTTTAACAAGTCTTAAAAGAATGGTAGGCTACCTACTGACCAATACAACTTATTTATCTGGTACTGGGTTTGTATCTTTTTTATCTCCTTACTTTTCAATTCTAATAAGTAGCGTTGGGAGAGATGCCAGAACACTGCTAATTTAAGAGCCAAAGCCACATTTCTAATATGTTGCCAAAGAAATTAATGTAATTGGACACTATATACCTAATTTACCAAAAGAAATAAAGTGAAGATATATTATTATAAGTCAAGAAAAGAGATGAACTATCATTACATTCCTCCGTTTTACAGTCCTTTTGGAAAGCGATCTGGCAAAATCTATTAACATAAAAATTGCATGTAACTGTTGAGCTAGCCACTGCATTCCTGGGACTCTCTAAATAGATTAAAAGGATATTCATGAGAATACTTAATGCTGCACTGTGTAACTGTTCACAGTTAAAGAAACGGAAATAAAAAAGAAATTATATGTTTTACATAAAGAAAATTATCATCAATAAAGGAATGGTTACATAAGTTGCTACATATACCACAGACTTTGCATCCAATAAAACAATAAAGTGTATGTATAACCATTTATTGGGTAGGATTGACTAGTTGTTTTATTGTATAAGATACGCAAGGGACAAACCAAAGAAGAATACAAAATAGGATCTGGTTTTGTGTAAAAAACATGAACATGTGTATCTATTGGTAAAAGAACAAGCAGGCATGAGTATAGGTAAGGGGTCTATGTAGTTTGTTAACATGCCTTAATGTCAGGTACAAGGGAGAAGAAAAAAAAACTAATAAAGAAGGAAAAAGCTAGGGAGATGGGAAAAGTAAGACTGGCATACATACATACACCGACACATAATCTGGGTAGAAACACAGAACACAAGAACAAACAAAACAAGGAAAGAAGGAAGGAGATGGAGGGAGGGGGACGATACAAATATTACCATTAGATGTGAAAAGTGTAGGATATGGGTGAAAGAGGGAGAATATTGGGAAGAGACTAAAATAAGAACAATCTGTCTATGATGGTGACGAGACGGCTATGAGACGAATTGGGAAGGGCTTTTGAACGCGAATGGACAGGAATTCCTGGTCAATTGGATGCGGAGTGATGAACAGACAAACTCAGCACAGCGGGGGATTTGACCTTAGAAGAGCTCCTGGTGCAGAAGCTGGGGAGGCTGGAAGAAGTGGGGGAGAAGGCTGAAGTCCAGGTGAAACTGTCATCCGGTTGAGATGATGTTTGGATGTGCAGGTGGAGAGCAGGGATGGGCACGTCGGCGTCATTTACAGGCCCGGACGGGGCTGCCTGGAGTCCCACCAGAGGATGGGTAGGTCCTGGGCACCAGGACACACCAGGTGAGTCCAAGCAAAACAGCTCAAGACAGAACGGGAGCTGCCACGGAGGGCTCAGGACAAGAGAACAGCGTGCCCGGAGGCTGTTTCCTCTGGAGAACAGGGCCACGCTTAGGAGGTGGTCAGGTCTGAGGGACAGCGACAGCTCAGGCGCGGAGACCAGATCGGAGATCTCAAGTTGTCCGTCTGGAAGGCCAGTGGGAAGGTGAGAAAACCCACCTGGTTCTGCAGTTAGTCTGCTCATTCACAACGACGTGGGGAATGTTTATGTCAAAAAAGGTGAAGCGTTGTCCTGGCCAGTTTGGCTCAGTGGATAGAGCGTCAGCCTGCAGGGTCCCGGGTTCGATTCCAGTCAAGGGCATGTACCTCTGTTGCAGGCTCCTCCCCAGCCCGCGCCCTGGTTGGGGTACATGTAGGAGGCAAACAATCAATGTGTTTCTCTCACATCGATGTTTCTCTCTGTCTTTTCCTCCCTCTTCCACTCTTTCTTTAAAAAATCAATGGCAAAATATCCTTGGGTAAGGATTAAAAAAAAAAAAATGAACAGGATTGATTTAAAATGAAAAATCCAGTTAAGAATTAGATCGAAGTACCCTAGTCAATGTAAAATAAACAATGTCTTTATTTTACATCCTATAAAATTAATGGTACGTCTGACAGCCTATTTTATACATTGGAAATCTGAAATACCACTCAAATACAGAGTGACAAAGAAAAACAGCTTGTCCTGGCTACACAATTCAGTTGATTTGGTTGGAACCAAACCGGTTGACACGGTAAGCATGATTGGGGGTATTTCCAGTCGGATAAGATGTGTGCGTGGCCAGAAACAAAAAGGCCAATGGGCTGCATTGTCTCCGTTTCAGGTTTTCTGGGTTTTCAGTTCTATCCAGCTGCTCCTCACGAAGAACTCCTGAACGCCTGCGCTGGCAACAGGGCGCCTCACTGTGCTGCTGAGCACAGAAATGCAATCGCCCGCTCAGAGCAAGTCGCACGTAATGACAGGATTAGCCAGGTCAGCGGGCACTGAGCGGGGAGGCTGTTTGGACAGGAGCCATCCAATGAGGCGTCACCAATAGAAGTGGCCGGTGAGTTTGAGGTCAAAGACCTAGATCCAGAAAATGCAGGAAATTCGCCCCACAGCATTAGGAAGGCGGGGCAGCTTGAGGCTTGAATCCAAGGCCTAGAAATGCACAGGCCGAGGAAAACAGATAGATCTGGAATGCGCAGTCAAGTGAATGCAGACGGCGTTTAGAATGACCATGGGGGCGGGGGGGTGGTAGGAGAGGGATGGGAGAAAAAGGGAAAAGTGTGTCAGGATCAGCTATGGTTGTCTCTGGTGAACAGGATTAGCCAGGTCAGCGGACACTGAGCGGGGAGGCTGTTTGGACAGGAGCCATCCAATGGGGCAGTGGGAACAGTGTTATTAAAAATGCAAACGCAATCAAGGCCTCACAGGTTTATAACCCGGGATAGGTAAGGTGCTAGACCCCGGCGAGCTGGCGTACACTCTCTAAGCTCCCGGGGGAAGTGTGATGAACTGCACACCACGAGCCTTCCTTCCTCATCTGGGGCAGAAATAACCCGTGTGTTCACGTGGGTGGAGTTCTCGGGGAGTGGAGTGTGATGGGTGTCATTTATCATTCCATATGCGTCTGTGTTACATGGAAGCATAAAAATGTCATTTTTACCAGTAACTTGGCGACACGTGGCAAGTTAAATGACTGATTTGCCACAGGCCCAATACGCTCCTGAGGTATTTTCCAAGTATTGGGTTTACACTGTCCATTTGCCAATTTGAGAACAATTGGAGGGGCATTATTTTTAGCTGCAAAGCGTTTTGTTCCGATGGAGCCTGTGCACGCAGCTGTCCGGTGGAAGCTTGGAGGCAGGACCCAGCCCCTCACCCAAAGAGTCCGCACCCAGTGAAGCCGCTGCAAAGCCATGAGGATCACCAAGAACAGCGGCTGAACCGGAAAGTGCACGTGGTCGGTGCCAGAAGAGGTCTGAAAATTCACGAGGCGTTACAAGGAAGACATTCCGTCAACAACGTTTTCATCACAGGCCTAGTTATTTTTGTTTGTTTATACTATTTTGTTTAGTTTTTATTGTCTTTTAAAATTGGTAGCCAGATTTTTTTCTGAACTAAGGCAGCAATATCCTGAAATAGTAAACAGGTTTTTTAAAAAAGAAATATTGAACCTTCGAAAATTTTCAAAATTATAAGAAAAATATTGCTGAAAGGAAGGACTTAGAAACTGGTCCAAGTGATCACAGAGAGGACCACCGGCCCTTGTGGCTCAGCATCAACCTATGAACCAGGAGGTCAGGGCACAGGCTCGGGTTGTGGGCTCCATCCCCAAGTGTGGGGCGTGCAGGAGGCAGCCGACCAATGAGTCTCTCTCATCATTGATGTTTCTCTCTCCCTCTCCATCTCCCTTCCTCTCTGAAACCAATAAAAAATATTTTTTTTAAATAGGACTACATTAAGATACTTTAGTCAAAATAAATTTAATTCTTCAACATAGTAATTAAAAAGACAGTTACCTGTAATGATACACTAGTGACTGTGGCTTAGTCATGCATTATACAAGACAGGCGTGTTATTGTACAGCACAGACGTGTTATTGTACAGCACAGACGTGTTGTTACTGAGGAAGGATGGGAGGACAGCACTGTCTGAGTTGTCACATCGTTGATTAAAAAGATAAAGAAGTACGTAAAAATGTTCTAGGGCAGTGGTCAGCAAACTCATTAGTCAGCAGAGCCAAACATCAACAGTACAACGATTGAAATTTCTTTTGAGAGCCACATATTTTAAACTTAAACTTCTTCTAACGCCACTTCTTCAACATAGACTGGCCAGGCCGTGGTATTTTGTGGAAGAGCCACACTCAAGGGGCCAAAGAGCCGCATGTGGCTCACGAGCCGCAGTTTGCCGACCACGGTTCTAGGATAATTACTAAGGTAATTTAAATAAAAATTAAGACCATTAAACTAATGGGTCAGATCACACACACACACACACACACACACACACACACACACACACGTAGTCAGAAGGAAGCGCAGGAGGAATGTGATGAAACCAGGACAGGAGCAGTGGTTGAAGCCCAGCCTGCATTCTCCACGAAGACGGAGCAGGGGCAGGAGCTTGGAGAAAACGTGCTGCAGCTGGGAGGTCTGTGCCCAGTTTGATGCTGCTGGGTCCTCACAGGCCCTGACAATGAAGACACACCATCAGCAGGGCTTTGAACACCTGCCAGGCTCCTCCCCAATGCTCTCCCAGGGGACAGGACCAGCCAGGCTCCTCCCCAATGCTCTCCCAGGGGACAGGACCAGCCAGGCTCCTCCCCAATGCTCTCCCAGGGGACAGGACCAGCCAGGCTCCTCCCCAATGCTCTCCCAGGGGACAGGACCAGCCAGGCTGCTCCCCAATGCTCTCCCAGGTGACAGGACTGGCCAGGCTCCTCCCCAATGCTCTCCCAGGAGACAAAGACCAGCCAGGCTCCTCCCCAATGCTCTCCCAGGTGACAGGACTGGCCAGGCTCCTCCCCAATGCTCTCCCAGGGGACAGGACCAGCCAGGCTCCTCCCCAATGCTCTCCCAGGAGACAAAGACCAGCCAGGCTCCTCCCCAATGCTCTCCCAGGGGACAGGACCAGCCAGGCTCCTCCCCAATGCTCTCCCAGGAGACAAAGACCAGCCAGGCTCCTCCCCAATGCTCTCCCAGGGGACAGGACCAGCCAGGCTGCTCCCCAATGCTCTCCCAGGGGACAGGACCAGCCAGGCTGCTCCCCAATGCTCTCCCAGGAGACAAAGACCAGCCAGGCTCCTCCCCAATGCTCTCCCAGGTGACAGGACTGGCC
Organism: Cnephaeus nilssonii; assembly: GCF_951640355.1. Lineage (NCBI taxonomy): Eukaryota > Metazoa > Chordata > Mammalia > Chiroptera > Vespertilionidae > Cnephaeus > Cnephaeus nilssonii. Next base: position 541,925 of record NC_137081.1, on the reverse strand, counting down.
AGGCTCCTCCCCAGTGCTCTCCCAGGAGACAAAGACCAGCCAGGCTCCTCCCCAATGCTCTCCCAGGGGGACAGGACCAGCCAGGCTCCTCCCCAATGCTCTCCCAGGAGACAAAGACCAGCCAGGCTCCTCCCCAATGCTCTCCCAGGGGACAGGACCAGCCAGGCTGCTCCCCAATGCTCTCCCAGGGGGACAGGACCAGCCAGGCTCCTCCCCAATGCTCTCCCAGGAGACAAAGACCAGCCAGGCTCCTCCCCAATGCTCTCCCAGGGGACAGGACCAGCCAGGCTGCTCCCCAATGCTCTCCCAGGGGACAGGACCAGCCAGGCTGCTCCCCAATCCTCTCCCAGGGGGACAGGACCAGCCAGGCTCCTCCCCAATGCTCTCCCAGGGGACAAGGACCAGCCAGGCTCCTCCCCAATGCTCTCCCAGGGGGACAGGACCAGCCAGGCTCCTCCCCAATGCTCTCCCAGGGGACAAGGACCAGCCAGGCTCCTCCCCAATGCTCTCCCAGGTGACAGGACCAGCCAGGCTCCTCCCCAATCCTCTCCCAGGGGGACAGGACCAGCCAGGCTCCTCCCCAATGCTCTCCCAGGGGACAGGACCAGCCAGGCTGCTCCCCAATGCTCTCCCAGGGGACAAAGACCATAGCTGGAGGGCATTCAGGCAGCACATTAACACTCATCTGCATACTAGCAGGGCTTCAGCATTCCCCTTTAAGGTCTCCTTAAAACGCACAGAATAAGAACAATGAGGGACACGTTCGCCCTGGCCAGTGTGGCTCAGTGGATAGAGAGTTGGCCCATAGACCAAAGGGTCCTGGGTTCAATTCTGGTCAAGGCATGTACCTTGGTTGCAGGCTTCCCCCGGGCCCGGGCCCTTGTTGGAGTGCATGCAGGAGGCAACCAATCGATGTGTTTCTCTCACATCGATGTTTCTCTTTGACCTTTCCCTCTCCCTTCCACTCTCTCTAAAAATCAATGGAAAAATATCCTCAGGTGAGGATTAGCAAAAAATAAATAAATAAATAATAAAAAAAGAACACATTGATCCCAACAAGCAAATGTACCAAATATTGAATCATGAAGCTGAGGGACCAAGAGGGAATGACTAAGCATTGATTTACTCCAATTTTCTGCCTTGGATTTAGGTCAAAAAATGTACCGTTAGGTTAGCTGTAATTAAGGCTAAATAAAGCAACCTACAATTAATGGTGAGAGACATTTTGAGATTTTCAGGATGAAAAAAAGAAAGTATCTAGAACGATCTTTTAGCCACCACTCTACACAGAAGGAGAGGACATTTCTCCTACAGTTTCCCTTTGCAATGCTACACACCATCTTGGGAAGTTATCCTTTTCTTAAAAGAGGAAACATTGTGGCATCATATTTCCACATCAAGTCAAAGTAGCATTCATGCACAATGACAACAGAAACCACTGTACTTTATGCAAGAGTATAGTAGCCTATTTATTCATCCAGGAATACAAGACATTTGACCTTGGGAATCACACAATATATTGCACCCAAAGGTCAATTGAGAATGTACCTTTCATATAATGCAACTTCATCCCTAGGAGATGTGCAAAGGAAACATCTTTTATATATAATCTAGTTGCTGTTATGGAATTCAGGACATATAACCTACCATATAGTGAAGAAATAATTTACCTGCCATCATTAGGGATTTACGTGTTCTAGTTAAGTTGAAGTTTCAATACGTTGAAAATTTTAAAAACTCATTAATTTTAACCATGTTACATACTTCACTGACTTAGTAAACAGAGTATTCTAATAAAATTTGCTAGGTCAATCACTTTAGAGTCATCATTATGAATAACAATTGCTGTTCTCTATTACAATGGCTAGTCGGGGCTGTTCTGTCAGGACTTAATGGTGAATTGCTCTGTAATATATACAGTTCGTTGGAAGGCTGAAAAATGTATTTTTGATGTGAGAACAAACCACATTTTGTTTGGTGCACAGTTTTTGTATATGTATATACACAATTATCTATGAATCATTCTAGATGTAACCATTAGTGTACACTGAGTGGCCAGATTATTATGATCTCTGAACGCATAATAACCTGGCCACTCAGTATATATATATTAGAGGCCTGGTGCATGAATTCGTGCATGGGTGGGGTCCAGCCAGCCTGGCCAGAGGGAGGGGACATGGGAGGTTGGCCAGCCTGCCTGCTGGTCGAACTCCTGGTCAAGGGGACAATGTGCATATTAGCCTTTTATTATATAGGATATACACTGAGTGGCCAGATTCTTATGCGTTCAGAGAACATAATAATCCGGCCACTCAGTGTATATATCCAACTAAACACGAGTTCACACTGAGGCCTCCAGTTCTCATCTGCTGCTACCTGGACCCCGTGGCTTATACGTAACCTCCCTCTCCCACAGTAAGAAACACTGTCCTCATCACTCGCCATCCACGTACTCAGTTGTTGAGTTCCAGTACACGTGTGTGTCAGAATCGCTAATCTTACTCCAATGGGGAACAAGGGCATCATCTCGAATACAGTGTTTATGCTCAGTTAATTTTACCTTTAGTCTTAGAGAATTCATGTATGTACAGATTTACGTAGGGAAGCACCCATTCCCCCACAGGACTTGGAGAGGACTTTTCAGACGTTTGTAATCTACATATATTCCTTGGTCACATGATGCATTCCATGCTGGGAGCTCCAACCTCCTCGTGGTTTATAAATTGCATAGATTAAAGTTCACGCTTTGTGCCGTGAAGTTCTAGGAGACAAAAACTGCCATGTGCCCAGCAGTAGAGTAACGTAAGGATGGTTTCATCTCCTAAGTCCTCCATGCTTCAGCTACTCAACTCTCCTCACAAAACCCCTGGACACACGGCGAGTGATTGCAGCTTTACCTTTTCTAGAATGGGAGACAGACTCAAGGTTAGATCGGCTTTTCAGACTGGCTTCTTCCCCTTAGCAAGATGGATTTGGGATTTATCCATGCCTTTTGCATAGCTGGATAGTCTATTCTCTCTTATCCTATATTAGAGGCCCGATGCACAAAATTCATGCACTCAGTGGGGGCAGGGGTCCCTTAGCCCTGCCTGCGCCCTCTCGCAAATAGGATTATTATTCTATATTTTTTATTGATTTTTTTTTTTTTTTACAGAGAGGAAGAGAGGGGGATAGAGAGTTAGAAACATCGATGAGAGAAACATTGATCAGCTGCCTCTTGCACACCCCCTACTGGGGATGTGCCCGCAACCAAGGTACATGCCCTTGACCGGAATCGAACCTGGGACCCTTGAGTCCGCAGGCCGACGCTCTATCCACTGAGCCAAACCGGTTTCGGCAGGATTATTATTCTATATAGTAAAAGGGTAATATGCAAATTGACCCTAATGGCAGAACGACCAGGAACGACTGGTCACTATGATGTGCACTGACCACCAGGGGGCAGACGCTCAACGCAGGAGCTTCCCCCTGGTGGTCAGTGCACTCCCACAGGGGGAGCGCCGCTCAGCCAGAAGCTGGCTCATGGCTGGCCAGTGCAGTGGTGATGGCAGGAGCCTCTCCTGCCTCCCTGGCAGCACTAAGGATGTCTGACTAACGGCTTAGGCCCGAGGGCTCCCAGGCTGCCAGAGGGATGTCTGACTGCCAGCTTAGTCCTGACCCAGGGAGCAGGCCTAAGCCATCAGTTGGACATCCTCCAAGGGGTCTCGGACTGCAAGAGGGCACAGGCCAGGCTGAGGAACACCACCCCCCCCCTCCGTGCCTCAGTGCACAGATTTTTGTGCACCAGGCCTCTAGTCACTAAATAATATTACACTGTCTGGATTATTACAGTTTGTTTACCATCCACCCACTCAAAGTTATCTTTGTTGTCTGCAGTGTTTGTAAATTACGAATAAAGCTGTCATAAACATTGTCATGCAGGTGTTTGTGTGAACAGAAGTTTGCAAATCAACTGGACAAATAGCTCGGATTGTTCCATAAATGCCAATTAACTCAGGTAGATCGACAATGCCGGATGGCTCTTCTGCACCCTTGCTGATTTTCTGTCTGCCCACTCCATGGAGCACTGGAGGGAGGGTCTGGAAGTCCCCAACAACCGGAGGGGGTTTGTCTATCCTCGGTCGGCTTTCAGTAAAGGAGGTGAGTGCCGGTGACCGGGACCCGCCTTTTCAGGTGAGAAGCCTTAAGAGTGGAGCCGAGGCTTCCTCGAGGAAGAACACACCTGTGCAGACAGTAACTTCTATCGCGACTGAGGACCCTACTGTTCCGCCTGAGGGCCTCTGGTCGCGTGGGCGAGCAGGAGGTCACCCACAGAGATCTGCTCTGCCCTCCACCATTAGCCAGCTGCTGATATCGGTAGAAGGACAAAGATTACATGGGGAAGTAGGCAAAAGGGAATGCCAAATGGACAGTTCACAGGTAGCTCACCAATAGCTTCAGACACATTCTTTTCTAGCTAGGCCTCAGGGGAGAATTTTAGGAACAAAAGAAACTCACATTCCAAAGTGCCTACATCATCAGCAAATCCCCCAATAATCACTCTACTGATATATCACAATTCTATTAAAAGAACGCCCATGCAAAATTTAAGTATGGATATTGTAACTTCTGGATATAATAAATTTGAAATTAAAAGGTATTTTAAGTTAAAATGCATGATTAATCTATATTTAAAAAATAACTATGTATAGACAATTAAAATATATTTTCTAGACTGAAAATCCATAGTGCTCTTCAGGCAACTTTTTAGTTCCTTTTTAATTAAAACCCTCCAGGTTTTAATTGTAATTTTCTTCTCAACCTTTTTTTATTGGTTGTGTTTAAAAGTTCACATTTTTTAAAATATATTTTTATTGATTTCAGAGAAGAGGGGAGAGGGAGAGAGAGAAACATCAATGATGAGAGAGAATCATTGATCGGCTGCCTCCTACACTCCCCACATGGAGATCAAGGCCACAACCTGGGCATGTGTCCTAACCAGGAATTGAACCCTGACCTCCTGGTTCATAGGTTGACGCTCAACCACTAACTCATGCCAGTCAGGCACCCTTAGGAACTTTTAAATATGCAATACAATATTAACTGTAGCCAACATGTGTATATTCTATCCCTGAGACCTATTTTATAGCCAGAAGTTTATATAGTTTGACCACCTTCACCCATTTCAAAACTCCCTTCCCCACCCCAGACATCCCTGGCAGCCACCCATCTGTTCTCTGTATCTGTGAGTTTGGTTGGGGGGTTGTGTTTAAATTTCACGTATAAGTGAGATCATACGGTATTTGTCTTTCTCAGTCTAATTTTTTCCACTTAGCATCATGCCCTCAAGATCGCATATGTTGTTGCAAATGGCAAGATTTTTTTTTTAAATTCTTTTAAAAAAATCTTTATTGTTGAAATTACATATGTACCCCTTCTCCCTCCAAAATCGGTTTCTGTCATGTTTTAAGTGCCAATCAGTTATGTGAAATCGTAAAGCATGCTTTAAATTCCATTCGTACTGTGCCAAGTCTGTTCAGATACTAAAGCTAGCTCTCAGAGCATCCTGACAATATTTAACCTATATCTCCGATCGTGTCCATATGCTGGTGAAGCACTGTTTAAATTGGGAGAGAACATATACAACAAAAATATGCACTTAAAAAAAATCCCTCAATGCAATGCTAAAAAAAAAAAATAGCATGCAATGGACTTTCTGTTCTCTCTTCATTCTGAAATTTGGTGTTACTATATTTTACTACCCCGAGACTTTATGTCCTTGAAATCCAAATGTGCTGGTTACCACTATAAACCAAGAGTCAGAGACTATTGATAGAAAGTTCCTGACGTAAAATATCAAGTCATTTGGTTTAAACAGCTGTCATTTTATAATTTTTTTTTTTTTTAGAAAAAAGATGTTTTGGAGATCATGCTTACAGAACATACTCATAATTTCAATCCCACACAATATTTTAATTCCATAAGGTGTGTGGGTGGCTATTTCAAATTGACATCATTTTGTGTTCTTTTTTACACTCAAAATTAATATCAGATGGAGGGAAATTAAATATTCTGAATATGATTTAAAAAAACCAGCCTCAGTGTTCTTGACTTATATTACCAACTGCTAACTGCTGCTAACATTTACCCATTTTTGGAAAATGAACCACCTTGACAACATCAGCAGTCTTAACAAAAATTAAAAATAGAACTTTGTCAAAATATCTGCACAAAAATGTTGTGCAAAATTGCTCAATGTATAAAGATGAGAAAATTTGATAAATGATCTACAGTTTTAGCAAATATTTAGTGATACTGACTAAAATACTTTATAAAATGTACTCATTGATTTTGGTGAGTCAATTGTATAACTTATCTTTATGATTTACATTTTATTAACCAGATATGTATAGCATTTTATAGGAAAGTTTACCTTTACCTCTCAGTCATTGAATGTCTCAAATGACAGGGAATGAAGCCCTTTTTCAAACAAAAACATCACAATATACTTGCAAACAGCCTAATCCTATCTAATAAAGAGCCAATATGCTAATTAGCCCGGATGGCAGCAGACCAGTGGGCGGGCCATGGGCCCTTAGGCAGCCAGGGCTGAGAGGCAGCTGGGCTGTGAGGGCCGAGCTCCTTGCACGGATTTCGTGCGTCAGGCCTCTAATATACCATAATACAGAACAAATTCAATAACTCTCAGTAATTAGTACATCAACTTCTACATCTCCCAGTTTATCAGATTTCTCTTAGGTTATCACAGACAGATAGATGGGATTTTTTAACATTAGTGAATTATAAAATGAAGGGATTTATAAATAACATTTTATCACTATGATGGAAGAATTTCTTCGTTGTCATAGGCAGAAACAGTAACTACATGTTCTCTGTGCTCCTTCATGCTAGAGATATTTATTTCAAAAAATCCGACAAAGGAAAATATAGCACGTCAGCAGTGCTTTACTTTTCATTTTTCCTGAATTCTAGTGAAGAGAATGGGTTTCTTGATTTCTAGCATTATGGAATGTATTTGCAAAAGACTACCTGTGTTCTCTCTTCTATAGGCAGTCTTTTATATAGCATGTGATTTTTTCCATTGTTTTATCTTTATCATCACACTAGAGGCCCGGTGCACAGAATTCGTGCACGGGTAGGGTCCCTAGGCCTGGCCTGTGATCAGGGCCAATCTGTGGGGCACCTGGTGGGGTGATTGGGGTCCCCCACTCACACCCTCCTTGGCCAGCCTGGCTCTGCTGGCTTGCTGGCCCCGTTCCCCACTTGCCACCACCAGTTGCCTCCCTCTGGGGTGACTGGTAGAGCAATCAGGGGCCCCCCACTCGCACCCACCTTGGCTGGCCTGGGGCCTGCGGGCTGGAGGCAGCTCCTGCGTTGAGCTGAGCATCTGCCCCCTGGTGATCAGTGCACGTCATAGGGACTGGTCGTTCCACCGGTCCTTCCGCAGTTTGGGTGATTTGCATATTAGGCTTTTATTATATAGGATTGGGGTCTTGCTATAGTACTGATATTAACTCTAGTCTATCAACAGGATCCAGAAACTATTATTATAATACTAATAACACAATAGGATTTCTTTTTCTTACGACCACTTTTGAAGGTTGCACGGAGAGAAACTTCATACCGTGCAGTAATGCTGACTAACATATTTCTCACCGGAATTGGAGGCACTCATTCATTAGCTCCTCCACACACTCTGTCTTCCCTTGTCTAAGACTGACACGTTTTCTGATAGTCAATGTAAAAGACGAGGCAATAAGAACTAACTGAAAAATGTCCCATTTTGCTGCTGCCAAAACTCACTCCCCAGCGAGCTTTATATTTACTGTAGAAATGACAGGATTAGCAATTTCCTTTTAAATGAGTACATTTCCATCGGGCATATTACAATGTATGAGTATATTGAGATCATTTTAAAAAAATTAAAAGGATATAAGCACACTTTTTTTTTTCATATAAAAATGCAGTTACAGTTGATGAGTTAAAATAAGTTCTCACTGAGAAAGAGCATTATAAGCCTTTTATCTGCTCTTCATTACACCCTGTTACATCATGCCTCATTCCTGCCTTTCTAATATAGATAACTATATATTTTTGTAACTTTTTAAAATATATTTTTATTGATTTCAGAAAGAAGGAAGAGGGAGAGATAGAAATATCAATGATGAGAGAGAATCATGGATTAGCTGCCTCCTGCACGCCCCACACTGGGGATCGAACCGGCAACCCGGGCATGTGCCTTGACCAGGAATCAAACTCTGATCTCCTGGTTCATAGGTTGACCCTCAACCACTGAGCCTCTCTGGCTGGGCTAGATAACTGTATTTGTTCCTAACTCTGTATCCCTGGAATTCAATGAATCATACTATCTGTACTCTGTGAAAGAGGCTGTCCTTTTGGGGAAAACATAATATCATAGTTTATATTGAGCTGGTGCTTTAATTAAAAGTCAAATTCTGATATTTACGTATTGAAATGCAGTCCCAACTAAGTTATTTTCATTCCAATTAACCTTGATCACGGAAATCAATTCCTCTAGGACTCAGTCTCCTCTGCATTGCCCCGATCAGATATGGATGTGGCCAGCCACCCTCCCTCCCCCATCACATGGCCGTTTTGCCCATTGAAATCATTAGTGGATTTGATTTTTAAAGGCGGCGTTTCCAAAAGCCTTAAAAACATGCACACGCACACACACACACACACACACACACACACACACACACACGCGCGCGCTTTTTGGAGAAACACAATGCATTTCTTATGTTTGGAGCCAGAGGCATTAATTTGAATCCTTGCTTTAACCTCCATTAACTTGGACAAATTAATAAACATTTCTTAGCCTTAAGCTATTGCCTTGGAATGGGAAATACACTAACAATAGCAACATGTAGCAGGCACTTATTCTCTTTTAGGAAATCTCCTAAACAATGTATATGCTCATGTCATTGAAGCACACAATAGCCATCTACACAATATCAACCCCCACTTTCTAGATAAGTGAACCGGAGATAACAATACCTGTGTCTCCTATTTCTTAGGCCTGCTGGGAAGGCACATTTATAAAATGTAAATGCAAATGCCTCTTCAAGACCAAGAAGTGCCACCTGATAAATGTCACTGTTCTTTCTCCTCCTGCCATTCCCTGCTTGGCCACTGGCCTGTTCATGAATGTGTGATGTATATGTTTATCTGCTGAACCTGTGGAACAGTGTTTGCCTTCTGAGAGAATCACAGGGTTTAAGTTTTCCAGAACAATCTAGGAACCCGAGAAGAAGTGAACGGGAGGGAAGAAGAGTGTGAGCAGTTCAAGAGGGAAAACATGGGGAGTCCAGGGTTCTCCAGGTTTGGGGAGTGAAGGGGGCAGAAATGCATGTAAGTGCCCTTCTTCTCAGAGACACCCCATCCAGCAGAGTGATGGTCAACAATATGTTTAGAGTGAGACTTCAACAGGGGATAGTATCTACACTAATAAAAGAGTAAGATGCAAATTGACTACCTTAGTGACGCCCACCAGTCAATCAGGAGTGAGTATGCAAATTAACCCAACAAAGCTGGTGGGTTAATTTGCATATGCAGGCGCCCAGTGGCCAGGGGCGGGGCAAGGCTCTTGCGTCGTCGCCATGGCAATGATGCAGGCATTCCGCACTGCCCCAGCTGCTCTGGGCCTCTGGGCAGCAGGGGAAGACGGAAAGGCGGCTCCGGGCTAGAGCGAAAAGGCAGCTCTGGCCAGAGCGAAGGCGGTGCCGGCAGCCAGGGGAAGGAAGGCCCATTCTTGCACGAATCTTCGTGCATTGGGCCTCTAGCAATTTATAAAAATAAACATCTATTTGGTCATTCAAATGACCAAAATACATTTCTCATATGTATGTCGTTTTATTCCAGTTCCTGACTCAAAGCTCCCAAAACCCTTGAAATTTCCTCTGTGGAGAGTGACCATGTGACTTTTGTTATGTTAAGGAGGTGATTTTGGAAAGCTCTGAGGTGAGCTAAATTTGGGGCTGGATGCCAGTGGAGCCAACCTCATGATTAGAAGGTTGGAAACTTCAGTCCCTTCCCCTAGTCTCCTGGGAGGGGAGAGGGGCTGGAAATTGAGTTCAATCACCAAAAGGCCAAAGATTTAATCAATCCTGCCTATGTCATAAAATCGCCATAAAAACCTAAACATGATGGGGTTCAAAGAGCTTCCAAGTTAGTGAATGCCTTTCACCATTCCTGGCTTCCACTATGCATCTCTTTTACCTGGCTGCTCTTGAGTGATAACCTTTTATAATAAATTACTGATCTAGTGAATAAAGTGTTTCTCTGAGCACTCTGAGCTGCTCTCAAAAATCAACTGCACCAGAGGAGGAGCCCTTGGGAGCCCGGGGTGTAGAGTCAGTTGGTCAGAAGTACAGGTAACAACGTGGATTTCCGACTGGCAGGTGCAGCCCATGGAGGGGCCATAGGGATACCCAAACTATAGCTGAGGCAGGAGAGTAAGAAGCCAGAAAAATTCCATGGCAAGTAGGATGGGGAAACTGAGGCAGGCAGGTGATTCAAATGGCCCCATCGAGCACCTGGCCCACCTGTCTCCATCTCCCTTGCACGACCACCCCCTTAAGCATGAAACCCTCAGGACAATGAGGTTCTGATCAGAATAGAATAATCTTAGGAACAAAGCCTTGAGTCTGTTGGCCACAGAGACAGAGTTTTGGTCAAACTTGACGTGACATCTAGGCCTCGGTTGTGTTTCAGCTCCAGGCTCAGAAAAGCAGCAAAACCAGATAAAGGGGCACCATGGCTGGCATCAAGACCAGATGCAGTGACCACTGACCCCTATTCTAGCAACGATCAGTCAGTGGAGACTATGACCCTGACCCTATAAGCTCATTGTGATAAATCAGAATATTAAAGGACACACCTGGAAAGCTGATGAATATTCCTTCTACTGAGACCCTTCCCGGAGACCTCCCTAAAATTCCTGCCTTCAGAAAACCGATAAAAACCCTTAAGAAAATGGACCCAGCACATGCTCTCTCCCTGGAGCACGCCAGGCCCTTCTTTCCTCAGACGTGTATCTTTGCTTTCTTCCCCCTGAGCTCAAAGGGTCCCCGCGAGACTTGCAACCAGGGGAGCAGATGGCACTGGCAGCTCGTCCTAGGCCAGTGGTTGGCAAACTCATCAGTCCACAGAGCCAAATATCAACAGGACAACGATTGAAATTTCTTTTGAGAGCCAAATTTTTTAAACTTAAACTTCTTCTAACGACACTTCTTCAACATAGACTCGCCCAGGCCGTGGTATTTTGTGGAAGAGCCACACTCAAGGGGCCAAAGAGCCGCAGTTTGCCGACCACTGTCCTAGGCTAACCCCTGTCTTTCAAGGCCTTCTTTTACCTCTGCAACTTGTTCCCTGATGCTCCGCAGCCCAGCTGGCTCACTTCTGCCTCTGACTTTCTTTCTCAAAGGCCAAGGAGCCATCTGAGCAGCCCACTCAAGTCTTCTCGCCTTGCATGCTAAAGAAACTCCTTTCGGGCAAGAGTTATTGGCTCTGAATTTCTTTGCTGAACTGAAGAAACAAGAGCCAACACTGCTGGTAACATAGCCAGCCAGTCAGAAGCCGGTAAAAACCTGGGCCTGCAGTATCTAACGTGAGGAGGGGGGCAGTTTTGTAGGACTGAACCCTTGACCGGTGGAATCTGATGCCATCTCCCATAGACACTGTCAGAACTGAGTTAAATTGTAGGACACTCAGTTGGTGCCAAAGAGACTTGATTGGTGGTGTGGGGGAACACCCATGCCCCTCAGTAGAACTGGGTTCATAACCCTTTTAAATACTATTGGGAGAAGATAGAAATTATAGCCAACAAGGTATATTGGAATTCCTTCCAAGTAAATATATTGAGCATGACCCCAAATAATGGTGTTTTGCTTGCCATCATCTCAGTCCTCAGTGAATCTCTTTTTACAGCACACACACACTGCAGATACAAATAAATCCACTTCCATAGTCTAAGGGACACATCGCTTTTCAAAAACGAGGATTAATAAAGTGCTTATTAAACAACAGAAAGCATCCCCAGAAGAAACTTTCAAGAATTCAGCTTCCAAGAGAAACACAATTTGCTTTCATTGATGCTAAAGGGATTCAGTATTAGTGTCAGAGAACAGTTTCATCACTGTGCCCCACTGGTGTACTTAAAGCAGAATAACATTTAAAAGTTAAGAAGTAAGATTCCATTTTTCTCCTCAGATACCTTGAAGTTCCTGACAGATTGGTACAATAATGGAATGTGTTAGAACTAGAGTTACAAAGTAAAATAAATCTATGTGGCCAATAGTAATTCATGTATTCCTTCAGTGAGTATTTATTGAGTCATTGTGTGTGCCAACCGACTTGCTGGGTGCTCAGGAAATAAACTTAAGTTATATTCCTGGTTTCAAGAGGCTCAGTCCAGTAGAGGAGGCACATATGAAAACAAAAATGTAAAATAATGAGAAAAGCACCAAAGCAGAAGCATGTACCATTTAGGATATTGTCATAATCATGACGAAGGGAGTGTAGCTGATGTCAGGGAAGACACTGTAAAGGTTCTACATGTGCTGAATGAAAGAAAGGGTGTGTTGCCTGACCAGCATGGCTCAGTGGTTGGGCGTCCACCTATGAACTAGGAGGTCACGGTTCAATTTCCGGTCAGGGCACATGCCTGGGTTGTGAGCACAATCCCCATTGTGGGGCGTGCAAGAGGCAGCCGATCCACGATTCTCTCTCATCGTTGATGTTTCTATCTCTCTCTCCCTCTCCCTTCCTCTAAAATAAAGGGATGCCAGTGGAGCCAACCTCATGATTAGAGGGTTGGAACCTACAGTTGAGCGTCCACCTATGAACCAGGATATTGATATGAAATCAATAAAAACGTATTTTAAAATAAAGGGTGTGGTTTACACAGGTGAGGTCTGCAGACGGGTGGGCAGAGCCTGAAGGGGCTGGGGAGAGAGCGCAGGCAGTGCAGGGGACGTGGAAGCAAAAAAAGCTGAGTGTGTGGGATGATAGAAAGTGCCGCGCAGTGAGTGAGGGGTGGTGGCCCTCCGTGCCCTGATGTGACTGTACAATCCCTTCCGCTGCTGACAAGGTCTTTCACGGTCTAAGGTCCACCACGCACCCGCCTTCTTCTGCCCTTAACCCTTCACCTGTGATCTCAGCAGTTACATACAATCTCTCCAAAGTTGCACAGCTAAGAAAAGACAGCAGCCTGCCTTCAGTGCCGTGGTCTGACCGGCTTCATGTATGGTTGAGCATGTTGTATGTATTGAACTGCCTCTCGGGTTGTTCTGGGAGAACCTCAGGTTATCCCTAAGGAAGGCTTGGAGGAGAGCTGGCACTGGTCCTCGGGAGATGTTAGCCGTTATCACCCCCGTGTCCTCTCTGATCATCCTCATCTGACCTTCCTATAAGCCATACAGAACCCACTGCACTTTCTGTAGAATGCATGCTGCCCCTCATTCTCGGGTCTTTGCAAACATCATTCCTCCGTTTACCTCATCTTTAGCCAGGCAAATGTTAATCTTTCCTGGTAAATGTTCTAGATATGAAACTCCTAAACCCACTGACAAAGCACATGAGATAATTCTTTTATGCATCAATTGAGGCCCATGGACTCTGTTTACCATACTATTTACCACAGTTTATTGAAACATTGTCATTGTTTGATTCTGCACTCTTTGTAAGTTTCCCTCTGCGGGAAAAAGGCAGTAATGACCTGTGGGTGTAAGCAATTGTGAATATGTTTTAGACACCCAATGCGAATGGCATCTGATAATTAATTCTTCTTCAAATAATAAAAGGCCTTATGGTGAAATTATTTCCACCGAAGAAGTTAGTATTAGAATTAAATTCAGATTTATGTATTTATATGTTTACTTCCATATGTTTACTCTAAGAAATTCAATCAAAATGAAAAAATTTTCAAAACTTTTATAGAAAGTATGAAATAATACATTTATAAAACCTAAAAATTAGCATTTTTTATCTCAGTTCCCTGAAAAAAAACCCAATAAGAATAAGAGAATCAGCTTGATGTAAAAATATGTAACTAAATTTTAATTAATCAACATTGAAATGATTATATTGTCATTTATCTTTCACAAGTCAATTATTCTTAGCCAGTTTTATTTAAATAAACCTACCTCTTTTGACCACCACTGCCATCACTCACCTCATCTTATTCTGTGCAAATCCGACTATAATGTGATTTTAAGTGCCTGCACATTTAAGCAAATGTCCATTCTCACACAGACTAAGTGCATGTTTGCATGTTTCACCTCTCAGTCAGTATGACCATTATAACCAGAGAGAAACACGTACATGTGTAATGTGCAACTTAGAAATCCCAACATGCACCACATTTATGTGTGTCTGTATCTCCTCTGGATGACGCTTTCTGAAGCTGAGATGATCGCTGGCGGTCACTGTATTGCATTTGCTTTGGACGCCATTGGCCCCTTTAACGCTCACTGCGTTCAATATGAGCGCTCCTGGCCCTGCTGTGGGCTCCATGTCGGAGGGAGCATGTCAGAGCTACGCCAGCACAGAACAGAGTGCCTGGCTCCGAGTAGATCCTCAGAGTAAATGCACAAATGAAAGCATATGCCATTGTCATGCAGTGAACTGTGCTCCCCCAAATTCATGTTTTACAGCCCTTTCCCAGAATGTGACTGTATTTGCAGATAGACCCTTTAAGTAGGGAATTAAGGTTAAATTAGGTCATAAGGGTGGGGCCCTAATCCAATAGGGCTGGTATCCTCACCAGAGGAACAGATACCAAAGATGTCTTTCCCTCTCTGTCTCTCTCCCTCGCTCTCTCCCTTTCTCTCTCTCTCCCCTCTTCTTCTCTCCCTCTCTCTCTCTCTCTCTCTCTCTCTCTCTCTCTCTCTCTCTCTCTCTCCCCCCTTCTTTTTCTCTCCCTCCCCCCATCTCTGAATGCTCAGAGGAGAGCCATGAGATAGCACAGTGAGAATGTGCCCATCTAGAGCCAGGAAGAGAGGTTTCAGCAGAAGCCCACCTTGAACTTGAACTTGGAGAACCAGCCTCTAGAATGTGAGAAAGTAAATATATGTTTCTTATTCAAGCCACTCAGACTTTGGTATTTTGTTAAGTCATCCTCAGCAGACTAACCCAGACGTCAACAAATTATACATATCATTTTTCCCTGGGAGTCATACCATTCTTAATGTATGATGATAAGAACACCATAAAAATATTTTATAACATAAATATGTATTATCCTATCTAATAAAGAGGGAATATGCTAATTGACCCTCACACCATCGTAAAGATGGCAGTGCCCACAGCCAATAAGGAGGGAATATATATATATATATATATATATATATATATATATATATATACTGTATACATATACCATCTACTCTAAAATCCCAAGAGACCCACAGATAAGAATAACAACTTTCACATACTAAAATGGAAGTGGCATGAAACAATGCAAAATTATGAACCAACTATCAATTACCTTCTATTTTTTAAAGTGTATTTCTCATTTGAATAACAACCCCCCAGTAATCATGACAGTTAAGCAAAATGTTGCTTTTGAACAATGAAGTAATTCTCAACATGAGTTTAGGCCAAAGGCCTCTGAGTCATGTTTATTGCTCTAGGGATACAAAAGCAATATTATTATTTCATTCCACTTGTACAGAAAGGCTGTTTCCTATTGAAATATTTGCCAGGGCTGTCAGAGCTGGAAAATCTTATTTCTATTTTTTCCTGAGAAAAAATCAACAGAATTAACAGCCTATTTTATGTTTACCAAGTAGATTACCAAAATTCAACTTTAAAGTTTCATGGCCAGTGATTGTAAGAATATATTTTATCTGGATGAATTTTATTCTAGAGCTATGAAGCCCAATGTCCCTTGAAACAAAACCACATTTAAAGTGTGTGTGTGTGTGTGTGTGTGTGTGTTTAAGACCCTTTCCGTTTAAAAAAAAAAGCAAAAACAACTTCATTATTTAACTATAAAATTATTAATTATTATTGGTTATGGAATGTATGTTCTTTAATTTTGAGTGAGTTACATCTAACCAATAAAGTGTCTATTTTATGTATGTTATGATTCTGTTACAAACCAAATATAATTTGAGGCAATTTACAAATATCATAAAAAATAACCGAAAATGTATAGGAAAAGAATTATCCTCATTTCACACCGAAAGCCACTGGGGTAATTTTCTCAGGCTGCAAACCTGCTTAGCAGCTGAGCTGAGCTGAGACCTAAATCTATGTTATAGCTCACCCTGAGTGATGGCCACATGAGAGTAAACATTATCTCATTACCTCACATTTCACGTGAAGATTTATCCTCATGATCAGTATAGAAAGACCTTCCACAATTTCTTCAAAATTAAAGAATTTCATTTACTTAATTTAAAAAAATAGCACCTATCTCATAAACTACTCCTAATAGACACAGGCATTTTTATCAGTTTTAAAGTCCTTCCTCTAATTCTGGTTTGACAAACACAAAGATAAGTGTACTACCTCCTTTTAATTTTCAGATATATTTTCATTATTTTACTACATAAAGTCATACATTATTATGTGCATTTACTGATTACAACTGAGTATAATAAATTCAGTAAAAAACAACAAACAAACAAACAAACAAACAAACAAAATATTTATTTACAGAACTTTCATCAAAAAGATGAGTTGGGTAAAATGCCCAAAACTGGTTCCATAAGTAAGCAGAATGAGGATTTTTCTTTCTCGTGAACTATTCCCCTCGCTGCTTCAACATTATTAAGCACTACCTAGATCCTGGAAAGATGTGAAGTGTTTAGATATTGCAAACGATGAGGACATACTTGGAGAATTCTGTTTGTATTAATAAATTCTTCCATTTTTAAATTTCCAGGGTATTTTGGTCTCTGATTCATTCTGCTTCTCAATAGAATAAATTGCCTTAGAATATATAAGAAACAACAAACTGAGTTGATTAAATGATGAAAATGTATTTTTTAAAAAATATATATTTCCTGGTCTTCAAAGAAAGCTTGTCTGATTGTGTTAAATCATACTTCTTGGCAATTCTTTAGCTATGTAATCTATAGTCAAATATTTTCTTCCATGAAACTGCCTTAATTTATCTTTGTTGTGTGTGTGTGTGTGCTTGTGCATACGCATGCAATGTTGTGATGTAAGTACTTATTTTTTTTTGTTAATTTAAAATCATATGATTTAATGTAACTTATTCTTATAGGTCCTGTTTTATTAGTAGTGATAATCATAAGGAATGTGCTTTAACCTTTTGCACTCAGATGTCAAGTGTGACTCGACACGGTTAGCAGCTCGTATGTCGAATTGTATTGCACTCAGATGTCAAGTGTGACTCGACACGGTAGCAGCTCGTATGTCGAATTGTATTGAATGTATCAATAATTTGAAATATTAAAAAATCCAAATAAATAAGTTTGTATGAAAAGAAACTCCAGTTTTTTATTCTACTGCCGCGCTTTGTAAAATCTGGGGTATTTAAAAAATTAAATCCCGAGTAGAATAAAGAAATCGAGAAAAAAGCAAGCGAGTGCAAAGGGTTAAAGATTAACCTAATGGAAACGAACAGAAGTTTCGAATTTTCCTACTTTGACTATTCAACTTTTGAACAGTCAGCCATGTCCACTGAGCAACCAAGCGCTTCCTCTCCATGAGCAGGAGCTGGGCGAGGAGGAAGCCTTGGTGACTCCGTGGGAAAGAGGGATGAGACTCCCCGAGAACACACCGTGAGGCACCTGTGGCCGCCCCCGCGTGGCCCTGCACCCATGGCCCGGGCCGCAGTGCTTTCATGCAGAAACAGGCCGAGCTGCCCTGGCGCTAACAACGCGAATGGACGCAGGTGTGTCCCTGTCCATGTCTGCTGAAGCCCAAGGCCGCCGGGGCTGGGCCTGGCTTAACACAAGGCAGAGTCCGAAAAGGGTCTCCTGGGGCTCAAACCCAGGCTGTATCTCCTCGTGGTTCTGGGAGCCTCCAGGTCCTGACCTCTCCCAGCTCTGTGCCCCCTCCACCCCCTGGCTCAGCCACCTTCCTCCCCTCCAGCTCCTTAGCCCAGCCCGGGCAGCAGCTTCACAGCCCCCCATTCAGAGGCCACCCCTCCGCCCCCCTCTCTTCCCTCTCAGGACCCTTGTGATTACACGGGTCCTCCTGGATAATGCAGGCGATCTCCCCATTGGAAGCTCAGCGAGTCAGTGAAATGAACACCACTGGCCGCCAAATGCCCTTTTGCCCTGTAACCTGCCGTCGCCCCAGGTCCCGGGCTTAGAAGGAGGGCATCGTTAGGGATGTCTATTGTTCCTGCCAAATGCATGGACCATTGAACCCTGAATGAATCGCTCGTATGAATTCAGTGTATGGATCCATCATCTATTTATTATTGGTCTGTGTGCTAGTTGTAAGACAGATGCTAAAGCAAGTTACTTGTTTGATATCCTGCCTCGTAAGTGCGTTCCACATGGTGCAAGAAAGGAAGTGAGTTCTGATCTTGAAGGATTTGTGGCCCCAACAAGCAAAACCATTTTCAAAATGTATACATAAAATAAAATCCATAGGTCATTTGTAGAGCATTTAAAAAAATATTTTAAAAGCATGTCAACATACTTTGGTTTATTTAGTCCTTGAAATAGGTAAAATGGACTAGCAAAATAAGTATTACTACCTCATACTATAGCAAAGGAAGCAGACACCCGGAGTGTAAGGGACTGATGCTAATATAAAAACGTAGGCTTTAATCTTCCCGACCTTCCACAAACTCATTCTGTTAAAAGCTGGGTCTGGTAAACACTTGGCTGGCCTGACTGTCAATTTAATCTCTGAGGAACTGGAGAGAATGACGAGAGAAATTGCCATTCTGTCCTTAATTCCAACCAATAAGAAGCAACTGGCTGGCAGGGAAGTGGAAATGACAGAAAATCTGGAGGAGATTCCATTTGAACGCTTAGAATTTATTACTGTCCATGTTGGTTACTTGCGTCTGGTCAATGTACTCCCTTCAAAGGGAAAGCTCTATGTTTAATGGGAAGAGATAGGTAACAGCAGTTATTGGAGTTTTAGCATTATTTATAGGGCAATATAGGTTCATTAAAGGGGAAAATAGTAATGGTAATAACGGATTTCTTTCAGGAATTAAATTATGGAGATATACCCACAAATTATTCTAAGAGAGAAGAAAATAGTAAGGGGATCTGAAGAGTTCAGTTATTGAAATAAAATGTATAAAGGACAGACTACAGTATAATGATCAAAGGTAATTATAACAAATAAACATTGACTTGTAAGATCAATTTTTAAAGCAAAATCAGCATGAAATATCCATGCAGGAAAGTATTAAATGGCTATAAAATACTAGCATGATTATATATACCATAAAACAAAAATATTGAAAACAAAGCCCAGTTTACTTTAGGATAATAGTTTACTGCTTATAAATGAGCAAAAAGTCACACAGGTTTTCAGCTTTTTCTGCTCAGACGGATGGCCACCCAGACAGCAAAAGGTGGAATTGACGTTGGTAAAAGTGATGTGAAGCCTACGGTAGAAGAGGAGGTTGTAAGAAAGGATATTTTTAGAGAGGTAGTTGCTCTATAAAAATGCAAATTTCTTGGCCTGGATGACTTCCACTCAAGGAAGACAAGAAAGAAATTGAAGATGAAATCTCTGAGGAGCTGTCCGTCTTAGGAATAGTCAGAGGATGAAGAGAAGGCCTGGGAGACAGAAGGAAGTGACGTCACAAGTTTCACAACAGACACAAGATGACTTCTTCCACATCGTAGAATGTGATGTAGGTTAAGGTCATATACGAAAGCACTGACTACTTAATTTCTTAACATTTAAAAAACTATGATTCAAAGAAAGTTTTTCCTTTGCATTAGTGTGGAGAAAAAAGATGGTAAAAATATACCATGAAATAGCTAATAAAAATAATACACACCAGTGTACCAATATGACTTTTGGATAAAATAGAATACACATCGGAAAGCATTCTATGGGGGGGAAAACATATAAAGAGTACTCTTCAAATACATCAGTCTATACTTTTTCATTTTATATGCTTCTGTACAGTTGAATTGTGACACTGGAAATTTATTCATATTTCAATAGAGTAATTTAAAATTAAATGAAAAAAAGCAGAAATTGTCTTAAATCATTTCATAAAACTACAATGATTAATTCTGTATAATACTGGCACTAGAACAGGGAAGCAAATAATTAATACGTTTTCCAATAATGTATCATGACACTTTAAATACTTAAATATTTGAAATTAATGGAGATATACTGTGTTTTTTCAAAAAGTAGTACTAGAAGTCCTGGTTATGTTTTTGGAGAAAAAGTACTTGTCTGCTTCTCAAATACTTCATCAAAATCAAATTCTAGATTGGATAAGGTGTTCAGGTAAAATGAATAACATTACGAGTGAAATAACCTGCACATCCATCTATACTAATAATAGAGGGATATGCAAATTGTCCGGGACGCCCTCACGTGTAACGACCAAATCAGCAGGCTGTGCGCACAGCAGGCGCAGGTGGGTGGGGACTTGCGGCAGCGGGGATGGGGGCGGGGGAGGCAGGCCAGGTGGAGGGTGGCCTGTACTCCCCACATGGGGGCGGCGGCTGTGAGCGGCGCCAAGCGGAGCCTGCGGGCCGAGCTGAAGCAGCCCCTGCGGGCCATCAGTGCCGAGGAGCGGCTGTGTCAGTCCCACCTCCTGGCTCAGAAGGTGCGCGATCGCAGGGACAGCCACCGTCATGGGCCAGACTGACGTCCTCCTGGCCGCGCTGCACGGGTTTGCAGTGTGCGCATCCTCTCCCCCCACCCCCATGTGCGAACATCCCCCAGCGCAGTCACCCACGCGTGCCCGCAACAGTCCCAGACCACGGCGCGCACACATTCCCCCTGCCCCTTCGTTACACTGCTGTCAGCCCTGGGTGCCTACGGCCCCTACACGACCTGCACACGTCCCCTCTGGCACGCTCACGTCCTTTGGAGAGTGTCTGGGTGCTCTGGGTGCTGGGGGTGGGCGCCTGTGAGATGACAGTGAGAGGGCGGAGTGGTGACGCCCTGTTCCCACGGAGGCCAGTGCGATGACAAGATCGCCTCCGTGGAGCTAATGCAGGTGCTGAGGCAGGAGCAGGTGCGGACAGACACACCTGGTGGGCGCGGGCGGCCCTCACTGCAGTGCCTTAGGTCAGCGTTTGAGATCGGGAGCCCAGAGGAGGCGAGGGGGTCCGTCCTCTCAGTGAAATGGCGGGAGAGTTGGGGCGAATGCAGAGGAGGAATGCGCACTTTGGGTGCCCGCGCCCAGGAGCGAAGGCCACCCTGACTGAGCCTCGCTCGCTTGGGGCCTAGCGCACTCCTGCCGGGCAGCGGGTGACAGGACGTGCTTTTCCGAGTTGATGAGAGGAAACATTGATCCTCCCACTGCCCAGAAAGGTGGAAAGCGGAGTGGGGAGACATGCAGGGAGTGGGGTTCCCTGTCTGGGGGTTTCAAACCTTCCATTGGTTCCTTTCACCGCTGACTAGAGATATACAGGGTACCCCCCCCCAAAAAAAAAATTTATACACACTTTGAATACCTACTAATTCCAATGGGTTTAAGCATGAAAACAAAGAAACAACAATGGAGCTGTCATCTGTTAAAAGTGCGGGCACAAACCGGCAGTCGGACATCCCCCGAGGGGTCCCGGATTGGAGAGGGTGCAGGCTGAGCTGAGGGACCTCCCTCCCCCGACGAATTTCATGCATTGGGCCTCTAGTATTTTTATAAAGTTAGAATAGGGATGGTTTTTCTGAAATGACAGAGAAGGTGGGAGCCCTGCTTGTATATATAGAATCTTATTAAGTCTTCAATACATATTTATTAGGCACCTCCTATGTCTCAGGCAGGAGCTCATAGGGATGTAATGATAAGCAAAATAGACATAATCCCCGACTCATTACCTTGGACAGGTTTCCCGGAGCCTAGGAATAAGGGGTGTGCAGGACTCAGAGGTGGTAATCGAGTAATATTTCCAAACTTGCTGGGAGTACCCTGCCCAAACCTATAATACCATTGCTTGTCTATTGCTTGTCTTCAAGGTCATTTCATTTTCAAGCGTGTTAAGAATACATTATTTACAACTGTGTGGATCTACATTTGTCTATAACACAGGCATATTGTTTCTGTAAAAAAATAAAATAAATTATATAATTGGGTGATGGAGATCATTCTCTGAGGAAATAATAAAATCACGCCCTGTGCTATAATTCACGTGGCACAGCAGATTTAAAATAAACAATGTATGTATTGTTTGAACCTCTATGAAAAAAAGTATGGGAGTTTCTCAAAAAATTGCAAATGGAATTACCTGACGATCCAGCTACCCCGCCTCTGAGTGTACACTCAACAGAGCCGAGAGCCGGGTCACAGGAAGTATGCACACCAGGTTCACAGCGGCCTGACTCCCAGGAGCCAGGGGGCAAAAGCAGCGACCCAAATGCCCATCGCCACACAAACCAACGACAGACAACACGCGGATTTACATAAAACGAAATATTACTCAGCATTAAAACGAAAGGAAATCCTGTCATCTGTTATAACGTGGGTGAACCTTGAGAACACTAGGCTAAGTTTAATAAACAAATCACAACCAGACACATTCATAGAAACAGGATCCAGAATGGCGGTTATGAGGGGCTTAAGGAAGGGAGGGAATGAGCTACTGTCTGATGGTCATACAAGGTTAGTTTTGCGAGATATGAGCGTGATGGTGCTCTGTACACAGCAATTTGCATAGTAACACTACTGAACGGCACACGTAATGGATAAAATAGAAAATTATGTTATGTACTTTTAATTATAAATAAAAGTAAAATATATCATATACACACCTACATATAAAACATACAAAAGACTCCACAATTATAATAATAGAATCTCAAGCATCATTTAACCCAACATGTGTCTTCATCACACATGTCATAACGAACACAGAGGAGGCGATGTGCTTGGCAGGAGAGTCCAGGGTTCTTTTATAAAAATGTAGATTTTTATTGATTTAACAGGGGAAGGGAGAGGGAGAGAGAGAGAAACATCAATGATGAGAGAGAATCATGGACCGGCTGCCTCCTGCACGCCCCACACTGGGGATGGAGCCCACAACCCGGGCATGTGCCCTGACCCGGAATCAAACTGTGACCTCTTGGTTCTGGGTCGACTCTCAGCCACTAACCCACGCTAGCCAGGCAAGAGTCCACGGTTCTCACTGGATAAATTAGATCCAAAATCAGATTTCTTGCACTGGTGTAGAGTTCTTTACATCTAAGATGAAATTCCTTTTGGGGGAGTATCTTTTATATTAACACCAAACAAGCCTAGGGTAGGTTTCTATTCTAGTTTTTTTTCAGGCAAGTGAGCGATAATGTATTCTATTGAATGCTTTGGTCTCTTATGTGGGAATGGTTCTAAAGTAACTCTACGCACTCTGCTGCCCTTTTTGAGAAAGGTGGAAAGCTGTTGTTTCCCCACAGCAATTTTGCAAAGGAACCCATTGCTCTTAGACATGTTTGTTCTACATTAATTATGCCTGTTTCTTTGACACAATTTATTAGAAAAGGCGGTTCATCAGGTCAGGTGTTTCCCACTCTCCCCGCGAACTGCGGCCGAGATGACTCAGCACCAAGTTTTACTCTGTGCTGCAGGGAAAGAACAGGGGCACCTTCCCTTATTAAAGAAGGAGCCACCGCGAATAACAAACATCAAGAGCCCTGTAGAGTCCATTGCATTTGGACTCACACCAGCTGCTGTTATTAACAAGTCCTTGGCACACGGCTACTCAGGAGATTAAATAAAGTAAAATCCTAGGATTTCATAAAGTACTTCTACGATCTGTAAGACAGAGAGATTTAAATTTTAGGAATAAATACAATTATTGTTGCAATTATGCAGTCTCCCTTTTGACGACTTAATTGGTTCCTCTTTCTACCCAATGAGTTGGTCAAGTCATGCATGGGAAGCACCGTGGACTCCAGGAAGTCGGGATGGATGGGATGGAGAAGTATAAAGGTGGTGCTACCATTTCTTCTTGCATTGAATTCCAAAGACCTTTTTAAACACATATCTCAATGAAGCGCTTTACAGCTGTTAAGATACCTTTTCTCAATGAGAATTTTCTCTTTCTTCCCTTCCTTTCATTTCTTCCTCTCTCCCTTCCTTCCTCCCTTTTCATTAAAAGAATAAGAAAAGATAGTATTGGCCCAGCCGGTGTGGCTCAGTGGTTGAGCATCAGCCTATGAACCAGGAGGTCACAGTTCAGTTCCCGGTCAGGGCACATGCCCAGGTTGTGGGCTTGATCCCCAGTGTGGGCGTGCAGGAGGCAGCGGATCAATGGGTCTCTCTCATCATTGATGTTTCTATCTCTCTCTCCCTCTCCCTTCCTCTCTGAAATCAATAAAAATATATTTAGAAAAGATGGTGTTGAACTATGAAGCCAAATAGAAGACCCTTCTGTTCCTGGGAAACCTGCACACGGCACTGGGGATCCCCACAGAGAGCAGTGACACAGGTTCCGGTGGAGGCTGCTGTTGCATCTAGGCTGCCCCTAACGAGCCAAAGGAAGAACGATTTATTACTGTTAAACCCGGCCTTTCGTAGCTCAATACTTATGGAAACTAGCATGGCCTCATTAGTACTTGGAATTTTATAATTAAAATTTAAGTGTGATTTTATGAAAAGAATACTCATCGAATTATGCTGTTGGTTGCATATTGTAATGAGAGGTTTGATTTGTATTTTAATAAAATGGGAAGTTCCACAAAACATTGTCTTTTTTTTCATATAGATCTGGGCAGGGGTGAGAAAGGTTGGGGTGATAGAGGGTGAATCCAAATAAAAATAAGCGCTGGAGCAGAGAGAAAAGAGAAAATGATTAAAAAGTATTAAAACTGTACAATTTTTGTTGAGAGTTTCCACATTCTTTAGTAACTTTTTTTCTTCAGTATCCAAACAAAAATGATCTCAGAACCTACCCATCTTGACTACTTTGCACCTCAGAGCATGGGCACTATCTTTATTTATTCTCTATAGTTTACCTCCGAAGTATAACATAATTTACAAATATATGATTGCCTGGCTCACAATGACCATGGCAAGTACCAGTCACAGAAATTTTCTAATTGTGTGTTTCTCTTTATAAATCAGTTGTGCACCACCTGGCTGGTGTGGCTCAGTGGTTGAGTGTTGACCTATGAGCCATAAGGTCATGGTTCGATTCCCGGTCAGGGCACATGCCCAGGTTGTGGGCTTGATCCCCAGTGTGGGGTGTGCAGGAGGCAGCCGGTTGACGATTCTCTCTTATCATTCATGTTTCTATCTCTCTCTTCCTCTCCCTTCTTCTCTGAAATCATTAAAAATATATTTAAAATCAATCAATCAATCAATAAATCAGTCATGCGCCAATGGAGCTGAAGAAAGAGAAGCCCTTGCCCTGAGGCCTAAGTCCAGATGCGTGAGGCATCTAGGCACAGTCTGATCCACAGGGTCCCTCCTACTGCCCCTGCTTCTGCTCTTCACCTTGGGACTAGCAAGGGCTGGTCCCACCCAGACTTTCCTGAAAGAGACCAAGAACCAGGTCCCTGCAAGGAGGATTAAGTCCAAAGCTACACACCAGAGTTTAAGGCAATTAGAAATCTTAATTTTATTTTATTTATTTATTATTATTTTTTAAATCTTTATTGTTAAAAGTATTTCATGTCCTCCTTTCCCCTCCCCCAGGTACCCCTTCCAACCTGCTCCTGTCCAACCCCAGGCCCTCCCTACCCCTTGTCTGTGTCCATGGGTGATGCATATATGCACACAAGTTCATTGGCTGATCTCTTCCCACCCACCCTCCCCTGCCTTCCCTCTGAGGTTCAACAGTCTGTTCATGCTTCTAT
This sequence comes from Cnephaeus nilssonii, assembly GCF_951640355.1. Classification (NCBI taxonomy): domain Eukaryota; kingdom Metazoa; phylum Chordata; class Mammalia; order Chiroptera; family Vespertilionidae; genus Cnephaeus; species Cnephaeus nilssonii. The sequence goes on along the minus strand of NC_137081.1, from coordinate 515,963 downwards.
TTCTCTGGATCTATTTTTGATCCTCAGTTTCTTTGGTTCATTAGATCCCACATCTGAGTGAGATCATGTGATACTTGTCTTTATGACCTATTTTAACAACACATAGGTGCAGACACTTAGAACACCCATTGCATTTCCCAACAGTGTAGTCCCTTGTTTTGTTTGTATTAACGATCTTATCACTTTTTAATTCCCTTCCATGAATTTTGAACTGAATCACAGAACCTGTGGATTTAGAGGACGTGCTTTAGGAACAATTACATTACACTCTTTTGACGCTATTGTCTTCCCAGTGGATACCTTCTTGGCCTGAACAGTCTGTTTCTCCAGACAAGTTCCTATTCTTAATGTGCGTCTAAGTCATGTGGCCCTTGTTCCATGTGGACAGATGCTCCTACAGCCAGGCCTGTCTCCACAGTGACTGCCATGTTCCCAGTCGGAAAAAGTTCCAGGGAAATTTTATAGATTAAAACCATTAACAACAACCAAGTCATAGCGAACCTGAAAGTGGTTGTCACTGTTGAATGTCTATGACAGAAATAAACATGCTAAGAATGCAGAGTTTTGTGAAACAGCCTTAGAAAGAGACGATGCTTTTGGCAACTCAGGTAAGCAATTGCCTTGAAAATAAAATTTTATGGTGACATTTAAAGGGCTCTCCGAGTCAGACTCCCTCACACGGGGCTGATTATAGTTTCTCATGGACAGGTTAGCATTTAAAACTGAAGGCGTGTTAGTTTATGAAACCAATTACAGCCACGGTCATTTTTTTAAATGTACAATTTTACTCCGGTGAGCGACTTAGAGGCTATCATGTGCTTGGAAACAACAAATACGTATAAAAGTTCTAATGAAGCAAGATTTCCTGCGGCCCCCATCCCTTTCATCCACACCGCTTGCTAAAACATGAGGTATTTTCTTCTTTTTCCACCTTGACAATATATGTAAATGGGTAGCTATTTCTTACTCTCTACCACGATCTTAACATATCTGGGAACTAACATATTCCCTTTCCTTCTGGCAGGTACTCAATAAAGATTGATTATATTAGTTCAAATTGAAAAAATAAAATCATCTACACACCCATCGTATGGATATCCTATATAATAAAAGCCTAATATGCTAAGTGTCAGGTTGTCCAGTCATCTGTTCAACCAATCAAAGCGTAATATGCTAATGATATGCTAAGGCCGCTCAACCGCTCGCTATGATGTGCACTGACCACCATGGGGCAGATGTTCTGACTGGTAGATTAGCTTGCTGCTAGGGTCCAGCCGATCGGGACTGAGCGAGATGGGCCAGACATGCCCTGGAGCCCTCCCATGGTCCCTCCCCAGCTGGCCAACCTCCCATGTCCCTCCCCAGCCCCGATCGTGCACTATTGGGGTCCCTCGGCTTGGCTTGAGCCCTCTTGCAATCTGGGACCCCTGGGGGGATGTCGGAGAGCCGGTTTCAGCCCGATCCTGCAGGCCAGGCCGAGGGACCCCACTGGTGCACAAATTCATGCACCGGGCCTCTAGTTTTACATAAATGTACTTTACTTAATAGGAAACCAATGCAGTATACAGAAGATGTATTATAGAATTATACACCCAAAGTGTACATAACTTATTAACCATTGTCACCCCAATGCATTCAATAAGAAATAAAAAATAAATAGGATGCCAATACAAAAAATGGAAATAAAAATCATAATTAATTTGTTAATTAAATGAGTGAAGAGTTGAAGGAGAGATATCCAGAAAAGAGGGACCCACGATTGTATTGGTAGGAACCTAAACACCTGTTTCCTTCAGCATTTGCTCACTACACACTCATTGTGTCAGGTGTCATGAAAATGGAAGAGGTTGATAAGGCATATGTAGCCCTTGGGCTTATGTTAAAGAGACCGATCATGTGCTTTCCAATCAGAGAGAGAGAGAGAAAATAAAAATACGCATAAATGACATAAAGTAAGTACAACAAGCTATATCCACTTTCCCTCGCTTTAAATATCGGTGAAGCCAAATTCAGTGTTTCCTTGGCCTCCATCCACTCATGCTTTGGGAGCAGTGGTTCGTTCTGCCTGTCATGACCTTGTCACCTTGCTTGACCCCTCATGAGCAGATCTCCACTCTATCCGTCCTCTGAGAGGACACTACCCGCCAGACAGTCTTAGATGATGCGCAAGTTCCCAATGCACATTGCACATCCTGCCCTTATAGGAACTATTTCCAAGCCTGTCTGATGCCTGGGTACATGGATTGAGGGTGCTTACCCTGTATGTCCTCTACACTCAGTGGGCATCTAAAAATGATGTGAATAACTTACCTATGTAAAGACCTACCCTTCTAGTAAAAGAATTTCTTACACTCTAAATTAATGATTAAATTAAAATTAAGTACTTATTTGGATAAAGGGATTTCTGCAAGTGTAAGATTTAAGGCAGATTTGACTTTACACAATTTAATAAAAATCAGCCTGTACTAACAGACAAAAATCCCGGGATTCAAAAGAAGAACTGGATTCCAGGTTTAGATCCCCACCTTATGCCCTGTCTGATCTTGGAAACTCTTTTAATCTCTGTAAATATTCATTTCCTAAATGGTAAAAGGAATAATATCTGCCCTAGTTATAACTGAATTATTGCGATAAAAAGAGATGAATATGGTGAAGTCACTGGGAAAGTGGAGAGAATGAAGCAAATGTAGGGTCTGAATAAATTATGAAGATGGAAATTTAATATAGTATGAATATATAAAACAAAATAAAGGCCTGGTGTTTCGGATTTTCTTAAAGAAGAAAGAGGTGGAAAATATAAGTTGAATGCATGGAGATAATAGGAAAATATGGATGCATCTTAACTACATATTGATAACATGAAATTTCCCTAAACATTAAATTTGTAGGTACAATGTATGTTGTATAAGTCATGTTCTGAAATTCTTGCTTTGCAGAAATATTACAAAAGTATTTCTAGCTTTTGCAGTGTTGAAATTATTTGAAAAACTGGACAATTCTCTCCCAATATTTAGCTCATCAGCGAGTGGAACACAGAGGTCTCCTACGTACCCTAACACTAGTTTGTTCCAAGTCACTTGGGTTCTTATGGAGGAAACGATTCTTTCCTCCATAGGTAACAGTTTCGCCAGGAAACAATCACACCTCCACAAATATTTATTTTTTAAGACCTAGTCGTTATACATTATACATAAACATTTAATAAATACCTTCACGGGATCAGACTTGAAATATATTAGACCCCATATTAATAAAGATATAAAACAATCAGGAACAGAATAACCACATATTGTAATTATGCATGGAATTAAAATTTAGCTAGCAGACATCAACATTTTTTTTATTTAGCCTTTGAAATCTAACATTTTTCAATTTTAAAAAAGTTTATTTTTAATTTAGAAAACATAAATTATTTAAAAATATCATCTGATGTTAATGATAATATGTGAACCAAATATCACTGGTGATATGTCATGGAAGCAGCTTTTCACATAATGTCACTTAGTGTGACAACTGTAAATGTGACTTATTTTAAACTTATTTTTATCACTTTCGCATTGCCTTCTGAAACCAAAGTGAAAAATCAGTGAAGCTTCCCTTGGCAGGGTCAGAGAGGAGAAATAAAGTGTAATTTAAGCCACAAGTTCTCATTAAAAATCCCACATGTAATGTGCCATTAACACATTATCTGAGCTCAATTGCTGATGCACTGTGTTTATCCAGCACCTGATACCTGTATTTGGAAGACCTGGGCTTGAGTTTTTGCTGAATGAATATTATACTGTGATTAGGGATAAATGTTTTGGGGATTCTGAACCAGAAATTTCTCATCTAAAAAGCTTAGAATGTGCTTTGGTAATAAAAGATGGCTTTGTAGGAACCATTTTTAAAAATTCTGTGTTTCTGGTTGATCCTTTTAAGTGGTGCCATGCTTGACTCCTTAAAACATAGTATTATCCCCGACATTGAGTCGTCGCCCAGAAAAGCGACTGGGACTCCTTCAGCCCTGATTTCCTGGATGCTTTTCCTGGTTCTGCCTCGCCAGCTTTTATTGATTTCCACATTCAGCATCCCCGCACGGCTTTGTTCAAATAACCACTAATTAGAATATACTGTGGGCCAGGCATTATCTTAGGTCAGTGGTCGGCAAACCGCGGCTCGCGAGCCACATGCGGCTCTTTGGCCCCTTGAGTGTGGCTCTTCCACAAAATACCATGGCCTGGGCGAGTCTATTTTGAAGAAGTGTCATTAGAACACTCAAGGGGCCAAAGAGCCCCATGTGGCTCGCGAGCCGCGGTTTGCCGACCACTGGGCTAGGTCGTTGAGAAAACTGAGGAAGTGAAAGAAGAAAAACAAAAACAAAACAACAACACACAAGACAAAACTATGCCTGACCTCCTGGAACTTGTAGACCAGTGAGGGAGACAACCATTAATGTAGGAATCATGCAAATTAATGTTAAACTGCGACTGTATTCAATACGTGGCTACCACTACGAAATAAAATCTTCCTTCCGTGAACCTGACATGGTCAGGGAGATTAGAGAGCTCAAAGGAAAGACTCTTAGAGCTGATACTTAAAGCACCTCTGGCAATCACAGGTGAAAAGGGGCGGGTGCCAAAGAGAAGAGCATTTCACTAGAACGGCAGGTGAGGCCGGGGACAGGGCTGCCTTTAAGGAACTGGAAGGGGATTGTCGTGGCGAGAGTGTGCCGAGCAAAGGGAAGCACACGGCCAAGCTGTGGAAAGAAGGAATGCCTGCCATTTGCAGCAGCACGGAGGGGCCTGGAGAGCATTGTGCTGAGCGAAGTACGCCGTCGGAGAAAGACAAGCATCACCTGATCTCACTCCTAGGTGGAATCTAATGAACGGCATCAACTGGTGAACACAATAGACCCCGAGACCTGGACGCATCGAACAGGCTGTCAAACCTCAGAGGGAAGGTGGGGCGGGTGGAGAGGGAGAAATAGATCAACCAATGCACTCCTGTGCGTATATGCGTTGCCCGTGGTCACAGGCAATGGGGTGGTGAAGGCTTGGGGTGGGGGGTGGGAGAGGTCAATTAGAGAAAAAAGGGGACATCTGTAATCCTTTCAACAATAAAGATTTAAAAATCGTAATAAGAGAAGGCCTGAGCCGAAAAGAAAAAGATAGAAGTTCCTAGCAGAACATCGCCTGAGTGCAAAGCGCCTCACTCACAGAAATGCGCACACTCCTTGGGCCTGTGTTTTCATTTTACGCACTTTTCCATTTGCCTCAGGACCTAATGACAGTCACAAGTAAAATCAAAACCATCTGAAAAGGGAGAACCGTACAAAAGAAGGAAGTGTCCCTGCTGACCCTCCTTTCTATCCGTCACTCCCACCACACCTCCATCCTGCCCCTGGTCAGCCCTCTCCCACCTCCACGCCCCGGTCAGTCCAGAGCTGACCGTCTGTACCAGGTGCCTCCACACCTTCTGGATCCAGGAGGGAAACCACGGCCTAGTCACATCTCTCCCTCCTCCACCCTCCGTCCCTCCCCCCCTCACCCCGTCCCCGTCCCCCACACACAGGCCGGAGCGCACCTTTCTGCCGCACAAAACTCAGGTCTTCAAATGCATGAGTTTCTCTGCCTCTCTCCCGAGGGCTGATGGCAGAGACAGCCAACTTCTCTTCAGGAAAGACAGACACCTTTGCTTACACTCGCCGTAGGTGTTCAAAAGGCGTGCTCTGTTTTGTGTGGACATCGTCTTCCTCCCACAAACTCCCCCGTGTCCCGCACCGGCTGCTCTGGGTAAGTTCATTAGAGCTTTAGGGCCAGCGAGTTCTCAGCGAGGCCCGTGGGCCGTATCCATGGAAGTAAGTTCCCCTGCTCATTGGGGGTAGAATGAGAGAGGCTGGTGCTGTGGGCTAGTGTTATGGGCTAGTGTTATGGGGTGCACCTGTGATTACCCCACCAGCTGGGCAAGCCTGAGGCGGTTCTGAGAGTTGAGGAATGTGAGGTCCTGCTCATTGGAAAAGAGCAACTACAACATCCACGGCTTCCCACGAAGTCCGCCCTCTGCCCTCCTGGTTACGGTTCTCGTGCGTTCAGTTTACACCTTGTTTAACTTCAAACCATGCCAGCATGGCCCTCCAACTTTTATGAACACCTAGCACAGAATTCATTGTAGGACAAACTGTGAAGTACTGGGAATCGAACCCAGGACCCTGTAGTCCACAGGCCAACGCTCTATCCACTGAGCCAAACTGGCTAGGGCTGTTTTTGTTTGTTTGTTTGTTTTTCCTTTACATAAGTAACAATCCTAAAGTTAGGTAATCATTAATTTACTATTTTTATAATACTATTGATCATAGTAACTCATTTAACTTTCATATCGTCTTAGTTGGAATGATATTGGAATTTCAGGGAGATTCTTTTTTAAAGGAAATTTTCACAAACTTAGAAAATAAAATAATTGGATTAGGTGACAAGTTTAAAAATGAACAAAACAGAGATGGTATTGCTGCCTAAGAACAGATTCCAGCCTTACTGACAGCAGGAGGAGGGGCTCCCAGGAGCCTCTGCTATTAACTCTTCGCAGCCCAAGGTGGGAGGATTCAAAAGGAACCACAGGTCAGCTAACACCAGGTCCTCTTTCTTCCTCCTCCACTATGAGCCACAGGCCAGCTCTGCTCCTCTTATTTTTTAAAAAAATATTTTTATTGATTTTTAGAGAGAGAGGAAGGAAGAGGGAGAGATCGAAACATCAATGATGAGAGAGAATCATTGATTGGCTGCCTCCTGCACACCCGCTACGGGATCAAGCCTGAAACCCAGGCATGTGCCCTTGACTGGAATCGAACCTGGGTCCTTCAGTCCACAGGCCAACGCTCTATCCACTGAGCCAAACCAGCTAGGGCTCCTCTTCTTATTAGATGTAGATGTGGTCGGATCCCCCAAATCATTCACTAAGAAAGTTAAGTCGCTAGATCTTCCCACTAGCTGAGGATAAGATTAAGGAGCACTTATACAACAACAGGAAATAAAACTCAGTTGAGTCCTCACCTTTTTCTTTTATTTTCCCAGAAAGAACAAGTGCCTGGTAGACTCTAGATCGAGAAAAAGCTTAATATAATTATGTGCCTGTGAAACTATTACCGGCTTTGGCAGAGACGCCTCAGAGAACTGAACAGCTCAATTAACGTCAAGGGATGTTACGCGCCTTATGTAAGCAGGGAGACAAGCCGGTGGAGGAGTCTGTGCTCACTGTCTCTTTATATTTAAAGATACTAACATGTTTCCCCCGAAACCCTGATAGACTACACGTGATGGAACATGCGTACATAGAGAGCGCATGGTAAAGACCTCATTTTAATGCTATTTTAAAAAATCGTAGAAAAGGCAGGGAAATAAGAGCCGGGCTGTGACGGCTCCGGACAGGCAGGGCCTCGGCTGTGCTGTTCCTCTGTTGACTTCCTGTGAGAGTCAGCCAGGCTCGAGGAGAACGAGGAGAGCGATGTCATCGTTTCCTTTTTGGTCTTTCAACCTTGAGCAGCCACATCCAATGTCACTCAGACGACACTGCGGGCAGCCTTGGCCTGAGGAGGATACAGAGGCCGACTGTCCCCTGAGGGCGGCGGTGGGGGGCACACACAAGGTTGAACCTATGATGATTCCATTTCACAACATTTTCATTGTTATTATTAATGCTGGTGTATGTTATCTAAAACTGACAAATGTTGCTTGTAGTGTTATAAATACCAAGGCATTTTAGAAAATAATTTCAGAATATATCCAAAGTTATGTTCCATTTACCTTGATATTCCCACTTGGAGATTCTGTACCAGGTAAGCCATTATACTATATACCTATAGTTTTATATATTTGATTTATATATGTTTCATATATATCAAAGAGTTATATCTATATAATTATATTATAATTATCTCCCTTGATGTTTGTATATATTAAATATACACAAAAATTACATATTATGCATACATTGTGTATATATGTATATATACATAAAATGACATGTATGCAAAAATTCAAGTTACTTATAATATGAACAAAATAATCCATACATTCTCAAAATAGTTAAACTTTGTAAATCTATTGAGTAGTACATAAAAAAACTATTTTTAATTAAATATATTGATTTGGAAAATAGTCACACTAAATATTAAAAAATATGTAAACTACATGTATAAATTTATAAATTGGTGTCAAATTTATCATTTCATCAAAATGTGTATGATCTGTGGAAGAGGAAATCCTGAAATGATAAGAATAGATGGGGTATCAGGAGCCCCAACAGATCTAACTATCAGAGAGTGAGCACCAGAGCATAGATAGATAAGAGAGAGAGAGCATATATATATACATATATATTAAATATATATAACATAGTATACATATACATATATATTAAAGGGAAAGTAGAGAAACCAGGAGCAGATATATAGAGAAAACTTGGTATGTAATATAATTGCATTGTCGATACACAGGAATAAAAGGCCCATTCAACATACGCTGCTAGGGTATTTGCTATCCCGGGAGGGGTCATGGGTCAAAAGAGGTCAATGAGGGGGAAATAGAGGGACATCTATAATACTTTCAACCACAAAGATAAATTTTAAAAAATGATTTTTAAAAATTTTCTTTATTGATTAAGGTATTACATATGTGTCCCTATCCCTCTCCTGCCCCCACCCCCCGCCCATGCCCTCACCCCCTGGTGTCTGTGTCCATTGCTTATATGCATGCATACAAGTCCTTTGGTTGATCTCTCCACCTTCCCCCAACCCTCCCCTGCCTTCCCTCTGAGGTTTGATGGTCTGATTGATGCTTCTCTATCTCTGGATTTGTTTTTGTTCATCAGTTTATTGTTCATTATATTCCACAAATGAGTGAGATCATGTGATAAATATCTTTCTCCAACTGATTTATTTCGCTTAGCATTATGCTCTCCAGTTCCATCCATGTTTTTTCTGTCCTCCACAGCATCCAGTGGTGGGCACTTAATAAATGTCTTTGACGAGATGTTGGAAAAGTAGATGAAATTTAGATCCCTATTATGCCATGCACATCAACAGAATGCACGTGGATGGAGGAGCTAAAGGAGAAAAACAAACTTAAAAATAGTCAATGTGTTTGCGCTAAGAATGTAAGAAAGAGGAGATGGTCGGGTCTCAAAATATCATACCAGAAAGGGGTAGACTGATACACTTAGCTGCATGAAAATTTAAGGAAAATCTTGGACTTGTGAACACATTTTGCTCTAATATTTTATAGATAAACTGTTGCAAATAGAATGAAGGTGGCCTGCTTCCCAGTTCTGTCCACTGGACTTAGACCTGTGCTGGGCATACAACCGGGTGGAGAGGTACATATAATACTTCACATCATCTCAGAAAGGCACACATCGTTTTGTTAGAGATATTCACTGTCAGAAAGCACCACTCACTGTTCTTTTTTTGTTTACTTAATATATTTTTACTGATTTCAAAGAGGAAGGCAGAGGAGAGAGAGAGAGAAACATCAATGATGAGAATCATGGATCGGCTGACTCCTTCATGTCCCCCACTGGGGATCGAGCCCACACCCCAGGCATGTGCCCTGACTGGGAACTGAATCCTGACCTCCTGGTTCAGAGGTCGACGCTGAACCACTGAACCACACCGGCCGGGCTCTGACCTTTTATAAAGAAAATATTCAGAGATCAACAGTCCCAATATTCCATGGGTGTTATTACAACGTAAAAGTGGCAACTGCAGATCAGTGGTGGAGAGGAAGAGCGGTGTGGCGATCTAATCAGGGTATAAACAAAAGAAAGGCAGATAAGCGGACAAATAGGACATGGAGGTAGCGACTCAGGATGGCGGGATACGCTTCATGGGTCCGCCATGATTACTTCCATACGGTCCCGTTCCATGGGAAGAATTAACGCGGGTTTATTCCCAAGTTCCAGAGCGGGAAGCTCCTTCTCGGTGACCCTCACGGGCTGCCTGCCGAGGCCGTCACATGCCTGACTCCCAGGCAGCACTCATGTCTCTATGAGTCACCGCGTAAATGGCTTTAACCTTTCCTTATTATAAGAAATGGTTATTTTGGGTTGCATATATTACCTCTTTTTTAGGACACAGTAACAGAAAAGGAGACAGTGACTTATTATACGGTTTAAAAATAAGGGCACAGAAGAACGGATGGGGAGACAATCAGGACAGACTGAGGCCTATGGAGTAAACTGCAGCTAAATTATTTTTAAACTGGAGCATTCATAACCCAGGTTAACTGTCCTGGCCATTCCCTTTCATGTCTCTTACAGAAAGAGCACGCCATGAGCAAAGTCTTCCTAGGTTTTATGTTATTGCTACTGGTAAGTTGTTGAAAAGTCAGAGCATCACATTTTGATTTCGAAACCATGTTAGTATAAAATCAGAGTCGGTCTTTAATCTGTACTAGTTAGTAACTTTCACTAACGTGCTACTGTTCCCTAACTATACACAGGGTGTCCCCCAAAAAGGTATACACCCTTTTGAAAATGAAATGTATTTTAATAAACACTGCCTTTCAAATTATTCAATGTGTGTGTGTATACATTTTTGGGACTCTGTATTTGCTTGCAATTAATGTGGTGTGTGTGTGTGTGTGTGTGTGTGTGTGTGTGTGTGCGCGCGCTTCGAGCCAGCTGGGGAAAGGAGAATTCACTTTTGACAAGAAAGAACAGCAGCTACACTTGCTAAATTCTGTTTCTATAAAAAGCTTACCTGCTAGCCTGCTGACACCAGGCAGACTAAACTGCAATGTGGAAAGATTAAGGCCAGCTGGTGTTTTTCCAGTTGATTTGCATTTTTGTAGCTCAAGGTTACCCCCCTTTATTTTTAACTGATGCTCATGACTCAAAAAGTTGGCATCTTGTAAGGACAGTGAAGTTAGGTCTGTGAAAGGCATAGAGATGAAGTCTGAGAGACAGAAGGGAATGATTAACATCAACGTGCTAATTGGTGGTAATTGCTGCATGGTGTTTACCTTGTGGGTGACATCTCTCTATTTATAAATGGCCCCAGTGACTCTGTTTCCTGCAGAAAGGGGAGGGAGCAGGAGAAGCAGAGGGAGAACATGCACCCTTGAGTTGGAAAGAAACTTTTCAAACAAATAAAAATGGGATTTTCAATAAAAATTGGATTGGATTCAAGGAAAAACGAAAACTCTGCAAATCTATTAGGTATACATTACTTCATCTTAAGATATGAAATATGTACAATGCAGATAATAATTTCCCAACTGCCTTCATATTATCCCTCCATCGCCATCCCCACCATATACACCACCACTCGTTTTTATGCCTTAATTATTCTTTTAATATTGCCAGATCTTAACTTCACAATTTCAGACTAATGTATTCTGAGAGGTAGGTATGATTTCTCAATACTTCATATATTTTAGAAGCTTATTATTGTATGGTTGACCTATGCTTACCATTTTTGCTTACTATTTATTGACATAGGAAATTAATTTAAGTAAATCTTTGTAAAATTTTAATGACATTTATTTTACTCAAGTATGAGTCTTACATCTTCACATAAAATTTACAGAGCATTAAAAACATTTCTGTCTTGCCCTAACCAGTTTGGCTCAGTGGATAGAGCGTCAGCCTGAGGACTGAAAGGTCCCAGGTTCGATTCTGGTCAAGGGCATGTACCTTGGTTGCGGGTACATTCCCAGTAGGAGGTGTGCAGGAGGCAGCTGATGGATGTTTCTCTCTTAACAATGTTTCTAACTCTCTATCCCTCTCCCTTCCTCTCTGTAAAGAAATCTATCTATCTATAAAATTGATTATATATATATATATATAAATTATATAAAACATTATATATATATATATATTTCTATCTTAGCTTCAGGTTGAAACACTTAACTTAGATTAAGATTAACAATATTCACTTTAAAATAAAACTGATGTTCAAAAATATATTTAAAGAAAAACCATCTTTTTTATGGATCTCACTCATTTATGGATATTAAAGAACATTATAAACTGATGAACAAAAAGATAGATACAGAGACAGTAAAGCAACAAACAGACTTTCAAATTACAGGGGGAAAGTTAGGGAGAGGTGGGGGAGATAAGAAATCAAACGAAGGACTTGTATGCATGCATATAAGCATAAACAATGGACGCAAAACTCTGGGGGGTGAGGGCATGTATGGGTGTGGGGTGGGGGGGAATGGTAAGATATGTACACATATAATACCTCAATAAAAAAAATACTTAAAAAAATCCCTACAAATTGTGCAGAAAATCTTATAGTAAACAGAACAATTCATAGACTTAAGACCACTATTCATAAACTGATTCATTCATGCCTATTTGAGGTAATGTACATTTTTAAGGATGTAGCTACCTACCTAATATTTTGTGATCACTGGTTGGGGAAACAAAAAGTGTATTTTGCATTTACCACGGGCATGTTTAATTACGTAACTGTAGCCTGGACAAATATGTGGAGGCTCTTTACCTGGGAGACGAAGACGTGTGTGAAATTCTGTTCCTTCCTGTTATACCTTCAGTTATTCGGTCTTATCCAGTGATACCCTTTGGCTAATGTTGTAAGAGCTTAAAGGTAAAGTGAGTCACCTGAGAGTGAGTCTTGAGCTGCCGCAGGTTGTTGGACTATCAATGCACCTGTTTCTTGTGCAGAGAACTATGAATTTTTTGCATGCAACCGGGGAATTTACTAACCCTTTCCTTTGTCAGTCATCCTATCCTTACATGGGAGTTCTTTTGTCTCTTAGATGCAAAGTCTTAAGATGTCATAAAATTCCATCAAATAGATAAATACCTTCTACTTAACATCAGCTCATTGAACATGCTATAGAGACACCTGGCAAGCCTCCTATCCCCGTGAGTATAGGTACTTTCAAGTTGTAAGTGATTTTTAAGCCCAAATGCTAGAGAGAAACATTGGCAAGGGCAGCATAGTGAACTTAGAAACATTTTTTTAATATATACAACTTTGGTGGGTAAAACAATTGTAAATAGAATGATACTCTGAAAAAAATGTGTCTGAACAGATAAGAATGGATTTAGATCTTTGAAAGCAGTGTTTCAAATACAAAAAAAAATCATAAATTCAAGAAATGATGAGTACACTACACACTTGGCTCAGTAGATATGATAAAGAATAAAACTTGAAGCTGTTCTTAAAATTCATGGTTTTAAAGAATTAAAGTCACTTTAAGAAATATAGCGGTTAAAACAGCTTCCTAATAACAGAGCAAACTTAATGTCAGACACCAGATTAATTCATCTAGTTTTGAGCAAAGATCACGTCTCCATAGATAAAATTTGTATCTACCTGCTTTAAGTAAATTAAATGAAAAATAGAAAGGTTTCTTGGTTCTGACCACCAGGGGACAGCTCCTGCATTGAGCATCTGCCCCCTGGTTGTCAGTGTGTGTCATAGCGACCGGTCGTTCTGCTGTTCGGTCTATTTGCATGTTAGCCAATAATTATTTCGTAGGTTTAAAATTTCATTGAGTACATATTAATATGTGTATAGAGCCATATACTGAAAACTTAAATCTCATCTCTGAAAAACTGCCGGGCTTCTCACACAGGGCACCACCTTGCCGGGGCTGACCAGCAGGCCCTGAACGAGGATGAACAGATTATCCCGACACAGTTTCACTGTGAAAGAGAAGGCTAAGGGACGGCCCGGCTGAAGGAGCCAGGCTGCCTCAATTGCCCACCTCGTTAGCTTTTATTGGAATTTTTATCTTCAGATACCATCAGTAGGGTGAGTAGTCTTGGGAGGACACACATGTTTACATTGTCCCCTAGGCAAGGGTATCCAGGGATTGAGCATAAGGATTCCAGTACACACCCCAGCATCTACATGTGCACAGACTTGTTTGGAAAGGTCAAGGAATAGTCAGGGGTGTCCCCTAAGTCACCCCAAAGTCGGAATTCTGATAAACTGGGCAGGCGGCCTTCCGCACACTTCCCTTTTCTCAGAGTGTCGTCTTACAAACTTTCCAACCAAGTCTCGTGTGCTCCCCACAAAAAGCAAGATGGGATTAATTTAATTAACATGATAGAAATGAAGATACAACATAAATTTACTCAGGATGCTTTGTGTGTTTTAGCTTTGAATACCCACATATTTGGTGGACTCATAAAATTTTTATTTGAAATGTTAATAAGATATTTTAAGTCTTTTTCAATGTTGCCTGGTGCTAACCTCAAAATAAAATTATTTGAAGATCTGGGACCATTTGCTCTGAAAGAAGCCATTTTAAAATGCAACATCGGGTCTATGATGCTCCTCAGTTATAACTTGAAACCATTAAGCACACAACAAAACCGTGACTTTCTGCAGGACAGAATTCTGGCCAAACAATCATGTATTATTTACTGGACTAATGAGCTATTCAAAATCAAATATATGCAAATGTGCGTTAAGGGATGTATAAAACTGAAAAGGTTGCTGAGAAGAGAGATTTTAATGGTTATCAAGGAACCATTTTGTTTATTAGATAAACATAAATATTAAAAATACCATTAACGTGTGCTGGTACAGGAGGAGAAAGGGAATATTCTGTTGCACCGGCGTGTGGTGAAGCGGGGGAAGAGAGCCTTCCTCGCTTGGCGTTCAGTGTCAGCCCCTCAAACCTCCGGCTATGGATGTGGGCGCACACAGAAGTTCAGTCTCCAGAGTCACAGCTTTGTGATCCATCATGTGGGACAATAGGAACATCGCATACATTGAGTGAGGATACAACTAAATGAAATTTAAAAGCTTTACCACAGTTTTAGCAAAGCAACAGACTCTTGATAAATATTAGTCCCTATACTATTTAAAAACAATATGGCACCTTATTTTTAAATGTTGGACACTGTCAGGAATAAGCTAGATACAATTTAATGGCGGGTTCAGAGATGGAGAGGTAGACAGACAGTGGCACGAAAATTGTATTTGTCTTGCTGGAGCCCTACACCCAGAGAACTTACACGGCAAAGTCAGAAGGAAAACGGGTAACTCTCTGAAACTAAAAAAAACAATTCACACAATACGCTTCTTTTAATCTAAATGATTAAGTTATTACATTCTGAGAATACAGGTAGCAATGGAATGCTGATGACATTATTATGTCTGACAACACAACAATATTTTTTCTTCAAATTCATGTCATCAAAATTTAGAAAGTTTGAAATGTAGTTGTACCTTTTCCAAACATTTGAGAGGTAATTGTACCTTTGCTTTCAAATCTGGGAGGTATAACATTGATTTTTATTTTATTTTATTACTAGAGATACTCGGGGGCGGGGGGGTCCCTCAGCCCGGACTGCACCCTCTCACAGAGGGAGCGGGCCTCAGCCATCAGTCGGACATCCTTAGCGCTGCCGTGGAGGCGGGAGAGGCTCCCACCACCGCTGCTGTGCTAGCCAGCCATGAGCCTGGCTTCTGGCTGAGTGGCGCTCCCCCGGTGGGAATGCATTGACCACCAGGGGGCAGCTCCTACATTGAGCATCTGCCCCCTGGTTGTCAGTGCGTGTCATAGTGACCGGTTTTTCTGCTGTTTGGTTGATTTGCATATTAGCCTTTTATTATGTAGGATTATTATTTTTTAAATATATTTTTATTGATTTCAGAGAGGAAGGGAGAGGGAGAGAGAGATAGAAACATCAATGATAAGAGAGAATCATTGATCGGCTGCCTCCTGCACACCCGCTACTGGGGATAGAGCCCACAACCTGGGCATGTGCCCTTGACTGGAATCAAATGCAGAACCCTTAAGTCTGCAAGCGACGCTCTGTCCACTGAGCCAAACCAGCTAGGGCTGATTTTTTTTTTTTTTTAGCAGCAGATATGCTACCACAGATTTAAACTATTAGTAAGTACACAGAGCTTGAAAATCCTCACCATTCCTCTAAAATTATATTCTCCTTAAAAGGTCTGAGAAAATTTCTGCATTTGCTTCCTTTAGCTTTTAAAAATATCAAGCATATATTTGCAAATCAGAAAAATGCACATATCTTAAGTGTAAAGTTTGGTAAGTGTGAAAATGTATAGACGCATTTAAACAGCACTCAGTTCATAGGACAGAACATTTCTTCCCCGAGACAGTTTCTTCATGGGAACTTCCCGTAAATCTTCATACTCTACAGGTAACTCCTGTGCTGATCCTTTCCATAACTGACTCCATTTGTCTCAACTGATCTGCATATAAATGGAGTCAAAGAGTATGTACTTAGTTGGCATTTATAGAATTACACACACACACACACACACACACACACACACACATACACACACACAGAAAGTAAAATAAACATGCATTTCAAGTCACCATTAAGATAGAATCCAGTCCATACTGGATTTAATTTACAATTAAAAAATTGTAAAGTTCAGATGAAAACTGTACAAAGTATGTTCTTGAACAATAACAGAATTGGGCTGGAAATAGAAAATTAAAGACATATGTTAGCTTAGCTATTTTTTAATTGTTTCCCTACATTCACACTTTGATGAACAAGCCCTCCTGAATCACTGTATTTTGAGGGTGAGATAAGGGCGAATTGACCTTGCTTCTCTCTAAGGCCAACCTTCTACTTTTACATCCTCCTTCCCTTCCTAAAAATATTGATCAAACAACTGTCCCCTCCATCTGTTGCATCAACATTTCTTGCCTTTCCATTCAACATCTCCTGCAGCGATGGTGATATCTGTCTACAAACAGCAACCTCCGTGCCTTTCCTAAGAAAGTCTTCCTCTGATGCCACATCTCCTTTAGCAACCGTCTCACCCTTCTGTTCCCTTACAGTAACGCTAGCCGAGTAGCATCCTCTCTTCCACCTCTAAGCCCCGTATATATGCTTTTCATCCCTCCTGACCCCACAAGGCTCCTGCTCTCACCCTGTCCTTCAGCTCTCGGGAAAAGCACCGATGACGTCCACATTGCCAAGTCATGGGGCTCCACCTACAGAGTTCATCTTAAACCACCAAAGTGATGGGAAATATGTTAACTCCTTACTTCCTGAAGCCCTTTTCCTGCTTGGCATTTTGACATAACCATGTCTTTTGCTGTTTCTTTATGATCTGATGTTTCCTCCAATTAGGAAATAAAAAGTGATTATTATGTTTCCCCATCTGTCTGAAACAAGCTCAAAGCCAAATTTATAGTGATGATGTTGAAACTGTGATAGTAATACTATTCATATACACTTTTGTTTAATAATTTAATCATGTGATTATATGAACAATTTTTAAAATGCATCATTATGCAATTCTGTTTGAAAATGTAATACATAAAAATTAAAATTACTAAAGATATTTCATGATTTTTAAATAACATCATTAATGATCCTATTTTTATTTTAGATCACAATACGTAATTGTTATTTGATGAATTCTGTGGGTTTTTAAAAAAGTTTTCTTTTTGAGAAACATATTTCTTGTATTTTTGTCGAATTTTTACATACATCTATATATGTATACTTTATGTCTAGCCAAATAAATATTTCCCATTTTAAAAAATGACATAGGATTACCTATAGCTGGCAGACATATTAAGTATTTTAGAATAAAGATTAAAAAAGCACAACACAGAATTTTAATACAACTATAAATAAACAAGGGATAAAAGTATCAACTTTGAGCACACGTTGAAGAAATGTTTGTATTAACTGTAGGTCACTCCTAGAAAAGAAAGTGTTCTATTTCCCATGATTCAGTTATGGTGCAATGGTTAAAAATGAAAACTATTTGCCTTAAGCCATTTCTCCTTTTAAAAAAACCTGAATTTTAATTTCTTGCAACACTCTTCTGAGAGTGCCACTGAAATAAAACCTTCAATTAGTTTAATGTTAAATAATTTCTCTGGAGGCCCCGAGTCTCTCAGCTACTGTCAGACATGTCAAACTTGTACAAATACAGTTTTTTCTTCTTCCCAAAGTACAGTTTTTTATATCCCTGGAAATATATTGATAGTATAAATTCTGACTCTGAAAATTTGCAAAGTTATATAAAACTCATTCACACAAAGAGACAAAGAATATTTATTGCTTTGCTAAAATCTAGATGAGCCTCTCAAAAAATGATTTGTTAAAGTTATGATTTATTGTAGGTGACACTGATTTTAAGACACCCTGATCCAGAGAAATGCTATATAGTGGCATGGGCAATACAAAAATATGCATAGAATAAATGTAGCCAGGCTGCCGAGCGTGGCCTGGATAGGTGGCTAATTAAATGTTTGTTTCCAGGCCAGAGTGATTTTATAACAAGGACACTACCCGGAACTTGGTAAGTGCTGAATCACTAAAAACTGATTGATTTATTGTTTGGTCAGACTTTCCTATGCAAATCAAAATATGCCATCCAAAACACTTAACACAGGTCTTCTAAGCACCTTCTTCCTGAAACATCTACTGCTTGCGTCATGGGAGTTTGGCGATAGCAGAAACCAGGATTCATCTGTCTGGCTACCGGCAAAATGCATCCCTGAGTTATGCCTAATCGCTTCCCGCTTGCACTGGCACCACCATACAAAGTTTAATCCTCCACCCAGAGCCCAGACTCTCGCTTTCTCGGCACTTCAAAGAAAACAGTACAGGATTCCACAAAATCCTATTCGGGAAATGCAATCTGAGCCCATTTGTTTTAAACTCTATCATTAGCTGGTATAGAATTTAGCTAATTTACAGAGCCACCCTGAATGGGTGCAGGTCGCCAACAAGGAGCTACAAAACTACAGGGGATCTTTAGCTCCATTTAATGAAAGCTAGAGCTAACATCCATCATCTCAAGTCTAGTGAAATAGCAGGTATTTGTGTCAGGTAGTTACACTGAGATCCTGGTTTTCATAACGTTATGCCAGGCTTACTCTCACGTTCTGGTCATCAATCTTTATCAGCGACTCAGTTGCTTCTGACAGTATAATTAGAACATATGTTTAGTCACATTTCACATCCTTCAATGTGCCTTGGATTAAGTTCAGCTCCCCACTATATTCATGTTTTCTAATATATGTGTGTATCCATACATATATATATACACACATATATATACACACACACACATATATATATGTATATACATACATATATATATATATACTTGTACAAATATGTGTACAAATATAAGGTGTCCCCAAAAATTTATACACATATTTTGAATAATTATAAAGGTAGTGTTTATTAAAATACATTTCTTTTTCAAAATTGAGCTGTCAGCTGTTAAAGTGTGTACACATTGTTGGGAAACTCTGTATATACATATGCACACATACAAATAAGTACATTCTTACACACACACACACACACACACACGTTACTCAAGGTATTATATGAGTGTTTAATTTATTCAAAGAAGCTATTCATATAAATAGTGTTGGGGAAATTGGACAGATACATGCAAAAAAATGAAACTAGACCACCAACTTACACCATACACAAAAATAAACTCAAAATGGATAAAGGACTTAAACATAAGACGGGAAACCATAAAAATATTAGAGGAATCCACAGGCAGCAAAATCTCAGACATATGACGAAGCAATTTCTTCACCTACCCAGTTCCAAGGCAATGGAAACTAAAGAGAAAATAAACAAATGGGACTACATCAAAATAAAAAGCTTTTTCACAGCAAAAAAAAAACATCAACAAAACAACAAGAAAGCCCACTGCATGGGAGAACATGTTTGCCAATGTCATCACCGATAAGGGTTTAATCTCCAACATTTACAGGGAACTCATACAACTTAACAAAAGGAAGATAAACAATCCAATCAAAAAATGGGCAATGGACCTAAATAGATACTTTTCAAAAGAGGACATACAGAAGGCCAAGACACATATGAAAACATGCTCAAAGGCACTAATCATCCGAGAGATGAAAATCAAAACGACAATGCGGTACCACCTCACACCTGTCAGAATGGCTATCATCAATAAATCAACAAATGACAAGTGCTGGCAAGGATGCAGAGAAAAAGGAACCCTCGTGCACTGCTGGTGGGAATGCAGACTGGTGCAGCCACTGTGGAGAACAGTATGGCGTTTCCTTAAAAAACTAAAAATGGAACTTCCATTTGACCCAGCGATCCCACTTCTAGGAATATATCCCAAGAAAACAGAAACACCAATCAGAGAGGATATATGCACCCCTATGTTCATAGCAGCACAATTTATAATAGCTAAGATTTGGAAACAGCCTAAGTGCCCATTAGCAGATGAGTGGATTAAAAACTGTGGTACATCTACACAATGGAATACTACGCTGCAGTAAAAAAAATGAATTCTTACCATTTGCAACAACATGGATGGAACTGGAGAGCATTATGCTAAGCGAAATAAGCCAGTCAGAGAAAGATAAATATCACATGATCTCACTCATTTGTGGAATATAATGAACAACATAAACTTATGAACAAAAACAGATCCAGAGACAGAGAAGCATTGATCAGACTGTCAAACCTCAGAGGAAAGGTAGGGGAGGGTGGGGGGAAGGGGGAGAGATCAACCAAAGGACTTGTATGCATGCATACAAGCATAACACAGATAATAGGGGGGTGAGGGCATGAGTGGGAGGGTGGGGGGGCAATAGGGGGATAAGGATACATATATATTACCTTAATCAATAAAGAAAAAAAGAAGCTATTCAAGCTAAAAATGATATATTTTTAAATGTCTTCCTTTCTTTTCTGTGGATCTCTCCTTTATTTTTATTAAAAGAACACAATGAATGGCTGATACACGCACTGGGCCTGATTTCTACTCGCTGCGTCCCTCACTCTGTGACAGAAATGCTCTCAGCCCCATGTTCTGGGCATCCTGTCACCACACTTACTTGTTCTCTGAATCAAAAATTAATTAGAACTATTTCCTCCAAATTGTGTCAACTGACTAATTACCAAGCAACTTGTTCTGACTTATGTACAGGTTTATGACCGTGTCTGTAATATGTATATTTTAGCCAGTGAAGCGTTTCCCTTGATTTTTTCATTTTGTGTTTACGCAGACCTATTTTGAGGTCTAGGAGGCCATCATTGTTGCATGTTTTCCGGACTGAGAAGACCATCAGCTCCTTCATCCCGATGTTGCTGAGCCGTTGTCCAGCGAGAAGGGTTTACCGTTGACCGAGGACCCTGGCGAGGAGGCCAAGAGCATGAATGAACCCGGAGGGAAATGCGGGTTCTCCTCCTGTTGAGAACGTGGTTTTGGCAGCACACCGTGCCAGACTGGGTTTGGTTGGCTGGCGTTCTGACACTGGAATGGGTTTTTCTTTCCATCTCATTTCATCGGCTGCCAACTGCAGTGTCAGGACAGGGATGTTCTGGGGCCTTGTGCCAGGCAGCAGCACAGCCTTCGATTCGGGGCGTTTGGCCTGAGGAGCCGCAGACGTGCGGCCTCAGGGCCCTCCTCTCAACAGCCGTGCTCCACGCTGGCTCGGGAGATGGATGCTGCCTGACCCTGATCCCAAAGGGTGGTCTTTGTAACCGGGACCTAATGCAGCCCACAGAGTGCTGACGCAGAGAGTGTGTAATGAACTGCACCAGTTAAAAATCAGGGGAGTTCACATAAGAATTCACATCGCCAGTCCCCCTTTAAAATTGTCATGACGGGATAACTCTTTATGTTAAAATTATGATGACAGGCTAACACTTCATATTAAAATTGTCATGAAAAGCTAACACTTTATGTTGAAGCCATCATGAAAGGCTAACTCTTTGTGTTAAAATCATCATAAAAGGCTAACACTGTATGTTACAGTTATCATGATAGGCTAACACGGTATGTTAAAATTATCATGAAAGTCTAACTCTTTATGTTAAAACTAGAGGCCCAGTGCACAAAATTGGTGAACGGGAAGGGTCTCTAGGCCTGGCCAGTAATCAGGGCCTATCGGGCCATCCAGCTGCTGGCTGGGGCCTCCCTTCCCTGACTGCAGGCTGCTGGCCGGGCCCTTCCTTCATTCCACGCCACCCCCTGGTGGTCAGTGCACGTCATAGCGAGTGATCGGTCTCCTGGTCGAACTCCCGCGAGGACAATTTGCATATGAGGCTTTTATATAGATAGATTGTCATAACAGGCTAACACTTTATTTCAATTTTGGTTCTCGGAGCAGCAGATCCTGAGTCTGAGTGGATTGGGCAGCACGATCATGAGGCAGGGCCTTAGCATCGATCCCCCTGGGAGGGAAGACGTTAGAGAGATACACTGAGGGCCTTGGGCCCCGGGGCCTCTCGCGCTGACACGGCCCAGCACAACCCCGTGTCTGCTCTGCCTGGAAAGGCATTGAACACATGCTGCCTGAGGTGGGTCACAGTGGGAGGCAGCTTCTGAAGCAGGCGATCCTGGGAGCGGTTGGTAGTTTCAAGCACTCTGGGCCCCCGAGACCTCCCTTTGGTGGTATTTTGGGGATGCATCCATGTGTTCAGCAAGATAAACAAACACACACTAGAGCAACAGCTTGCTGGAGCGGGTGGTTGAGCCATGTGACAGGGCAGCAGCTCCAATGCCGTCCGCGTGCCCAGGTTCCACCCCCCGTCACCCACGTGGCCTCCGCCTGCATTTGGCGAGACCCGGTCCAGAGCAGCGTCTCCTGCTGCTGGTGGCTCCTTTGCCTTCTCTGGGCTCCTGAGCTGCCTGACACTCACACCTTTCGTTCTTCAGGGCAGTGACCACAGCAGGGGCTCCCACAGTCACACACAACGCCCCGTTTTTGTTTTATTTTAAAAAAATATATTTTAATTGATTTCAGAAAGGAAGGGAAAGGGAGAAATAGAAACATCAATGATGGAGACCACAACTCGGGCATGTGCCCTGACTGGGAATCGAACTGTGACCTCCTGGTTCATAGGTCAAATGCTCAACCACTGCACCATGCTGTCTGGGCAAACACTCCATTTTTTAAACAAATATTTTCTAATTCTCCTTGATTATTCTGAATTAAATCCAGAATTATGACTACATACTTGTCAAACACACACACACACACACACACACGAACAATAATACTATGCCCTAAATGTAATATAAAGGTGAAGCAAAAAGAAGAATTTATAACAAAATAACACATTTTTTAGGCATAAAACCTTGAGGATGCCTGCACCAGTAGAACTATCGAAGGAGTCAGATGCTCGTATCTGCGTGGAGAGCCACGGTAAATGCCATGGCCGTACATGTGGGTGGAACAGTTAGAAGAACAGGGCACCCAAATATCACAAGAAACAATTCTCCGAAATGAAAAACGGCTCATTCTCTCCCCTGAACGGTAGACTCTTTTTAAAAAATCTATATGCTAATGACATTACTGGAAAATGTAGTGAGCATGAAAATTATTCAGCAAAACTTTATACTTATGATTAAAGTTCCAGCCTTAGCTATTCATGAACCTGTTTCCCCAACATGAACAATCCATGAAACATGCCAAGTGTGGGGGAGGCAGCTGTGGGGCGGATCTCGGGGCGGGGCTGTGTCCGCAAGGCAAGGCTTCTAGCATCCTGGGCACAAACCCAAGCTGGCCATTGGGCCTTTCGGTCAGTGACGCCCCGCTCGGGAATGCCCTGTGCAGAACCACTGGAACAAAAGAACCTTAACCAGATGCACCGTCCTCCTGTCAGCCCTCCCCGCCATACCTACCCCGGGCCCCCCGCGGCCCCCCATCACCGTGCTGTACCAGTAAGGCGCCCCGTCACGGGAAGAGGATGCATCAGCCGCCCTAGAACCGCATCGACCCTGTAGCTATCAAAACCCCTCCTGGCTCTGTCATTTAGAAAATGATCTTCCCTCGTGCCCAGGGACGGCACAGGGAACCCCTCTGCCCCAGGCCCTCCTGGCTTAGGATGTGAAACCGGAAAGGAAATATTCCAACGTGAACTCGCGCCAGCACATTTCTGGGAAGCTCTAAATATTTAATTCTGCAAATGGAAACATTCATTTCATAAAGATCTCGTTATCCTGATCCGATAGCATTTCCTTCAGGAGACAGCATTCTCCGGGTTCTCTGAGAGAGCATTTTTTTCTGCCATTTCTCCAATCTGATTACAGAAACGGTTAAAAACGATCAGAACTTCGGTATTACACTTAGAGGCAGCCTCTCTGTCTCCGATCCACAACGTCCCCTGAATTTAATGAATGGACCAGGCCGGGGGCGGCACGGCGGCGACCGGGCCTGGCAACAGACACTCCTTCCCGACTCCCTTTATCAGTGACTCTGTGTGTGGAGCTAAGTGAGAGTCTCACTCCTCTCCGCTCCATTTCTCCATCTGTGAAGTTACCAGGTTGGAAAACCCTTCTCTCTAAGGGCCCTTTAAGCTCAAAAAACCCACTGGCTGTTTTTATGATTACCTTTCCTACATTTTTCAGATGTTCAATTGGCAGGGAATTGGGCTTGGAGGATTTTTTTTTGGAAAGCTTTCAGCTCTACTTTGCAAATGCAGATGTTTGGTTACATATAGAGTCTCCCCGATGCCGGATGATATATGACCCAGCTGCCTGCAAGCACATTACCCATCTGCGAGTGTGTGTTGACTCTGAGAGGAAGTGAACGGGGGAGACAGACACACTCTTCCTAAAACTGGAATTCCAAGTGACACACGTGAGAATGCAGCACACGCAGAGGGACAGCAGGGTCTTTCCCGTCACGTGTCCTCTGTGTCTAAGCGGTGACTAGATTGGAATGAGGTTTACACACACCTTTTCTTTTCAACAACTGCATAACCTGCAGTAATACAGCATTTTTCCCTTTCCTACCTATGTGATGTGTGCTGGTGGCCCCTTTTTCTTTTCTGATTTGGGTAATTATTGTCTCTTTCTCTCTTTAGAATCAGTTTACCTACAGGTTTGTTTTTTAATTTGATTTTATTGTGGTGGTAACACCTGAAATGAGATCTCTCTTCTTAGCAGGTGTTACGTGGACAGTACAGTGTGGTTGAGTATAGGCACCGTTTGTACAGCGGGTCTCTACAACTTACGCATTGTGCATAACTGAAACCTGTGCTCATTGATGAGCAACTTCCCATCCCCCCCACACCTCCAGCCATGGGGGCTACCATTCTTGGATGCCTCATGTACGTGACCCTGCTATATTTATTCTCCCGTGACGAACACTTCCTATCGCCTAATATCTTCTGGCTTCGTTCATGCTTTTGCAGTTCCACGGAATGTGACACATCTTGAGACACAACCAGACGCGACCCATCTCAGTATAGACAGGAGGATCGGGAACCGGGCCCGCGTGGCGGTGTGGGGCTCACACTCAGAGGGTGACCTGTAGGCACCTGTTTCCTTGAGGGGCACCCACCTTGGCAGGCAGGGCACAACACCTGTAGAGTCCACCATAGGTGGGAAGAGGTAACTGCAGTCATGTTGCTGGTTTCCAAGCACCAAGTTAAAACAGTAGATCATAGAGACCAATCTTGGGAGGAGGTTGACTTTGGGTGGTGGGCACACAGTGCAACATACAGATCGAGTAACATAGAAACCCACAGCTGAAACCTATACGATCCTATCAACCAATGTCACCCAATAAATTCAAGCAAGCACCAAAGCCAGGAAGTGGATGTTAACCTGGGACAGTAGCCGAGGAAGGAGAGCTGAAGGTGACCTTCCTCTCTTTCTTGGGAAAGGAAGTAAAAGGGGTTTAAATGATGAGCCTTGCTTTTAAGGGCGGGGGAGGGAGGAGGGGGAGGAGCCCATGGTTTTCCAAAGCTTTGATTTTAGGAATTTTGTTTGTTTGCTTTGCTACCAAATCTAAAATTTGCCCTTTACTTTTTCCTCCTCAACTTACGTTTTCAAAATTATAGTTAACTGAAGTGTGTGATAAGGTGGCTTCTAGCTAATCAAGGCTTTTATCGATGTTGTTTCCTCACTGACAGATTAATTACCTAAATTGCCTTTCTATTTTTAAGTAGTCCTGAGAAGGAAATTTAGCAATTAAAATGATTTAGACTCTGCAGCTTCTGTAGCAGTTCAAATGACATTTGAAAGGTAGTGGGGGAAATTAATAAATGATTGTGCAGAATAATATGTAGCAGAAACGCGTTTGTTGCTATAATTAAAAGACTTGGACTTAGTGATCCAGGTCAATTTTTACAAAGAGTCAACCAAAAGGGCTTTTAAAATTGCATTAAAAATTGATTGCTTCTAATAAGTCATATTTCAACTTGAGACATGGATTTGAATATTTAATTAACTGATTTTGAACTAATTTGTTATTCACTTTATTTTATGTAGTTGATAGGTACTTTTTTTGTAGAGAAATAGTATTTTAAAAGTTTAATTAACTAGAAATTTAAATAAGTAAAACTTCAAAATCATTAAGAGATTTTCATGTTTTTAAATTATTAAAGATGTGCCAATACAGATTTATATTTTAATACTTCTTTGTAAGCATTGGCCTATATGTTCACTATAGAAAAATAAGTAATATGGGAAATAAAATATTTTAAACACTTAATTATCAGTAATTATACTAACAAATAGAATACTGTTAAAATTTGGAAGTATAGATTCCTAAATTTGCCCCTAAATCATGCACAGACATGTAGACATGTGATTACACAAAATGAAATCATTATTATCTATGCAACTGTATCTTTTCCTTTAATATATGTTTCATATATCTTCATGCCAATAAATGTCAATTTGCTTACATATACATTTAGCTGTATAGATTTTCATTGTATGTATGTATTTTTGTAATCAACACAAATTAGATGTATTAGATTGCTCTGTTTTCCCTCAGGACAAAAACCTAAAACTAAAATTTATGTATTAAAAAGAGGCAAATAGAAAGTTTGAAGTTTGGCTAATTTTCCTGCAGAAAGAACATCGACTATAACCCCGCATAAGTTAGTTTAGTGAGGTCAGTGCCAGCAAACTCGGTCCCTGGCCCCACCTGGCCCCACCCCTTGTTGTAAAGAACTGCCTTCCAGAACCAGCAACACGCCTCTGCTCGAATATTGCTTCTGCTCCGGTCACAGTAGGTATGGCCAGACTGTGTATTACATGCATTATGTTTACGATGTCCCAGTTATTTCCCATTTTCTTTTGTAGAAAAAGTTTGCCAGCCCCTGCGCTAGAGTTTTGTCCCCCCAGTCTTATAAATATCTGACAGAAGAGCATATATAAAGTAAAATACAATAAACTGTGTCTGTTTTAGTTTACTTAACTGAGATTTAATATTTTTATATGCATATTGGCTGTATGCATGTAACATTGGCTATCTGCAGGTAATATTTCATTCATTCTGACTGCCACATTTCCCAATACGACATTCATGATTTAAGAAAGCTCTCAATATGTTGAAGATGTGAATTTTTAAAGCAATCTTATTAAGGTTTAATTACATGCCATAAACTCCCTCTGTTGTAAGGGTGTAAGTTAAGATTTTTAGTAAATTTAAAGTTACGCAACTATCATCACAATCCGGTTTTAGTTCATGTCATCGTTTCAGAAAGGCCTCCATGCCCCCTGCAGCCGACCCTTCACAACCCGGGGATTGTGGAATTGTGATGGCTGCCAGGCTACTTTCTGTCAGGAAGTCCTGGGCTTTCCTGGACCTTGTCTGGAAAGAAATCACACTTATGTGGTCTTCAGGGTAACATTTGTCCATGTAAAGCGGAAAACATTTCGATTGTGTTCACTATTTTGAATAACTGCTGTTATAGGCATTTGCATACAGATCTTTATGCAGAGTTATGTTTATAGATTTTTTGAGGGGTAGAACATTTCTTGGTCATAGTGTACATTTTTGTGTAACTTATTAAAAAAGTTGT
Source organism: Cnephaeus nilssonii (assembly GCF_951640355.1). Taxonomy (NCBI): domain Eukaryota; kingdom Metazoa; phylum Chordata; class Mammalia; order Chiroptera; family Vespertilionidae; genus Cnephaeus; species Cnephaeus nilssonii. The sequence goes on along the minus strand of NC_137081.1, from coordinate 488,210 downwards.
CAGATTATACGTAGTGAGGTGGCACTGTTTCACACACCCACCAGTGGTGTATGAAGGTTTGGGTTCTCTGTATAACCCTTGTTATTTTCTGTTTGTTTTTTTTGGGGGGGTTTTTTGGATTATAGGATAAACATGCTATCAGGTTTGAAGTAATATCTCATTGTGGTTTTAATTTGATTTTTTAAAAATAACTAATGATGTTGAGCATCTTTTCAAGTGCTTTCTGACCATTTCTATATGTTCTTTAGAGAAATATTTATTCCAAGCCTTTGCCAATTTTTAATTGGTCTTTTTATTATTCTTTATACAGCTCCAATTCAAGTCCTTTATCAAATATATTCCATATAGATTTTTCTCCCCTTTTATGTGTTATCTTTTCACATTTTTTATAGTTATTTTTGAAGGACAAAGCTTTTTAATTTCTGTAAAATCCGGTTTATCTTTTTTTTTTTATGTCTTATACTTTTGGTGTTATATCTAGAAAGGCATTGCCGAAAAACCATGGTCATGAACATTTACACCCATGTTCTTCTAAAAATGTCACAGTTTTAGCTCTTATAGTCAGGTCTTGAATGCCTGTTGAGGTCATTTTTTAGTGTGATGTGACGTCTAATCAGAGTAAAGGAAATCTGAGCTTCTGCAGAGAAAAAGTGTATTCCGCTCAGTATGCTCTCCCTTGCTTCTTAATTTTTACACCTCAGGGTTTAATGACAATTCCGTGAGAACACTTTCTGAGGCTTTGGGATCTCTGAGGCCATGCAATAGACCCAACACTGACAGATTCTAAAAGCCGGGAACTGATCTGTGAATGCGGCGCCCATGTGGCTCATGCTACAGAACACAACTCCTTTCACTTCACCCCCAGACCCCAGGGCCTCCAGGTAAATTATCTGCCTTCATGAGGGTAAGCACTTCTGCAAGGCTTTGTTCTTGAAGAAATTTCTCTGCCCGCCCCCTATTTAGTAAGGCAATGCATCTAAGGATGTGTTTGCTGTTCTTCACTGCTATGCAGGAAAACAGCAAGGATGTCATAATATATTCTCTGAATGACTTGAGATAAGCGGCCTGACATTTGTTTATCCGTATCGAGAAAACAAAGGTGAACATTTACTTTGTTTCGGAGGACCTATAGCCAAGATAAGACGAAGAAAGCAAGGGCGGAGGTGAACACCCAGCCAAGCTGCCTGGGACTAGAACTTCACCAGCAGCTGAGCAATTGAAGATGGGTGGTTAAATACTAATCCCACACTTCAGTCATTTCCATTCATTATTTGTGATCTTTTGTTTGTCATCTTCTGTGTATATCAATGTTTATATATGCAAGTATACATTTTGGCAAAATTTCAGATGGCATTAAAACACAGTTTCTGAAAAAAAAAAAAGAATGATATAATTATATGGGGACTTGGCATGAGTGAATGAGGTATGACTATACCAAAAATACCTGCTGTGTTAAAATGTATTAAATATCCATTTTAGAGGAATTCAGCTTAAGGACTGAGTCTATCTGCACTCTCCCTTACCACGGCCTTTGGGGACAGTTCGGGTTGACTAGCGTGCATGAGAAACTACGCAGATGCTGACATAATTATGATGACTCTCAAAACACGTTTTTCTATACATTTTTTAGAAGTGTATTGATGAACTCTTTCCTTAGTCTCATCCAATTCAAATAAAAAATCTGAATCAATTGCTTAGATGGAACAGAAGTGATACTGAAAAAAAAAAAAAAGATAATAAGCATAACACAAACACGGATCAACCAGAGCAGATGGGGTTAAAGACCAGGGTGACTGTGTGAGATTATACCCACTAATAGAAGCCCAGAAACTCACTTTTTAGAGGCATTTTTACTTCAACGACGAATCACTCAGAATTGTAAGCTCGCCAGAAAGCCATTGTGTGACTCAGCAGAATCAGGCTTCTGAAGGATGGATCGTGCTTACGCTTGGAAGCTGGATCCATGTGGCAAGCGTGCTATTTGAGATTAACGAGGACAAATGTTGAGCTATTTAGTTATACTCAAAGAAACACCTACAAAGCTAGAAGACATGACAGACATCTATGAACAGGAAACAAAACAACCAAAAAGGGAATGTTTCAGCGGTATATGATTTTGAAAATGGTATATGCTTGTAAAAACTAAACCTAACTTAGTAAGAAGCAGGATCAGCAGAAAAAATAACGTTCAAAGATCTAAATAGTCATTAGCTCCACAGTACTCTTCTGTGGCCCAATTAAATGAGGAATGGCTCATTTATGTTACCTTGCCATCATTTTAAAGGATACTGCTCATCCGTATCCATAAAACGTAAGATTGGCCTTGAGAGTAAAAGGCCTGGGAGCCGTGTGACACGAGGAAACACAGAGAAAGGATGAGATGCTTCAATGATTTAAGGCAAGACTTAAGGGATATGGAGGTGCATTCAAACATCTGACGTGCCCCAAGGAGGATTAGAGTCCAGTGTGTGCGTTAGAAGACAAAAGAGATTCCCGTGGATGGTAACGATCCAGAGGCCGATTCCACTTAAAAACCAAGGCCTGGGCCTCACTGACCATTAGAGCTCCCACTCCCACGGGGACCGGGGACCGAGCTGCCTCAGAGCGGGAGCCCCGTCCCCGGACCGGCACTCACTGCCCGCCTCCTGGTGCCGTGGGATGTAGTGCCTTCTTGTTGTTGTTCATCCTCCCCCAGTATACTTCCCCATGGATTTTTAGAGAGAGTGGAAGGGAGGGGGCGAGGCAGAGAGAAACATGGATGTGAGAGAGACACATCGAGGTACATGCCCTTGACTGGAATCGACCCGGGGACCCTTCAGTCCGCAGGCCGACGCTCTATCCACTGAGCCACAGCGGCCAGGGATGCATTCCCTTCTTCAAAGGAAGGTGTAATTAACTGACATGAGGTTTGTCTCTGTCTGTCGTATTCTTATTTATGGTCATTTTATCACATTTCAAGGCTATCACTTGCCATTTCAATGTGTGCATTGAGGCTGATGCCACGGGAACCAGGGAGCCACGTGGCCACGGTCCCTGATGCACCTCCCCCTGGACGCATGCGGGCAGCAGCTGCTCCCAACACAGCGCCTGCTCGAAGGACGTGGTCAGGACACAGTCAGGACGTGGTCAGGACACGGTCAGGCGGGGGCAGGACACGGTCAGGCGGGGGCGGGAGGGGGGCAGGCAACATCATAATGATTTCATTTATTGAAATACTATTTAATATTTATAACAAAGTGAAGGGCTCATTACCAAACGTACAGCAATGCAGAAGACTATGGTAACATTTAAAAGTCCTTTCCTTTGTCTTCTCCACAAATTTCCAATCCTGAGAGTGAATGTTTGTTTTTGTATGTGTATATGTATAAATATGCACATGTACATACATATACACATATAATATAAATAATACCGTCTCCATGAAAAGAAAGGATATTTATATTCACACATGCAGGTATATATAATAGACCTATGTATTTATAGCCTCTCTCTATACATGTATAAATATCCGATTATATATCGTATATAATATTTCTGTAAAAGTCAGATTATAAGAAGTGAACAAATTTTTATTTTAGTTTTGCACATCAGATAGTTTTCATTCTCTAGGCTGGTACAGCCAACCATCTCAAACTTTATGTAGAATAATGCTGCTTTCTTTCGTTTTCCCATCACTCCAGGAGTTTGGAAAGGAAGAGCCTCTCATCTTCAATTCTGTATGACCACTGTCCGATGCACTGACCACTGCCTGATGCTCTGACCACTGTCCGATGCGCTGACCACAGCCCGATGTGCTGACCACTGTCCGATGCGCTGACCACTGCCCGATGCTCTGACCACTGCCCGATACGCTGACCACTGTCCGATGCGATGACCACTGCCCGATGTGCTGACCACTGCCCGATGCGCTGACCACTGCCCGATGCACTGACCACTGCCCGATGCTCTGACCACTGCCCGATACGCTGACCACTGTCCGATGCGCTGACCACTGCCCGATGTGCTGACCACTGCCTGATGTGCTGACCACTGCCCGATGATCTGACCACTGCCCGATGCACTGACCACTGTCTGATGTGCTGACCACTGCCCGATACGCTGACCACTGCCCGATGTGCTGACCACTGCCCGATGTGCTGACCACTGCCCGATGCTCTGACCACTGCCCGATACGCTGACCACAGCCCGATGCGCTGACCACAGCCCGATGCTCTGACCACTGCCCGATACGCTGACCACTGTCCGATGCGCTGACCACTGCCCGATGCGCTGACCACTGTCCGATGCGCTGACCACTGCCCGATGCGCTGACCACTGTCCGATGCACTGACCACTGACTGATGCGCTGACCACAGCCCGATGCGCTGACCACTGCCCGATGCGCTGACCACTGTCCGATGCGCTGACCACTGCCCGATGTGCTGACCACAGCCCGATACGCTGACCACTGCCCGATGCACTGACCACTGTCCGATATGCTGACCACTGCCCGATGCTCTGACCGCTGCCCGATGCTCTGACCACTGCCCGATGCTCTGACCACTGCCCGATACGCTGACCACTGTCCGATGTGCTGACCACTGCCCGATGTGCTGACCACTGCCCGATGTTCTGACCACTGCCCGATGCTCTGACCACTGCCCGATGCACTGACCACTGTCCGATATGCTGACCACTGCCTGATACGCTGACCACTGTCCGATATGCTGACCACTGCCCGATGCGCTGACCACTGTCCGATATGCTGACCACTGCCCGATGCGCTGACCACTGCCCGATACGCTGACCACTGCCCGATGCGCTGACCACAGCCCGATACGCTGACCACTGCCCGATGCGCTGACCACTGCCCGATGCACTGACCACAGCCCGATGCGCTGACCACTGCCCGATGCGCTGACCACAGCCCGATACGCTGACCACAGCCCGATGCGCTGACCACAGCCCGATGCGCTGACCACTGCCCGATGCTCTGACCACTGCCCGATGTGCTGACCACTGCCCGATGTGCTGACCACTGCCCGATACGCTGACCACTGTCCGATATGCTGACCACTGCCCGATGCTCTGACCACTGCCCGATGCTCTGACCACTGCCCGATGCACTGACCACTGTCCGATATGCTGACCACTGCCTGATGTGCTGACCACTGCCCGATGTGCTGACCACTGTCCGATGTGCTGACCACTGTCCGATGTGCTGACCACTGCCCGATGTGCTGACCACTGTCCGATGTGCTGACCACTGTCCGATGTGCTGACCACTGCCCGATGTGCTGACCACTGCCCGATATGCTGACCACTGTCCGATATGCTGACCACTGCCCGATGCTCTGACCACTGCCCGATGCGCTGACCACTGCCCGATGCGCTGACCACTGCCCGATGTGCTGACCACAGCCCGATACGCTGACCACAGCCCGATGCGCTGACCACAGCCCGATACGCTGACCACAGCCCGATGCTCTGACCACTGCCCGATGCGCTGACCACTGCCCGATGTGCTGACCACTGCCCGATACGCTGACCACTGTCCGATATGCTGACCACTGCCCGATGTGCTGACCACTGCCCAATGCGCTGACCACTGCCCGATACGCTGACCACTGCCCGATGCGCTGACCACAGCCCGATGCGCTGACCACTGTCCGATACGCTGACCACTGTCCGATGCGCTGACCACAGCCCGATGCTCTGACCACTGCCGCGTCGGCAGACCCCTCGTGACCAGTGTGTTCAGGGCCTGATGCTAAATGCTCTCGAGGAAACCTTCCCTAGACTGAGGGCTCGTGTCCCAGATCCTGTCTAGGAAGCAGCATGCCCCCATCCCCAGACGCTGTTCTCCTTCAGCCGCCACAGGAACATGCTCCTTCCTGAAGAGTGATCCACATCAGGTCACAGAGAGCATTCTGTGCAACCCACAGACCAGCAGCCCCTTTAACTCCCCTCCTCTCGGTCTCCCCCTCCCCTTCCTCCTCTCCCTCTCCCTCTCCCTCTCCCTCTCCCTCTCCCTCTCCCTCTCCCTCTCCCTCTCCCTCTCCCTCTCCCTCTCCCTCTCCCTCTCCCTCTCCCTCTCCCTCTCCCTCTCCCATTTCCCTCACTTCCCAGTCCCTACCTCGACCTCAGGGGTTGGAAACTCAAACATCTTTCAGAAGGGACCTTGTTGTGGGATGCAGCGAGTATAAGACCTTCCGAAGTAAAAACTGTGAAGAATTCATACGTGTTCACATTTTAAAATAAAAATAACTAAATACAACACTTCACTACCAAAAAGAAACAAAACCCACATGTCACACCCACATTTCACAAGAGACCACCAATGTAGACTTTTTCATGATCATTAAATATAGAAAGAAAGCATGTCTTTTAGCTCTTGCTTTGGGGTTTGTACATCTCCTGGGCAAAGAATCAAATCTCTAAAAAGATTGGAAGGCGTACACAGAACAAATAAAAATAATACAGTCATAAATCATCCTGCCATGTCACATATACATTCATATTTCACATGTGAAAACATTTCATTGAATATGTGATTTTATATTCACTATTTAATTTCATGGGCTTATATATGTCAAAACTAATAAAATCATATTATCTAAATATGTCAGCTTATTGCATATCAGTTACATGACCTTAACAAAGGGCTTTAATATTGGGAAACAATAATCTTTCAGAGTGTAAGATGCCCTGTAATGTGAATGGTGAGTAGGTAAACAGTTATGCTTTAGGAAAATACTTTAGAACCCACATTATAATCTTTAAAACGTTCACACGGTATGAATCAGTCATTTCAAAGCTGACTTGATCCCGAGATTCACCTAAACTAGAGCCTAAGATGTAAGGTATAATTTTTTATTTTTATTTTTTATTCATTTCAGAGAGGAAAGGAGAGGAAGAGAGAGAGAGAAACATCAGTGATGAGAGAGAATCATTGATCGGCCCACACTGGGGATGGAATCCACAACCCGGGCATGTGCCCTGAGCGGAATCAAACCCGTGACCTCTGGTTCATAGGTTGATGCTCAACAACTGAGCCACACTAGCCGGGCTAAGACGTAAGGTAGCTTGCTACCATAGGCCTGGCGTCCTGAGGAGGAACTGGAGACAGCCAGCCGGGGATTGTGGCATGAAGATAAAGACAAAGGCCAGAGTGAGGAAACCCAGAGACACCCAAGGTCGCCGGCCACCACCAGAGGCTAGAACAGTGCCCCCAACAGAGTCTCCCCCTCAGACAGCAGGAGGAAGAGCTGCTGAGACAGCGTTCGGGGACTTCTGGCCTCCGGATCGTTGAGAAAGGAACTGTAGGCTGTTTAAGTAAGCCGCTGTGTTACTTTTTCTTTAACGGCCTCACCAGCAAACTAGTGCACTTGCTAACTGTTCTAAGCACTGGGAAAAAGCATGAATAAGATGTCCTATAACTAGAAATGGGCCCAGGTGATTGATGATGTTGTTTACTGGTTTTCAGATATCTGTCAATCACTGGGTCAATGAAATACCCATAGAGGGTGTTGAAGACGCCAATGATAGGAGAGCATTTATCTGTTGTTGGGCACGTACACTGAGAACTGTTGAATCTTCTTGGAAAACGGGCACCTTTTGGTTAAGCAATGCCCCTCTTACCCCTGATTACTTCTCCGGCTCGGAAGTGAGATTCGTGTGAAATTACGAGAGCTATTCTGACTCTTTTATGAATAGTGTTCACCTGGTACTTTTTCTCCCTCCTTTTCAATCCGTCTGCATCTTGGCATGTAAAGTGAGTTTCTTATACATAACCTAGTTTTGCATTTTGTTATTTTTTAATTTACTTTGAGAATCCCTGTCTTTTAATCAATCTATTTAGACCACTGATGTTTAAAATGATTATCAATATAGTTGGATTAATATTGACCATTTTGCAATTATTTCCTCTTCATTGCCCATGTTCTTTGTTTCTTTTCTTCCTTTTTTATTTTATTTTATTGTGTGTGTGTGTGTGTGTGTGCGTTCTCTTCAACTCCCTCTCTCTCTCACACACACATACACTCACACACACACACACACACCAGGTCTGTAATACATGTTGAGTTCATTTTTGTGCAATGCATGAGAAGACAATCTAGGCTCATGTTCTGTACATGAAAATCTAATTGCCTTAGCACCACTTGTTGAAAATACTACCCTCTCTCCATTAAATTGCCTTTGTGCCTTTGTTAAAAATCACTTGACTATTTTATGTGAGTCTATTTCAAGGCTCTCTATTCTATCCCATTCCACTGATTTATGTGTCTACTCCTTTGCCAATATTGTACTGTTTTTATTACTATAGCTTTTGAGTAAGTCTTAAAAGTGTGTATGTGAGTCCTGGAACTTTGTTCTTCCCCAGTAGTGTCTTGCTATTCTAGTTCCTTTGTTTCATTTTGTCTTGTTTCCCCCCCCCAAAAAAAATGTTAGGATCAGTTTGTCAAGATCTCCAGAATAGATTTTTGGGGTGTTCATTGGGATTGCATTAAATATATTGTGCAAACTCAAAAGAATTGGCATTTAATAATATTGAGTCTTCTCATTGATAACCCAGAATATCTTCCACATTAATTTTGTTTTTCTATATCTGTCATCAGTGTTTTAAGTTTTTAACATATAGATCCAATACTTTTTTAAGTAAATTTATATCTAAGCATTTTACTTCTCCAACTGCTGTTGGCAAAGAAGCAACAGTAATTTAATAGAGAAATAACAACATTCTCAGCAAATAGTTCTGGAGCACCTGGACATTCATTGGCTAAAGAATGAACCTCAATCTAAACCAAACATCTTATACCAAAAAACACCTTAAATAGATCACAGACAAACGTGAAGTGTAAAATTACAAAACGTCTAAGACAACAAGAAGAAGAATATTCAGGATCTACAGCTAGGCAAGGAATTCTTGGGCTCAATGTTGACAAAATTCAATTTATTAGTTATCCTTTCAGGAATTATGTTTGTGCGTGTGTGTGCACGTGCGCGCACACACACACACACACACACACAATCTCACAAACACACATACATACACATTTATCCAGCTACCGCAGGGGCCCATCAGCCAGAAAGTATCCAATCAACTACTGGCATTTTGGGCATTTTTTATTTTTTCCTACAACTGTATACTTTATATACAGATTGGTATCAACAGTAGTTCCCTTTGGGGGATAAAGTTATACAGGGCTTATTTTCACTTTTTAAATTTATTTTCCAAAATATGATCTTTAGTTACTTTTATGTAGATTTAAAACTATTTTTGCAGTTATTTTCTCTTTCATGAATGATGTACTATAGGCTCAACGGTGCCTCCAGACATCCCAGGTTGTAGACCTGAGCCCCGAGTGATGGCACGGAGGGGCGGGGCCTCTGGAGATCACTGACTGAGCTAAGTTCCTGCAGAAAGGGCCCCCCAGGCCCTCAGTGCCCTCAGGAGGAGAGACACCAGGGAGCTTGCGTTCTCTCTTCCTCCCCTCCCCCCCTGCAGAGAGACCAGCCCTGAGGGCATTCTCACCAGAAACCCACAGCTCTGCACCTTGTTCTTAGTCTCAGCCTCCAGAACATGAGATAATACATTTCCATTATTGTCACCGGGTCTTGGCCTTTTGTTATGGCAACTGGGTTAAAACATACAGTCCATAGTCCATTTACCTTTAAACCAAGAATGTTTCCTTGTTTAAAGTTTCATATCACAGTGGAGAAACTTCCGACATCTTTTAGGGACTATTTATATTTTGTAGAGACTAGAAATACTAATATTAGAGGCCACAGTAAGACATATTTTCAGAACAAACTTTTGGGGAGAGTTCTATTGGCGGCTCATTCTACCATTTGCTTTTCGAATTCACTTGCATTATTTTTTTTATTCCCCTCATTTTTAAAATTAAAGCACTTTCAGATTACTATGAGTCACCTCACAGATTAAAAGAATGCTCCAATTATCTTCTGGGAATGAGTTTTCATCCTACACACACATCAATTCTTCTCAAGAGGAGACATACCTATTGCAAGATGTCTTTTGAAATTACAATTTAAGTAGCTCTTATTTGTGTCAAAATTGTTTCGTCTGCCTGAACTGCCCCAAGAAAAAATATGCTAAAGAGGCTTTATAAAAGGAAAACGTCTTCTTATTCAACTCATGTTCCTCCGGAGAATTTTTTAAACACATCTATTTTAAGAACCTGTGGGAAAATTTACATTCCATCCAGAGTTGCTGTAAACAACAAATATAAAAAAAGACTCAAATAAAATTGCTGAAGCAGGAATGTACTCCAGTAATTCTTTAATGTCTCTCTCTATATACACACATATACATTTCTAATATTTTCATATATATATATATATATATATATATATATATATATATACATTTCTAATATTTTCATCTGAAACATTTATGGAGAAAGAAATAAGATGTTATAAGCAAGGACCTAGTAGTCCACGCATACAAAATGTTCCAGCAGATAAATGATTGTAATAGAAATAGAAATATATCTCAATATTATAGACCTGCATCTGCACAAATAGGAATGGTGAAATAATCCATTAATTAGACATTAATCACACTTGTAATAAATATGCATTTAACAATGAGGTCCCAGCCCATAGTAGATACTAATCTATATTGTCAATTAAAGAAATGATGATATATTATTGGTATAAAAATGGAGTCTGAGGACTGTGTAAGAACATTACCTATGATTATATATACATATACTTCTATATAATACATATATATATATAACACAACTAATGTCCTTAGTACATATTTATGAGTACATATGTGTGTACATTATATACATATATACTAGTAGACATACATACAAGCACATATACATGTAAATATATGTGTATATATGAGTATATGTTCAAACACATATAGTAATCTCAAACATGTGATTTATACTCTATCTTTATTTTTATTGTTTATTCTTACCCAAGTATATTTTTCCATTGATTTTTTCGAGAGAGTGGAAGGGATGGAAGGAGGAAGGGAGAGGGAAAGAGAGAGAGAAACATCCATGTGAGTGAGACACAGTGATTGGCTGCCTCCCAGGCCTGGGATCGACCAGGCCTGGGATCGAACCTGCAACCCAGATACATGCCCTTGACTTGGAATCAAACCTGACACCCTTTGATTTGAGAGCCAACACTCTAAATACTGAGCCACACCAGCCAGGGCTATACTCTGCTGACTTTGACAGAAACACTGAGCATTGCCTACCACCTTCACATAAGAACATGGGCATCCATCTCTCCCCCAATTTTATAAGGTGAATACAACGCATTCTCCTATTACACTGGCCTGGACATAAGTTATCACTTAAAAGATTGTTCTGCAAAGAGAAAAACAGTGTGGACTAATAAAAGGCACTAAGGATATTTTAAAAAATTAAAAGTCTAACAAATTTTTGACCAGGAGAAAACCAAGGCTAGGTCCTAATAGAAAAGCCTTAAAACAAGAACTTCTTTCCAAAAATTCAGCATAAACACAGCAAGCATAAAATCTGTAGATGCAAAAGGACATAAATCTAAGTGATAGTCAGCTCTCAGGGCAATCAGCTCCTAACTCCCTAACGAGGCAGGTCATGGCAAGTAATCCCGCCCCAAGCCTGTAACCTTCTCAGGAAAAGTTTCTCTCTGCCTTGAGCAAGCCCTGTGGACTGTTCTAAGTTGCATACCTTTTTCATTTATTCCTTTTTTAAAAAATATTTTTATTGATTTCAGAGAGGAAGGAAGAGGGAGAGAGAGATAGAAACATCCATGATGAGAGAGAATCACCGATCGGTTGCCTTCTGCAAGTCCCCCACTGGGGATCAAGCCCACAACCCGGGCATGTGCCCTTGACCGGAATCGAACCTGGGACCTTTCAGTTCACAGGCCTACGCTCTATCCCCTGAGCCAACCCATCTAAGGCAAAGTTACAAACCTTTTAAATACCCTTTTTCCCCACCCCGGGGAAGGGCAGCCACCGCCAGAAGTGCACATAACCTTGATAACTGTGCTGAGATCCCGTCCTTGCCTTGCTCTCTCCCACCTCCACGTGGTTCTCTTCACATTCCCTCCTTCACCCCAAACACACGGAAGCCAATGAGGTGCCACCGGCCACTCCCGGGAGCTGGGGAGACCTGCCTCCTGGCGTGGGGTCCGTCCAGCACAGACACGTGGCCATACACACTCTCAGGAGGCCTAGGTGTTCCTTAGGCAGACCGAGCTTTCTAACAATAACGTTTGTTCTGAAAGAACATGAGCCACTGGGGACCGAAACACTCTTCTGAGGGATGCAGCGCTGAGTGAGATAAGCCCGTAGAGCACACAGGACTATGATCTCACTTACATGTGAAAGCTAATGAACAAACACACACACCAACTGCAGGAGGCCTGGAGCTGCAGAGAGCAGAGCCGGCTGTGGGAGGGGAGGGCTGAGGGCCGGCGGAGAGGGGGAGGGAGGAAGCAAAGGAAAAGAAGAAAGACTCATGGACACGGAGGACAGGAGCGCCATTGCAGAGGGAGGGGTGGGGAGGTAGAAGAAGGTCACGGAGGGTAAATGGTGACGAAGTGACTTGACTTGGGTGGTGGACAACAGTAAACTACATAGACGATGCACTGCAGAACTGTACACCTGAAACCTGCTTAATTTTATTAACGGATGTCATCCCAATACATTCAATCTAGTGAACAAAAAAATACATAATAAAATAAATTATCCTTTATCTTTCTTCTCTCATCTAAAATCACAATGATTTTTGCCCAGCCAGCGTGGCTCAGTGGTTGAGCAGCGACCTATGAACCAGGAGGTCAGGGTTTGAATCCCAGTCAAGGGCACAGGCCCAGGTTGCAGGCTCCATCCCCAGTGGGGGGTGTGCAGGAGGCAGCTGATCCATGATTCTCTCTCATCATGGATGTTTCTATCTCTCTCTCCCTCTCCCTTGCTCTCTGAAATCAATAAAAGTATATTTAAAACAACGAAACTAAAATGAAGTCACAATGCTTTTTATGACAGAGGGGTGAGACGTTACTATAATTTCGTGACTATTAACTGGTCCCTTGTAACATGAGAGGATAGTTTCCAACTAAGGAAAGTTACCTCCCGGGCGATCTGACCCTAAATCCCCACGGGCAGGGCCTGACGGGAGTCATGGCCCGTGACCTTCATGTGGGTGAGAGGACAGAAGGTCACAGGGCTCCTGAGTGTGCCGGCCACATGGAAACCACACCTGTTCTTCAAAAAGAGTGAGATGTTCTTGTACTTCCAAGTTTCAGACTGTTCTTTGTATGGTAAACATTTTTGTCAAATTTAATAACCTTTTCTAAACCTCAGAAAAGAAACGTTATTTTAATGATTCCAGTGGAGTCTGAATCTCGCACCTGCAGTATGTATAATGTATGCATTCAAATATAACTACATTTTTCATAATTATCCATCCATCATTTGATGTATTTTTAAATCTTATTTTAAATGTGTGTATTCTAGTTCCCCAAATAAGAAGTCTTTCTCCTGATTGAGTATTACATTAAAATTCCCTCTAATTATTACTTTTTGCATTGAAATATTATTGATTTAGTGACTCCACTCGAATTATATTTATCTCATGCTCTAGTTGACCTTTATTAAAAGTTTAGTTTAAAAGTATTAATAGGAAGATATTTCCCTATGCATAACTTGATTCCAATTTTACTTTTTTTTTTTTTTTTTTTTTGCTGAGGACAAAAAAAGGTATTGCATTACAGCCACGAAATTTAGTTTGAAAGTTATGTGTTTATTATAAAAACAAGACATAATGTACCATATGTTATATTTAATAAAACAATAAATATTTTGCTATCAAATCCAAGCAAGGGTCTTATTAGAAATAACTACGTAATTTATATTTTCTACTGTAAGTAGAAGTCAGTGACTCTAGACATTACTCATCTTTGGTCTTTACTGAAGGTTTTGGATTTCAGAGGGGACGACTCAAAAACAATTCTGTCTGTGCAGAATATGTCACTAAAAATATTTTCTTTCTACAAGTGTGTTTTTTGGCATGATAAAATATTCTCAAATTAGTAAGTATGCTTAAAATACTTTTTTCCAACTAGAATAGTTTAAAACAGTAAGTGTTAACGTTGGGCAGCATAAGACTATGATTAGTTCACATTCCTCATCCTACCTTCTAACCTCGGCCCCCAGCATCCGACACGGGTCACTTCCTTGTCCTTCACATTCTGTTCTCCCTTGTCTCCTAAAAACCCCCAATCATACTGACTGATCTCCCTCCACACACCCAACCTATCAAACATCCTGTTCGCCTGCCTTTGAAATACATCCAGTTTCTGACCACACCCTCTCTCCTCTTACCTGTGTTAGTTCAAGCATTCAAACACATTTCTCTTTTCCCCGCTGTCTACCCTCACTCAGTCCACACATAATCCAGTCTCAATAGTGGGCAGAGTGATCCTTTTAAATCTAAATTTATCTTGCAACCTCTCTGCTCACAACCCTGAATTGAGTTCCAATTTCATTCACAACCAAAAGCGAATGTTCTGCCCTAACCGGTTTGGCTCAATGGATAGAGTGTTGGCCTGCGAAACTGAAAGGTCCCAGGTTTTTTTCTGGTCAAGGGCACAAGCCCGGATTGTGGGCTCGATCCCCAGTGAGGGGCTTGCAGGAGGCAGCTTATCAATGATTCTCTCTCATCATTGATGTTTCTCTCTCTCTCCCCCTCTTCCTTCCTCTCTGAAATCAATAAAAATATATATTTTTTAAAAAGTAAATTATCTTAAAATGCCCTACAAGGACCTACATAATCTGGTTTTCCATTGATCTGCTGTTCTATCTACATTGGACTCTGCTTTCCCTGCTCCAACCATATTAGCCTGCTTGTTGTATCTCATAAAGCAGGTACATTGCCACTTGTAGACTTTGCCTTTTCTGTTCCCTCTTTCAGGACTGTTCTCAGACATCTGCTTGGCTACTGTCTAAGTCCATTTGTGCCGCTGTAACAAAAACACCACGGATTGCATGGCTTACAAACGATACACATTTATTTACACTACAAATCAATAACAGGAAAATGGCTGCAAAAGTCCCCAAACACTGCAAAGAGTAAATAGACTCTTCTAACTAGTCATAGGTCAGATTTTTACAGAAATTGACCTCACAGGGTGGCCTGATCATAAATCCCTGGCTGGTGTGTGGTCACGTGCCGGGATATCACTTCTTTAGCAAAAGATGTATCTTTGTCTTAAGCAAGTCCTGTCCACTGTTTCCAGGTCCAGATTGAAACGCCTCTTTTTAGACCTCTCTGCAGAGAAACCACCCTCCCCACCCTTCTTCCTCCCCATTCACACCATCTTTCCTCCTTCCCTCCTCTGTCCCAAGTGCACAAAGCAAGCTGCAAAACCCAGTCTAAGAAGCATTTTTCTCAGCTGTGAGAACTTGCTTACTGGCATATCATGGTGTTTTGTTTTGTTTTTATTTTGGTTGTGTTTTTTTTAAAAAAAAATTGTAATAAAAAATTTAAATAGAAATTTGCTACAGGTTTGAACATTCTTACAATGACAGAATAAAGCACCATCTGGTGGGGCATGTTGATAACAGGGGAGGTTGTACATTTGAAGTAGACAGAAACTCTGTATTTTGCTCATTTTTGCTTTGGACCTAAAAACTGCTCTAAAAATAATTTTTTTTTAGTTTAAAAAAGGGAATGGGTTATTGACTTATGCAGTGACTTGATTAATTTTATCAGAATTACTCAGTGTAAAAAACACTATCTCCAAAGGTCACATACTGCATGAATCCATTTATATGCCATTCTTATTATGACAAATTATAGAGATGAAAATAGATCACTGTCACCAGTGATGGTGGTAAGGAAGGGTCAGATGTGACTACAAATGAGCGACCTGAAATAGAGCTTCGTGAGAGAATCCTTCTGAATTTTCATTTTTGCAGTAGTTACATGGACCTACAGGTGATAAAATGGCAGAGAACTGTACACACACATTATGCTCATGCCCATTTTCTTCTTCTATATCTATTGGAGGAAACTTGGCAATGCCTACATGGAGCTCTCTTATTATTTTTTTTTTCATTTCTATAAATCTACAATAATTTAAAATAATAAAATAATAGAAAGAAAAATTAGTTTTTGATTATGTAGCTTCCATCTAAAGAGCAAAAGAATTGCAACTAGTTTTTGTTTGTTGTTGCTGTTGTTAATCTTCACCTGAGGATAGTTTCCCATTGATTTTTAGAGAGTGGAAGGGAGGTAGAGAGAGAGAGAGAAACATGGATGTGAGAGAGACATTGATTGGTTGCCTCCAACAGACACCCTGACCGGAGCTGGTGATCGAACCTGCAACCCAGGTTCATGCCCTTGACCAGGGATAGAACCCTTGACCCTTCGGCACTCTTACCACTGAATAACACTGGCTGGGGCAAGAATTGTAATTATTTCTCTCCACTTAGAGGTTTCCTGTTTGTAGGTGTATTGGAGGTCCCCAATTCTACTTCTAGGTTTAATGATCCCCTAGTGGGACTCACAGCATTCAGCATATTGTTGTACTCAGGGCTACAATTTAACAGCAAAAGAATACAGAGAAAAATCGGCAAAGAAAAAAAGAGAATGGGGCAAAGTCTGGGAAACCAAGAACAGCCTCCCAAGGTTACTCTCCCCATGGAATCACACAGGACATGCTTAAGTACACAGCAAGGAGTTGTGACAACCCTGTGAAGAGGGAAAACTCAGACATAATTATCACCCATGATTGTATTGGGCCTGGTCACAGAGGCGCCATGTGCCCGGCATGCACCAAAATTCCAGACTCTGAGAAAGGACGTCGGTGTTCCGTATGGACGATATTGTTGTACAAACACTTCAGGCGCAGTGAGCAACTCTTACCAGCCGGCGGCGTGGGAACTCCAAAGCCCACGTTCACAGATGCTAGCCAAGGGCAAGCCTTGGGAGCTGGTCTTTTCGAGGCTGGCAGTATGAGCCTGCCTTTGGCTTTTTCCTGCATAGGAGGGTCATGCATATTGTGGAATTAAGCAAATAAGTAAGTATATTGACATTAAGAAGAGCAATATTCATGTTATGGGAAGGGCATGATATAAATACAGAACAGAATGGATAAGATGAGGATGAAACGTGTGGTGTTGGTTTTGAATTAGATATATCAACATAAACTCATTATTGCATAAAAACTATCATCTACCTATCTATAATCTATCATCAATCTATAACCTATTATCTATCTATACCTATCTATCTATATCTATCATCCATCTATTATCATCTATCTATATCTATCTGCCTACCTTCCTACAAACCTGCATGCCCACAGTTCTCTTTATTAAAGGAATCCAAGTGCAGTGCCAACCAGTAGGAATGAACACATCTAGCAATCATATCTTACTTTTTAAAACTCATTCTCCACTTAATGAAACTGGGAATTTGAAAGAAATGTTGATTCTAAGGCTGGCACAGGGAAAGAACAGAATAAGCCTGGAACTTAAAGAAATTTATTTTATTCCAGAAAGTAAGAAAATAGTTAAAAAAAAAAAATACGGGGAGAAAGGGGGAGAAGTCAGCTTAAAGTTGTTCCCACTGGCCAATTTTGGCACAATTTCAAGTTAAAATAGTATAGCAAATACAGTGGGTTGAATCCTACTGAATATAAGTTTATAGTGATTATTTAAATATATTAATAAATAAACCGAAGCATGTGTGTGAATAACAGATTTTAAAAATCTCAATGCAACCATTTTCACATTCTTGATTCAGGCAAGAATTTTCTATAACTGTGGAAATATCAGTTATAATTTTATGGGGAAGAGGATATTTACATCACCTCAAAATAGCTCCAAACATGCTATTAATGTATTTGTCTGAGAGATGCCACCTTGATTGAATATGTCCAATTAACACATAAAGAATAGAAGTCATTGACATTATCTCTCCCTAATGTGTTGTATTTGGAAGGACAAAATATTACTTACATAGAATTCTAGCCAAAAATACACAGTCTAGACTAATTGTGCTAAAGCAATAAGATAAATCCATACACTCTACTAAAAATATAGGTGTCATGAGATACAAAGAAAAGCTGAGGAATTGTTCATGGATAAAGGCTGCTAAAAAGACACGCAAGTAATAAAATGCATTATCCTGGATTGGATTCTCACTTGAAAAAGCAGTTTAAAAGACACTATTGGGACAATTGGCCAAATTAGAGTATGTTCAGTGCATTAGATATAATTACTAGATCAATGTTAAAAGTTCCTGAGTCTCTTAATTGCACTATGGACATGTCAGAAAATGTTCTTGTTCTTAGGAGATTCATGCTGAATTATTAAGGAACTAGAGACCCAATGCATGAAATTCGTGCAAGAGTAGGCCTTCCTTCCCCCAGCTGCCAGCACCGGCTTCCCTCTGGCACCAAGGACCCGGGCTTCCTTTTGGCTGCCAGCAGGCACTTGGGACCTGGGCTTCCCTCGCAGCCTCAGCTTCATCCGGAAGGTCGTCCGGAAGGACATCCAGTCTAATTAGCATATTACGCTTTTATTATTATAGATAATGGATCATGATGTCTGTAATTTACTCTTAAACATTCAGCCAAGAGGAAAAAATATCAGAGATAAGTGGAAGGAGATAGATGATGATACTAAATGTGGCAAAATGATGAAAATTGGTAAATGTACAGAGAAGTACACAGATGCTCAATGGACTACTGCTACAAATTCTGTATAAACTTGAGTATTTTTTATCAGCAAGCTTCTAAATAAAATGAATTTAAGAAATAGTTTTCATATGGATGGTAAATTAATCAAAATAAAGCTATACACTTTTGAAATGGTATTAAAAAATGAATACATTGACTGGTCCTAACTCATAGAAGTGGGCAAAAAGCCATGTGGGATTTTCATGCCATTTTAGAATTATTTAAATTATATTTTCATTGAAAACATTATGTTCCTACCTAGCACATTCACTTGCAATCCCTACTTCCAGCTGCTTAAGCTTTGTAGTTCTCTCTTAAGTCACTCTGCTGCTTTTAGATGAGTGATTTTGCTTTCTCCATGTGAAAAGCTCATTATAAAGAAAGCTTTACCTATTAGGGCATAATGTTTATGTGACAGGAAACACCCATTAGAGCACCTTTAGAAGCTAGGCCCTCAGCAATTCCATTGGCATCCCTGGTATCTTAGTGCTGGACAAAGGCTGATGTCTGGGCGAGTACAGATGGACCACAGAGCACAGATTCTTCCGTTCCTCACTGTACAGTTAGTCTCTTCCCATTAGCTTCCCTGAGGAACATTGTAAAGGGAGACTAGTCCACAGTAAAGGGGTTCCTCAGGCAACACAGAGAATTTCAGAAGCCAGCTTTCCTCTGCTTTATAATTTTTTAAAAATTGATTTCAGAGAGGAAGGGAGAGGTAGAAACATCAATGATGAGAATCATGGACCAGATGACTCCTGCACGCCCCCCACTGGGGATCAAGCCCACAACCCAGGCATGTGCCTTGAAACGTAATCGAACCATGACCTGCTGGTTCTTAGGTCAATGCTCAACCACTGAGCCATGCTGGCAGGGCATATTTTATAAATCTGGATAGAAATGTGAAGCCAAATATTTTAATATTCTTAAAAGTATTAGACTCACATTCTCTAAGTTTTCTCACCCAGACAGAAGGAATTCATGTTTCCTGTGGCAGAGAACCAACTATACAGAGAGATAAATGGGAAAGTGCATTTGCCAGAATTGGCAAGATGGGGGCAGGGGCAGAGGTCCTGGGAGGGGAGGCCCCCCATCCACATTCCCGTGAACTGGGTCTGACAGCCCAGACTCTGGTCTCTGGTCTTAAAAAGGATGGAGTTCTCAGGCCACCGCATTCCTTCCTGTTGGGCTCAGCAGCTCTGCTTACAAATTCTCCAGCTCAGACTTTGGATGTTACCAGCACTTACACTCCATGCTTTACTAGCACCTGCTATAGACGGACTGTTTGTGTCCCCTCCGAATTTACATGTTAATAATCCTACCTCAGCCGGTCTGGCGTGGCTCAGTGGTGGACCATCGACCTATGAACCAGGAGGTCAGGGATAAATTCCCGGTCAGGGCACATGCCCAGGTTTTGGGCTCCATCCCCAGTAGGTGGTGTGCAGGGGTAGCTGATCAATGATTCTCTCTCACCATTGATGTTTCTCTCTCTCTCTCCCTCTCTTTTCCTCTCTGAAATAATATATATATTTAAAAAAAAGAGAGCTTGGTCCTCCCACCTTGTGAAGTTACAGTGGAAACTGTTGTCTAGCGAGCAGGCTCTCATCAGACACCAAACCTAACCTTGAACTCCCAGCGCCCCCAATTATGAGAGAGAGGTTTTTGTTCCTTATAAGGGGCATAGTCTATGATCTCTGTTAAAGCAGCTGAGGGGGTTGAGACAGTGCACGTAGGTCTCCTGGGACTACCCCTGGAGGCAAAGTGAGTGAATGGTCTGGAGTGTCTCAGCACCCAGTACATCTCTCCCCACCCCCACCCCAAGTTCACATCTGGCTGGGAGAGCAATACATCACCATCCTTAGTCCTCAGGGTACAAACCAAAGACAAACCCAACAGCCTAGTGCCGTGGTCCGGCAAACTGCGGCTCGAGAGCCACATGCGGCTCTTTGGCCCCTTGAGTGTGGCTCTCCCACAAAATACCACGGCCTGGGCGAGTCTATTTTGAAGAAGTGGCGTTAGAAGAAGTTTAAGTTTAAAAAATGTGGCTCTCAAAAGAAATTTCAATTGTTGTACTGTTGATATTTGGCTCTGCTGACTCATGAGTTTGCCGACCACTGGCCTAGTGGATAGTTTACTGCCAGAGCCAGCGCCCTGTCAGGAGACGGAAACCCGCCTCTGTCTCCACGCACAACACAGGGGAGCATCCGCGCAGCCAGTAGCGGCACAACCAGACATAGGGTTAGAGCGCTATTTTGACAAAACACCTCCACGTGTACCACAAAATGGCTTTATTTTCAGAATACGCATCTCGAATATAAACATGTTAACTTGTAGAAAAGGCAGGTATAATCCCGTTTCCTTTTGAGATACTTACCACCAATAAATGTATGGCTAATGCACAGGCCATACGGCCCCTTCAGGTGGATGTTCAAACAAATACACACAAAGCTAATACGAGATACTCACGTTGCTTAGCATGCTCATGGCTCCCAGCAATTTATTATAAAAATATACTTCGTTCTATTTTGTGCTTAAGAGTTGCTAACACTAAATTTTAAAAGAATATTTCAGTGAATCAGTAAACAAAGTTTATAATTTTTAATGAAATAATTCATTTGAAGATATCAATGCCTGTAAATTTGTTCAAATTATAAAAGTTTGATAAAACAATGTATCAGCAAAAGTTATTTTTTTCTTTAGAATTTTATCTTCCTCTAAAAGAGTAACAGTACAATGGGGTGTTTTATAACTATAATAAAAGCTTGTTTAAAAATTTTAATGCATTTAAATGAATATTCTCTGAGATAATATTCTAATTAGTGATATTAAAAAGATGGTTAGTATCACAGCCTTTCTTGAAACACAACTACAGTGATTTTGCTTTTGTTATAATTTAAACTAATTGAATTCTTCCCAGAGAAACATGCCTGGGGATCAAGGCACTTAGTTATACTGATTTAGTTTTAATTATTTATTCACATTAAAAATGAGGAAATCATGTGAATAGAAAGTAGTATCCCTTCATATTGTACTATCCCTCTCTCAGCCCCCAGCTTTTTATCAATAAACTCTCTTCCTATCAATTTTTGTTCCAATATGAGATGAGACTCTAAATAAACCTAGGCTGGTTTCCATAGACATATTTGAAAATTTTATTTTTAAATAATGTGATCATTTTATGACTACTTATATGTAGGGGTTGAACACTGTTAACATATGACAGAAATAAACCCATATTAATCATTTTCAAATTAATTCCTTTGTGTCTAAAAGTAATACCATAGGAAATGTCCCCACCCCACGCCCCCATTTATGGTCAACTTATATTTAACAAGGAAGCCAAGGGCATTCAATGCAATAAAATGTGCTGGGAAACTGGAAAATCATACGTAGGAAAATGAAATTGGACACTCATCTTATATCATTCACAAAAGTTAAATTCAAATGAATGAGAGACTAAAACATAGGACCCAATACCATAACCCTCCTGGGAAAGAACATAGGGAAGTAGCTCCCTGACACTGGTCTTGGCAATGATTTTTATATGTCACACACACACACACATAAACATCACAAGCATTAAAACTAAAATCAACCGGGACTAAATCAAATTAAGAAGCTTCTGCACATAATAATAATAAAATAACTAAAAACAAAAGGTGTTGGTCAATATACATATTAAATGCAATGCCCATCCAAATCCCAATGACATTTTAAAAAATAAATAGAACAAAATTTATTAGATTTGTATGGAACCACAAAAAACCCCAAAGCAAAACAATCCTGAGAAGAAAGAACAAAGCTGGAGGTGTCACGGGCTATGACTTCAAAAAGCAACAATAAGCAAAACAGCATGAAACTGGCAGAAAAGCAGAGACACAGACCAATAGAATGGAAGTGAGAGCCCAGGAATAAACCCACGTGTCTATGGGCAAGTGATTTTTGCCAAAGCATACAATGTAGAAAGAAGGCCTCTGTAATAGATGGTGCTGGGCAATGGGAGAGTCACATGTGAAAGAATGAACCTACTGCTGTTTGTCCCCAAGCACAGATTCGCTCAAAATGTCTCAAAGACTTAAATGTAAGACCTGGAACAATACATTTCACAGGAAGAAACAAACATAGGCACTAAACTTTTAGACCTTGGACTTAGAGAAGATTTTACAAAATTTACCCAAAAGGCAAAATAAGTAAAGGCAAAAATAAATGAATGGGACAATAGCAAACTTAAACGCGTCTGCCCAGCAAAAGAAGCTGCCAACAAAACCAAAAGGCAACCAGCTGACTGGGAGGAGATATTTGCAAACAACAGCTCCAACAAGGGGTTAGTATTTAAAACACGTAAGGAACTCCTACAACTCAACACCACACAAATAACCAAATAAAGAACAGGCAGCGGACCTGAACAGACGCTTCTCTCAAGAAGACATACAAATGGACAACAGATTATGAAAAGATGCTCAACGTCTCTAGCTATTAGGGAAATGCAGATCAGAACTACAATGAGACACCACCACCCACCTGCTAGAACTGCTATCATCAACTAGGCAAGTAACGACAGGGCTGGGAAGTTGTGAAGAAAAAGGAGCCCTCGTTCACTGCTGGAGGGAATGTCGACTGGGACAACCACCATGGAAAACAGTATGGAGGCCCCTCGGAAATTAAGAATAGAATGACTACATATGCCAGCAACTCCTCATCTGCATATCTACCCGAAAAATCAAAAATATTTATTCGCAAAAGTATATGGATCCCTGTGTTCATTGCAGCATTATTTACAACTCGAGGCCTGTTGCAAGATTTGTGCAAGAATAGGCCTTCCTTCCCCTGGCTTTGCTCCTGGCTGCCTGGGAGCCTGCAAGTCCTTGCTCCCGGCAGAGTGCCTCTCCTGTAGCTCCCTCCGCCCCCTGCCCTCCCTCTCATAGCAGGCGTCCCACCCTGCCCAGCTGCTTTGCACCTGTGTATGCAAATTAACCTACCATCTTTGTTGGGTTAATTTGCATACGTGTTCCTGATTGGCTGATGGGTGTCATGGATGTACAGTCAATTCGCATATTTCTCTTTTATTAGTGTAGATGGCCCAAACATGGAAACAACCAAAGTGCCCCACAATAGAGGGCTGGATAAAGAAGATGTACATACACACAAATGGAGTACTACTCATCCATAAGGAAGGATGAAATAGAGGCATTTGCAACCACATGGATGGGCCTTGAGAATATCATGCTAAGTCAAATATGTCAGACAGAAAAAGCTCAGAACCATGTGACTTCACTCCTATGTGGGATACAAAACTGAGAGAAAGAAATGAACAAACAGAAATGCATAGACACAGACATCAGGGTGGTAGTTACCAGAGAAGAGGGATGGGGGTCAGAAGTAAAGGGTAAAGGGGGTCAAACATTGTACATGGTGAGGGAAGATGATCTGACTGTGGGTGGTGGGCACACAAGGTAGCATACAGATCATGTATCAGAGAAATGCCCACCTGAAACCTAGATAACCTTATTAACCAACGTCACCCCAATGACTTTAATGATAAGTAAACAAAAGGCAGCCTGTAGAATGGGTGAATGTGTTTGCAAACCACATGTCAAACAACAGGTTCATATCAAAACATACAAAGAATCCACAACTCAGTAAAAAATTGGATTATGAAATAGGCCAAGAATATTTTCTCAGGGACGATCCTTTTCCGTGAGAAGATATTTTCTTATGCCCCTTTCACCGTATTCTCAAGTCTCACTCTGAAAATACCATTTTCTATAACAATGCATGTGAAAGATGTTATTTACTGATTCATCAGTGGCCTTATTATGTCCTAGAGGCCCGATGCACGAAATTCTGCAACGGGCTCAGCCCTCGCAGCCCCGGCTGCCTCGGCCAGACCTCAGAGCCCCGGCCGGCCCTCGCCAGCTCTCACAGCCCCTGCTTCACCAGAAAGGTCATCCGGACGGTCGTTCTGCTGTTTGGTCTAATTAGCATATTAGCTCTTTATTGTTTAGGATTTCAGGATTAACTAGACTCTCATTAGCTAAGTGCCCTTACACGGGTTTGGGCTCTTTCTAATTAGGTCCTGTTGCTACAGCTCCCAAGCATGTCGTTTGCAAGGTTCCCTCAGTTTTTATAAGCATTTATTGAGATAGCAAACTCGATTTCAAATAAGTCTTTTGAGGATCTATCTATAGTTAAAAGTTAAACAATAAAAGCTAAGCGTTTCTTTTGATTTCTGACAGATTCTCATATGAATAAGTAATACATTGTTTTCTTTTTTTTTTCTCGCTTTAAACAAATTTCAGTTAACTTAGACCTTGTTCCCTTACCTACATTTAAAACTGGTTCCTAGCAAATCAAAGCATAATGGAAATAGCTGAGAAAATGGTTTTTATTCAGATTCGAATGTCAATTTCATTCAAAGAACTAGGAAAGAGGAGCTGCTTGGAGAGATAAGTGATTAAATACCTTGTGCTATCTATTCAAGCTGTAATTAAAATTTATGTCTAAATCCTGCAACATCAAAAACTGACTATTATAGAAGATTTAAAGTAATAAATGCAATATTTTGAAAAAATCATACACAATATGAATATATAGTTGACATTTTCTTTGATGCATTTTACTCTTTGCATTTCAATTTATTCTTTTCAAGTTGTGTTCTATGATGGATTCTAGCCATTTTTCAGAAGTTTTGACCAGCATCACTTAACAACGAAACAAAGAAAAGGGAGCTTGAAGAAAAGTCCCTTTTCTAAATCAGATAAAGCCAGAGCTATGCTATTAACTGGGCTTGGACGTCCACATTTTGATTTGTTCTGTTCCCTCAGTGACAGGACAGGAAATTGCAGAACACAGGATGTATGTCAGTCACGACTGGTGCATCGTTGACAAAATAATAACCCTATTGCAATAATAACTGGTGATAATTCACAGAATCATATGGTAGATGCATACATGAAAGGCCCCTACCCTGGCATCTTTGTAGGGCTTTCAATATCACAAAAACACAAAAATTAAATGTATCATTTATTAAACCATCTGTTGCTTCTGCTCTGGTACTCAGAACAGCACAAACTACCTGTAATCCTCAACTTCTTCTCTGACCAGCACCCCAGCCTCCCTGGTACCTTCTCCCACCTCTTGTCCTGTATCCATGGAAACAGGGTTCAGTTGCTGGGGCAGTTTTGGGCTGTGTCCTTGCTGATGCTGAAACAGGCAGAACTTAGGAATGCAGGGAGAGATGATTTGAGCAGCAGAGTTGAGTAAATGAGAAGACAAATTAATTAAATTGTCAAATTCTCAGCAAGAATGTAATGGTTTCTTGCATTACCAAGTATTATTTCTCAATGGTAGACAGAATCTGTTTCTATTGATGACTCAATTTGTAGTTCTAGTCACAAATTAGCATGGATTTGCAGGAGTTGCATGGTACCGAGAAATAGTTTGTATTATTAATCAATTATTAACCAATTTCTACATTTATTTACTTCTACTTCTGACAGTTACTAAACATATGCCTTATACTTTATGGTTGGCTACAAATGTCTTGAGTTTAGATTTATTTTATATGCTTGAAGTTTGATCATTTTACACTCCTTATCACATGGTTTTACTTATCTTTCTATGCTGCTCCAACTAAAGTCTTCTCATTCAAACTTCCCCTGAAACTCGAGATCATTTAAAATTCATCTCTTGTGTTTTTGAAGATGTGTGGTGCAGCCATTATGGAAAACACTATGGAGTTTCCTCAAAAAATTAAAAATGGAACTCCCATTTGACCCAGTGATCCCACTTCTGGGAATATATCCAAAGAGACCAAAAACACCAATCAGAAAGAATGTATGCACCCCTTTATTCATAGCAGCACAAGTTACAATAGCTAAGATCTAGAAACAGCCCAGGTTCCCATCAGTAGATGAGTGGATAAAAAGCAGTAAAAAAAGAAGGAATTCTTATCATTTGCAACAGCATGGAGGGATCTGGAGAGTATCACGCTAAGTGAAATAAGCCAGTCAGTGAAAAAAAAATACATGATCTCACTCACATGTGAATCTAATGAACAAAGTAAACTGATGAACAAAATAGACCAGAGACATGGAAGCATGGAACAGATTGATGCATTTCAGAGGGAAAGAAGGGGTGGAGAGTGGGAGGGGACAGATTAACCAGGAGTTGATATGCGAATATGCATAACCCATGGACACAGACAATAGTGTGGTGAAGGCCTGGGAGAAGTGGGTGGGGGATGGAGGGGGTCAATGGAAAAACAACCAACAAACAAAGGGGCCATCTGTAATACTTTCAACAATAAAGATGAATGAATGAATGAATGAATGAATTCCACTTCTCGCCTGAACGGTGGCTTCCCTTTGGATCGAGCGGCACCTGAGCTAAGTGAGGGTCTGGATATGCTACCAGCTCCGGCCTCACTAGCGGAAGCCACTGGGCTGTTCCCTCTATTTGTCACTTAGGTCATTGTCCCCAAAGCACCGAGATGCTGAAATAGCAGCTTCGTTCAGACCTTCCTCTCGGAAGGTGTGTGTTGCACCACATGAAAGTCCGGGAAACAGAGGTCGGGATCCCGCCCATGAGGTTCCTACAAGCCATTACTCCCCATTCAGAGACAAATGAGCATGATTTTAGTGTTTATTCTGTCTGTAAACTCATGCCTCTAATTAGTTCCCTCGATGTGGAGGCGACGGCATGGATTCTTGCACCTTCGTCTGCATTTAATGTGCTGCATATGCTTTTTAACTTGGAATCAATAATCTCCTTGCTCTTGCACTAACTTGCAACCATCTCGTTCCAAAGGAAATTTCCCCTGAGCTCATTTGTAACATTATCAGCACCCGGTGCATGATCTAGATGCAATGCGATGGTTCCAATGGTCTAGGGCCGTGGTCGGCAAACTGCGGCTTGAGAGCCACATGCGGCTCTTTGGCCCCCTGAGTGTGGCTCTTCCACAAAATACCACAGCCTGGGCGAGTCTATTTTGAAGAAGTGGCGTTGAAGAAGTTTAAGTTTAAAAAATGTGGCTCTCAAAAGAAATTTCAATCGTTGTCCTGTTGATATTTGGCTCTGTTGACTAATGAGTTTGCCGACCACTGGGCTAGGAGAAAAACCTTGAATACGAAACATGATTGTAGTTTGAAATATTTTTTAAAAACCTCACGGCTGAAATGAAATGACATGTGCATCTTCTGATTAAAACATTTTAATGGGAATAATAGATGCTCCACATTAAATTTTTAAAAATATGTTTCTCTTACTGCTTGTGTGAAACTGCTGATGTGTTCATCTCTGTCTCTAGGTGGTCTTAGATTTAGGGCTTCCATAATGGAGAAACCCTTTCCTGAGTAGACACACCTGAGGAATTGCTCCTAGTTGGCTAGGGCTGCATAAGAGAGCGCCCTAACTGCGGGGCGTGAGCGATAGACATGGATTTCACGGAGTTCTCGAGGCTGCAAGTCCAAGATCAAGGTGCCAGCAGGGTCTATCTCCTGAGGCCTCTGACCTTGGTGTGCAGTGGCCTTTCCCTACGCACACAAACGCTGGGGCTCCTCGCTGTTTTGGGTGGTCCTGTGGGATTAGAACCCACTCATATCCTCTTTTAACCTCAGTGACCTCCCTAAAGGCACTGCCTCCAAATAGAGTCACACTGGGAGTGAGGGTTTCAACCTATACATGTTAGGGGAACACAACTCGGTCCATAACCAGATTGAGACATTTCATGGACAAAATGACTAACCGAGGCTCAGAGCGTGTGAGACTCATCTCAGGACACAACGGATCTGACATCCTCGAGTCCTGACTTTGGTCTACCTTCTCCCTTGGTCATGTTGCTTTCCCCAAAGGGCAGCAGAAATAGATCACAGGAGGAGACATCCTGGGAGAGGAAACCAGAACAAAATCAAAGGAAAAGCTGAGTAGACGTGAACATATCCTGAAAGCCATATTTTTTCAAAGGTAGAACATTTCTTCATTCATTCTAAATTGTTCCTCAACTTACAAGAAAGTGATCTCTCTCTATATAAGGCTAATATGCTAAGTGTCCCTCCTACCATCCGACCGGTCACTATGATGCGCACTGACCACCAGGGGGCAGACACTCAACGCAGGAGCTGCTGAGCTGCAGTGACTTGGCAGCAGTGGTTCTTGGGTAACGCACCCCAAAATCAGAGAGGACGGAGCCCGATTCCTCGAAGGGCCGTGCGACTCCCCTGGTTTATGTTGTTGCTGGGGCACTGTCAGTCCCGAATCTGGTTTACTGCACACCTGCATTTGCGTGCCACACCCTGTACCACAGCAGCTTTGCAGAGTGCCCTCTCGCACTCTGGGACCCCTCACGGGATGTCAGAGAGCTGGTTTTGGCCTGAATCCCACAGGATAGACAGAGGGGTCCCACCTGCTGGAGGGACCCCGCTCATTCTGCAGATGCTGGGGAGGGACCGCAGGAGGTTAGCTCCAGGGCATGTGTGGCCTGTCTCGCCCAGTCCTGCCCCATCAGCCACCTTCTAATTAATTTCCTTTCAATATGTGGGAATCTGTGCACTGGGTACTAGTAAAATATAAATGCAACTTGGTTTATATAATTGTCAATTAAAATGGTTGATTAATCTTTTTAAATGCTAAGCACTCCCTGTTATATCACTATTAACATTAAGGTAAAAGTTACAGTAATTTTTAAGATAGTATCATAAATCCAGAAATAGCAAAATTAAAACCACCAGTCACTAAAATAGAAGTTAGTAAGAATTTATTTCACACATAAAAACAGTTTGTGAACTTGGAGCTTTTAAGTCCAGAAACTGATAGGAAGCTCAGAGGCCTCCTTATACGATGGCTTGTAAAGTGGAAATGAGGAGGATGTTGGATCTTTTACAATGTTTAATGTTCGGTTATTTCAATAGGGGATTCCAGACTCCTGTGCGCATGCGTACACACATACACACCGGCGGGGGCGGGGGGGGGGGGGTGGGAAGAGAGGAGAGAGAGAAACAGAGAAAGAGACTTAAGGAATTAGCTCACAAGCTTTTGAGGACCCCAACAAGTCCAGCAGGCTACAGTCAATTTTGTAATTTCTAGCCTGAAGCAGGCTGCCTAGAGGTTCAGGCCTTGGATTGATTGGATAAACCCACCCGTATTATGAAGGTAATCTGTTTATATTTAAAGTAAGCTGATTAAGATGTTAATCACATCTAAAATAAAGTGCTGCATGGCAGCCTGGAGACTGGTGTCTGACCAGAAACTGGGTGCCATTGCCAAGAGAAGCTGATACATAAAATTAACCATTAGTCCCCAGAGCATCTCCTCTGGTTCGCTTTACCACATTTTACCCTTTTCATCCCAGTCTCAAAGCTTCATCTTCCTTCTCTACCCTGAGGCGTGAGTGGCAGCCATCACAGCCATCTGGGCAGAGCTCATCCAACTGCCAGAGAGCCTCGCAGCTGGCGACGGGCTTCAAGTCCTGTACCAGCAGGCCACCGGACACGAGAAATCGCTGCTCTGGCCAGCCCCGAGGTTTCTCCCCTTACAGCTCTGCCACAGTGTCAGGTCACTTAGCTCATTCGCTCC
The DNA here is from genome assembly GCF_951640355.1 of Cnephaeus nilssonii. Classification (NCBI taxonomy): domain Eukaryota; kingdom Metazoa; phylum Chordata; class Mammalia; order Chiroptera; family Vespertilionidae; genus Cnephaeus; species Cnephaeus nilssonii. The sequence goes on along the minus strand of NC_137081.1, from coordinate 457,937 downwards.
CCACCAGCATGATGGGTTTCTGCTCATCTCCCACCTCCTGTCCTTCCTATACTATTGTTCTTCACTCGTCATCATTCTTTCTGGCTCTCTCGGAGGGGACGGGGAAACTTTTCTTACCAACGTCTTCTAGGACATCTCCTCCAGACAGAGCCCTGGACTCTCCCAGTTTTAAGTGAGGGATTCCCCCCACCCCCCAAAAAAAGAAATCTAATGCAATTTGTTTTTGATGGCCTTAACTTTTTAATCTGGTTACTTACCACTTTATTTATAAAAGTATTATTACTTGCTGTAATAAGTAGTCACATTTAATTTATAGACTTTTCTATGCTTAACTTTTTTTCTCCTAAGAGCAAGAAATAATTTCCCTTGAACTTCAGAGATCAAGCTGTCCTCAGGAAGCAACTTCTCTGTCTCCATCTCCTTACCTTTCTATGTGTTTTTCCATTCTTACATATGGCCTCAAAAATGCACTCTGTCCCCTGAAACTAAATTATTCACTAAATATTAAATAAGGACTTGTTAATTGGATAAATGGATTATTCCAATTAAAAAAAAACTCCATATGAAGTATTTCTATTCCATTTGATTCTATTTATCCATATTTTTATTGTGGTGAAATGCAGATAAAATTCACCAGCCTAATGATTTTAAATGTACAGTTTATTGATGTTATATACATTCATATTGTTGTACAACCATCACCCACTCCATATCCAAATCTTTTTATATTCTGGAACTAAAACTGTACCCTTAAAACACTAACTCCACATTCCCCCACATGCTAACCGCTGACAAGCACCTTTCTACCTCTGTCACTGGGAATGTAGAAAACTGATAGAAGTGGAATCACACGGCACTTCTGTTTTTGGGACAGAATTATCTCACGTGGCACAGTGTCTTCAAGGTTCAATCTGTTCATCTTTGGGGGCAAAGTTCTCTCGATCCCATTGCCTACATATTTCTTACATTTCTCTTTCTTCTTCATTACCTCAATTTACGTTTCTGCTAAATCCTCTGCCTCAATGAAACAGCCTCCTGATAATCTCTCCATGACATCCCGGCCAGGCCTCATTCACCCTCCACTGCTCCCAGGATTAGGTTGTCTATTACTAATAGTGGTGGGATAATTGCTATTATCTTTCAGACTACAAATCTAAGCAAATTAGTCCTTGCTTATCATATTTATCTGTCTCCTGATTGTCTCCACTTCCCTGAATGAATGTGGGATTCACATTTTGATGCTAATTTTTAAACATTAACAATTGCATACGCATATTCTTGATATGCATAAAATCACAGTTGATTATAAAGAACATTAGAAGCCTGATACACAAATTCATGCACGGGTGGGGTCCAGCTGCCTGCCCCCCCCCCGATCGGGGTGGGGGCGATTGGGGGCAGGGCTGACGGGTAGTTATTAGGTTCAAAGATCTTTGTAGGGTGTATACACGTTTGCTGTTGGCTTTCAAATGAGTTGACGCTGCAAAGGCTCTTTAGCTTTAGTGTCAGAAACACTTACAGCTTCCATTTCTAAGCCTCTCCCTAGACAGGTAATGCGGTTTAGTTCCCTGCTGACAAACCCTCTAAAGCAGCGGTCCAACCTTTCAGACTTCATGGACCACCAGCGGTCCGCGGACCACCGGTTGGCAACCGCTGCTCTAAAGAGAGGCCGTGGTGTGATGTGGCTTCCCTCTTGGTAGTATGCAGTGGAGAGAGAATGCAGGAAGATGGTGGTTGTGCTGGGCACCTCTCCTGGATGCCTGACTGATGGTCCAGACCATGAGCAGTTTTCCTCCTGCTCACTCGTCATTCAGGTTCCTGGTCTATGAAGGCTGGAGAGCGTTTACTTACTTAGAATCACTGGAGGTCACACTTCAGTGATGTGGGGAGGGGCTGATCAGGGCCAGTTGGCTGCTGCAGGCATGTCATAGCCACCGGTCATGCTGGTCGTTCTGGTCATTCCACTGTTCAGTCGCTTGGCTTTTATATATATAGATGGGCTTCATGCTTTGTTACATTTTGGGGAAAAAATTGTTCCCATATTTGCATTGTATTAAGGAGGAGTAACAAATGTATTCTTTTTATTAAAAGATGATTAATTTTTGAGTCTTTAAAATAAGCATCGACTCATGAAGTGCTCCATGATAGCTGACCGTTTGTGAAGAAGCGTGATGATTCCGGAATCAGCCCTCTGACGCCGAGGAAATGCCACTGGAGTCCATTGCAGAGGAGCCCAGGAACGGCCCACTAAAGGCCACACCTCAAGTCCGGTGCACGGCCACAGGTCACGCCTCCTAAATGCTATTCCAAGTTACATCTTCATTACGTTACACAGGAGTTTGGCCAGAAAGATGGTCATAATCTGTGGTTTTATGTGGTTACATTTTTAGTAAATTACTAGCAAAGAATATTGGGTTTTCTACAAATTATAAATAAAAACGTACAGTGTTCTGTCAAATTGTCCATTGAATTTGAACAATTTATATGCATCCATTGTTTCCATAAATAAACAAAGAACTGTCTGAGGATATTTACAAACTCTCATCATTGTCTGATGGGAAAGTAAACAAGTCCTGGCAGCTGACAGCTGAGTTAGGCTATGAATTTCCCAAATTAACAAACAACTTTTGCAGAAAAATGGCAACGGTTCAATAAGTCTCCTCTATTACTACAGTGGCTCTACATGATAAAATAAAGACACGTGGAAACCACAAAAATGTTTTCAACTCCTCGATTCATAAGAACATAAGCGAATACCTCCTCACCCATGTCAACCAGAACCCTCTTTCCATATTCCAAACTTCCAGGTAAAATACAGACGCCATGATGCCCGATCACCGAATTGCTCTGTTGAGTTAGGGGTAAGGAGAACGGGCATCCTGGCTTTCCTACAACTTCAGGTGGAAATAATTTAGTCTTTTGCTATTATATAAACACAAGAGGCCCGGTGCATGGATTCATACACATGGAAAGGAAATTAATTAGAAGGTGGTCCGGAGGTCAGGACTGGGCGAGACGGGCCTGACACACCCTGGAGCCAACCTCCCACGGTGCCTCCCTGCCTGGCTGCACCTGGGGTGGTGCCGGGGCTCACAGGGCATCTGTGGAGTGAGCGGGGTCCCTCCGCCAGGTGGGGTCCCTCGGCCTGGCCTGTGGGGATGGGGCTGAAACCGGCTCTCTGACATCCCCCGAGGGGTCCCGGAGTGCGAGAGGGCACACTGCAAAGTTGCTGTCGCTCGGCAGCTCCTGTGTTGAGCATCTGCCCCGTGGTGGTTATTACGCGTCATAGCTACTGGCCAGTCAGCCGGCCACTTAGCCTTTTATATATATGTATATATAGATAATTTAATAATATGTTTTTCATAAATGCCTTTAAGCAGGTCAAGGAAATTTTTTAGCATTCTTACAGTGCTAAGAGTTTGGTTATAAATGATTCTTTAAATTTGTGAAATGTTTTATCTGCATCTATTGAGATGATTGTATGTTGTTTCTTAAGGATAGAAATGTGGTGTTTTATAGTGATTAATTTTTCAAATACATACCCAACTTATATTCATTGGATAAAACCATTTGGTCATGACTGATTATTATATCTATTACTAGATTTTTTTCTGATATTGGCCATTACGAAATTTTGAATTGATGTCATAAGTATATTTTTCTCTACTTTTATATTTTTATAATATTCTTGGTTTTGATAACACTGGTCCCATAAAACTAGTTGTGGGACATTTTCTCACCCTAATTTTTGTGAACAAATATTATGTAATCTCTATTATTTATTCCTTATACATTTGGTAAAATTCATTAGGAAAAAACATCTCTACTTAGAGTGTTTTTAATAGAAAATATTTTAATACAGATTGATTTTCTTTAATAAATATAGGGTTATTCGGGTGATATATTTCTTTTTTAAGATAACGCTGGTGGTGTATGCCTCACAAGGAATCTATCAACTTAACAAAATTTTCATCTTTTTATTGGCATTCCCTATGTGTGTAGCACCATTCTTCTAATTGTTTTTAATTCTGTCTTTCGGGGCTTCGAGCATATTTAAGGCAGTTAAAGTCTTTGTCCAGCAAGTCCAATTTCTGAGCTTCTTCAGGGATGGCTTCTTCTTATTTAATTTTTCTTATAAATAAGCCATACTTTTTCTCTCTATGCTTTATAACTTTTTTTGAGAACTTTGCACGTTGAACATTGCAATGTGGAACTTCTAGAAATAAGACCCTCCCTTCTCCCTGGATGTAGCTGTTGCTTGCTGAGGGCTGCAGTCGTCTATGTATTCAGTGACTTCTGCAAACGATCCTGCACGGGCTGCTTTCTCGGCTGTGCGCTGCATCATGTCCACACCAGTCAGTGACCTCACAGAGATTTCCGTGAGTGCCTGAATCCAATAAATAAGGGAAAAAGGTATTTTCTCTCTCTAAATTCTTTCTACAGAATCTTCCAATGCTGATCTCTCAATAAACTCCCAGTGAGATCAGGAACACATCCCAATTTTTGAAGGACCAGGTCTGATTGCCCATCCCGGCATCAGTAACTGCACTAGGAAACTGGCCATCTTCCCTACTGCCACCTGCCATGGGGAAGGGGCAGTGCACTGTGGACACGACGTGAAATGCCAAGATTCCCTGAAATTCGCCTGCTCTTTTTTAAATCAAGTTCTCCCTTGGACATTCTAAGCATTGGCTAGACTCCAGAGCTCCTAAATGGTCAAATAAAACAGCTCTTGCCAGCTCACTAGTTGTTTCAAAGGTGGCATTTATTTCTAGAACTTCCTACTGTGCCATCTTCCATGATCACTTGGTGATTTTTTTTAAAAAATTATAAGTTACTTTAGAATATATTCATTATTATTATTATTTAAATGTATTTGAATTGATTTCAGAGAGGGAGAGGGAGAAGCGATAGAAGCATCAATGATGAGAGAGAATCATGGATTGGCTGCCTCCTGCACGCCCCCTACTGGAGATTGAGCCCGAAACCTGGCCATGTGTCCTGACCTGACCGGGAATTGAACTGTGACCTCCTAGGTCATAGGTTGAGGCTCAAACACTGAGCCACACTGGCTGGGCTTATTATTATTTTTTAAATCCTCACCTGAGGATTTTTTGTTGATTTTAGAGAAAGAGGAAGGGAGAAAAAGAGAGACACATACATCAGTTGCCTCCCAACTCACCTGACTTGTTATGAACCCGCAACCTAGGCACAGTGCCCTGATAGGGAGCTGAACCCACAACCTTTTTGGTGTTCGGGACAACGCTCATTCAAGTGAGCCACTCAGCTGGGCTCATTATGTTTTTTGATGAAATTCTAAAGCAAGCACATTTATTTATGTTTTCTAAAATCCAACTAGTTTTCTTATCCATTTAACTCTCTGAAACTCACATGTATCTCACAATTTTCTTGTTCCCATCTCTGATTTTATCATAAAAATAAAACTATTTTAAAACTAGAAATACCATCTTATTACTGTTTTTACCTCACTGTTGATATGTTTGACCTATTCTTACATTTCTGTTTTAGCTACTAATTTCTGTTACTATTCAATGGCATGAAGTACAAACTGATAAAATAATTTTAAAAATTACTGCTGGATAATGAATAAAAAGTAAATTACTAAGAAGTTTCACATAGAAACCTACAAATAGATAGAAGAAATGATTGTTAATTCCTGATGCAAAAAATAGTAATGAAATCAATTTAAGTACCTGAAAAATGCTTTCTAAAACAGCAATGAAAGTAAAAATGTTAGCATCTTACCAAAAGATAGATTGCCAAATGGTAGATTGCCCACGTTGAGCTTCCTGACAAGTGTAAGTTTATCCCCTGGATTCTGAGCATCCTCAGAAAAAGACTTTTGCTGGGCATTCATTTGTCTTTGGTGTCTGCAAATGAACATTTCTCCCTGAAGTTAGTATTCTGTCTTTTCATAATTAGATCATTCATCAGTAGAAGGTTAAGCTCAAAAGCAGCAATTACAGAGAAAATATTTTTTAAAAATCGGAAGTTCTGCCAGTGACGAGAAATACAGAATGTGTAAGAAAGAAATGCTGAAGCATATACAACAATCACATCAATTCTACCTTCTTTGGTTCATGATTCTGATCTTAGTATAATTCACCAAGTAGAATTTTAATTTAAAACTAAATGCAAGTGTAAGAGTATGAAATTTACCACTTTACATTTCTTACCATCTGAAAGTGCTTTACTATAAGTAGCATCTTCAATTTGAAAGTATTCCTGGAATGTATATCTGATAAATATTTTATCTACTCCACAGTATATGAGCTATGACCAAAAAAGACACGAGTGATTTCATATGACGTAAATTAGCATTAACCGGTTGACAAGGACTTTGGAATATCCACAACTGTGAGTGTTGGACTGGACTCAGACATTATTGTGATTTGTTACATCTTGCATCTTGAAATGTTCTTTTGAGAAACCTTCATAACCAGGATCAGTTGTCAACAATCTTCATGACTCCCCACCGCGCCTTTACCACAAACACATTTAACCATTTAATCGTACATGAATCTTGGACCTGATTTCAGATTATCCGAAGTAAAAAGAGCTTTATCGGCATTAGCATGGGACTTACCTTGTTCTGTCTTACAACTATTTCAGTTAGAGAGGAAGTATGAAACTTGTCACCACACGGCATGGGCTATGGTCAAATATTCTGACTTCAGGTTGTGCGGTAAGAGGTGAAAGGTTAACCTCTGCTCTTTCAAACTCCCACTGTTCAAATCATGAGAGGTGGTTGTTTTAGAGAACTACAGAGAGGCCAAATCCTAAAAACTGACTCTTTCTTTTTACTAAGACAGTATTGGTTAATAGAATATTTAAAATGGCAATTGAGGTAAAATTTCAGGCCTTCCCTAGTTTTTGAAGCCTCCTGATATAATGGCCTACCTTCCAGTTCAGCCTGAACTATGCCCCAAAGGGCTGACCAAGAAATAAACATTCTATACTAAGCATTAAATTTCTGGCTTAATAATCAGGACTAAGAACCAAGACCACCTACTTTAACCTGATTACTATTTGATCCAAAATATTTTTATTCACGTACTTCTGTAAACCAGTTACTTTTATTGTGTCAGCAATTTTCTAAAATTAAATTTTCGAAAATGACAGTTCATATTAGCCTTCTACTCAGACACTAGTTCCCTTAACTGAGCAAAACATATGCTTACTAAGTGACTCTTTACTTATTTAAATTTGCTTCCGGCTCCTCCAACCTGGAATTTATACAATTTGCCCAAATGAGGTCAGATCATGCAGTGAAACACCCACTAAGCCACGCAAAGCTAGATCCTAAATTTCCATAAATTTCTCACATTAACCTTCTGCTGAGACAATGTTAGGACTCTGTCAAGCCTGGCCAGTGTGGCTCTGTGTTTGAGCATCAACCGATGAATAAGGAGGTCACTGTTCGATTCCGGGTCAGGGCACATGCCCAGGTTGTGGGCTTAATCCCCAGTGTAGGGCATGCAGGAGGCAGCCAATAAGTGATTCTCTCTCATCATTGATGTTTTTATCTCTCTCTCCCTCTCCTTTCCTCTCTGAAATCAATAAAAATATATTAAAAAAAAAAGACTCTGTCAAGTTGGCTATCTGCCTTCAAGAGGTAAAAAATTGGTTAAGTTTGATTCATCAGCTTATTATACTATGTGAGTGTGTATATATGTGTGTATGTTGGAGTTTTGGGATTAACAGTATGTAATAGTTACTTAAGATAGCTACCCTTCTACTAACCTTCAAAACTACTCTATGAGGTACTTTTAGGCTTCCTGTATCTATTTCGCCAAAATTGTTAGTATCCATATTTTTAATTGTCTAAAATATTTCTAACTAAAATTAAATTTCTCTGAATCACTCCCAGTGTGTTACATGTAAGTCCATATTATTGTAGACTTTAACTGCAAACTAAACAATGGGAAGGAGATAATGAATTACTAGGCGGTTGTGTCAAATGATTATTGGGCATCTCATATAAAATAAGTAAACAAAGAAACACCCCGAGAGATTTGTTTTTGTGTCCATTAAGCTAATCTTAGACAACTATGAAGTTTAAAAATTATTGAACAAACTACTTCTAGAAAAAAAAATTATTTGCCCATTGCCTGAGTGTTCTCTGATTTACATATCCTACATAATAAAATGGTAATATGTAAATTACCATCACTCCGCTACGCCCACGATTGGGCCAGGAGGCGCAGGGGGCGGGACTCATGGTGGCCGGGGTAGCTGATTGGGCCAGCAGGACGCTGAGCTCACGGAGCCAGTGGCGGCGGCGATCTCAGCGTCTGTGCCATGGCCGCGCTGGAGGCTTTCGGAAGGCCTGGGGCACCAGCGGACAGCCAGCCAGCTGGTGCACCAGGTGCATGATTAAATCATGCACTGGGCCTCTAGTATTAAATATAAGATAATCCTCTCCAAATTCAAGGAAAATGTATCTGTAGAATTCTACCTTTCCTTCCATTTATCTTTGGGCATAATAATAATAATAATAAAAACTATAACACCCAACAATAAAGAGGTACATGATTTAATATTATATACTTTGAATTACCAAGTCCATATTTTTCAAAGTTGTCACATTGCAAAAACCTACCTGGCGATTTATCATTTTTAAAGTTAGTGGTTGGAGAAGAATGGCTTCATTATTTCACCAACGCGCAATGAGATGCAAAGGCTCTCTGTGTAAATTCCGAAGCCGTGTTTTTCTTGAAAAGAATCAGGCTTGCTTTCAGATAAATCATGTGGTCACAGCTCTCTCTCTAAGTGTGCTAAGCAGTGATTACAGGCTACGGCAGAAAATGGCTTTGACTAATACGTAAAATGTGCAAATACAGTTTGAAAGATAGTGACTTGCAGTAGGGAATATATCTGCTACCTTTCAGCTAAGAAGACTTTAAAGAGACATTCAAATATTTGATATAAAATTGAAATTTGTTGATCCTCAGTGTAATGTACACTTAATAGTTATTATGAAAATGACATTATTTTGATGGAAGGGAAAAAGGTAGTTAAAAGGCCTTCAATAATCTCATCAATTTGTTAAACAATACAATTCTGTCATCCCAGGTCTACAGCTTGTTTAATAATAATCATATGGCAGGAATAAAATGCAGTTAGCCTCAGAGTCAAAGCAAGGCAACCAAGCTAATCAGGAAATGCAATATTATCTGTCAATATTGCTCACTGAATATCTAGACTTTTAGTTAGAATCTCCTTAACGTAACTATGTCTGTCTTTATATAGGAACACAGTATACTATTTTTAGTCAGGGAAAAAATGGCATTCTCTGGTGGTAAATATTTCAACCCGGTTTTATACTTTGCAAATTCCTATTTGAAATCATGAATCAGATATTAAGTAATACATGTTAACACACCAGGCAATCTGGGAAGGAGCAAACCCAATAATCCATGAAGCAAGCATGGTGAGAGTGGGTGTGAAACACCCTATCAGCTGAGACCCTAACCCGAATCCTAACCCCAACCCAAGTGGAAAGACTGGGTTCCCTGTCACAGAGCCCGAAGACTTGGACGGGATCACAGACAGATGTGCCATGAATACTCAGATAGAGCACGGACCCAGCACAGCAGCACACGCCTGGGAAGGCAGGCGGGTGGCATGTAGGTGGAAGGGATGAAGATCAGGGGGGATGAGATTACCTCGAAATGTATCTTGTGTAGCTGGGGTCCAGTAACAGAAAAAGGCAGGAATCCAGGAACAGGGAGGTTTGATTACATCTTCAAAAAGGAAGTGATATGGTAAAGCTTACGATGAAAAAAAAATATATTTTTCAGGTGGTTTCAGATACTTTGGCCTAAGAACATGTTATCAGGGAGCATGTAGAACATGGGGGAGCTGTGAAGATGAGAAGGAGGACTTGGAGAGGGAGTAGTCAGTATAATCAGTACTTACAGCAGCCCAGACGGCAAGTCCCACCCAAGAGATGTCTGTAGGAAAAGCATCATTTACTCTTCTCCAAAAGGACTGCATGGAAAGATGAGAGGAAAGAAAGGAAGAAAGGATGCCAATACCTCTAAGTTGTAATGATTTACCAATGAACTAATTGGGACAACTGGAGAATAAAACCAAGTTGGGCAGGAAATACATGAAATTTATTTTAAAATATGATCATCTTGGAAAGAGAGCGAGACCTATAAGTGGAACGGTTTTCAGGTTGTTGACACAATGAGAAGAGGAGAGGCACGTTTGGGTACATCAGCGCCATTGGGGAGCGTGTAGCTGAATGCTTCCTGGGATATACTGGAAAGTAAAATTTGTTAAGAATAAAGTTTTGAATAGCAGTTACAGAAAAAGACAGAGAAGAATGGTCAACACAGTACAGGAAAAGTCGAAGGATCTGTAACCACAGACGTTTAAAAGCAGGGCAGGCAGCCCTGATGTGACAGACTTCCCTGCATGGCAGTTGAAAGTGAGTTTAAAGTTAGCAACTGCTCTTTGCCGTGTGGTTTTACCCTAGAAGCACTTGCAGACGAGGAAGAGAGGTGGCTTGCTATCGATTTTTAAACAATTGCAAACCCAGAAGCAGAAGTTCCAGTCAACCCTCCAACATCCGCACCCCCGGAAAAGGAAATCTTAATTCGGGTTACACCTCTTCCCCGTCCCAGTCTCCACCTATAATGACAGACCCATTTGCTGTCTCAGGCAGCGAACCAGGATTGGGTCCCTCTTTGAAACTGTGTCTTCAAATGTGTAGAGTAGTAAGTCTAATTCTGACTCACAGCGCATCGAGTATATTTTATACACCCCCCCCCCCCACACCCACACACACACATTAAGCAAAGAATCAAAGTAAAAGCACAATGGCCATTGGCGGGACGATGTGGACTATGGAAACCTGCACCGTCTCCTGAAGGCGAGGGCAGCCACAGTCTCAGCGAGGACCAGGAAGAAGGTGTCCTTGGCCGTCACAGGGCGGGATTGCTCGCCCGCATTTTAATCTCAGGCAAACAGCTTGCAGCGTCTCTGCTTAATACCTCGTGGGGGGAAGCTAATTTTCCTGTTGATTAGGTAGGAACCTAGTTTAGCTTGTACCACTATTTAAAGGGACAGAAACGGAGTGTTCTTTTTTTTCACTTTAGCAATCACTTAATACTTAGGCATATGATTACAGCCCTTCCCACGCACACAGCCATCGAGTCATGACTACCTATTGCCTTCAATGGGAATAAGGGAGAGAAATGAAAAGATCCCTGAGATTTTGTTTCTGAAAGGGCACAGGACTGGAGTCAAACCACGTCCCGCTGCTCAAGCGCCGAGTGCCCCTCCAGTGCCTTCAGCAGAGTTCCTTTGCTGTTTATTAAAGCTAAAATGTGAATGTTTATAGAAGAATTATAAAAGGAAAACGCCACACCACGTACCCTTCCATGTGAAACGGAGAGCGACACCGCCAAGTTCATCATGTCATCGCATCTCCTCACAAAACAAAACAAAACAACCTCTACAAACTGACAAAGAAAGACTGACATTGGCCACATCCTCCCCACCTGGGTCCTCTCTTTCATATTTCTCCAAAACAGGATAACCTCCTTCACTTTAAAGACTATTTCTCAGTGCCTTTTAAAAATCAGCATGCAAGCCAAACTTCTGGCTACGTAGTAGATGCTAAACATATATTTTCATATTTCATTTTATTTACATGTGGATGTTTCTAATATTTAAAAAAGAGAGAGGACTCTGTTTTTATAGTCGAACTTCAATGAATGTTACCTGAGAAACTGACCGAATAAATAAGTGAATGAAGCTCTGGAAATTTGACTTTGATATTTATTTGTTTATTCTTTGCTTCAATAAGTCTTTCCCATACATAGTGTGCTGTACATCTCCACACTGACACCATCAGTGCAGAAACAGGAAGTCTGCCACCTTTACGGAAAACTGCTACCGTCCTCCACTATTTAAAATCGGCTCGTTCCTAACCAACGGTTAAGTTCAACAGGGGGTTGGGGCATCCGTGGGGAGGGGTGTGGGATGGGAATGGGGGGATGAGGACAAATATGTGACACCTTAATCAATAAAGAAATAAAATAAATAAATAAATAAATAAATAAAAATAAAAATAAAATCGGCTCGTTAACTAAAACTCACCTGTCCCTCTGGTTCCTTTCCTGGGGTGTAGATGTTAAAGAACCGCTAATCGGGGTGAAGATTATAATGATTTGTTTCCATTTAAAACTTATGAGTTCTGTATTTCTGGAATTTTTCATTTAATATTTTCGGACTGCGGTTGGCCACGGGCATAAATATAATAATTTATATTTGTGTAATTCAATACGTTGTCTGGTCCAAACGATTCAAAGGATGGCGTTGTGAGACCTGAGGTGCTGTGTGCCCAGGAGTGAAGGTGGGGGAAGGGTGCCCACTGCTCCTCTGAACTGTGCACAGGCATTGAAAGCATCACAGACCCACCAGGAGACCCACATGAGCAAGTGGGACAGACCGTCGAAGGGCCTTAAAGTAAACCTTTCCGAAAAACAACGGTGGGGATGCAAGCAAAATGCATGCTGCCTTCTTCACCGTCCTGGGCGGAGAGTGCGCCACAGTGAATGGAGCAAAGGGAGTCCTCGCCGTCACATGGCGATGCAGTCCTCTCCGTCTCTATGGGCAACCTACAGCCATGCCCTTCCAAGTCATAACTATAACAAAGTAAATATGTATGTCACTATGTAATACACATGTTTCCAATATTATCAACAATTAATAACCTCTGATAAGAAATCACATTCATATACCTCAAGGCCCACACCAAACAACCTGACAAGCTAGTGAGTAATAGCAAGCTAGAGCCTTAATCCACGTTAGTGACGCATCAGAGGAAAAGCATGGCTCACCTGGATACTGGAGATGGGAGTCACAGAACTTATTCATAATTAACAGAGCCAGGTGCCACGAGTTTGGCAAGAATGACAGGGAGCGGATCTATATGCCAGGCATAGTCGTTTCCACTGTGGGACGGAGAGCAGGGCAAGTAGACCAACAAAGACCAACACTTACCCCCAACTGCACACTAGGGAAACAGAAGCCAGTACAGAATAATAAGATGGCAGAAAAGACAAGAGAGGAATTAATAAATACACAGAACTGGAGTAAAAATAAATTGTAACTTTATAACAGAAGAAAAAAGGTGAGGGTAGGACGAAATACTTAGTTAACAGAATCATGACTGACTACAGATGAAATAAGTAATAAAATTCCAAATTGAGAGGCAAAAGATAAAACTTTAGGTCTATAACGTATACAATGCATCTTATATAAATGCATTAGAAGGCAAGAAGAAAATGAAAAAATGTCTGAGAGTGTGTATTCACTACAAAAATAACAATCTAATTGATCAGACTTCACAACAGGGACACTGAAATAAAGAAAGAAAATAAATAATATGAAAAAATTGTGAAGTAAAACTTCTTTGGATCTAGAATTTTATATCCACCTCAATTAGCACATATGTGTCCCATAGGGCTTTAGTGGTTTGTACCATGACTTCTTTGCACAATAGTGTCCTCATTGGTCAAACAAACAAATAAGCAAACAAACAAAACACATGTATATCCACAGTGATTTAAAATGTGCTCATTATTTGACTAGTCATATTGGAAAAGAAATTAGATACCATAGAAGGTCACAGATTCTAATTGGGTAGAACACCTTCCATTGGCTCCGTGAGATTTATGATCTGTCCTTCTCCACTTTCCTTTTTTGCCCCAAGCTGACTTGCATGGATTTCATTAACAAGTCTCGGGTGTCCTCTGACTTCTCAATAGGTCCAGTTAAAAGTGAGACTCATACACAATAGATTGAAAAGGTTTCAATGATATTTTTCAACTCATTAATTAAAGTGAAAGTCAATGAGGATGTCCTACAGGGCCATACAATGTAGGTGATCTTTTCCACCAGACAGAAATAATTTGATTTCTACCAGACAAAAACCTGCAACTTCACATGGAAGTTCAAAAAGTCCCAGCCTGTAATTAATAATATATAGCAAGGTCAGAGACTAATCTGCAATCCTAGAGAAAGAAATAGTTCTTTGAAGGGCTTGTTAAATAATACCCCTATATGATATTTAAAAGATCAACAGTCTTTCTCTTGCTTTATTCTTATGTTTTGAATAATTTTTCTTTTTCAAAAATATATTTTTATTGATTTCAGAGAGGAAGGGAGAGAGAGAGAGAGATAGAAACATCAATGATGAGAGAGAATCATTGATCGGCTGCCTCCTGCACGCCTCACACTGGGGATCCAGCCTGCAACCGGGCATGTGCCCTGACTGGGAATGGAACTCAGGACCTCCTGGTCCAGAGGTCGATGCTCAAGCACTGAGCCATGCCAGCCAGGACTGAAATACTCTTTTCTCTTCGATAATTTTTCTTAAGAAGTTAAGAGAAAGATCAGAAAGGAGATTAAGTAAATGAAGGAAGAGTGAAGAAAGACTGAAAGAGAATGAAGCCACTGCATTTATCTTGTTCTTCCTGTGGTGGGCCCATGGGCTGGCTTTATGAACCGAATGACTGGTTCACCACAGTGGCCTTTTCTGCACAGGTCTCTCCAGTTTCGGGCAATCTTTCCTCTAGGCGTAGGGGTGGGGACGAACCAGAAAGCACCAGCTCTGGGTGATCTTTCTCTCGGGTCCCCTGAGGTCACACCTCTATAAATGGTCCCTGACAATAAAAGATCATCTAATAACTCGCATCCAACAATAAATTCTCATCTAATATTCCACACGGAGGGTGCTGTCTTCTGTTGGGACCCTGATTGATACATGTACCCATCTTCCTGAAAGGATGACGGAGAAATACCGCACAATGAAGTGACAGCACGAATGTGCCTCCCAGGAGCAGAATGTGGCCCTGATTTTCTGTAATTTGGACCAAAGTGGAAAGAACCTAATCAAATAAATGAAAAATAAATGGAAGATTACGTTAAAATAAAAACAAATATTTATGTTTGGGATAAAATAATGCCAACAAAGGAACTAATGGAAACAAAACTTGTTTAAGGCAGAATTTATAAAATCAGGAACACATGTTCATTTTTTATGAAGGAAATACGCTTTTCTCTTCGATACATTGCCTCACTTAATTGATTTATTAGGCTCAGATTAAATTTCCAATTTGCATTGCATATTTCTCTAGGCTGTTATTCCTCACCTCACCTCCTCCTCCTCCCACAAGTTTCTGACGCCCTGAGATAAGACCTTGAATGTGCTGTACAGTATATTTTTTATCTATGCCTGAGTTGGTTTTAAAGATGGTAAAACACTATTTTAGCTAATTGCATGAAATCATAAAACAATGACTAGAGTGAAAACTAATGAGTAAGTGATGGCTCCCGCACTGTAACTTGTCAAGTACATGAAATATGTTACAGCATTATCTGTAGTCCCCCTTCCCATGGCGTGGCCTTGCGTCTCAGCACCATAAAATAAGTCAGTGTCGGTTTTATGTGGGAATTTCCCATATTTAAAACGAAGTGTTCTCAAGATGATCTTAACTTAAATACCACAAAGTGTTGTTTTGTTGTGTATGTTATATGTTTTTAAGTCTCCAAATATATATGCAACCATTTTAATGAAAGCATATTTTTTATTACGTGGAAAACCCGTTACTCCCTAATTATAAGGAAGGGCCACAGTTGGGAAAACATAGATTTAATAGAGTTTTGGAAAATATTCTCTGTCCTCTTTAGGAGTGGGCACATTATTTTCTTTGCTAAAACTTGAGCAACCTCTGAAAAAAACAGGAAGGATTATTTTTCTGAGAAATAATTGACTCTATCAATAGGTAAGCCATTTAGTCCAACATGCCAGAGATCCAATTCAAGAATGCTCCCCAAACTTAGATATTCATTCTGTCTTTATCTTTCCCGCCAGCTGGGCCCCTCAGCTGTCTGTCACATGGAACACACAGCCCCCAGGGATGCGACCTTGTTGAAATGCACTGACCCCGGGTGTTGGCCGATGGTCACACACAGATGTGCTTTTGCGTGGATTTTGCCTCTGTCAGTGGTCAGTCATGCAATCCAGTCTTGCAGCTGCTCAATCCTTGATGGGATAGAAATTCCCCATTAGATAATTTTCTCTGTGCCTTACGTGCATCTGCAAGACACAGATAATTCTCAAACTATTTACTGTAGCAAGTCTCTTGGTGAGCACAAAGCCCCCTGACAGCGTTCCAGCTGAGGATTATTGTAACTCTAACTAGGAAGCACTTCTAAGATAAACTCTGGTACGTGTCCATTCAAAAATTCCCTATGGCCCTGGAATTAACCAGAAAGGCAAAATATTTCTAATATAAAATATGTTATTATTAAAAGTACTGTTCCAGGGAGCAAACCATAGCCCACAGCAGAAGAAATGTTTTTAAGTGACTCTTTCAATTGGAGGAAAGGTCCCTTCTGCAAGGTGCTTCCTTTGGCTTCCACACCAATGTAGCCGCCCCTTCCTGAGTTAGAAGTATTCATGTTCTCATCCAATTGCAACACTTCTCACCTCCACTCATATCCAACTCCCCATGCAGTCCTGAACCTAACAAGGTAAAAAAAGAGTTGCTGTCATTCCAATGCAGTATTTATATAATCCTATCAAATAAAGAGGGAATATTCTAATTGACCATCATGCCCTCACAAAGATGGAGGTGCCCACAGCCAATAAGAATGGAATATGCTAATTGACTGCCATGCCGTCAAAGATGTCAGCACCCACAGCCACAAGATGGCGGCGCCCAGTCCCCTCAACCCCGCCATGGTGGAAGGTGTAGCACGGCCAGGCCCGCCCCCAGGCGGGTCCGACCGCTCCACACACCTGCCTCCGGAGTCCCCCAGTCCCCTCAGCCTCCCAGGCGCCCAGGGCTGGCCCGAGGTACAGGCAAGCCTCAGATGGCAGCTGCCCAGCTGCCCAGGGCCGCCCGAGGCTCAGGTAACCAGGGCCGGCCGAGGCTTGTGCTGCCAGCAGTGGCAGCAGCAGAGGTGTGATGGGGGTGTCGCCTTCCCCTGATCACCAGGTCGCCTCCCGCCCCTGAGTGCTCCCGGACTGTGAGAGGAGGCAGGCCGGGCTGAGGGACGCCCCCTCCAGTGCATGAATTTTCATGCACCAGGCCTCTAGTTTATAATAAAAATGTAGTTTACGAATATTTACAATATGGATTTTATATGACCAGGCTGCTTTCCTGTGGTGAGAAAGAGGTTGCATTGAGTCTCTAAAGAATTTTAAAAGAACAGAGATGCCTTTTTGGATAGTAACTCTCTTCTGCCCTTTCTGATTCTCTTTCTGATCAGAACAGTCATACAGTTTATGCTTGGCTTTCTGTTTATCAGCCTTTAGAGGTCTGAAAGACACAAAATGCCACGTTCCCAGTTTATTCATGCTCTTTCTGCTGCTTGAAAGGCTTAGGTTTGCTTTGAAAATATAAATAAAAGTCTACTGGTCTTAAATACCACCCAGGGTTACGTAGCAGGAAACTTAAAAGAAAAAAAAATTGATTTAAGTGAGTGGGAACGGCATGAGAGGACACAGGATTTTCAGTGAGAGGCACAATGGACAGCATGGCCCTGGGAGAATGATTTGAGAGTTTTCTTCCTTCCCACGCACTTCTCACCCATTTAGAGACCCAGCTGTTCTCCATTTTCTACTCCATGTTACCTGTGAGGCTTTTGCTTTCCTTTATTTTTGTCTGCTTTTAATACAACCACGTTTTTCTGGGCAAAGACGTAGATGGGTATACAAGGTCCTCCCTCCAGGGGCGGAAGCTCTGTTGCAGTCAATTGGTACAAATTCTTAAAAGAATAATACCTTTGTTAGCCAGACCTGCCATCTCTGCGTAGCTGGAGGGTCAGAGAGAGCAGCAAGTGCCATAGCAAGGAGCCTGGACCCCACGCCGGCGCCACCGGAGAACCAGCACCTCTCATCTCTCACAGCCAGGCACACAGTGGGAGGCCAGTTAGGACCAGACGAGTCAAGAGGACAGCCAGGGCATTTCACAGAGAGTGAACACTGCATGTGGGTGCAAAGCAGACATCCCTGATAGCTGCCCTGATCCCTACTCAGCGCTGGCCTTGAAGGAGGTCAGTGAAGTGAAATTCGCTGAATGAACAGAACCTGAAGTATTTTACCAGGTGGCCCACCTCAAGTAGGAAGAGAAGTAGCTGGAATATATGCACAGTGATGGACGGAGGCAATCAGCTTGACCAGGAAGCAGGAAGTGAAAGATGGAAGCTTGGAGGTAGGGAGATCTGGGGGAATGACATGTGCGTGGGCACAGGGGGGGTTGGCACTGAGTGTGAAAATGTTTGAATCACAGGTGAATGCCTGTCAAAGAGTGTCCGTCTCGGAGGGCATATAAAATGTTTAAGGCAGGACTGCACACAGCATCGGGTAAGAGACCCCAACTCCCTTTTACCTCACATACTAGTGTAACACCAAGCATGCATGGACGATACAGTTAATGGAATGCTCTGCTGAGGGACGCCGGTGAGGTACAGCACCATTCTCCAGGACACAGCAGTCTGCCCTGTGATTAAGAAGCTTCCAGCATGCTGAATCCCCAGTAGGTCGGGAACCTCCATCAAACCATGGATACAAGAGTGGTTCTGCTGACCCAACCGTCACAACCAGTGACCTACTTGGGAGAATTTATGTTTCTGCTCTTGCAACCCTGGGCTCTGCGGAGTTAGAGATTCCGGCTGCTCCAGCAGAAACACGTCTGCTGAGAGAACTAGCAAGAGTCTTATGAACTGAAGACGAAACAGCGACATGAGTCCTTCAGGCTCCTCATGCCAAGAAGCCAGCAGCCAAGACAGAAAGGCCCCTCTTGGCGGAGAAAACTGCCCCCTCACTAAAGGAGGTCAGACCACTATCATATATGGGGGTTGGCAGGACTGGTAGCACCCAGTGGATCTGCAGGCACATAGTGGTCCTACTTTTCCAGCATCTACTGTATGTGGACAATGGCAGCAACACAGACCTGATAATGGCTCAGCATTTCAGGAAAGTGGATGTGGATTATGCCCCTGGGAACAGAGATGAGGGTGAGGGGAACCGGAAAGGGGGACAGCATTTCACTTGTACCCTTGAGACCATCCTTAGTGGCAGGGCTGATGTGGGACCCACTAAATTTCCTCTCTAAAGTGTCTCCCTGGAAGGCAGGGGTAGGGGAAATTCAATGGGGAACTTATATGCATATATGCATAGCCCATGGACAAGACACTAGTCTGGTGAAGGCCTGGGTGTGGGTGGAGGGGGTTAGTGGGAAGATAAAACAAAGGGGATATCTGTAATATTTTCAACAATAAAGATAATTTTAAAAAAGACAAAGAACTTAGAAAAAGTGAAAAAGCTGATTACTAGGCAATTTAGAGAAACATAAATCCAATAGTTCAAAACATGACAAAAGATGCTTCATTTCACACTGCTTAGTTAATTGAAAGTACAACTGATGTATCATTTCTTACAAAGAAACAGGAAAAGGAGAGCAGCCATTGTTGGATGATATTCAGGAAAGGGGATATTTTCATTACATTGATGATAAAAATGTTTTTTAAGCAATTACTTTGAGAGCCAATTGCGCAATAACCATTTAAATTGGAGTTAAATGACACAATCTTCCTATTGGACAAATATCTTATGGAAACATCCATAAATGAAGAAAGGAGAGAAAAAATGAGAATCTTCTTCTGCAGCAATAACTTTATCAGAAACAACAAAGCATTTATAAAGAAACTTGCAAGAGGAAACTGACTTGCCAAATAATTTCTTAAAAATCTACACTTGTTGGGTAAAAGGCAAGAAACACAATACCATCAATAGTGTAGCCGCAGTCATGCTGGGCAAACAGGAACTTCCTCACAGGATTTGCCACAAATGGCATTCTCTCTCCTTAGGTGTTAATAACTAAACCTCAGAGATGAATGTGATTTTGTTGGGAGTCAGCACCCCATGATTAAACCCAAGGTGCCATTTTAGCGGAGTGATAAGAAGCCAAGGTGACTCATGTTTGGTGTTGGGAGTTCTGTTCACGGCAGGGTACAGGGCACAACTTCTTCCCAGCTGTGGGGTACGGCATGTATGTTCACCACAAATGGCCACAGGGCAAAAGGTCCCTTTTGTTTGGGCAGGAGCACTGGGTGTTGTTGAATTAGTTAAATGAATAACCAGTGGTCAGACCGGAGAGGCCCGTTGGTACCAGACTAGGAAAACCCTCAAGTCATGATCCAGCCCGAAAGCCTTACGGTTCCCTAATGTTGGCATCAGCTGGCATGGGGGCTCTGCCTTTCCCACCAGGTGTCTGTGCCCCAGACAGACCGCCGTGAAGCAGGTTCTTCCTTGAGCGAGGCGGCATCTTGCTGAGTGAGGAAACACATCAGAAAGGAAGGCAGCTCCTGCGAGCCTGGGTTGTCTGGCCTTGTGGCCCAGGCTGAGAGACCCCCCAACACACAAACGCTGCCCCAGGGCCCCCCAGGGCCCCCAGGGGAAACAGTCAAACGGAAAGAAGAGTCTCACCCTATATTTCCTTTTTTTTTTTTTTTTTTTTGGTTTGAGAATCTATTTCCATAAAACAAATGTCTAAAATGTGCACATGGCCTTTTGAGACTGTATAATCTTTTTCCCTCTTCAAATCACACCTTTGGATAAAAGATAGAAGAGCCTAGTAGATTAGAAGAAATTGTTCTGATTACTGTTTTGAAAAAAGAGTGTTTGCGAACAGATATCTCTCTCAAGTGCTTCACTAATGTCTTGCTTTCAAGTCTCTCCTCAGGAGCCCGAGGCCAGCAGCCCCTGCAGCTCAGCTCCTGGTCTCAGGACCAGCCTTCTCTGCCTCACTCACCAGCCCTCTCTCTGTTCATGGAAGGACTGCTCCCTCCCGCTGCTCCGCCTGCTCCTTTCTCGCTGGCAGATCCCAGGTTTCCTTTGCCTGAACACTCAGCAAAGCAGGTCCTCTACCTGCAGGGTTTCCCGCACACGGTCCCTGGGCACCGGCGTGATCTGGGACCTGCCCAGCCTGCACCTTCCTGGGTGGAGCGTGCCACCAGCCTGCCCACCTGAGACCGACCTGTCTCCTCCCCTGACCCCAACGTCATCTATTGAAAGACTTTTTTCCTTCTAGACAGTGCTCTGACCTCTTCTCACCAGAGTCTGTGAACACAGTGATGCTAGGTAGCACTGTGGGTTCTCTGACCCGAGTCAGGGCAACCAGGACCCCCCACCCCACCCCACAAAGGAGTGAGCACAGATGCTGATGGTAAATATGGTTTAAAAGAAGGAGAACCCAGCCGGCGTGGCTCGGGGTTGAGCATCAACTTATGGACAGAAGGTCAGGGTTCGATTCCTGGTCAGGGCACATGCCCAGATTCTGGGCTCCATCCCCAGTGTGGGGCGTGCGGGAGGCAGCCGGTCCATGATTCTCTCTCATCATGGATGTTTCTATCTCCCTCTCCCTTCCTCTCTGAGATCAATAAAAATACATTCTTTAAAAAAAAAAGAAAGAAAATAAAGGGAGAGGAATTTATATGGAAGACAGAATTAAGCATCTGTCTATTCACATTGTCAAGCGCAGAATTTGTAAACATAGATAAACTTTCTGTATAAAAACAAACAAAAGGTTAGAAAACTTTAAACATGCTTGCAGCAGGTTTTCGGAGGTGACTAATGATGTGCTGGTTGGTTTTTCATTTGTTTTTGTTTGTCTTTGTGTGTTGGTATGTAATGACTTTGATTCTACCACCAGCACACACCTTTCCCGCTGGGCTCTGAAAACCATGATTGCTATCGGGGTCCACAGGGAGAGAATCCATTTACACTAACTGGGTCATAACCACGCGGAGGCTCATACTGAGGAGCCACCGTCGGAAACTGCACTCGGAGGAGATGATGAGACTCGGCACAGGAACATTATGCAAACGGTTTCAAGAAATACTCAGAGTTAGTGCCGTTATTACCACACAAGTGCTCATGTGCTCCTCAGACCGATCCGCCCCCGACGCCTGCTAACGACGGAGAAGGGACAATGAGCGTTAGCGACTTGATCCTGAGGGTCCGTTTGTCTCAATTAAATGTATTATTTGCCCAAAGTGGGTTTTCATTCCAGACTGCACTTGTGCTTAGAGGGACTCTTCCTCGCACGACAGCCATTGCAGGCTTCTTAGTCCCAGGCTCCAGAGCCGAGGAGGTGAACTCTTACCAGTTTAGTCATCAGGTCTCGGAAGCTCTGTGAACTGTTTTAAATCATGGCCCTGCTCCAGCACCGTCCCTCAGCCCTTAGCTGCCCATCAGGTCACGGCAGATTTTTAGAGCAGCCTTGGCCTCCACGAGCTGCCCCATGTGATTCTGAGATGCAATGCCACAGGCCAGCGATGCCCACAGGCCAGCCATGTTCATAGGTCAGCCATGCCCACAGGCCAGCCATGTTCATAGGCCAGCCATGTCCACAGGCCAGCCATGTCCACAGGCCAGCCATGCCCACAGGCCAGCCATGTTCATAGGCCAGCCATGCCTACAGGCCAGCAATGCCCACAGGCCAGCCATGCCCACAGGCCAGCCATGCCCACAGGCCAGCCATGCCCACAGGCCAGCCATGCCCAGAGGCCAGCCATGTTCATAGGCCAGCCATGTCCACAGGCCAGCCATATCCACAGGCCAGCCATGCCCACAGGCCAGCCATGTTCATAGGCCAGCCATGCCTACAGGCCAGCAATGCCCACAGGCCAGCCATGCCCACAGGCCAGCCATGTTCATAGGCCAGCCATGCCCACAGGCCAGCGATGCCCACAGGCCAGCCATGTTCATAGGCCAGCCATGTCCACAGGCCAGCCATGTCCACAGGCCAGCCATGCCCACAGGCCAGCCATGTTCATAGGCCAGCCATGCCTACAGGCCAGCAATGCCCACAGGCCAGCCATGCCCACAGGCCAGCCATGTTCATAGGCCAGCCATGCCCACAAGCCAGCCATGCCCACAGGCCAGCCATGCCCAAAGGCCAGCCATGCCTACAGGCCAGGGATGCCCACAGGCTAGCCATGTTCATAGGCCAGCCATGCCCACAGGCCAGCCATGCCCACAGGCCAGCCATGCCCACAGGTCAGCGATGCCCACAGGCCAGCCATGCCCACAGGCCAGCCATGCCCAGAGGCCAGCCATGCCCATAGGCCAGCCATGTTCACAGGCCAGCGATGCCCACAGGCCAGCCATGCCCACAGGCCAGCGATGCGCACTGGCCAGCCATGCCCACAGGCCAGCCATGCCCACAGGCCAGCAACACCAGTGTCATTGAAGATCTTGTTAGGAATACAACTTTCAGGTCCCACTTCAGACCTAAATTAGGAACTGCTCTTTGCCTTTAACCCCCCAGTGACTCACGTCCACATTCACATTGGGCAGATCCAGTCTAGATGAGAGGACCTTACACCATATTAACCAAAACGTCACTGGAGTGGTCAGAATAGCCCGAGATAGCAACTGACTTAAGGGTTCATTTTTTCAGGTTTGCTCTCTGCTTTGTCAACTTGCTAGAAATGCAGATATTTAAGGGAATATTTTCAGATACCACAAAGAGTCAAGTGCCCTCTTGTCTGACAATATATACATTATAAGGGATTTCATGTAAAATTAAAGAAAATTTGACCCCTGCAATAATAATTAATAATATCCAGGATACTTCTCAGAGAATTGAGCTTAACCCATTGACTATTTCAAAAAGATTAAATCTCTCCATCAATATGTTCTTTATATTTTATTACCTATAGGGGACATCTTCTCATCAATATGTCCAAAAACATATGAGTGATAAAGCCATTTAACCACAAGAAGAAACCGAGGCTACTCACGTATCGATCTGAAACAGTTGCCAATGTGAACAATTGATTCAGTCAAGGTGTGTGCGTTAAACAGTCACTGGAGAAATAAAATGCACTAGTAATTAGATTATGTTTCCAGAAAAATAGTTGTAGGATGAACTCCTGTAAATTATGTGTTAACTCAGAAAGCAATAGAATGGGCAAAAGCAATTCATTAAAAACACACACACAACAACATCAAAGTTGTGAGTAATTATCACGAGTTTCACGGAGACCACAGAGGACTCCTACTGAAATGGCATCACCTACGTGCAGCCAGCGGCCTGTGCTCCAGGCCTGGTCGTTATAATTAAACACCCCCAATAAAGGAACGGATCCATTTGACAGGTAAATGAAATTATAATTTGTTGATTATTTCTTCCCAACACTTAATATTACCATAATTAAGTTGTCAGAAAATATAAAGAGTAAAAGAAAAACAACCCTTTTTATACTGCACTTGCAATAATACATTAAATTCTAATGAAGCAAAATGTTAAAATAGAATCTTAACATTTGTTATTACAAATTTGTTAAAACAAATACTGGCCCCCAATTCTTCCTTTAATCAGACTCAGGCGTCTTCTTCGTGCCCCACTAATTTTAAGTTGCTCTGGGATATAAATCTAAGTGATCGTCACAGTTACACTTTTTATGTCTTTATTTGGCTATTTTTGGTTTTGTTGGAGGCTCAGGTAGTACATGTGGTTTATGAAATGACTTCAGAGGTAGGAGGTAAAGGGGAAGCAAAAAAGAAATGGGGACAGTTTTAAAGTGATTCTCCTACTTGCCTATAAGCGCCAGAACCCCAGGCCGGCTAAGAAATAATGGGGTTTATTTCAAACTTGTGAAGCGCTGTGGCCACCTGTCGAGGCCGTGCCTGACGTCTGACAAGATGATTGAGATCAGTGCGTCAGCACTGAGAAAGCGAAGTTTTAATAGACGGCATCTGTGAGCAAAACCGAACGTTACCTCTATTGACTGGATAACTAAACAAAGCGATGGGAAGATGTGAGTGAAATCTAACAAGGCTCTCTACTGGGGACAGAAGTAGGAAGAGTTGAAGCTGCGAGAGGATCTTGAAGGTTGTGAGAACTGGGGATGTCTGTCACAGCACTTACCCTGCAGTGCCCAGCACCCGGCATCGAGGACGAGATGACATGGGGTCTGACCTCCACTTAGAGTGCATCACCGGCCAGGGGTGTGTTCAGGACTTCACCTGCTTAGACAGTAGAAAACCTGGTGGGCGGAGGTTGCTGCATGCCCACTTCAGAGAGAAGAATGTTCAGGTTCA
This sequence comes from Cnephaeus nilssonii, assembly GCF_951640355.1. Classification (NCBI taxonomy): domain Eukaryota; kingdom Metazoa; phylum Chordata; class Mammalia; order Chiroptera; family Vespertilionidae; genus Cnephaeus; species Cnephaeus nilssonii. Next base: position 432,775 of record NC_137081.1, on the reverse strand, counting down.
GAGGGAAAGGTGGTTAAGTTACTGGAGTGAGCAGGTTTCCAACTGAGGGTTTTGATTTAGGCAGCACACCTCACAGCCAGCTCTTAACCATTATCGGCACTGCCTCTGCCAAGCTCCCATGACACTTATTCACTTGGACTCATTCTCAGTGAGTCAAGACATCTCCTTCAGCTGAAATTCTATGCTCTTCTGTTTCAGGGGAAAAGTGAGGTCGGAAGATGAGAAAAGCATATGAGGTGGGAGGTGCCCTTCCATGACTTTCTGCATTATGGGGATCAGGTTAGACCTGACGGACGCAGTGTCTGATGTCCTGGGGTCTGCAGAGGCACCTCCTTTCACAGCCAACCCGCCCCCTGCTCAGCGCTCCGCCTTTCCCTCCGGAGCAGCGGCCCTCGGCAGGCAGGAAGCAGAGCTAAAGGTTGTGATACATTCCCAAGCCCGTCCGTGCTCTGAAGTAAGAGGTGGTTTTAAGTTCGGCGGAAACAGAGTGGAAATGACTCTGCAAGTTCGGAAGCTCTTTCCCTAAATTCTCTGAAGAAACTGGACCAATGAAGTGGAGGAAAATATAAAAGGTACGGATAAAAGGAGGCCCCCAAATTTTAAAGCCTTGATAAATATAAGATGAAATCTACTAACTTAAAATTGTATATAGTATTATTTTTCTATAAAATTCATCTGCTTTATACCAGACAAAACCATGATATTAGATTATTTAACAACACAAATATAGAACTGTATCAATACGTGCTCTATAGAATTTAACTACGAAACTTAAAAGGATTAAAACATTTAGACTAAATGCCCAATGGTCCGTCTAGCAGAGCTACATCACACCACGATAGTGATTTCTCTGGAAAAAGGTGGACTGGAGACCTGATGACCAATGTAAAAGGCGAGATTTAAAGCTGAATTGTCTCTGGCAATAAAAGACGACCTTGTGTCAGGGCAACCCTCCCAGAGAGAACAACAGTCTCAGTAAAATACAAAACCAACCCACTGAGCAAGCAAACGGAACCGCTGGGAGGTATCCGCTAAGACAATAAGCAGAATGGACTGGATCCTCAGAGGAGCGGGGCACGCACGGTCAACACTGGCCTCTGAAGCGTCCCCTCGGGGCCATCCAGGCACTGAGCTGGGGACCAGGCCCCTGGGAAAGAGCGGCTCCGTGTTCGCGGGCGGGAGAGGCAGAAGTGAGAGTTCTATGTGCAAAAGCACAAAGTATGTAACCAACTCGGAGAAAAGAAAATCACAGGATTCCACTTAGCACGTTGCCTGCGGTGATGTCAGGGTGATTGCCAACGCTTACGCATTCGCATTCTGTGACCTAAGATGCAAATAATCACGTGGGCTCGGAGGGCACCTCAGCCACTCTTCCTGTAAAACAGCCTGGAGAGCAAGAGAGGCCTGGAGCACCAGTTCCACTTGAGCAGCAGGAAACCACCAGTCCTGCCTCTGAGGCTTCAAGGGGTATTTCTGGGACTGGTGTGAACCCAAAGAAGCCAATGTGTTGTTGTTGTTGTTGTTGTGTATGTTTTATAAATATCCTATATATTAAAGAGCTAATATGCAAATGGTCATCATGCCCTCACAACCTCATGCCCTCATGCCCTCATGCTGTAATAGCTCAGATACTCAACAGTGGGGAGAGAGGAATGGGGACCAGCCAGGCTGTGGTCTGGGAGAGAGACAAGCCGCCCACCCCACAGTCCTGGGCGCCTGATTCAATGCCACCAGGTGACCAGCAGCCTTGAGGACCCTTCGCAGCTGTGCTTAGGGTGAAGCTGCCTGCCCCTGGTTGCCTGTGGATGTGGCCAGCCCGGGTCCTGGGTGCCTGCACCCGGCCAGAGGGAGGGAAGCCCGGGTCCCAGGTGCGGGGCAAGGCAGAGGTGGTTAGGGGCAATCAGGCCAGCAGGAGAGCAGTTAGGGGCGATCAGGCAGGCAGGCAGAGGGCTTAGGGGTGATCAGGCAGGCAGGCAGGCAGGCAAGCGGTTAGGAGCCAGCAGTCCCGGATTGCGAGAGGTAGTCGGACATCCCCTGAGGGGTCCCAGATTGGAGAGGATGCAGGCCGGGCTGAGGAACCCCCACCCCCATACACGAATTTTGTGCACCAGGCCTCTAGTATATATACACTGAGAGGCCAGATTATTATGACCACCAAATTTTAAAGCCTTGATAAAATATAAGATCAGTACTTTGTTGGGCCACCTTTTGCCTTCAATACTGTGGTGACTCTTCTTGGCCTTGACTCCACGAGATGCTGAAAGGTGATGCGAGGAATCTGACACCATGCCTGATGAATAGCACTGTCCAGTTCTGTGATATTGGATGGTTGTGGAACCAGCTGCCTGATGGCTCTTTTAACTTCGTCCCACAAATGCTCAATTGGATTGAGATCTGGTGATTGTGGGGGCCACCTAAGCAAGGTAAAGTCTCCCTCATGTCCTTGAAACCACTCCTGCACAATACGAGCACCTTGGCATGGCACATATTCTTGTTGGAAGAAGCCATCTCCATTGGGATACGCTATCAATATGATAGGATGAACTTGATCAGCAATGATACTTGGGTATGTTGTGCTATTCAGACGTTGTTCCACATGAATTAAAGGGCCCAAATCATGTCAGGAAAACATGCTCCAAACCATAACACTGCCCCCACCAGCTTGAAGGGTTGTACTCATGCATGTGGGGTGCATGCTTTCATGCTGTTTCCATCAAATTCTCACTCTGCCATCTGCATGATGCAACTGGAAACGTGATTCATCAGACTACATGACTTTTTTCCAATGCTCAACTGTCCAATCCTTGTGTTCCTGTGTGAACTGGAGACATTTTATCTTGGTAACTGCAGACAGCAAAGGTGTTCAAACAGGCCTTTGGCTTCCATATCCCATACGACGCTGTGTATGGCTCATTTGCCTACAAATGTCAGGTGGTCATAATAACCTGGCCACTCAGTGTATATATTTTAAATTTATTTCAGAGAGGAAGGGAGAGGGAGAGATAGAAACATCAATGATGAGAGAGAATCATGGATAGGCTGCCTCCTGCACACCCCCTACTGGGGAGGAGCCTGCAACCCATGATTGTGCCCTGACCAGAATTGAACCCGGGACCCTTCGGCCACAGGCCAATGCTCTATCCACTGAGCCAAACCGGCCAGGGCCCAAAGAAACCATTGTCTCTACAGATTCAGTCCCACCAGGTGACCCGCTACCTTGAGGACCCTTCGCAGCTGTGCTTAGGAGGAAGCAGGAACCAGAGCAAGAACCCCTCAAGCCGGAACCCGTCCTAATTCAATAAGATGACCTGCCAGTCTTCTAGCTCCTGAGCAATGGCGTGCTTTCTGGAGAAATGCACCTTAGCTTAGAGTTTTAACAGTTTTTCGCACAGAATGTTTGGAATTAATCATATACAGGGTGTCCAAAAATTGAATACATACTTTGATAGTTATTATTCCAATGGGTTAAATCTGAAAAGAAAGAGACATCAGCTGAGCTACCAGCTCCCTTTTTATATTGCACTAGAGGCCCAGAGCACAAAATTCATGCACTGGGTGTGTGTGTGGTGGGGGTCCCTCAGCCAGGCCTGCACCCTCAAGCAGTCTGGGACCCCTTGGGGGATGTCCACCTTCCATCAGACAACTCTCACAGTCCGGGACCCCTTGCTCCTTATCGCCCACCTGCAGCGGAGGTGGAAAAGGCTCCTGCCACCACCTCTGAGAGGTACTCCCCCTGTGGGAGTGCAGTGACCACCAGGGGGCAGCTCCTGCATTGAGCGTCTGCCCCCTGGTGGTCAGTGCGCATCATAGTGACTGGTCGTTCCACCATTTGGTCAATTTGCATATTAGGGTTTTATTATATAGGATTATAAGATCTTAGATTTAAAAAGAAACTCAACAAGAATTTGTTCAATAAACGTATCTCCTTATTAAGACAACAGATATGTAAGAGAGATTCATATGTATGTATCTATCTATTTTTAAATGTATTTCTGTATATAGAAATGGATACTTTTCATGAACAATGCATTTCTGCCATAACAGCCAATTTTTTTTCTGTTAATAATAGAGAATACTAAGTCCTTAATGACAATTCTTCACAGGAATGGAGAAAGCTAACAGCTTAAGTGTGACAAAAATTTCACAAACTACTTTTCTAATAATGCTAAACCCTTTCATTTCGCAACGCAACTCAATCTTTATGATTATTACTCATGCTCATCTAATGCATCACAGCTTTAATTGGGAGAGGTATTCAATATTCCAAAGGTTTATAAATCTTTATAAAATATATTTTGGACCCAGCATATTGGAGGCAACCAATAATTAATACTACAAAACTTGGAACAGGTAAATCTGTCCAGTACATTTCATATGTCGCAGAGCCATATTTATTTGTTATCAAAACTTATCTCTAGAGACATTCATGTGAAATATTAATGTGCTGTGAAAGAAAACAGTGTGCCTACCTTGTGAATAAAGCCGGGAGTGAAGGCAGTGCTCTGCCTTCTCTTGGACTTACAGTTGGTATGAAATGTCAGATATTCAGATATGATAATGACATAAACTTTCGAATGATGACAGCAGCAATTGTTTATTTTACGCTTACTGTTTACAGACAAGGGCAAGTTCTTTCTGGACACTACATTTTATCATTCTTACAACCCTCCGAGGGAGATGATGTTATCATCCTCATTTTCAAGATGAGAAAACTGAGGATGGGAAAGTTAAGTCATTTTACCAGTATAGAGCTAGTAACTGAGCAAGGCAGAAATGCAACCCTTATTTATCTTACTCCAACATTTCAGCACTTCTAGACCGCAATTTCTTTTTCATCCGACTGAATTGATAATAAGACTTGTTTTGGGGAACAGGTGTTATGTAGGTGATATAATTGGTTGAGAAATAATAAAAAATAAACAGTAAAATACTTAATAAAGATTACCCTAATGGAAAAGCAAATAGTACCTAATAAAAAATAAACCCCAGTAAACTGAGATAATGAATCAAATATTGATATGTATCTCTTCATCCTTTTATTAAGAAGAATTTTCTTTAAAAAGAATCATGAACCTGGGTTAATTAAAACTACTTATGGTTTAAATCCGCATGATTTGTAGCTCAATATCCGTTATGTGAAAGAATAAGTGGAAAAGAGATGATTTTATTTAAATCATAGTTTTCGTATTTTTCACGAAGCCCAAGTACGTTTTGCCAGGCTGATTGATGTTGCTTGAGGTGGCTGCCGAAAGTGATGTTTTACCTGTCAGTTCTAAAACACAAGTATGTCTGCTTCCTCATCAATAGATTTCAAAAACCGTTAGGGCCATAGCATTTATGCTCCCATTGCCAGCTCGTTACTAAGCTTTGCATGCGTGTCTGTGCTGACGAGTAATCGACCGTGTGGGGAGAAAATGGGTTCCAAGACTCTCGCTCACGCTGGTTAGACAGACATGGAGGCCCTTTTCACACTGCCAGGTGTACCGGCAGGTATTTCAGTCCTCCGTCCCGGGCGTTTTATTTTCTTAAATGATTAGGTTATCAGGTTTGAATTTTTGTATTTATCAGATTCGCAGAATAATCAACAGCCCTCTACTTCGTTTCATGGATAACTGTAATGTTGCTCCCATATGGTCAAACCTTTTTCCACTGGAAAGGGAGGCCAAATACAGCACTTTCTCCCTCTGTGTGCCTGTCTATGTGTGCACGCATCTGCATGTTAGTGCAGGGCAGCAAGTCTATTTAATATATTTTTTTTATTGATTTCAGAGAGGAAGGGAGAGGGACAGAGAGATAGAACTGAGGCCAGGGAAGCAAAAGCTTATGTCACGTTAATTGGTCATCAGAATTGGCTGTGTCACCTCAGCTCTTTCCTATCATCCCACACGTCCACGAGAGAGGAATGATAATAGGAATCTTTAAAGTAACCACAGAGAACTAAAGTGTATTGAGTATGAATTGGTTTTGTGCCAAGCACCTTCCTTAAACGCTACATATAGATCCGTTTTTAACAAACCTTAGGTGTGAATAACAATGTCTTTACAATCATTTTCTGTCCAGTTCAATCGCCTCACGTAATTTAACATTAAAGAGATCTAATGCGGTTTTGATGCCGCCCTAAACTACCCTGGAGCCAAGGAAGGGCCCCAATCAGCCAGTCAGTAAATAAATCTCACGTTAAAGGCTTTGTGCACCAGCCCTGCTGACGTCTGTTGGACACGCCCCTGCCTGCACTGGGATCAGGTAGCTGCTTACACACCGTCAATCACTGTAACTCCATCCCAGGTCTAAGCGGTTCCATACAAGTGGATTCTCAGTAAGTCCAGCCACCCTGTGCAGCCTGTTGATCACTTTGTCTGTCTTCCTTGGGCATTTCTAATAACGGAATATGTCATCTCGCTAAATATTGGGCTACCTTGTCATAGTGCTGGATTCTTAGTGGGGACAGGGGAAAAAGTGAACCATTTACTAACCCCTAAAATATAGCTTGTGAACAAAATACATTATTCCAATAATGGCTACAGAAATCCCAAAGGTAAGTACTCTTATTCACAGTTTATAGATGAGGGAACTAAGGTGTAATGAAATCAAATAAAAGGCTGAGAAATAGAGTTCCCAATGATCAGAGCTGTGGCTTATTCCAGGCCTCCCTTGTCCCAGTCTAGCCACGACCACACCATTTAAAAATACTTTGGGGTAATTAGGCTAATTCTGACTTTACTTGCAAACATGGATCCCACTTAACTGAGTGAGAGCCAGCAACTTAAATTCATCTTACTGCCCACCTGCTTTGCCCAAACCAGCATCTAAGGAAACGTGACTTCTCTCCTTTGAGAAGTGTGTGTTCACATGATGTTTGGTCTGATTAAACTTCAAACTATGATCAACAAAATAACTGTACGTTGTTCTTAACCAAAAATTGGCTTATAAATTTCTTACAGTTTCACAAAATGCTCCAGGGAGCCACGCTCAATAGGATTTTATAAAAAGCTGACTTAGCCTGTTCAATTTAGACAAGTTTTGATCATTAGACAAATTGAATATTTTCAGTTAGCTTACTTGTAAATTATTTATCTGAGAACCGACTTTCTCTGATCTGCTTCCACGTTTCCCTCAACCATCAGACATTGGACCCTCTCTATCCCTTTTCCCCCAGCATTGCATTAATTCAGAGCAAGCTGAGACCAACACCAAAAATGCCTTAATTTTGTTTTTTTGCTACAAAATTATTTTTAATTCATTTCCTTAGACCACACCTACTCTAAAATTGCATAGCTTTTAAAATTTTTGTATTTTTACTTGAAACTCACAAAAATGTTTTTCAAATTTTATCATTAAAATGAATTCCTTATACTTATAAATGGCAGTGTAAGAATTTACATTCTTATTACAATAATTTACATTCATTTCATGTTAATTAGATAATAAAGTCTAGTCTTTTTTATAATTCAATTTACAGTTATTTTTGTTGACACATACTGCTTGTAGCTGTCTTACTGGTGAACCCATTGGTGATTTTGATGTCACCTCAAATAACTATTTAAACTTACCCGCAAAACGAGTCCTTGCTGTTGTTGCTCAGGAGCATAACAGCTCTCAGGAGACCTGACCCTAGGGCTTCCTCCAGGTTACCTCTGGTGTTAAGAGTTACTTCCCTTAGGATTCAAGCCTCTGGTTCATCGAGAACTTGACAACAGTATGTGACCACTATTGAACAGCCTATGCTGTCATGGACTTTGGCTCTTGTCAAAAATAGCCATTTCTATGGAATTTAAACAAAGATTGGCCAAAAACAACAACAACAAAAAAATACAGAGTATTCTCCCTTGAAAAATGGTGACAGCATGAGGCAGGAATGAATTCTGCGTCCTTATTTCTTGGGCCCATCACCCCCAGTCTCCTCGCTCGCAGTCCTCATCGGGAACCCTGCAGCTCCCCAGTCCATGGCGGGTTGTGAACCAGCAGCCGTCCCCGGGGGTGGAGGCAGTGATCTGAGAAGAGGGGCTGGTGACCCAGGCTCTGGCGGCTCAATAGGAACAATGTGCTCAGAACACACCGTTGTGTGCTCCACGTCAAGACAAACAGCCAAACAACTACAGATGGAATGCAGAGATCCTAGAAATGGGAGCACCATGGGAGTTCTAAAATAAACGTCCCCTATGTCCCCAACTGCCTTCCATTATCCATACATGGCATGAAACTGAGATTCTGGTTAAATAAAGAGAGCTGACGGAGACTTGAGAACTGGCTGCAACGCTGAATCAATGTCGCCCTGTTCATACAGATGAGCTGACAGAGGATGAAAGCCTCGAAACTATGGACTGAGTGTCCCTCCAAAGCTTGTATGTTGAAGCTCTAATCCCCATGAGATGGTATTTGAAGATGGGAACTTCGGGGGGTAATGAGGGTGACATGAGGCCACGAGTGGAGCCGCATCATAGGATTAGCATCATCACAAGAGGAGAAAGAGGGAACAGCAAGGAGGCTCCCAGCCCGCAGGAGGTGAGAAATGAGTCTCTATGTTTGCAACACCCCATCTATGTCACTTGTTATAGTATCCCGAGCTAAGACACGAGATGTCTTATCTAAATTTTCCCAAACCATTCGCTTACCACTAAACACACAGACACTGGTGTCAACTTATGAAAACTAGGACTAAAAGTAAAAAAGTTATAAAAACCGAACAGAGATGTTAGTGACAGAATATTATGAACCAGAATTGAGAGAATATCAACCTAAAATAAACTATAACTAAATCAAAGACACACATTGCCATTCCTGGATGAACTACTAAAAATGCTCAAAGATATAGTTAAAAGATCAAGAGAGGAAACTAAGTGGTATACTAAAAATATTTGCTTAGCACAAAACAAAGCAGTAAATGGAATAAAAGAAAAGGGAATAAAAAGGATGTGAGTCGTGTAGGAAGGGAGTAAAAAGGGCAAACCTTACTGTAAAAATTATCATATATCGTGGATGTAAATGTTCTAAATACTCCCAATAAGACAGAGATTGTCAGACTACATAAAAAGGTCAAGATGTAACTCTCGACTGTAAAACAGAAAAGCAACCTAATTTCAGTGTAGAAGTAGGTTGAGTCCAAGCAGAGGGAAGACAAGACACACACTCCCATCAGGAAGAACAGGAACTGGGGCAGGAGGCAACTTGGGTGGAGGGTGCGCAGTGCAGCAGGCAGGTGATGTGTTCTGCAATGTACACCTGACACCTGTGTTAACCAACGGCAGCCCGTCCATTTAATTTAGAAATAAAAATCCTTTTCAATTTCCCCAAACAAAAACAATAAAGAACTGGGTGGATGTATTAATATCAGACAATATAGACCTTAAGACAGGAATATTCTGACATACAAAGACAGACATTTATTAATGACAATGAGACAACAGCACTCCCTAATAATGTGATGAATATGACAGAAATTTAATTTAGAAAACCAGTAGAACATGGGAAACTTAAACAACATTATTAACTAAGTTGACTGAATGGACCTATATTATAAATTCCAAATAACAGTAAGAGGATACACATTCTTTTCAAGTGCACCTAAAACATTCTCTGGGATAGACCATATGATAAGCCTTCACAACTTTCAATACATTTTTTAAATGTTAAAGTTAAACAAAGTATGTTCTCTGAACACAGTGGAATTAAGTTATAAATCAACAACAAACAAATATGGAAATCAAAATTGTAAAAATTAAGCAGCATACTTCTAAATATCTTGAGCCAAAAAAGAAACCATAAGAGGAGTGATAAAAGAAGCTGAGAAAAATTAAACTGCAACTGAACACATGGGATACAAGCAGCTCAGGCAACATTTACAGAAAAACGTCATAGCTTAATGCTTACACTCAGAAAGAAAAGACAAGAACCAGTAATCTGTGCTAAAGTTAGGAAGTTACAGAAATAACAGTTAAGAAAATATAAAAAAATTACAAAGGGGGGAAATATAGATCAGATAGAAAACCAGTAAAAGAAAATTAAAAAATTAAAAAAAGTTGTTATTTCTACAAATTCATGAACATGTAGTCAAAGAACAAGGAAAAATGAAAAAGTAAATTACCAAAATCAGAAAAAAGAGATGTCCCTACTGATTGTATGGAAAGGAAAAGAACCATAGGGAAAATCATGAACAGCTTGAGGCCAACACATACAATAACCTGTGTGAATGAGGTGAACTCTTAGGAAGATGCACAGGAAATCCCCAAACTGACTCAAGATAAAATAAAAATACAAATAAACATCTAGCATCAGCCAGAATTCAGTGAGTCGTTCAAACTCTTACTACAAAGTCAAGTCGTGGTACCTAAGACTTCACTGGTAAAATCTATCAAAGACTTAAAGAAGTGATACAATTCATAGACATGATTTTCAACCAGAAAATAGAGAGTGGGAGAAAATATCCCAACTCCCTATTGAGGCATTATCACCCAATGCCAAAGCCTGATAAAATATTATCCCAGCAGAATAAAACCGAAGAAGTTTCCTCATAAACATAGAGGCAAGAACTGTATACAAAATACTAGACAACAAAATCCAAACATATACAGAAGGGATTACACATCACGACTAAGTTTACCCCAGAAATTCTATTTGGATTAATACTCAAAAGTAAATGAATATAATGCATCACATTCAAGGATAAAGACAGAAACCATATGATAATCTTGATAGACAGAGAACAGGCATTTTACAATGCCCAGCATCCATTCATGATGAAAGCTTCCTACCTGATAAAAGGGCTCAATTAAAAATCAATAGCAGATCAATGTTTCTCTGGAGCTGAAGGTGGGATTGGAGATTCAAGTCAAGGGTTGGCAGGACACTTTGGAGGATCGATTCAATGATTCTAAAACAGAGTTATGATTATAGTTGTTCAACCTTATGAATCTCCTGAAAGTCATTGGACTGTAAATTTAAAATTGGTGAATTTTAAATTGAATGTAAATTATACTTCAATTATCCTGTAAAAAAAAGTGCAGGGATATAGAACAGTTGTTGGCAGGCTTTTTACATACACTATTTAGTATGGTCATTTGCTTTTACCAGTCTTTCACATAAGTAGAAATAAAACTAGTAAAAGCGATGATTTTTAGATGAGTTAATTTAGGTTCTCTCCTACCTCCTATATGCATAGATGTTGACAGACAAGATCAGCTCAATTAACTAAAAGTACTTTGCATAAAAAATAGATTCAGAAGCTTAATCATTAATGTTTCCAAGTTACATTTCTTTCTATGTTTCTTTTTTCCCCATTACAGCTGCAGTTCAGACTAAAAATAGAGATTGAGCTGACTTCTTCTCTCTAATGCCTTCTTTGGTTATTGCTTCTGCCTCCAGTAAAAATTAATATGAATCATACACCAAGAGCAAACATTCGGAGTGCCTGGAAGAAAAATATATTTCCCTGGAATCGATATCCTTTTAAAAATGAAAACTTCAGACACTGTCTGAAAAGAATGAAACCAAAAGCTGAACCTCCCCCAAATGGAAGTTATTTTTAATAAGAAAAAAAAAGAGACTATTGAATAAAAACTCTCATTACCAAAGACTGCTTTCTCACCTTTGTTCCAAAAAAAACCCAAAAAAATTTAAGGTGTATGTCCATACCATATCAGTACGTAACTCCCTGGTTAAGTGTTCTTTACAAAAAGTGAATGTGTTCAAACACATCTTAATGTTACGTTGTTTGCCAAAGTTAGATCATTTAGGTTGCAGCTACTTAGCAGTTGGGATTGTACCGTTGGGATTGGGATTGTACCGCACACACAGGTGTGTGCTAAGAACTTGTTCTCCAGTTACTGAAGGGCAGCATGTGAAACAAATATTTTCCCTGTGCCTATATTAGCATGTAATATGATGGTCACAAGTACTACATCTACAATAACAAAAATATGTTTTCAGTATTTATGGGATAAGTCCCATGCACATTACATTTTTAAAATTTATTACTATTTTTTATTCCAGAGAAGAAGGGAGAGGGAGAGAGATATATAAATAACAATGATGAGAGAGAATCATGGATGGGCTGCCTCCTGCACACCCCACACTGGGATCGAGTCCACAATCGGGCCCTGTGCCCTGACCAGGAATCAAACTGTGACCTCCTGGTTCATAGGTCAACGCTCAAGCCCAAGCCACACCCACTGGGCTACACAATTCCATTTAATTCTCACACCCCCATACCACCCACACCCCATGCCACACACCTCCATTCTCACACACACCTCCATTCCCACACACACCCCCATGCCCACATACCCACCATGCCACCCCCCATACCACACACATTTCCATTCCCACACACACCTCCATTCCCACACATACCCCATAACACCCACATCCCCATACCACCCACACCCCCATGCCCACACATACCCCATGCAATCTTCAGGAGCAGAGCTCTTTAAACAAAAATTGATACTCACTGTAAGAGACAAGAGATGCTTATTTTGGCTAAGAAAACACACTACATTACAGGTAACCTTCATTTTAGGTCTTCAAATAGAAATCCTAATAGAAAGCCAAAGAGTAAACCAAATTTAAGAGACTCCAACTCCTGAAGAAGGGCACCAAACCCACTTGAAGACAATTAAATACTGAGGGACTATGGGAAAAGTCTGAAGAACATTTAAAACAACGGAGAAGACATGTCTACAGAAATTGAGTTTCCCCCCAAACGCTGCTATGTGAAAAGGAAATAATTTGAGGGGTAATACGTATAATTGCCAAAATTCACAAAGAAAAAAACAAAAGGTCAAAAAATGGTTGAAAACAGGCCTCTGAGATTAAACTCATAAACGTAAGGATCTAACTAAAGAGTCTGCTCAGAAATCAGTACATATAAGTACATATGAATCATTAAAATATATTTTAGAAAACTGAAGGCTAGATTTATGGACTCCACAATCCAGCAGCAATTCTAAGGAGAACAGAGGAACCTAGGAAGAGGACCTCTGAAAATGAGTGATGAATAAATATTACCCAAATCAAGGGAGAAGATTTGCCCAAGATTGAAGGTAGTGAGTACCTGAGCCATAATAAAAAATATGTGTGGTACACACACACACACACACACACACACACACACACACACACACTTTCATGGGTTAGAAGAATCTCTAAAGGGATTTTTCATGGTCAGAGGCTAAGATTCTGTGCCTGATGAGGGACTTTCTAATCCCTAAAGAGTTGCGACCCCCCGCCCCCCCGACCTCTGCTACTTAGGCAGGGGTCATGGGCATTGGAAAAACATCTGAATCAAGGTCACAGCCAAGGTGGTTGGCTGACCAAGGGTAACTAGCGGCCTTGTGGATGTTAGTTCGATGCTAAGAGGAGTTGAGGAAAAACTAATTTTCTGATGATAAAAGAGAAATCTATATTTTTGTTCAAAGTCCTGGCTATTTAGCACGCATTTGCCATAGGATGACTTATGAACGCTATGATTTCTTAGGCATCAAATTAGAATATTACCTCTTTTATTTTTCCATTAAAATGACTGTCATTCTTCATTCCCGCCAAAATTGGAGGCCTCAATTGCTTCCCATCCTTGCCAAAACTCTCTATTATCTGGTGTTTATGCTGTGTGTGTTTTAAAAGTGTAGCCATCCTAGGAAATTTTAGTTAGACTTTATTATAATACTAGAGGCCCGGTGCACAAAATTCATGCACAGCTGCGGGGGGGGGGGGGTGTCCCTCAGGCCAGCCTGTACCCTCTCCAATCTGGGACCCCTCGAGGGATGTCCGACTGCCCGTTTAGGCCCGATCCCGGGCCTAAACGGGCAGTCGGACATCCCTCTCACAATCCAGGACTGCTGGCTCCCAAATGCTCGCTTGCCTGCCTTCCTGATTGCCCCTAACCACTTCTGCCTGCCAGCCTGATCACCCCCTAAACACTCCCCTGCCAGCCTGATGGATGCCTAACTGCTCCCCTGCCAGTGTGTTTGCCCCTAACTGCCCTCCCCTTCAGGCCTGGTCACCCCTAACTGCCCTCCCCTGCAGGCCTGTCCCCCCCCCCCCAACTGCCCTTCCCTGCAGGCCCGGTCTCCCCCAACTTCCCTCCTCTGCCAGCCTGGTCACCCCTAACTTCTCTCCCCTGCGGGCTTGATTGCCCCCAACTGCCCTCCCATGCAGGCTTGGTCCCTCCCAACTGCCCTCCCCTGCTGGCCATCTTGTGTCCACATGGGGGCAGGATCTTTGACCACATGGCAGCAGCCATCTTGTGTGTTGGAGTGATGGTCAATCTGCATATTACTCTTTTATTAGATAGGATAGAGGCCTGGTGCATGGGTGGGGGCTGGCTGGTTTGCCCTGAAGGGTGTCCCGTATCAGGATGGGGGTTCCCTTGGGGTGTGGGGCGGCCTGGGTGAAGGGCCTGTGGTTGTTTGCAGGTTGGCCACGCCCCCTGGTGACCCAAGCAGAGGCCCTGGTATCTGGGATTTATGTATCTTCTATAATTGAAACTTTGTAGCCTGGAGCAGAGCCAAGCCTCCTGCTTGCTCCGTGGCGTGGCGGCAGCCATTTGTGTTGTAATTTATGTATATCTATAATTGAAACTTTGTAGCCTGGAGCGGAGCCAAGCCTCCTGCTTGCTCCGTGGCGTGGCGGCAGCCATTTGTGTTGTAATTTATGTATATCTATAATTGAAACTTTGTAGCCTGGAGCGGAGGCCTAGGCCAGCCAGGGCTGCAGAAGCTTTGCTTCCTCCATTGCCGGGGGCAACCCTTGCCTCCTGCTCTTCCAGCTCCATGGCTGCCACCATTTCTGTTTGGATTTATGTATCTTCTATAATTGAAACTTTGTAGCATTGAGTGGAGGCCTAGGCTGGCAAGGGCAGGCAGAAAGCTTGGCTTCCCCTGTTGCCGGGGAAACCCAAGCCTCCCTCCTGCTCTCTGTGGCCACAGCCATCTTGGTTGGGTTTATTTGCATATTTGCTCCTGATTGGCTGGTGGGCGTGGCTTGTGGGTGTAGTGGAGTTAGGGTCAATTTGAATATTACTCTTTTATTAGATAGGATTAATTTGGATTTCACCAGTGCTAACATTGGGAAGCACCTTTGTGTATGCTTATATGTCACCTGTGTATATTACTCGGTCACATCTGATCATTTATAATTGGCTTGTTTACTATGTATTGAATCTTTAGAATTCTTTATGCATCTGGATAGAAATGTGTTATCAGAAATATAATTCTAAAACGTTTTCCTAACCTGTGATTTTACTGTGCTCACTCTTAATGGAGCCTTTTGAAGAACAAAAGTTCTTTGTCTTGATAAAGAACAATCTACCATGTTTAATGGATATGCATCTGGATAGAAATGTGTTATTAGAAATATAATTCTAAAACGTTTTCCTAACCTGTGATTTTACTGTGCTCACTCTTAATGGAGCCTTTTGAAGAACAAAAGTTCTTTATCTTGATAAAGTACAATCTACCATGTTTAATGGATAAAGGGGAGGGCAGTTACGGGTGACCAGGCTGGCAGAGGAGGGAAGCTGGGGGTGACCGGGCCTGCAGGGAAGGGCAGTTGGGTGGGTCCCAGGCCATTAAACATGGTAGATTGTACTTAGACCTCGTATCTTAGACCTCCTTGCCTGGCTGTGTTTCTCCTGTGTTTTCTTCCAGAAGCTATAAAGCTTTCAAGATCACCTTTGTTGTACATTCCATTTTTTAAATTTGCACACAATGCAAAGTAAAACATTAACACTTTGAAAAACATTAACCCTTTTTCCAGTAACTAACATGGCCTCATATATTGTCCATCCTAAGTGTCCAGCTGACATTGAAGGCCAGGGAAGGAGACACCCAGCTGATTGATGAGGGTCCGAGGCACAGAGCTCAGCTGCCCTCCCAGAGCCCTGGTGGACCAGGGTGCACTGGAGAGACAGCAGTCAATATTGAGGGCTACTGTCTTGCTTGTATTTGAAAGAAATGCCTATCACTGAAGGAATGATCAATCATGTAACCACTATTTTTTAGTATCAAACGTAAGTATTATTGATTCTAAAGTTTCCAGTAATGAATTAGAAAAAAATTAAGATTGACAGCGCCGAGAGGTAAATATAGCACCATTGCAATAACCATGGGATTTAAGGATATTTTTCCCATATGCCCAACTATGAGCCATTCTCAAACAGTAGTAATTTGATGATAACTTACTAAGAAGACTAGACAATTCTTAGGAAACAGTATTGCTACCACTGTAATTTGATTTGCCATCGGATTCGTTTATTGTTTATAGAATGAACAAGTCTTTCTTCAAAGTTACCTTTGCTAAATGAAGCTGCAAATGTAATCAGCATCTTTGTGTTACAATAGAAAATCCCCAATTATTGCTTTTGCATCAATGCTTAATCACGCAATAACTGAGCACTGGTGGGGGAAGGGTGTCTCCAGAGACGTTTCATTTCTCAGATCCACGTGTGAAAGTCAGAGAGAGGGAATATCTGGATCCAAACTTTCCTGATTCTTTGTAACTCATGTGATTTATTTCCTACTCAACTATGAGAACATGGAAGAAAAAACAATTGTGTACCATTTGCCTGACTGTTATGAGTCTCAACATTACTTAATATCGGATGCATATGCCTAAAGGAGGGAAATAAATAAGGGAGTATGCTACATTTGTCTGATTCTTTTGATGAATTCTTCCTCTGAAATCACTTTTTTCTCCAGGGTTTTTGCACCTTATGTATATGATGTTTAATATGTTTCTATTTACAACCCCCCTGTCAAAACTAATTTAATTTTTATATGAACATGATCCATTGTATAACTTGGATAAGGCTTATGACTTATTGTGTCAATATTTTATAGTATTTTTTTTTTGTCTGAAATTAAATATCACCCTGTCATTTCTCTTCTTGGCTTGTTTTTGTTGTTGCTATACTACATAACACACACACACACACACACACACACACACACACACACAAACACACACCCTCCCCTCTTTGCTCCACTTGGCTTCCCCATGGAATGACAGTAAGAATGACTAAGTCAGCCTATGAAATCCAACCAGGCCCTTCCCCAGGTTGGTGGTTTCACTTGTTCGTGTAGACCGTGAGCTTCTTTACACTGAACTCGTGATTCAGGCCCGCCCCGCACCGTCGCTGTCAGGCTGCGTCGCTCTCCCTCGGCACAGACGCGTTATAACTTCTGGAAAACCTGACTTGATCCCTCCAGGAAGGGGCCAGGATCAACATGGACAGGTTGTTTGTTTTTGTTTTGTTTTGTTTTCCTTCTAAACTTAGACTAGTGTTTCCTCCCTGTAAGAAAGAACTGGGAAAAAAACCAAAAAAAAACAAAAAACTGATGGACTAATTTCACTTTGAAGGAAACATCAGAGGTGAGGGAAAAACTTCTTAGATTTCCCACCTAAACGATGGGAAATAGAAACAAGCAGATCATATTTGACATCATGCCGTCATTTAGAAGGCAGTTCAACTGCAGTAAGTAAGTGGGGGTCAATAACAGGACCCTGCCATTAAAAAATAAATAAATATATTTTTATTGATTTCAGAGAGGAAGGGAGAGGGAGAGAGAGGGAAACATCAATGATGAGAGAGAATCACTGATCGGCTGCCTCCTGCACACCCCACACTGGGAATCGAGCCTGCAACCCGGGCCTGGGCCCTGACCGAGAATCAAACCATGACCTCCGCCGTTCATAGGTTGATGCCCAACCATTGAGCCACCACGGCCAGGCAACTATATCGATCTATATTTTCCATACATCTGTACTTTATACATACTGTCGTGAGGGATTTGCTCCCTTCCCAACCACCCATTTCATTTGCAGGGGGCAATATCACCGCCGTGGAGACACAGGGACTAGAGTGAGTGGCTGCACAGCAGACTTTCAGAATCACCAAAGCAAAAGGTGCCAGCTCATTCCTTTTACATAAAAATACAAGAGCTTATGAAACAACTTTTGAGTAAATATAGCATCAAATTTCAAATAATTGTTCATATTTTCATGAAGGAATATTGTCTTCTCAAATAAATGCATGTAAAATGTCCCCTAAAAATTAAAAATAAAGTGATAATTTAAATTTTAGTTATAACTCCCCCACTCCAGGTACCCACAAGATTCTGGCTCAATAAAGTACTTAGTGAGGAATAAAATTAATTTCCTCGGGAAGTTGGAGGAAAGTGAATATATATTTAAAGTATCATTTAAAATTTAAGGACATCTATTAAATATAAGAGAAGGCATAAATTTTTTTGGACAAAAAGATAACTATTTTTATTCATTAATAGCCACTTGTATTAAATATATATTCTGAATAGTTTTAAACTGAAAGTTAATTCTGCATCAGAAGTGATACCTCAAGCAAAGTGGAAATAGAAAGTTGTAATCTTGAAATTCAGAAAATTGCTTCATTAATTTATTTCAACCATTATCTATATACCCTTAATTTCCCCCCTTTCCCCATTAAATCTTGATTTAAAAGAACAATTTCTAATGAAACAGTTTGTGCTGCTCTTACATTGCTTAGAGCTGGAAACATTCCAGCAACATAAATGAAGTTTTTCTTTTACCATTTGTTCACAATGAATAGCTTTAGCCACTCAGTGGGCATCGGATCTATAACTGAATATCAATATATATAAAAGCCTAAGTGACCATCACAACTGAATGGACGACTGAACAGGCTGCATGGGGTGACCAGGCCGGCAGGGGGGTTAGTGAGGGGCAACCAAACAACTGAGCAGTAGGCTGTGTGGGGTGACCAGGCTGACAGGGGGGGCAGTTGGGGGTGACCCGACAGGCAGAGGGGGGCCAGTGAGGGGCAACCAGGCTGGCAGGGGGGCAGTTAGGGGTGACCAGGCCAGCAAGGGGGGCAGTAAGGGGTGACCAGGTTGGCAATGGGGGCAGTTAGGAACAATCAGGCTGGCGGGGGGGGGGGGTAAGTTAGGGGTGACCAGGCCAGCGGGGGGGGCCAGTTGGGAGCAACTAGGCCAGCAGGGGGGCAGTTGGGGGTAACCAGGCTGGCAGGGGGGGCAGTTAGGGACAATCAGGCTGGCAGGGGGGGTCAGTTAGGGGTGACCAGGCCAGCGGGGGGGGGCAGTTGGGAGCAACTAGGCCAGCAGGGGGGCAGTTGGGGGTAACCAGGCTGGCAGGGGGAGCAGTTAGGGACAATCAGGTAGGCAGACAGGTGAGCAGTTAGGAGCCAGTGGTCCCGGTTTGTGAGAGGGATGTCTGACTGCCGGTTTAGGCCCAATCCTGGGGATATCCCCCGAGGGGTCCAGGATTGGAGAGGGTGCAGGCTGGGCTGAGGGGACTTCCCCCGCCCCATGCACAGATTTCATGCACTGGGCCTCTAGTGTAGTCCATATTTGTCTTTTATTATTTGAGTTCTGCATGACCGGCAAAGCGATACTTTAGAGCTGTAAGTTGTGTTATGCTGGCAGATGAGGCAAATGAGGGTTTGCCGGGGGGTGCTGAAGTGATCTAAAAATACAAGCCCCGCTGCTCACCTTCCACACCCCTGCACCAGTGTCCTACATGCTGCACGCAGCCCAACCTAATGCCGCACAAATCACTTCTTTCATTGTTATCTATTTCTAACCGTGAGCACAAGCTACTTTTAAGATGGAACCATTTGCGTATATTCCATGGAATGCAACAAGTTCATATGTTTGTCAAGATAAGCCAAACAAATAAACATAAACAATCCAGTGATTGTTTTAAGCCCAAGAAAAATAAAATACTTAAGAACATATAACATACAAGTTTGATCATTTCTTCCAAGTGCTTGAATAACATAGCTTTTAAAAGAAGTATATACCCATACATTTTCCACATGAATAATGTATCAATTGGAAAAGAATCCTTGCTTATGAATTATAATGCTGCGGGCTAAGTGAAGTAAGCCCTGTTACTTCACTGATTTTACTTTTATAGTCTTCACACCCCCTTGTGCACCAACACTGTTTCTTCATGTTTTCTATGCCGTAATGTTCCTGTTGGGCTTTACTGAGTAAAACACAGAAATATAATTTAAAAAGTTTGGGCAAAGCCATTGTGTTGTTTGATGCAATTCAACAAGGCACCTTTGTCAAAGCATTTTAACATTAACATCCGATATTTAGTATTTGCTGTGGGTGTTTTATTGCACCATTTACTCTGTGCCTTACATCAGACATTTAAATTCAGAGAGACATAGTTCTTTTACCCACTTCTCTGATCCAGTGTGGTGACTTTTATTGTACAGATAGCAATTATTTGAAGTATTATATTTTGAGATATATACCACTCAATATAGAACCGTGATTTCTATTCTAGTACTTGAATACCCAACATAGTACTTGGTGGCAATTTATATAGATAGATGATAGATAGATGATATATAAATAGAAAGATAGATAGATATAGATAGATGATAGTTATAGATATAGATATAGATAGATGATAGATAAATAGATGATAGATATAGATAGAAGATAGAGATAGAGATAGATGATGATAAATAGATAGATGATAGATAGATAAATAGATAGGTAGATAGATAGATATAGATAGATGATAGATAAAAGATAGATATAATGCGAGGCAGAATTATTTTCTTTCACGGTGATGACTATATCTCTTCCTTTATCTTTGACAAGGATAGACCCATATATATTCTTTAGATCCTTCCCCTTTGATTTTCCTATTTATTCACACACAGATGTTTTAGTCAAAACCAGAATAACCTGATGTGCAACTGCACAAAATGTTGCTGTAATACCTACTCTCTAGCAATGAAAATACCCTGAATCACCTGTCGTCGGACTCCGCTGCTGCCTGAGCCCTCCCGGGTTCTCATGCCACGTTTCTCATGCTTTGATGATGCACCTTGGTTTCTATTGTCTCACCTACGCCACTGGTCTAAGGGCCCAGGTTGACTATTATATCTGGTTTGATTGACAGGGTGCTCATATAGTTTATGATCTAAAACAGGGTCATTTCAAGTAGTGAAATGGAATGCTGGTGTTAAATAGACTGGAAGGTAGAAGCATTCCTCAGAACTGTCCCGGGGAAACTTGGGTGAGTGGCCAGGTGAGATGATGGCCCCTCTCGGGCAGGATTTCTGGTACCTGCTTTCCTCTCTCTACACTGACCCAGGGCTGGCCTGAGTAACACGCCTGGATTTCAGGTGCCCACCCGGAGAAATGAACATGTGGCTTCTCAAATTAACACCTATCGACACGTTTCTGCTTTGCCCGAGGAGACCTTCAGGACAATTTCCCCTCTAATAGGCCTCGTCTTCTGTTAGGGGTAGACAGCTCTACCACCATTGCACCGGTCAGTCCCCTGTTTCGTACCTTTCTGGGTTCAGTTAGGCAGCAGGTCTGATTCAGGTTGGGAAGCAGAGATCTGAACTCTTTACACGGAGTGTTCAGAACTTGCTACATGACCTTTGAGGAGTCATTTATTCTGTGCCTTACATCAGACATCACACAATTAGTCAGTGTATAGGAAGTTGATTTCCTCAATTTAGCATTTTTATGATTTTCTGCAGCAAAAAGAAATCCCTTTCAACTTATCCCTGTCAATGCATTGCTTCCAGAGTTGGATTATAAAATGATCCTCTGTTTCATCAACATAGAAACTAAAATTAGAAATTTCCAAGAGGGAACATAGAAAAGAAGGGTTCCCCCACTCCCCCCAAAAAAGAGATTAGCTACTAGCTTTATTATCTAGGTCTTTGCTTGGCCAAAAAGTTTGCTAGACATTTCTAATTTTATAGTATTGCAATCCATCAGCCTAAGGAAAAACATTAAAAAGCTTCCAGCGCCAGTAATTGTTTATAAATTAAATGTATATTCTGAGTTCTATATAAGTATGCATTCTTAAAGCAGGATAATGTAATAATAAATACCATTTACTGAGCATGTACTATGTGAAAGTTGCTATGCTGGCATGTAATGAGAGTCCGTTTCATTTAATTCTCAGAAAAGCCTATGAAATTGATGGTTATATGAACCTGGAAACAAACTTTAACTCTGGAAAATGGCACTTCCAGGATACAAAGACTTTTCAATCTCATAAAATTATGGATTGAGAAATTTTCATTCATTTCCCTGCCCCTAGGCTTGACTCGACATGAAACATTGCAGAAAAATTAAAATGTGTCATTTTTTAAAAACCTTCAGGGAAAGTAATTAACTTTCCTCCCTTGGAACTTAAGCAATTTTTACTGTCAGCAATTTTTTTTTCTATTTAGTCTTGATTTTCTTTACCCTATTTTATCTAAAACTATAACTTTTCTAACTCTCATGGAGATTATATACCACTAACATATTTGACATGATAAACTGTTAAATATGAAGACACTTTTTAAATACTGATGCAGAGAGGGTTAATGGTGACCAGTAGCAACCCTGCCTTCAGTCAAGCTCGTGGCCCAAGGAGCTGCTACGGAGAGTGAGGCCAGAGAAGTGAACCTCCCGGGCGAGTCACAGATGCTGTAACTGGCTGCAGCACTGCAAACAGAGAGGGAAGCCATCCTGGCATCTGCTTCTGAGAATGAGCGGCCAGAATAGGAGAGGAGCTGGGGGGAGAAGGAGAGGCCACGGGCACAGGCAACGTCAGGGACGAGCGGTAGGGAGGCCACTGAGACGGACTTCCTGCGGGGAAACAGCCGGGCCTCCTCACCTCCCCTTATCACGGTCACAGGTATGTTGTTCTGTGTCTTATGGATGAAGTGTGTATGACTAGGTCACTAACTTCCGTGACAGTCTATTACGGAGAGCACTGCACACTCACCAAGTGCACTTACCTATCGCCAAAGCCTAAGAAACCGTGTCGGGCCCTGGAAGAGCCCCGACAGAAGGAAGAGTCAAATACGACTGGGTGCTTTCTCACCTTTCAAAATAGTTGGTAGGCACAAAGGTAAGATATGAAAACACATTGGTGTGTTTATAAAATTATATTTAATTTTCATAAATCTGATTCAAGACAGAATTAATTATAGCAGAGCTGAAAAGAGGATTTTTTTTTTTACCAAAGTTGTTAGTATTTTTTCACATTTCTTTTACCTTCCTCATCCAACTGATCATGCTAGTCACCGACACAAAGGCATTTTTAAGATAGTTAAAAACATATATTTATATCTTCTGAATAGATAGCATAGAAAAGTTTTTAATAGCATGCAGTAGTATTTACAGAATTTTCAGATAAAACAGATTGTGTTTACAGCACATTTTAGAAAAGCTAGATTAGTAAACAAATTTTTTTGTTTATAAAATCTCATGCAGCCCAGCTGGCTTGGCTCAGTGTCTGAATGTCAAACTATGAATCAGGAGGTCACAGTTCAATTCCCGTTCAGGGGCACTTGCCCGGGTTGTGGGTTCAATCCCCAGTAAGGGGCATGCAGGAGGCAGCCCATCAATGATTCTCTCTCATCATTGATGTTTCTATCTCTCTCTCCCTCTCCCTTCCTATCTTAAATAAATAAAAACATGTTTTTTAAAATCTCATGCATAAATGTCAACGTGATGCTTGAGAGTTTAAATATATTTTATTTTGCATGAAAACATTTAATAAAAGAGAAAGGCTACAACTATACTGAAGCTTTCAATGTTTAAAACTAACCAATTCATGTCAACCTTTTAATATCTGGATGGAATCATGTGCTGTTTTTGAGGTTCTTTGGATTATTTATTTATTTTAGAAACGATGTTAATCTATAGACACCAAGATCCCTAAAAACCTTAAGCAAGACCCTCCCAAAGGAAAGAGGGGTGTGAATTATTTACACAAGAAGAATGTGATCTTCTCTATAAATCCACCTTCTGAGAAACCTGATCCAGCTCCTCAATCCACTCAGGGGTCCAATTGGCATAGAAAATAAAAATAATTCTTCAAGACCTTAGGGCCACATTGACCAATACTGTGTGTCGCATACATAATTTTAAATTTTCTAGTGGCAGATTTAAAAAGCAAAAATAAACAGATGAAATTAATATTCAAAATTGCATGTTAATGTATAATCAGCTGAAAAATTATTAATGAGGCATTTCACTATTTTTCATGTGCACTAGTTTTGAAACCATATGGACACATGGAAAATGTGTATGTATCTGAATGTGTGTAGAACAGTGTAGTCTGAGAGCAACTCCAGTGCCAGGGATTTTGGTGACATGAGAGTCCGTGATTGTCTGATCTGGGAGTGGAGGCCTCTGCCACTTTGACTGGTTTAACATTTTGGCATCACTCTCTCAGTTAGATGTCCCTATTTTAAACAAACAAGCCAAGTGCTGTCCTTCACAGCCTCAGACAGCCCAGAGGGACCACCCATAAGTGAGATCTGTTTAATGTCTGCAGTGATCCACGTTTGACTCTGCAAACTCTTTACCAGCAGTCTAGAAACTTCCTTCCCAATCGATTTCCCAAAGCCTGGGAGCCATTGCTCAAGTCTCCAACCACCAGAAGTACTGAGCCACAGCCAGCACTTTTCTGTCTTTAGAAAATGCTACTTCCAAAGGGAACTTCTTCTTTAGAGATGGAAAAAAAAAAAAGCTTACTGCAGTATTTGAGTAGAGAAATTGAGAAATTCCGTGTATTCTAATCTGAAAGTAATTATTTAGAATCAAAAATTTTCACTGTTGGAAGAAAGAATTCAACGACCATTTGCTACAAATGGAAGACAGAATCTCAATATTGAAATGCATGTACTATACACAATAGGTGCGTATTATATACTAGAGGCCTGGTGCATGAAATTCGTGCACTAGGGGGCGAGGGTGGGGCGTCCCTCAGCCTGGCCTGTGCCCTCTTGCAGTCCAGGAGCCTTCCGGGGATGTCTGACTGTCCGACTGTCTCCTGGGGAAGCGGGCCTAAGCCAGCAGTCGCCAGCCATGAGCCTGGCACCCCACAGGGGGAGCGCACTGACCACCAGAGGGCAGCTCTTGAGCTGAGCGTCTGCCCCCTGGTGGTCAGTCTGCCCCCTGGTGTCAGTCACTCCACTGTTTGGTCGATTTGCATATTACCCTTTTATTATATAGGATGTCTAGCAGTAGGACTTTTTATTGTTAATGTTGAAGTAGACTGAGATTTTTCCATTTATCCTTCATATCACCATATTGCCCCCAATCACATTCCATTGCGCTGGGCTTACCCGTTGGAAGGATTTCCAGGCCTGTGTCTATGCTACAGAGGTCATGGCGCTGGTCACCATCATCTGAATATAATTTCCCATTTAAAGTGGTTTTTCACTGGAGCATTTCTCAAACGTTAAAGACCATGAAAGAGGTTCAAACACATGCCCTTCCATTTGTCACTGTTTGGCTTTTGCGTTATGAAAAACGTTTAACCTTTCATTTCCTGGAGCAGACGCTGCTGAAAGGCATGTGAGTTGTGTAGTAACGACCCTACGAGTGGCTCTCTATGCCTCCAGGAAAGCCCCCTGACATTCTCGATTTAATCGTTTCAATCTGTGCTCTTGTAAAGGTCAGAGAAAAAAGAAAACTTTCAAGGCACTAAATATAGTAAACGTGGGAGAAAACTCTGAGAATCACTCTTTTTCAAAAGAAATCTAATACTTTCTAGAAGCGTTGAACAATTAAAAATGCACATGATGTGTTAACCTCGTTACGAAAATGTCTTTCAAAGACCGCTGATCCATAAGGAATCCATGTGACATGCAAATCATCTAAATCATGATTTTAATTACAGAGAAAACATCAGGCGGCTCTTAAAAGCCTGTGCCACTGTTTCCGCGACCACAGTGTCAAATCCCAAGTACATTTGAAGGATTGATCGCAGTTTCCGCTATTAACTTGGTGCTTGCTCACATAGAAGAAAAAACTAGGCCAAGCAACTCCTGTCAGCGTATTCCAAAACCATTTTCTCCTAATAATTACAGTGTATTTTAGACTAAAAAAAAAAAAAAACACAGAAAAAATTTTCAGATTAATTATTTATAAATATATGGTGCTGGTCTTTCAGAAAAAAACACACACTGTTAAGTAGCTGCACTTTTCCAAAGCATGCTATCAGATAAACTGTATGGCGAAATGTTCCTTATTCGTACAGCAAGTGGAAGTATCATATCATATTTCTAACAAATAACAACTACACAACTTTTTTTAGTAGTAATGTTTATCTGGACAATTCAAATTGTCACAAAAGAACTTTTCCAGAGAAAGCTTCCATATTTACCCACGAAGAATGTGTCTCTCGTACTTTAAGGCTAATCTCTTTTTTTCTATCCTCTGGTCGCCGAATGCATTCAGAAACATAATTTTACTCATGTCTTTAGCCCTAGGATTCTAGCATGAGGCCTGGAATACACTAGGGGTCACGTACTCGTTAATAAACAAACGTAATACTCGCTGTCACTGACAATATGTCATTTTAAAACTGTTTACTTTTGAGGTTGAGAAAATGTGAGCTCTGTGGATACTAGTAATCTCCCCATTTCCACCTGGAGAGAATAATAATGATCATATGCTAGATTTCATTCCTTCCCAAACCAATGGAAACTCAGCAATTCACCTGTGGGTTCTTGCTCACCTTCCTATGATGGTATCAGAACTTTGGGAGGTGAAAAGAATCCTAAACCCAATATATACCTACACATTATTATACAAAGCAATCCACTGGCTACTAAGTCTGCAGAATATACAAGTATTCTATGGCAAAATTATGCATTATATCATAAAATGCATTTTCAACACATTTAACTGACAACCTGTTAAATGGTGCTAGTATCATTAGTCATTCAGGAAAATACCAATTAAATCATAATGAAATACCTATCCATACTCACCATATTGGCCATATTTTATGTCTGGAAGCAATAAACATGGATGGAGGTGCAGAGTAATAGGGACTCCATGCCAGGCCGGTGAGGGTTGAAGTTAGCACATTGGGCAAGGCATCTGTCATCACCAATGATGTTAGCTCAATGCACACATATAACTAAGCAAGTCCACTCCTAAGTATAAAACAAAAAAAAAGTGTGCCTTTCTGCATTAGGGCGCCTGTGTGGGAATGCTAGCTGCATTATCATAGACAACAGCCAAACTGGGAGCAGGTGGAACCTGTATCTGCAGTGAATGCACACATAAGGTGGTAGAGCAATCCAGTGAAGTACCACGTGGCAATGACTATGGCTGAAGTGCAGCAGTAAGAAACACATAGTGGAGCTCAAATGAAATGTTTAATGAGAGAAGAAAGGAAGAGTAAAGTAATGAAAGAATGAGAGGAAGGAAGGCAGGAAGGCAGGAAGGCAGGAAGGAAGGAAGGAAGGAAGGAAGGAAGGAAGGAAGGAAGGAAGGAAGGAGGGAGGGAAGGAAGAAAGGGAGGGAAGGAGGGAGGGAAGTGGGAGGGAGGGAAGCAGGGAGGGAAGGGAGGAAGGAAGGAAGGAAGGAAGGAAGGAAGGAAGGAAGGAAGGAAGGAAGGAAGGAAGGAAGGAAGGGAGGGAGAGAGGGAGGGAGAGGTGGGAGGGAGAGAGGGAGGAAGGAAGATGGTTCAGTTTTGAATACGCAGAATCACCTTCTCTGTATCTTCACATGCTTCTCAGTGAGTGCATGTGGGAGGGGGGAGGAGAGGAGGGAGAGAGAGAGAGAGAGAGAGAGAGAGAGAGAGAGAGAGAGAGAGAGAGAGAGAGAGAGAGAGTTTAGTTCTTAAAATAAAAACAATAAATGTATGTTTTATGTATACACAGAGAGGAAGCAAAATATAAAGAAAAGCAAGACAGTTATTATCATAAAAGTCAGGCCCCTTGAAGGGCAGGCTCTGGTCCTGGCAACACTTTATCTGTTGACTCGACGTCTGATGCATAAGGACCCATTAAGCCATCACTTACTTGGAGCCCATCTCTGCACGTGTGTAATATTTGCTAATATAAAGAACTTAAGAATTCATGTTCTCCAGCAGAAGGAAAGTCAAATACATGAGCAATATGCCAGCCTGTTCTCAGACTTCTCCAGAGCAGAGCTCAGTGAAAAATAAAAGAGTGGAGATGTTACCGAGTTCACAAAAACACCACGTCCCTGCTCCTCATATCCCCACGTTTATAAGGACAACAGATATGCCTACTGAAGAGACAACAACATCGAAGACAAGGCTAAAGTGACTGAAAAAGTGGGAATAAAAATGAAATAAACACAATTTTAAAACTAAAGCTTGAGGGAACTACTGATTCTGGTGAAACTGTACGCTTCATCACATGCATTCAGCAGAGCTAAGCAACCCTGGCTTCATGCCTGCCCACTGTCTCCACAGCTTTGCTCATCCACACAGTACACTGAGTTCTACCACACGCCACACAGGCCCAGGTCAGGGTGGGGCCCACACGCTACACACAGGCCAGGTCAGAGTGGGGCCCACACGCCACACACAGGCCAGGTCAGAGTGGGGCCCACACACCACACAGGCCCAGGTCAGAGTGGGGCCCACACGCTACACACAGGCCCAGGTCAGAGTGGGGCCCACATGCCACACAGGCCCAGGTCAGAGTGGGGCCCACACGCCACACACAGGCTTAGGTCAGAGTGGGGCCCACTCGCCACACAGGCCCAGGTCAGAGTGGGGCCCACACGCCACACAGGCCCAGGTCAGAGTGGGGCCCACACGCCACACACACGCCCAGGTCAGAGTGGGGCCCACACGCCACACAGGCCAGGTCAGAGTGGGGCCCACACGCCACACAGGCCCAGGTCAGAGTGGGGCCCACACGCCACACATACGCCCAGGTCAAAGTGGGGCCCACACGCCACACAGGCCCAGGTCAGAGTGAGGCCCACACGCCACACACAGGCCCAGGTCAGAGTGGGGCCTGCCAGGGGTGGTCCCTCAGAGAACCAGACTGAGGAAAGACTTCTCTCTGCCCATGGGACCTGGAAACCAGACAGGCTTTTGAAATGTCCACTCACATGATTTTTGGCCAGAAGCCTAGGCCTCCCTTACACTTGAACGGGGATGTCCCTGAACTGAACTGTGCCCACCCTGCCAGCCTGAGTCATAGATGAAGCAACCCCCGCTCCCATGCATGTGTTTGGAACTAAAGCTTCCAGGGGGTAATGGAGACTAAATGGGGTCATAAGGAGGATCCGTGGGCTTCTCAGAAGAGGGAGAGAAAGAGGAGAGGAGAAGGGAAGGGAAGGGGAGGGGCAGGGGAGGGGGAGGAGAGAGATGTATCTCCGTGTGCCCTCTGAGGACACCCTGAGGACCTGGGGAGAAGGCAGCAGGTGAGGCCAGGCGAGGGTCTCCCCAGACATGGCCCTGCTGGCTCCGGATCTGACGTCCACCCCCCGGGACTGGGAGGAAACAAATGTTTGCTGTTTAAGCCAAGAGTCTATGAAGTTCTGCTCCGGCAGCCTGAGCCGACTGTGAGAGATAGGAAGTGCAGCTCCACCATATGCTTGGAAAGCAGCGAGCCAGAAATATTTATAAAGCACACTAATGTATACCATAATTATAAATATTTAAAATGTAAAATTAAAGATATGAATAACAAAATTTGGCAGAACAAAGAGATGGGAGTAAGGCAAACGTTTGTTGTTAATTTGCTCATTTTTCACAGCAGAAAACAGTAGATGTTATAAAATTTGGAAAAATAGTTAAAAACATAACTCTGAAACTAATAATTTTTATATATTTTTTAAGTTCAGAAGAATTCTGTTCAAATATAATATCAGTGGTGATTCTGAGCAATAGTGCTACAATTAGGTTGTGAAGGAATATAATTTTAACTTCAACAACTTCTTTAGTTTCACTTCAGTATAAAATTTAACATTTACTTTTACAAAGAAACATGTGTTGTGTGATTTAATGTTTGTGTATCTATATATATAAAAGCCAGATGACTGGAACGACCGAATGACCGGTCACTATGACCTGCACTGCAGCCAGCCAACCGGCCCAGTCGGGGCCCCAACCTCCTGCAGCCCCTCCCCCAGGATGATCCTGCCCACAATCAGACCCCCCACCCTGATCGGGGGTGGGGCCAGACGGCCAACCTCCCATGTCCCCTCCCCCCCACCAGCTCAGCCCTGATCAGCCCCCATCAGGGTGGGCTGGCCAGACCCCACCTGTGCACGAATTTGTGCACTGGGCCTCTAGTTTGTATATATATTGTTCTCCCTCAATCCTTCAGCCATCCTCTCTAATTATATAGCACAATGAATACCAAAAGTGTTTTCTTAAAATTACCACAGAAAAACAAAAGGAGATTTAAGGCATTAAATATGTTAAATTAAAACGGTATCACCAATACAACCAGAATAATCATATAATATTTAAACTTTATATTACTTTTAAAATTTTTTTTCTTTTAATATTTTTCAGGAAGTTCATTTATGCTGTGCCTTACATGTTTTAAGGGATAGTTCTCAAATTAACCATGACTTCTTCAACTTGATGTTCTTTTATTGATTTTTCCCAATTGTTCTAGAATTCCTAACCTTCCTCTAAATCATAAAACAACTGAAACGATGTAGTGTTGTAACTGACAATGCAGTGCAGCACATTTTCTGTAATTTAAAAAAAAAAATCATGTAATGTTGTAAACATGAGTTAGTTTTATATACCCAACTCTGTTGTCTGCTGTCTGGAAATGGCTGAAATCACACATAAATGTCTTTAATTTTCTTGTAAGTTTTATCATAATTCGTGTTTCCCAGTATTTCTCTGCATTATAAGAAGCACCGGTCATTTTGATAATTTTAGAACCAGTTTTTATAAGCATTTTCACAAATATCTTTCACTTAGATGTAGAGGGATTGAGGCAAAAGAAGAAGGAAGAATTCAGTGGTGATTCTGAGCATTGGTGCTTCAATTAAGTAATATTTTCAGGAAAGTAATCTTCAAGGTCAGGCACCTGGACCTAAGATTCACTCAGTAGTTCTGGACGCTCAATCACATTTCAAACATCAAGTCTGAGATTCTATCTTTGTTCTGTTCGCTACAGCGTTAGTCATGAACAGAGACGACCACATCCTTAGCATATTTCCTCATAAGAGGTCTTAGACCTTCACAGCAGGGGGATGAGAAGAATCAGACATAGCCGTTGTTTTTTCAAAATTGATTTGAGAGAGAGAGAGGAAGGGAGAGGGAGAGATAGATTTTTTAACTGATTTTAGAGAGAGAGGAAGGGAGAGATGGTGAGAGTAACATTGATTTTTTGTTCCACTTACTAGTATTAATGCATCCGCTGCCCACCCACCCCTTCATAACCCCTGAGTGTGATCCGGACTCACCAGGTGCTGCTGTGCATTCATGATTTCAATGCTGAAAGTTAAACCTTCTTTTAGAAGAATCTTAGATGACCATATGCCAGAGGAGCAAATAAAACAGATTTAGGTATGGTCTCAGTAAGAAACGTCTTTAGGCTACAAGGAATACTTTTTGAGTGGTCAAAGTTGTTAATTTCTGACCATGATAAATTGTTAATAAATAAGACATTATAAGATGTGTAATAAATAAAATAAAAATTATTTTGACCTACGGTGTAGCCAGAATTGAACTAGATTATTTCCTTATTGCTGTCTTTTACAAGTGCTTGTGGTCTTTTTAACACACTTTTACACATTTGTTTAAAAAAAAGAAGAAGAAGAATGCTCTACAAGGTCAGTTAATTTATTCCTTGTGCATGTTGCTGCTGTTTTCAGCAAATAGTTGTTTAAAACGATAGAACTTCAATTTTCATTACCCACTTAGACAACTCTGTTTTATGAAGCCGGTTTACAAAGTTACTCTAAGTGATGGTGTAATAAGAATGTTAAATACTAATGTGGGAGGAAAAGTAACACAGGAATAAAATCAGAAGCCTATAGTTTCTCATTAAAATTGCTTGAAACATACATTAATAAATTACATCATAGCCATGGCTGGTGTGTTCAGTGGTTAGAGCACCAGCCCATGTACTGAAGGGGGTTGGGTTTGATTCCTGGTCAAGGGCATGTACCTGGGTTGTGGGTTCTATCCCTGGCCCCAGATCAAGGCCCATGTGGGAGGCAACCAATCAATGTGTTTTTCACATCGATGTTTTTCTCTCTCTCTCTTTCTCTCTCCCCCTCTTCCCTCCCTCCCACTCTCTCTAACAATCAATGGAAAAATATCCTTGGGTGAGGATTATAAAAATAAATAAATAAAGATTGATAATACTCTATGATAATCAGTTACATTTCTTCCTCTATCCCAGCACTGCTCCAGGTTTTTAAATTAATGGACTTATCATAAATAAATATTGAAATTATTTATCTCAACTGACCCTATCAATAAAAGACAAGCCACCTTTAAATTATTAAAAAAGAATTAATGGCATTTACCATGAATGTTTACTTCATGAAGCAGCTTTATTCTTTAAGTGAAAATTGCATTTTGTTGAACAAAACAATTATCTAAACTTTACCATGACATTTCCTGCACAGCTTTCAAATAAATTGCACTAGATGCTTTTGTGTTTTTTTTCATAAACAGTTGATCTATTAGACTAAAAAAAATTTCTTAAAATTTTCTCTTAAATACTAAAAATAGGAATAACTTAGAGTGAAAATAATATTTGTCAATGCGAGAAAAGCATATGAAGTAATTTGGAAAATAAAAAGCATTAGGTGAAATCATATCACTAAATGAAAGAATAAAGTCAATTTATTCAGTATAAAAATTGTTGAAAATAAATAGTTTTTCTATTGAAAATTTAATGTTAATGTTGAAAAACATGTGACCAGTATGATTTACGAGTACTATGTCATTCTGTCCCATAGTTAAAGAAAATAATTAACAGAAGTAACATTTTCTGAAAATAGTCAATCCCGTCACATCCATCGGCAGTTTCTAGGAGTGATAGAGGGTTCGTGTTTAACAGCTCTGGGTGAAGGCAGGCAAAAGATGAAGTCCCTTTTACATACTGGAAAAAGTGTCAATGCTGATGTAGTAGAGAAATGTTAGTCGTCGCTAATATGATATTAAATGTATCTAAGAGATATATCTGGTTAAGAAAAATATAGAAAAAAATAAATGAACAAATCTATCTTTAAAAACAAAGTTATTATTATAAAAAACATATTTTAATCAAAAGAACATTCAAGGGAACCATATTTTCTAGTTTTAAGGGCCTAAGTGTGGGAACCGGGAGACCTATATCCAACCCCAGTTCTGACGGATTTCTTAGCGTCTCCTCAGCGATCAATCCCTTCCCTGTGCTGTGCTCCCTTTACTTGAAGAGAAATAGTAATTATTGGAAAGAGCTCAGAGCAGTTCTTCATATTTAAGAAAAAATCAGGAAACAGTAGGTAATATTACCATGTTTATTACTGAGGACATGAAACGTGATTTTATTCTCATTTGGATAATTTTTAATACTCAATGCAGGCAGCCATAAATTATGTAAAATAACTTTTTAACTTTAAGACTGGGTTTTTAAGGTAATAAAATTTTAATATCTGATTGATAGAGAATATTAATACCCTCACATACTAATACATTAACTTTTTAAAAATTCTAGGTTAAGTAGTTTAGGAGAAAGCCAAAGATCAGGCTATTCAATCAAAAGTTCTTATTCATTTTGCTTCAGAACCCAGCCTACTCTGTGTTCTGCACATTTGCTGACTTTATCTGGAGCTTCCTTATTTCTTTCCTGGACACCATGATTGTCTCCTAATTGCCCTCCTGTAGCCAGCCCCTCCACAATAGCCCATCTTCCCAATAGCTAATATCGTGCTGCTAATGCAATTTTCATCATCTAAGTCCCCTATTTTGTAATATCCTTATACCTTTCTTCTCATAATTCTAGTTATAGATCGAACTGTGAGTTTTTCAAAATCTAGTCCCAATCAGAAACTCAATATTTCCAACCAGAAACTCAACACTCCGTCCCAGAATCTGCCATTCCAATCACCAATAAAAAACTCATCATCGCCTCATTGGCCACAACGGTTAAAGGGCTTTACTTGTGTTTCTCCTCTGCTTGGTGAGCATGCTCCACCTGCCTCTTTTCTTTCCTTCTAAAGCCTCAGTTCATTGTTTACTTTCCCCAAGTCTTCTCCAAGTCTCTAAAGGAAGGCATATACCCCGTCCTGTACTACTACACTGTGTTCAAAATACTACTATATTTCTTATCGCACAAAACAGACTGATTTCTCCATGTTTCCTTACAAATCTCTCTTTATTGTCTTTTTCCTCATTTTTAAAGGATTCCCAAATTTCCTCTAAATCATAAATGGCAAACGAAAAGATATAGCATTGTCACTTTCCATGCAGTGTGGAATTTTCCTAATTTTTAAAAACAGGATGCAACACTGTAAACGCGAGTTAAGTTATACTCCCAACTCTATTGGGTACTGTCTGGAAAGGGCTTTCCTTATCTTCCCTTATCCTATACACAGGTAAATCCCACACACACAACTGATAAAGACAAAGGCCTGAAACCGCAAATCAATGTCTTTGTTTTAATCTCCCTGTTGTTTCTCATCATAATTAATTTTGATTAACACATGTTTTAAGACATTTCTTGTTCTAGTGGTGATCTTCAAGAATAGGAGCTGTGTGCTGTTTATTTTGTACTGTTATATGTAACTAGAGGCCCGGTGCATGACATTTGTGCACCAAGGGGGGGGGGGTGGTTCCTCAGCCCGGCCTGCACCCTCTCCCAGTCCAGGACCCCTCTGGGGATGTCCGCCAGCCAGCTTAGGCCCGCCCCTGAGTTGGCTGGCAGACATCCTCTGAGGGGTCCTTAGTGCTGCCTTGAAGGCGGGAGAGGCTTCGGCTACCACCACTGCGCTCGCCAGCAATGAGCCCGGCTTCTGGCTGAGCGGCACTCCCCCTCTAGCAGTGCACTGACCACCAGGGGGCAGCTCCTGCATTGAGTATCTGCCCCCTGGTGGTCAGTGCAGTCATAGTGACTGGTTGTTCCACCATTGGTCAATTTGCATATTAGCCTTTCATTATATAGGATAGTGTCTAGCATATAGCAGAGACATTTGATAAAATACTTACGGAAGGAAGAGAGGGAGGGAGGAAGAAGAAAGAGACACACATATTAATCCATCATGCCTACTTTATATTTAGAAAGTGATTTACTATCTCCACTTTCCCATTCTCATTGTTACAATCAGATATCAGGGCTCTGTGATTCTGGCAAAACTATACTTATCCTCAAATCACACATGTTTGCTGATATATATATATATATATATATATATATATATATATATATATATGATATATATATTATATCATTGGATTGGTATTTTGGACACATCAGCATAGGTTATTAATATAGAAACAGGAGACTGATTAAGTTGCACTAATTATAATCTACCCTCCTCATTATTTCCCCCATCTTCTTCTGGCGCCTTACAATTTGATATTAGAGAATATAAGACGTAGAGAGCAGATGGAAGATGATATGCAATAGAAAATGCGTAGATTATAGAGAATGAGATGTTTGGAGTAGAGTACAACGTGTATAGAGGAGCTAAAAGCTCTTGGGATGAGCTTGCTCGGGTAGCATCATGGCTTCATCATTCACTAGCTAGAGGCCTCGAGCAAGTTACTTAAACCTCAGCCTCATTTCTTCGAGGAGTGATCATGCCTGCCACATGGGCTTTCTGTAATAACAAGCTAACAGACAGACAGCACCCTCCTGCACAGCCTCGGAATAGTGCCTGGCACACAGTGTTCGTCCAATAGTAGCTGCTCTTGCTTCCTGTGCAGAGCACATCTTAACTGACGTGTGTACTCTGGCTACTCATCTTCGTGCTGTGCTTTTCCACTTTTGTGGGTTCCACTCTCCACTTGATCATCTACCCACTTCCACGCATCACTGCTCAGACTTCTAGAGCAGACTGAGTAACAGCTGAAAAGCACGCGCAAGTACCCAGACGATGAGCTGATATTTTCACTCTTTATTCATAAGTTCTGATATCGTGTAGACACTTCCTTAAACTAGACGGAGTTAAGGGCTAACATGAGGCAGCTAGTCTAATTCAGACAGTGACCAGAGAGACATAGGAATTTATATGTTCATATCAATTGAGGAAGAAATTTAACATGGGTGTTGGGATTAGAGGAATGTGAAACACTCTAAGTTCTGCAATTGTTACTTTTTATTCTCTGAAAACCTGAGCTTCATATTTTTCAGGAATACTTTTTATCCTATATTTATCGCAAATTAACTAGTTTTCTAAAAATGCTTTTCCTCTTTGAATTTATAATTTGTAAGTGTTTTGAAATATTTATAATGTTTAATCCGTAGTCAATGTTAGACCAATTAGGTAAATAAGATTGTTGAAACAATATCCAAGGCACGATAGAGGTATATGCACAATTTTTATAACTAATTTAAACCAGGGACGAATATAGCATTTCAAACTTCTGAGAGATACTGCTGAGAGAATATTTGCATTCATTGAGAAGTAAAATAGTTCATACTCTAAATTTTTTGTAAATTCTGTCATTGTTAACTAAACATTACTAATTATTCTGCTATAAAACACTTCATGCTAAAATGTTTAGAGATTTCATTGTAAATTCCTTCTACCTTCCTCTGCTTTATTTCTTTATTTTTGAGGCAGTGCATGGGTTAGCGAGACCCAACGAAAGAAACCCTGTGGTTTCTGTTTCGAGGAAGCAACTGAAGTTACCATTTGCAACATAACTCTTTTCCACTCACCCTGACGCATTCTGAAAGCTAGTCGTCTACCAAACACAACAACAAAAAGGAGGAAACAGTATTGATTTACTTTAAATTTTTAATAGAATTAAATGTTTTAAAAGCATCAGTTTTATAGGCTTCAGTGTTCCAACCCAAGCCAGTTATATTATAACAGCATCGTATCCAGATGGAAATCTCATAGTTTAATTAATGCTTTTCAATACTTTAAAGCTCTAAATACGTCTCATTGCTTTTAAACAACCCAATAAGCCAAGGGTTTTTACAGGAAGAGACAACCTTAGAATACAGCATACCCTCTACTTATTAATGAAACATTATACACTTTTAGCAGAAATAGTGTTTTAAAAAAGCCAGTTGCTTCTGATATTAAGAATTAATTTCATAAGTGAAAAATAATTTAATTTGAAAATTGTTTGCTTGACAATCTGACTCCAGAGAGCAATGAAAACTCTTCAAATGAAAAATGTGTTGCTACTCTAGGATCTAAAAATTCAGTGACGATCCGGTAATCACACTGTAGGTATTTACCCTAAGGCAGTGGTCGGCAAACTCATTAGTCAACAGAGTGGCAAACCGTGGCTCACGAGCCGCAGTTTGCCGACCGCTGCCCTAAGGAGTTGACAACTTATGTCCACCCCAAACCCTGAACACACAGTATTTATAGCAGCTTTATTCACAAAGGCCAGCATTTGGAAGCATCTAAACTGTCTTTCGGTATCGAAGGAGAGAGAAACGGTGCTGTATTTCCATACAGGAGAGTGTTAGGCCTACAATGAAATAACAAGAAGTGGAGGAGTCTTAAAAGAGCATTGCTACATGAAAGAAGCCTGTCTAAAAGAGCGATACACTACCTAATTTTCAGTATGTGCCATTCTGGAAAAGGTGAAAACTACAGAGAGGAAAAAGAACAGTGGTTGCCAGGGGTGAGGGAGTGAAGGGGTGAGTGTACGAACCGGCAAAGCACAGTGTGTATGGAGCCATGAGAATAGACGACATTGGATGATGCTGTCATGGTGGACGCATGATATCACGCATTTGGTCAAATCCACATACTTAGCACTGAAGGTGAGCCTTCACGTAAACTTCGGTCACTAATGTACAAGAACTGTCCCCATCACTAACGAAGGTACCACAATGATGCTATAGGGAGAGAGGATATGGCCTTTCTTCTACTTTCCACTCAAAATTTGCGTAAACCCCAAACTGCTATAAAATATTAACTTAAAAGCAAAATACCACTGTGTGAAGTTGTTAGAGAACTTGAGTTTTTAAGGGTTGAGTAAACTATGATTTGTTTCTCTAACATTAATCTGCCTCCTCCTCAGTTTAAGGGTGGGTCATTGGGATGACTGACCCAGGTTGTTTTTAAAAGGAATCTATCGAATTTAGTACTTACCAAAATATTTCATAGTCACGCAGGGAGACATACAAACACACACATTAAAGGCAAGTATGAATGTCAGCAAACACAATCAACAAAAGGCCGGGTAAGTTTTATACGGCATCTTAATTGCTACTTGAGTGGTTAGCCACTTGATTGTTATAAAAAGATGCTCTTAGAAACGTGTGCATTTCCTCTTTAACGTACAAAAAAAGAGAGAGAAGGTTTCCACAGGCTAGGAACCTTTGTTCTTTTCTTTATCTGGAGGTTGTGTCTGTTTTGTAAAGAGCACGTACTCCTGCAGACTCATTCCTGTACATTGTGAGCTGCATCTTCGCCTTCCCCGTGAACGTGGAAGGTAAACGGTGAGAGGCTAGCAGAAGAACCCTTCCCAGGGCTTCCTCTCCTTTAATTACTTTAGCTTTATAAGACCACAGCGCCTACCTGGTGAGATCACGTTTCCAAACACACGAAAAAGCTTGAATGCGATTCATATTTTAAAGCGTTTTATCCCTGAGTGCCTTCTTCCTACCTGGAAACATGTCAGCACCTGTGCCAGTACCCCCCTCCCCATATTCTAATCAAAACAACACAGGTCCAGACAGAAGGGCTCCTTAAACAATGAGCATCACGGCCGTGCGCTTCAGCCCTGTCATTTGCTAGATGCAAAAGAAAGAAAAAAAAAGTCATTTCAGTGAAACCTGAACTCAGAGACCAGACGCACCTCTTTATATTCCACACACCTTGTTCATCACTGTCTGGACGCACCGTGCCTGGAGCCCTGGCAGGAGTTTTAACCTGATTAAATGCCCAGGATGCCTCCGCACCTCTAAATGGAATTTTTATGGCCTGTTCTGCATGCCTGTTATTAATACAGTGCATCCAGGAAACCGCAGACACACATAATAGCTCATCAATTTGTAACTAAGTACTTTTGACCTTGAAGAATCAGCTGTCTTTCAGATTAATGTAGTCACATTTTAGGCAGAAAAAGCAGCCATAAAATTATCATGATTATTTTTGTAACATGTCAGGGTGAGCATTAGGACGAAGGGCCATGCTGACGGCTTCTTATTGATGCTGCTGCCAACCTCTGGCATCTGAGTTAGAGACCCCGAGACCTCGTCCTAATAAAAACCCACTTAAACACTGACGTCCCCGCGAAAGGGACACACAGAATGCGCTGCTGTTCAGTAGAGTATCCACCACCATCCTCACTGATGCTCACATTTCTTAGAAAATTAAAGAAGGAAAGAAGACCCTGGAATTTTTTCTCTCAATCACACACACTCCACAATAAAACTGATTAAAAGAAAAGCTCCTCGTTAGCATCGCAAGGTCATATCCGTCAAAGATTAGAAACGAATAAGACATGGAGAAGAACGCAGAAGGAACCCAGCAGCAAATTGAATACAGTGGAGAATGACCCCTTATTCAAGAGAAAGAGATATCTGGAAAGAAACATGAAGGATTAAATAGATTTGGTGATTTTGCTAAGAATAATCTTTACAGCAAATGCCAACATAATCATTTTAGGCAGATGGGCTGAAGCTGCAAAATAACATATGTCCTATTATCTAAATCTGAGCACCTAAAAAATGGACTATCTGACCATAAAGATACTATTTTATCATTAGACTAGAGGCCAGATGCACGGAATTTGTGCACTTGGGGGAGTCCTACAGCCCAGCCTGCACCCTCTCATAGTCCGGGAGCCCTCAGGGAGCGGGCCTAAGCTGGCAGTCGGACATCCTTAGCGCTGCTGCGGAGGCGGGAGAGCCTCCTGACAAAACCGCTGTGCTCGCTGTGAGCCCAGCTTCTGGCTGAGCAGCGCTCCCCCTGTGGGAGCACACTGACCAGCAGGAGGCAGCTCCTGCGTTGAGCTTCTGCCCCCTGGTGGTCAGTGCACATCATAGCGACATGTCTTTCTGTCATTTGGTGGAATTGCATATTAGCCTTTTATTATATAGGATGAATAATTTAACGTTAAAAAGAGATTCAAGCACTTCAAGGAGTTTCCGAGAGTGAGAGTGTCTAGCAATATGCAATTCCAGAGCCAGAATGGACCACCTGGCTCACACGCTCCTCTCATAGGGGCAATTCCTCTGGTAACACACAGAGCTACATGCTGACTTAGTGTGTGCATTCTCCTTTCTTAAACCCTTAGCACAATTTAATCCCTTAGCATATTTTGTTAACTTTTAAGCCAGTTCAAGTGTTTTATTTGTTTGTTTTTGAAAGTAATCGATGAGTCTTTTCCCTCTGTGAATTATGAGACCTGCCCAGCTGGTATGGCTCAGTGGTTGAGCAACAACCTATGAACCAGGAGGTCACAGTTAGATTCCAGGTCAGGGCACATGCC
The DNA here is from genome assembly GCF_951640355.1 of Cnephaeus nilssonii. NCBI lineage: Eukaryota > Metazoa > Chordata > Mammalia > Chiroptera > Vespertilionidae > Cnephaeus > Cnephaeus nilssonii. The sequence continues at coordinate 392,398 of NC_137081.1, read as the reverse complement.
CAGGCTGCAGGCTCGATCCCCAGCAGGGGGCGCGCAGGAGGCAGCAGATCAATGTTTCTCATCATTGATGTTTCTATCTTTCCCTCTCCCTTTATCTCTGAAATACAATTAGGAGGCATTGCATTCAGTTGGAATCTGATTGTTTTTATTTGAAAACAACATACCGTATTTTCCGGCATATAAGATGACTTTTTAACCCAGGAAAATCTTCTATACGCCCAGTCGTCTTATACGCCGGAAAATACGGTATTTACAGAAGAATTGAGATGATTCTCATCAGAGTTTTGATTGTTTTCAGCCCTCTCTCTACCCCCTCTGTAAAAGAAACCAAGGTCTGTAATCATAAAATTCTCTATCTCATAGGAAACTAGATAAGGGTCACAGCTTTGTTGACAATGCAATATCCAGCCATTTCCTGAGGAATTGTTACAAATGAAGGTGAAGTGGTGAGTGAGGAAATTGCACTGATGGTCATAAAGAATGTCCCCTCCATCTTTATTTACAGGCCACTCCATCTCCTGGATTGTGCGAGGCTGCAGGTGAGAACAGCTGGGCGAGGGGCTGAAGCAGGGAGCTGATGGGGCTGACCTTGGACAACATCTGCGGTGACAGCCCGGAGGTACACACTAAGAATACTGACTCAACAAGACAGGAAACGGGAAGTTATTCTTAACCCTGGGAGAAACTGTAACCCTCTTAAAGAACCGCCCGATCCTTCTCGCCAAGATGGGAGGGGCACAGATGGTTTAGTGGGAAATTTTTAAAAATATCCATAGAATATGCAGCACATAAGAAACACACTGAATATTTTACTGATCTAGGGTAAACCTGATATCCAAAGCTGACAAGTCCCCAAATCCTGAAAACCACAGAAGTGTGTGAATTCAGCAGTAGAGTGAAAGCCAGCATGTCGTGATTATGTATATTTTTCAGAATGTAAGGGTAGATCAATACTAGATTGGCTACTAAGACGACTTTTCACTTACAGATAAAAAGAAACAATTGCATCTTAACATTTACCTCCCCCCAAAAAAAGCCATTTTATAAATGTCTGTATTTCTGTCCTAACGTTGCTTATTTTGTGTGAAAGGATTACAAAGATCTTTATTAACTGTGACAGAAGGAACTATCTGAACATAACAGCAGATGATATCTTTAGCAATGAAACATGAAAAGTCGGCTTCTTACTATTTGTTTAATGGAGAACATGAACGCCAACATTAATGTGCATTTCTTTGGGAAAAAGTCCATAGTTATCTTATTTAGTTTATTGAATCAAAGAAAATCTGAAAATCATTGTGCTATGTGAGTGGTGCTGGCCAATGACACTGCTTACACATTTTAATTAGAAAAATTAAGAGGAATCCATATATACTATTGAAAAAGAAGAAAATTAATTGTAAAAATTTGTAGATATTACTATTAAATCTAAAACCCCTCAAAAAGACTATGAAGAACTCCTCAAATGAGCTGTATATTTAAATTCTGTCATCGTTCCTAGGTTGTATGTGTCTTTGTATACCAGTATTTGGATATGTTAGAAAATATGCAATTCAAAATAGAAAAATTAAATATTCAATTGATAGCAGTCATCTAAAAATCATAATTATTAATACAGTAAAACATTGTACTAAGGCACATGTATGAATATTTGAATGAAGAGATCATATTACTGATTTAAACTATCAGATGTAAAATAGTGCCTGTTCAACTGATACTTACTTAAAAATTTCAACATAGTCATATTCAACCTCTAAAGAGTGAATTTTCTTTGTTTTTGTTTAAAATTCAATAAATGATATAACGTTCTATATGTATAATGGCATTAGAAGATAGCTTTGGGGTGGGGCAAAAGTTTATCTGAAAAATAACACAATAATTAATAAGACATAATACAAGAATAAACTGTGTTTTGCATACTCACAACTGTAAGCCTTCTTTTGGTCTATCCTGTATTTTAGTAAAATGGAGCAATTATAAAGGATTTCTTGTAACAAATAGTAAAACACAGCTACAGTAATTAAAACACTGCACTGACATAAAAATAGATGGGCAATAAATGGAGCGGAATATAGATGCAGATGCCATTATAATAACGAGCTAACAATTAAAATAAACTACAACCAAAGGGCTATCTCATAACTTAACTCAAGTGTCAGTTATTAAAGAGACTGACATATAAAAAGTAAAAAAAGAAAAATATATATTTTAAATAATAATCTTGGTGTACAGATGTCTTTCTAATTCTTGAAACTTTTTTTTTAAATATATTTTATTGATTTATTACAGTGAGGAAGAGAGAGGGATAGAGAGTTAGAAACATTGACCAGCTGCCTCTTGCACACCCCCTACTGGGGATGTGCCCGCAACCAAGGTACATGCCCTTGACCAGAATCGAACCTGGGACCTTTCAGTCCGCAGGCCGACGCTCTATCCATTGAGCCAAACCGGTTTCGGCTAATTCTTGAAACCTTTGATCCCTTCTGTTTTGCCTACTTTTAGATTTGATATCCTCTAAGATCTCTCTGAGGTCACATGTCTTTGTGCATGTGCACCTGTGGTTTTATTTGGAACATTAAGAAAGACATCATAGTTGAACCAACTGTCTAGCTATCTATTTATTTTTGTTAAGACATGTTTTATTGATTTTTTTTAGAGAATTAGGAAGGGAGATAGAAACATTGATGAGAGAAACATCAATCGGCTGCCGCCTGCATGGCCCCCACGGGGATGGAGCCTGCAACCAGGGCATGGGCCCTGACCAGGAATCGAACCAGCAACCTCTTGGTGCATGGGTGGGGTGCTCAACCCCTGAGCACACTGGCCAGCCTCTATATCTATTTATATGTAATATCTATCATCTATCTAGTTCTCTGTACATACATATGAATCAACGGCTGTTTGGCACAAGAGCATGAAGCCTGGCTCCGTCTTTCTGTTGGGATACATGTGAAAGGCCATGCTGATGTGGGAGCCCCCAGTGCAGTCACAGAATCCTGGAATCAGCTGAGGCATTTGCACAACTGCTTTGGTTTCTCTTCCACCCTCCCGAGTCTGCTTCCTGCCAGGGTTTGCTGCAGGTAACACACCCCAGTACACTTCCTACCAGCACGCCGTAGGGTCTGCTTGGGAGGACACCCACCTGTAATATCTGCAATTTAAAGAAAAGCTTCAGAAAGCACCTAGCTTTGTTTCCTCATAGCTTATTTTTAAAAATCTACTTTTACTGAGTAACATGAAAAAGTCCCCTGTGTTTCTGCTGTGAAGAAATTGCCTACTTCACCCAGAGGACATGGAGGAAAGGAACTATGTGGAGCCCAGGAGTGACTGGGTGTAGCATAAATCCACTCACCTTGATGGCGAGCACCAAACACATCCACTCCACTGCTGATGGATCCCACTGTCTCCGTACATGGATCCCACTGTGACGGGATGGGAGAGAGGGTCTCTGTACACCTATCACTGTTATCACAGATGCAGCCAGATGAGCGATGGTCCCATTAGTTCCCAGAGCTCATTAAGGTCAAGGCGGGTTACCATTCGGGAAGCAAGTGTAATGGAAAATAGTGCCGCTACAGCAGAATTAATGATTCATTAGGTGACACCCGACCCTCTGGATGTTCTTGAAATAAACTAAATCTAAAATGTCAAATAGCTACACCAAAGCCATGACACAATAAAACAGAAGAAACGTTATGCTAAGCCATACCAATGGACAATTAAGGCTCATATACTATGTGTTTTTCTCTCAGTGGTAGTGAAAATAAACATAGTTTTTGACAACTGAAAATTATATTTGTCAATTATGAATCAGGTTTATCATACTCAGTGAAGCCAAAGGTAAGCAATACAAGATTTTAGTGCCCCACAGTTTGATCTTTATGCTGAAACATGATTTCTAACTTAGAAGCACCCAAATGATTTCTTACAGAATAATGGGAGTTCATAGTTTATAGTTTTATAAAGTTTATTACATGCCAGATACAGGTCTAACCACTATATGGGTGCGGGTAGATGTATATATGTTAAAAAGCACGGTTATTGCCTCCACTCTATAAGGGGACAAACTGAGACACAGAAAGATTATCACTTACCCAAAGCCCACAGCTACAAGACAGAAAATCTGTGTTTGAACTCAGATATCTCCATCCACAGCTCACACTCCTAGCTGTGTTCTATAGCCTTGTCAAGACAGAACACACTCATACACGGGAAACACGTTAACAGAACTAAGAGTTAAGAAAATTCCCAAATGTGACCCATCTAGTTAAGAAGGTAAACAGCTGGCTTTTTAAGTAGCTGGGTCGTGTTTGGCAATTTATTGGTCATGGTTGTGGAAGCCAAGTGTTCAATACCAGTTCTCCCGTGTGTCCGGTGATGATCTGATTTAGCGGAACGCTCTCCCTGGGCACGGGGGGAAAGCAGGGTATTCCTGGGTGAACGTTAAGGCTTCACATTTCATCCCTGGGGATCAAGATATCAGGCCATCCACGTGTTACAAATGAGGATTTTATTTTGTTTTGTGGTTGCACTGAATAGGTACCACTATTACAAATGAGGATTTTATTTTGTTTTGTGGTTGCACTGAAAATATCTCTAACAGAGCCCCTGAAGAACTTATCTCACAACAAGAATAGCATCCATCTGTAAAGAATGCCAGTATAAAGTGTTAGTTCTAAATCATGATGCAATTACCACTTTTCAACGAACCTTAATGTTAGGACGCATTCTCAAGCCTCTGTCTGCTTAGCAGTAAATGTTCAATGTCGTTACCGGCCCTTGGAGGGGGGGATGGGGAGCACGACTATTGAAGCCATTATAACAAAACATGCCATTGCTTGCCATGTGAAAAATGCACTTGATAAAATTGTATAATATGTCTTTCTTTTTCAAAAGCTGCTACAGATCATTGCTTAATGTGAGACTAAGAAGATTTACAAATCAAAGTATAAGGGAACTGCCCTTCTTCATCGTAGATCCACTCTCTGCCACTCTGTCCAGATTCAGAATGGAACAGTGGACAGTTCAGGCTAGCATTCTTCCTCCCTTTTGTAGACTAATGAGACCATAAAGCCTATTGTGCTCTTGAGTCAGTGATTTCAAATGAGACCAACGGACCTGCACGGTTGGATGTGGGCCCAAATGCGCTGCCCCTAGAAATAAAGACGATGGGGCTCATGCACCAGCAGCCGTCACGTGGGGACGCGTTTCCCCTCAGCAACTGGGGACCGCCTTGTACTCAGGCACTCCCTGTACTTGGCCGGGCTCTCTGTGACCAGAACATACCATTTGCCAGACGCCTGGCGGCGGGGGGGTGTGGGGGGGTGTAGATTGCTGCCTGTGGACGTGAATCAGAGCAGAGCCAGGAGCGCGCGTGGGAAGTCAGCCTCCACAGGGCTCAAGGCACTCGTTAGCCAAGCTCACCCGCGACAGTCATGCTGTCTCATCACACAACTGGACAAGGCCATGTCAGCCCAGACAAGTTCAGAAAACGTGTTAGAGAAGTGTTCCCGTTACCTGACACTGCAGGAAAGTAGAAAACTTAAAATGAAGTGATTATAGAAATTTGAAGTGAGCCAGATGGATGTCAGTATATTATTAATCACCCTGTATGATTAGCTAAGACTCACGGATGCTGTTGTCTGGTAGGGAAGTAAACAGAAATCCTAACATGACACCAGGTAACGAAAAGAAAAGAGTTCACGGTTAACAACAGAGTGGAACACACTCTGCTGAATTCCTCCGGAACTCCAGGAAAGTGACACAACGATGCCATGTCCTTCCTTGTCTCTTCCTGCACGAAAGTTCTCACACGTATCTAGAGAGTATTTCAAATATATAAGGCTAGTGATGAGGACATTATAAGCCTCTGCTACAAAGACCACTTAGAGGAATTCTGGATTCATTAATATTAATGTAAGTTCAAGGTTTGCTCCTTCTGCTTTGTATTATTTTCCTTCATCCACATATCTAAGTTACTCATTTAAGAGCGGGGATCACACAGAACTGTCTTCCAGGTTCTATGCCAACAGCCCCTCATGGTTCTACCATTAGCACCGATTTACTTACATAGAAGCTGAAGTATGAAGAAGTTAATTAACCTGTCCATGCTCAAAACTAGTTAGTGGGGAAAGCTGAGATTTAAACCCAAGCAGTTTGTCTTTGTAGCTGCGTATTTTACCGTGAACCCGTTGTGTTTTTAGTGTATTAAGGAATTACTTTTACTCCTGAAGGAGAGCCCGTGTGTATTTATTAAGTCAGAGTAAGACTTGCCTTTCCTGCTACTGCTTTCCCACAGCCCGGGGACGCCATGCTCTTAGCTTTCAGAGAACTCCTGGCACGTCTGTTTTGCTGCTTCTGCTCCGGGGTCACGGTCGGTGCCAGTGTGTGTTTCTCCTCCTCGACAAGGACCCTTTGACGCAGGAGATGGACCCAAATCGCGTCATTTCTTTAAAATGAGCATGTGGGGCAGAGCAGGAAGACACCGTGTACTCGTGGGACGGATGAGTACTGGAAGGTTACTCATCTTGTGTTTAAATGTCTACTTTTACATTCATTTCATTTTATGACGGGAGAACACCGCGCTGCCTTCTGGAAGTTGCAGGTCTGTATTCGCTCTCAGATGGGTAAGGCTAATATAAGGACAGAATTTTGGGTAAAGATGGAAGATGAAATGTCACTCCTTCACTTGAAAGTCTTAAAATCAAGAATTACATTTTAGACACATTGAATCTGAGAACCTACAAAATAAGAAATCGGTTGGGTGTATATGGGCCAAAGAAAGAGAAATAGAAATGTTCAAACAAAAACTACCCAAATAATCAACATTTAAAAAAATACTTTCCTACATAATTATAAAGTAAAACATAATTATATCATTAAGAAGAATAAAACAACCTGGAAGGGAAAAGAATTGCAACTAGAGGACCTAAAAGTTAGGAATATTTACTATCTGTAGTTCTGTAAAAACAAATGTAAAAACCCATTCTAAATGAACGAGTTGTTCGTACAAGATGAATTAGAAAATCTTTCTGTTATCCTTTACTGCATAACCCACCCCGAAGCTCAGTGGCTTAACACATCACTAGTGTGTGATGCCCACTGTGAGCTGGACCTGGGCATCGACCTGGGGATGTTAATTAGCTCCTGTCGTGGGAGCTGTAGGCTGAGCATGTCCTTCGACCTCACTCCCAGGTCTGGGTCTTGGGGTGATGCCTGCAAGGCTGGGTTTCTCTCTCTCTCTTTCTGGTTCTCTCTCTCTCTTTCTCTCTCTCTCTCTCTCTCTCTCTCTCTCTCTCTCTCTCTCTCTCTTTTTCTCTCTCTCTCTTCCCTTCTTTTTTTAAACTTTATTTATAAATTGTCCTTGCTAACCACTATTCCTATTCCTATGGAATCCTAATACTATTTTTGTCATTCCAACCACCCTGATTAAACGCACATCTCATCACGATTCACTGTATTTTCCTCGTAAGTAATGAGACTGGGCACTTGGCTAGGACTGCATGCCATCGTTTTGATTGGCCTTTAAATGTGAAATCTGAGAAAACAAAGGATAAAGTACACAATCAAGTAGTAAAGAGTGGCGAGGATGAATGGATTGCCTTTAATAAGAAGAGGAAAAGATGACTGAATTGCCAATAGTGAACTGCGCAAAAGAAACAGTTATTCTTTTACAATTTATTCTCAATGCTCTCATTTCAGGTTTGAATATTTGATGTCTTTTATTTGCTCTTTTATCAAGAAATCTCTGATACAGAGCCCTGCTACCTATGGATCTGGCTGCATATGTTTGTCTTTCCAAGAGTACAATTCCACTACTAAGGTGCCACATGATATCCACAGTATCTATTCAGTTCGTATTAATGAACCATATCTTAAAATTTCACTAAGAAAAGAACTGCTTCATAGACATTCTGCACTCAGTTCATTAAAAAAAAGTAATTACCCTATTAATGGTTTGGGGTTATTTTCTTTAGTAAGTGAATAAAATTAGACTAAATTATTTATTAAATGAGAATGATTTATGGAGCTTTAAGGACACACATATAATTTTAAGGGATTCCATTTTTCACAGCTTTTGAAAAATATGCCATTTGGGCTCATTTAAATTCTGCAATTTTGACACTAAAAGCAAAGGGAGCTTTGTTAATCTCAACTATAGGCATCAGCTCTAAGGGACCATCTACCAGCCCAAAGTAATATATCTACGATAAGAGAATATTTGGGATTTTTATGCAGAATTAAAAAAGACTACTGTTTAACCAAAGATGCATGCAATGAGTATTTGAACCTAATTTTAGTCACATGCTAGCAGCCACTGCAAACACATGGTTTTCTAATGCCACTACGCAGAAACAGCATATGGATTATATTTTTAGGCAACCTACAAATTTAGAGTGAAAATAAAATCTGCAAATCTAAGTGGAAAAAAATAGCATTTTCTGTCACTACAGAAGGTGTTACTCTCTCTTAATAATCATAGTAAGGGATGCAATGACACAAAATAAATTTAGAGGAAGATGGGAAAAATCTACACAGGAAGTGCCAATTTGGATAAATAATTTCTGTCCATTCTACTAGTATATGATATCAATTTTCATACTTTGATATTTTCCTTTTCACAGGAGAGTAAAATATATCTTCATGGTAACTTCGGTAATTTTAATTTAAAAATTTCATTACTTCAGTTCTGTATACATTTTTTGTTTTGTTTTTATTAAATGGCTTGGAAACCTAATTCAAAATCTCCACTTTATTAACATGTGTACATACAGGAGGGAAACAGCCATGTTTATTCAGTGTTATTGGCTGACGTTAGAGTGAACATCTGGCTGATGGAGGAGTGAAACCCTGAAATCCCTGTCTCCCCATTTTTGTGATAAAACATGAGTGTCATTGTTTAAAGAAACACACCTAAAAAAGAAAAATAGTTCTCAAAACTACAACCTAAAAAATAAAATGCATTTGGCAGCATACAAATTTAGATAGCCTTTTAAAACACATTCTATTTTGAGGGAAGAAGTAACATTTCTACAGAGAATTGGGTTTTGAGAGATGTAGTTTTACCCATAAAAGCAGTACCTGGAAGAAATTAGACACAAATTGAAGATACAAAGATGTGTATGCTGCTCTCTTTTCAAAACAAGTTTAGTAATACTCGATTCCTTTAATAAAAATGTTTTTATACTTATAAAATGCGAGTACAGTTAGTATTATTTTAATAAAATTGATTTATGAACATGACTTATAAGACAAAGGCGCAAGTTATTTTTAGTGCAGCACATTCACTTATTTAAGTATCAGAACTGAGTGTCCGCTGTAGGCAGATTCATTGCCTAAGTGCCGTGGGCTCACCCCAGTAAATGCACCCTGATACTGAGCGTGACGGACTCACCATGGGGATGAACGGTCAGAGAGCGGCATGAGAATAAAATGAAAAGCTGACGTGGGATACGAAGCAAAATAAGCAAGGACAAGGTTAATTACAATTAGGGAAACGTGGAACTGATTTAAATGTGGTTTGAAGAATGTGGACAGGGTCAGGAAGGAAATTTTTATTCTACCCTTCCAGTTCCTTCTGGCTGGTCTAATTAAATCGGCACAAGACAGAGTAACTGGAGAAAAAATAATTTTATATGTATGAAGGTTCCACAGAGATGGGCTTAAGGAATGACCAGGGCGAGCTGTTTCTATGCCTTCAGACAAAGAAACAACACATTTGTGATGAGCTGACAAGACAGAGGCTCAGGCTCCGGAGTTAAGTGGTGAAGACACTAAGCAGAGTGTGTGGACACCATCTTCTCAGCCCCGGAGCCCCTCCCTCGGCGATGAGATGTTTCTCTACCTCTTGGTGCAGGGCAGGTGCCCTTCCCACAGGTGAGCTGCTTCCTGCTTCCTTGGGGAGAGAGGAGGGTGGAGTGTCCTTCCTGCACTGGCTGTTTCCCAAGTAACTTTAATATATACTAGAGGCCCGATTCACGAAATCCATGCAAGGGGCTCGGCCCTCGCAGACGCAGCTTCGTCAGGAAGGTCGTCCAGAAGGACGCCTGGTCTAATTAGCATATTACACTTTTATTACATATATATACATATAGATTTCAGAGAGGAAGGGAGAGGGAGAGAGAGATAGAAACATCGATGATGAGAGAGAATCATGAATCAGCTGCCTCCTGCATGCCCTACACTGGGGATTGAGCCCGCAACCCAGGCATGTGATCTTGATCAAACCCAGGACCCGTCAGTCCACATGCCGATGCTCTATTCACTGAGCCAAATAGGCTAGGGCCCAAGCAACTTTAATTCAAAACAATCACCATGCCTGCCCAGCTGGTGTGGCTCAGTGGGTTCTTATTTTCTATTAGGGTAAGAAGTTCATTAAACTAAACACCATTTGGAATGCTGGATAATATTTTGAATACCTAGTTAATGCTCTCTCAATAAAAACAACTACCCAAACAATAATAATAAAGACATACCAAAAATTATGAATGACAAATATCTCTGTGACACTTGGATTTAGAATCCGACTAATAAGATATAACATTTTCTAATGCTTGATTTGGATACAGTTATTAATTTAAAATAAAATTTTAAGTTATAATTTTAAGGTATATTATTATATATTAACTAGAGGCCTGATGCATAAAATGTGTGCACGGGGGGGTGGGTATGTGCCTGGTTCCTCAGCCCAGCCTGCACCCTCTCGCAATCCGGGACCCCTGGTCCCTAACTGCTTGCCTGCCTGCCTGCCTGATTACCCCTAACCACTCATCTGCCTGGCTGATTGCCCCTAACCACTCTGCCTGCCTTCCTGATCCCCCCTAACTGCCTCTGCCTCAGCCCCCGCCACTGTGGCTTCATCCAGAAGGATGTCTGGAATGATGTCCGGAAGGTCATTCGGCTGTCCGGTCTCACTAGCATATTATGTTTTTATTATTATAGATGTGTATAAATGTTTAATTATCATATGCTTGTTTTAATTGCTTAATTAGTGCATTGACAAAAACAAAATCACAATCATCTTAAATATGAAAAATAAAGGCTATATTCATTGTATCAGAAACTAAATTTCAAATTTGGGAGTCCAGTTTGTTACCAAGTTGTGCACATTTTCAAAGTGCCCGGGAATATAAAATGGAACCAATGACCGTTCCCAGCTAGATCCTCTGCTCAGTTCTTCACATCAGAAAACCCTGACTCACCCTCGCACCATAATGCAAAGTTAGGGCTGCATTGAAGAGTTCTGTAATCAGGATTTCTAATAAATAGCCCCATTTAGTTTTTAAAACACAGCAAGGTTGGGAAACACAGTAACTTAACTATCTCATGGCTTTGAGACCTATGTACACACATTCTTTCACCAGAGATTTACAGAACGCCCACCCAGTGCCAGCCACTCTTCTAGGCACTAAGAGTATGGCAGTGAGTGAAACACAAAATTCCTTCTCTTGTGTAAATAATGTTACCATTTGGAGACATAGATAGTAAAAAGGTTAACATATATATACAGAGTGTTCCCAAAAATGTATACTCAGTTTAACATCTGATAGCTCAATTTTGAAATGTATTTTAATAAAATGTGTTTTAATAGAAACTGCCTTTATAATTATTCAAAGTATGTACATACATAGTATATGATATTTCATATAAAAATGAAATAAATTGATATAAGTAAAGGGTATTAATGAGAGTAGATAATTCTGGAACTCTGCCTCCTTGACCTTTTCCATGGGTTTTGACCAGCTTTGACAATTTTTTTATAGCCCCAAAAGAACTCTGAACTATCTCCTCTCACCCCCACAAAAATTCCTGCCTTTCTTATCTCAATAAATGCTATGTCTACCTACCAACCTACTCAAGCCAAGTAACCCCAGAGTTATTTTTGATACCTCTTTCCCTCATCCCTTAAGTCTTCTCCCTCAACAAGTTCATCTTTGTCTCCAAAGTAAATCTAACCTCCATCCCTATGTTTCCTACTTTCAGTATTAGCGTTCTAGTCCAAGTAGAGTCCCACTCTCCTCTTGACACCCTGCTTTCGTTGCTCCATTACACATGGGAATTATTTTCATTGCAGAGCCGTCACACTGCATTTCTTCTGCCTAGAATGTTCTTCTCAATGTTGTGTAGTAGACATTTATTTTTATCATTCAAATGCAGAATCAAATACATGCAGAACCCATAGACACAGACAATAGTGTTGTGAAAGCTCAGGTGCAGGGTGGGTGAGGGTGGAGGGGTCGATGGGGTAAAAGGGGACATCTGTAATACTTTCAACAATAAAGATAAATTTTAAAAAATTAAATAAGAAACACACACACACACAATACAACGTCTTCTTTGACCATTAAATTAAAAATGGTATTTCCCACACGCTGTCTGCCTGGCTATTTGATTGATTGGTTGTGTGATTGGTCTAGAAACATTTACCCTCATCGGAAGGTATTTTCACTTATTTACTTACTCACCGTGTGTCTTCCCATTCTAGAATGTACTCTCTATAAAACCTCGTCTCCTATTTACTGTTGTATCTTCAGTTCCTGGCCCCATACCTGATATGGTGTTAGTCCCCCACCAACCTTGTTGGATAAATGAATGGACTACAGGCTCAATCCCCAGCAGGTAAAGGTGACCTGCGTATAATCAGAACAGCTCACAGCCCAGGGTGAGAGAACATGGATTACCTACCCAGGTCTTTGTTTTGTGGACATTACATTTTATTGTTCTGAATTTCAGTTTTCTCATTCAAACCCACGAAACAGACAATGACTTTATGGCAAATGCTTCCTCCTGACATTAACATCGATCAGACAAAGTATACATGATTTTGAACGGATTTCAAAATAAGCAATTGAATGATCTAGGATTTTTCCCAAGTCTAAATGTGGGAACATTGTTTTGCTGTTTCATGTGCCATCTCCATTTCCAACGCCAGGGAGACCACGGAGGCTCTCAGCTCCGCGTGGCTGTTGTCAAGCTGGCCACCAGCGTTCAGCTGCCGGCGCATATGGAGCGGCCTTCTGCCCGCCAGGGTGCTGCCAGCAGCCTAGCCGTTCTGGGTCATCGATTGCCAACGACGTGGATGCGTCTCTGCCTGCACAGGCCTAAGACCTGAACCCGAGTGGAGGCCCAGAGACTGGCTTCTCTCCGTGGGTCCCGCAGCAAGAGAACCAGGAACCCGGCCCAGGCTGCGACCCGCGAGGAGAAACACGTGTTATAACCAGCTTCATTTTTCATGTCAGAATAAATGTGCCGGCGTGTGCCTACAGCTTTTGAGTCTCCTATTGCTGTAGGAGAAAATGCACACTTTTCACATCGTTGGGATTTTTATGTTAATTTTTTGGCTTTAAATAACTAAGCAGAGGGTCCTTTTGATGCTTATTTAAATAACATCTCCACCTCCTTGTCTCTTTGGAAAGACAATCTTACAAGCCCCTGCAAAGCTCACTCAGCCCATCCAGCACCGACCCCAGGGCATCTGCTCAGCCGGTTCTACTGGCTCCAGGCTCCAGAAGGCCCAGAACAGGAGCCACTTGGGCATCGCCTACAACTGCCCCCAGGAAGCCCTCCAGTGAGGATGCGTCTGATTAGATATTTTTTTTAGAAAAAGAAAAACCACTTGACTTGGTCTAGCTACTGTAATCAATTGTTATTTTCCTAAACGTTGACACTTTCTTCAAAAAAATAAGAGAAAGGTGTTTTTCACCCATTTTGTGAATTTCATCTTACATCATTTATGTTCCAAGCAATACCTACAAAGTACTTAAGTTACTTAGAGAAGAACAATACACTGAAAGTGAAACCATTTTTAATGGAAAAAGTATAAAAACAACCCTCATTCCTCCTACTGTCTGGACAGAAAACAACCCTCACAGAGGAGGAAGATATAAAAGTAAACCTTAGACAAGACGATGGATCACAGAGGAAAAAACTTTACAAGGTGTCGTCATCACACTGTCCCAGTCCCTCCGTTTTTCTTCCAAGGTTGTCTGTAGCAGTGACTTAAATAAGCTCCGTCGAAAACGGCAAGGCATCAAATAGGACTGCTTTAAACGGGTCGTCCTCACAATGCAACTAAATGTTCTGCTTTTAGACAGCCACGCTTTGATTTGACTTCTTAGGAAGGAAGAGAGTTTGATAAACAGCGTTGAGTGCTTTCAATTTAAAAATGAAATGGAGGAAATGAGTCTAAATTATAGGTCTTACAAGTCTGGGATATTTTAGTTACACAGAGAAGTGTCAAGCTTGCTATGCTAAAGAAGTCATGAATTCTAACTTAACACGGAGGCGTTAAAGAGAATTAAAACATATCCCCTGATGGATTACACATACTCTCTTTTTTCCTAAAGCTGAAAACATGGAAAGTATTTATGAGGAAAGATGACTTAATAGTTCCATGGACATAAATGTGAGATTTCATATAATTCCTGAGCCCCTCTCCTCCTGGGAGCAACCAGAACACACCTGGGGATGCCTGAGGGCTCATGACAGGGACAAATAACACAGTTATGGGCCTACGGAGACTCACCAAGCAGTTTACCAGCATAAAAACTGCCTATAAACTTCAGTTAAGTTTTTTAAAAATTAATAATTTTATTCATTATTTATTTGATACAGAATATTTATCATCTCTCTAAAAGTGAGGAGTATTTAATAAGAATGAGTATATTCCCCAAATTGTAAACTTTCTAATAGTTATCTTCATTGCATCAAAACAATCCATGATAATTATTTAGATTTTATATTCAGTAATTTTGATAAGTTAAGACAAAATAGCAATAATAACCTTTGCCTCTTACAGACTATATTAAATTATAAGTAAAGAAAAGTAATAATTTCAATTTGAAGGAATACAAAAATGAACATGTAATGCCATATAGTACATGCCAGCAATAAAGTAAAACTACATAAAAAGACCATTCAGTAAGTAGATCTCTCAGAGGAAATTCATATTCCCCAAAAAATAATGGGTAAAAGGTAACAAAAAGGAAGGAAAAAAAGAAGGAAGGAAGAAAGGAAGGAAGGAAGGAAGGAAGGAAGGAAGGGGAAGGAAGGAAGGAAGGAAGAAAAGAAGGTGGTTGGAAAAAATACAAATGGCAAATGATCTTGGTTATTTTCTTGTTTGAATTAAAATGGTTATTTATTTTAATTCAATTTATTGGGGTGACATTGGTTAATAAAATTATATAAGTTTCAAATGAACAATATTATATCATCTGTATATTGCAACCTCTAAAATATAATTAAACGTTAAAATGATCTAGAGTTTATTTCTGGTACCTTCTGAAATAAGAAAAAAAAAAACAAACAAAAAAACCCGCTATTCTTTTTAACCTTGGAAAAAAGCCATAATGCTAGAGAAAACCATAAGTAATTAGCCTTACATCTATGGGATAACAGCACTGCATACACTTTTCTAGGAATAAAACATAGGCACATGTAAGGTTTTCATTTCCTGAAACTGGTTAATTTCATTTTAACATGAGAAAGTGTTTAGCTAATCGTTCCTCTTTAGTGGGCCTAGGGTATTTCTCAAAAAAATAAAATAAATAAAATAAAATAAAATAAAATAAAATAAAATAAAATAAATCTCTCATTGTTCAAGGACTTTTGCCAAAGGTTCATTTCCAACTCCTTCCAGACACAGGGACCATGGTCATAGATAATGGTTCCCTCAGATCAAAGACCTTGCTTGCCTGGCTCACTGTTGCAATCCTAACTTCTAGAATGGTGTCTCTAGGAAGAAGGTTTTGTATTTGTGAGGGGTGAGTTTAACCTGAATCTCCCAGGTACCAGGGTCAGTTCCACACTGTGGCGAGGGTCTTGTGAAGCAGTCAGCCTCACTGTTTGCCTGGAGGAGGTGAGGTTTGTTTTCTCAGCAAGGGCTCTGTGTCTCCTTTCCCTGGGAAGAGCGCTGAAGGAGTGGTGGCGATAGAGCAGTGATAAAGGAAAGCGAAAAGGAGCACTGACCCGTTGTTTTCATGAATAGTTGTGCTTCCAACTTCTTGAGAGATTTGCCTTTTTGAGCGGTTTTAACTTCTCAAAAAAAATTAGACACACTATTTTATGCACATTCCATAAATTGAATTAAAGAAAATAAGCACACATGATTCATAAATGACTGCTGTAAAAATAAATATTTTAGATATTTAAAATATTTATACTCTGGATAGGGAAAGAATATTTCATAGGCTTTACTTAACTGTCCTGTATTCTAATTTATAGAACTTTTATTAAAGAGATTCTTGCACATCAAAATATTCAGAAGCAATAATATATGATGCCTCTTTTGGAATTTGTCAGAGGGATGGTTATCAAATCATCCTTTACTCTTAGGATGTCCATTCCTCACTCCCTATTAAGCTAGTAAGCAGTTTATCAAAATAATCGCTTCCAAACACACTCCAAAGTGTTCTAAGAAGAATTCTGAGCAATCTCCTTCATATCTGGACATCATGTGAAGTTAGACTACCCAGAAAAATATGCCCACTTGTTTCTTAAACTTGTGCAGGTAGGAGAAATGAAACAGGTTTAGCAAAATTCAGACAATCCCAGGCAAAGACAAAGAATGAGAATAAATATGTCTTTTTTGTGGTTGTTAAGAGTATGAAGGCATTAAGTAGGCTTACCACTTCTTTCAAATATATCAAGATAGTCTCCACACTAGGAGGCACAGTGTAGATATTATTGTAATGGTACTTTTGATTCCTCATCCGCTTCCTGTCCTAAATGAGTCACAGTGGGGCAGCAGTACTCCAAGGACATCTGTGTGTGAGAGCTTGAAATACTGAAGAAAATAGCATACAATCCCCAGTGCCTTCTTTGATGATTCTGAATCACTAGGTATAGAGATAAGCCCCAAAGTATGTATTTTTAAAATATTTTATTGATATCAGAGAGGAAGAGAGAGGTTGAAACATCAATGATGAAGAGAATCATTGACCAGCTGCCTCCTGCACGCCCCACACTGGGAATCGAGCCTGCAACCTTGGGCATGTGCCCTGACCAGGAATGGAACCGCAACCTCCTGGTTCATAGGTGGATGCTCAACCACCCAGCCATGCTGGCCTGGCCAAAGTATATATTTTTAAATCTTCCTAGGTAATTTGTTGGACGCCAGATTTTAAAACATCTGTTGGAATCTTCATATGAGATTGCTTTGGGGAAGTCCTGGGCCCTTCACATTTCGGGTTTTGTTGCTACTCAATACCATCTAAACACAAATGAAGTTTTTGAGGTGAGAAAACAGAAATAAACTGTATACTCTATGATAACTTCTGTATTGATTCTGAACCTATTATAGAAGTTACTTTCCTGTCAACTTAGAGAAAAATTGGTTTTCCACCTTCCAAATGATTAGAGTCTAAAAATGTCAAAGGCTTTGAAAAGAGTTACTGAAAGGGTGATATCTCTATGTCATGGATAATCCTCTTCCCACCAGTAATGTACACTGGTCTGTAGATAAGAACTACAAGAATGTAATTGGTTGTCTATCTACTCAGGGCTATTTTAAATAAACTTTTGACACTTCAACTTTAGATTCCTTGTATAATTTTTAAATCAAATTTCACATTATTTGTAAAAAAAATGTATATGCTAAGACAATTTCAAAACTGATGTAACAACATTTTAAAACACTTCACATTAACTTTATTTGTTTAAATATATTTTATTGATTTTTACAGAGAGGAAGGGAAAGGGATAGAGAGTTAGAAACATCGATGGGAGAGAAACATCGATCAGCTGCCTTCTGCACACCTCCTACTGGGGATGTGCCCACAACCAAGGTACATGCCCTTGACCGGAATCGAACCTGGGACCCTTCAGTCCGCAGGCTGATGCTCTGACAGAATGGTGCTTTAATATTGTGATCCACTGAGCCAAACCAGTTAGGGCTTAACTTTATTCTTAAATGGATTTGGGGGGAGGATGGAATATTGAAGAAAAGGAATCAGATGATTCATAATTTACATTAAGAATCCTTACATGAAAAATATTTTTCTCTTATGTTTCAACATTTTCAAACTGGAAAATAAATAATTATCATATGTTAAGCAACAAAAGTATATTTTTATCATGTCATTTCTTTAATATTAATCCAGTGAGACTTGCTATCTACTATGTGCTAATATTTGAACATAAATAAGATACAACTGCCATTAAGAGGCTCAAATTGAGTGAATAATCCTTGCAGCTATCTGTAAGTTTTTAAAAATATATTTTTATTGATTTCAGAGAGGAAGGGAGAGGGAGAAAGAGAAACATCAATGATGAGAGTAAATCATCAATTAGTTGTCTCCTGCATGCCCCACAATGGGGATCAAGCCTGCAACCCCCGCATGTGCCCTGACTGGGAATTGAACCATGACCTCCTGGTTCATAGGTAGATACTCAACCACTGAGCCACACAGCCAGGCCTATATGTAAGTTTTCTCCACAACTCAAGTGTTCAAATTCTACAGTAGAAGCCTAGAGGTATGTTCTGATCAGGGGAGGTAATATTATTACTATGAACACAGATGGGGGATATGAAAGGATTCACAGAGAAGCCACCTGAGCTGGCCCCTGAGGTGAACGATACAGCATGGGTTCAAGTACCAGCATCCTGACCTGACTATTATGCTTCCATGGGAAAGGGATTGATCCACATTGGAAATGGGAATGCAGAAGTGCCTTCCTTGTGGGGCATTCTGGAAGATTAAATGAGCAAAAACATGTACACTGTCCGAGAATTTGAAGCATTCAGTAAATCTTGTTTTTTAACACAAGTAGGAATTTTCTGAAAGGCCAAATTAAGACAGAAGAATCCATGTGGTTGAAATGGTGAAGAATAAATGAAAGGTCTTAGCTTATTCAATCATATAACTTGGTAAACAATGCAATTAAAAGAAAAATTAGTGAAAATTAATTTGGAATGTAATACTTTCAACACTAAATATTTAAAACATAATAGTAATAACAAATATTCTGAAGCTGACCAAGAATTAGACTTAATTGGGAATAAACCTGAATTCTTACACCTATGCTTTAAATACAAGAAAGATGGCTAATTTTACTACAGAGAGGATGACCTGTAAGGAGGCACCTGTAAACCCCCAATAATAAAAGGGAATGTGAGAGGCAATAATGATAGGTTTTGATGACCAATTGAATATTAGGAATAAGATAGAGTGGGGACTGTTGTAAGTTGTGTCTTAGGGGACAACGTAGATTCATGTAAGTGCAGTTGGAGAGAGAAATAAAAGAAAATCAATGGTAAGACAGAGGAGTGGGATTCAGGTGATTAATAATTGGAAAGATTGGTAGTAATTAAAACCTTTAGAACATCAAGTGATACCACATTTGAGAAGAGCCTGCTAAATACGGCCTGGGTGGCTTTTAGCAGCACATTTATCTTTGAGAGCAGGGAACAGAAGACGAATGTTACGGTTCGAGGATAAAGAAGAAGTAAGGATTTGAAGGAGATACTCCCTGGGTTAGAATCCCGAGTTTACTTCATCCTACCTGCATAACCTCCAGATATTGACTGATTCTCTCCAAATGCCAGTTGTAGGATTAAAAGAATTCTTTATTGAAGGAGTTGTTCAGGGATTGAATAGCAATGCAGCAGAGTGTCTGTGTAGAATATAATAGGTTCTTACTAAATGTCAATTACTTACTATTGTTTTTATTATTCTCTTTTCAATAAAATTTAGGTCAATGACGCAGCACCAAAGCATTTGGTTGAGTGCTTGATCCGTTTCTCCTTTCAACTCATTTTTAACTGAACCTCTTATTTCTATATCTATGTCACTACTTATTAACATATTCA
The DNA here is from genome assembly GCF_951640355.1 of Cnephaeus nilssonii. Taxonomy (NCBI): domain Eukaryota; kingdom Metazoa; phylum Chordata; class Mammalia; order Chiroptera; family Vespertilionidae; genus Cnephaeus; species Cnephaeus nilssonii. The sequence goes on along the minus strand of NC_137081.1, from coordinate 372,591 downwards.
ATTTTTATTCACCCATCATTTAATGAGAGCCTACCAGGGAGCTGAACTTTACAATATGATACAGAAGAGATCAGATATGAAATAAAGTATGTCTTTGCCATTGTTATTAAGGGAAAATAAATGTAATTCTTGGCCACCAAGAAACAGATTCTACGTTTATAATGAGAAAGAAAAGCAGCCGCTGACATTTAGGCTCTGACCTAACATCACAGCGAGGTCTCCACGTTCCTTGTTGAATGTCAAAAATTTCACACAACATCAACATCAGACAAGGTTTCTGTGACCTTGACAGATCAAGACAAAAACAAGACCATTTCATTATCACACCTGAGCACAGACAAAAGATGAACATTTTTCAACCACAGAATCCTAAACATCCTCACTTCAGGCTACCATGAGGGGCTGCTGCCTGTTTATCAAGTACAGCTTCACGCTTCTCTGTCCAACCTATGGATACGATTTATTGAGAGATTCCATCATAAATTTCCCCCTGCTTCCTGGAAGCTCCAATTCAGCCTGAGTCCCTGCTTCATTGAACTGCCCCCAAAATCACCCTAGACAGCCAAGATCCCAAAACAAGGGCTTCCTCTCATCATCCCAGTGAAACGCCGCCCCATGGTTGCCCTGGAGTGCATGCTCACTGACCATAATGAGTAATAAACCCAACTGGCTTAGCTATAGGTGTGCTTCTGGTCGTGTCTGGCTGGAAAGCATCGACAACAACTATGAAATAACATTGGGAGCAAGTGGGAAAGATGTTTCAGCGTGGTAATGCTTTTGGATTAAACATGCTGTCCGGACTAGCTATCTAACAGCTATATTTACAGTATTGCAGGAAGCCCATCTTTAGGCTTTATTGGTTTAAGATTTTAAAGACTACATTAGTATTTTATTTTCAACACATTCCTTATATCTTTTTGTTGAACTGAAACAAAAAGAAAGTGAATTTTCTACGTACTGTCTTGTGTTGTCAACCAAGACAAACGCCCCAGCGAAGGGAGTTAACGTTAAGCCGTTCTGGTGAGGTTTAGGGCAAGCTGAATCCATATGAGGGGGTTTAAATCTTAGCGTTGTAGCCACTAGATTTCTGAGCCTGATATATGGATCGGGGATATCCACCCGAGTCCCAGTCCGTGAAGCCTAGAGAAAGAAGGACAAACAAAGGACGGGTGCAAATGAAATAAAGGAAAGATCTTGGAGGACAAAAGGAAATGACACACTCTCACACCCTTCCTCTGCATCTCCTACTCACCTTCAATGTAGTGTTTCTGTTTCCTTCTCTTACCTCCATCCCTCCCCCATTTTATTTGCCTTTAAAACAAAACAAAACAGAATGGGGCTTTAATATTGTGACCCAAAGCAAATTCCTTATTTCTGGTTTTCTCCCATGACACATATAAGGTGTCCCACAAAAAATGTATATACCCACTTTGAATAATTATAAAGGCATTGTTTATTAAAATGTATTTCACTTTCAAAATGGAGCTATCAGCTGATAAAGTGTGTATACCTTTTGGGACACCCTGTATTGAACAGGCTTTCAAAGGCAAGCTCCATATTTTAAGACATAAATGGAATAAAATAATGAGGTAATATTGATGATTATGCGGGCAAACTCTATACTGCTTTCTGTATAAGCAGGGCTTGGTCAAGGAGACCCAGTGGTAATGGGAAACATCTTAAAGGCGTATTTGTGTGGGTGATTGGGAAAGTTGCCAATGAAAATTGGGATGTGGTAGTATGGAGAGAAGAAAGGTAAATTTCTGTTTAAACTATTGTTGGCAGTTTGACTTCTGAGAAAACATGCATTACATTTCAAGTGAATGCTTATGGTAGCAGCAAAGTTAATGGATTGAACGTTTCCACTTAGCTGTCTTGTAATATGCCCATGATAAGCAAGGATATTCAACTCAACTCCTCTGCCATACTTACTTTATTTTCAAATTTCTACGCATTTAGTATCATATTAAATACATGTTCTTTTGTTTTTGTTTGTTTTTCTTAATATGATTTTATTGGTTCCAGAGAGGAAGGGACAGGGGGAGAGAGAGATGGAAACATCAATAGTGAGAGGGAATTATCCCATCAGTTTCCTCCTGCACGCCCCACACTGGGGGTTGAGCCTGCAACCTGGGCATGGGCCCTGACCAGGAATCAAACCATGACCTCCTGGTTCCTAGGTCAAGACTCAGCCACTGAGCCACGCCGGCCGGGCTCTCTGTGTTTGCTTTTAACATATCCTATTGGATCTCAGGAAAGAGAAGCGAGAACCCCACCTGTCAGTCCTGAGTCCTGGTCTGGAATAAGGTTATTACATGGATGTTAGAGACAGAGGCCTAGCGGACACCCTCAAGTATCCTGCATGAAGGCAAGGCACTAAGCTGCCCAGGACCATCAGAGGAGAACAGGAGGAACGGGTGCCAAGCAGAGGCTCAAAGGGTTGGAAAGCATGAAAGGAAATACAGCTGAGCTTTACCGAGAGCAGGAGGAGGATGGAGCTACTGACAAGAGCCAGCATGAAGGGGTCACTGAGTAAAGTCAAGGTGCCACCACAGAATTAGGGTGAATGCACTCCTTTCTGTAATTTCAAAAACCTCAGGAACACAGCCTCTACCACAGAAAAAAAGGTGAAGAGGCAAAAGCCTGACTTTGACTAAGCTTACCTTTAAAATATACTGCATTCTCAATAAATTTCTTTAGAAGGGAATTTTCTGAGAAAGGAAGTTTTCTGCCATCACATAGAATGAGGCCCCAGATAGAGATTAAGCTTGGCTTCCAGAACAATTTAAAGAGCAATGCTTTTTACATTATTGAGTTAGTGGGCTGTAGAACTGCTCAAGTACGTTTTTAATGTTGTATTTTTCACTAAACAAAGTTCTGGGAAGCTGTAGATCCATTTGCAGAAGATAATGTGTATTTAGTATGATATGCACTTAGCATAGTGGCCAGTGATATGAAAAATGATAAAGATTCACTGCTTTTTATGTCTTGATTTCGGTAACGTCTTCACAGAGTCAACACTATTAAACATGATTGAAGCAGAGTGCTACAGTCACCTCAACCCCTCCTATCAGTTTACCATCCTTTTACTTTTTAGTGCCTCTCATTTCCACTTGTGGTAGGAACAAAAATGAAATTAAAAAGTTTTTTAAAAAGATGTTTAAGGCAAGAAATTTAAACAAAATGGAAGCTCCAATCATGTGAATGAATAGGGTTAAAGAAATAAAGGGTTTTATCCATAAAACAAAAAGAATTGAATGGGATACTGTATTAGAAAAACTGAATCAAAAGTATCTTATAACATCCCTAGCGGGTTTGGCTCAGAGGATAGAGCATCAGCCTTCAGACTGAAGGGTCCTGGGTTACATTCTGGTCAGGGCACATGCCCTGTTACAGGCTCAATCCCCAGTGGGGGCAATCAGGAGGCAGCCGATCCATGATTCTCTCTCAACATTGATGTTTCTATCTCCCTCTCCCTTCCTCTCTGAAATCAATAAAAATACATTTTTTAAAAAGTGTCTTATAACAGTAAGGTGACTTATTTTTCACAAAACAGTAAGTACTACAGGAAGCACCCTGGGGATGGCTATTGCGGCAAGGATGTCACCAAGGATGGAGGTTCCTTCTTTCTCCCTGTAACCTTAGCATTTTGGGCTTAGTTATCTCAGAATTGGAAGATGGCCCCTGCATCCCAGAACATTACCTACAGAAACATTCGTGTCATGTAAGAAAACAAAAATAAAACGATGAATCATTTCTGCCTCATGTCCTCCTAGTCAGACCCTTCTTCTCGCTCCCCTCTCTGTCCTATTCCTCCCTCCGCCCCTCCCCAACTCATCCTCTTCCTTCTCCTTTTATCCTGTTCTCCTCTCTCCTGGAATCCTTACCCAGAGCCTTTCAGTAGCTTAGGGCATATGCTGTGCTTCCACCTAAACCACAAAAGGAAAGAAAGTGTCCTCTCCCACGATCGGTTGAAAAATGTTGGGGATGGAGAAGCACCTGAGTGGACATTGGTTGGCTGATAGGTAACTGAAAATTTGAACTTGAAAGGAATAAAGGTTACTGTAAGTGCTGGCTGTATACACCACTGCAGGTTCCACTTGTTTTAATTTAAGAATTCTTTAGGGTGGAACTTTAATATTGTGTAAAGTATAAAACAAATTATGTAAAAGGGTCAAAGAGAATATCAACTATGTATTTAATTGCCAGATATAATTTGAAAAGCACATTGCATTCTCTCTGGAAAATATAGCAAAAGCAATGATTTCATTTGACTATAGGAAAATGGCATATGCATGTATTTTAACTGCTGCTCGGCTAACGATGCAACAGAATTGGTGTTACAAGAAAAAGTTGACTATTAGCAATCACAGGAAATAAGAACAGATAGAGGTAAATATGTTGCTATAAGCTTGTTAACATGTTTTCTAAACTGAATAATTAAAACTCATTAAACTATTAGATAAAAAATACTAAAATACTATGAACTTGTTAATATTTTCATATGACCATATTGCATTATGGAAGGGAACTATAATATTTCATTAATTTTCTCAAATCAAGGCAAAGAAAGAAATTACTCTGTATGTTAAATAAAAGTATTTAGGGATTGACACCTACAGACATAAAAGGCAAATAATACATAATCAACATGTTAACTATTATCTTAAAAGAAACCACATCCTAAAATGAAATCTCTACACTTGTGACTTGATGCACTTCATGCCAGGAGGAAGTGGTGGTGGGGAAATGGTAGCTGTGTTATTCAAGAGAAGGGTAGTTATCATTCCACTGACATTTTTATAATGAAAAAAACAACAACCAAACACACCCAATAGTTGACTTAAAACAAGAAACCAGAAAATGCATCTGTCCCATGGAAATAATACACTGCATGCTTAGCTTAAAGTATCTATTCCTTACTTGATAGCTGTATTGTGATTCCTGGTGGAAGCTAATTGCATTTCAGCCAATGAGCAAAGGGAATGCTGTGTCCTGCGAAGCAGCATCCTGAGGGACCAGGCGTGAGACACAGCTCTAGTGGCTCCAACTAGCAGGAAAGCAATTCAAGTCGGTGTGCCAGCGAACCTCAGCTCAATTAGGTCGGAGTGATAAGATATATGTTACATTTTTATTTGCCTCCAAGTGGGAAACATGTTTTCATTGAAAATTATTGTTTAACCTAATAAATGCTGTTAGGATACAGAACAAACACCTTCCTAAGAGAGGGCAGGAGGAGCAGATATAGAAACAGATGAAAACATGAGCTTGAACTGGTGAGGGACACATTCCTTGAACAAGTTCCTAGGTCTGCTTCTATCATATGAAACTAAAAGAAAAAATACCTGTAATTCTAAATAGACAATCACTCTTATCCCAAGGAAGACAAAGAGAACAGGTAACTGTAAAAAATGTATATGTAGTAGAGCTATGCAGAGAGATTTCCAGAAGACATGGATTTTTTTTTTAATTTAGGTAATATTGGTTAACAACATTATGCGAGTTTCAGAGTACAACGTTATAATTTAGTATCTATATGCACTGCAGTGAGCTCACCAACAAAGGTCCAGTTTCTACCCATCCCCTTACATGCGACTACCTCTACCCGGTTTTCACTCCCCAAGTTCCTTCCCCTCTGGTAACCATCAATCTGATGTCTGTATCTATGAACTGTTGTTTTGTTTTGTTTGTTCATTTCTTTATTTGCTATTTTATATGAGTGAAATCAGAGTTTCGTCGGTTTTCATACGACTTATTTCACCTAGCATAATACTCTAATGCTGTTGCAAATGGCAATGCTTCACCTGCTTTAAGGCTGAGTAGCAGTCATTAGGGAAAACAGTATGGAGGTGCCTCCATATCCTATATAATCCTATATAATAAAAGGCTAATATGCAAATTGTCCCCCTGGGAGTTCAACCAACCAGGAGTTCAACTGCTCGTTATGACATGTGCTGACCACCAGGGGGAAGCATGGAAGCAAGGAAGGCCCTGGCCTAAAGCCAGCAGCTGAGAAAGGAAGGCCCCAGCCAACAACCCGCAGCCAGGGGAAGGAAGGCCCCGATCAGCCCTACTCACTGGCCAGGCCTAGGGGCCCTACCTGCACACGAATTTCATGCACCGGGCCTCCAGTGTAAGAATAGAACTACCATATGATCCAGCTATTCCACTTCTGGGTATTTACCCAAAGAGCATGAAAACACTAATACAAACAGACATATGCACCCCTATGTTTACTGCCACAAAATTACAATAGCCAAGATTTGGAAACAACCTAAGTGCCCATCGATGGATGAATGAATAAAGAAGATACCATTTTTTTTAAATGACAAATTTTGATAACATATGCATGTGATCAAGGACTACTACAAAGGACTAGCATGGATTTATAAAAATGGCAAGTATCAAGAAAGCTAAACACTAATGTTTTAATTGCAAACAAAACATCAAAAATTCAAAGAGAAAGAATTATTGTTCTTCATTGTGTGTATAACAAAAAAGAACAAGCATGTTCTAGACTGCTTTTTGGGGATCTGATGAAATAGTACCATTTAGGAAAGGCACAACTGTTCACTGTGTTTAGAGAGAAAAGGCCAATAGTTGAGTTTGTAAGTAATGTCTGACAACCAAAGATATCTCAGGATGGAACGCGGGGTCTTAGTGCATGTGCTAAGATGCACTAAGAGATTAGTGCATGTGCTGTCACAAAAAGTGTCCAAAAATCGATGGTATCAAGCAAAATGTGTGTTGCTAAGCTGAAGGATTTTACACTTCAGGTCAATGCTGGGGTCTTTGATGGCTGCGGACCTGGCTAGCTGGAGTGTTATAATTTACCAAAAAGGAGCTTGGTGTCCGCAGGTAAGCACCCACAAGGCCAGTTCCTCTTTCTTAACTAGGAAATTATTAAATTTAAAGACATTCCCTAATGTAATTTGAGATCCTTAAAGTCTTGCTCACTAAACAATGGCAAGCAAAACATATCAATCACTAAGCGCCAAGTTTTTACAGGAAAAACATCAACTTGAAAACATAAATATGCCTCAAAAATATGAGCGCGGGAACCTGAACTTGCATATTTCCTCCGAATAGTACGTGGGCTAGATATGGACTCACATCCTTCCCGAGGGGTAGAAGCTGTTGTTCTAGGAGCACAGCTCATTGTAGGTGGAGGAACATTCATGAATGCTGAGGCTTTCGGGGGAGCGCCATCTGTTTGCACTGAGAGCAGGTGTTATGTGATGGTGTCACGAGGGGAAACATGGTGATAGACTTTTCCCATAACAGGAGCAGGGATAGACACAGAAGCGCTGTCACAGGAACAGGCTCAGCCTGTAACGTGCCTCTGAAATAGCATTTCCCGGTCCTCTACCATCGTCTCACCCAGTCAATGGGCCACGAGCACCTGCCTTCTGCAGAGCACAGCCTCCCACCTGGAGTTTGTACGGAATTCCACGACGGCAGCACCGAAAACAGCACCTCGGGTTCACGGTCACCCACATTCAAACGCGGAGCCCTGCGTGGATCTGAGGCACAGAGCGGCCGCCAGCTGCTATTCACACGTCCCCTCCCCGAGGAGCTGTTCTATGTAAACCAGAAGCCTCTGCAAACTCCCTTTCCTGGTCTCCACGAGTCCGCCTCGCCTGTCAGCAGGGCCACACCTGGCTGTTTCCAGCCAACACCCCAGATCTATGCCGGCACAACTGGATCACCCCACTCACCCTTGTCAAAAGCACACCGTCCCCTGGCCTGCCCTGGCCCAGCTTCCTTACCCAATCCCACCCTCCCTGTCGCATCGTGGTTCTCCTTGGCACCCTGGGCTCCGAGGTGGAACTGGATGGAAGTGTCTCCTGTTTTCTGGGTTAGGAAACCGACGGCTTCCCTTTGGTTCAGCTCATCTGCTTTTGGTGTCGTTTTCAGCCTCACTGTGACGTGGAGGAGGCAGGAATGAGGCCTGAGCATCGCTGAACGCCAGGAATTGTCACGTGCCCGGCACACAGCAGGCAATCGACGTATATGTGTTGATTGAAAGGACAAATAAACGACTGTCCGGATGAATAAGTAAAATGCTAAGTAACCACATAAAGTGAAAATAATGGAAGTCGATAACCTATACCACTTTTTAACATTTCTCATTTGTTATCAAATCTGAACATCCGTTGTTGCTATAAAAAGCTGTGACTCTGTCCTTAAAGGAATTTCCAGTTGTTATGCCTTTGCCTTCCCAGGGACCAAACCTGCAGTGTCTTAATTTTCTAATTTTTATGTGGCCAACATGTCATCATAACATTTATATAGGTCATTCTCCTTTCAGCCCCGTGATTTTGCTCAAGTTCTCCCTTTTCTGTATGTTGACATTGTAGCACTCAAAAAAGGGTAAGGACAGGAAATATAACAATGAAATTACTTTAGCTCACCATATCACAACGTCACTTTAAAAAATATTCAGTGAATGCCTATTTGTGTATAAATTATTCTAGGAGATAACATCTCACTTAGTTCCTAAACAGTGATCAGAAACCCTTTACACTGTTAATAACTATTGGAACCACAAAGAACTTTTGTTTATGGGGATAATACCTGTCAATGTTTGCCATATTAGAAATTAAAACTGGCAAATTATGAAAGTATTTAATTCATTTAAAATAACAGCAATAAAATCATTGCAGGTTAACATCACATAGTTTAATAAAAAGATTTTTTTTAATGTCATGACATTGGTAACGTGTTTACAAATATCTTTAATGTCTGGCTAAACAGAGGAGAGCTGGGTCTCACACTCGCTTCGACGTCCGGCTGCTGGGGTGGCCTGTGTCTCAGCCGCGGGGGCTCCCGCTGGACATTGGGGCAGGACGGGAGAGAGAGCTGCAAATATTGGCCTAGTTTTATTTTGAAAATAGTTTCGACCTCTTAGACCCCGTGAAAGCATCTCTGAGATCTGCCACGGTCCCCAGACTGCACTTGGAGAATCCCTGCCTAGAATAATCTAGAGTAAATATTAGCACATTTAACCTGCGAGGAAGCTAAACCTCAGGGACATTAAATGCCTTGCCAGAGATGACAGAGGAAGTAGTGATGGCTGCAGAATGAATCTCCAAACTCTGATTTCAAAGCCGGAGTTTATCCCAGTTACAACACGCACCCTCCCGATACTTAACCTCCCTTTTTATTCCTAGTTGTGGTAGTGTGTCTATGGCCCAGGGAGCAGAATTTCCACGGTTACATTTCAGAAAGCTCTAGATCACACTTTGGTACCAATTGAACTGCATTTTCTTAAACTGTTTGGCTTGAGAAACCTGAAAAATCATACACAAGTTTTGCAGGATAAAGAGGATTCTGCCAGCTGGTTGGTGAAAAGCTCTGATATTCGGTGAGAAAAGGGACCGAGCTCAGGACACCAGGGATAAAGAGAAAACATGGCCAACACCTGAGAAAAAGTGCCTCCCTTCTCCGGGGGAAACTGAAAAAGCTTACCCACCTGAACCTGGGCTCCTGGGCAGCTGGTACGGCTGCACTGGGTGGAAGACTGGTCCTCGAGGGGCAGGAGAGACTTGCTCTACACTTAGTTATGCATAGGGATAGAGATCCCGGAGACTTGGCCGTGTGTCAAAGTGAAGGTCCCAGTGTCATCTGGCAAGCACTAAGTTAATGAATTTATGCTAATTAATGTGTTGCTGTAAGTCTGTGGGAAGAGGACCTGTCGCTGAGATGCATTTAGTTATTCTCCTAAGTGCTGCAAAGGACAGGGATGTGCAAGCTCAGCAATAGCTCTTGAAACTAATCACCCAGGACATTTTTTCTGAGAATGTTGTGACGTAGATAGATATGATATAGTCGCATGTGCCAAGCTTTTTTTTAATTTTTTTTTATTTTGAAGATGAACCAGTCAATTGAATGAAAGATGACCTTTTTAAAAAGGCTATATTTTCCTACAACTAATACAATCTAAAATGCATTACCATTTTACATCAGGGTGTAGCAATAATAGCATTAAATATTGAGAAATTATTATATGCTAGACATTGTGGAACCTCCTTTACACGGGTGGGTGCATTCAGTCCTCACAGCACACCCATGGAGGTGGCATTCGAGTTACCTGTAACGTGCAGATGAGGAACAAGACACTCAGGACAGTTAAGGACCTTGCCCGGTATCCCTCATGCAGTAAATGATAGGCTAACACTTGAACCCATAAACGTTTGTTTCTAATTACTGTGCTTTACTAATTTGATGGCATTGAATAGAAGAATAAGCTGTGATTTGGTGAAGGAAGTCAAGGTCACCTCCTTGGCTCCTGTGGCGATATCAGGACCTGTGTTGCTCATGCTCCCTGCGGGGTCATGAATCTTTCTTGGTGGAGACGGCTTCTGACTTTTTATTTTTAGGTTGTTATACAACATATTGCTTTTTCCATGGTGTTAGGATTTTTGGAAAATGTAAAGATGAAGGTTTTATCAAAATTCTAGGTGAGCATGTGTATATGTTTTTTTTTTTTTACTATTTTAAAGGCAAAGAAAAAAAAGGAACAAGAACCAATAATAGAAAAAGTACAGAAAACTTTTCATGTCTGGCATTTAAAAAATGTTTGAATCTAACCAATAAGGAGGCTGGTTTCTCCTTCCTGCTACTCTTTTTCTCCCATGGAAACCTAGTTACCTAACCCACATGTATGACCATTGGCAGGTCATACTTCTGGCTCACTTGTAAATAATTTGGTTAAACTAGATAATAATAGTAGTAATGACCATGATGATGATAATGCTAACAGTTCTATAATGTGTAACAAGCGCCAGTTACTCTATTTTTCTTTGATTACATATTTAATTTTCACATTAATCCTATGAAATAGGTACCATTATGATACAAAAGTTACATATTAAAAAGCACACACACACACACACACAACAACAACAACAAAGGGACAGAGAGGTTAGGAAACTTGTTCAACACCAAACAGTCAGCATTGAGCCAGGGTTGATATCCACATGCTGACTCTTGAACCCTTGACCTAATGAGTATTCAAACCTAATTTAAACCAACCCTTACTCCAGGTAAACAACAAAAATTGGGCTACCCCTCTGCAAGAATATGTTTTTCCCTTCTTAAACACTCTCTCCTTTTTCCACTTAAGAAAATTAGTAAAGAGTAGAATAACTGTTGTCTTAGTAACTGTTGAAATTTCAACATGCTAAAATAATGAATATTTTTAAAATTTTACTGAAATAACTAATATTTTGAATTTGGAAAAAGAAACCCAAATGCTTGCATGGGAAAACACAGTAAGCATAGTCACAGATACTAAAGGGGAGACATGAATGGCAATGTCTAGCCAACCAACATTTTTGTTGAAAACTTTCACTGGCATGAAAGTATCAGCTTTGGTTTAGTAACAGCAATCTATGCAAATGCCCTATCTCTGATTCTCAGGCACCAGAGGGGACTGATCCTAGGATCCTGGAATCTACCACATTGATCTGAGTGGAATGCTTTAAGAATGGGCATCATTAGAAACATTAAAAAGTATTCATCTTCCCCAAAGATGCTAGTAACTAAACAATCACAAATCAAAATGAGGGGTGGAGGGTTAGTAAATGTGGGGAATAAATCTTATATTCAAAGAGCCCAGAAGCAGAACATAAAAAGGCACTTGTGTTCGTTTGCCTTTATCGTATCTTCCCTATTACAATCACATAACAATTCCACGAGTTGGTGCAATGAAAATAGACCCCTACTTCTTCACTTGCCCTTTTTGCTACCCTAACGTTTAAACATACATTTGCAAAATCTAACTCTGAAAGGTCCATGACCAATTTCACTTCGCCTCTTTGGTCTGTTCACTTCTTCCTTTTGAACTTGTTTTAGGGTTCTGAGTCATACTTCTACATCCAGCACTTTTCCCTCTACAATATGTATGAGGTCTCGTGACATTACAGTTAAGGGCCCACAGGTTGCTTCTCCCAAGAGCATGAGCTTACATTGCGATGAGGAATTTTATTCTGCTTTATAGATATATTATTACAAACAAACAAACAAACAAAAAACAGATCTAATACTATCCAAAATCTCTATGAACCCAGTACTATTGACTTATCTTTACCTTTCCTATGACCTTAATATTAATTGAGGAACATGTTTTTTGTTAGCAAGTTACTGTATTTATCAAAACCAATGGTTTAATAGACCATTGCATACAGTACTCCCTTTTATCTCTAATACATGAATTTCTGTATATTATTTATGAAATGATTATTTTACAAAAACATCATTTGCTTTGGTGAAAGTTTTATGATTGGGTCTCATTAAATAGCAGGCCTCTATTGCAATTTAAATACAATTTGATGTTTTTCAAAGTTATTTAACTAATGTTTCAGAAATATATGTACTTTGTTAAAATGAGACACCTGTTTTTGGTTTGTGATTTAACAATATTTTTAGAGAGAGAGGAAGGGAGAGTGAGAGATAACATAGATGAGAGAAACGTCGATCGGCTGCCTTCTGCATGCCTCTTACTGGGGGTCGAGCCCACCACCTGGCATGTGCCCTGACCTGGAGTCGAACTCTGACCTCCTGGTTCATGGGTCAATGCTCCACCACTGAGCAACACCGGCCAGGTGAGGACCACCCTTCTTGTTCCACCCTGGCTCCTCGCTCTCTGGTGATATGAGAAGAAGTGTGTGGGGAGGGCAGTGAACATTTAAAAGGCCACATCTGAGTGATGCCCTGACTGCAGCCTGAAGAGTCCGAGAGGAGTGGTGATTGACAATGTGCTAGTCCGCACTTACTAGTATACTATACAACTCTGAATGGCAAACTTAACAAGGCCGGAGAGCAAATACACTCGCACTGCACTCCAGGAGTGGGGTAAGTGTCCCCTTTGTGGTCATTACTAATGAAGCGCAATGAGAATCTGAGAGCCGCTGGCAGTGGCCAGGAGGGAGGCCCCGGGTGATGGGTGACAGGCACTGTGGGAATGATGTCCGCAGGGAGAAATCAATGCTATTGGAGCCTGCGGAGGCCAGGCCTCTGTGATTTCAATACAAGGCGTTTCCCAGGAGCCTTTGCCTCATCAGTAATAATGGTTTGCTCCCTTTTTCGTGTGGTGGGAGATGGGAAATTAGCGATGGGTGAGCAATGATAATAAAGAACAGGGAGAGGGGCCCTAGCCGGTTTGGATCAGTGGATAGAGCGTGGCCTGTGGACTGAAGGATCCCAGTACCATTCTGGTCAAGGGCACATGCCTTGCTTGCGGGCTCTATCCCTAGCAGGGGACGTGCAGGAGGCAGCCAATCAATGATTAATCATTGATGTTTCTATCTCTCCCTCCCTCTTCCTTCCTCTCTGAAACCAATAAAATAGCTACTTACAATACCATTTGCTTTTTTAATTTTTGAAAGTCTATTGGTTGTTTTTTGTTTTTGTTTTTTCAAAGAGCACTGTATTTCACTGAAGTGGAGTTTTGCCATTTATTTATAACAAAAAATATTAATTTGTTCCTCATTTCTTTCATGGTTGGATTAACGTGTTTTATTTAATCTAAAAATAACATGTTTAGCCCAACCAGTATGTCTCAGTGGTTGAGCATCAACCTATGAACCAGGATGTCACATTTCTTTCCCAGTCAGGGCACATGCCCCAGATGTAGGCTCGACCCCAGTGCGGGGCGTGCAGAAGGCAGCCAATCAATGATTCTCTCTTATCACTGGTGTTTCTATCTTACTCTCCCTCTCCCTGCCTCTCTAAAATTATATATATATATATATATATAATTTAAAAAATAAAAATAGCGTGTTTAATATGGAGACAGGAAAAAATCCAGTTTAAAGATTTTAATTATTATGAATTTAAAATTTGAGCATTACATAACTTTATGTTCTGAGCATTAATATGTCCAAGATGCCCCAAACATTTTCTTGAAAACTGCTGTTTACAATACTCCATCAAAGAAGATGCTATGAGAACAGTAAAAAGGTCTATGTAAAAAAGTCGTTTCTTATAATAATTTCTACGCCAGGTTTTCTCTTCTTAGAGTGCCACTGGGACACCCACACGTAGTTCTACTACACACGTTGCTTTCAACAGCAGTGCAAGCACCGTAGGGAGGACTCGTTATACCTTCATAATGTGGCTCCTCTCCACAGATTCCTCAGAGCCTATGTAAGAAAGAGGAGAATAAACATCCCTGAGGGTGTGTGTGTGTGTGTGTGTGTGTGTGTGTGTGTGTGTGTTTCCCAAGATAAACCCTAATGACAGTTTTCCTAAAAACCACTGTGTTGTTGTTTTTCTCATGGTAAGTAATTTAGAGACTCTAGCAGCGTCACACAAAATCAGTGTCTCCCTTTTCCTTCTCAGCTATTTAAATCAACATTTAATCAATACCAAGTAAGGTAAGCACATGTCGCCATGTGGGGTAAAGGCAATTTAGGAAGGGCCTTTTCCTGGAGCTCCGAAGCACGTTTAGCGTTAACTGTGTGAAAGAGTGTAACCTGGACAAAGTCCTCTCTGAAATTGAGGCAGATCTTCAGCAGCTGAGGTTGAGGATAACTTGAAATGTAGCAGCCCTAGGAATAGCACTCTCTACTTTCTTTCTTTAAATATATATATATATATATATATATATATATATATATATATATATATATATATATAAAATTTTTATTTTTATTTTTTATTTTTTCCCAGAGATGAAGGGAAAGGGAGAGAGAAACATCAATGATGAGAGAGACTCATGGATTGGCTGCCTCCTGCACGCTTCCCACTGGGGATTGAGCCCACAATCCAGGCATGTGCCCTGACCGTATGAAATCAAACCGTGACCTCCTGATTCATAGGTGGACACTCCACCACTGAGCCACACTGGTAGGGCGCACTCTCTACTTTCTCAAGTCACAGTCCCTGCATCCACGTCAGAACCTCTACCTACTGTGCAGGCACACAGAAGTCTTCGAGGAGAGGAGACGGCTATTTCAAACTTCTGAGAATAAAGCTTATTTATTAGGAAAGCATCAGTACATTTGAATATCCCTTGGTCCTAAGTAAATTAATGGCAAGAAAACACTGAGTATACTACAATCCTAAATTAATTTAGATGTACCCCTCAAGTGCAACTAAACAATGTTTAATTAGAATTACACACACTATATAAAATATAAACATAGAGCACAGATAAATGAATTCCATTAAAGCAATGTGATGTCTGAGCCTTGTAAATGATAAAGAGAACTAAAATAATTACATTCTTGAGTCAACTCCCTTAAATTGAAATAAAGAATCTGTTCTTTCTGAGTTCTAATGTTAAAAAATTTTTTTAAAGTATATAACTAAATTGAGAACCTTAAATTGAATCTATGTATTGTAATAATTTATAAAATGCAGTTTTATTTATTTTTAAGTTTGTGACTATAGGGCCCCAAATGAATATTTAGCTTCATTATTTACTGTTTTTGGAAGTTATGGAGCAAGCACTTGTTTGCATAATCATTTGTACTAAATTGTAAGCTCTCCAAAGATGAGAGATTATACCTAATTGTGTTTTGTTTCAGTGGAACACATATGAAAATCGAAGTTCTAATAAGGAACCAATCAACGATGCTGGATAAGAGCCCGCAATGAAGAATGTGGGGCTGGGGGCCAGAAGCCCCGTAAGGACTGACCTGCTGACCTGAGCCACAGTCACACGCCCTGCCGTTCACGCCAGCGCAGGTCTCCAACCCCACAACCAGCACTGAGGTTCATCTCTGACGCTCCTTCCTGCGCAGCTTCCATCACATCCTAAGTACGATTCCCGATGAATGTTGTTAACTGTCCTTGGGATCCAGCCATTTTCTCCTTCTGCACCTGACAGACGTTAGAACTTAGGGCTGATCGGGGCCGACACCTGGCTCTCCCCACAAAATCACAGTATGAACATGTCAACAGCACGCTCACCAGGAAAACATGCCACAATCCCTGACCTCTGCACACACTTCACATTACCTTGTCTCTTCCTTTCTCTCTTCTACTCAGATGTTATTTCGCTCCTCAGGTCCAGCAGTCTCCCTGCACCCCTGTGCCTTTGCTGGAGGTGGAATCACCTCCCTCTGATGCCAGCCTTTGTCCTGGGCCAGCCCTTGAGGACTTTGCCAAAACCTACCCTGTAACTCTCTGCAAAGCTAAAAGCTAGTTTTGTCAATAGCTTTTTTTAAAAAAAAAAGCTTTAAAATAACTCCAATTGAGTGTTCCATCTGGGCTTGCCGTAACCCAAACCGAAACACCAGTTGGTTGCTTAGCACTTAGAACATTACTTGCCTGCAGTAGGCACTCATTAATGAATGTCTGCTTACATTTAATAATAAGTAATAAACAAATGTGTATCCAAATGAGGTTCAAGATCCTCTGTGACAGGGATTCATGGCTTGCAGTTTATACATATTTTTTCATTTTTTTTAACCCTCCCCCAAGGATATTTTCCCATTGGTTTTTAGAGAGAGGGAAAGACAGAGAGAAATATCTATGTGCGAGAAACACATCGATTGGTTGCCTCCTGTTCAAGGCCCAACCAGGGAGAAGTCTGCAACTGAGGTACATGCCCTTGACCAGAACTAAACCCGGGACCCTTTAGTCGGCAGGCTGATGCTCTATCTACTGAACCAAACCAGTTAGGGCCGTTTTTTCCATTTTTTATCCTCACAGTAACAACACCAAAACATAGTGGTTTGATTGATTGATAATGTTTTCAAATCGTTAAAGAGAAAAATCAAACAATTGCCTATGAAAATTTTCTCAGAACTTTCAAATGCTTTAATAATGTTCCTGTAAGTTGAATTCACTAATAATTATAATATGATCTATTTTAATTTCTGAACAACTATTAGGACTGACTCAACTGAAATAAAGAATAGAAAATATTTAATAGATGTTACAGTTTATGACTCAAAAATGAATAGAAATTATCAGAAAATTTTTAGTAATTCTTTATTGTTGAAAGTATTATATATGTCCCCTTTTCCCCGCATTGACCTTCTCCAGCCCCCACGCCCCAGGCCTTCAGCACCCTATTGTCTGTGTCCTGTCGGAAATTTCATTAAATAATTTAAATTATTTATATTGATCTTGTGGGTTTCTTTTTTAATTTTTCTAAGTCCTGACTATAAACAATGTTCCAAAGATACACTGTCCACTTTTTGGGTTTTATCTCTTATCTTATGAGGCTCAAGCAAGGACACAAATAAGTTATGATCACATTTTCTTTTGAGAGTTTACAACTTTACAATTTATACAAAAGGACAAACCAGTATTTGTCCTTAAAAAAATATATGTCCTTAAAAAAATAATGAAAGAACCAACTTATATTTCCTTTAGCATACAGTTTGTTGCTTTTTATTTCTCTATATCCTTGATAGGAAATAAGTTGGTACCTTAAGATTGCATGGATAATTTTATGACTATATGGAGGATGTTTTTGCAGATTAATTGAGGTTATACTTTTATTTCTCTAACTTTAACACTGCCAGGACTCCAGGAAAATCATGGAAATGGAATAAATGGGCAGGTTGCAATTGCTTCTGAACTGTCCCTTCATTTCCTTTTTTTAAAAATGTTTTTATTGATTTTAGAGAGGGAAAGGGAGAGGGAAGAGGAATAGAAATATCAGAGATGAGAGAGAAACAGAGTGGCTGTCCCCTGCATGCCCCACATTGGGGACCAAGCCTGCAACCCAGGCATGTGCCCCGACTAGGAATCGAACCAATGGTCTCTCAGTGCACGGGCGACACTCAACCAACTGAGCCACACCAGCCAAGGCTTCCCCTTCATTTCCATGTTGCTAATAGCCCAGCAGGTACATGTGAGAGGGACTCACACTTTCACCGAAGCCCTTTATCACTACACAGAGGATGAGGTAATGAGAGAGAGACTCACACCACTCAGACAGGGCGGGAGAAGTGAGGTGATCAATGTAGGTGCAAATAGAAATGGCTTTTTAGTCCAGAGAAATGTCAATGACATGGTTGCTTTGTAGAACGCATTGCTAGTCTTCATTCAATTTAGGGATACAGCTGAGAATGCAGTTTGCTTCATTGCAGTGTTTCTTTATGAAGACATTTCCCGCAAGCCCTGTGGCAGGAGGGGTTTAACTTTTACTAGGCAATTGGCTTCTTAAAAAAAAAAAAAAAAAAAAATATATATATATATATATATATATATATATATATATATACACACACACACACACACACACACACACACACACTGAGTGGCCAGATTATTATGTTCTCTGAACGCATAATAATCTGACCACTCAGTGATTATATATATTCATATATGTTAGAGGCCTGGTGCATGAATTCGTGCATGGGTGGGGTCCGGCCAGCCTGGCCAGGGGGAGGGGACATGGGCAGTTGGCCAGCCTGCCTGCTGGTCGAACTCCCGGTTGAGGGGGAAATTTGCATATTAGCCTTTTATTATATAGGATATACACTGAGTAGCCAGATTATAATGGGTTCAGAGATCATAATAATCTGGCCACTCAGTGTATATATATACTAGAGGCCCAGTGCACAAAATTTGTGCACGGGTAGGGTCTCTAGGCCTGGCCAGCGATCAGGGCCAATCTCTGGGGTGACCAGTGGGGTGATCAGGGGGCCCCCACTGGCACCTGCCTTGGCTGGCCTGGGGCCTGCGGACTTTTGGCACCTCCTGCATTGAGCGTCTGCCCCCTGGTGGTCAGTGCACATCATAGCGACCGGTCGTTCCACCTTTAGGTCGATTTGCGTATAGGCTTTTATTATATAGGATTATTTATTTCAGAGAGGAAAGAGAGAAGAGAGGAATATCAATGATGAGAGAGAGTCATTGATCAGCTGCCTCCTGCACGCCCCACACTGGGGATGGAGCCTGAAACCCGGGCATGTGCCCTGACTGGGAATCAAACCATGACCTCCTGGTTCATAGGTCGATGCTCAACCACTGAGCAACACCAGCGGGGCGGGGGTCTCTTTTATAAGGACAATAATCCGAACCAAGAGGGTTTTCCCAAATGCTGACACCACAGAAGAACCTCAACACATTTTCCTAGAATGCCCCCCTCAGGGTCCTTTGTGGATGTCTACAAAATGGACAGCATGTTGGGAAAAGCAAGTCATCAGAAGCAGGGGTCACAGGGCACCTGGGTCCTGAACCTGTGAGGCAGGAAGTTTTCACTCCATTCTCCGGAGAGTGATGTCCATGAGGCTGACAGTGTGGAGGTCCCAGCCGAGCTGGCCCACAGTGCAGGGCTGAGCTGGGACTCTGTGTCTGTGTCTGGGAGGGGGGGGGGGCGCGGGGGAGGGAGCTGAGGATTCTGTCCTGAGTTCTGCATTCTGCATGCTGCTGAGTGACCTCCCTGAAGGCAGCAGTGGGCCGCCTAAGGGGCCAGACCTAGAGCATTCAACCCACGCAAATGTCTGCTGGGCTTTGGCAATCGGTGTGGGAACACGCTCTGATACTACATTTAGGACCGCAAAGGAAACTTAGCAGCATTTTAGATGTTTACAATTACTTACCTTGACATGTTTATTTCCTAACCATGGAACCCAGGGTTTCATTTCTTGTGCAGCACTTTAACGAAACCCCCAGATCTAACGATCTGAATGTCTATTCCAGGCAGCTGCCAAGGCAAAGCTGACACAGAGAGAGAGACAAGAGTTCACGGCGAGGTTGCACGGTCACAGCCAAGCTCAGTGTCAGCTGCCAAGCAGGATGCAGAAGAGAAAACAGGTTCTCTTCAAAGGCAGCTACATGCTTTAGGGGTTGTACTGGACTGAACTTGTAAAAGGCCTCTAGGAGCTACAAGTTGGAATCATACAGCTTTATAATTCATTGGAATATGATCTGGAGCGGACCCATGATGTATCCAACACTTCAGAATCCTGTCTAACACACGGTGGCAGGGGATTTTTGGAAGCCTCTGAACCTGCACCCACCATTTTAAATATATTTTATTGATTTTTTACAGAGAGGAAGAGAGAGGGACAGAGAGCTAGAAACATCAATGAGAGAGAAACATCGATCAGCTGCCTCTTGCACACCCCCTACTGGGGATGTGCCTGCAACCAAGGTACATGCCTTTGACCGGAATCGAACCTGGGACCCTTGAGTCCATAGGCCAACGCTCTATCCACTGAGCCAAACCGGTTTTGGCAACACCCACCATTTTAAAATAGGAATCATTATTTGCCCTGAAATCAACCCCTAAATCAAGCACATCGATAACCTAGTTTCATAAATTTTAGAGCATTAAATTAGAGTGGTTGAAAGGACAAAGCCTTACCTTGGCAGTACTCCAAAAATAATTTTAGTAATAGGTTTGTATATTCAGCTACACTTGGCCTTTTTGCTCATCAGTAGTTACAATTTGCACAAAATTACAAACAAGAACAATGATTTCAGTCCTAGGAGACACAGGAAATTAGTTGTAAGACCTTTTTATAAACAGGAAGGGAAGAGGGGGAGTAAATATGAGAAAACTTGCCCAATATCGTCTGTTCAAATATTGGGTTTACTCTTTGTGTGAACTTAGGAATAATAATCAGCTCTTATCTGAGAGAGATGTTAAATCACACCTGCTCCTTCAAACTATGACCCGAATCAAATGTGGAAGCGATGCTGTGGCGTCTGGCGCCTGGGTGACAATCAACAGCGTCTGCATCCTGAATCTTTTTTATTTTATATATTTCTATTGATTTCAGAGAGGAAGGGAGAGGGAGAGAGAGAGAGAAACATCAATGATGGGAGAGAATCATGGATCAGCTGCCTCCTGAACGCCCCCCACTGGGCATAGAGCCCACAACCCGGGCATGTGCCCTTGACTGGGATCAAACCTGGGACCCTTCAGTCCGTAGGCCGACACTCCATCCACTGAGCCAAACCAGCTAGGCCTGCATCCTGAATCTTGACACATGAGTTTGTACTTATCTTGGGCTGCCTGCCAAAGTAGCATTAGTGGATCAGAGGTTTCCTTTCCACAAAGGACCATAACTAACTTCTAAAGTTTTCAATAAAAGGACTTGGAAACATACACACCACAAGAATAATGACATTCATCTTAAAATCTGATGCAAAGTCCTGTTCCTCTTGGGTATCTGGGGGTAGCCAGAATCTTGCTCTGTATTCCCACGGAGCAACACATGCAAACTCTCCCTCAACCCTTTCCTCACTCCTCCTCCTGATAGACTAGTTTGTCCGCGTTTCTCAATTTCATTTCCCAGTCTTTCAGCATTTAGAGATGCGCTGTCCAGTTCCCTCCTATCTGTTGGATGGCGATGAAGTAATCCCTTCAGGGGGCCTACCCTAAGATCCACGCTGTGGAGGAGATCTTAGCTACATGACCAAAGCCAGGTGCAGCCCTGGCCCCAGAGTGAGCTTGCATAGCAATGACGCTGGCATATTCACGGCATCTGGCCGACTCTCATCGGATCCTAAACTCAACAGGAGAGATAGATGCTAGTTATTGATCCCTACAAGCTCAGCGAAGAAGGGCAGACCTCAAGCTGCAAGTGCAGCTGTGTGCCTGATGAAAAACATGCGTCCGACACAGAGACCAATGAATGATGTCATTCAGCAGGATGCAAACAAGTGAGGAGATGAGTGAAGGGAAACTCACATAACCTTGTCTGTCTACCCCCCTTTCCACAAAGGCTAGACATTACTGGGTGTGTTTGTCTGCCTTTTCTATCGGCCACGTTATTACAGAGGGCCGCAGCAGAATGTCAGCCTGGCCCTTGGGTCAGAGTTTTGGCAAGTGTATAAGGGGCACATGCAGAAGGGTTTCAGCTCAAGATGGAAGAGCTGGACTCAGAACTATCAGAAAAGCTTGATGAATTACTGCTAATGAATGAAGGGCTCCTTCACATGGAAGAGCAGAAACCACCATCATGTCCCAGGAATAAGATAAAGGAACCAACCATCAGTTGGGTGGCTGACTTTTTAAGCTTCCCTCAAATGGTATATGATGACGGCAATTTCTCAATGATCACTTCTTTCTCTTTCTAGACTACTGACTCTCGTAATTTATTCATTTCTCTTTAAGTTAGCCATTCAATTATCATATTTCAGAAAATGGAGAAATTTGCTCGTTAATTCTGGCATAAAAGACAAATACCAGCAAGTACAATGGACAGAACAGAATTGAATTTCCTTAAGAAAGCTGAAGATGAGTGATTCCACCAACTAACTGCATTAGGATTTTGCAAGGGAAAAAAAAAAATGAAACCCAGATCTCATCAGAAACAAGACTTCTTAAAGCCACACTCAAAATACTTGGTTAAATGTATTTTTTGACAGTTGAGAGTTTTTCATTTGTTAACAATACATTCCAAGGTAAAGGCTCACATGCATCTGTCTATTTCTGCCCCCTGAAGGGGAGTATTTAAAACCGGAACAAGTCTGATCAGTTCACCTGACAGTAGATTCCCCTGGGAAGGACGGAGACCTGGGCTTTGCCTCCAGACCACACCCCTTGTACGCAGCCTCTTTAAAACCCATTGAGTAGAACCACTGTTGCGTGTGCTCATGCTTGACCAGAATCTTTCCAAGTATTTGAAGTAAAGTCCACAAGGCAGTGAAACTACTTTCTTTAAGACTCAAATTTGGATTTACAGCTGCATATTCTTCCTGCTTTTGCTCTCCCTTTCCATCTCTCTGGCAGGAGACTTTCCTGTTTTTCTTCAATAAAGTATAAAGATGTGCACACAGAAAACTGAAATCAATAAAAACATATTCTAAAAGAAGAATTCTATTTTGATCTCTAGAAATATCTGATATGATTCCTGATTGAGAATCTCTCAACCTCCTTCTTCCCTCCCATCACTCACTGGGGACAAGGGGCATTTCCTTTCCTTAATCCATGTAGGTTTCTGTCTCAAATGTGAAGAATTAGAGCTGCAACAGACTGAGGATCCTCAGAGGGAAAGGGTGGGGGGAGAGATCAACGAAAGAACTTATATGCTTAACCCATGGACATACTAGTAGACAATAGTGGGGTGAAGGCCTGGGGAGGGGATGGGAGAGGGGTGGAAGGGGCAAGTGGGGGGTGGAAAGGGAGACATCTGTAATACTTTCAACAATTAAAAGAGAAAAAAGAGAAAAAGGAACTCTTGGGGAAAACAAGCTCTTCCCTTCCCTTCCCACATCCATGTTCACTGACAACCATCTCCATGGAACTTGTCCTTGTTCTACACAGGGGTGGTCTCCTTCGGAAAAAAATAAAATAAAATAAACATTACTCCTTACATAGTTCCCATGGCAACTAGGTCTGGAACCAATGGCAAGGAGCTCAGGTGAATAACATCTGAGCAAGGCTCTGCTGTCCCCGGCACTTCCTTGTCTCCACAGTGTTTGCTCACGATTAATAATAATAGCTACTCAGACGCATTCCTTGGCCGGAGAAAGATGAGTATTTTTGGTAAATGTGGCCTGAGGCTAACCCATGTGGAAACTGATCAAGACATTCCTCTAACTTGGCTGACTAACAACCTTCAGCTTCTACTGGAGTCTACTGCGCCTTCCTTCTGAGTGTTTTCAAGGACTTCTTTTGATGAGAGTATAGCACAGTCCAGGTGACAACTATATGCTTTCTTTAAAGTATGCAGGAAAGTAGGCCCTGGCCCTGGGTTACCAAGTTCACATAATCCTAAGAATATTGTTCATATTTCTAAGAATATTACCTTGCCTCTCCTCTTATGTTTCTCTAGGGTTGGATGCCTTATGGGTGAATCTAAACTTTTAATGGTAGATGTTCATATACTTCCAAAATTTTATACATGAACATGTATTATTTCTATTTTTATAATAATATTGTTCAGAAATAATATTGTTCAGAAAAATAATTTAAGAGATACAAAATTTTAAGTCTTTCTTCTTTCTATTCTTTTGGGAACCTTATACTGAAACCAGGGGTACTTCTAATTATTTTCAAATTAGAAAACATGAACACATGATAATTACAATAAAATCACATAATTTACAGACAAAGGAATCATGGAAGTAAGGTGTTGTTTTTTCTATTATCTTTCAGATGAGGAAACAATAAATAGTCAGGAAGTTTGTTGACTCATTTCATGTTACATCTCTCGTTTGAGAATCTAGCTTCCCAAGTCTCATGTAAGGTTCTGTCCATTATCTTTTTAAAAAAAAAAAAAATTTTTATTGATTTCAGAGAGGACGGGATAGGGAGAGAGAGATGGAAACATCAATGATGAGAGAGAATCACTGATCACTCCCTAAACTCCCCCTACAGGGGATCGAGCCCACAACCAGGGCATGTGCCCTGACCAGAATTGAACCATGATCTCCTGGTTCATAGGTCAACACTCAACCACTGAGCCATGCCAGCCAGGCTGTCCATTATCTTCATAAATGGTTTATGCTTCCTTCTTATTTTTCCCCCAATACCCTATCAGATAATGCATTTTTAATTAGAGAATTAAAATTCAAAACATGTCAATTTACTAAATACCTACACAGGGGTGGTCCAGAAGAAAACATATTTTTTAAGAGGTAGGGACCATAGGACAAGAGTGATGGTAATAGAAAGGTTCCCAGTTGACTGCAAGCAATTCAGAAGCAATTCTTAGGTATTTACAGCAATTACTTAAAAGCAAAACATCTTCATGAATCATTACTCATGGAGATAAAACAAAAATATGGTAATTTAACACAAGCTAAAATGGTCTCCATAATGGGAATCCTGATGGGCGTTAAGGATTTCTTGTTTTCCACGCCCATTGTTTCTATCGAAACCAGATGCCTAGAGGGGTAATTTACTCCATAAAATCTACATGGGATTCACCTGAACTTCCATTGCATACCTGTATACAGCACCCCCGGCCTAAGGTATATGTAAATCCTCCCAGCTTACATTACCAGCAAATTAAACACAACCAGAAATCAAGTGCAGTAGCAGGCGTACTGAGACAAGGTTTTAAAAATAAATACCCCGATAGCAGGGAGACCTCTGCCTTATATATTGTGCAATATATACATGAAAGAGTGCCCATTACTTTATATGACTTTTAAAAATAATGTTTACTTTATCAGGCTTGATGTTTTTAAAGAAAACTTTGTTCTTATTTTGTCTATTTTTATTTAAATCCTTTGAGGATATATGTGCATGTGTGTATTTTAATACTCATTGAGTTTGTACAAGAATAAAGATACACTTAAGCCTGATTTAATAGCATTTTCCTCATCTGCAATTTCTATTGATTAGGCAATAGCAACTACAAAAAACTTTAAAAATCCTTTTTCTTTTAGCTTGAAGACTCAAGGATGTTTTCAAACAAATGTAAGAAGTGAGATAAAAAGTTTTCTAAAGGGAGAACAAATTAATAAACCCTAAGTAACTTCACTAATCCAGTGTAGAAAATTAGTCCTTAAAACTATCTTGGTAATACACTTTCAAACCTCTCTGGTTTGTTCAATACCACTATCTGTTTGTGCTGGCCCCAGAGTAAATCACCTCTCTATACTATGGTTTCAGTGTTTAGGCTGTAATTAAGCACTTGGCATGCTTGAGGATATATTTAGGGCATCAACACATTGCATAATCATATTTTCCTCTCCCTCAGATAAATAATATGAACTTGTCAGCATGACACAGTGTTCCTTATTCACAGTGAGCAGTAAGCATGATCCCCACTGTTCTGCCAGGAGACAACGCAGAGATTACATAAATGCATCCACTGTGCCATTTTGCGGTTTCCTTACTCTGTTCCATATGCTCAAGGATGTAGTTATTCTGCAAAAGGAAAACCAAGAACAGACTTTGCTCTGTGGATGCTACAAGCTTTCAGAAAAATGAAAAGGCAGCATTCCATTGATTTAGGAGAGCAAGACATGTAAAGTGGAATAATATGTGCAGTAATGTGGAGCTTATAGCATTTTACAGAGAGGCATCTTTAGAAGAGATTTAATTTAGATTTCTTATTTTATAGAAGATCCTACCTAATAATAGACAAATATGCAAATTGACCTTACCTTCGCTATGCCCGTGATTGGCCAGGAGGCGCGGGGGGGGCAGGACTTGGGGTGGCCAATTGGGCCGGCGGGACGCTGAGCTCACGTTGCCAGCGGCAGCTCGAGCTCAGCGTCTGCCCCATGGCTGTGCTGCGGCACAGAAGGGGCCTCTGGGGCAGCGAGCTCACGTCCCACTGGGGACCATCAAAAGCAGGGGAGCTGGGCGCCTCTCCGCTCAGGCACCAGGCCTTTCAGAAGCCTCCAGCAGGGCAGAGGCTTCTGAAAGGCCTGGTGCACCAGCGGACAGGCACCCAGCTCCCCCGTGATTGAAAGCAAAAGCGTGGGAGCTAGGTGCCTGTCCACTCAGGCACCAGGCCTTTCAGAAGCCTCCAGCAGGGCAGAGGCTTCTGAAAGGCCTGGTGCACCAGCGGACAGGCACCCAGCTCCCCCATGATCGAAAGCGAAAGCGTGTAGGGGACCCTACACGTGCATGATTCAATCATGCACTGGGCCTCTAGTACTGACATAAAACTGAGTAATTTCCCCCAGAGCCACAAAGCATTAGAATCACGTTAGAGTCAGCCCCTCTAATGGCCTAACTCGGTAAGTAAATTATCTACTTCTCTTTGAAAAAAACAAATGTGTTTATCACCTTTTATAACTTTTAATCACAGAAAATATTTGTTACATAACCACATTTATATATTTTATTTCCAAAAATTATTCTAAATACTCTGAATCCTGTAGCCACAAAGAAAATAACATTGCAATTTCTTGAGATGTTGATTTGTGTTTGAATAATTTTTCACACTTAATTAGTTACCCTCATGAACTTTTCATTCTTATAAGCAACTTCAACAGCTTAAATTACATGGAGAGTGGGAACAGGGTGAGAATAATTACAGGGGGAAAAAAGCAACTCAAAGAATAGAGGCATCACTATGTTCATTGCAGTGTATTTACAACAGCCAAGATTTGGAAGCAGCCCAAGTGTCCATCAGTAGATGAGTGGATAAAAATGCTGTGGTATATTTACACAATATATTTACACAATAAAATACACTGGACAGTAAGAAAGAAGGAAATCTTACCCTTTGCCACAGCATAAATGGACCTGAAGATTATTATGCTAAGTGAAATAAGGCAGTCAGAGAAAGACAAGTATGACATGATTTCACTCATATGTGGAATCTAATGAACAAAATAAACTAACAAACAAAATAGACTCATAGATACAGAGAACAGATAGATAGTTGTCAGAGGGAGGGGTGTTGGGAGCTGGGTGAGAAAGGTAAAGGGATTAAGCAAAAAAACAACCTCATAGACACAGACAACTATAAGGTGATGACCAGAGGGAAAGGGGGTGGGGGAGATAGAAGAGGGTAAAGGAGGGATAAATGGTGAAGGAAGGAGACTTGAAGTGGGGTGGTGGACACACAATATAATAGATAGATGGTGAATTATAGAATTGTACACCTGAAACCTATGTCATTGTATTAACCAATGTCACCTCAATAATTGCAATAAATATAATAAAATAAAATAATGGCTATTTATATACAGAATAAATAAACAACCTAGCATGCATGCTTCGTCTTGTGCTTTTGTGTTTCTGTCTTATCACCATCTCTTGCCTGGGTCCCAGATGAGCTGTGTGGAGCGGATATAAAGCTGACCTGCATTCTGAAGAACAGCTACTCCAGCCCTGGCCGGTTTGGCTCAGTGGATTCAGCGTCAGCCCTCAGACTAAAGGGTCCCGGGTTCAATTCTGATCAAGGGCACATACCTTGGTTTGCAAGTTCCCCAACCCTGATTGGGATGCGTGCAGGAGGCAACCAATCCATGTGTCTCTCTCACATCGATGTTTCTCTTTGTCTCTTCCTCTCCATTCCACTCTCTCTAAAAATCAATGGAAAAATATCCTTGGGCGAGGATTAACCAAAAAATAAATAAATAAAAAGAACAGCCACCCCAGCCAATTCCAAGACCTATGAATGGGACTGTGCCTCTCCTTGGAACCACTAGGAGAGTGTGTTTGTTGGGCAGAGTTATCATGCAAAACTGACTTAAACAACACATTACACATCTTGTCCGCATTGGGATTTATGACCAAAGACAAACATAAGAATGATGTTATTTTAAAACCATGACTCATATGGTCACTTCAGAGTACTGTTATGGTATTAAAGGGAATAAAAAATTAAATCTGAGAGCCAAAGAAGAATCAAATTAACTGAAGATCTTACTTTGCATATCTCTCCAGTTAGAGGCTGATAGTCAATGCAAGACTTTTCATATGCCCTCTCTGAATTCTGTCTTCTTTCTTTTCATCACTAGCTGGTCTCACAGTCATTGCTTCTGAATTTCCCGACTTCCCCAACAAACCACCGGACAACATGAACGCGTGCTGTCCAGGGGACGGTGATATGGAGCAAAATAGGCCACCTTTGTGCATAAATTCAGGGATTTAGAAAGACGCCATGAACACTGCAAATCCCTTAAATTGCTTGCTGATGCCTGACATTTCTTTGTCTTCAAGTGATTGCAAATATCACCTAAGTCTCATTAGGTTTTCACCTATTATGTTTAATACTTTTGTCAAATCCTGCATGAAACCCTTTATGTAGAAAGAGCAGATGAGTTAAATAGCAATCTTTAAAAGTATATTAAACTAACTAGAATTAAAAATTCACAAAGGAAGATTGAGTAACTCAAAGACAAACTTCATCTGAATTATAACTTTATGAAAGGAAAAACCTAAACCGGTGATTTTGTGTTGAAGTTATTTGGGAAATCTAATATACTTCAACGTGTTGTATCAGTCAAGGGCCTCAGGTAATTGAAATATTTAAATCAGGTTTTATTCTCCAGCCTGATATTAGATGATGGGATTTCTAAAGCAAACTAGAGTTGACTTTAATCTTTTCACACGCACTCAAATTTCATGGTTGAGAGAGCCAACTCTTGTGAGGTTTTCCCCAGATGATGGACCCTGGGGATCACCCCTTGACGTTCCAATAGTGAGAAAGTACTGAAGTGTAGCATGAAGGAGTTCTGAGTCCCGACTAGACCCGAGGTAAATTTCAAAACAGCCATTCTATCTGGTTGTTATGAAACACATCCCAGTAATGAATCCAAAGTTGTTCTTACCATCATAAAGGTACTTGACAGATATAAGATGTTATCATGGCCCATACTAAAAGTGTTTGAAGTGACAAGTTCCTGATTCAATATGAAAGAATGGCTTAGAACACAAACGCCTTAGCCTTTTTAAAATGAAAATATTAGCTTTCTGCATTTTTACATCCTCTACGGTCTGTTTCTCTGGGGCTTGGAAGTACCACTGTGGAAAGACCCAAGTGGAACCAGCTAAATAACACCTTCCTTTCACGCCCAGTCAGAAGCCTTTATAATTACTTTTGAAATGGCATGTTCTTCTTTATGAATCAAATTTTCTTTTTTCAGAGCTATTTCCTTAATCTCCAAAAGTGATCTTTTAAATGCAGAGGACATTACTGTGGCAATTACTACTGTACAATACACCCGTCTGAGGAAAGCCTATCATTTGACCCGCTCTTGGATTTTAAACAACCTGATGGAGGAAATCCTCACTAAAAGTAATAATAAGATGAATTATAAGAACATGATACAACAGACAATGAGCAAGACACTTTCTAATGCTTCTCATAGGATTACCAAACACCAAGCAAAGTTAAGAAAATATAATTATTCATTAATTATTCATTAAAACAATATATTTGATATCAAAATAGGGTCTGTAACAGGAAGGTTCGGTGATTAACTTGCAAAGACTCATTAGGAAGTCATCATTAAATAGAATAGAGCAGATTTAATATGCTTTTTTAAATATATTTTTATTGATTTCAGAGAGAGAAAGGGAAAGGAAGAGAGAGACATCCTGTCATCCTATCTAATAATAGAGTAACATGTAAATTACCATCACTCCGCTACGCCCACGATTGGGCAGCGGGAGGCTGGGGGGGGGGACTTGGGGTGGCCTATCTGGCCATTGAGAGGCATGGATCCGCTGCCACTGAGGGGGGCTACCCTGCTGTTGAGAGGCGCAGGGGGCGGGACTCCCGCCCCCTGCGCCTCTCAATGGCCAGATCCGCGGCCGCTAAGGGGGCCTGCCGCGGACACCCAGCTGCGCCTCTCAACGGCAGGGTAGCCAGGTGTCCGCGGCAGCCCCCCTCAGCGGCCGTTGAGAAGCACAGGGGGTGGGAGTCCCGCCCCCTGCGACTTTCAACAGCAGGGTAGCCCCCCTCAGCGGCCGCGGACCATCAAAAGTGGGGGAGCTGGGTGCCCATCTGCTCTGGCACCAGGCCTTTCAGAAGCCTCCGCCGAGCCGGAGGCTTCTGAAAGGCCTGGTGCACCACCTGACAGGCACCCAGCTCCACCACGAAAAGCGAAAGTGTGTAGGGGACCCTACAAGTGCATGATTCAATCATGCACTGGGCCTCTAGTATATAATAAAAGCCTAATATGCTAAGTGTCCGATCGACCAGTCGGTCGTTCAACCAATCAAAACATAATATGCTAATGATATGCTAAGGCTGCTCAACCACTCACTATGACATCCACTGACCACCAGGGGGTAGGCGCTCCAACTGGTAGGTTAGCTTGCTGCTGGGGTCTGGCAGATTGGGATTGAGCGAGACAGGCCAGACCCACCCTGGAGCCCTCTCAAGGTCCCTCCCTGGCTGGCCAACCTCCCGCATCTCTCCCTGGCCACGATCATGAACTGGTGGGGTTCCTTGGCCTGGCCTGTGTCCTCTCACAATCCAGGAGCACTCGGGGGATGTCGGAGACCCAGTTTTCGCTCGATCCACAGGCCAGGCCGAATTCGTGCACCAGGCCTTTAGTCAATAATGAGAGAATCATTGATTGGCTGCCTCCTGCACGCCCCCTACTGGAGATTGATCCTGCAACCCGGGCATGTGCCCTGACCTGGAATCGGACCCTGACCTCCTGGTTCATAAGTTGACACTCAACCACTGAGCCACACCAGCAGGGCTTCAATAGACTTATATTTAGAAAATAATAAGTAATGACCTACAGATTGTAGAATGGATCCAATTGATAAATAATGCTTTTGATCAAGAAAGAGGTCTATTTTGCAAATAGCTTTATTCCTTATCACTCAAAAGATCACTTAGGCCTAGCAACTAATGAAATTAATCATTTAAAGAAATTATCTATATCTATATGCCCTGAGGTCGACAAGCAAACCTGAAAGGAATTAAAGGTTTATTAGATACAACCATGTCAGAAATGGGCTCACAGTTGTGAAGAGAGGTAACACAGGTGCACAGACGCTGTATAGAAACTGGGAACAACAATATATACTACAGATAAAGATGAGCAAAACCAGAGGTCTGTGATATCAGTGGTCCATCTGCGGTAACAGATAGGAAGGACCCGTAGCTACGAAGATGGAGAAAATGGCTAGATCACGGAGATACACTGACGGCAATGGCTACGTCAGTTTGGTTATTGGTAAACATCCGGAAATCGTACGTTTTGGATTGTGAGTCTGAAAGTGTAAATGAAAAAGCATCACACTAAGGTGTTTGGGAATGTTCAAGTTCACAGAGGAATTAGCACAGAGTCAACACTCAAGAGGCGTGGACGCTTTAATAATCCATTCACCTTTTAAAGGACCCTGTCCTTTGTGTTTTATGCTCTTTATGCAATAAACACAGGGTAGGGGGACACTGGAAACCCTCATCCAGGCCCACACGGATCGCCCAGCCTCAGGGAAGCAGACGTTTGAAAGATTTTTCTCACGTTAACCCGTTTGTATTTTAAAATCTTCCTATATTTTCCACTCCTATCTTTCAATTAAAATGTAATTCTGTGCAAAACAGAGGTTGGGACTGACTGCTAGAGGCTGTCCTCGTTTTCCAATATCAATTCTGTGCAAACCTTGCTTTCCTCCTAGATCGGGAAGGAAATGGGCATTTTACTCTGCTGGGCGTCAGGGACAGGAAACAGCCACAGGGCCCAGTGCTGACCATGGTCCTCCCTTCCCTGGGCACAGCTCTGTCTCACACTAAGCCAACCACTTACAGTCTTGAGAAATGAATAATAATGTACCATTTCCACTCCTAAGATTACAATGACCTAGAATTAGCTGACCCACCAGCACTACCCGGGGTTACCAAGGTGGCAATTACTCAAAGCAGTTTTATTCTTGATTAGTTACTTGAGAATCCTTCGTAAAGAAACAAAGAATAATGAATGTGAATAAAGCTCACCCACTTTTTGGCAACTGCTAATCAATTTATTGTGTTCCTTATATGTCTTTGGATCCTAATTTTTGACTACTGTCTATAAACTTCAGGGGTGATATGTTCTTATTTCTTGCTCAACCTTCTTCATGACAAAAAAATGACCCTGTGTGGCAATTATTTCTCGTTATACTTGATTTTAAGGGTATGCAATTACAGGCTGCATGCTGATCCCCATATAACTGCATGGGGTAAAGTGTCAGAACAACCATGTTATTTCAAATGTTTCCTCCCTTAAAAATATTTTAGTCTTTGTCCTCTTTATTAATTTTACTATAATGATGCATCTATTATAAAGACATGCAAATATCGTAGGGAGTTTAGTAAATAGAAAGTATTGTATCCTAATCATAGACATATCTAATCCAGTGCTGAGTAATGCTCAAATGAAACCTTCCATCGTTCAGCAAATATATGACTAGCCGCACTGTTTTAGTTCTAAGCAAGTCTATTTTTTCATAAAATTCTTAAATACTTTAGGAGTATACCAAAAATACACCTAATTACTATATCGATCCTACAAGTGTTTAAAACTTCCCAAACAAGGGTTAATTCATGAGGTGCGTCTCACAAACACTGTTTTGACAAGACGATTATCATCCAATTGTAACTGTTTGTTTTTCAAGTCCCGGAACTTCTGTGAGAGGTTGAGAGAAGACAGTGTGGCCACTGCTGAGCAGAGGCTGCCGAACTGGAAACATAAATTAATTTTTACTTTAATCCAGCAAGGAAGCTCCTGTACAATAAGCCCCCCAGACAAGGTCACAGGCCCCGTTGTGGTTGTGCCGACACTCCTGACAGCGTCCTGCCGAGAACAGAATCCACTCAGAGAGTCCATCACAGTCAGGTCATCCCGGGAAAGCCACGGCGCTTTGGAGACCTGGAGGAGTCAGGTGAGCGCCACAGTGTGGATCTGTGCAGGCCCAGCGGTTCCAAAGCCAGGCCTTGCTGGGAAATACACTCGCATACGTCCACTCGGCTACGCGCTCAGCACCCCCCAGCGCCGTGAGGTTACAGCCATGGTCTACCCTGCCGAGGCATCGCAGTGGGGGCTGATATGAGGAATGTGGTTCGAAAGGAAGGAAACTGATAAGAATCATTCTCAGACTTTTTTTCATTCTCTCGTGAGATGGTTCCTAATTAGAAGGTTAATTGTTTAAATATATTCTTACTGATTTCAGAGAGGAAGGGAGAAGGAGAGAGAGAGAGAAACACCAATGATGGGAGAGAATCATGGATCAACTACCTCCTGCACGCCCCACACTGGGGATCAAGCCCACAACCCGGGGATGTGCCCTGACCAACCAGGAATTGAACCATGACCCTCTGGTTCAGGGGTTGATGCAAACTGAGCCACACTGGCTGGGCTAGAAGGTTATAGTAATAGCTAGATTCCCTAGAAGTCAATGCAAGCATGCGCCGAATGGCGTGCTAGATACAATCACAAATGCAGATATGCACACCTGTGTCTGACAGCTGTCCCCTGGGCTTGGCCTTTGTTATTTCCGATTCTTCTCTGCACTGTGGCCATGAACCTCTGTCCTGCCTGCGTTCCCACTGCTCCTTCCAGCTTCACCGACAGCTCCCTCTCCCCTGGGAGCCACCAATGTTTACCTGGCCAGGCCTGGGCCTCCCTGATAAACAACTCAACACCAATGTCAGGCGATGTCCTCCGACTCACTGTTTCATTATGCAGATGCTGGTGGCAATCTGAGCCCGCCCCTCTGAGCCACCGCAGAAGCCGCGCAAGAGGAACATGTCAGGAGCATATAAACGCCGTGCCCTAACACACATCGGGGGACACAGATCACCTTTGAAAAGGGTCCCTACTCTCTCACCATTCACCTCGAGTGGTGGCTTTAATAACACCGGATGGCAGAGTAGAAATATGATTTTTTTAAAAAAGTATCCCCAGGGAAAATCAACATGGGGTTAAAAATAATAGAATACTACATGTTTACAATCTATAATACTAAGATTAGCAACAAGAATGCAATTTTCATGGAAAATCACTTTAATGTCAAATAGTTATTGATTTTGATAGTCAGATGCGCTGATCTGCCTTTGGTTGCTGACATTTGGGAGAGCAGCCTCCAAAATTCGACTGAGGGTGTGTGTGTGTGTGTGTGTGTGTTCTTGCACAGATAAATCACTTTAAAGTCCCGGAGTGGAGAACAAGATGAAATTGAAAACACAGACCAATTTTTCATCGCCTTCTTCAGGTTTCACCGTTATTCCTCACCTCTTTCAAATTTAATTTCCTGTCTGAGGAAATGCGGCCGGTAGAGTGTGGTGGCCAGTGGCCCTGGGATCACTCATCCCTCGGCCCGGGGGTCTCTGTGCTACAGGGCGCTGTGTGAGGGTGATGGCATTTGGCACTGAGGTGAGGAGGATGGGGTCATTTTAAAATTTGAGCCTGAAATTCAAACTGGAGAGGAGAATAATTTCCCGATTGAAAAATAGGTTCTTTTCTTTTGTTGTCACTGTTCTTACACCATCTGTTACCATGTTACCAAATCAGTATTGATTTTTTCTGATCTTTAAACATTTTATTTGACTACTAGCCAATAGTGTCACTTACTAAGTAATGAATCTACTTACACATAACAGAGGCTTCAAAGCTAATGAGAGCAGATCTCCATGTTTTTCGGATGGATTTTTCTTATTGTCTACAAAGTCCTACTTAATCACAGAAAAGACAGGTTTGGAGAGCTCTGTTTTTTTTTCCCAACTGCTTCTCAGCCCAGTGGGTGCTGTTCGGGGGCGGGGGGGGGGGGGGCGCAGGAGGATGTGTGAATGATAAGGGCGCGTCCCCCTCGAGGGAAAGCGAGGCAGCCCCACCACAGAGGAGCACACAGGCCCCATGAGCCCCCTCAGCAGGACTCCTGGCCACACAGTGACAAGAACAGCAGCTTCCCCATGCCCTTCTGTCTCTCTTCAGAAGAGGCATTCTCATCTGGAAAATCATCCTTATGGTATTTCTCTCTTTTTAAAAATGTATTTTTACTGGTTTCAGAGAGGAAGGGAGAGGGAGAGATAGAAACATCAATGATGAGGGAGAATCATTGACCGGCTGCCTCCTGCACATCCTCTACTGGGGATCAAGCCCACAACCTGGGCACGTTCCCTTGACCCTTCAGTCCGCAGGCCGAGGCTCTGTCCACTGAGCCGAACTGGCTAGAGCCTTGATACTTCTTGATGTAGATTAAGACGGAAAGGGAATATTTCCGCGAAGATCAATTGAAATGTGACCTTGAATGTGTCTTCACATTTCAGAGTTTCATGGGGAGCCCAAACTGAGAGCATTATTGTCCTAACATTGGTGGTTGCTAGAAAATGCCTCGGGTTTCACAGGTAGGGACACAGATGTATGCATTATACGAAGTCGCCTGGGGGCTCTCTGGTTCAAATGCACTGGCTCTGATGCGATCTTATATTACATTGACAGGGAAGTATTACTATTCATGTATTCACTTTTGAAGCAGCGGAAACAAATTGAGGGAAATCAAAGCCTTGTTCTGTCTTATTTTTAAGGATTTGTGACTGAAAAAGAGCCATCACCCAATGTTCCAAAATTCCTCTGAGTTTAACTCAGGGGGAGGGAACGCAGTTACTTTCTGAAAAGCAGATACAAATTGAAATAGGTAGCAATTTCCTGCATGGGCTCAAAGTAGTTCTTCTTGTAGGACACTTTATCAATTCACAAAGTGAACAGATCTAACAGAAGAAAGAAGGTTTTGATCTGGAGTCAGTTTCAAAGTGTATAAGACAGCTATGGTTCACAGAGGACCAGGGGCAGTTTTACCTCAAGGAGGAGGAAGTGCTCCTGCCTGCCCCATCGGTCCCACTTGCATCTCCATCTCCGTCTCTGTGTGTGCCTGTCTGTCTGTCTCCATCATCTTTAGAGAGTGATAATAAGCATATTTTTTAAAGTCTCTTCTTTCTCAACCCATCAAGCCATTGGAGGCACTAATCAGCTCTCGAATCATCTGTGACATCTATGCCATGTCTTGGGAAAAGAGCAAACCCATTATTTTCTTTGAAGTCAAAATAGTCATCCTGAGAAATGATCATAGTAAGTACCAGGGAAAGACTAACTTTGACACAGCCTAACAGACTAGTTCCATGTGTTTTAATTAAATAGGTAGATAAATAGATGAGATATATAGATAACAGATAGACCATTATATTATTTTATAGTATTATAATAATGAGTTATTGAGTCTGTATAAGAACCATCAATTAGAATCATCAATAAGTCTATGTAACAATCAATTAAGAATTTGACTTAGACCATTTACTTGATTTAGTCATTAAAATACCTTAAATATTACAGCAATCAAGAGATGTGTGGGATCAGGAAAATTGTCAAAAAATTGTACAAACTTTTGGGCCTAAGTTTCAAATGAGAAGAGAACATTTTTAGTTAAAACCCAGTAACTAAATATAATAAGTTTTCATGTACCAAAATTTGTAAATCAATCCATGCACTAAAACCTTAGAGATTACTGATTGCAGACCCTGTGGAGATATGAGGGTGACATGATTACATCTATAGCAATATCGGCTTTTAGGGACCAGACTGACATTATCCTAAATGAATATTACACAGTGATTTTGTTCTCTATTTTCAGTTTATGCAAAACATTGCACATAAACAAAGTATTCATCTTTGGTTGATTCGCTTGGAAAATGGTTAAAAGACATTGTTGTATGTTATTCTTTCTGGGAAACAGAGTGATTGTGTACTTTGTAGAATGCATGACTACCTAGGTAGTTTAATTTTTTCTCTTTAACTAATTGGTATTATTGGGGAGAAGCAGATAAGAAATAAGCCAACTTTAAAAACAAAACAACAAAAAAACACACGCACTGCCAGTTTTGTAAAAGTTCCATAAAATTGGTGTCGTCATTTCCCTGAAAGTGTGTGACCTGTGGCAGCGGAGAGGAGAGACCCGGCCGGGGCCTTGTTATTTTGGGTCCAGGGTCTTTCCTCACCTAGAGCTGGAGTAACAGGGCTGACAGAGGCCGAGGCTGTGCTCTTGTGGCTTTGGGACAGGACACCCAGATGCATGGCTTTGCTTTTATCACCATTTCCACTTCTGCTAGGACCAAAGAGGCATATTTTGGGATGAGCAAATACAGAGTGTGATAATAAACTAACCTGGCTATGAGGCCCGTCTATTCGGAATCGCATCAAATGAGATCTTGAGTTGAGGCAAAAGTACATGTCCTTTCCCACTCTGCCTAGTGAACTCTTTTCTTCAAATCAAGATAATAAAAAATCCAAGTTTCCTTTCTTTTTAATTTTTTTAATTGATTTCAGAGAGAGGAAGGGAGAGGGAGAAAGAGATCGAAACATGATCCATAAGAAAGAATAACTGATTGGTTGCTTTCTGCACACCCCACACTGGGGATCCAGCTCACAACTCGGGCATGTGCCCTTGGCTGGGAATCTAACCCTGACCTTCTTGTTCATAGGTCAACATTCAACCACTGAGCCACACAGGCCGAGCCAAGTTTCCTTTCAATGGACATAGAAACTAGAATAAGATTGAAATTTCATTCTTAGAACGTGTCCTAAAATTTCTGAAGACATATCTTAGGGATGATCCTCATGTAAACCTGTTTGTTTTATGGCTCCTAGTGATACAAAGACTTACAATGCTCAAGGTCTGCTCTAACGCTGACACTTGGGAAACAGAGATATTCACCTTTAAGCTGCGAGTGTCTTAGTCACTTGTTGCTTTGGCAACCTGACATAATTTAGCTTTCCAACCCATATAGAATGAGAGGTCAAATATCCATGCTGGCTTAATCCAGGAGACATTAACTGAATTACATGACCATGTTCTGTAACGTTTCTAGAAACTAGGTTCTCTAACTTCCTTTCAATAGTCTTTGCAGGGGGCCCCCATTTTAAAAATATGATGCCAGCTTCAAGCCATGTCAACTCTCCATATGTTTGTAATGACCCTGTGAGTACAGAGTCATTTTGAAAG
This sequence comes from Cnephaeus nilssonii, assembly GCF_951640355.1. Classification (NCBI taxonomy): domain Eukaryota; kingdom Metazoa; phylum Chordata; class Mammalia; order Chiroptera; family Vespertilionidae; genus Cnephaeus; species Cnephaeus nilssonii. Next base: position 334,313 of record NC_137081.1, on the reverse strand, counting down.
AATCGCTCATCAACAAAAATGACAGAATTCTCCTGTCCCCAGGTGAGATGCTGAGAGGGAGACTGCAATGCTTGTCTAGCTCCGTTTGCCAATTGCCGGTAACTGCCAGCACAGGAGGCAGCCTGGCCTATCCTGGGAAGATAGGTTCTTCAAGAATAAAAGGATTGTACACAGTCCTCGAGCAGTGGAGCTCCTGAATGAGTGTAAATCGCTGTAATTGTAAAGCTGGGACATGTTGACGTGTTGGGAAGGTTAGCTTCCCATCTGAAACGGTGCAGAGCTCACTGCCTTGACTCAGAAGCAGAAGGTGGTTCCTGCGTGGGATCTGGACCAGAACCTGGCGAGCCCTGTGGACGCTCCCTGAAGCTGGATGGCGTGAGGCACCGGCAGCGCCTTGGGATGGCCTCATGTGACGTGCGCCAGCGACGAGGGCTACCAACCCTTCCAGGCGGCGCAGCAACGGGCTGCCCAGTGGGTTTAGACCCAAGAAAAGGAACAAGGTATTTTAGAAAGATTTTTTCTTTAGCTAGAAGCTGCTTTAAACAATTGATCAGTTTCCTTTAAATGATTGGTTCCATTCATTTATTCCTTACTTCCTTGAAAAACTTACTGAGTGGCTGTCATGTTCTGACACTACTCTGGGTACTTGATATACAACAGTTTAATTCCAAATACTGTGAGCATTTCAGCCCAGACACTCCCAGAGTCCAACAGAGTGAATGTGCAGAATGATTTACTGAATGAATAGAAATTCAAATTTGTCAAAATTGAATCACAATATCCTCTTCAAGACAATAGAGACCAAACTAATTCTTTTACTTTCTGGGCTACAGTTCAACATAGAAAATATGGCCATATCCTTTTATGAGCAGAAAAAGAATTTTAATTATTTTATCTAAATATGATCATCATCTCTGTTTTATTTTTCTCCAAATTTCTTATTGGAAATCCATATACATGATTCCTAGCCTTTACTAGACCGTCTCAGAAAACTGTATTGGTGAAGCATTCTTAAAAAGTCATCTTTTCCACGCAAACCTCCTACTCACCAAATACTTCTTAATTCTGTGACCTTGTAAAGACTCCAAAGACACATCAATATTCACCATTTCACCTCTGACCCGCTTCTGCCCACACCCCTAAACCTCTGTGACCATAAATGCTAGGTAGGTAGGTAACAGACAAAAACTCATGTTTGGAGAAGTTTGAACTTTGGTTTTGCTGCCGAAAAATAGAAATAAGATGCTCTAAAACGATCAATCCCCTCCAGATACCCGAGGAAGAGGGAGGCGCAGGCCCCTCTGGTTGATGACCTGTGGCTCTGGATCAGGCCTCAATCTGCAGTTTCCCGAGTACAAGCATCACCTTGCAAGAAATGGACGTGGGGACCAGCAATCCGTATCTTAACAAATCCTCCTAGTGATTCTGATTCATTACATGTTTAAGTAATTGCTGTTCTACGTGATCCCCATCCCCAATCCTGCTGCACCACCATTCACTGGTCTAGTTTAAGGAATTCTCACATAAAAATGTTGTTTTAAGAGCCATTCCCCTCTATTAATAATCTATATTTAAAGGCATTTTTCAATCACTCAGCAACAGTCTGGACACAAGGTCATGGTAGGTGACATTTGTTCTTGGAGCCCTGGCCCTAAGAAGCAGGTCACTGGGGGGTCAGGGCGCGGGGTGGGAAGGGGAAAGGGGGGTCACAGTGCAGTTTCTGAAGCAAAGAGAACCATAGTGGATATCACTGAATCCGGAAATAAAATGTCCTTTGTCATTAGTCAGGGACCGCAAGCACACAGCGAGTCACAGCTTCAGATTTGGCGAATTTCCCCTCAATAATCCAGGGCCCCAAAGTGAATTCAGAGTGACCCAGCACAACACGCAGACGCCACCATTCATTCTGAAAGTCACAATTACGCACTCAAAACGGGAGGGGGGGAGGGGGGCAGAGGCCTGCTGCTTCATCAAGGAATACAGAAGCCACAGATTCAGTCTCTTTTTCTGTGGAATGTAAACCTCCAATGTTTGAAAGTCGTTTCGAGAAAATTAAGCTCTGCTTTTCCTATCAATTTAGAGAACTAACAACAAGTATCTCAAAAACAACAACAAGACATCTGAATTTGAAACTGATCTCGCCTTTCTAGTCTGTTTCCCAAAACTCCGCATCAGCTGGTGCCAGGCAGCAGGGAGCTCTCGCAGTGGCTGACGCAGAGTCAGTGGCCAAGTCTCAGGTTGGATTCCTGGCTCCACTACTTCCCGGGTGTGAACTCAGGCGATTACTTCAACTCTGTGGGCCTCTGTTGTCTCATATGTAAAATAAGACACTGCCTCTTAGGGTTGCTATTTTGATTAAAATAGTGAATATTTCTATTTTATCAAATATTTTTAAAGATTTGTAAAAGACTAGTAGCTGGAACATGATAGGAATTATGAAAAGGTTTATGAACAAATATCCTTTTGATATTCTGATTATTGTTTAAGGCAATATGTGTATAAGCATACTCTTATAGTTAAAAATAAGACTATACATAACATTAAGACATGTTCAATATAAAAATCTTACATATAGCTCTGCTTTTATTAATTAATCTTCCTGACATTTTTTTTCCAGGTAACTTCTGTTGATACAATTCAATATACTCGACCTTATCTCCTCTACAAAGCATTGCATCCTGACTATGAGAAGGGCAAGCATAAAGGTGTGATTATATTAATTAACAACTAATAGTAGATGGGTCCACATGATTACTGTTTCATAGACACAACAATGAAGTTATTATCGCAGGCCTTGGGTTGCTAGCATACAGCACTACAATGTCAACATGTTTAAATGAATTCTTGACTAGATAATAATAAACAAAGTGCATTGCTTGTATACATCCCTGAGATGTGTTCTTTCTGATTCAAGAACCCTTTTCATGACACTGAGTATCGCTAAATGAAATCTCTTGTGGAAGAAAGTATACTTGCAGTCAAATATAAAGTTGTATTTGACTAAAGTGACTTTTCAGTGCCCATATTAAAAACCGTCCAAGGAAAAGATAAAAAATGAGAGGATGTCATTAAAGAGGTGACTTAAGTACAGACCATTAATTGGTGAAACTCAGCCATGTCCACTAAAGGAAATCTGATCGACTCATTCATATCAAACACGTGACCATTCAACCCTCAATTTGACCTCCATTTCCCAATTTTAAAAAAAGCAAACCTATTTAGCTTTACAAACGCTCACATGTCCATTCTATTTTTCTTTTGTAGAAACAGCCAGAACTCTTCCTCTTTTCTCTGCCTGAGAATGAACAGCTTCCAAGGATGTGTCCTGCCACATAACCTACCAGCTCCAGCAGCCGGCGATGAGCCAGCGGCCTGGCTTTCTCACCCATAATGTGGGTTCCTCCTTGAAAGAGCGCCATCAATCGCTCTAGAGTGAGACTCCCGTCATTCCCTTGCTTGCACAGCACAAGCACCTCCTCACAAAACAGTCCCCTCCCCAGGGGTCCACAGCAGTCCTATTGCCAGAAAAACCCAGAATAAAATGGGCACACACTAAGCCAGACTGCACTCCTGGACGACGAAGGGAGAAAACGTGCTTGTACTCACGGTGAGCTGCTCTCTTGGTCTCTGCGTCTTCTTCCTCCTACTTTGTTTCTGAAAAAGAGAAAACATTAAAATCTTACAGTGGAGAACATCACAGTTAGAATATTTTACATATTCTGCATGTGCACACTCTTACTATAAACATAAAATGGTGAAACAGTAAAACGCTGTGTTATGGAAAGACAGGGTTATAGAAACCCCATGGTTGGGGAGTGAAGGGGGAAAAATGGGAGATATCTGTAATACTACCAACAATAAAAAGATATTTAAAAAATAAAATAATAAAAACATTTCCCATTCTATTCCTAGTTAGGGCACATGCCCAGGTTGTGGGCTCCACCCCTGGTAGGGGGTATGCAGGAGGCTGCCAATCAATGTTTTGCTCTCTCTCCCTCTCCCTTCCTCATTCTCTAAAGAGCAATAAAAAAAATCTTTAAGAAAATAAGAGAAAGAGACCAAAAGTTAAAGGGCTGGGCCTTAATTTGGAAAGAATTCATTATAAATAATAAGTAATTGGCATTTGGCACTTAAGACAGCATTATTAGAGGAAGTGACTTTAATTATTAATATAATTAAGTCTTTGCAATATAAAAATATGAACTTTGAGCATGCACTGATTCAGAGATTAAGAATATTGTGCATTGCCCTGGCCAGTGTTGCTCAGTGGGTACATCATCAGCCTGCACACCAAAGGGTTGTGGGCTTGATTTCCGGTCTAGGAAATGTACCTGGGTTGTGGGTTCACTCTCTGCCTCCAGTTGGGGTGGGATCAGGAGGCAACCAACGGGTGTGTCTCTCTCACACGGATGTTTCTCTCTCTCTCCCCTACCCGCCCTCCCATTCATTCGCTATGAAAAAGCAGTGGGAAAAATATCCTCAGGTGAGGATTAACAAAAATAGATAAATAGATAAATAATAAATATTGTGCATTGGAACAATGATCAAGATGGTGATGATAGTACTAATGAAGAAAGCTTTATAACATGGCCCACACTGCGGGCGGCAATGTACAGACATTCTCATTCAATCCTCAAACAAACATTTAAGCACATTCTATTGTCCCCTCTGGGGGAATAAATATCTGGATTCCTTTTTGCCCCTTTTTTTACTCAGAGATGTATTCATTACAAGTGGCCATAACCACACATGGTCATTCAATGTTGTTATTTATTTTATGATCATTACACATATTATTTTTTGGTCACTTCCCCAAAACGAATTGTAATGATGCTTTTGTTTACATGCTGGGTATAAAGTTCCTTCAGACCGTGAACTGAGATTCACCTTTATTTCAGCAGTGCCTACAAATGCCAGAGCAGGCACACAATAAATATTTATTGAATAAATGAAGAAATGAATGACTAGATGGATGAGAAGTGTCAGATGCTCTGGACCCTCAATATATAGGCAGGAAGAAAGTGAATCAGTGTCAGTCCCACTGTCATCAATAGCTATAAATATATCTTGTTTCCCACTCTGTAAAGGTAAATAGTAGTACTTGCCATGAATAACAAGAGTTTTATTCTAATTTTACTGTATACTTCTTACGTTCATTGAGGCAAAAACAAACAAAAACAAACCACTGGATATTTCTATTTATATTATTATAATTAACATATTTAAATTAAATAATCCACATAATGCTTAACACGAATTATAGCACATAGTAAGCTCTTAAAATGTAGGTAAGTGATAAAAATTAGCTAAAAGGGTACTGGAAACTTTTAACTTCTTAAAGTATTCATTGAGTTCAGGCATATTTCTTTCTTTTTTTTTTAAGATTTTTAATTGATTTTTAGAGAGAGAGGAATGGAAAGGGAGAGAGAAAGAAACACCAACATGAGAGTGAAATATGGGAAGGCTGCCTCTTGCACACCCCAACTGGGGAGTGAGCCAGCAACCTGGGCGTGTGCCCTGAGTGGGAATTGAGCTGGCAACTTTTTAGTGCACAGGAGAATGCCCAACCAACTGAGTCACACCAACGGGGAGGCACATTTCTTTTTAAGTGGAATGTGATCATAGGGCTGTCTTTAAAAATTTGGTAACAAACTTAGAGAAGGTCTAAGAGTGAGCATTTGTCTTCAGTTTATCCCAATATTACCCAAATATAATACGTGTTATGCAGCACATGAAATACTGCTATTCACCCAATGACTAGACCTCTAACTACTGAATCAAACTGAGTATGAAGAGTCTGGGTCATTAAGTAGACATATATTCCACCATCAAATCTTACTTTGAAATATAATTTGATGAATTACACCAAGTAACATAAACCATAAAATATTATGGTAGGCAGTCCCTCTCTACTCTTGTTGAAATAACCCAATTGTAGACCCAAGCATTGTGTCTGATGAATACTGAATAAGACAATGTCAGATTCTTCCAGAAGGAAGCAAGGCCTGTGTTGATGGAACACAAAAGTCCAGTCAATGAATATTCAGTAGCTTTACAAAAAGTGATTGGATTTTCAATTGCATTGAAAATGACTATTCCAATCAATAGCCCATTATTTCGAAGGACATAGTCTATTTCATAAATATGGAGCACAATAATAATGCTATTGGCAATAGGATAGAGGTTAATTGCAAAAGCAGGCGGAAGGCCAGTGTCTTCTGGGTAACATTCAACATAAACGGTCAAGTAATAGCAAACATTTGTGCATCTGCAAGAAATGTTTCCAAATTAATCATGTACAAAATTGAAGGCTATTATAAGTGTTTTCCACAAACACTATGGACAAATATTAAAATGATACCTGGGAAACAGCAACTAATCATCCCAAAGTTCAAAAATTGATAAATTATTATATTTACTCTCAAAATGACTACGTGAAATTTTTATCTTTTCCAATGCACTGTATTGTTAAGTAATACAGTCTTCTGCAGATTCCTCATTTTACTTAACAATTCACATCAATCATATATACCTTTATGTAAATTAGCTAAATTGGGATTTACCTGGGATTAATTTAGATACACATACTTATTAAAGCTAGAAAAGGGGAACTATGAAAATAAAAAGAACACAATCAAATTTCAATATTGCTTTTAGCTATTGAATATTTTATTTTTGTAAAGATGTTCTTAGGTTTACACTTACTTTATTGACATTTGAACTACCAAAATAATGTATTTAGATCAAAGAATGTGATGTCATATAAAGAAAAAAATCCCTTTTTTTAAAATTCCATACCCTCTCAAATGTAACCACCATCACAATTTGGTATATATTATTTTATATTTTTCTCTGTACATGTGAGCATATCATTAAAAATAATGCAGAAATCAGCATAACTGAACAGATGCCCTAAGTGCTGGCCGACTTATTTATATCTCTAGCGGGATTTCAAAGGTGACATCTCTGGTCAGAGTTATGCATGTTTAAAAATTATGGGTAAATATTATCAATTATTTTTCAAAAATGTGTAAAATTTCATATTTTACTAGTAATATATATCATGATTTAATTATTACCCAGGTATTTTTAATATATTAGTTAGATTTTAGTTAAAACAATATGATATGGCAACAAAACAGTAAAAATATGTAAAAAGACTAAAAATATTTAAGACTATTTAATGTTCAATATGTAATATTGTTTATCTACTATTCCCAAGAGATTCTACTAAAAACATTAGAATTAATCATTGAATTGGTAATGTTTGAATGTAAAATGAATATGCAAAAATAAGCTGTTTTTTTAATTATTATTATACTAGAAAAACCCAGTTGAAAATGGCATTGGAAAAAAAATACACATTCACAATAAAACTTAAAAAATAAAATAGCTAAGAATAAATTTAACAGTTAATATATAAGACAAAGAAAAAAGTTTAACACAATTATGTTGAAGACATAAAAGCTAAATAAAAGGGAGGATATATCTATGTCCTCATATAGAACAGATATACATCCATTCTTTGTCAAGTAATATTTGCTTAAGGCAACTTGTATTTGAATCTAATGTGTTATGTTTAAATTGGACAAAATGATTGAAAATGGTATGTATAATACTAAGTGTGGTGAAACTGTCACATTTTTTCGAATAAGGAAAGATACCCACTAAACCCACCAGCTATGACAAATCCTAAATTTTGATGAAAAAAATGAATGTACAGACTCAAGAAGTTCAATAAACCTCAATTATCATCAATGCAAACACAAGGAAACCACACCTACGCGTATTATAGTGAAGCTGCTGAACACCAACTACAAAGAGACAAATCTAGAAAGTAGCTAGAGAAAGGCAACATATTTCATCCAGGGGAACACTACAGCAGTGGGATGGCATCTTTAAAGTGCTGGAAGAAAATATCCTTCAGGAATGATAGTGGAGTAAAAATGAAGGATGCAGGGAAGATAACAGAAACAAAGGGTCTTTTCACTGGCAAACATGCTCTACAAGAATTGCAAAATGGGGTTTTCTGGGTGAAGTAAGATTATATCAGCTGGAAAGATGTGCTTGAAGAAAGAACTACATACAACCAGAAATTGTAACTCTGAAGGCAAATGTAAGAGAATAGTTTTACTCTTAATATGTTTAAACACACGTAACTGTTTAAAGCCAAAATAACAGGCATGCTCAGAGATACTGCAGGTGTAGGTCCAGACCACAGCAATAAAGCAAGCATCGCAAATAAAGTAATATTTTTATGGGTGGAGGGTCTTGCCTCCTTCAATTTGTAAGAAAACAAAACATCTGTGAAGCACAATAAAGCAAAAAGCAATAAAATGAGACATACCTGTATAATACATAGGTTCATAATATCTGTAAATACAATATATATGACAAAAAATGATCTAAAAGACAAAGGTGGGAAAGCATGCTTGCAAGGTTCTTATATTTAAGAACAGTGATACAATATTAACTCCAAGTAGAATGTATATTATTATCCATGGAACAAACACTAAGAACATAATGCAGAGAGATATAACTAAAAAGTCAATAGATTTTTTAAAAATCTTAAAAATAGCCTCAAAGAAGGCAGGTTAGAAGGAATAGAACAGCAACAACAAAAACAGAGGGAAAAGCCATAGCAAAGAGTAAAATGGCAGACTGAAGTCAGATCATAACAAGGTACATTTAACTTGACATTGACTAATCACTCCATTGGGAAACAATGATTCTCAGAATGAAAAAATAGCCGATCCAACTCTTCACTGTCATAAGAGACTGACTTTAAATATAATCACAAAGATAAGTTAGAAGTAAAATGACAGGAAAAATATATATGCAAATAGAAGGCATGAGAACACTGAAGGGGTTATAGTAATATCAGATAAAACAGGCTTTTAGGACAAAGAATATACCAGAGGTAAAGAGGGGCATTTTGTGATCAAAGTTAAATTCATCAGGAAGATCAAAGTTAAATTCAAAGTTAAAATCATAAGTGTCTATGCGTCTAATAACAAATCTTCAAAATAAAAATAAATGAGGAAAATAGGTAATTCCATAAAAACAATGGATTTTAACATTCCTTACTTGGCAAATGATAGAATAAATGGACAAATATATAAAATTAGTAAAGACACATTAAAATCCAAAACACTATCAACCACCTTTAATTCATTATTATGCAACAACTGGAGCATATGCATTTTTTACAATTATATATAACCAATTCATCTTGCTAGAACACAGGCTGAGCCATAAAACCAGCTTCAATATAATTTAAAAGAATTAAAATCATACAGATTTTAATAATAAATCTAATAGCATTTGGAAATTAAAACACTTCAAAATAATTCCTGGATCGCATTAGAAATCATGATGGAAATGTTTTAATGTTTCAAACCAAATTACCTAATGGAAATATAAAGTACCAAAGTTTGTGAGTTCAGATAAAGCAGTGTTTTTGAGGCACTTATACCCACAAATATCCCTATTAATTATAAATAAAATTATTATGAGTGCCTTCACTCATAATAATATACTACACACTATACCACACACACACACACACACACACACACACACACACAGTTGTGTGTATAAGATTAGATGAACAATTAATTGGGACAAATTAGTAATCAGAAATAGAGTTAAGGACATAAGAATATATCCTTGGATACAGAGAAATTAAGAATATGATTTTTAAATAAAATTTTATTTTCTGGGGAAGGATTGTTTATGTATACAACCAAAGTTAACTATAGATTAGAAAAATGTTATATTACTCACTTAAAATTCATAAAAATCAATTTAAAAGTACACCAAATAGTTGCAGTTTCGATTCCTGTCAGGGCACATGCCTAGACTGCAGGTCAATCCCTGGGCAGGGCAGATACAGGAAGCAACCACTCAATGTTTCTCTCACATGGATGTTGATGTTTCTCTTTTCCTCTCTTTCTCTCCTCTTCCTTTCTCTTTTTTTAAAAATATATTTTATTGAGTTATTACAGAGAGGAAGGGAAAAAGATAGAGAGTTAGAAACATCGATGAGAGAGAAACATTGATCAGCTGCCTCCTGCACACCTCCTACTGGGGATGTGCCTGCAACCCAGGTACATGCCCTTGACCGGAATCGAACCTGGGACCTTTCAGTCCGCAGGCCGACGCTCTATCCACTGAGCCAAACCGGTTAGGGCTCTTCCTTTCTCTTTAAAAATCAATGAAAACATATCCTTGGGTGACAAACGACAGATTATGAGAAAAGATTCAACACAAATACAGACATCTTTAATACGCATGGTTTACAAAATAATTTTAGAATTTTAATAAAATAATGTAATTCAAAAAAGAAGTAATGCTGGACAATAAGGAGAGTTGTTTAGTTTGACTGGTAATCAAGTATATGTCATTTAAAAAGTGAATACCATTTTTTTATCCAAAATACTGGCAACATATTTTTTAAATGGATAAAATCATGTTAGCATAATTAGATTTTTTCCTGTCATCAACCATTCTTATCTTGAATGTTAAGTTTCTAAAGTGGCATTTAAAGCAAAATAAACTTGGGAGCCAGCGCAGGAAGAGCTGGGCTGTGAGTGTTTAGGAAACAAAACCCATCAGCTCACAGGACCGGGCGAAGAGAGGGAGACGAGGATGAAGGCAGCCACAGGAGAGATGCGGCAGGAGAAGCAAGGGTATCAGGAGTGAGCACTTCATCTCCACAGCAGCTGGTTAAGCATAACAACAACATGCCGGGACCCTCGTGCGGGAGAGACGCCTCCCCTTCCCCAGCAGGCCACTAGACTGTAGGAGGTGCAGGAATCTCAAGGTACCCCCAGCCCCGCCATCCCAGGGAAATCCCCACTGAACACAGAATGTGCAGTTGAATCTGCCTGGCAGGGGTCTGACAGACTGCATTAGAGTCCCTGCTGCTGCCAAGCCTTGCTTTCTTCATCTTACAAAACAGAGTGTCTACAATGTGGGAGGGAAATGAAAGTGCAGAAGCCAACAGCCTGTGCCTGGGACAGTCAGGTGTTCATTCCCACCTCCTCCCCACTGCCCCTGAGGTCAGATTAAACAGCAGGGATGCTCTGTGCATTGTGGCATGTACTTGAGTAAGTCAATTTGCAAACCCTCAACTGCCTGTCAGTTGACAGAACTATTTGATGAAATATCATAAGTAAAAAGTTTTTTTAATTGAGTTGAATTTGTCTACTGAGTAAAATAATCTATAATAATAAAAGAGCATTTTGCTAATTAGACCAGACAGCCAAACGACCTTCTGGATGTCCTTCCAGATGAAGCTGCGGTGGCAGGGGCTGAGGCAGAGGCAGTTAGGGGCGATCAGGCAGGCAGATGAGCAGTTAGGGGCAATGAGGCAGGCAGGTGAGCAGTTAGGGGCGATGAGGCAGGCAGGTGAGCAGTTAGGGGCAATGAGGCAGGCAGGTGAGCAGTTAGGGGCGATGAGGCAGGCAGGCAGAGTGGTTAGGGGAAATCCGGCAGGCAGGCAGGTGAGCGCTTAGGAGCCAAGGGTCCTGGATTGTGAGACAGATGTCCCACAAGGGGTCCCCGATTGCGAGAGGGTGCAGGCTGGGCTGAAGGACTCCCCCTGACCCCTATGCACAAATTTTGTGCACCAGGCCTCTAGCAATAATAATAATACTGCTTGGCATTTACATTTCAATCTTACCTTTATCTAAATGACTCCTTTTATATTTATTCTCCTTATTTCATTCTTAAGTACAGTGGCAAAACCATTGGAATTAGCATTTGAAAAACTTTGTTCAAGTCCTATGTTTTTGACTAATAATTTCTCACCAAGACCATAACCTCTATAATGAGAAAGAGGTAGTAAATAGAGCTGCCTTGCCACAGTATTTCACGAACAACAACAACAAAAAATACTCTATTTGCAAAGATATATGCACCCCTATGTTCATTGCAGCATTATTCACGGTGGCCAACACGTGGAAACAACAGAAATGTCCTTCGATGGTTGATGGATAAAGAAGACGTGGTACATATACACAAAGGAATACTACCCAGCCACAAACAAGATGAAATGCTGCCATTTGTGAATTAACGGCGGGTCTTGAAATCATCCTGCTGAACAAAATGGATCTGACAGAAATAGGCAGGACCCTAAGATTTCCTCTCATGTGGGATAAGGAACTGAAACTGTCTCAGGATGTCTCTCCGCCCGACATGAGGCTTCTCTCCACCTCCTGGGCAGCGAGGTGGCACCTGCTGGTCTCAGCTCACCTGCCTGGGCCCCTCTGGAAGCCCCACCCTTTGGGGGGCAGCCCTCGAGGCCCCAGCACTTAAGGGGATCCTGCTCCACAGAAGAGGACTCTCAGGAGACAGAGCCATCGCCTCCCCAGCCCCGCGAGCTTGGCCATGTTGGGGAATGGGAGGAGCTGGCCCTGCGGCCCTCCCCCATCGACAGGTCTCTGTCACGTCACAGGTGTCATGTGAGGGACGAAGGGCACACACAGCCGGACTCCTGCTGGTCACAGAGGCCCTGTCTGTGCTGCCCCAGCCTGCTCCGTGTCTGTGGTGGAGCCGGGGACTCAGAGGAAATGGGGGGGACTGCCGCCCTAGGAATGCTTATCATCCTTTTGCACTTGGGGAGGGTGCGGGTGGGGGAAGCTTGACCTTGAGTCTTCTTCAATAACCTCTGCATTTACATAGAAAAGCTGAAAGCAACAAATGAACAAGCAAGACAAACAAACACGTAGGACACAGACAAGAAGAGTGTGGTGGTTACCAGAGGGAAGGGGGTGAGGGTAGCAGAGGGGAAAGGGGTCACATCCACGGTGAGCGGAGATGGTTTGCCTCAGGGTGGTGGGCACCCAGTGCACATACAGATCCTGTATCACAGACATGTACTCTCCAACCTGTGCACTCTTATCAACCAACGTCACCCCAACACACTTAATTCAAAAAGACTCTCTATAAAACCCTTCTTTGGACCACACATAACCTGCACTCCCTGTGTTCATGTTTCCCCAGCAGCAAATGCGAGATGAAGCTCTTGGCGAGAGGGTCCTTTTGGGTGATGCAGGTAAAACAAAAACAAACACGAGGAGGAGAAAGCAGTGAGGGGAGGACCTGAGAGGAGGAAGGGCCACGACCTTCAGCCCCATTATTGAAAGGTGGGATCCATCTCCTGCTCCTTTAATCTGGGGGGAAGAAGGATTAGGACTCTGACCACCTGAGCATGGCAGAGGGTACTTGTGCCAATACCTAAACCACTAACATCGGGAGTAGATGGTTAGACGGCAGTGAACACCCCCATCAATCACCAAAAGCAGGGTGTCCTCGTGGAGACTCCTGCCCCGTGAGTGAATGAAGCATTTCCCATGGGAAATCCTGGGAAACTGCCAAGCACATCGCCGTCATCCCGCCCGCAAGAAAAGAGAGCTGCAGTGTTTACACATCCTCTGTTGGGTGAATGTCCGTCTCTGTCCGCCAGTAGAATCTATAGTGGCTCCAGTTCTAGGACTATATCCTAAGAAACCGAAACACCTGTCAGAAAGAATGTATGCACCCCTATGTTCACAGCAGCACTATGTACAAGAGCTAAGATCTGGAAACAGCAGACAATTGGATAAAAAAGCTGTGGGACATCCACACCACGGAATACTATGCAGCTGTGACTCTTACCATTTACAACAACATGGATGGAACTGGAGAGCATTATTCCAAGTGAAATAAGCCAGTCAGAGAAAGATAAATATCACATGATCTCACTCATATGTGGGATCTAATGAACAAAATAAACTGATGAACAAAATAGATCCAGAGACATGGAAGCATGGAACAGACTGTCAAACCTCAGAGGGAAAGCAGGGAAGGGGGTGGGTGGGTGGAAAGAGATCAACCAAAGAACTTGCATGCATATATGCATACCCATGGACACAGACAACAGGAGGGTGAAGGCCTGGGTGTGGGATGGAGGCGGGCTAGAGGAAGTCAGTGGGGGAAATGGGGACACATGTAATACTTTCAACAATAAAGATTAAAAGAATCTATAGTTGCTCACCCTGAAGTGGTAAATCCCAAGGAGCAAACACAGATGATCCACCAGCCACTGTCCTATAGGAATGTTAGGTGTTTGAGGAGGTCCCTTTGCCTTCCCTCTCATAACAGCATCCTACTTTGCCTGATTCTGATTGGTGTGCTTTCTTTTTTGTCTTTCTAATGTTGTTGTTATAGGTTTTTTTCAAACCAGGTTTTATAAGTCCTAAGGCAAAATCCTACTATCCTCACTAAAGCAGAAAAAAGCTACAAATGTTCACATTTGCAAATTTAGTCCCCAGTCTTAATACCTTGAACTTTGGAACAAGTAAAAGCCGGTGGTCATATTTGTAAAGAGCTACCAATTGAAACTATTTTAGATTTTTGATTGTCTCCCTTTTGGTCAATGCTTTGCGCGTGTCTGCATAAGCGAGTGGTTCCGGGCACAGAGCCTAGAGCCAGACTTCCTGAATTTGAATCTCTGCTCAGCATTTATGAATTCTATGCTATTGGGAAATGAGTATTTCTGTGCTTCAGAAATATTTCAATATTGGTACAGAGAAGAAAAATTATAGTTTTGTACTTAAAAGATAGATGTATTGAATAAATAATTAAATATAAAGCACTTGGACTAGTGCCTAGCATATTTACAAGACCTTAATAAATAGCCTTTTTAATAAATGGTATAACTTTACTATTTTAAAAAATTATAATATAAAATGTAGAGACAACAAAAGGAACTGAATTTGTCAAAGGACTATCAAGAGACCTTAATAAATTGTAATTCCTTGTTGTGTCTTTAAACTAGCATAACTGAAGCCATTTGTGGAATCAACTTTCTCTTAGTAGAACATTCTCTAAGGTTATTACATTACACCATGAACAGAGGTGTATAGCAAGAAGCGCCGACCAGAGTGCTGAAGTATCAGGAAGTATACATGATGCCTGGCCTGCTCTGCTTGCTGGTTAGAGTGCTGTCCTGGGGACTAAAGGATCAAGGTTCCATTCCCAGTCAAAGGCAGGGACCTAAGTTGTAGGCTCCTCAGTCCTTGTAGGGGTGCATGCAGGAGGCAACCAATCAATGTGTCTCTCTCACATGGATGTTTCTCTCTCTCACTCCCCCTCCTGCCTCCCTTCCACTCTCTTCACTAGAAATCAATGGAGGGAAAATACTGTAGGGTGAAGATTGAAAAAAAGGAAGAAGAAGAAGTACAGATCAGGCGTCCTCAAACTACGGCCCGCGGGCCACATGCGGGTGTTTTTTGCCATTTTGTTTTTTTACTTCAAAATAAGATATGTGCAGTGTGCATAGGAATTTGTTCATAGTTGTTTTTAAACTATAGTCTGGCCCTCCAATGGTCTGAGGGACAGTGAACTGGCCCCCTGTTTAAAAAGTTTGAGGACCCCTGGTATAGATGATAAAAAGCTGAAGTGTAAGCATTTGATATTCATTCTGATGCATATTCTTTCTAGGTCCAGGAACCACGTGCCCTAGTTTTAATCCGTGATCTTACTCATTTTTCTTAGCACATGATCTGCCTTTTAGACCTTCAGATTGAAAATTGGAGAAGATATCAGCATAGGAACTGTTTTATAGTTAAATGAACTGAAGCATTTTTTATAACCCAGATTCTCTACTACAATTCAAAACTGCAATCTGAGCTTGAAAAACAACAATAAAACAAACAAAAAGACAAATACCACTGGGATAAGCCAGAGAAGGAAAAAAGTCTGGAATGACAGTCTAACTTTCCTGTTCTTGGCTCATTCCTTTGATATTCTTAATTAAGGACCGTTGTTCTCTGAGTCCCATCGAAATGTCTCCTTTACTCTCTTCCCTGCTAATAACTTTCACAATGATTTGTATTTACAGTAAGAGGCAAAAATAAGACTATGAATTAGGCCACCTTGTCCTAAAAAGCTAACGTTTCCCCCCAAAACAGAGCACAATGCTTAAAAACCTAGTCGGCCGTGCATCTCACCTTGATCTGAACCCTTTACCTGTGCACAGAGCGGCCCTGAATGTGGATCAGATGGTCCCTAGCGGCCCTGGCTCACATTAGGTGAGGAACTACCTGGAGGTCAGCCTTGATGGACTCCCTCAGCTAAGAGAGGTTCCTGCCCGACGCCCACTTCCCCAGTTCTTTCCTCTCCTGGAACAAAGCTCATAATTATTGAATTTGGGTCATGTCTTTGTGAGGTTTCATTTGGCTATTTCTCTAGTGAATGTTTGAAATGTCCCATAATAGGTTAAAAAACTAATTAAGAGATTATTACTCTTTATATTTTACCAGAAGCTTTATGCAAGCCTGTTTCTGCTCAAGAAAATTAAAGATTTTTAGATGACTTATCAACCCAGGAAAGTCTCAAACACAGCATAAAACTAATTTATTTATTTACCAACCTCTCCTCTCATGGTTGATAAGCAGACACATGGATGAAAAGGATTATAAGGCAAAAAAACATCATTTCTTTTACCCCCCTCCCCATTGATTTTCAGAGAGAGTGAAAGGGAGGAGAGGGGAGAGAGAGAGAGGGAGAAACATCAATGTGAGGAAGACACTTTGATTGGTTGCCTCCCACAGGTGCCCTGACAGGGGCCAGGGATGGAGCCTACAACCAAGGTAGGTGCCCTTGACCAGAATCAAACCCTTCACCTTCAGTCAGAGGGCTGACACTCTAACCACTGAGCACTGGCAGGGCCATAATTTCTTTTTCCATGTGAATTCTTATCAAGCAATAGTGGACTTTTAAACCAGACCATCATGACTTAAGTTTCCCTCAATGGATTTGTTGTTAGACATCCTTCTACCACTCTGGAACTTGCCCTGCAGTGAGTTAGCAATACTTTATAAAAATGTCTAAATTCTGTAGAGCAAAGCTTAATGTTTTTCTCCTATACATTCACTTCCACTCCTTTCCTTTTCCATGCTTTATTCAACATGGAGCTGGAAAATTTAAATAACTTTAAAAAATAGTGGAGTAATTTTTTTTCATATAAGACTTGGGTTCTATAGTTAATTTGTGATATAGAGTCAAAATTACTCCTGACAATTTCTTCAGCTTCACTGAGAATGCAACCCTGCTTGGTAATGATTTTAAATATACAAAATAAACATTATAGTATATTTTATCCTATAAAAGAGAAAGGGAGGGAGTACAAAAAACATAGGAGAGCGGTAGGGTATAAAGCCCAGCATCTGTAAAATTCCCTGGATTACTAATATTCTTATTACTTTCTTGGTTTAACATTTTTGGACACACACACAACAAAGCTCCTCTCTCTCCCTGCCTCTTTCTCTCTTCTCCAGATCTCTGTCCTTTCCTCCTTCCTCCCTTAACTACTGGTATGCCTGATGAAGGAAGGAGTGGAGAGACAGGAAGATTTGAATCTGTGCAAGTTAATCTGTGACGTAGCTTTATTTATGTATTCTACTACTCTATATGTATTCTTTCTAGTTGAACAATACATCTTTTAAGACATTCAAAGACTATGCATGTGACTCCTGCTCTTCTATCCACTTGCAGTTCAAAACAACAGGGCCACATACCATCAGCTCAGCAATGCTTGCCCGGATCAGGCACATGACACAATCATTCTCCATTTACCAAGGAAGGGAAGGCTCTTCCTGTTTTGAAATTTTAAAAATATTTAGTTTATCAAAGTAAGCACTCCTATTATTTACTTGAGAAATGAATATGGTATTCACAAAAGACAGAAACTTAATTAGCTTAAGCAGTAAAAACAACTGTATTCATCCTATTCCCTGGGAGAGACCTTCTAGTGACCCACAACATTTTTAAAAGTGTGATAAGTTCCAGGGCCTTAAGGACTAGAATCAGCCCGGCCAGCGTGGCTCAGTGGTTGAGTGTCGACCTATGAACCAAAAGGTCATGATTCAATTCCTGGTCAGGGCACATGCCCGGGTTGTGGGCTTGATCCCCAGTGTGGGGAAACATCGATGAGAGAGAAACATGGATCAGCTGCCTCCTGCAGACCCCCCACTGGGGATGTGCCCACAATCAAGGTACATACCCTTGACCGGTATCGAACCTGGGACCCTTCAGTCCACAGGCTGACGCTCTATCCACTGAGCCAAACTGGTCAGGGCAATAAAAAAAATTTTTTTTAAAAAGATTAGAATCAGGATCTAGAGAATGGCCAAAGGTTTCAAACACACATTTTTCAGCATAGCAATCCCAGAAGTCTGTGTCTGAGGCTTACCTATAGAATGTTTATTATTCCCTAGAGAATAAGTTACCATAATTGGCCAAAGTTAGCACGCACATCAATATCTATATTTAGAGGGCTCGATGTCTTCTCAGAAAAAAGAAAACAAGAGAAAAAAATACCCTTGACAGTTAAAAACAATATCTCCATCATGGCTCTTGGGATACGCATGAGAATATGAAATCAGCTTTGTTATATCAAGTGCTTTTTTGTAACTCTCTATACTGTGTGCTATAAATACATCCACAGGTCAGTCCCTACATGGTGCAGAGATTTGCATTCTTTGAAAAAAAAAATTTCATGTAAAAATTTACATTTCACTTCAGTACTAATGTGATGAGCTATATATGTTGAGATAGATAATTGGGGTTGCACATCTGGAATTTTAACCCTTTGCACTCGCTTGCTTTTTTCTCGATTCCTTTATTCTAATGCTAACCGTGTCAAGTCACACTCGACATCGAGTACAAAAGGTTAAACCACTGTACTGATAACAAGGCAGACTTCTGGGAGGGTATCTAATGGATTGCAGAAATAGGAACAAAAAATAATTCTGAACCAGGGAGTGTAAAATTGAAGGTGATAAGACAAAAAGAATTCTGACCACATATTTAATTCAATCTCATAATAGTTCTTAAAACATCATTATTCAGGAAATCATATAAAAAAGGCAAAGCCGACTAATCAATAAAGAAACTTAAAAGAATACAAATCAATAGTCTAGTTCTTTTCCAAAAACAGAAGCCACAAAACTGAATCTCATCTCATTTTGGTCAATAGTTGTTTAATATCACTTTGAAAAACCATAGAAGATTGCTATTGTAAAGATGAATAAATGGGATAAAATCCTGCATAATCAGTAGCATATTTTTTCTTAGATTTATAAATATGTTTTGGGTATCTTTTGCAAGACCAGAGAATGACTGGATATAACATATATTCAACTGATTATTCACAATCTGAAAATAAGTAATAAATCTTTATATTCTTGAGATAAAGTCATTTCATGAAAATTCACAAGCTATATGTAATTGTGTTAGGCCAAATATGAGTGCATAAAATATTCAGCTTTCTGAATTTAACATGATTTATTTACACTGCTATCTAGTTTAATTAGCTTCCAATCTCACATAGAAATGCTAAAGCTTTAATGTCTAAACAAAATGCACAATGAAAACCCAGGTAATTTTTAGAATCTATGACTGTACCTATTAAATCCTAGCAGGTCGGTTAAGATTCCCATTGGAAGGTAAGACTGGTGATTTGCATGTGGCAGAAGAAATGATAACCTGTGGGATCTGGGATGACGTGTTGTTGCACATGGCTAACAAGTACAGCAAGTACTATGGATACTGGTGGGCAGAATATTTACATTCCAACAGTTATGAAACAAGCGACTTATCAGACCCCTTGCTTCCCACTATGCAGACAAAACCTCAAGTGGAGAAAGCCTTTTGCAGACACGACTCACTATTGGTAACTAATTCTGATGTCCAGCAGTGCATCTTGGGAGCATGAAAACAAAATCACCCCGAAAGGACAGAGAAAAAATAGAAGAACCTGGATACCCCACAGCACAGCGGGTTAGCCACCCCAGGCCTGGGTGACACACCTCCGACTTCTTCCCGTGGTGAGAACCAGTAACACTGCACTTGCCTAGTCCACCTCTGTTGGGTTGTTATTACTTGTGGCCAAATGTAATTTGAACTAAAATGTCTGTGTAATTGCCTCAAAGTTCCTCATGTAATGCCTTTGGAGTCAGATGGGGAAGACAATGAGGATAGGAAGTGAGGAGGGAAGGAGGCGGAATGAGGAAGGAAACTAGATAAACGATGTGAGAGCAATTATGACAGGCTTGTTTCTCCTCAATGTACATCTTCAAAAATGTCCACAGAATAAGAAGACAGACCATAACATTGTATCCTCTGCAAAAACATTAATTATATTCGCCAAGTACTGGTTGGGAATATTTGTGTTGACCCTTGTGGAAAAAAACAAAACTCTACCACACGTTGAAGGAATTTCTCATGTAAGCCATTCTTTTATTTGTGCTACAGATCCTGCTCGGTCATATTTGCTTTATTCTGTTTGCTAATGGTTAATGTGATAAGCTTGATCCATATTCATAAGTGAGATTAATTTGTAGTTCCCTTTTTTGTACTATCAATATTAAGTTTTTTATGGAACTATAAATTATTTATCAGGGATTTCCTTGATTTTCTCTGCCTTTACATATTTTAAATAGCACTAATATTACCAATTGAAAAGATTAGATAAAATTAACATATGAAGCTATTGTCCATCTTGAACATTTGTATTAACTATTTTGTTAACTCAGGCTAATTGGCCATAAAATTTGCCTGTTCACTCTAGGGTCATTTTTTTTTTAATTAATAGACTTTCTTAGAATTGTTTTAGGATTGCAGAAAAATTGAGCAAAAATGTACAGATGCCATATCCTTTCTCCCTTCTCATTCTTCCCTACTCACCCAGAGTTTTCCTTATGATTAACATCCTGCTTTAGTAGAGTATATTTCTTCTAGCTGATGAGCTAATGTTGATAATTATGAACTAAAGCCATAGTCTACATTAAGATTCACTCTTTGTATGGGTTTTGACAAATGTATAATAATATGAATTTACCGTTATAGTACCATGCAGAATAGTCTCACTGCCCTGAAAACTGTTTATATCTCCCTCAGCCCCAACCCAGGCTTTTTACTGTCTCCGCAGTCTGTGTTCCAAGGATGCCACCGGGTTGGAATCAGACGCTATGTAGCCTTTGCACCTTGGCTGCTTTCACTGAGTGACATGCATGTAAGTTCCCTGGATGTCTTTTGACACAAGGCCTCACGCAGTCCATGCAGAGTTGCTAATGGAGAGACACTGAGGCCTCGTGACAGCCTAACATCTCGCTTGCCACGTGAGAGCCACCTTGGGAGTGGACCCTCCAACTCTCATCAGACCTTCACCTGACTCCACTCCATCCCGGCTGCCAAGTCCCAGGAGCCTCAAACCGTGCACCCCGCACACTCACCCTTCTCACCCACAGAAACTATGAGAAACAATTTTAAAGACTTTGGGGGTGATTGTATCTATAGCAATCGATCATCACTCCAGGGCCATCAATTCCTCTAAGGTATGACTTGCTGTTTCCCGTATGTCTTGGTAGGAACCAATGTCATCACGGTGTTTTCAGAAGAATCTGTGCTCTCCCTGAGGACCTGCAGCACTTTCATTCCCACCTTCCTCGAGGCCTCTGGGTGGGCTCCCCTCCCCTCCCCTCCATTTTCCTTTCCCTGGTGAAGGACTCTTGCCTGGTTAGATAGCTCTCGATTTAGTCATTTCCTTTCCCTAGATTACAAGCACTAAGGTCTTCTGCTTTGTGCTATCCTGGTGCAGAGTTCAGTAATAGACGAATTTCCCCGATGGCTGTAGACAGACGTTTCCTTTTTCAAATTTCTGGAAGTTGGGAAATGTCTTGCTATTTAGAGTTTATGATTTTTATGAGAATATGCCTCCGGGTGTTATTATTTGTTTTTCCTTCAGTGCAGCTTATAACTTAGGTGAACTTTTATATCTGCAAGTTCAGGCCTTTCCCCAAATTAAGGAAATTGTCCAGCATTGTTTGCTTTCTCTCTCCCTCCTGTTCCTTTTTCTCCTTCAGAAGAATCTGTTATTCCCATTTAGTCTCTGAGATCTGTTCTCTGTCTTTCAGCTTTTATTTATTTTACTTGCCTGTGCTTTGAAATATTTCTTGCCTCCCATCTTCTATGGCATAAATCCAGCCTTCAATCCTGATCATCCTCTCCTTTAATTCACAAACTGACTTTTCTAAATTTGACTAGTGTGTTTCTATGCTTCAGGACGACTTGGTAACATTGCCATTAGAACATTTAAGTGGTTGTTGTGGGGGGTTTTGTTGTTGTTGTTTGTGTTTTTGTTTTACTCAAGGGTCCATATTTTCTCTAGTAATTCTGCATTACTGGGTACAAGTTTTAATTATCCAATCTGATTTTTCCTGTATGTGGAGCCAATCAGAAGAGCGGTTATTTATTTATTTATGCATCTATCCACTGGCCTTGTTGGCCCCTGGGGCATCACTAAACTGTACACAGCTACGGGATTAGCCAGACGGTGAGTCTGCAGATTAAGGGCAAAGCCTTAGCCCCTACTGAGGCGCTGCAGTAAGTCTTCCTCTGTGGGTCTTTCCATTCTTTCCCAATGTCCATATCACCCCTCCCTCCTTTCCTTGTCCCCACACCCCGGGATTTTGGAAAGACCCTGCTTGCTCTTTTAGTTCTGGCCTGTAATTCTGACGCTCTTACCGAGGGCCCTGGCATTTCTCCCGGCTCCCAGTAATTCCAGAAAAGCCCCTTCTAGTCCCCCTCCTCCTCCATGAAGACTTTGGACATTTAGGCCATGTTCTAGGCCATTCCTGTTCCCTGCATCACCCTCTAAAATGTCTATAAATCTTGAGGTCTCAGCAAGTCCCAGGGGAGCTGCCAGTGTCAGCAGCCACTTGGCTCACGAGGCAAAAGGCTCCCATTTATGCAGCTGGGAGGAAGGAGGGCCAAGCCCAGGCTCCGCATGCCCAGGGTTCCCCTGTTGGTGTTAAGATGGGAAAGGACAGTGCACACGCATTACAACAAACCGCCAAAACACAAGCAGCTCATACATTTTGCTTTGCTTTGAATCTCACAGTGTCCGTAGGTCAAGTCTGAACGACAGGAATCAAGGCTTTGGCTGGGTTGCAGGTTTCCAGATGGAGGCACCAGGGAAAGACCTGCCTCCTGGCCCGGGAGGGTGCTGGCAGAAACTGCCCCCTGCAGAGGGCGCAGTGAGGTCCTCACTGTCCTCACCACTGTCAGCTGGGAGCCTGTGGGCCCAGAGGCTGCCCACAATCTCCTCGTGCTTCCCATTTTGCCCTGCAGCTCCAGTCAGTCAGTCGGTTGGTTGGTCAACTCTCTCTCATGCTTCTAAATGCTCCACCTTTCTCTTCTGCCACAGCCTTAGAAGTTCCCTACTTGTAAGGATTCATGTGATTACATTGGACCCACTAGATCATCCATTACAACCTCCCTATTTTAAGATCCACAATCTTACTTACATCTGAGTATTCATTCTGTCATGTCATGTAACATACAAATCCTATGAATTAGCGCATGGATGTCTTGGAAGGCCATTTCGTTTAACACGAGACATTTCAATATTGTTGGGAATAACCACATCAGAATAACTGAGCATGCCGTCTTTAATTGCTTATCAACTGAATACTGCGTGACGGCATAAATGTTTGATCCAATCACATGTAAATTTAGAAATCACGCCCGGCAAATCTATATGCAGGAGCCGTCAGGATGCTGGCCATGACATGCTCAGAGGTTGTGTGCCATATCACTTAGAGTTCTGGCGGAATATTACTCAATAAAGCCAGAATGAAAGGAACAAAAGCAGGTAAGTGGGTTTTAGTCGCTATTTTCCATTGTATAAAAGAATATTATACATCCCGTGTAGTTCGCAGGGAAAACAGACAAATGATTAGTATCTGTTAAAATAGCATTGTGGTTTCCTGTTTCTGAACTGAACTCCCTTTCCCCCCCAAGTGTTTTATTAGGACAAATTCCAAATTATTAGCTCTCTTCTTCTTTTTCTTCTTTCCATGATTCCCCTCCCTTCAGAGTCCTGCACTGTGACCCCTGAAGTCTGCATCAAGGACTCACTCCAAGGGGCCCCACCCGAGGAGGTTCCTGGCGAAGGGAGAACCCGCAATCAGCCGACTGTGCAGATGAAACAGAAGGTGTGCAGCCAATGCTAAGGGGCACAGACTGGCTCTTACATGTTCCATACAACAAAGGCTCTCTAATTTACAGACAGCTTTACTGATGTTAGCAATTCACAGCATTTCAATAATCTATTATTATTGTAACAAAGCTCATTTGAGGCCTGGGAGCCCATTCCCAGAAAATAAAGGTCCGATTGAGGGTCTGAGGGACAGGCATCTGTGTTTTTATGACAGTGACATCTTCACGACGCTCATTACATCCACGTACAGGTGGTAGAGAGCCGTGGCATTAGCAGGACTCGCCTGCATAGCAGTGACTGTGGAAAAGACCCCCCTTGAGGAGGGCTGGCCCTCAGGACAGTGTCTCAGCTGTTGGATGCTGATGTGCATCAGCTGCTGCCTCTGATAGACCTGACCTTCGAACTTTAGCTGCCTCCTGGTTACTAGACCACAGAGGTTCGGATCCACGTGCCTATCTTGTGGTATATAATGGCAATTTAATGTAGTTATAATGCTTCTAAATCTCTGCAACCATTCCCCTTTATTATTATATTAGTAAAATTATGTAATTAATATATGACATTTTAAAAATTGTTGCTATTTCTATAAATATATTTTACCTTTGTGATCAACAAAATGACTGTTACTCATTTTTTAAAAGATTCATTAGCCCATTAACCTCTATAGTATACAGCATAAACTTCAGAAAATTTTAACTCACTTTCATCCTATACATGATTGCATTTATTTCATAGATCATAATTACCTCCAAACTTTTAAAGTAGTTTAAAAAAATGGAGGAATTTATTTTTTATTTTAAATTTCTTTAAGACAAATTTACAGTTTTGAATTATGTTGAGTTTTACAGGTAAAAATTCAGTGTGTCCGGAAGCCCTAGGCAAATTAATAAAAGTAAATAAGTTATGAGAATAAAATATCACACTAAACAAAAAAATGTATTTGTAAAGCTAAATAAAACAAGGTACTCAGGAAGATGCAGTAAGCAATTAACAGTGTGCAAAATAAAACTAATTCTTTCAAGAATAAAAAAAAATTGCTCTAAACTTATGAAGATTACCAAGAAAATATGCTTTATGTTTAACAACAGATGTTACTATTTGCCAACAGGCTGTATCAGAATAATGTAATACAAGCAAGAGTTTTGTTGATTAAATGAAGATGTACTTATTCATTTTCAAATTTTAATTTACTGGTAGCTTTTAAATCATGCAACAGATTTTTCCTTAAAAGGATAATTCAATTTATATAAGAAATTGTAGGGAATTGAAATTGTAGAAAGATACTCAGGGGATTATGGGTGTAAAAAAGAATTACTTATCTTTTTAAAAGTATACATACTTTCTGACCTCCTCATTGTTATATTCTTATAACATTTGTTATATTTTTTATTCTTAGTGAGAAAATCATTCTGAAGAAATTAATAAAAAATTTATCAATGCACTTTAAAAGGGGTTTGTTAGTAATGATCATGTTTCTTGTAATTCAAATAACAGATGTATAAGTCAAACTAATAGAATATAAAACTAACATAACTAACTTTAACAGAACATAACATAGCAAGCCTATTAACCTAAACATATCTTATATGTTATTAGAAATTTTAATGTAGTTACTCTAGAGCCCAAATTCTAATCTAGCTTTTTACATATTTTGTAGATATTTGCAAACATATTTCTAAGCCTAAGTAAAAATTAGAGTCTCAAGCTTCCTCTTTATAACTGAAACTATTTCCGGTTGGAGAAACTGAGCTTCTATTAATAATAGCTAAAGTAATAAGAGAAAGAGAGAAACCAAGACGAGAGCCCTGAGACCAGATGTGCTTGGTGGGTGTCTGAGCAGGAAGGAGGGTGCAGAAGACACTGGATGGAGGACATAAGGAGAATGAACGTTATACATTCTCAAGGGGCCTTTCAGTTTGCAATTATCTTCACATAATAACTGTCAAGTTGCATGCCTTATTCAAAGCAAAGAACCTAAGAGTGGCATTTTAGGTCCCATTGCAAGTTCAATAGAAACAGCAAATGTATGAAGGTAGGGGTAACTTCCTTTCTTTTTTCTTTTTTTTTTTAAAGAAGTGAACCAAATTGCTTTATTATTATTTATTTTTTTAATCCTCACCTGAGGATATTTTGACATTGATTTTTAGATTTTTAGAGAGAGTGGAAGGGAGGAGGAGAGACAGAGAGAGAGAGAGAAACATCAATGTGAGAGAGACACGTTGATTGGTTGCTTCCTGCACGTGCTCTGACTAGGGCCCAGGCTGGGAATCGATCCCTCAACCTAGATATGTGCCCTTGACTGGAATCAAACCCAGGACCTTTCAGTTTGCAGGCTGACACTCTATTTACTGAGCCAAACCAGCTAGTAAGTTTTAACACCATTCAAAGCACATCACCTGGGCAATGATTGAGCCCACTTTCCTTATCAAATGCTTCAAATAAAAAACGATAATCTATGTCTCATTTCCTTGAGATAAAAATCCTTCATTGCTGCATCCAGATGTGTAAAAAGGGTTAGAAAATGACTTATTTTTTACTAGAGGCCTGGTGCATGAATTCCTGCACCAGTGGGGTCCCTCAGCCTGGCCTGCTGGATGGGGCCCAAACCAGCTCTCCGACATCCCCCGAGGGGTCCCAGATTGTGAGAGGGTGCAGGCCAAGCAGAGGGACCCCCACAGGTGCACAATCAGGGCTAGGGAGGGACACGGAAGGTTGGCCAGCTAGGTAGGAGCTAGGGGAGGGCTCCAGGGCATGTCCAGCCCATTTTGCTCAGTCCTGATTGTCCGGACCCCAGAAGCAAGCTAACCTACCAGTTGGAGCGTCTGCTCCCTGGTGGTCAGTGCATGTCATAGAGAGCGGTTGAGTGGTCTTAGCATATCATTAGCATATTACACTTTGATTAAATGGACAACCAGTCAACCGGACAACCGGACGACTGGACACATAGCATATTAGGCTTTTATTATATGGAATATTCAACCTAAGCTTATATTGTGCCTGTATATTAGCAGAAGTGTTTGAGTGAGTTTTATTTCTCTATCGTGTTTTTTTAATTACATCAAGACAGATGTACAGAGTGTGCATTAAAAATAAACATAATCTTTTCCCAAGTTCTTAATGGATTAAGTTGAGTTTGAAGTATTGATCAGCAGGAGAATCGATTGAGTAGCTTACGGGAAGGTCATTAGGATTAGCTAAGTAGAAATAAAACGCATTGAAGTTGTATACACTTTGTCCAAACTATGGGCAGGAAAAGAGGGATAGGGAAAGAGAACCAATAAGTAGCACTTGAAATATTAGGTGTTGACCAAGCAACACATTCTCTGAACAAATCGAGTTAACTATCTCTTTTGTCCTTACAAAAGACCTCCCCCTCCAGACAGTGCTAGAATTATGACAGCATACCTCACAGGATGCTGCTTAGTTGAATCTTGTGGGAGACTTTCTGGAGGCGTTAAGGGAAATGATGGTGCCACAGGCAAAGGTAGACTGGGTATCAACACAATGGTTAGAATTGCAGAATCCAGCCCCACCCATCACCCCAACCTACTGAATCAGAAGCTACAATTTAACATATTTCGAGGGGATTTGTATGCACATTAAAGTAGGAAGCATTGCTCTTTGGAACATCTGCAAACCGCTGATTAGTTGCTAGGACACTGGTCCATTCAGCCTGGGCAGCAAATCCCTTAGGCACTTATCTGTGCCTCACTCATTCACCTCCTTGGCCCTGATGCCTGTGAGTCTAGCATGACCAGAAGGAGACAGAAGCTCCCATGTGCCCTGAGCACCGGCTGGCTCCCAGCAATCTAAGCACCTGCTGTATACAAGTGACCCCCGACCCCGCCCTTCCCATCATCCCGAGGAGGTGAGGAAATGGGCCTCGACAGAATCTACACCTTCAGCTAAGCTGACAAAACTAAAATGTTTATTCAACATTTCCCAACACAATACCACAAGCTTACACAAATCAAAAGGCTTCATTTCTTTTTGTAAAAAATAAAGGCTAATAGACCATTTTCTTTAGAGATAAAGAAAAATGTTACTAATACATTTATATGAGTCCCACAAATAAATATGTTAGTATATTAATTAGATACTGTTTCTTGGTTCTAAATAGAAATATTATCCTATTAATATTTAATGCTCTATGAAAGAAAATAATTCACAACTAAGCTGTTTAATTTCTCATTTTCTGCTTGCAAGTCTTAAGTAGATTTTACACATTATAATAAAAGACCTTGTCAGAACTTCTTATTTCCTGGGGATTTAGCAAAAAAAATAATAAATGCACTTTCCCGAAGTTTCAAGCTCTGGTAATCACCTTTAATAAACTGTGTTTCAGTTCCTTCTTAGTCCGTCCTTCGTATTCATTAAAGGGGTTCCGTATTGAGAGCCCAGAGCCAACCCCGTACATTCTCCCACATCAGTCTCACCGTGGGCTGCCCTCAGAGCAAATGCTTAGCAAACTGTCTGATAATGGCATCGCCCACTCTGAAAGGGCCCATTACTAAACAACCTTTCCTCTTTGAAGGAGATTCAGGCCTGGAAAGTTTTCAGCAGAAAAATATTTCCAAAATAATGCATTTTTATTCTGTGCTTTATCTAAAGCTAGAAATGAAAAAACATAAATCATTTTCTACTTACTTGTAAGAATAGAGGTTATATTAAACTTAGAAAGTTACTTTGGAGATGAAAATGCTTTATGCTAACAATGGAATGAGAATTCTGGAAAAAAAAAAAAAGCTTTTCTTCACTTGAGCAGATACCATTTTTAAAGTCTAAACGTAGTGATTAGCAGATTCAGAAATTAGAGTAATCATATTTTAAATATTGAGTTAATATACATTTACTATAGTTACTAAAAACCAAGTGTTTAATAATAAATTATTTTGTTTTTACACAAATAAATTAATATATATATATGAGAAAAATTCTAGGGTTGAAATCGTTCTTTGCAAATAATTTAGTCAATATCACAGAAATAATTAACATGACACAGACATTATCTGAAATTTTAAAGTATTTATAAATAGTAAAATGGTTTATCATTTCGAAAATGCATTTCTCATTATTATTACAACAAATAAGCATTTTTGAGGTGATAATAATATATAAGAAACTGCATATGCTAACCAGAAGTTCTTATACAAAATTTTTAATGTTATTATTGCTGAATTCTTGGTTCAAGATCCCACAAACATAAATGATTAATAAAATGATGTTTTCCAATTATGCTACAGAAACCATTTCTATAAAGCTCTATGAGTAAATAGTATAGCCATCAGACCTCATGGTTCTAGATATCAAATAACAAATAGAGGAAAACTGAGGACTTCTTGTTTGAAGATTTCCAAGAGGAGCCCAGACAAGACTCGCCCAGAATCCGGCATGAACTTAAACCCAAAGGAAGCCCTCAGCGGAGCGACCAGCCCCCTTTCCGAGAGAGCAGGATGAAGCACGGAGCTGCTAGCGTTACTGGGAAGAATCCAAACAACTCAGTGTGGTCGCGTGCAGACTGGGAGCAGGTGTATCCTTATTTTAAATCCCTCTACGATTCTTAGCAACACCCGAAAGTCTTTAAGATGGAAGCATCCAGAACAACGATATGGTTGCAACAGCCTGAAGTAGATGTAGGCACTGGTTTTGCCTCCTTCCTTAGCTTCAGTCACTATAGTAACTGAAAAAAAACACCTCTAAATCCAGTCTCCAGACTGCTAACGGAAAGCAGGAAGACGCAGAAATCCCCTCGCAGCACAGCGGGAAACAAGATCACTTACTCTTGCTGCTATCCCTACTCACTGGTCTGTTTGGATAATGGGGCCTCTGATGTGTTATAGATTATATTTATCCTGTATCCCAATTCTTATCGCTGAACTCTAACCTTGTTTCCTGTGCCTGAAACTCTACATCTCTTCATTGAAAACTGTTTATCTCCCAGATTCTAAGATTGGGGCCTGTCTTGCCCTTACTCAACCTGTTACCTTCCCAGGGACTGGACCTGCCCTTGAACCCTAGTCCAGGGGACCAGGTCTGCTCCTGCCCTGGCCCCACAAACATCCTGCTCCTGAATTCTGTTTCTGTGGTCCCTCTGACTCTTGGACCCGCTGGCATGGTCTGTTTTTCAAGATTACCACCCTAAGGTATTTTATGCCCTTTGAGATCACACCAAACTGGATTCTCTCCTATGAAGGCAACTATTTTTCCTAGAACATCTATAACTTTCACATGGGTTTCCATCCTCTCTCCCTCCTTTCTCACTCAGAGGTAGCTTGGGGCCAGGTGATATAGGACCAATAGGCAATGAAAATAATACATTTGGATTTTTTTCTGAATGTAGTAAACCAAGGAATAAAATAATGTACTTTCTTTAAGAGTCACTCTGAGTAGTGACCAAAAGGAAACGTTAGAGAGTTACGCTGAATCCCGGAGCTGAGCAGGACAGCAGGGCAGAGAGGTGCAAGGACAGTCCTTACGGAGAAGCAGGCAGCAGCCACTGTAGGAAAAGTTGAGGGGAGACTACACTCTGGCAAAACTTGAGGCAAACGTAGCCTTTGGTAACTGGGAAGGCAGACCGGGAGCCTGGAGGGCCTGAGTTTTGAGGGAAGTAGAAGAGGCCAGATCCAGATGGTTAGTGTGTTGACAAATTTGCAAGGAAAGCAATAGTGAACATTTATATGTGGGGCCCTGATTGTTAGCTATTGCCAAGACAACATTGCTGCCTAACAAATCCTCAGAAAACGTAAATTTTAAGTGTTTGTTCATCAAACATCTGCAGATCAGTGGGGAGGGGGCTTTCAAGCACGCTGTGTCGGCAGGCAGCCCCTGGGCTAAGCCGGTCTCACTGGGCCACTCAGCTCGGCCCGGTGGTCTCGCGTTTCCTCCCGGGCTAAGCCAGGGCTTCTCCTGCCTCTGGCAGAGTCCCAAGGAGGAAGCAGGCGTGTGCACGCTTTTGTAAGTCTCTGTTGACATCATGTGTGCTAACCTCTCACTGGCCAAACAGGACACGTGGCCAGGTCGAGAGTGAAAGTGGGAGAGACTGGGAAGTAAAAGGCCGAGTGTGGATACAGGGAGGCCCCTGACGAACCCACTAAGGAACCCAGGCTTTCAGAGGCCTTGGGGCGCCCACACCAAAGAGGAACAGGCAGGACTGTTGCCCAAATACTTTTCCAAAAGCCAGTCAAGACTCAGAGATGCCCTGGCCCGCTGGCTCAGTCAACTGGAGTGTAGTCGGTTCACCAGGGTTTATTCCCATTCAGGTCACATACCTAGGCTGCCGGTTTGATCCTGGGTCAGGGCACATAAGGGAGGGAACCAATCAATCTTTTCCTTTCTCTCTCTCTCCTTCTCTCCCTCCCTCTCTCTAAATATATCCTTGGGTTAGAATTAAAAAAAAAAAAAAAAGACTTCAGAGCCAACAATCAAAGGTCTGTAGCAGGGCCTTGTCTTCCTATTGCACCTGCTGTTTGAAATGGCCTCAACGTCGCTGTTAGGGGTCCCAAAGGGCAGCCTAGAGGATTCGCTAGGAGGACGGTAGGACTCAGAAAAGCCATTATATTTATGATAATTTTTACTACAGGAAAAGGATACAAATCAGCAAGGAGGAAACGTGCACTGGACAAATTTTCATGAGAAACCAGTTCTAAGCTAAGCGTTCGGGTAATCTTTCCCAGGTAAGTTGCATGGATGCCCTTAATTTTTCTAATAACGACTAATGTCAACACAAGCAAAGTGTTGTCCACCAGGAAGATCACCAAGCCTTCCCATTCAAGGTGTTTGTGGAGATGAGTTGTGTAGGCACGTGACACCTGTGTGAGTGAATTCGGGTACTCAGATGTCAGTCCTCACAAGTGAACACAGGAGACCACCACTGATCACATCATTAGTATGAACTGTCTGATCCGATGCGCACTGCACGGCACAGGCCCCAGGAATGCAAAGCAGGTGTGCCCTGCAGGTAACATGTCAGCGTGAACTCTTTGCTCAATCTGCACTGGCCTCCGATTTCAGGGGCACAAAAACACATATGTGTGTATACATGTGTGCAGGTGTGTATGTACATATATACTTACATACATGTATATACAGTACACATAACATGTATGCAATAAATGATTTAATAACTATAATCGGCAGGCAATAAAAGATGATAATGGGTTGACAAACATAATTGCAAGTATTTCTCAATAGAAAGGAGTTACTGTACTGCTGAATTAATGGTAGCTATCTCATAAGATTTCAAAAGTTAACAGTGAAAAAGATACTGAGAATAATTCTTTATTCTTGCTTTAATACTGCATGTAAAAAATAAGTAATTCACTCTACAAGGAGCTGAATGTTTTCTGAATTAATAATACCAGTGTCTACGGCCAGTCTTTGTAATTCATCTGACACTTAGCTTGGTAAATGGCATACTTTACAATCCACAACTCTAAACAAAACAAAGAAATACCCAAAGGAAAATAAGAGGTATTATATATCACACAATTTTTACATTTTATTATTGTTAAAAATTAATTTTTATAGTTTCATTATGCAAGAATATTCTGAAGAAAAAAAAACAATTTTTTTTTAGTTTATGAATAGTCCGCAATTAAAATGAAGTCCTCCAGTGGCATTTATTTCTCTACTAGTCTCGTAGGACTATTCAGATAGGGCTGATGCCAGTAATAATGATACTGATGATAATTAGGATCTTTTATGCTGATAAAACCCTGAGGTGAAAGCAATGGACATTTAAATTAGGTCATACAATGATCCAATTGAGGGAGGTTTTCAATTTCCCTCTGTAATAAGTATTTGTGGAGCCTCGGCTAAATTTGAAAGCATTAATCTGTTCCTGAAAAATATCTCCTGAAAGATAAGATGTTTTAAGAACTTACAATAAGGCTTTATTTCCCTGGCATTTCCTCGTGTGGAGCTTGTGTATAATACAGCTTTTGCTTTGGGAATCACAAACAGCTCAGCCAGAACCCACAGAGAGCCAGCTATAGTCCTCAGACTGGTCCAAGACAGACTGTCTAAGGAGATTTGTGTAATTACTTTCCCGTTTTATAGATAAGAAAATTAAAACAAGGAAAGTTTAGCAACTTGCCCCAACCACAAAGGTAATTAGAGGTAGAGTCCAGATTGAAAAGTCTGGCTCTAAAGCACTTGAATTAACTTACATTCAAACAATTTCTGACGCTCTAGTGCTACCTTCTCAGAACCTTTAATATCTGCCTTCAAATACTTGATTTGTTTCTATTTTCTCCTACAATCATCATAGACATACTTAATCAAAATATAAATAAAATTTAGAAATCTCTACAACTAATATCATAGTCCAGGAATTACTGTTTATTAAATATAAAGAATTACTACACATTAATTAGTAAAATACCAAATATGAATAGAAATAGAAAATAAATAGGATTTGTGTAAACAGTGAATGCTTTAGAAAGGTGCATGTATTCCACTGTAAATAATCAATCAGTATGATCCATAAAAGAAACTGAAAGTTAAGAAGGTTTAAATGGACTTTGGTTGAGAGTTTAAATATGCCATTACTAATTTCCCATATTTTCATGACAAATCCTAATATAGAACAGATCCTTCTTTCCTTTAAAAAAAAATATTGATTTCAGAGAGGGAGGGAGGGAGGGAGGGAGAGAGAGAGAGAGAGAGAGAGAGAGAGAGATGAACCAATGATGAGAGAGAATCATGGATCGGCTGCCTCCTGCACACCCCCTACTGGGGATTGAGCCCAAGAGCCTGCAACCAAGGCATGTGCCCTGACAGGGAATCAAACCATGACCACCTGGTTCATAGGTTGACGCTCACCCACTGAGCCACACCGGCCAGGCTCTCTGTCCTTAATCCTTCCTGAAATCACCAAGGAGGAACCACACACTGTGTGTAACAAGCCCTCGCCATCCTGCAGGGGCACACCTTCACTTCCCCATTTGTGCAGGCACCAGTGCTACAGCAAGTCAGTTAATCTACTGTGACTTCAGGTTGTCCCTGGAGATCTTCAGACATAAGGCTCATCAGGCTCACTCACACACAACGGAGGGCTCAGCTAGAAAGACTGACTTCCAAATGCTGGTCGTTCTGTAGAGATGTGCCACTTTCCTAGCTTGTTGAAGTGAGTGCACCTTGGTACGACCACTTTGGAAAACTCTTCAACTACATCTACCTCAGGGAAATATATACCTGCTCTGTGTCCTGTTTCATCTGAGGTTTACATCAAAGAGATAAGAGAATACCTATCCACTAAATGACAAGCGCGGGATGTTCTTAGTTCTTTTACTCATAATAGCACCAAAATGGAAGCACCCAAAAGTCCATCCCCACCCTCAGAATAAAAGAATGAGGTACTTACTGAAAATCACACAGAAACCAGGAGGAAAACACTACACTTATAATTAACAACACAGACTAGACTCTGAAACATGTCAAGCAGAGAAAGCGGGAGTGACATGTACATACTCGTGGACTCCCTTTAGATGACGCTCCGACGGTGTGAGACCATTGCCTGCCCCCTGGGGTTGGGACATCAGTTCCCCTTGAGAGGAGGAGGAGCACAAAGGGCTTGGGGACCTGGGAAACCCTCTGCATCCCTATCAGGTGCTCCTATGAGTGTATAAGGTTGGCAGAAATCCGCAACATTATCCAAGTATGATGTGTGCACTTTCCTGTTTGTTAATAATGTTGAATGGGCATGTTATTTTATAAAAACATAGACATGACAAAACTGAGCTCATTACTGCATAGTAAAGATTCTATTTTTTAAAAAGCACATCTAGCATAGTTACTGTATCACCCGCAGTCCCAACATGGAGCAGATGGCGTGCTTAAGAGGTTAACTGAAAGAAGCTTAAGGAAGAAACAAGTTATAGAGCTTAAGACAGAGGTGAGGAAACCCATATGTGCTGGAGATACACCCAGGGCCAATAAGAGTAAGACATTTCTGAAATTTAATTTAGACATTGACCTGAATAATTGAAACCTTTCTGTATACAAGACCAGTACTTACCATCTCTATACAATATTTTTAGATGTGAAGTCACCATTTTGATTTCTTTAAAATATCTTATAATTAGCATATGCATACAATCATATGTTTTAGTAAATCTAAATAAGTATCACTAGTTAAATAAGGCTTTTAAAACTTGCAAAATAGCAGATTAAAATGTGATCACCATAATCTACATCCCAATCAAATGTCTGTAAAGGGAACTCAATACTTTATATTAAAACTATCTTCTGAATGTGAAAATCAAAGTTACGCTTATTAGCGCTAATTAGATTAAGACTTTAATTAAATCTCAGTTATTCATAGTAGAAATTTTAACTAGCATTAAAATGATATGCCAAAAGTAATTAGTGGGGGGAAAATCTAGTTTTGACAATCTTGCAAAAACATAATTTTTATTTTAGACTCCATAATTTTTTACTTCACATAGTGGTTTTGACATGAGTAAATTTGGAAATTATTTACTATCTTACAAGGTAAATTCCCTTCTCTCTCAACAGAAAAATAAAAGTTAAATACCCTTTATTCAATTTATTGACAAGGTAGGTTGAACACAAAGCCTTAGTAAAGGAAAAGTGTGGAAAGGCATTTATAACGTTGTTCCCACACCCACATTTCAAACGTTATCTAGAAACAAGAAGGGCAACCCAAAGTCTCACAGTAAAGACAAGGTTACGGAGAGAGCTATAGATGCAGCATACATAAAATCACCTCTACAAACCACAACGCAGTCCTTAAAATGGTAGTTTGGAAAAATCTAAAATCATAAAAAGGTTATATATTAGGTGCAAGCTGTTCTGTGGAGAAGCATGTATTTTTCAGCAACACTTCCTGTACATTAACATAAAAAGAATAATCATTGCTTTTAAAAGTTTACCATTTCCCTCAGAAGGATAAATGTGCAGCCCCATCCCTGATGTAACTTGTCATCTCACATTGTAGTGATGAAGAACCAGCCTCACATAGAGACAGTGGTCCCACTGCAGCGAAAACAGCCACGGCTGCCGAGCTAACACCGAGAATCCCATAAGCAAATCAGGCCACACAACTGGAACCCTCACCAGAGTCAAGCTGTACAAGTAATTTCAAAAACACAAGCAAGGCAAAGGCAGACAAAACCCAGAGAAAACGGGGCATCCTGTGGCTCCTGGTCCTTCCTTCCCACAAGGAGGTTGTGCTCTCTAATCCAGATCAATCCAAGGCTGAGGACAGACAGCTTGGGGACAGACAGCTTTAATGATGACTCCCATGCAAAGGGAAAAGGCTACCTGCCTCCTTTATGTGTGATAATCACCCAAATGACGTACTTAGAAAAGAGTGACAGACCACTGGGTCATCAATCTGTCTGATCAGATTTTCCACCATCACCTTTCTCTCTCTCTCTCTCTCTCTCTCTCTCTCTCTCTCTCTCTCTTAACCTTTATTGTTGAAAGTATGACCCCCATTTCCCTCCAAAAGTTTATTTTTGAATCTCTACAATCTTCTGTTTTATTCTGGCTTGATAATTCATATATATATATATATATATATATATATATATATATATATATATATATTTATATATTGATTTCAGTGAGGAAGGGAGAGGGAGAGAGAGATAGAAACACTAATGATGAGAATCATTGACCAGCTGCCTCCTTCATGCCCCCTACTGGGGATTGAGCCCACAAGCTGAGCATGTACCCTACCAGGAATTGAACCATGACCTCCTGGTTCATGGGTTGATGCTCAACCACTGAGCCATGCCGGCCAGGCTGTCCCCTTTCTCTTGAAAGCCTTCATTATAGTGTCCCCACCTCCCAGCTTCATTTCAGTCTCTCGGAGCCCCACCCTACCCCCACTGGGTGACTAAATGCTCTAAGGCTTCTGGCCTAAGCACTTTAGTGTCTAGAGCTGGACAAGTCTTTGCTGTGGGGCTGCCCTGTGCATATCGGATGGTGAGCCACACCCCTCGCCTCTACCCACCAGATGTCAGTGCAGCCACTCTGTTGTGACAGCCAAGCATGTCTCCAGCCTGAGGAATGGTTCTGAACTGCCAAGTGCTCCATGGAGAGCCACTCTGTTTATCAAGCACCCTTAGCCAGCCATCCCAAGACAGTGTATATGCCAGACCAGGGCCACTGCACCCAAACCCTGGCAGAAGTCCAAGGTCGCTCATTGTGGGTTGTACATGCCAACATGAGCCTCTCAGACAATCTTTCCAGAGTCTATGGATTAATCGGAGTGAAAATGAAGCTTCTTACCCCAAGTGCTTTTTGTCCTAAATGTGCAATTTTCATAATTGGATTGTAATTCTCTAGGGTGGGCCAGAGTAGAAAGGGTGGCAGGAAAAAACAAAAATACTTGCTGCTGGGTTTGAAATGGGAGTGAAGGAACAGACAGAATCCGAAGAGGACTCCACAACCCAGCTCAAGCAATGCGGTTGACTATTTCTACAAAACATTGACAAGGGAAAGGAAAGGCAAAGAGGTTAGAGAAAAGATGAATAAGAACTTAATCTGAGAATTTAAAATGTTTCTAAGGCAAAAAAGTCACTAAGATATTACAGAGTTTGTTATTGTCTTTTCAGTACTTGACATAATTATGGGTTGACTAGTGTTGTAGAATTAAATAATAAAATACATACTATTTTTATTTAATTCCAGAATCACCCACATACAAAAACACTGGGGATCAAGCATAAACCAACAGATCCAAAAGGCAGACAATGACATCCAATAGGCACCTACAGGCTACCTTTCCTGATAGGACTTCTAGATCGAGCAAGTCATCAAGAGAAAGTCCTCCAATCAAGCCGTCTATTCATTACTATTTTGTAGCAATGATCTTCCAAACGTGTATCTTCCAAAAAAGCAATACCAATGTCACTTGTGAGACCCAAGAAAATCCCATTAGAGAAATCAAATATAGGGCCACCTTGCTTCATCGTGCTTCACCTTACTGCAGTCCGCATCTGTTTGTTCCTTTTGTGTGTGTGTTTTGTAAAATTATTGATTTCCAAGACGGAGATAGAAACATCAGTGAGAGAGAATCATTGATCATCTAGCTCCTGCACACCACCTACTGGAGATTGAGCACGCAACCCAGGCATGTGCCTTGACCAGGAATCAAACTGTGACCTCCTGAGTCATAGGTTGATGCTCAACCACTGAGTTACACCAGATGGGCAGGTATTTTTTTTTTTTTCGAATGAAAAGCAAAACCCTCCACCAGCAAAAAGAAATTACAACTTGCTTTTTATTGTGGTGGCCTGAAACCTAACCCAATATCTCCTAGGCATGTTTGTCCTAAGAAATAAAACTTAGTAGAGTGAGGTTGAGCTTTGGAGGGCCGCAGACTGTTGTAATAAAAATATTTTTCTACCCCTCTCCCCACCAAGAGCAAAGTGTTATTCCTTTGGGAATGACACTGTTCTCATTGAGGATCTGTATCTGACATCATCCCAGGTCCAAGAGATGCTAAAACTGCCCGTTACCAGCTGACGTGCTGTAGGCTGAACCCCGCATATATTTCCAGGAGGTGACATCCCATACATCTGGCTTCTAAAGATTTAATCGTCCCTTTACTGTTAGGTAGCATACATACCAAATAAATGTAAAAGTAAATTATAAACTTAAGTCTTACCTCAAATTAACTCCAGAAACTCTAGTATATAATTCGAACAATAATATACTAATAAACCACTGAAGCACTTCGTTTAATTCTACATAGACTTTCACATAAATAGAGGTGTCCATGGAAGATGGTTCAAAAATATAAATGGGTGTTTGGAAGAAATATTTAATGACTGGTAAAGTTTTAAAACGCATGCTTGTATTCATTTCTATTCCAGGACACCGTGACCTCATTCTTCAACACGTCAGAATGTTCTTTGCAGCAAATGCTGATCCCTGGCTAACCTGGCCAGAGCTGTCGGGAAGCCTGTGAGTCATTTCACAAAACGAGGTTAAATTCAAGAAAATCTTAAAATCTTGCTGAGGAATCAACAGCTAAATAAAATGATTGTTTAGGGAAAGGTCTTCCATGAATAATGTTACAAAACAACAACAAAAAAGATAAATGGTTAATAATCATGACCTCTGCCTTTCCTGCTCAACCTTGAGAATTCAATTGCCCAAAATACATTTTTAAATGAAGCAAAAATACAAGAGCAATGTTGGAATAATTTTTTCTTAATTATGCAAGTATGAAATGTTGAGTAGTTAAAAATAGCAAGATACTTTCAGGAAATAATTTTTTAAACGATGGGGAGAAAATCCCAGCTGGAAGTGGAATAGTCTTATTATCAAATTTAGTCAAGTGCAGAGCGAAGCACAGGTGGCAATTTGCTGCTCACTTGGAGAGGGGGACCAGGCAGGGCTGACAGAAGCCAACACAGCCCCGAGCAGGGAGCCGCCCCGCTCACACCCACACTCTGGGAGGCTGTAGTCTGCATCTTCTACCTGCTAATCACATCTCTAGAAATCCCTCTCGTCTTTGAACAGCTAATGAATGGCTGTCTACATCTGCCACTGATTGAAATCGCAGAGGATACAGTTACATGAAGAAAACAACATCCCATGCAAGTTGAGTTTGGCTGGCATTCAGGAACACAAGCTTTCAGAACTTTTTCCCTACTTTGAACTGCAGCCTAATGTTCTAAAAACCTATATTTTGTTAAAAGCGGGGTTTTGTGTGCGTTTTTGTACTTGAGCAGTTGGTCACCCTCTTAAATGTCTAATTCTTAGTTTCTGTCTATGTTATTGCTCCACCTTCTGTTTTAAACTCCTCAAATGCAAGATCTATTAAGTTTTAACTTACTAAGAATAGCACCAAGTGTCAGACCATATGCAAACACGTGCTTCCCAGGTTCTGAATGATGATGTTGACATATGGTCCCAGCAAAGAACTGAAATTGGTAAAAAGAGGCAGAGAGTATGAGCTTGGCATAAAGAGGATTTTTATCTCTTGATGGTGATTGATTTGCCTCAAAGACATATACTTAGTAGAGTTGAAAATACATCAAAACGATCAGCATGGGACCTCCTCATAGTAACGTTAGATAAAACGATACAGCCAGCAGGACTCAGTCCTTAGACAAGCTGGATGGCTCTGCATCCATTCCCAGAGGCCCAGCTGGGTTGGGGACACAATTCATGCACCTATGAGAACACAACTTTGACATTCATGTTTTCGTGCTGTTTTAATGTTGTTGTTTTCAGAAGTACACTTTCTGATCGTGGTAACATCTAAACAATTGAAGATTTTAATCAATTGATATTTGTAGCTGCTTCTGAGTTAACTGACAATCATCCTTTGTTCAAAAGTTTCCTAAATTAGAAACTCCGAAAGCTGGGTAATTGTCACCACTTGGGAACCACTGACTTCGGGAAGGTCAGTTTTTTCTCTCAAACTTAAAAGTATCTCCTTTGTGTATTATAAACATATTTTCTCTTGTTTCCTCCAAATGAATTTCAAGCAAACTGGGAATAAAAGTGTTTTACGTCATCAAACACTTAGCTCTAAAAATATTCAGAAATTATCATTATCATGCCCATGATGGTAATAATGATAACAATAAGAATAAACTAGACTAGTTTTTGTATATATTTTATAAAAGTAATCACTAGGGCTTTCATTGAAGAGATGTTATCAAAGAGCAAAAGAAGACAAAGGCCAAAATTTGCAAAAGTATTTCTCTCATCACTATAATCCTAGTTTAATGGAATCATGTAATATACACTCATTTGAAAGTATTTCTTCTTAATATTATCTTGGCTACATTCCATGTCAGAGCCTATAAGTCTATTGCCTTTTTTAAAATTTCTATATTGCATACCAGGTTATGGTAATATTCAGGTTTATTACTTAATCATTAATAAAACGACATAAACTTTGCAGTTCCATTGCATCTCGGTGGGTCATGTGACCAATTCTGGAAAAGGAAATACTGGCAGATGTCGTATATGTCCCACCCATGTTTGATCCTAAATCTCCCAGGAGTCCTTCACTTGTTTTCTCTTCTTTAGTTTCTGGCCAGATGAAGGATGTTACATAATTTTATGTTGAATATTTATATTTCTTTTTCTATGACTTATACATGTTGCTTTTCTGTTGTTTTGTTCATCTTTCTCACTTTCATTTGTAAGATTTCTACATCTACTAGTGAAAATATCCATGTGTCATATGTGAGGCAAATATAATTTATTTGTGCCTGATTATTTTTTAAAGAATTGTTGATCATTTGGAACATTTTTGAAGATTCTGTCATCAAATTAATGTTTCTCCACTTTTACCTTTTATTGCTCATACCTTGTTTTAAAGAGCCCCACACCTCAAGCCCCCACAAAACATTCATGCAAAATTGTTCAACTTTTTTTTTCTTATTCTAGGCCTTTTACTTTATCTTTAATGGTAATTTTAATTCATTTGCAATGCATTTTCGATAACAGAAGAGAACTAGGAGTTTAACATGTTTCTTTAAATATTTAACATTTAGCAAAACACTGTTTTATAGTTCATGTTTTACATGACAATTTAAAGTATAGTTTCTTATCTATTCAATCCTTCCATATATTTTAATCTACCAACATGATATTTTTCGGCCAATGTAGATGTTGTGATAATTCTGCCTGGGTGTTTTTAGGATTATTTACCCTTAAGGGTTAGTCCATTTTCTAGGATGTCATAGTCTCAGTATTTAACAAGTTATTTTATTGCTATATAAACCCTCTCTCTGTGCTAATTTAATGCTTTGTGCAGCTTCCCTCTGAACTGGTTTTGTTTTGCTTTTCCATGTGGTCTGTGCTCTCCACAAATGCCAGCTATGCTGGAGCTGTTAGCCTCTGTCCAGCTCTTCCATCAACGTCTCCAGGAGTAACATTTATTTCTGTTCTTTTCCAGAAAATTCTTTTCTTAATTTTCAAATATTGGCCATGATAATAATCCTGCTTTTTACAGATTCTAATAAGGATTTTATTCCTATAATTGTATATATTTTTTAGTTCTTTTATATTATTTTTACCAATTTTTTCCATCTCCTACTTTTGAAAGTTCACATTTCTTTTAATTTCCTAACTATTGACTACTAAAAAGGTTATGACTAACTTTTAAGGACCATAATTCCTGAATACAAATAACTTTCTAATGACTAAAACTCAAATAGAATAGACCAGAGAACAGAATAAAGGAACCAATTTGCAAATGGTGGAGCCACCGGAGAGAATTTAAAGAACAGAGCTGTGATATTAGGGATGAACTTCGTGTGTGTTGACATGCTTTGGGCAATTCTTGTTAATAAGGGTGAACAGAGGAAAAGACCAGACAGCGGTGCTGAGCAGAGGGAGGGCGGCTGTGGGAGGCACTGAGAGGACTTGGCAGAGTCTGACTCCAGGGGCAGCCTCGGGCTGGAGGGCGGTGATGACAGAGGAAGGGCTCTGCTTCGCAGGTGAAGAAAACATTCCCCAGAAGCACACGCGGCAGCATCACCCGATTATCCTGCCTCGTCCATCAGCGGGTTTGTCGGCTTCCACAGGACAGAGACAAGCTCCACTGCACAGAGGCACGGCTCCACCCAAGCAGGTGTTTACTGTTACGCAAAAATACCAACACTCCCCCATCGCAAACAGAAGTCAGAGCAATAACTAACATTAAAAAAAGTTATAAAAACTGCTTGTTACAGCCATATGCAGTTGTAGCCAAAAAAGGGGGCAGGGGGCAGTGCTCACTGCTGATGGAACAGGTGAAGGCCTCTGGGTGCAGATGCAGACGTGAGCAACGCCTGGGGCTGCGCGTTCCTCTGTGTTTACATAACACCCAGGACTCAGAGGCGTCTCCTGAAGGGTCAGCTTGACCACACTGACCGGCCACACATCCACAGCCTTTGTCCCAACGCCTCCAATCATCACATCCCAAATGCAGGCCAGCATTTCTGATAAACCAGAGGTAAAGGACAGCCTCATATTAGCTATCTCTGATGGGGGTTGTGGGGTGTTGTCTAATTTGAAATCAGACCCATGTGTTGCACCAGAAGACAGCTCACCCCCGGCTGCTTTTTCTAGTTTGCGGTTCATTTAACTTCTGGGCACCAGGGTCCAGGGCAAGTGCATATGCACTCATGTTGCCTCCTCCATCAGTCCTGGCTGTCCACTGAGTTCTTCCCAAAGCTGCAGTGTCCCCAGACCTGACCTCTGGTTGAAGGGCCAGGCTTGATTCTTTTAGTTTGTTTTGGTTTGTTACCTTGGGGGCTTGATCCAAGTCTAAAAGTGAGTTCCTCGTGTCCTCCCGAACATCTCCACCTCCTCCATCTCCGCACACAGCCACTTCCTCTCTGGTTGCTCAGGCCACACACTCGCGGGTAACCTCGACTCCTCTCTTCTTCGCATGTTCTACAACCACCTATGAACAGCAACCCGCTGGCTCCAGAATTTCTCCCGTACTCAACACTACACGCCACTGCCCCGGCTGCAGGTCTGTCTGGGGTTGGTTCTTGCAATAGCCTCCTAAGCAGCACCTGTACCCCCTCAAAATGCTCCCGAGCACTCAGCCAGCAAGCTAACCCCCCAACAATGGCTCAAGAATCTCCCCTTTCACGGGGACTCAATCTCCCGCCACCCCCTCTCCTTTATCCAGCCCCACTGGCCTGTGTCCTCGCCCACACTCAAGCATACGCTCACCTCTGAGTCTTGTGCCTTATAGTCCCTCAACCATGTCATATTCTTGACTTCCTTTCTGTTTTCTCTTCCAACTGCCACTTTATCAATGGACCTTCTCTTACCACTAAGTGATAAAGCCAGCGAAGGCCCCGCCTACCCCGGGGCTCCCTATGGTGATTACCAGCTGACACACCACGTGGTACACTTACTGAAATGTGCCTCATCCCTTCATCCCACCAGAATGGCAGCTCAGAAAGGGGAGGACCTTCCAACAAATAAAATAAACTGACCAAGTAGATGAGAGAGGTGCCAATGGCCTCCGCTCACTGGACTTGGGAAACATGTTAGCAGGCTGCCCACTTATGATAAAAAGACATAATTCAGGAACAGCCGATGGAGAAGATGGGAAGGACAGGGACCTGGGGGAGCACAGAGCATGCCCTCTCCTGGGATCTCCACGGTGCAGGACCCGAAGCTCTCTGAACCCTGTCCTCCTGGGTTTTATGGAGGCGCCATTGCAGGCACGACTGATTGAAGCATCAGCCCAGG
The DNA here is from genome assembly GCF_951640355.1 of Cnephaeus nilssonii. Taxonomy (NCBI): domain Eukaryota; kingdom Metazoa; phylum Chordata; class Mammalia; order Chiroptera; family Vespertilionidae; genus Cnephaeus; species Cnephaeus nilssonii. The sequence goes on along the minus strand of NC_137081.1, from coordinate 290,062 downwards.
GCTACTGAACCCCAGCAGCAGCCCCTCTCCACCCCCAAGAGGCTCAGGGCTGAAGTCCCCACCCTCTAATCCCACGTGTTCCTCCTGAGGACCAGCCCCATCCTTCCTCCCCAGCAGTCCCCTTGCTAACATGTGTTCAGGCGTGTTAGGCAGGTTAGTGATGCATATCAACACATTTTTGTCACTCTTATCACTTAAGGAATTACCATGATGTTAGGAGCTTTGTGCCAGGAATGGGAGGAAAACCAAATACACACATCGTATTATAAACCACAGCTTCATGACTCGTCGGATGATTCCCCTTAGGTGTGAGAGCCAGGTGCCTAGGAGCTTCAGTTCACTTTTCCTCCCTCAGGGACTGGATGGCGTGAGGGTACAAGCCCGTTCCTCTGCTCAGACGCATTTCCTGTGCCAGTGGGAGGAGCCTGCCCTGGACCTGGTCCCTCACTACTTGCATGGGAATCCTTGGCTCTGGGTTTACTTCTTGGAGAACCTGTGCTAAGATGTTGGGGAATAAAGAGCATCGTAGGCCTAGGACAGTGGTTGGCAAACTCATTAGTCAACAGAGCCAAATATCAACAGTACAATGATTGAAATTTCTTTTGAGAGCCGAAAACCGACTTCTGCGCATGGGCCACGAAGTTTCAATTGCACTGTACGTGCGCGCCTGCACATGGTATTTTGTGGAAGAGCCACACTCAAGGGGCCAAAGAGCCGCATGTGGCTCACGAGCCGCAGTTTGCCGACCACTGGCCTAGGAAATGGCAAATAGAAAGCAATAAGGAAGGAATACAGTTGAGCTGCCTAAGGAAAAGCAAGGAGGCCAGGTGGCTGGAGTCAAGAGCAGTGAGGTGAGAACACCCCCTGGGCTCTGTGGGGCAGTGGCTGCCTCTCATTCACTCCTCATCTCTGGTGTCCATGCTCTTTAGATGTCCAGTCATATTTACCGGTGGTTGTTTTTTTGCTTTTAGGAGACAACCAACTGGATATTTATTTGAACATATTTTCTTATTTCCCATTCAGCTACCTGAATATCATTTCCTCTGATATTTTATAAATGTCTTCATTTCTAATTTTTATTATTTAAAAAAAAATGAAAGACTGATAGAACTACAGCAATAGGCATAGAAACAAGTTTAGGTTCATGACTAGAGTAACTAATTGAGTGATTTGACAAGGTGTAAAAGGAAGTGTGAAAAATCACCTAGATGGCTAAGGCATTGGTGGTGTGATAAACTGTCATAGTGTTAAAAAAACAATCACGCATTCCCAATTATGTTACTCCTTTTCATACTTAGTTTAAAAGAAGAAAACTATTGGATTTTATTATATCTCTTATTTGCAGTGTATGATACAATAAAGTAAAATATAAATGTTTAATTATGTTTGTCTATTTTGAGGTTATAAGAATGGATACTGATATAAATATTTCAGAAGCGCTATGTCTATCCAAAGTCACCATTTCAAATGTGCAGTTAAAAATAATGTTATTACCCATATTCACAACAATCAAAATGTTTCCAAGAGCACGGACAACACCCCCTGTCCTGTGGGTGAAGTGGGCTGTGCAGTGGGTCTCCCGCCACGCAGAAATGAGTCCTTACATATTAATAACTACCAGTCTCCTTAGCGCTGACCTGGGAACCCTTTCTACCCTCAGACGCGCATTGCCATCGCCGGGATTCAGCCTCAGCCTCTGGGGTTGGACCGGACCCCTCAGCGGAGCACGTGGAGTGTTTACCTTCAGCAGAACCTCCTCCCAGAACTTCAGTGGGAAGCTTTCCATCGTGTCCAGGCTCCTCTGAGGTACTGACCTTCTAAGGATTAGGTTCATTCCCTGTCTCTATGCCCTGTCTGTACCTACACAGCAAACATTGATCGTTTTTTTAATAAAATATTAACTTCATCATTATGCATCATTAGCAACAGCATGCTGTGCTAGTCCCCCCGGCTGCTGTAAACACACCCCAAGCTTTGGTGGCTTAAAACAATGGGAATTTTCCCTCACGATTGTGAAGGCCAGGCTTCCGCTTCCATGGGTCAGCCAGACTGTGCCCTGGAGGCCTGAGGCCCGAGGAGAGAATCTGCTCCTGCCCCTTCTAGCTCCAAGGGCTGTGGCCACATCCCTAGTTTTCCTGTCAGAGACATTTTGTTAAAAGCAATTCTGATTCTTCTAAGGACGCATGTGACTTCCTTAAGGGTCATCTGCATAATCCAGAATAAACTCCTCCTCTTACGATCCTTACTCCACCTTTTGCCAGGGAAGGTAATACTCACGCACAGGCATCAGCGCAGGACCAGGGATTAGGATTTGAAGCTGTGACTGGGCCCGCTACATGTGCCCATCCAAAATGCTTTCCTAATGGAGAAAGGCTGCATAGTGTGCTGTTTTAGGATCTTGCTGCTAAAGGCTTTTAAAATAACGTTATCTATTTAATACTGTAAGTATGCTATTTTTTAAAGAAAAAAGATATGTAAGCATTTAACTTTAAAAACAAAATATTTGGCAAGGTAACATTTAGATAAGGAAAAGCCTCAATTTTCAGTTTCTTCTCCCAGGCTGCAGATTGTCCTGAACTGCAAAATCCCACATTCTAAATGATCCTTTAGCCCTGGCTGGTGTGGCTCAGTTGGTTGAACATCGTCCATGCACCAACAAGTTGCAGGTTCAATTCTCAGTCAGGGCACATGCCTGGGTTGCAGGCTTAATCCCCACGAGGGGCATGTAGGAGGCAGCCAGTGGAGTGTCTATCTCCCTCTTCCTTCCTCTCTCCCTCTAAAAAACAAACTGAATCACGAAGGTATGCATGTCTGAGCTTTTGTTTAGCACTGATATTGAGATAACTGCTAGTTAAAATTGGGATAGCTATCAGAGAAATCTTAATTTTATTATCTTGTTTTGAAATGCAAATTTTAAGTGATTCTTTAAGTCATGTTAAATTGAAATTTTCTGTTAGGAAGGGACATGCTAAACATTCATTACAAAAAGAGATCACACCATGTAGGTCATCAATAAGTGTGTTGAAGGATCGCTATCCCTGTCAACCGTGGAACCAGGCAAGACCCAATTACAGCCCTGCTGCCCTTGCTTTCCCAAAGGTCATGCATGAAAGTACAACTTCTAAGCAATTTCATTCTTAGGCAAAAGAGTGAATTTTTAAATAGAGTGAGTATAAAGGGAAAGACCATTAAAACTAATATTAACGATGAAAGTTTTTTACTGTCTTTGATAAGCAGTTGTCTAACATGTTCCCTGTGAGATGATATGTCAGATATCGTGGCAAGAACTGAGCAATACTTCCATGATGTGCCCGGGGAGGAGCAGAGAAGGGAAACCCCACCTGACTGTCGTTTATTCTGTAGTTACTTGAAGCCCATCTTACACTTGATGCTAAGTATTTACCAACCAAACCACAGTAAAGAAGTTCCGCACTGTGCACAAATAAAATGCATTGTTTTATTTTGACTATCCCCCGAGTATCCATCATGACATTTCAAGAGACAAATGTCAACGTGTCCCCAATGGCAATAATATATACTTATGTCTCCATTAAATACTTCAAATTTGCCCTAGAAAAGTTTTAGAAAAATCAAATTGTTGACAGAATGGAACATCATGTGCTTCCCATGTGCTTTCTATGTTTTCTGTATTTTTTCATTGCCCACTTTAAAAAGATTTTCTGTATAAAATTCCTGAAGAAAAAAATAAGCACATGAGTTATAGGAAAAGACAGAAACACGAGCATGGAGAAATTAGTTTCCTTAGAACAATTTATGAAGAAAGAGCATACTTTTGAAAATGGTATATTGAATATTTTTAAATGAATTTATGAGGAATAAATGGATGATAAATAATTTCTGGTTATAAAACTCATTGGTATAATCTAAAGTATTAGACACTTAACATAGTTCCTTGTATGAAAATTACATATTGAAAAATTATATATTGAAACATGAAGCACCAAGAGAACATGTGACTACAATGAGAACCATTTCTCCATATTTGAGGACATGTACGGTGGTCCACAAACAAATGTACAAATAATATATCTGCTCCATGGGTCCCTTTATAGCTCAAGGAAATGCCATTAACATATTTTCAGGAAGGCTACTTGCAGTGGTGTTTTTCCTAGATCTACTAAAAATGAGTTTCTTCACAAATCAGTGTATAGAAAAGTATTTGTGAAATTTTCCTCTTTACTACCTACTTCAAACATGTCTAATGTTGTATGTACTATTTTCTTTCCTGTCATTACAGCAGTTTGAAGACCAGTATAACTTCCTCTTGTGGTCTGAGAGTATCTATACCCATGTGGATAATACTAGTTTTTTACTCTGATGTAAGTATAATGCAGTCAGTCGGGTTATATTCACTTAGAAGTATGCAACTTTAAGCTTGTTGACCATGCAAGTAATAGAACCAAAAAACTAATTGGAAATATGTTTCTTTAAATTCATTTCTCCCATGATTTATTCAAAGATGAATTTGACAAATAACCTGGCAAAGATCTGGCCACAACTATTGGGGGTGGGGGAGGTTTACTACAAAGTATGGACATTCGATTCCCCTGTGTCTATCCCAAGAGGTAACCCAGAGCTGCATATTTGAGATCGGGGTGTCTCTTGTCCCAAAAGAAAGATACATCTTATGTTTTCAAAAGCCTTTATTTAAGATGTTTAAGGCAGGACTAGCTAAACTGAAGAGAATGAAATGTTCATGACGGGGGAGGGGGGTGTCCCTACACAAGATGCTTCCCCGAGGCTGGAAATGGAGCCGGGGTCCTGGGTTCTGGCCCCCGAGGGCCCTGTTGAGGCACATTCTTGGGCGGGAGGCGAGACCTCTGGTGGAAAAGCCATATGGGGATACGAGAGAACCCAGCACTGATACGCCACGCATGGGCATTCAGGAAAGATTTCTGTGGCCGATGCTCTGCTTTCTTGGGCTGGGACGCTCTGGGAGGAAGCCGCTCTGCTGTCCTCCCAGAGAACCGTGCCCAACAGCAGGGAGACACTGTCACTGAGGAGCAGTCGCTAGCAGCTGAAGGACAACGGGAGTGGCCATCGCTCACTGAATTATTTGGTGGAGACCTTCTACCTGCCAGGCACTCGGTGCCAAAAGCAAGTCTGCTCACCCCGTTTCCCCAGGACTACATGATCCCCAAAGCTCTTCTATCATCTAGTGACTGCAAATCCCCAACAGCGAGCGATACTAAACCTTCACTGCCCTTGGCGAGTGATGGCCGGGACGTGAGGAAAAGGAAAACAATGTAAGAGTCTTCCCCTGCCTGTCGCGAATCACTCCGGGCCACCACGTGCTGAGCACACAGCTGACATGCGGTGGTCCGAGGTCTCCGTTCTGCTCTGTGACATGCCCATCATTTTACCAAGCTTCCAGTTTTCTCACGTATAAAATGGGGAAAATATCTCCATCTCCTTCTCAAAATTTACTAACAATCAACCTAGCAGGCAAAATCCCGGGAGTCGACGATCGCTTTGAAAATGTTAACTTCTCAGTATGTCAGACTCTCAGGCTCAGCATTGTTGACCTGGGAGGTGGATAACTGTTTCTTGTGGGGACCATGCAGGGAATTATACAGGCTGTCTAGTCTCCACCTACTAGATGTCAGTAACACCCACCCCTCAGTTGTGACGAGCAAGAATGACTCCAGATTTGACCAAGAATGCACTGGGCTACAAAATCATCACAGTTGGCAACAATGGATTAGAGCTAATTCTAAAGTCCCTTCAACTTCAACATTTTATAGTAGGTAATGAGCCAAAAGAGCACTTTGTAAGTTGTTACATGAGATACAAAAGCATGTGTTCATTCATTCACTAAAGAGGCTTTATTGCCCAGCTGGCATGGCTCAGTGGTTGAGCGTCGACTTATGAACCAGGAGATCACAATTTGATTACTGGTCAGGGCACATGCTTGGCTTATAGGCTCAATCTCCAGTGTGGGGCATGCAGGAGGCAGCCGATTGATTATTCTCTCTCATCACTGATGCTTCTATCTCTCCCTCCTTCGCCCTTTGAAATTAATTTTTAAGCTTTATTAAGCATCTACTAGTGCTAAGACAATATACTACAGAGCTGAAGGTAAAGTAGACAGAAATTATATTTCAAGGGGCTTACTTAACAGTAGGGAAGGTCAGCTACAAATAAAAAGTTAATATTTTCAATATTCTACAAAGCAATGTAGTTTCAGTAGCTACACACTTTAAGTAAATTTGAGTAAGAAAAAAAGATTAGTGAATTGTTTCTAAGCAAAGTAGGCCACTCACGAAAACTGTGCCACAGATGAGGCTAAGAAAAGCTATTCCTCTTACTAACGTGGTTTAAACTGATGTTATTAGAATCATAAACTTTTAGAGGTTGAAGGGACCTTAGAGATCACTTGGCACCACCACCCTCATTTTACAGTTGAGGCAATTGACTGCCTTCTCACCCGTGCATGAGCAGCACGTGTAACATAAACAAGCATGAAAAACCTAAATTGGCGCAGCAGCAGCAGGAGGCGGCAGAGTTTGTATATTACATTTTAAAGAGAATCACACAAACCATGACCTCCTGCTAAACTAGGAAAGAACTGCTAATGCTACTGAGCAGAATACTGCATACAAAAAGAAAACTGGGATGATGGAACAAACGCGTGTTGCCTGGCAGGGTGTATGGTACTCCCGATTGGAAGTTGCACGTGTGGGAAATTTCCTTGGTTCTGAGTGGAGTATTTAAAAGGATTCCCTGAAATAGATTTGTACATGTTCCTAAAGGCAGTGACTTCTCCATCTCAACTCTTGCCCCATGCTTTTATTGCACCATTTTAAAATAAAAATGATAGCTCACAATTAAAATGACTGCAATATCTTTGAAATGCCTGGTAACTTTCCAGAGGAAATATGCTGATACTGGTGTCTGCAGGGACCAAACAGGCAACGTGAATGCCTAAAGGAGTAGAAAGCAATAGTTGCCTTAATGCTTTCAGTGCATGAATGTGAACCATAAGTCTGAGAACTCACGTATTATGTTTCTGAAAATGATGAAGAAATAAATTAGAGAGTCCCTCAGAAATATATTTCCTGACTCTAAAGGTACCTATGAGAGAGATTTACACATTCAAGTGTTAAGAATAAGAATTGGGAAGGTTGAGAAATGGAATAAGAAGTTGTTACTTCTTTGAATTTATTCTTATAAAAAGAATTTAAAAGTATTTACTTGGCAGGTAGATAATAGAGGGGATTATCGTTGTAAGATTTAAGTTGGAAAACATTTATATTGGGATTATATGTTTGAATATTTTTTATTCTTGATATTTCCTCAGATTCTCTAGCTCTTCTCCATTCAACGTGCAAGAACTTCTCAAATGATTTAAATAAAGGTTGACAGATAAGAAACAAACAAACAAAAGAACAAGTTAACTCTTGGATTTACAATTTCAAATGCTTAGTATAGTGAAGTGGTCTACTTAATACACACACACACACACACACACACACTCACTCTGATATTTGGGGTGGCTTCCATTAGAAGTAGTTGAGAATTGGCTGCACCCCCATAACAGAAGCAAATCTCAGCCCAAATTTTGCCATATATGCCACTATTTATTGGCAACTAGGACACACACACAAAGACATACACTGACTGAAATCCTGAAGATGTTTCAGCTTCCTGTGTCTTTGTGTACCCTAAAAATATCTTGCATAGCCCAGCTGGTGTTGCTCAGTGGTTGAGCATCAACCTATGAACCAGAAGATCAAGGTTTGATTCCCAATCAGGGCACATCCATGGGTTTTTGGCTCAATCCCCAGTGAGGGGCGTGCAGGAGGCAGCCAATCAATGAATCTCTCTCACAGATGGTCTGTCTCTCTATCCCTCTCCCTTCCTCTCTCTAAAATCAATAAAATATATATTTTAAATAAAGTCTGCATAGAATGTTCCCCTGAGGCAAATGGGACAATATCCTAGCATTAGATGCCACCAACTCTACGTAGGGGATGAAGAAACCTTCCGTAGGAGTAGGGCTATAGGACCATTTATGGGTCAGCACAAGATCCATCTAAAAGGTGGACAGATGGCAGTGTTTATACCCTTCTTATGTAAGAAAAGAAGAGTATGCCTCACACACACAGTACTGTAGCCAATCTAATAACTCCATCATAAAATTTCACTTCTAATATCCATTCTGTTATTTAAGTCACTCCCTTCTCCAATGAAAACCAATTTCTAACATGAACACAGCTCTGATGATGATGGGAGGTATGGATAGACACACTGGTTGGATGGCTCTGGGTCTGATTAAAGATTAGTTGATTATGCTTCTAGTGAATATTCTGATGAGTTCAACTGAATGCCCCTAGAGACCACCTGAAGCACCTAACACATACCTTAGAACATCCACTTTGCAATATTTTAATAAAAAAACTGCAGACATAATTTACTCAGGATTAAGGGCCTGGAAGTGACTTTTTAAAAGATAGTGAAGAAAAAAGATAGTTAAGAGCAAAGTTTCTTTCTTGGAAACTAGAAAAAATTCTTGGGGCTGGTGGGTAAAAAAAAAAGTCAGTGCCCGCTTGAAAAAGGAGTAAGACCAGTTAGGTCAGAGACAAAAGCCAAGAACTGAAAAGTTTATTCAGAGTGCAAGTCAACATCCAGAAACCATCTGCTTTAACAAAGAACTCCTTTCCTTGTCCCTCTCAGGGGTAGTAAAGTCATCAAACAACCCATTCTTTCTCCCTCCATTATATAATGTCTATGCAAAAATCACACAAGGCATTGAAGACAATGAAATTTTAAAAAACCAGTCTCCTTGGAGATTTCATAGAGCCGGAAGGAGGATGGAGACATTTACATGTTTTAAACATGATACTGTACATTTCATCATAAAAACATGCATACAGTGCCTTGAAGACAGAGAGAGGAACATTTAGCTGAGCCAGAGGGTCCAGGGAGAACTTTCTGGAGAAGACTATCTGAATAGGATATTTATTTAGGAGTGTTTGACTTAAGAGACCATTGTTCCAGTATCAGGGAGAGCTGATGATGGACAATAGTGGTAAGAATAGAGAGACAGAATTAACAAATATTTTTAAAAAAATTGATGTGAATGAAAGGTTGTAATGGCTAGAGTAGTAATTATGGTGAAATATGGCAAAGACCTATTTCCACTTTATCCTGGACACTTGGCCGGACTGCAAGACTTTGGGTAACCAAGTCACTAAATTCCAGTCAATGGAATGTGAGCAGGGCTGACAAGTCCTATTCCAGGCCTTTCGCACCCCATCTGATCCTTAGGCTCTATTTTTCCCCAGGTTATAGACAATGAAATCTTGGGATGGAAGTTGACTGATTTCTAAACCACCCCTTGGAATATGTACGTGGTCCTGCCCATTTACAACCTCACTGAATGAGAAACCAACTTCTATCATGTTTGAGTCATTACACACTTTGGACATCCTTAGGAAACAACAATAACAAAGAACAACCAGATAGTTGAATACAGCTTCATAGAGGTGCCAACATCTGAAATAACACAGATGGGAGAACAGGTTTATGGGAAAAGATGAGAGATCAGTTTGTCACATTCTGCACTGAGGTGTCTATGGGATGAAGCCAAACAGAACAGTGAAGAGACACTTGAACATACGAATATGAAGGAGAGTATCCTTAGAGATTTAAACTAGTTTCCACTTACTTCTGAAGGGATGGTGAGTTATTTAAAAACTAGAGGCCCGGTGCACGAAAAATGTACATGGGGGGGAGGGGTCCCTCAGCCCAGCATGCACCCTCTCCAATCCGGTTCTACTCGGGGGATGTCCGATGGCCTCTCGCAATCCAGGACCGCTGGATCCTAACTGCTTGCCTGCCTGCCTGCCTGCCTGATGGCCCCTAACTGCTCCCCTGCCAGCCTGATGGCCCCTAACTGCTCCCCTGCCATCCTAACTGATCACCCCTAACTCCTCCCTTGCAGGCCTGATTGCCCCTAAACCACCTCTGCCTTGGCCCCGCACCCAGGACCCAGGATTCCCTCCCTTTGGCTGGCTGTAGGCACCCGGGACCCGGGCTGGCTTCACCCCAGCTGGCCATAGCCACAGGCACCTTGGACCACAGGGCGGGCGGCTTCTCCATCTCCCGGGGTGCAGCCACCACAGGAGCTGGCGCCCGGGATCGTGGGCAGGCGGCTTTGCCCAGGTCCGCTTTGTCAGGATGGATGTCCAGAAGGCTGTCCAGAAGATGTCCTCTCTAGTTAGCATATTTCGCTTTTATTAGTATAGATTACTGAACAAGACAGCGAGATAGCTGCATGTACCTTTTGAAAAAGTCATTCTTATGTGTAGTTTGGAGTGTAAGACTAGCCACTACGACTGGGTCATGCTTAAGGAATTTAGTCCTCACAGGATAATATACCATTTCTAATTGGAAGCAAAGACACTTTTACAACTTGAGGTCCACCCTGACTGAATGATGGCCGAAGAAAATTGGAACCTACATTAAAAAGCAAGAATATCTTCTCCTGGATCTCGTATCCCTCAAACATCTAGACTATCATAGGTTAGTGATAGTAAAAAAATACAATGTACAGTATATAGTGTATAAAGTTTTATTTTTAAGATTTTGAAGATGTGTAGTATCCTAATGATAGCTGAAGTCATGAATTCTCTGAGATGTATCCTTATTGTACTCTGTTGCTTCATGTCTCATTTTAAGCTGTGTAGGGAGAGAATGAACTACTTAATGTAACTCTATCAACATCTTTACCCAGAGTCCTGTTACTGTTTTTGTCTTTTATGAAATCCTTGTCCCCACAAAAAGCTGGATTGCTTTTTCTCTCCTTGTTTGAGTTGATGAAGTGCCTTCTTGCTTATTATAGTACTCATGGCTTTGGGACTTTGCATTAGTAAATATTTATCCGGGCTCACAAAGGCACACCAACTGTAAACTCCTCACAATTATGGATAATTTTGTGTTCTTCGCTTCTTATAACTTCTCAATTTTCCCATTATGCACATACTAACTTTTAAAGTCAGAAAATTGTTACATTTTTAAAGTAAGACAGAAGTGCACTTTCTTTGTTTAGGGTGTGATGAATTGCAGAAACATAAAACACCAGCCACACATGTTACCGCTTCCATGTGGATCTTTTAAAGAAGAATCTAGTTTCAAAATGTCACTTCCACACTTTCCTAACTACCACTAAAATTTAAAATGTTCAGGTTCTTATAAGATAATCTTTTTCAAAATTAATGATGATGTTATGAGGTTAAAATTTTATAGTTAAGTGAGCCATTCTTGTCACATAAGAAACGCAAAGCCAGGAAGAGAAAAGGGAAGAATACAAACATCTAGCCATTTGATGACAAAGTAGGTCATAGGCATTAATATACCTTTTTAAGTGATATTTCATTGTACTGGATTGATAAAACTATACTCAACTACCAAAAATCCAAGAAGAGTGTTGAAAACACCTTGAAAGAACTGGGAAATTTAACAGCTGAAATCACCAACACAATGTGTTTCTTTCATTTATTCTCCTCCATAGTCTTGTGCTACGGAAGACTAGCCATTCCTAGCAGAGACCTCCAGCTGCATGAAGGAGGTGGCTCTGGGGGATATGGGAAGGGATTTGGAGACAGAGATTCTGAACTGATACTTTAGATTAAAACTCTCAGGACATTCAATTTCCTCCAAAATGCTCGGAGCATCTAAGCACTCAGCACAGCTCTCCTCTGAGACCAAAGCATCTGTGATGTGATCTCACTTTGTACAAACTGCCCACGGTCTCCAACAGAGCAAGATCCAGAAACCGCCACTGACCTCTCACGTCTGGTGCCAATAATGATAAATGCATGATCAGTCCAGCAGCTACAAGTCACCTCATCCTTCCTTTCCCAACAGTAAAATGAAGTCATCAAATTTATGTTAGACGTCGAGAGGTCAGCTACGAAAAATCCATTTGCCACACTGTGGGGACACTAAGCACATATGATCAATTGTGTAGAGTTCACGCATGCGCAGTTCCCTGAATACCTTAGGCCAGTGGTCGGCAAACTCATTAGTCAACAGTACAATTGAAATTTCTTTTGAGAGCCAAATTTTTTAAACTTAAACTTCTTCTAACACCACTTCTTCAAAATAGACTCGCCCAGGCCGTGGTATTTTGTGGAAGAGCCACACTCAAGGGGCCAAAGAGCCGCAGTTTGCCAACCACGGCCTTAGGCAACTGACTCCTTGGTCTCCATACCTCCTATGACAAAGAATCTCCTTCTTTCTTTTACTGCAAATTTAGGTGTATATATATATATATATATATATATATATATATGGGCCTGGTGCACGAAATTCGTGCACTGGGGGGGGCAGGTGTCCCTTAGCCCAGCCTGCATCCTCTCCAATCTGGGACAATCTGGGACTGCTGGCTCCCAACTACTCACCTGCCTGCCTGCCTGATCACCCCCTAACAACTCTCCTGCCAGCTTGATTGACATATACCTGCTCCCCTGCTGGCCTGATTGTCCCCAACTGCCCTCCCTTGCCAGCCCAATCACCCCCAACTGCCCTACCCTGCTGGCCCAGTTGCCCCCAACTGCCCTCCCCTGCAGGCTCAGTTGCCCCCAACTGCCCTCCCCTGCTGGCCTGTTCGCCCCTAACTGCCCTCCCCTGCAGGCCTGGTCACTCCTAACTGCCCTCCTCTGCAGGCCTGATTGCCCACAACTACCCTCCCCTGCTGGACATCTTGTGGTGGCCATCTTTGACCACATGGGGGCAGCCATCTTGTGTGATGGAGTAGGGTCAATTTGCATAATACCTCTTTATTATATAGGATATATATATATATTTTTTACCAAGTGCCAATTGTCTCCTAAAATAGTTTAATTTCTGTTTTACAAATCTACCTTTCAACACTTCACTGGTTAATTATATTAGCTGAACAAAAATTCACTACAAAATGGGCATTAGTATTTACCTTTACCTGAACTTAATTATCTTGGAAATTTAAGACAGTAATCACACAGCAGAAAAGTAAATGTATTTTAGAGCTTCCACATTTTTTGTGAGTCATGTAAGCTGTCCTCTTAACACTCAGTTTGTCTCATAAACACATTTGTCAATACTGATAAGAAACATCAGAGTGGATGCCAAGCAAGAAATAGAAACTCTAGCAGCAAGGGAAAAGTTGAATTCTAAGCTTCCAAATCCACAAAGTTCATAGCAAAGGAGACCAGCCAGCCATCAAAATTCTCATCACGCAATCATTTCCCAGGATCCAACAAGAAGCAGGGGTTGCTAAGGAGTCATTTAAATAGTTTTAGCTCTTAAACCTACTTTTTCTTCCTCTCACAAAACCTATCCTTGAAATAAACCAAAATCCATTTCCTAAAGTGGTATCTCAGCCAACAATGCACTGGACTCTGCTTTTTTCCTTTCTTGCTGTGAACGTTATTAAAGCATTAAAAGCTATAATTCTATCAGTTCTAAAGTCTGGATCAAAAAGGGTTTCTATAAACAAGGGAAATGGGAGACACAGATAAAATAAATAACTTGGAATTTGACCACATGAGTAGCACTGAAAAGAAATGTGAATGTAGGTCACAAACCCATTTAAAATGCCAGGGATTATAGTATTTGTGTTAGCAGATACACAGTTCCTGCAGTCGATATTTGCTATTTCAACTCAAACATCAACAATATTTCTCAGACTAATTAGCTATATAAGCGGTGATGTCTCTCCAATTAAAGAAACTTGGTTATTATCACCCAAATTACTCCATAGGGGCTTTTTAAATTTTGAGGTATCACATAAACGTATGTTTTCTACAGATTCAATTTCCTTCCTCTCTGCTGATGAGAGACAAGGGAGAAATAAGCTTCAAATTGTGTATTTGCTAAAATTACTACGAATAATACACACCTGATTCGTTTCTGATAATCGCTCATTTTATCATGCCTGTGTCTTCCACCACGGTTCGTTTTGATAATGCACAAAAGTTTTTTAAATCCAAATACTGTGTTTTAAGATCTTAGAATAGTATTTACAAAACTCTTTAAATGCTGAATTTCAAGATGCTTTTGCTTGTTTATATAGTTGGACTTTATTACTTGTCTTAGACATTGCACAACACTGCAGGGAATGGGTGCGAACACGTATTAGTACAATGCAGAGTACTGGAATAGGAGGGAGACACTGTTCCCAGACAAATCATATATTTTGAAATGCGTCGGCATTTTAAAAATGTGTTCTCCTACATGGAAAACCACTGTCATTCATTTTGACCCAACTTTTCTCTCACATCAATAAATCCCTGACAAGCTTCAAACTTTCTCTACCTTTCTTGTCTGACAAAGATGACCCACTGTGAGAAATAAGGGTGCTCAAAAGTGAGAGACAAAGAAGTGATAACAGCTTCATTTACAGACCAGGAAACAAGAAACCAGCTCCCAGCAGATCCCTGTTAAAGGAGCCACACTGGGCAGGCACAATTCAGATGGTAAATTTTTAGGAGCCTCTCACCACTTTCATTGGGAGAGCTGAAGAAAGCTGTCTTTACAATAATGATGATCTGTAATATTCACCAAAATTTCAAGCTACTACCCAGAGGAATTAGGCTCTTAGAAAATACTTAGCCCTGGCTGGTGTGGCTCAGTGGTAGAGTATGGGCCCAGGCACCAAAGGGTCGCAGGTTCAATTCCTGGACAAGGGCACGTACCTGGGTTGCAAGTTCTATCCCTGTACCCGGTGGGGACACGTGAGGAAGTCAACCAATTGATGTCTCGCTCTCGTTCTCGCTCTCTCAGGGAAGAAATCAATGGAAAAATATTCTCAGGTGAGGATTAACAAAAAAAACTCCTTAAATGTATTCATTTAAATACTAAAACATTTGTTAAATTTACTATGTCATAAGTGGAACATGGTGTTTACTACAATATCTCAATATTTGATGTGAAAAATATGCACGCGTTCACATTGGCACACACACAACACGTTAACGAAAGAGCTAACACAAGAAAGTAAGCGTTCTCAAAATGTGTGCCTACTATTTTGGAGCTCAACGTTCAAAATGCAGTAAAATATATGAATATTTTCCTCTATAATTTCTTCCATATCCTTCTTGCTTAGAAAATACTCTTACCAAGACATCCCATTGTATCTGTTGTTCTTGATTTTATCCCCCAAATCCTGTTCTTTAAGTCTTTCCCATCTCAATAAAATGCCAAGTCCCACTTACCACCAACTCGTCACACAGACAACTGTGGCTTCATTATTGTTGTTTCATAGCACGTCTGCAAGCACATGGTGCAAGCTCTCCAACCTGAATTTTTTTTCAAAAGTATGTGGCTCCTTAAGGCCCTTACAGTACCATATAGTGTATTACCAGCTTGGCAATTTCTGCAAACGCTTTTCAGGATCTTGAGAAGGATTGGTTTAAGTCTATCCATCCATGTGGAGACTGTGACAGCTGAACATACTGTCGTCTACTCCATGAAAATAATGTCTCTCCATTTACCTGGGTCTTTTTCAATTTCTGTCATCAGTACTTTTCAATTTTTGGTATACAGGTCATACAACTATTTTATGAATTTTAATTCTAAGTATTTTTGATGCTTATGTAAACAGTATATTTTTCTGATTTTTAATTTTCTTTACTAAGTATAGAGAAATTTACTTGATTCTTATAGTGACCTGATAGCTTGAAACATTGCTAAATTAATTAGTTCTAATAATGTTTATATAACCCTTAGAATTTTCTATATGCATATATAATTATGCCATCTGTGAATAAACTCAGTTTTTATTCCTTTATAATTTGTATGCCTATTTTTTGCCTTTTTTCATTAATAGGAACTTAAAGCCAATGTTGAATAAAAATAGTGAGTCATGTGGTATTCATCATTATATAGGATAAATAAAATAGTTTTCTCTGTCTCTACTATTCCTATTTTTCTGAGATCTTCTTTAACATGATGAGGTGTTGACTCCTGACAAATGTTTTCCTGCATTTATTGAGTTGATCACGTAAACTTTTCTTTTTCTTTGTTAACATGGTGACTTACGTTGCTTGATTTGTGATTACACCAGTCTTGCTCTCCTTGGGGAAAAACCTTACTTGGACATGATTTATTATCCTTTGTATGTAGTTCTGGTTTAAATTTGCTAGTACGTTAAGAATTGCAGTGCCTGTGTTCATGATGGATGTTAGATTATAGGGTATTTTCTTCCCTTTTCCCCCCTGTCATGTTTATGTCTGGTTTTGAGATCAGGATAATGACTCATAAAATGAATGGAGAAGTAGCTATTTCTTCTCTATTTTCTGAAAGAGTTTTCATGATTGCTCTGATTTCATTTTTAAATATCCGATATCCATCACCAGTAAAGCCATCTGGACCAGCAGTTTTCTTTGCAGGAAGATAAATGTGTCTCATTATACAGGGTGTGGCAAAAGCAGGCTTACGTTGTGAGGACACGAGACAGTTTATTCTTGGTTAGCATGTGCCAATTCCTGCATCATTTCCCACACGAGCACTGTAGCCTACATTGCTCCGCCATGTGTTTCCCATTGGGTTGTTGCTGACTGGGCTGAATTGTCTGCTGTCCCCAGGCACGACTGCCTCAAAATATGGCTGGGAAATATATTTATTACATTATTCTAAGTAATTTTTTTCAGATTATGCCAAGTAAAAATTTCCAAAGATGAGGCTGTGCGTGGGATTTGGAAGCAGAACGGAAGCGCGGGCCATCATTCATGTTGGGTCATGGCTGGTCCGTGACAGCTGCTCCTTGAAAGGCTCTTGTCTTTGTTCTCTTCCCTCCTCATCCTCCAACTTCAGCCTGGCCAGGCCCCACACCCCCTGTTCAGACAGGAGCCCACAAGGTGGGCAGGTCCCACTGAGACAGGTGTTTTTAAAGAGACAACAGCTTCTGTCCGGGCCTCTCCACGAGCCCCGCCAGCCCTTAGGTCCTCGGTGGCCACACCTTCTCAGTACCCTGACTCGCTCAGCCTGCAGGTACTCAGGGCTGCGATTAGTCACTGTTCCTCCCACCAGAGCCTTTCTAAACTCCCTCAGCTTCTCCGGATGTGCCAACTCCAGTCCCAGTGTCAAACACTGCATTTCCATAACTGCAGAGGTTCCATTTACCTGACAATTCTCATTGATATACTGATATATGGACAATATATATATTTTTTAATTTGCTTTATGATCTTCTACTTCATTAATTTGTGTGTGTTTTTTTACTTTTCTGTTGATTTCCTATGGAAACATCATTACCAGCTTTGATACTTAGCCCCTCCTTTTCAATAGACATACCTATTATTTTATTCTCATATTAGTTTGGTAAAAGCTGAAAATAATGCTAATTATTATGCCTTTATGGTAGAAATTGTGGTAGAAAAGCCTCTAGTGTTTCACCACAAAGTAGTATCTCCCCCCTTGAGGTCTGTTTTTTTTTTTATCATATTGAAGTCATATTCTTCTCTTCCTAGATTATATTGATATTAAAATATATTTGGATCTTTTGAGACATTTGACCTTATCACAATTCATCCCTGCAGTACTACATCAAGTTGTAGTTATCCATTGATGATATGCTGAATTACATTTGCCTTAGAATTTTTCCTTTATATTCAAAGCAGACTCTCTTTATCAGTTAGTGCCCTTCATTGTAAATAACAAAGTCCTTTCACCATCGGGTCTCACAATAGTCTAACTGGATTGCTAGGACTGACTCAATCACTGACAATAGCACTTTGGGTTTTACCCTTGTGAGAAGCAACCAGAAAAACCACAGGACATGCAAAGACGTTGGCCAGCCAAGAATAAGTGTCCTCTATGGCCAAACCTTTTACTAGCTTTTCTAATTACAGACACAACGTCTTAACACAAAATCCCCTTAGTCCTCTGCTCTTTTCCTTAAAGGGACAGAGTGTAACTGTTTTAGGACTGCAGGTCATCTGTTTCTGTCCCACCCCTCGAATGTGCATTGGAGAACTAAAGCAGCCTCAGGTGTACATAAATGAGTAGGTGATCCTGCCCCCCGCATAAGTGGATGGGTGGGGCTATGTTTCAATCAAATTTTATTTACAAAAACAAGTAGCCAGTCCACACACCAGTTTACCAAATCCAATTCTAGAACCATCTTACACACATGAAAACATCCGTTCCTCAAAACTATCACAGGGCTAACAATACTCGCTGCAAAAACTATAGGGTCCGCCCTTTTAAACTTATTTGCTTGAATTTTCTGTCCACATTCTTTGGTTTCTTTATGTCTGTTTATGAGATGTTATTCATCATACTATTGGCCTGGTACACAAAATTCATGCACTCGGGAGGGCCCCTCAGGCCAGCCTGTACCCTCTTGCAGTCTGGGAGCACTCGGGGGATGTCCGACTGCCAGCATTGGACATCCTTAGCACTGCTGCGGAGGCAGGAGAGGCTCCCGCCAACACTGCTGTGCTCACTAGCCGTGAGCCCGGCTTCTGGCTGAGTGGTGCTCCCCCTGTGGGAGCACATTAACCACCAGGGGGCAGCTCCTACATTGAGTGTCTTCCCCCTGATGGTCAGTCATAGAGACAGGTCATAGAGACGAGTCATTCTGCCACTAGGTCGATTTGCATATTAGCCTTTTATTATATAGGATTACTTTTAGCCTTATCAAATACTTTTTTTTTTGCTATAATCTCTTATAGACAGCATATCGCTGGATTTGGTTTTTAATCAATTTGCAAATTTGGGGTGTTTTGTAGCTACGCCAAAAGCACCAGAAGTTTAATTGTATGGTAAGAGTATCTATATATATAAAAGCCTAAGTGTCCATCCAACCAGACACACACTGACCACCAGGGGCAGACGCTCAGCACAGGAGCTGCCATGATGCATACTGGCCATTTAAAAAGAAACGGCACCATGGATCTGGTGCTGACAAACCAACACTCAGCTTCTCCCAAGTGGGACACAGGCCCCACCACCACCCCAAAGCGATACCCCACCAATCACAGCCAATGCTGTCAAGACCCCATGGCACAAAATGTGGCCCACAGCCCAGCCCAACCCAGACCGGAAACGATCACTCTGGACACCAGGTAATAACGTCATATAGCAACACCCAGCTTTCTCTCCCTAGCAACTAGCCTCCTTGGAGTTTCTTCAGCCCAGTAACTTGACTTGCTTTATAGCCAGGTACAAACATTTTCCAGTTCAACCAAATGTTTGTGAAGCATTTTCCCATCCCTTATCTCATTTGATCCTCAAAGAAGTCCTGGAGTAGGTAGATAGGAGACTCAGTAGAATCCTATTTTCTTTCATTAGCAAGACAACAGAGATTTAGAAAGTTTAGATACTTGACTCGACTGAAAAGAAAAAATAGTGGACCTTGAAAATAACCAGGTTTTCTCACAGCACAGAATAAAAATCTGCTTTGTGTTGATATTTACTGCTGTGTTGCTAACAGTTACCTGAAAGAGAAGTTGGGGTGCTTCACTGGGCTGGAAAAAGTTTAGCTAAATCAGAAAGCAGGTCTAATTAAGCAAGTTTATTCTATTTATATAAAAGGCTAAGTTGACTGGCGCATGTGTGATACATATAAAGCTCTCACTGGCACCAATCACACACGTGTGTTTCCATCTGTCATTATCAATCATGATTTTGGTTGACACTTCTATTATAGAGAAAGGGTGAGTAGCAATATTAAAATATTTCTTCCAATTAATTTCCTTTCAATGTGCACGAATCCGTGCACTGGGACACTCGGATATTATGAATGTGGAATGTGAAGGAGCACATCTGGGGTGTACGTCACTAGACACAGACTTATCTGTTTACTAGCAGTAGAGTGACAATTATGCCCATTGTTTCTAAGCATTGGGCTAGAAATAGATTTAAAAGAAGCAACATAAACAGCAGGTGAACACAGACTAATTACTTTTTCCATGAAAAATAAAAAAAGAGGATTTGATTTCTGTTAATAGATGCATCAAATGCAAAGCTACCTAAAATATTTATTGTAATTAGCAAACTTACAATAGTAACCATCAGTTTGTATTTTTAACAACAGATGGAATATATTCCTCTCACCCATTTTATATTTCATATTTTATATTTAAATTTCTTTCTTCACACTTAAAGCCTTACAAATAGTGTACTGGCATTACTGGCTTCACAGGGAATAGCAAGCTTTAGGGCACAGAGTCAGTACCAGGGGCCATATCTTCTGATTCTTCTTCAGTAGAAAGATCAGTTTTCTAAAACTAAGAAGTGTAGTTATAAATTGATAATGTACCAGCTGTGCACCTATAACAAAAATGTTTCCTATAAAATGGGAGAAAACGGTCTTGGTCTCCCACATCACAGAGCTCTATGAAAAAAGACATACTTAGTAAATTACTTTCAAGGCTATAAACTGTTTTACAAATGTAAGATTTTGTTCTACACCCTTTTCAAAAAAAATTTATTTATTTTATTATTACCTTAGGATACTAACCATTGTTGTAACTATTGCTCTTTAACATCTTTGAAGTTCAACATGATACCAAGATATCCACTTCTAACTAGCAGCATAGAATCATTAGAAGAAACTAAAGAATAATCAGGAAAGTTTCTGACAATAATCAATCCAAAAGTTAGACCACCTTAACCACTTAAAGTATAAAATAGGAACAATGTAAAGTACCACACATAGAAAAAAACAATTTATTGATATTTCAAAAAAAGTCTTTAGCTAGAGAATTAAATTACTGATTTCTAAAAAATTAAATTTGAAGTACTTTTAGAGAATAGACTTTTAATGCATTTAATGTGATCTATTCTACTCAATTGCAATGTGAATTTATTTTATATTTAAATGTATATACATTGAAGCATGTCTTTATTTCCAAAAGTAAATTAAGGGGTAGGGGGTTGCACTGAGATTTTGCTTGTTTGTGTTTTTTTTTTTTTTTTCTTGCCTTTTCCTTACTGTATTTCTACTCTTCTGGCTTCTGAATTACCCAGTGTCTTCACAATACCTTCTTATGAGAGTTCAGAGTTTCCACTGAGACAGCTCTACCTGAACTGCCCCTTCTCAGAATCCTTAAATCTTCAAAATAATCTCTCTTCCCCTGAATGACCCTTGCCATCCATCAACAATTCTAGTATCCTCAGTGATGAAGGCCTGGGGGTGGGGAGCTGGGTAGAGGGGGGGCAAATGGGAGACATCTGTAGTACTGTCAACAATAAATAAAAATTTAAAGAACCTATAGACAAAAACATCCTAGTATCTTTATGCAGTTGGATTGAAGAAGGCATCAGGATGAAAATAATTTATCTAGTTAGTGACAGAGTTTTAACCCTTCCTATAATGTTTGCATATTTAAAGAGAAACCAAATACACTCAGAAAAAATTTTTGACAAATATTTTTTGGAGACACTGTCACACTGCAAAGCTAAATATCCAACTGAGATTGTGATTCGGGGCAGAGTCCCTTTGGAGAGCTCCACGAGCCTTGAGCACGAAGCCCTTTGTCTTGGGGATGCTGGCCCTGCTTACTAGTATATGGTTACCTTTGGCCTTCAAACCCTTAATCCATGGCCATGGTCATGAACGCCTCCCTCAGTAAACATGGAATGGGAACACAGAGCTGCATGCAGCAGGAATAATTTGAGGAGGGGTTTCTACTTCAGAGAACAAAGGCTGGAATACAGCACCGTGCTGGGCTCCAGGCCCACTGCCGGATGTCCCCGAGCCCACGAAATGTATTTTCTATTCATGACATTGTGCTGAGGAGTGCCTCCCGTCTGGAACAGTAAGTCTCCCGGGAGCAGTCAGTTAGTCGGGACAGACAGTGCTGCAGATCCTAACAGCTCTTGGGGGCGTCTTTCAATGCAGCTGAGTCTACTCACCAACTTTCATGATGATGAGCCTGAGTCACGGAGAAAGGGGTAAATTATGCTCGGCACGCTCTGTTTGTTGAGGAATGCTCTCCTTAACGGAGGATGGAAAAATCCTGCTTAAAGCAGCAAAAAAAATCAAAGGAAGTAGACTGGTTTAAACAATTTTCAAAAGAAAAATTAAGTTGGAAGAACCAAGGGCATTAACGAAGGCAGTGTAGGTTAGAAAACGGAGAGACATGGATTCATGGACCACAGTTCAGAGATAGATTCACATTAATTCAGCTGGTTACTTCTGTACAATGCTGAAAAAGCATTCAATTGCGTAGACTTTTCAGCTTATAATGTTGGAATTATCAAATATCCATATGGAAATGAAATGAACCTCAATCTAAAATCCCACCTTATGTAAAAATGACATAAATTTTCTAAATCTGGCCATAAATAAGAGGAAACTCTCCCTTAAGCATTCTTTATATCTTCTGAGAAAAGACAGAGGAAAAATTGTATGATTTTCTAATATTCTATTTTAATTCCAAATATTTCTACTCATAAAGACCAAAAAAAAATTTAGTCTTTTATTCTGTTTATTTTACCATTGACAACTCTCACCCTTAAAAAAAAAAAAAAAAAAAGAATTCCTTTACTTGATTTCACTGTTTAAGGTATAATTACAAATGAATAGTCTACAACTGTGGGTTGGTTTCACCAATCTAAGATAATTAATTTTAAAGCACAACGCTACTGTCTTTTGTTCCTATTCACTAAACCCTTGTAAAGTTTAGTGGTAAGGCTAAAAATTTGAAGTTTGTATAAGGAAGAATTAGATAGAAACATACCAAATGGAACTTTTCTGAATTTTCCTTCCCTAAGTACAGGATTCATTAGCACATTATTTACAATAAATGGAAAAATATATGTAATTTAAAAAACGAGCACTATTTTTGGTTGATCACTAAGGACAGAAAAAAAAGTCTCAATAATAAAGTAGCAGGTTCTTCAAAAGGAGGCACATGCACAGTATATTCTTAAAAGTCTAATAATAAGGAAGAAGGAAATCAAACATATTTTTGCTATTAAATGTGAATTATGTAAGTGCCATCTTCTTACCAAGCTCACCATGGATTATAAGCCAAATCTACTGACAATGTAAGGAAGAATGATGGCAATTTAAGTTACCATTTTAACAATGGTTGCTGTTATGATATCATATATATTTCCTCTTTTGAAAAGTGAAAAACGTTGTAGCTTCCAGTCCCAAACCAGCCTCTGCCATGCACAGCAGTGGCAGCTGAAAATGGAAAATCCTTCATATCGCCCCCACAACCCTAGGAGAATTTTCCCTTCACGGTCGATAAATTCTGAGCTAAAACTGAAAATGTTGTCTGTCTTGGTATTGGGCTTTATCTGAGGTTACATTTACTTTTGTCTAACAACTCAGAAAGTACACATTCATAAATTTACAAGGTTAAACACCACAGAGTATCTTACTGCCAATTTCATCATTCTTCAGGCAATCGAGAAGTGAACATTTCTAAACAGAAGGGATACTCACAGTCTTGCCCCTCTATGAGCTCAACATACACTAATTAATAAAGAAAGAAAAAAGGCAGTAGGTACTCAACAGCATAGTAAAATTCTGTGAGAACTGGGTCTTTCCTCTTTATTTTAGGAAAGAAGCAACTCTCAGCAGGTATATATATATATGTATATATATGTATATATATATATAAGTATATATATATGTGTGTGTATATATATATGTATACACACACACACACACACACACACATATATATATACTAGAAGCCTCATGCACGAAATCTATGCAAGAGGCATGGCCCTCGCAGCCCCAGTTTCATCCGGAAGGTCATCCGGAAGGACATCCAGAAGGCCATCCGGAAGGTCATTCAGCTGTCCAGTCTAATTAGCATATTACACTTTTATTATTATAGACTAGAGGCCCAGTGCACGAAACTCATGCACAGGTAGGGTCCCTAGCGGCTGCTGGCTGCCGGCTGGGGCCTCCCTTACCTGGCTGCCAGCTGCCAGCCAGGGCCTTCCTTTGTTGCACATCACCCGCTGGTGGTCAGCACATGTCATAGCAAATAACCGAACTCCTGGTCGGACTCCCGAGGGGACACTTTGTATATTAGGCTTTTATATATATAGAAGATAGATTTTTTTTTTTCAGAGAGAAAGGGAGAGGGAGGGAGAGAGAGAAACATCAATTATAAGAGATAATCATTGATCAGCTGCCTTCTGCATGCCCCCTACTGGGGATCAAACAGGCAACCCGGGCATGTGCCCTGACCAGAAATTGAACCGTGACCTCCTGGTTCACAGGTCAATGCTCAACCACTGAGCCATGCTGGCTGAGTTCTCCCAGCAGGTCTCAAATATGCACCAGACTAAGTGGCCCAGAAGGCATGCCTCTGCCACATTGAGATGGCCCATAGAGGAGGAACCATGATGTATGAGGCCCTTAGTCTCATGCTGATTCTCAGCAGTCACTGCCAAATGTGCTCAGCTGTGTGTATCTGCTACTTCTTGAAGAAATATACTTAGAGTCAAAACTAAGACGATGGCATAGGAATAAACTTGTTTATAACTTACGCCTAGGGGTTTTTATTAATTAGTAATTTGGTGACTATCTAAAGCAATTTTTCTTAATTTGGATGGCTCATTAGAATAACCTAAGACACTTTTTCAAAAATATTGATTGCCTGGTACTCGCAGACATCGCTGAGGTGAGCTTTAGCCATTCATCTTTTTGAAAAGCATTCCAGGGGAATAAATGCTCAGCCATGGTGAGAATCTCTGACCTGCAGTGAACTTCCACATGTAGTTGATTGCGCCAGAGAAAGTCAGGCCCCTGGAGCACATTCCTAGGACCCCCTTAGATATTAAAAAGTAGACTTTTGTGTTTAAGTAAGTTGCCATTTTATAGGGGAGAACAGACTCTGAAACAGACACTGGCTCATATCCCTGCCCTGCCATTTCTTATTGTGTGAACTTGGACAACTGCTAACTTCTCTGAATCTCAGATTCTTCATATAAAAAACTAGGACAATACCACCTACATTACAGGATGGATTAGGGAGGATTAAATGGAAGTCCTAATAAGTTGCAAAAATTCAATGTCAACTTATTTTTCCATTATATTAATCATTTGAAAAAGAAATTGTGTAAAATATACCTGTTCATTCAACAAATATTTGTTGAGTACCTGTAATATGTGCATGCTTCCTACACCTCAACAGGAAACCCTTGACTTCCTCAAATAATTATTTATATTTACAGTTTCTACTTTTCATATTCTATTTACTCTTCTAACTTAGTCAATACCTTTCCTGCCACTATGTTATCAAAATAAATCACTGTAGGTCAACCAAAAACCTTTGGGTTGCTAACTCCAATGGAAAATGTTTATGCTCTTGTTTTATCCACTCTTTCAACTTCTTTTACTTACCCATATTCTTAAACTCATCCTTTGAAAGTTTAACTTTTTTCAAAGCTTGATCTTGGTCTCCTCTTCCTCCTCTACTGTTTGGTTTGGTTTGGTTGGTTGGTTGGTTGTTCTAATCCACTAAGTTTATCCCCAGCCTGGAACTATTTCATGAGTATCAAACCCATCTATCAAACTCTAACCACACTCGAATGCCTCAAATCAATCTCATACTCCACATATACAAAGTTGAACTCATACTTGTTTCTTCTAAACTAGCCTGCCATTTCTTCAGGCCAAAAATCAGAAAGTCATCCTTTGACACATCTCTCTCATTCACTTTCCACTACAATGAACCACCAAATAATATCAATTTTACTTCCTGAATATCCTTCCAATTATCAACGTTTCTCTATCTCTACTATCAACCACCCTCATCCAGTTCATAGTCATCTCCAGCCCAGATGAGGGCATTGGCCTCCTGCCCTTGGGTCTCCACAATTACGCTTGCTCCTCTCTAATCCATTTGCTATAAAGTGAGTTTTTTCGGGAACACAAAATTGGTTTTATTACTGCCCAGATTAAAATGCTTTAGAGGTTTCACATTGCTTTTAGGATAAAGGAAAATGCTGCACAACCTATAAGGACATTATGGTGAATGCTTTTCTCCCTATCGGATTCTTTATTCTCCCCTTCAATCTCTTCTTCACTTGCTGCTCCAGCCACAGGGCCCTTCCTTCCTTCCTCTAATGAGCCCTGCTCCTCTGGACCTCGGGGCTTAAGTAATAGCTTTATGCTCCTCCCAGTACTCCTTCTCAGCCCAATTCTTTTGCCACTTAAGTTATAATTATTTTTAATATATTTTATTGATTTTTTTACAGAGAGGAAGGGAGAGGGAGAGAGAGTTAGAAACATTGGTGAGAGAGAAACATCAATCAGCTGCCTCCTGCATACCCCCTATTGGGGATGTGCCTGCAACCAAGGTAGATGCCCTTGACTGGAATTGAACCTGAGACCCTTGAGTCCGCAGGCCGACTCTCTATCCACTAAGCTAAACCAGTTAGGGCTGTAATTATTTTTCAGGTGTCAGTTTTTCAAGTAAGCCCTACTTAGTTCCAACTCTTATATGCTCTATGCGTTTTCTTCATTTAATTTCACTATTTTTTTTGGTCAATATTTCTTTGTCTAAAGCAGTGGTTCTCAACCTTTCTAATGTTGCAACCCTTTAATACAGTTCCTCATGTTGTGGTGACCCCCCAACCATAAAATTATTTTCGTTGCTACTTCATAACTGTAATTTTGCTACTGGTATGAATCGTGATGTAAATATCTGTGTTTTCCAATAGTCTTAGGCTCTACAGCAGCGCCTAAGACCATCGGAAAACACAGTTTTTACATTATGATTCATAACAGTAGCAAAATTAAGTTATGAAGTAGCAATGAAAATAATTTTATGGTTGGGGGCTCACCACAACATGAGGAACTGTATTATAGGGTCGCGGCATTAGAAAGGTTGAGAACCATTGGTCTAAAGGCTTTATTAATATATTTCCCTATAGGAGCTTCATGAGGAAGGGTCTATCAAACTTATCATTAAAAATCTAGAGAATAGCAGAAAATGACTCATAACAGGCAATACATACATATTTTTGGTGAGAAATAAATGGACAGATAAGTAAATATCTTCCAGGAATAGATACACATAAATAATTAAATAACAATTCAATATTCAGTAAACTATTAAAGTGAACTCAATAAAGAGAGGCCAATAGGAGATTAGGTAAGAAGAGTCACAAACACTAGATAAGTGGTTTTTAAAATGCTTAAGGTGACACACAGTAAGAATGTTATGTCCCGATCATACTATCTAATAAAGAAGGAATATGCAAATTGACTGTAATGATGCAACAAAGATGGCAGTACCCACAGCCAATAAGGAGGGAATATGCAAATTGATGCGACAAGGCGTGAGGCGGAAGGTGGCTCCAGGCCAGAGCGAAGGTGGTACCGGCAGCCAGGGGAAGGAAGGCCTATTCTTGCATGAATCTTCGTGCATCAGGCCTCTAGTATATGCATAACACACCTCCTGTCTTCATGCACAACATACCTATCTTTATACACAGAGGGACTCACCCACCCATATACACAAAAGCACAGCAATACATACAACCTGAAACAGAAGTTTCATGAAGCAATCTTCATCTTCACTACAGTATATTTCTTTTCTACCATTATCATTTTCCATTGTTCTAGTCATTTCTATTTTTAAATAAGGCAAGACAGGCTATATAAATTTCATAGCCCACTTACACACTTCAAACAATCATTTAAAAATCATTGCTGTAGAAAAATGTAAAAAGCATGATGGAGGATGGTTTTGCCTAGAGACTGAGAGATTTGGGTAGGGGCAGAGCAGAGATGGGCACTGGGGACAGAAGAAATAGGCAAGATTGGTTAGGAGAGAGGAGAACCCAGTCACAGCTCACAGGTGCCATGGGTTTGCCTCCAGAACACCGCGACAGAGCGAGTATCGCAATCAAGAGGAAAGTAGCCATATTTTTACTGGTGGAGGGTCTCACTTTCGATTTATAAAAAGACATATCTGTGAAGTTCAGGGAAATGAAGCGCAAGAAAACAGATGTGCTTGTCCACCCGTGATGGGAGATGTGTCCTCTTGGCATAGTAGATAAAGTGGGTAGGTAAAATAAACCTACATTTTGGTGCTATTTATTGATTTAAAAACTTTATCTTGCATTAAAATGAGAGACTTATTACATCAGTGTGAAATGATACAAGTGATTTTTTTGGGGGAAATAGCCTTAAAATAGTGAGAGGAAAGAATGGAAGATGGTTACCATTGCTCTTGATCTGAGATGCTGAGATTCTCTGGATTGATGTAGAGGTTGCAGGGATGGCGAGAAAGAAGCCTAAGAAAGTTTTAATTCCCATGTTGCTCAATCCAGTGAGCACTGCTATCTTCTCATTTAACCTTTCAGAATCCTTGCACATAGTTTACCCTATTTCCTTCTTTAAACACCTTCTTCTTCTGTTTTTTTGTTTTGTTTTGTTTTGTTTTTGAGTGGTGCATTATCCTGGCTGCCTTCCTGTCTCATCAGACAAACCCCTTAATCTTCTTCTTGTTTCTATTCCTCTACCTCTAAATGTTGGTCCAGTTCCTTTTCCTGATTAACTTGATTCTCTCTACACACTATCTCTTTAAGAAAATGTTTGGCCTATTAAAATCCTTATAGTACGTGTTAACTACCATTATATCATTACTATGTTTAAAAAAATATTTTATTGACTTCAGAGAGGAAGGGGCAGGAAAAGAGAGAGAGAAATGTCAATGATGAGAGAGAATTATTGATTGGCTGCCTGCTGCCCACCCCACACTGGGGATGGAGCCCACAACCTGGGCTTGTGCCCTGACTGGAATCGAGCCATGACCTCCTGGTTCATAGGTCAATACTCAACCATTGAGCCATGCCAGCCAGGCCTAATTTTTTAACTTCAAATACCATCTACATGCTAACACTCCTAAATGCATATTTCTCCATTGGTCCTCCTCTTCAAGCTCTAGACTCACAGAGAAGTTTAAGTGGCAAGATTACCTGAGACAGGATCACAGATTGTACTCCCATCAGGGCAGGAGGGCAGGAGGAATAGGAACGTGGAATCAGACAGGATAGGCACCACCATGGTTGAAGCAGGTTTTCTTTTAACTGCTTCTGAGTTCACAGCAGAATAAGAAGCAAGAGCATCAGCAGAGGGTGAGGAGAAGGAAGCGAAGGGAACATAAGGAAGTAACAAAAAATGTGAAATAGTTCTTCAGAATTTGACAGGCAGCTGCTGGAGCCAATTAGGTTATTCCCAGGCAGCATCTGGGTTCCTTGAAGTCTGTGGGCATTAACTTAACATGAGAGTAGGCAGAATTATTAAGTGGGTTTTCTCTAGCCATATCCTACATAGGCAACGAGTTCTCAGGCCTGGAATAGAGAGATAATTAGATTTAACTAGGATTGAAGTTAAATCAAGTAACAGAAAGAAAAGGGACAAAGGAATTGAGCCTTTGAGCCATTGAGTGTTTATAATAGTGGGATTATGACATCTGGGCTAATCACCATGGCAGTCTTTCTCTCATTTAATGCCTTTGCCCTTGAATGCCACTTTATCTGAAGGTCATATTGCCACTGATATTTTCCATTCATTCTACTAACTTGCATTTTTGTTCATCCTTGTTACCTTTAACAACCCTGAGCTACTTGGATACAAATACAAATTATAGAATCCAGAGCAGTGAAAATAGTGGTATGGTTTTAATTCCAAAAACGTGTTTCTCCATCTAAAAGCAATTGTCTTCTGATATCAGACGGTTTTCATTTCATAGGAATGAAATATCATATCCTTTGCAATCACATTTATAAGATAAACATGATTTAAGTTCCTTCCAATCTATAATAATAAGAGCGTAATATGTTAATTAGACCAGATGTCCTTCCAGACGACTTTCCGGACGAAGCCGGGCTGCGAGGGAAGCCCGGGTCCTGGGTGCCAGAGGGAAGCCGGTGCCGGCAGCCGGGGGAAGGAAAGCCTACTCTTGCACGAATTTCATGCATCAGGCCTCTAGTACTTATATAATGGTGCCATGATAACTCACAGCCCTAACTTTGGTTTCAGCTTTTTAATCTCTTTTGTACGGACATTTTTCTCAGTTTGCTGCAAGTAGAGGGTGATGAGTGTATGTCCAGTTTGGGGTGTCAAGATTGTTCTTTCAAATCATGTTTATGGTCCATCATATTCAGATTTAAAAAGAAATGACTTTTTGGTTTTTGGGTTTTTTAGAATCTCAATCTGCGAGCCAACAGGTGCAGTTGCCACGGCCAGTGGTAAGAGTGAGAGCCAGCTGCTAAGCTAAATACTTTTTTTCTGAAAGCTAGGTGGGGTGGGCTTTTCTGAGCTAGTCTGTCCACCTACCATAACCTGTGGAACAGTGTCTGCTTCACTCAGCGTGACCTCCATGACCTCCACGGCCTCCATGGCCTCCACGGCCTCCATAACCTCCAGGGCCTCCATGGCCTCCATGACCTCCATGGCCTCCATGACCTCCAGGACCTTCATGACATCCATGGCCTCCATGGCCTCCATAACCTCCATAACCTCCATGGCCT
This sequence comes from Cnephaeus nilssonii, assembly GCF_951640355.1. Classification (NCBI taxonomy): domain Eukaryota; kingdom Metazoa; phylum Chordata; class Mammalia; order Chiroptera; family Vespertilionidae; genus Cnephaeus; species Cnephaeus nilssonii. The sequence continues at coordinate 259,588 of NC_137081.1, read as the reverse complement.
CCATAACTTCCATGACCTCCATGACCTCCATGACCTCCATGGCCTCCATGACCTCCATAACCTCCATAACCTACATAACCTCCATGACCTTCATGACCTCCATGGCCTCCATGACCTCCATGGCCTCCATAACCTCCATAACCTCCATGGCCTCCATAACTTCCATGACCTCCATGGCCTCCATGACCTCCATAACCTCCATAACCTACATAACCTCCATGACCTTCATGACCTTCATGACCTCCATGGCCTCCATGGCCTCCATAACCTTCATGACCTCCATGGCCTCCATAACCTCCATAACCTCCAGGGCCTCCAGGGCCTCCTCGACAAATTTAAACTAGGGGCACTGTTCTCACAGAAATATCAGTCCTTATGGATTATAACAGCAGCAAACCTTTCAAAAGTGTTTGCAAGGTCAACACCTCCTCATGTTAATAGTCTATGGCCTATCTTTGTCTTCTGTTCCCGTAATTTTGAGCTTCCTTCCTAGTTACTAATGCTAGTTGCCAGTTCTGGAACCAGTTTTGTTTGTTTGCTTGCTTGCTTTTTATTTTTCTACTAGAGCCTGGTACACGAAATTCATGCATGGGTAGGTTTTCTAGGCCTGGCCAGCGACCAGGGCCACCCAGGGCCTTCCAGCTGCTACAGGGGCCCCCTTCCCTGGCTGTTGACCAGGGCCTTCCTTCATTCTGCACCACCCCCTGGTGGTCAGCACACATCATAGCGAGCAATTGAACTCCCAGTCTCCTGGTCGAACTCCCGAGGGGACAATTTGCATATTAGCCTTTTATATAGAGAGAAGATTAAAATAAGTCTTGGCTATTTCAATGACAAAGGATAGAGGCCCAAGTTAAATGCCTGGGCTCAGATACTCATTGTGAAGTAGATTAAAGGAAAGAGTCAATGAACTCTGTAGCGACTGGTCCATGTGATCTGGAAGGTAGACAAGCTACTGCCAGAATGTTGACAGGGAGGGATATTTGGTGGAAGATACTTAGCTTTGCTGTGATGGTTGCAAGTCCTTTCCAAAAAGTTTGCCTCTGAAACCAATACTATGCAGTCTCTATATAACAGAGTAAGGGGGCACTCTAATCAATAATGTGGTTGTACTAATACAACGGCTGTGCCTAAGGAAACAGTGGAATAACAGTATGAGCCCTATACTTAAAAAGCCAGTGATCCATCTGGAAAGAAATGCCTGAGAAATCTAAAGAGGCAAGAGAAGTAACACTTGCCGAAACGGGTTTGGCTCAGTGGATAGAGCGTCGGCCTGCAGACTCAAGGGCCCCAGGTTCGATTCCGGTCAAGGGCATGTACCTTGGTTGTGGGCACATCCCCAGTAGGGGTTGTGCAAGAGGCAGCTGATCGATGTTTCTCTCTCATCGATGTTTCTAACTCTCTATCCCTCTCTCTTCCTCTCTGTAAAAAATCAATAAAATATATTTTTTAAAAAAAGAAGAAAAGTAACACTTTATGTATGCACTTTATTTTATTTTTATTTTTTTCCAAATTTTTTATTAAGGTATTATATGTGTACATATCTTACCATTGCCCCCCCACACCCCACTCCCATATATGCCCCCACCCCCCAGAGTTTTGCATCCATTGGTTATGCTTATATGCATGCATACAAGTCCTTTGATTGATCTCTTATCTCCCCCACCTCTCCCTAACCTTCCCCTTGTAATTTGACAGTCTGTTTGATGCTTTACTGTCTCTGTATCTATCTTTTTGTTCAAGTTTATAATGTTCTTTATTATCCATAAATGAGTGAGATCATGTGGTATTTTTCTTTCATTGACTGACTTATTTCACTTAACGTAATGTTCTCCAATTCCTCCCAGGTTGCTGCAAATGATGAGAATTCCTTCTTTTTATGGCAGCATAGTATTCCATTGTGTAGATGTACCACAGTTTTCTGATCCAGTCATCTGCTGACGGGCACCTAGGCTGTTTCCAAATCTTAGCTATGGTGAATTGTGCTGCTATGAACATAGGGGTGCATATATCCTTTCTAATTGGTGTTTCTAGTTTCTTCGGATATATTCCCAGGAGTGGGATTACTGGGTCAAATGGGAGTTCCATTTTCAGTTTTTTGAGGAAACTCCATACTGTTCTCCACAGTGGCTGCACCAGTCTGCATTCCCACCAGCAGTGCACGAGGGTTCCTTTTTCTCCGCATCCTCGCCAACACTTGTCGTTTGTTGATTTGTTGATGATAGCCATTCTGACAGGTGTGAGATGGTACCGCATTGTTGTTTTGATTTGCATCTCTCGGATAATTAGTGACGTTGAGCATGTTTTCATGTGTCTCTTGGCCTTCCTTCTGTCTTCTTTTGAAAAGATTCTATTTAGGTCTGTTGCCCATTTTTTTATTGGATCATTTATCTTCTCAAAATGGATACAGGACTTAAACATAAGACGGGAAACCATAAAAATACTAGAGCAATCCACAGGCAGCAAAATGTCAGACATATGCCAAAAGAAATTCTTCACTGACACTGCCCCTAGGGCAATGGAAGCTAAAGAGAAAATTAACAAATGGGACTACATAAAAATAAAAAGCTTTTTCACAGCAAAAGAAACCATCAACAAAACAACAAGAAGGCCCACTGCATGGGAGAACATATTTGCAAATGGCATCACTGATAAAGGTTTAATCTCCAACATCTACAGGCAGCTTATACAACTTATGTATGCACTTTAGAGATCCAGGCTCAGTAAGTATGCCTTTGAGCTATTAAAATGTACTTTAGTATAATGTACATTTTAATAAATAAATTACACACTTTAATAAGTCACATATTTTTAAAAGTTTTTACACGTCACAGAAAATGTCACTCACAAAAGAGATGGCTACAAAATTCATACATTCCACTTTTGAAGTCTTTGCTAATTTATTTTGGTCTTAGTTTCAAACTTTGGAGAACTTTTCAAGGTCTATTTAGAATTACACACTTTTCAAGGATTGGGAAATTCAAATCTAGAGTAATTTCCAGAGATTTCAGCCAGGTATTCAAAACTTAGTTGCAAACACAAATATTGACTTTATATTTTGTTGTACACTTAGATTACTTGTCCCTCAAGGCAAATATTGACCTTACCTTCCAGGTCAATAAATCTCTATGTTCATTGCAACAGAAGTCAATATCTGCATCATATCCATTTTCTCAGAAAATAACTACAATGATCAGTATTCACAAGCTGATGCTGATTAAAGGAAAGAACACATGAATAAAAAAATGTTAATTGGCAAACAAAGGCTTAGGAGTTGTTGACTAAACAAATATGTAATCCTACAGTGAATCTGGGATGCCTAAGGTTTTATATCACGAACTTGGATTTACAAATAGTTTGCCAAGAAAAATAAACTGTTATGATCAGGAAATCAGATGGGAAAGGGAAGAATCAAGCACCGGTTGAGAGTTTGGCTCAGCTACTCTAAGGTATCACTGTCTCAGCATCCACCGTGTTTGCCCGAGAAGCCTGCCGAGTCACAGTAAATGTGTAATCCTGATGACTCCCACCTTTTCCTTGTGCTTCCCTTAGATCAGACCCACAGAGCTCACCAGAACCCTGCTCCTTTAGGTTCATATAGACCAATCCAGCCTTAGCCCAGGAGCCCCCACACTCTCCATCCCCAGACCCTACGGCAGCATGTGCCCCAGGTTCTCCCCACCCCTGCCTGTCCCCTGCCTAGACCTCCTCACAGGCATAAGTCCCATGAGTAATGAACTTCTCTATTTCAATTCCCCTGTGGTTGAACCATCTGATGCCCTGGGGCTCCATTTTTTATTATGTTTGACAGAATGAATGAAGAACCTTGGGGTTGTGTTCTTTTTCTTTTCTTTTATATATTTTTATTGATTTCAGAGAGGGAGTGAGGGAGAGATAGAAACATGAATGATGAGAATTATTGATCAGCTGTCTCCTGCTCACCCCCCACTGGGGATGGAGCCCAAAACCTGACCATGTGCCCTTGACTAGAATTGAACCGTGACTTCCTGGTTCATAGGTCAATGCTCAACCCCTGCGCCACCACGGCCGGGCAATTCTGTTCTTTTTCAAACAAGACAATTTAAATGCCTGCGTGGGAAATAGTCATCACCTTTATAGGGCAATTGCTGACACTATCCAACGAATGCCTATTATGAGCAAAACTGTTCCCTAACCTCCAGCCCGCATCCCTCCCTCCAGGTAATGGAGGGATGTCCTTCCCTCCTCCACAACATTAGGTGTGAACATGTGACTCCTCAGGAAAGATAAGCATGCGACACAGGTTATTTCTAAGTAGAAATCCCTACTTGGTCTTGTATGAGATGGTGCCTGGAGCCTGAGGAAGAGGGAAGAAATAAAATGGAGTCATTATGGTTAAGCTGCTACATTAATAACATCAAGTAAGTTGAGGCCTGAGCAAACAATTCTTGTTTTAACTAGTCCGAGGACTTACACTTTTGCACTTTCCAGTCCTGTGACAATGCCTGGATATACATCAGACCTCAGCTAACCCTCCTATTACTCCTGAAGGACTCAGGCATCCAGACCCCTGGCAGCCATTACCCAGACCACCCCCGGAGGAGACCAGACCCCATGCACCCCCTCTAGGCCACCTGACGTCTGACTGATGAATGCCTCTGGCCTATCCAGAAACCAATCCAGGGCTGGTTCTTCTCAAGAATGTGCTTATTATTATAAGAACTCTTAGCTGTGTTTTGTTCTTCTTTGGAACACTCTGGATATTGCCTAGTTGTGTTTCTGATTTACAAACCCTAAGAGCCATGAATAAATTGTTATTTATTTCTAGCCAAAGCCCCAAGACTCTTTTCTGAGCCCCCCAAAAGTGAAATCGCTTGGATCACTAAGGATGGAGGGAAGCTTCTGGCAGGGTCACCTAGACCCTGGTAGACTTGCACTAACGAGGAAAAATATGTTATATCAAGCTACAGACGTGGAGGGAGAAGGATTGTTCGCTGCTTTAGTATAGCCCAGTGGTTGGCAAACTGCGGCTCATGAGCCACATGCAGCTCTTTGGCCCCTTGAGTGTGGCTCTTCCACAAAATACCACGTGCAGGCACACACGTACAGTGTGATTGAAACTTCGTGGCCCATGCGCAGAAGTCGGTTTTCGGCTTTCAAAAGAAATTTCAATTGTTCTACTGTTGATATTTGGCTCTGTTGACTAATGAGTTTGCCGACCACTGGCATAGCCTAAGCTATTTACTGTCTATACTGTCTCGTGAAACAATCAAAGGATCTAGCTCCAGACACTTCTTAGCTTCCTTTGCCCTTACAGAGTGGATGCATCTGAGGTGCCTTTGTTGTTGCGGACCCAAAATAAAGGAAGAAGGAGAAAAGAGGCAAAAAGGAAGACGACTGTCTACCTCACTTAGAAATACAAGTATTTCATTCTGCTTCCAGTCTCTACTGCCTCAATATTAAGTCCTTCTACACTCACCTCTAAGAACACTCAAGTTTTGCCTTCACCTTGTTTGGCCAAAGGCCTAAAGTGCTCAATCAAGGCGCTCATTAAAATTCCAAACATGATTCCTTTTGCTGTCACTATTAAATAAGTTCTCTTTTCTGTGTGTATTCAGCAATAATGCTGTCACTTTTCTATATGCTCTGACTATAACTATTACTTTATCTAGAACTTCGTGGATGGCCCTTCTTCAGGCCAATTTTATAGGAACTAGGAACGATGGTCTCCACAGAAGACAGGCCTGCGCCATCCTTAAAAGTCTCTCTAGGGCAGCGCCCATGGGTCCTGGCACTGGGCTGCACACTTAGAGGCAATGATATTGCAAATGGCAGCCCCTTCGCCTTCTGGGCCCAAGGCTGACTCAGGAGGCGGTATAACAGGAAGTCTTGAGGGAGGAGTTTGTCACGGATTAAAGGAAGGACAGACTCGCAGTGCAGGCATGCTCTCTCCTCGCCAAAACCTGTTTCTTTTGTCTCCTTGGAATGGAGCTTCCTGGGACTGGGGTGCTGGTGTGTGTGTCGGGGGGTGAGGGTGGGGAGGCGGGGTGAGGAACTCCACTGGCTGCTTGTCTGATCTGTTTTCCCTTCAAAGGGAGACTGGGAAAGTCTTTGACCTTTGAAATTCTTTTGTTACTTTTTTCACATTTGATTTCTAAGCTTGTTTCCTAGACTAATTTTATAGTATTTATTTCTCATAAAAAATAAATTAAATAGCACCAAATTAATGAACTCATTTGTTAGGACATTTAATTTCTCCCCTCAAGCAGAATAAATTGAGCTTCAACTCTTAAGAAAAAAACCTATTGTTTAATTTCACAAACCGTTGTTGCCTCCACGTGTATGTATGTGCATATGAACGTGGATACCTGCTACCTCATAAATACAATTATTTAAATACCAAAACCCATTAACAAACGAATGGCCCACACGATAAGTGACATAAACATTACTGTATTATGTTATTTTATTCTATTATTGTTCACTGCATCATTTTAGTATCCATGGCTACGCTGCAAACAGGAATTCTATCTAATACACCAAGAATTACCTAGCAGAGAGCTAACCATTTTTAAAGGAAATGAATTGTTCCTATTAAGCAAATTGCTTAACTTAATCAGGGATGAAAGAACATGTGTAATTCTCCCAGATCTCTTCCCAAGTATGCAGACGGCGAGGTGAGGCTTATCCTGTTTTGTGGGTTTGAACGGCTTTTCCTGTCCAGTGTCTCCTGTGAGGTCTGAACATGGAAGGTGCATGTAAATGAAGCAGGAGACCCTCTCAGGGACCCTGACCCCACACCTCTCCTCAGCTACAGCGGGAGGCACGCGCTCCCACGCAGCCAAGTCCACGACGCCCCTAAGAAGATGGCAAACTGAGACGCAGGGATGAGCAGAGCCCAGGCATGTCAACACGGAGGAGAATCACACAGGGAGACCATGTGTGCAGACCCCAGGGTGGGAGAGGCAGCAGGCGAGAGGGCAAGGGAGGCGGGTGTGGCTGGAGCCCCGAGACCCAGTGTGTGAACGCTAGGCAGTAACGCTCAGGAGTTAGTGTGCTGTGGACCGTACCATGCAGAACCAGGGTGAGGAGTTTGAATGTTAATCTAAATGTAATGGGAAGCTCTTGCCCTGGCTGGTTTTGCTCAGTGGATAGAGCATCAGCCTATAGACTGAAGGGTCCTGGGTTCAATTCCAGTCAAGAGCACATGCCCAGGTTGTGGGCTCCATCCCCAGTGTGGGGCGTGCAGAGGCAGCCAATCCATGATTCCCTCTCATCATTGATATCTCTCTCCCTCTCCCTTCCTCTCTGAAATAAAAAAAATAAAAATAAATAAAAAAATTAAATTACATTAGACATAGAATTACCATACCAGTCAGCATTTCCACTCCTAGGTATCTACCCAAAAGAAATGAAAACTTATAAAATTAATTAATTAGTTAGTTAATTAATTAATGTCATGGGACACCCTTGAGGACGCTGCCGCTGTCATGTGACATACCAGGACAGGTTTTCTGGGTTTTGAAGGAGGACTGCTATCTCCTTTGCGAAAAGGTTGGACAGGAACAGGCGCGGAGAATGACAGGCAGGTGAGAGGCATCAACAATAGAACAGATAACACAGGTCTAGTGACGCTCTGACTCCTGTTTATGAAACAGATGTTTGAAAATGCCGTGTCGCACTTTTCATGCTCTAAAATGTACCTTCGCATTCAAGTCAATGACCTCTATTAAACTGAATGCCCTGTAAAGCAAGTCTCTGTTAGATCACCAGTCTAAAGGCTCTGTGCACTTGAAGTGATAAATTTGACTGGCAACTGGTGAGTATCAAAGATAGCAGATATTCAACTGTTCAAAGCGATACTCTGGGGCTCACTTACCGCCTCTAGTTACCAAAAGCATCCCAACCCAAAGAGCCCTCATCCTGCCTCTGGCTCACAAAGGAATCCAACACGCTTTTCCCAACCCCCTGGCCTGTGAACAACACCAACAGTCCCTCAGTCCTCTGTTGATGAGGTGTAAGCAGCTCACGAGGAGTCTCTCTTACGGAAGAATTACACAGTGAGCTCTGACGATAGGGCTCCAGGTGAGCAAGAGGGGACATCAAGTCCTCCTAGGCCACAGCAACTGGCCCACGTCAGTGCCCACAGTGTTCTCTGTGTTAGATCCTCGCCGAGGAAAACCCTGAATCCATTTTAGTCTATTTTAAATATCGGTAATATCTTACGCTAAAGTTCCAAGTAAAAAAGACCTGAGACTCCCTTGTATCATGTAACTAAGGCTTCAAAAATAACTATTTTTCTTACTGGGAATTGGTTTTTAAGACAAGATGCCTTTTTTTATATATATTTTCCACCTTGTTATTTAAGACATTCATCTACCTTGTTATTTAAGATGAACGTCCTAAATAACAACTTTGCTAAATTTGCAGAACAATTATGTTCTGATGAAGCAGAGAAAATTTAATGACAAGTAGGTCTAAGTGAAGTTATAAAATCTACACCCTTATCCAATTATTTTTAAAGCAAGAAGAATTAATTGTCATTGAATTCTATTTCAGGAACATTCTGTTAAATATATTTGATTATTTTTATGGGCTGTGCTAGTGGGGAAAAAGAATTCTCTCTAGCTACCCAATGCATTATTTCTAGACAACACTCATAATTTTTAACAACAACAAAAAAGACAAAATTAGATTGTGATTTCACAGAAGAGCCAACATTGACAGTATTTGCTAACCACATTAACAAAAAGATAAGAAAATAGATAACCATTCCTTAAACAATTTCCCATAACCATTCCTTAAAGAATGTCCCATGTATATCGGAAGGAATAAGATTAGTTTGATTGCTTACATTTGTATAAAAATACTATTAAATTCATTGATCTAATTGTCTGCACTTTAATGTACAATTCTAATAAGAAACAGCATAAACAGATGTGAGGTGATATCTCATTGTGGTTTTAATTAGCATTTTTATGATGATTAATTATGTTAAACATCATTTCATATGTCTATTGGCATCTATATGCCCTCTTTCAGGTCCTTTGCCCATATTTTATTTGATTGTTTGTTTTCTTGGTGTTAAGTTGTGTAAGTTCTTTATATATTTTAGATATTAACCCCTTATCAGATTATCATTGGCAAATATGTTCTCACATTGAGTGGGTTATCTTTTCATTTGTTGATGGTTTCCTTTGCTCTGCAAAAACTTTTTAGTATGATATTGTCCCATTTGTTTATTCTTACTTTTGCTTCTATTGAGGAGTGGATAACACACTACGGCACATTTACGTAGTGGAATACTACGCGGCTCTAAAAAGGAAGGACATCTTACCTTTGCAACAGCATGGATGGGCCCGGAAAGCATTGTGCAAGTACCACATGATCTCACTCAGGTGAGGATCTAATGAACACAATGAACTAACAAGCAAAATAGAGACAGACTCTTAGAGAGCAGGCAGGGGGAGTGGAGGGACTGAGCAGGGGGAAAAAAAAGGAATAAAAAAGAGAAAAAAACTCATGGACACTGACAAGAATAAAGGGGGCGGGGGGTGGAGGGGGATACAATGTGATGGGCAGAGACTTGACTTGGAGTTCTGAACACACTATACAGTTTACAGATGATGTGTAGACTTGTACCCCTGAAACCTGTATATTTTAATAACCAGTGTCCCCGCAATCAATTCAATAAAAAAAAGAAACACCATAGACTAAAACAGAAAAATCTAAGTATGTAAACAAAAATAACAATGTAATTAATCATTCATAGGCTATGAATTCACCTGTAGAAATCAGATTTTAATTTCCCCTTGACAAATATTTCCTGATTATGATTAATGAGTTATGAAAAAGCTGTAAAAACTAGCATTAAAATGTAAACTACTAAACACAAATTAACCAGACATGTTTATGTATTCCATTCAGAAAGCACAGAAGACCTTAATTCTGTAATCAAACTAAGAAAGTAATTGTACAAATCGTACATTCTAGTTTGTAGCATTAAAAATAAAGAAAAGGTTAAAAATGGGGAAATTATGAAAATATAATAGAGCTAAAAAGTTGTCAATTACCATTTAAAGTATGGAAATTTTATTAGTAAGAATAATGATTTACTGAAATCATTAAACCTTTACATTTTTTTGAGTAGCCATTTTTCTAAGAATAATATTTTAGGTCACTTCCTGAAATTTAAAAAAATAAAAATAAAACAAAGTATGTAGGAAGGCACTGTAATTTCTACCTCTTATTTATTTGGTTTAATTATTTTCTTTATGGGATATTAATTTAGTAGTGACAATCTAATTAACAATAGCAGACAGCAGTAGACAGATAAAGAAAAAATTTGAAGTAAAGGTCTCTATAATTCAGACACAGTTTTAAAAGCATTAGGTAATTAGTCAACCTTACTTATAGAATTGTAAAGACTGGCTTCATACCTGCCAGATTGAGGGAACACATTTATTTTGGTTCAGGCAATTAATGCTGTATTAAAAAACAGACATTGCCGAAACAGGTTTGGCTCAGTGGATAGAGCGTCGGCCTGCGGACTCAAGGGTCCCGGGTTCAATTCCGGTCAAGGGCATGTACCTTGGTTGCGGGCACATCCCCAGTAGGGGGTGTGCAAGAGGCAGCTGATTGATGTTTCTCTCTCATCGATGTTTCTAACTCTCTATCCCTCTCTCTTCCTCTCTGTAAAAAAATCAATAAAATATATTTAAAACAAACAAACAAACAAAAAACAGACAATAAAAAAGTTTTCTTAATAGAACTGGCAATATCCCATCTTTCTAATGGGAAAAACTATATCATGAAAAGACAGAAATATCTTTATATGCTGCATTACATAGATTTTGCTCTTAGAACCAACTTAAATTCACTTAGAATATAGTTAAAAATGAAATCTATCAACAATGAAGCAGTAAAATAGCATTAGTAAAAGAAAATAACATTGATGAATATGGGTGTCAGCCTCAACCTTTCTAATGATGTGACCCTTTAATACAGTTCCTCATGTTGTGGTGACCCCCAACCATAAAATTATTTTCATTGCTACTTCATAACTATAATTTTGCTACTGTTATGAATTGTAATGTAAATATCTGTGTTTTCCAATGGTCTTAGGTGACCCTGCTAGCGGTTCTCAACCTGTGCGACCCACAGGTTGAGAACTGCTGCTGTAGAGCCTAAGACCATGGGAAAACACAGATATTACAGTTATGAAGTAGCAACGAAAATAATTTTATGGTTGGGGGTCACCACATGAGGAACTGTATTAAAGGGTTGCGGCATTAGAAAGGTTGAGAACCACTGCTCTATATGGTCATAACCTTAACCCTCCAGCCAACCACCCTCTCACACACACACCCTCCTTGTCATTCAGATCCCTCTCCCTCTGGGACAGTGATTCTCAGCCTTTCCATCTCATGGCCACAAAGTAAGTACTAACATTCTGAGGCACCAAAAACTATATATATAAAAGCCTAAGCAACCATTCAACCACTCAACCGTTGGACCAGTAGCTATGATGTACACTGGCCACCAGGGGACAGACACTCAACACATAGGTATGGAAACATGGAACAGACTGATGAATCTAAGAGGGAAGTGGGCAGGGGGAAGGGAGGGAAGAGATTAACCAATGATCTTATACGCATACTAGAGGCCCAGTGCACAGATTTATGCACCTATGGGGTCCCTTGGTCTGGCCTGCGGGGATCAGGCTGAATCCATGCACCGGGCCTCCGACATTTCCCGAGGGGTCCCAGATTGTGAGAGGGTGCAGGCTAGGATGAGGGACCCACCAGTGCGCAAATCTGTGCACTGGGCCTCTAGTATAGGTATAATTTTGATTCATTTACACCGGATACCTATTGCTGTGTTGGCTGGTGTCATTTTTTTATGTGACAATCCAAGGGAAAATGGGTTAGTGCCCCAAATTCTCAGGTATTGCATGTTTTAAAATTCTCATGAACACAGTGGGTGAACACGGCCATGCAATGAGATTTGCGTGGCTGAACTCTGCTTCTCCCCCCACCCCACCCCAAGTACATGGGTCAGAGGAGCAAGGCCTCTTCCTCACACTGGCCTGTCAATGCAGTCAGAGACCTCCGGGGCTTTTCTGCCCAAACTGCATGAACAGGTGCATTCCTCCCATGGTGATTTTTAGGTAGAAGGATGCACTTACTATGGGTGGTTGATGGTCATCCTATCACCAAGTAGAAAGACCGTGTTTGGTTTCTTAGCGACAGAGGAAGAAATTACACCAAGAGCACATTTCTTATAGTCGTATGGCTTGTGAAATTCAGTTTTGCCGGTATATAGGATACCTATTCTGAAATTGTAGGGTGTTGAGAGGGATAAGAGGTTTGCTAAGCTACCACTTGGAGTTCTCACCTGCTGGAAAGCCTCGGCCGCCCAGGCAGGACACTATTGCATCATCCTGGCCTATCTCCTCCCAAAACAGACAGACATGGTGCCCAGGCGGTGTGGCTCAGTGGTTGAGCTACGACCCATGAACCAGGAGGTCAGGGTTCATTTTCCCATCAGGGCACATGCCCAGGTTGCAGTCTCGATCCCCATTAGGGATCGTGCAGGAGGCAGCCGTTCCATGATTCTCTCTCATCATTGATGTTTCTGTCTCCCTCTCCCTCTCCCTCTCCCTTATTCTCTTTAGCTTGACTGAAACTCTGTTTCTGTGGTCAACAGGCCTGAGGTTTTGTTCTTAGGACACTTTGATGCTGATCAAAAGCCGGTGCTCTCAGGGCTTAGTGACGACAGGAAGGAGAAAGAGCTTCCTTAAGGTGAGGTTTTGCAGGCCCTGTAAATGGGAGCAACTCCCTCTGACGTATCCAGGAAGCTGACATCAGGGTAAACCTCTGTCTCCTGCCCAGATTTCATCCGTCTTCACACATACTATTCTCTTTCTAAAATTACCTTAATACCAGTGTCCTGGTGCGTGGATTCATGCACATTGAAAGGAAATTAATTAGAAGAAATACTTTAATATCACTATTTGCCCTTTCTCTATAATTGAAGTGTCAACCAAATTCACGACCCACAATGACAGATGGAAACACACATGTGTGATTGGTGCCAGCGAGAGCTTTATATGTATCACACATGCACAAGTCAACTTAGCCTTTATAGATAGATAGATAGATAGATAGATAGATAGATAGATAGATAGATAGATATAGATAAACTTGCTTAATTAGACCTGCTTTCTGATTTAGCTAAACTTTCCAGCCCAGGGAAACACCTCAACTGCTCTTTCAGGTAATTGTCAGTAACACAACATTAATATCAACACAAAGAAGATTATTAATGTAGATCACACAGGGAGAACAAAGGGTAAAATATTTAACTGCAGCAGTGTTTGACTATATTGTGTGCCGTGAGAAAACCTGAAGTCATTTTCAAGTTCCACCATTTCTTACATCTTTTCAGTCAGGTCTCACTTCTAAACGTTGTAAATCTCCATTGTCTTGCTAATGAAAAGAAAATAGAATTCTACTGAGTCTTTTATCTACTTACTAGAGGCCCGGTGCATGAAAATTCATGCACTGGAGACGGGGACCCTCAGCCCAGCTTGCCCCCTCTCACAGTCCGGGAGCCCTAAGGGGCAGGAGGCGACCTGGAGATCAGGGGAAGGCGATGCTCCCATCACACCTCTGCTGCTGCCACTGCCAGCAGCGCAAGCCTCGGCCGGCCCTGGTTACCTGAGCCTTGGTCGTCCCTGGGCAGCTGGGCAGCCGCCATCCGAGGCTTGCCTGTGCCTTGGGCCGGCCCTGGGCGGCTGGGGGGCTGAGGGGACTGGGGGACTTCAGCAGGGCCGAGGGGACTGGGCGCCGCCATCTTGTGGCTGTGGGCGCCACCATCTTTGAGGGCGTAGTCGTCAATTAGCATATTCCCTCCTATTGTCTGTGGGTGCCGCCATCTTTGCGACGGCATGAGGGTCAATTAGCATATTCCCTCTTTATTAGATAGGATTCCAGGACTTCTGTGAGGATCAAATGAGATGAGGCATGGGAAAATGCTTCACAGACATTTGGTTGAACTGTAAAATGTTTGCACCTGGCTATAAAACAAATCTGGTTCTTGGGCTGAAGAAACTCCAAGGAGGCTAGTTGCTAGGGAGAGAAAGCTAGGCATTGCTATGTGATGTCATTATCTGGTGCCCACAGCAACCACTTCTGGGCTGGGCTGTGGGCTACATTTTGTGCCATGGGGTCTCGGCACTGTTGGCTGTGATTTGGTGGGGTGTCACTCCAGGGTGGTGACAGGGCCTGTGTCCCACTTGGGAGAAGCCGAGTGTTGGTTTGTCAGAGCCAGGTCCATGGTGCCGTTTATTTTTAAACTAGAGGCCCAATGCATGAAATTCGTGCAAGGGTAGGCCTTTGCATCTCTTGCTGCCTCGGCTCTTGCAGCCCCAGCTGCCTCACAGCTCTGGCTTCCTTGCAGGCCCGTGCCCCCCCCCCCCCCCCACACACACACACACTGTTCTTTCTGGAAGGTCGTTCCGCCATCCAGTCTAATTAGCATATTAGCTCTTTATTTTATAGGATGGCCAGTGCGTGTCATGGCAGCTCCTGCATTGAGCGTCTGCCCCCTAGTGGTCAGTGCCCATCATAGCTACCAGTCAGAGCATCTGCCCCCTGGTGGTCAGTGAGCATCATAGCTACCGGTCGGAGGGAAGGACAGACACTTAGTCTTTTATATAGATACTAGTAGATTACGCTGCCTTATCTTTTGCACTTGAAATTTTTTTATGTCAAAAATCCCCTATTACCCAATTCCCAGCCTTCCAAGTTAGAGTTCATTGCTTTATTCTGTGTTTCTGCACTATTTTAATCATATTTTTTTATCTATTATTGAACTTGATGCATTGTGATTTATCAAATGTCATGTCACTCCCCCTGCTGGACTGTGAGCTTCTTGAAAGTATTGGGTCTTCTTTATTGGTGTTTCCCTACATTCTTACACAATATTATTATAGAAGATATACTCCACTTATATTGAATGAATAAATGAGTTTCCTTTGTAAGTACAAAGTATAAGAATGTAAAGCATTAAATAAAATATAAAAAATACTAGGCCACATAAAGAATACAGAAATATATAGATGTCTTAGAGAATCTGAAAAAAAAAATCCTCAAATCTATTAATTATACAATTGGATTTTATATAATTTTTAGTCTAATAGTAGGTCAGTAGATCTTTTCCTCTTCTAGACATTCAATATGCTGGGGAAGGAACTCTATAAATGATAAGTACTAAATATTTTACTACTAATTATTAGGCACGAATAATAGGAATATCAGACACAGCAATTAAAAATAACAGAAGATTGTAACAATTATAATATATAGTGAAGAAGCCAGTATAAGATTTAAAAAAAAAGTAAGTAAAAGCAAATGCTCTGACTTTAATTTAAATTAACATTTTCATTATATGCCTTTCTGAACATCTGCCACCTGCTTTTAATGAGCTTTGTACAGCTGAGTTTGATTATCCTGGTCACGTTCCCATGTCATAGCCTGTCACATGCCAAAGAATAGAACAGTGCCAAGCACTGGGTCAGGTTGGGCTTTGTATCAGCCAAGCTAATGAGTAGTATGTGAGTAAATGATAAAAGTTGAATTCTCTAATTCCAACAATAGCGAGAAAATCAGTTATTGGTGGGAAGTGGGGTTCTTGGGGTGCCATGAGGAAAAGAATTTCCTGAGGCCCCCACAGGAGAATGGGGTTTCACGGAAAGTTTTATTGATGATGTAAAATTAAGGGGGTTCCCCTCTATGGTCCCATCTCCATTCCATTGTCTCCTCATGGAAGAAGTCCAGTCGTCCCTAGCAGGGCCAGAGTGAAGGCCACTGCCCAGCATTTCTACTCCATAGTAAAGCACAGTCCTGTCCCGCCTCCTGCCAATGGGGTCTGTCTGACCCTGGGTCATGTGGCGCTTGAGGCCACATGGCTATTGAACGAGAGCAGGTGAGTGTACAGTGAATGGGGGTCACGGAGCAAGAGAGACCAAGCACAAGAAAACTCTGTCTGGGGTTTTTTAACCAGGAGTTTCTTCAAACTAACCAATTAGCTTTCACAATTTTGTGCACTTCTGATGGGGTCCCCCCTAGCCAACCCATGGTTCCCAGGCTAGACTGACAGGCAAGCATCTTCCCTATGTTACCCTGACTTCACTCCCTGACCATCTCCCTCTTGTTGGACCCCTTCCCCTGTGACCTGCAGGTAATGGACGGTGGTTCCTGGGGAGCGTGATGTAGCAGCTTCCTGGTGAAGCTGCCCAGGTGACCACGCTTACAATGTCTGGCCTCCCCTTTGCTCTCCTCTTATTATTACTATTAACTAGCTAATTACAACAATAACAAAAGTAGAGAAAAATGGGGTTAAATATAAATAGAAACATTGTATTTTGAAAATAAAATACCTGTAAGTTCCAAATACTGAGGACGAACCAATAAAATCCACTTGCTAGATACAGTATAGAACCTGACAATTTAAGAATTGATTTACAGTGATTTGAGAGATTCTTCACAATGTATTATATGTACCTTATGTGTAAGGTAAACATCATTTAAGATAATCACCTTTAAAAATCTCATTCACCAGAACATTCAGCACTCCCGAGGTCTGTAATGATCGCACGGCAGTTGGTAATGAAGATCTATAACCTTTTGCTGCGATCCCACAGAGTAGAGAGTGTTTGCATCTGGTATCCTTGGTGACAGGGTGACAATGGAATAAACACTCAGAATTGTATTTTAGTTTCTGAAAGCAGAAAACAGAACAGACAAGGTGATGAGGGCATTTGAATGCATTGCCCAGCATTGCTTGGCATTCATTGGAAAGGTGGTAGGATGCGAGTCTACGGGATTTATTGCTCTGTTCATCTCTCTCTGGGAAAATGTTGCTATGTGTGTAACATTCTTAGAGCTTTGAATTTCTTATTATAAGCAAAAAGCCACCAAAAACGAATGCTTGGATATCAGAATGGGCCATTGTTTGAATGAAGTTGAGCGACTAAGCAAAAATTCCTTAAGTTCCCAAAGTAGAGAGCCCAGACCTTGAGCATGGGAAACCTCGAGGCCCTGACATGACAAAATGAAAATCACAGAATTGTTCATAAGAGTCCTGGAATTTCAATGTTAATCCATCTACTATAGAGAAAAGCAAAATTCTATAGTTAGAAAATAGTCAGTACAGCTGTTCTCATGAATAGCATTTCAGCCAGAATGTATTGATCACACACAGAGAACCACCTGGGAGTTACAACTACAGAGAACAAAGAGACAGCCCTGCCCTTTTATGCTCTCATTGGAATTTATTTTCAGAGGAAACCTGATCACACACTTGATAACGTAAAGCTTATAAATACCTTGCACCTACTGTGCAGATGTTATCAATGTGAAAAAAAATGTGGCTGACCTGCTTAAGATCTGCACATTGAAGATAACAAACAGTAGACTCTCCAAAGCAAAGAACACCTGGCCATCACTCCATGGAGGACACCTGACCTGAGTGTGTGTCCCTGTTTGCTCCACACATTATACTCATGAGATTGTGTTTTGGAGATGTTACTACGTGACAAAGGAACATCCCGTCTACAGTATCTTCAACCGTTTAGCTTAGTTTCTACTTCTCTGTATCTATGAGTGATGTACTCCTTCCCAAAACAAAAGACTTTTTAAGAAATGTAAAATCTGAATTGAGACGTGGACTCCTCCTTTCTCTCCCTTCCTCCCTCTCAGCGGCCTAGACTTTTCCAGAAATTAGGAACTTGTTCAGCTATCAGGCCCCATATACACACCTACGTGGGTGTTTACTTCGATTCCTCTCCTCACCTTTCTTCCCAGAATCCCATCTCGATGGCAAACCCTTCTCACTCCTCTCAATCCCCCTACTCATATCTCCATCGGTACCACTTGCTAAGGATTATTGCTCTTGTAGCCTCTCTGCCTTTACCAGAACTTCCTATAAACATTTACATTAAGATATGTACCATCTTAACATTATTTCCCCATACCCTCTTTTTACGCCACACACCACCTTAACACTTTTATTTCCCACACGACAGTTTTTCTGAGATTGTTCTACAGTCACTGCCTTAGCCCACTCCAGGGGATATAATTAACTCTGCCTGGGTTGGATGTCAGGAAAGTCTTCATGGCTGAGGTCTTGAACAATGAGTGAAAAGGTTCCAGGTGTCCAGGGCTGGAATGGGGTTAAATACGGAGAGAACCCTACATGCCAATGTATAGAAGCAAAACAGAACACGGCCTGTCCAAGGTGGTTCCACTCCTCTCTGGTACAAGATGAAGGCGTGCGGGTTTGTATCAGAAGCAGGTGGAGAGATGCTTGAAAAGGTAGATTAAGGCCAAGCTGCAAACAGCTCTTCAAGTCAGATCTGAACTGGCACCATTGATCTAGAGAACACCAGTTGTGAAAACCATGGTCAGCTTTGCATTTTGGTGGATTCTCTCATGGGAACTGAAATAGGACAATCTGGGTGCAAATTCTGGCCATGCCACTCCTGGCATGACCAGGGTAATGCATTTGAAATCTTGCATCTCAGTTCTCTTATGTTTAGTAGAAACATTTCCTAAATTATTAAGATGGAAACAGACAATGTGTTCCAAGCTCTCAGCATACAGCTTTGCAATAGGAAGGAACAATACATGTTGGCTGCTCCCCGCCATGGTTCTATCTCAATACTCATTCCAAACAAATACCGTGGAGAGAGAAGCAGGGGTACTGACCTTGTATGAGAAGAACACTGTAGCAGCACCACTTTTAATTTTAAGATGGAAGAAAAACAATAGAGAAATTGAAAATTTTTTTAAATTTATGTTTTGGTCCATTTATCATCCAAACAAAAATGGCTGCCAAATTTAGAAAGTGTGTTTAGAATGGTCTTCCGATCTACAGCCTATACAGAGGACATGAAATCCCTGTTAGGAGGAGAGACAGGAGGTAGGGCTGCTGACAGACAGAAACATGCTCTCAAGGGCACCCAAGGTGACGGCCTGAGCGCCAGGGGAGAGAGGCATTCCTGCCAGAACAGCCGAAACTGAGCTGTAATTAGAGACCCCAGTAGCTGCTTCTGTGGAGAGTGTCCTCCTTCAAGGGCAACTGACAGCCATGTGTTCCTCAAGGGGTAGCTGTCTTGTAATTGCACAAGATGCAGAACAGATGAAGACAGTTTGCGTGGGAGAAGACAGTGCCTTCTGATCTGCATTCAGGAAGATTATGCTAAAAATTGAACACAGATTCAATGGAAAAGTGAATCAGAAGCATATCCAGCATGATATGAGATGGTATTGGGATCAATTCCATATAACACCCTAAATAGCGGGAGAACTCTGTGACAAAGTTGAAATGAATATAGCTGCTATTAGTTATCAGAATTGTACTGAATCACTAAAGCTTCCACATTAATGTCTTTGTTATATCAAACAACATCCAGCAATTGTTAAAGATTCCTCTGGATAGGAATGTTAACAGTTGTTAAAGATTGTTATGTGTGTATACGAGTATACATCTATACTAATAAAAGGGAAATATGCTAATTAGACCAGATCAACTGGACATCTTCCGGACATCTGTCTTCCTTCCGGACAAAGCCACGGTGGGCGAGGGGGGGGGGGGGGGCAAGGCAGAGGCGGTTAGGGGTGATCAGGCTGGCAGGGGAGGGCAGTTGGGGGCAATCAGGCTGGCAGGGAAGCAGTTAGGTGGCTATCAGGCCCACAGGAGAATGGTTAGGGGGCAATCAGGCAGGCAGGGAGAGGCAGTTAGGGGGCAATTAGTCAGGCAGGCAGAGGCGGTTAGGGGCCAATAAGGCAGGCAGACGAGCGGTTAGGGGCCAATAAGGCAGGCGGGCAGAAGAGTGGTTAGGAGCCAGTGGTCCCAGATTGTGAGAGGGATGTCTGGCAGTCAAATATCCCCCGAGGGGTCCCAGATTAGAAAGGGTGCGGCCAGGCTGAGGGACACCTCTGTGCACGAATTTCGTGCAACGGGCCTCTAATATATATATATATATATATATATATGTATATATATATATATATATATATATATATATATATATATATATATAATTCATCCATATAATAAAGTATAATAAAGCATTGCTTAGTCAATTAGAACAAATGTGTAACCAATACATTGAATGTGCTCGCTCTAGTTGGTGAGGGACAAGTAAGTGTAACCCTCTTCCTTCTCTTACTGTTTTCCCTGTGCTCCAATGAATGCTTACCACTGCCAGGCATCTAGGCCTAATAGAGAGCATTGATATTACCCAATGCAGAGCTTGCCCCTCCCCAGCTCAGCCCTGCTTCAGGCTGGGAACCTGCACTGGGGAAGGTAAGTGTGCCAAACATCATTAGGTGCAAAAGTGCTTGAGCAAATCCCTAGGCCTTAAAGAGAGAAATGCCTGTCTTTTCCGTGTGAAGATGTGCAGTGGTAGAATGTCCAGGACTGGTGGGGTTGTACCACGGAATCACAGGGACTTGACTCTTCCTCCTAGCTGTTCGTCATCCTCAGTACATGACTCCACCCCAACTTCAGGATGCCAGAGAGAACTCTGATCCCTAAGCCCTTCGCATGAATACAGAGATGGAGAAAGGTCTGCTCCTTCGAGTATGCACACTTCTCAGGAGTCACAGGTGACCTCACTGCTTGAGTCCTAGGTCAAAATGTGACCACATGGCCTCTCTTCATTGCAGGGAGAGCAAGAAATATTGGGGGTGGGAGGAAGCCATATGCTTAATTGAAAATTAAGTAATTTCTCACTTAGAAAGGAGAGACTAGATTAGGGGAACAGCTAGCATCACTGGACACAGGGCACAAAGTTGGCTTTTTTGTCAGTTTCCACCATACCCTTCTACTTCTCCCCCACTTACCACACTGCCACTATTTCTTCTGTGTTATGGTGGGTGAAGTGAAAGAAGCAAGAGGCATAAATTGCACATTTGAGACTGGACAGTGTTGCACAGTGGTTGAGCATCGACCTATGATTCCTTTACAGGGAACATGCCTGGGATTGTGGCTCAATTACCAGAAGGGGGCATGTAGGAGGCAGCTGATCAATTATTCCCTCTAATCATTGATGTTTCTATCTGTCTCTCCCTCTCTCTTTCTCTCTCAGAAATCAATAAAATAAAATATTTGGTCATTTTTATTAGATGATTTGTTTTATTGAGTGTTGAGCTTTTTATACAAGTTCTCTATCAGATATATGGTAAGTAGCCTGTGGCCTGTCTTTTCATTCTTTTACCAATGTTTTTTAAATAGTGCAAGTTTTGAGTTCTGATGAAGCTCAATTTATCCATTTCCTCTTTAATGGATACCAATTTTTGTGTTATAGACAAGAAATATTTGTCTAATTCAAGGCTATATTTTTTCTTACGTTTTCTCCTAAAAGCCCTGCAGTTTTATGATTCACATTTAGTTTATAAGGCATTTAAATTAATTTTGTATGTGATAATTAAAGTTCATATTTTTGCATATAGATATCCAGTTGCTTGAACACAAGTAATTGAACGGACTATCCATTACCCACTGAATTGCCTTTGCTTCTCCATCAACATTCAATGATAGCTCTAATTCTGTACTCTCAATTCTGTTTAGTGATCTATTTATCTATCCTTAGGCAAACACCACAGTCTCAATTACTGTAGTCTTAAATAAGTCTTGAAATTAGGTAGTGTAAACCCTTAAAATTTATTTTTCTTTTTCAAAATTCAGTGACCCTGGACACTCTAAATTTCCATATGACTTTTAGAAGCAGCTTGTTAATTTCTACAGAAAAGCTTTTGATAGGATTTTAATTGGGATAACTGACTATAAATACATGAATTTATGGGGCAAATACAAGGAAATTCACATTTAACACTATTGGATGTTTGAATTCAGGTCTGTTTCCTGTTGTTTAGATCTTTAATTCCTCTCAGTGATGTTTTTAACTTTTCAATGCTCAGGTTTTACACATCTTAGAGAAAAACACTTTGTCTTTCTTATGCTATTTTAAAAAAGCATTCTTTCAAATTTCATTTTTATTTGTTCATTGTTAATCCATAGAGATTACATAATATTTTGCTCCATACTCATTAATGTGCTGTTCATTTTTGGCAGTCTTTTTATCTATTTTTTTACTTTTGCATAGTCTATGTTGCTATGTTTACACGTTCACTAATCATTTCTTCGGCAGTGTGAACTGTTATTCATCATCCAGTATGTTTTTCATCTAAGACCTTGTCATTTTCTCTGGCAATTTAATTTGGGTTTTTGAGGGTCTTCCTCGGCTCTCCAAATCCTCTTCTCTCTTTCTCGTGTATATATCAGAGCCACAGTACTGTTTTCTTGGCTCATCTGCTATTTCTATCACCTCTCCCATTTCTAGGTTGTATTTGCATCGGTTGATTTTTGTCTACATTATGGGTCATATTTTCCCGATTCCTTACATGCTTGCAACTTTTTTATTGGATACTAGACAAAAATTTTCACCTTGCCGAGTTCTAGATATGTTTACACTTAAATTGTTTTGAACTGTTTGTTTGTTTTCTGGGCTGCAGTTAATTTGCTTGGAACAGCTTGATCCTTGCATGATTTCAAGCATATT
Organism: Cnephaeus nilssonii; assembly: GCF_951640355.1. Taxonomy (NCBI): domain Eukaryota; kingdom Metazoa; phylum Chordata; class Mammalia; order Chiroptera; family Vespertilionidae; genus Cnephaeus; species Cnephaeus nilssonii. Next base: position 236,976 of record NC_137081.1, on the reverse strand, counting down.
TCATAGGACTAGCACACAATTTAGTGCAGGGCTGATATAAACCACTGCAACGCACTGCAGAGCCTTCTACCCAACAGGGCATGAGTTACGATATTTCCCACTGCATCCCATAGAAACCACGTCCTGCCTGTGTAAATCCTTGGTTTGTTCCTCCAATCCATCCCATTCTTCTGAGTGGTTTCTCTCCACCTGTGGCTAACGCTACATGTGCATATGGCAGTCAGTGCTCAGTTGCAGACATGAAGGGAACCTATTGAGATTTCAAAGGTTCTCTCTCTGTGTCACCTTCTTCTTCAGACCCTGCCCTGGGCCCCTCAGATCCTCTCAGTGCCTTCTCCTCAACTTAGAGAAACCGCTGGGCTTCCCTGGCTTCTTCTCCCTGAGGTGCAGCCTGGAAACCCTTCCCGCGGAGTAAGTAAATGTAGGATTCACCTCATTTCCCCGCAGCCCAATCTCTTAGCAACCACTGTCCATCACCACCTGATGTCCAGTGACATGGAAACCCTTGTCCCTATATTCTGTCTGATTTTTTAGTTGTTTCAAGCAGGAGCATTATGGGTGTACAATACGATTCCCAGGCCCTGGGGCACACATGCCTTTTTCCAGTTATGCAATCAAACGCTAATCTAAGTGTACTTCTGTGAAGGGATTTCACAAGAGTAATTAAAACCCCAAATCAGTTGATGTCAAGGTGGATTATCTGGGTGATAATCACATAAATCTGCAATAAAAGCTTTTTCCGCAGCTCGTCACAGAAGAGGAATTCAGAGGTAGTCAAAGCATGAGGAGTATTGCTTACTTTGCAGAGGGAGGGTGCCATAGCGCAAGGAATATGGGTATCTTTTCTTTTTCTTTTTTGTTTTTTGTGGGTTTTTTTGCAGGGGAGGGAGGAGTCACCCACTTGATTATGTGATAAAATTATCAAAATAAATGTTCCCTCTTCAATTAATACTCAAATGAGCCTCTGTTTTAAAAGGCATGAAGTAAAAAGTTCTTTATTTTATCAAACTTATCAGAGATAAATTTTAGCAATTGGTGAAATTTGTCTTTTTTCTAGGACTTGACTCTAAGTTTGACAGTATATATAATATGATACCATTTACAAAAACAAATGTTCCCATATTACTACATAAATGCATGGGATAAAATAGCATCTCCAGATAATGAGAAAATAAGACATTTTAATTTGTTCTTTGTACTCTACTTTTTTCCTACTGTAAACATGGATATTTTTTTAAAATCAAGAAAAGTAATTGATGTTATTTTCCTTGAAAAAATATGTATAGCTATGTGGAGGGTGGACTGCAGAAAGAAATGGTATAGGAGGTAAAAGAATGGTTAAAACACTGTTTCAATGATTCAGCCCTGAGAGGAGCAGTGGGAAGAGAGTGAGGGAGGGGGGGAGGGTCCAGACGCAAATAACACCTCTAATGACCAAGTAGCACTGGAGGATGGGAGAGAAGCATGCTTCCTTGCTTTTAATCTTCCCAATCACAGAGTGAATGACATAGTCTTGGTCTCATTATATAAATGAGGATTCCAAGCTCACAGAGGCTAATTAGCGAAGGCGAGACTCCTGGGAGCAGGGACTAGAGGAATTCTGTGCTGAGACCACAGAAACCCATGGCCCCTGGGGGCAGGTCTGCAGAGGGAGAACCCTGGGGGACAAGTTTTCTCAGCTATTTGTTTTACTCTAAGTATTTTAGGGAGGAAACATGTGTCTATGACCTGAAATGTTGAGCTCATAAATAACAGTCCAGCCGAGCCAGCATGGTTCAGTGATTGAGCACTGACCTATGAACCAGGAGGTCATAGTTCGATTCCCGGTCAGGGCACATGCCTGGGTTGCAGGCTCCATCCTCAGTGCGGGGTGTGCTGGAGGCAGCCAATCAATGATTCTCTCTCTCTCTCTCCCTCTCTGAAATCAATAAAGATATATTTTTAAAAATAATAATAATAGTCCATATGATAACCTCGATGGAAAAAAGGTCTCTCTCTGAGAGGGAGCCTTGTCATGGACTTGGCTGTGCAACCGATGAGCCTCCACGATAGGGGAAGAAAAATGGCTTCCCACAGAGCATCTCTGGACCAAAGCATCTTCCCCTTATCTCCCTGCACCCAATCTACCCATTTCCTATATTCATTACTAAGTGAGTCCCCTTTTATCCTCCAAAGTCCCAAATTCAAACAATTATATGGTCATCCTAACAATCACTCCCAGAGAAACTGCAGAGTTGCATTCGCTACACTGAAGGCTCAGGTACTCGAACAAAAGACTGAAAATGCATTGGTCAGAGAACTTAGAAACCTGCATTCCTTCCCTGCATAACAGTCCAGAGCAGGCAGATGAGCCCTGTCGGCGAAGTCATTGCAAGACTCAGGCTAGCAGGACAGTCCTTCCATTCCTAACGTGCCACGGGCAAGATTGTACTCAGTTGTTACCATTTCCATCATCAACATGAGGAAGAGAGCAAGTCCAGGAGAGCATCATTAGCTGAACTAGAAGGTGGGCGCATCACTCCACTCTCACCCCGAAGGTGAGAATTTAGGCAGGACCAACCAGCATGAAGGAGAAAGGGCATGGGGTTTAACTAGTACTTCTTACCAGGATGGGCCAACTTCACTCACTCTAACATTTCCTCTTTGTTCCCCCACCCTATGTTGTAACAGAGTGAGTATAAAACTTGTATTTAATATGGACAATGGTAGTGCCATTGTACAAGAGAATTCTGTTTAGATATGTGGATAGCTTATCAACATTCAAATCAAATAACCATCATAGAAAACAAGGTTGAGAGCCATAGACGATGCATGCCACACCTTGTCTCTAGCTTTGCAAATAAATATAAAATGTATTTTGTGTGTCTTTTCTTTGGTGTTCATTGTACTGACTCTAACAGTGGACAGAAAGATAGAGTAGTAAATCATAATTGACATAAAGCTTCTTTCTCAATAATGTAGAATACAGACTTTAATACAAACTACAGAGTTAAAATGAGTCAACGATAAACTTTGAGAGTTATTGCTAATAAAAGAGAAAATATATATAATGTCATACATTTGTGCTGCATGAATATATCTGTAGGTATATATTCTATATGTAATATGCAAATACTTAGCAGTACCATCCACCCTTTATCATTTGTGTGTGTTTTTTCACATCTAAGCAAGGAAGCAATGTTTGCCAACAAAAAATTGTCCCTCAAACTATCAAATATCAAAATAATAATTAACTTTAAACTTGATAAAAAGTGTTACTGGAATTAACTAGCATTCTTACAATTAGGAATCAACCACGTATAATTGAAATGAAATTTATACAACCAGACAAATGAAATGTTTTACAGTGGATATAGTACTAGTTGTCAAAATAAAATTATAATAATGGGAACCTAATATCAAAGGGATATTATAATACAACCAAACTATTTAAAGAAGGTGTGAAATAAGTAATCACATAATGATGATAATAATACTCTACACAGCGCTACATTAGGGGATATTGAGGTCACTACAATTGAGATATTATGCCCAAATAATACGATATACACAGAGTGGGTTGTGAGATTAGAGAACACGTAAAGCCATTAAGACAGATAAGTCACATTATCAGCTCGACTTCCATTATAATTCGTCAGCCATTATTAGACTTTGTAATGGTTCTATAAGAAGATCATTTTCAAAGTACAATTCCAGACACAAGACACACCAGTATTGTAACGAAATATATTGGCCCAACATAAAATAATATACATAGCATTTGCTGAAATCAATAACCCATCGCCATCTTAACACAGCACATTCACTCAATGAATTATTTTATTAACAAACAAATCACTGAATTTAGAAATTTGAAGAATGTTTCTATCTAGATTCCAAAGAATAATTCATTCTCAAAAGGGCCAAGGTAAAGGCATTTTCTTGTAACGATACATTACAGAAATTATAAAAAGCGGATTATTGTGAAAGTTAGCTGAAGGATGATTCTCAGCACGTAGCACAGCATGCGTGTTCAAAGCTAGATTTGTAGGCCACATTTTCTTGGGTATGTTTCCATGTCCTTTTCTAACTTCTGTCCCACCTGCACATCTCTCTCTTATCCTCCGTGCATCTGTTGCCACCCAGACAGACATTCAAAATCTCTGAATTAGGAATCTAATAATCCAAAAATATCTTTCTCCTGTCTGTTCCAAATCCAAATTTCCAATCTCACCATGATACAGATTTTATCCACATGGAAATCAACTGATTAATTGACATTATAAGAAGCATGACTAAGAACGCTAATCCCCCTGACAACACGCATGGCAAATAAACATTGTTCAGACCATCACTGGCCATAGCATGGATGTTCTCTCACTCTCCCACCAAGCCTGGTAACTGATTTTGTAGTTTACCCCAGTTCCATGTTCCCTCACTTGAAAAAAATAAAATAACTGGCAACTTTTACCAAGAGCTGTTACCCATCATGCCCTTTGTGAAGCACTCACCCACAATCTAATGGAGTAAGAACTACCATTATCCTTATCTTCAAAGGAGCACGCTAGTGCCCGAAGGGGTTAAGTGTATCCCCCCAATGCACACAGCTCCGAAGTGGGGAGACATTGCATTATCTCCGATTTACTTTAATCACATTTTGGCCTGGACAGCACTGTGTATGTCTACACCTGGTTGGCACCTTTAAAGCAGTGCGTTGATATTTGAGGCGCCTTCATTAGGAATCACACTAACAGGTGGTCACTGGGCATGTGAAGGGCTTGTGGCTGAGTGCCACACTCAGAGCCTCCTTCCAGGCCTGGACATGTTCATCCCTGACCAGCGCTGGACAGTCTGCTAATTAGCACAAATGATGCTGTAGGAGTTTTGAATCAATGATGTACCTGTCGGTGCCACGGCCACTGTCTCGGCGTCCAGGGCTCTCAGTGGCCTCAGGAGCATGTTGCTGGCAGCCCTGAGCGGTGCCAGGTCGCCCCCCACCCGATCCTGCTTCCCCTCCTTCACATGTGTGACTCCCAGTGAACGCTTGCACGTCCAGCCCTCCCAGGGCCTGCGTCCTGTGGAGGTCCTGGGCTTAAGACAAAATGACCTCTTATGTCACCCATGAAGCAGGACTCTGCCAGGTGAGTGGGCCTGGAAGAGCCACACCTGTTTCCAATGGCGCGCCCCGGGCACAGCTGTGGAGGCGGCTAATGGTCAGATGTTTACGGCGCCATCACACCTAACATGACCTGATGTGTTGGTTTGACCACATGCTAAGGAATGTTCTGTCTGTGGAAGGATCCAGTGGGAACCCTGCTCTCCTCGTTACCTTTCTTGTAGGTGGAGAAGGGCATGGAGATGGGGCAAGACCTCTAGCCCTCACCCAAAAACACTGACAGCTAGGAAGTGAGAAATTGACTTAGATCAGATCACAGCTTGAAGTCAGGCTTTGAAGTCAAATTGCTTAATCCCAAAGGTACTGTCCTTAGCGGCACACCAGCTTGCTTCCTGCCTGCTTTGAAGAGCCTTCGTGCTCACAACATAGGATTTGGGAAATCTGCTTACTCAGTTTCCCTCTTGGGGATTTACAATATAAACCACCATATTGCAGGCTCTGAGAAGTCCTACAGTTAAAAGACCTATTGACTAAACAAAGTTTAGAAAGGAAATTAATCCTTGGATCCACTATCCCAAATTTACTTAACCATGGAACTATTACTATATTCAGTAAGGAACTAGTTTTCTGTGGAATTCTATTGAAAGGCAAAGGATAAACATGCATTTTTAGCTCTATAGTTATATTATTTTTTAATTAGTAAATTTCTTAAGAAAGACTTCAAATAAAAATTTTTAAACCTTCACCTGAGGATATTTTTCCATTGCTTTTCAGAGAGAGTGGAAAGGAGGGAGGGAGAGAGGGAGAGAGGGAGGGAAATAGGGAGGGAGAGAGGATAATCAATGTGAGTGAGAGAGGAAGAGAGAGAGGGAGGGAGAGAGGGCAATTGATGTGAGTGAGAGAGACACATCTACTGGTTGCCTCCTGCATGCACCCTGACCAGGGGCTGGAAGTGAACCAACCCAGGAAGGTGCCCTTGAACCGGAATTGAACCCACAACCATTAGGTGTATGGGCCGATGCTCTAACCACTGAGAATACTGGAAGGACCAAATAAATATTTTCTAATAAATGAGACCTTCCTCATTCTTTTCCATAAGCAAATTGCCCTCTTCCTGAGCATAGATGGCCACAACGCCAAGATTCAGAAAGGAGTCTGTCTCTAGGATCCTGAGCCTCTGCCCAAAGGCTCAAGTCTGCACAGATGTTCAAAGTCCCCCGTGATCCGGGCCTACTGTGCACATTCACCGTTACCCAGCATTAGTCTCACATAAACCTTTTACTCAAAAGACAGGTCCCCTTCTTGTCCCTTAACATTCCCCTTGCCATTCATATCCATACCTAGCATATTTCCCCCCAAAATTAAAGACCATGATCTCATACAAATAAATAGAAATAAGTGTGATAAAGGACATGAATAATGTGGTGACATTATTCTTTTCTTGTTGCTTCTGCATAAAGGAGATCCTTGAGATAGAATTCACTCTGAAAGGCATCCGTGGGGTATGAGAGAAAATTAGAATAGATTGTACTTCCTGGAGGCCCATTATAGTATAATTAAAGAGGCTTTCTCCAAGGGTGACCCTCAGCCCCACCTGACTTTCTAGAATTACATTTCCTATATTCAGTCTTTCCAGCCTGTGTGAGGGGCATCTGCCCCTGGGAGAAATCCAAGGGAGAGACAAAAACATTTGACCAGCACAGAATCCGTGCCCCTCTCCAAAGCACAGAGGTAATTCAGAGAGACTGCAAACTTTCCGTGGAACTGCCCGACTGATGTTAAATTATGTGGCCATTACCAAGCCAGGGAGGTTTCCCACGTTCCCAGTGTTCACTACTGTATGGCGTTACTCACCCAGATAACAAAGGCCTCCACTAACAAAGGCACATTCGGATGTTCAGATGCAGAATGAACCACACACTGAAAGCCGGGTTCTATCTAAGCACTTAAAATAGCTCTTACCTCCAAACAGAAGTTTCCTGGGGCTAGAACATAAGCCAGAACCAGGCTTGCATTCCCCTGAGCACAAGGGAAAGAGGTATGAAATGCCCAGTCATTGACACATTTGGGTTTGGGTGTGGCAGGAAGAGGGATGTTGTTCTGATTCGGAAAATATATTAAAGGGTCTCTGGTAATACAAGGACCAGAAATCAAGAAGCACACCAGTCCACACACCAACACATACAGGCATAGGCGGAGTTTTAAAAAGAGTGATGGATAAAATAGTGCCAAATTACTTTAAATAATCATAACTAAAAGGGTGTCTAGTGAACAGTTGGATGATGTGTTTGGTTTCCCAAGAGTTGTTTCCCTTAACAAGGGGAGGCAGGCGGGAGACAGAGCAAGGCCCTGGGCCTGGGAAGAGAGATGTGAATTAACCCGGCCGGCGTGGCTCAGTGGTTGAGCATCAACCTATGAACCAGGAGGTCAGGGTTCGATTCCAGGTCACAGCACATGCCTGGGTTGTGGCTCAATCTTCAGTGTGGGGCGCGCAGGAGGCAGCCGATCAATGACTCTCTCTCATCATTGATGTTTCTATTTCTTTCTCCTTCTCCCTTCCTCTCTGAAAGCAATAAAAATATGTTAAAAAACAAAATGAAAGAAAGAAGTGAATTAGAGAAGCAGAGGAGCTGAAGAAGAGGGAGTGCTTTGGAACCCCCAACAAGTGGACTTAGGGGTGTCTGAAACTGGGGTTAAGCTATCTACTTCTGAACTACAATGCTCCATTATCCCCAAACTCCAGCAAATCTATTACAGCTGCCTTGTTGGTGCCTCGGGGAGGGATCGAGAGGGAGTCTTTCTCTGTTCCTTGTGGAGTAGATGGATAGACAGACAACATCTGCTTCAGGGAATAGATGGGTGAAGCTCAATGAGGTGAAGAAGGAGCAGGAAATCAGCAAGTCATAGAATGCTTCCTCTTAGAAAATATGGGAATTCCCTTGAGAACGTCAGAAATGTTGGGAACAGTGTGGACATTTTAGTCCATAAAGAATGGAGCCTCTAGTTACTTAATTTGAAATTAAAAGTAGGCTGCCCGGAAAAGGCGTGAGAATGTGGGAACCCCACCATTACTCATGCAGGGCCTTGCCCCATCGGTATTAAACAAATCTGATTCTAATAGGTTCTCTCACTGCCGTGCACAAAACTCAGAGACCTCGGTGCCCAGATGAGACAGAGCTGCCCCCCAGCCAGGTATAACATGGGCTCGAGAGCGAGAGGAATCCCAGGTGCCAACAGCATGGGGCCCTTTCCCAGGGCCATGAGAGAGCGAGAAAGTGCAGGCGGAAGGCAATGTCGCCTCGCCTGTGAATCTTTGTTCCAATGGATATAACGTGTTCTGTGTATTGTGAATTCTTCAAGTAACAAAGCTATTCTAAAAAACAACAACACAAAGAAGGTAATGGTAGCCTTGCTATTACAATTTTCATTCCCTCTAGAGAAATGAGCAAACAGCCTCACTTGGTCTCATTAATCTAGTTAAAGTAATCGAAGGATAAAACCCCAAAACACATATATGCATAAAAATGTTACATACAAATTCCTTTAGAGAGACTCAGATTTGTGTACTTAGAAGAAAATGCTCTTTCAAAATTACTTTCCGAAACACTCGAACAGCAAGGAGCCAAGAAACAGACAAGGGGGTGGGTGGTTGTAAGACGGTGGGACGAACTGTTTGCCTGAGTTTGAAGAAGAGGGCAAGGGTTAGAGTTTGAAAGGAGGGCAAGCTTGCTAGTCAGGCCACAGACACACGTACTCTAACCATATTCTCAGCACCTTATTGGAATCACAGACACAAATGTTATAAATACTCAAAACTCATCAATTTCTAACTTACTTGTGCACGTCACTGTTATTGATGCTTTTTAGGCTATTACATCTACTGCATCCGCAATCAGATGTACTAGAATGAGATGCTGCTAGGGTACCTCACCCCAGCTCCGATTGGTACCTTGTGTAATTGTAAGTTTATGTGATTTAATTTTTAACAATGCCAGTTTAGCAAATGACTAACACGTTTCAAGTAAACTAATCCTCAGCACGCTGAGATAGTACTGGCTAGGTCAAGCCTATCACTGGATATGCACATTTAGCTACACCCTCAGGACTCTAGATCAGCACTAGTGCCAGGCCGGCATGGCTCAGTGGTTGAGCATCGTCCCATGAACCAGGAGGTCATGTTTTGATTCCCAGTCAGGGCACATGCCTGGGTTGCAGGCTCGATCACCAGTGTGGGGTTTGCAGAAGGCAGCTGGTCAATGATTCTCTCTCAGCATTGACATTTCTATCTCTCTCTCCCTCTTCCTTCTTCTCTGAAAACAATAAGAATATAAATAGGCACCAGCAAATTGCTGCAACACCCAATAGGCTGAGGGAGAGGCAGGGGTTTCAGATGCAGCACCAGAAGGGGCAGCTGCCCTGCTGGGCTGGGAAAGCGGTGGCATCCCTGTCAGCACGACTATGCCTGTCAGAGCCGGGCACTGAGCACAGCAGCAGGGCAGCACCGCTCTGCAGGGTGGGACAGAAAGAGCAGGGAGGCTACAGACCAGGAGTTACTCCCAAGCGTTTGTGAGACACCTTGGAGGTGACTAGAAATATAAAGTCAGAGAAGACAGAAGAGAACCAGGGGTCCATCGTGGCTCTAGGACCCCAGTTCGTAGCCAGGCACGGAGATCCTGGACTCGGCAGGTCAGCCAGGAGCTACCTGGTGGGAGACGTGAGGTTTCCTTGGAACGTTAGCTCTGGATTCCTGAATATAAATTCTTCCTGCACTTGCCAGTTTGCTCAGTGGATAGAGTGTCGGCCTATGGACTGAAGGGTCTCAGATTTTATTCCGGTCAAGGGCACATACCTAGATTGCAGGTTCCATCCCCAGCCCTGGTTGGGGCCCATGCAGGAGGCAACCAATTGATGTATTTCTCTCACATAGATGTTTCTCTTTCTCTGTCTCTCCGTCTCCTTTCCACTCTCTCTAAAAATCAATGGAAAAATATCCTTGGGTGAGGATTAACAAAAAATAAATAAAATTTTTCCTGCAGGCTCTACCTAAATGCCTGCTCCCAGCTCTGCCAGTAGTTTTATGAGTACCTAGTTTCTTGTGTTAAACTAACTGGAGCAATCCCTGCATTCTGCAGCTAGCAGCTGGGCTGGCCTCTTGCATCTTGGTGAATTGTGAATCCCAGAAGAAATATTCATAAACAAGCTTTAAGGTGTAAAATATAAATAACTGACCACTAAACCATTTTTAAAATTGAATTTTTATTTACTCGAATTACACTTTCATTCACTAGCTGAAAAAAGATTCTACTTTGAGTTTATTGTAAAACATCAAAATCTTATTGATGCATAACAACACTGAAGAGTATCCTTGAGTGTGCCGTCACTCCTGAGATTATAGAAAGTATTGTTTGTGTATCTTATAAAGTTTTCCATCTTAAATACTTGCAAATAGCTTTTTATAATAGGAAACCCAAGGAAAAACCTATTATTTCCTCTTTCTAAGGTGTGTACAAGTGAGGGGAATGATGAGAAGTGATAGTCCTCGCTCAGTCAGAAGCCTACCTGCTCACTGAGTATGCTCACCACCCATCTGAGCCACAGAGACAGTTAACCTGGCTGACTGTGACCTGCAACACTTAAAAGTACCGACTCACCAAGAATTCCTCCAAAATCCCGAAAGCACCGTCAGTCACTAGTCCACACCACCCTTCTGAGGGTAAGCGTTATTTCCTTTCTGGTCTTAGCCATTACACGGTTTAAAGGTAAGTCACTATGAGATCTGTATGGTGCTGAATTATTTTATTGGTAATACCCATAAATGCCTTGTACAGTTCATCTTTACTGCATGCTCAAAACACCACTGCATACCCACAGCTCCACGCAACCCACAGGCCAAGCGTTCTCCACACGCAGGTTCTTTCATACCATGGAGCATCACAGAGCAATCCCACGCCAGCCCATTATCAAACCCGTGTTGCTTCCCTGGGGCTCAAGCACTGCTGGCTGAAGGCAATGTCTGCCTTTTCTTTTTGGAGATAAAAATCTCCTGAAGTGTGCCAAGAATTTAAAAATAGAAACATCAGGATTTGATTAAAACAGCTTTCTATTTTTAAAGAATTATCCACCCATAGTGACCTTGGGACCATAATTTGCAATGTTGTGGTCAGGTCCTGAGTTTATGTCAATTATTCAGACAGTATTTCTTTAAGTGAGATATTTTCTGCCTTTGAATATTTAAACATTATATATTTTAATATGCTATTCACATTCAATATAACATCATGTCAATAGGTTTTAGAATAAAAGATAGTGATGTGGGAGGTGCCTCGTCTCAGAGAGATTTCTAAGCTAGATTCTTTTGTAATCCCAGATGAAGAAGGATCTAAAATTGGAACCATATGTATTCTAAAGCACAACTCATTCAGATGAAAAGGGTCGACTTAAATTACAATGTTTTAAATAGAACTTAATATAAAGCTCTCCATTTATGTCTACATCTGGAGCACCATAAAAACTAGCCTTGCAGTAGGATGACAGAGCATGCTGAGATAGTGGGGTTTTTACACAGAAAAGCTCCTTCCTGAGGGGGTGATCTTTTACCGGAAATTCTGACCCACAGATGATTGGTGCAGAAGTCACTGAACAGAGGTGCCTGGGCCTGTAAGAATCACTACAGTTGTGGGAGAAGACTTTTGGACAAAGTTCAGCTTGTATTTTAGGGTAGAATGAAAGTGGTCCTGGTGGGCTCCTTCATATCAACACACAACTGTCCTGGAATATCTCTACTAATTGAACTGAGAAGGGGTACTGTCATTCAGGGAATGTAATTGGAAGTAGGTAGTAGTTACTCCAGAGGATATTTAAAAGTAAGGGAGCGGGGGGGTAGTTAGAAAAATCAGAAAAAAACAGAGCTCCAAAGACATAGAAGCAGAGAGGGGCCTCACAGTGAGAGAGATTATCCGTTAAACGTATCACCTTTCCTGAGATGGATAACATGCTGTCACATGGATGCGTATGGGACATCTTCTTGCTTGTAAATTCAATTTATGTGGAAAGGATTATGACCCACAAAGAAGAGCATCTGGCTGTGCTGGAAACAATTCACACACCATGGCCCACGCCTAAAACCAGAGCTCCAAGTGGGAAACTTGGAGATGCTTAAGGTTCCCCCACCTGATGCTGTCACGCTAACTCTGCAGCCTTTACCTGGGGATCGGAAAGTTCAGAGTAGGGGCCACACTCAGAGCTTTCAGCGATGGCTCAGGGAAAGGCAGTGTGGCACCAACACCCCATCGCTGGGGACGCTGAGTGAATCTGCGTGACCCTGGGCACACCACGGCACCTCTGGGCCGATTCGTCATCTATGGAAGGAGAATCGGACACTATTTCCAAGGCTCCTCCTAATTCTAAAAGTCAATGGCTCCATGTTTTATTTTAAACTGCCATGTTCTTCACGTTCTTTTGTATCATATTTATATGATTTCATATTGGCAATAATTTGTCTTCCTTAGAAGGTGAAATCTGATGAAATAGTATAGCATCGGTGCCTCAGGAGAGAAAGGTTATCCCCACTTACTAACCTTCCTTTCTAGTTGTTTCCTATAACCTGGTATCTACCGAGCTCTGACTTTCATGAAGTTCTTCACTAGGACGATAAGGAGTGCAGAGGGGGCTGGAACTTCACTCCTGCCATCAAGACTCTTAGAACAAGGAGCAAGAAAACACACTTAAAATGAGAAAATAAGGTAAATCCACTCCTCAGAGAAGTTCCCTAACCATCCTAGGGCCAAGATTCTTATCTACAAGATGAAACTAATAACAGTACCTACCTAACAAGGTCGTTATGTGGATTAAATGAGTTAAGATGTAAAAATTTAGAACAGTTCCTGGAAAATAGTAAATGCTATATATGGGTGAGGGTATAGAAAGAGAGAAGGCAAGTGAGAAGTGGAGAATCAGGGAAGAGAAGGAGAGGGGAGGGAGAGGGAGAGAGAGGGAAGAAGGGAGAGAAATAGGAGAGAGGGAGGGAAGGAAGTATGGAGAGAGGGAGGGAGGGAGGGAGGGAGGGAGGGAGGGAGGGAGGGAGGGAAAAAGAAAGGAGGGCAGAGAAAGAGAGAAAGAGACTAAGGAGGTCTGATGTCAAATCCTGGTTTCTTACACTAAGAAGGGCACATTTGAAGTTAACCAGATCAACAGATATTTAAGACTTTCCACAGTGATATATGGAAATAATATTAATAATGAATCAGTTCATAAATCCTAGAAGGTAGTCTCTCAATAAATTCTCAAAATAAATTACTCAATTATATTGTGGTTCAATATGTATTTCTAACCACATGGACTGTGCTAGTAATAAGTAATATTTATCTTCTATTAATAAGATTTTAATTTTAAACTGTCACTGAATACAATATACAGGTATATATTTTTCTTATAAAATAGAGGAGAAAATATTACTTAAAATAAATTCTCACTTATACCACATTTTTGTTTGTTTATTTGTTTGTTTGATTTTATAAATCCCACCTCAAACTCGCCCTCACTGTTAGAATCAATGAGAGAGTAACAGTTTAGTAGTTTAGGGGTACATTTTGGTTGAAATAATTGCTCCTTTTTTTAACTTAAATTATTTTGATAAAAAGAGATTGCAGACCAGATTTCTGGCCACTGCTACTCAAAGTGCTGCTGTTTTTGTTAGTGCTGTGTGCGTCTAGAGAAAATTCCCAGGAATAAAGGATAGCTGGATAGGAAGGTAGTAAGCAAGGAAAAGACCAGCAATCCCACTCCTAGATTTACCAAAGTTAATTGAAAACATATTTATATAAAATTTGCACATAAATGCTTATAGCAGTTCTATTTATAACCTCCAAAAACCTGAAATAATTCAGATACCCTTGAACAGGAAAATAAACTAGTTCATCAACATAATGGAATAATGCTGCAATGAACATAGGGGACATAGGGGTGCACATGTATTTTTGAACTAGTGTTTTGGATCATTTTTCAGATAAACATGCAGAAGTGGGATTGCTGGGTCGTAAGGTAGTTCTATTTTTAATTTCTGAGGACCCTCCATATTGTTTTCCATTGTGGCTGCACCAGTTTACAATCCCAGCAATGCACAAGGGTTCCCTTTCCTCTGCATCCTTGCCTACACGCTGATTTACTGATGATGGCCATTCTGACAGGTGTAGACCTAGAGTATTATGCTATGTAATATAAGTCAGACAGAGACAGACAAATACTATATGATTTCACCTACATGTGGAATCTAAAGAACAAAGTTAATGAACAAACAAAACGGAAACAGACTCACAGATACAGAGAACAAACTGATGGCTGCCAACAGGGTGGGGTCGAGGGGCTGATGAAAAAGGTGAAGGGATGAAGAAGCACAAGTGGATCATAACACAATAGAGACAGGGATGTAAAGTACAGCACAGGGAACATAGGCAATAATATCGTAATGACTATGTGTGGTGCCGGGTGGTACTAGACTTAAGGGAGGGATCACTTTGTAAAGTATACAAATGTCTAATCACTATGCTGTACACCTGAAACTAATATAAAGTCATGTTGAATGTAAACTGTAACTTTAAAAATTTAAAGAGAAAATGTAATGAACAGCACACAGTAATAAAAATAAAGAAACTATGAAATTCATCAAATGAGATGAATAAAGCTTAAATTCCTAATTTAAAAAAGTCATACCCCAAATCCTGCAGTTTTATCACTCCACATAGATCACATCCTGAAAAGACCGACTATAAAGATGGGAAATAGACCAGGGGTGGTCATCAGAAAGCTGTGGGCATTGCGTGCCAAGGAGCAGAAAAGAAACTGGGACCATACAGTTGTTTTAACTGGTTTGTGCTGGTGGATTTATGACTGTGCAATTTTTCACAGAACTGCGCACCATGAAGAGGGGCTTATTATGAGCAAATAAAAAACAAGGCGTCAGGGCAGCGCTAGCTGCAATGCGAACTGACACATGGCTCTAACGATATTATAAATGTGGGGCATCATCTCACCAAAAAGTAACCGAAGGGAGCAGTTCCGTAAGGGAGTTTTGATAATTCACTACGGCCGCCGCTGGATTAGGTTCGGCCCTCAATTCAATGGCTGACGTCTTTATAAGAAGAGGGACATTTGGGCAGACATGTACAGAGAGACTATCACAAGGTTGAAGTAAAAAAATTAAAATTGAGATAAATGCCTTTCCCTACATGTTTCAAGTATTTGTGATAGGTTAATTCCCAGCACTGACGTAAACAGATACACGTATCACTGACGAGAGTGTAAATTAATACAATATTTTGCTAATTCTTTACTGAAAGTTTAAAAATATTCAAACCGTTGACTTAGCAATTTTACTCCTAGCAGTTAAACTAATGGAATAAGGTCTTGGAGTCACTTTAAAAATCTGGAAACCTTTAAAAATGTGCAAGGATAGATGCGTAATTGTAATGTGCTTCATGTAGGCACATTAAATCCCTTTTTAAAAAAGTGATTAGATGTATTTCTTTGTACTGAAAATGTCATTTCTAAAATGTTTTCATTAGGGCTCTTTGACGCCTACAGAAACTTCCCGCTCATATTTGGAGCTGGCAACCAGAGTAGAACACACTGCTCCCTCGCTCTTCTCTAATGATGGCTTTATCACTTGCTCCATCTACCCAGAACTCCTGGGAATTACAGACACCGATTGCTTAAGTCAATGGTCGGCAAACTCATTAGTCAACAGAGCCAAATATCAATGATTGAAATTTCTTTTGAGAGCCGAAAACCAACTTCTGTGCATGGGCCACGAAGTTTCAATCGCACTGTATGTGTGCACCCGCACATGGTATTTTGTGGAAGAGCCACACTCAAGGGGCCAAAGAGCCGCATGTGGCTCGTGAGCCACGGTTTTCTGACCACTGGCTTATGTCACAAAATGTTGTGGATAGAATTGTCCATGGATTTTATCATTTTGGCTTCCCTTATGCAAAATAAATAAACAACAATGTAAAGAGTAAGTAAATGTTCATCTTTCTCTTCCTCTCCTGACAAATATTATTTGATAAGAAAAATACGTGTATGAAAATTCAAAGTATCTTTTTTTAAAAAACATTTCTACATAATTTTTTTTTTTGCTAGAAAATCAGCCATGTCTACAAGTAAAATGTGTGTGTGGGGGGGGGCGGGCGCGGGTTGTACTGTGTTGACTTAGCTGCTCTGGACTTTCTGTGGTTCTGGTCAGGACTGGCCAGAGAAGTTTGCAGGAGGCTTGGAAGGCAGGAGGACCGGAGCTCAGGTTCACTCAGGGGTGAGTGCAGACTCCTGCTTTGTTGAAGCTCACACAAGCCATCATCGACTCACTTGCTTCTTTTTGGGCTTTGAGTTGCAACCGGGCCAGCAGCAAGGCCAGCTGCCCTTAAGATCTTTTCCTTTTGGCCTGCCGGCATGGCTCAATGTTTGAGCGTCAACCTATGAACCAGGAAGTCATGGTTTGATTCCGGTCAGGACACATGCCCGGATTATGGGCTCCATCATCAGTGTGGGGCGTGCAGGAGGCAGCCAATCCATGATTCTCTCTCATCACTGATGTTTCTATCTCTCTCTCCCTCTCCCTTCCTCTCTGAAATCCATAAAATACAGTAAAAAATAAAATTATATAAAAACAGATCTCTTCCTTTAGCTTCTCCCAATCCTGCCCCACATGCACAGGCAGCTTTAGAACCACACATTCCAGCTTCTTCCACACTCGCTGGCAACCCTGAAATCAAAGGCTTGCGGGTGGTACAAGTCAGATGCAGGTACCGATTTATCACAGTGCAATTCATCTCCTCCTCATGAGTTCCAGGTAATTCTTGCGCAACTGCACCTCCCATTTGTTTTCCGCTCCCAACTGCCTGACCACTGGCTTCAGGTCCAAGGCCAGACACGGAAGCGCAGCCTTGCACGTGGTGGTGGTGGACCGGCCCCTGCACCTGTGAAAGGTCAACCCCTCACAAATCCCTTGCTCTATGCCATGCATTGCTGCTCTGCTCAAACCCACCGTTCTGCTCCAGGACGAAGGGCACAGGGGAAGAGGAGAACATAACACAGCTTTAGACCTCTGAAGCTCAACTCTTACAGGCATTTTCCTTATAAGCTAGTAATTGCCTCTAAACTAGGAATAACACTGTGTTGCAATGTGATTTTGAGAATTATAAGTAATGTATATAAAGTGCCTTCATAGAATTAAGCCCCAAATAAATGGCAGTTATTGTTACTAGTACAAATGTTTTATACAGTTTTAAACTCAGCAGCTACAATAGCCTTGTCAGAAGAAATGGAAAGTGATATATACTGCACTTTTTAGATGTTCATTGAAATATGTACTATGCATATGGTTAGTGAGATGAGAAAAGTAAAATATCTATTAAAATAATCAATTTAGATTCTATAAAATCTATAGAGCAGAAAAATTAAGTTAATGAGCATAAGCTCTTAATTATAAGACAGGTTAGGAATACTAAGGACTGGAGCAATCCTACAGGCGTATAAATATTTCTATGTTCACTGAAGCAAAATGAATAAAGAAACTCACTAACTACTGACTATTTATGAATCCTGGTTAACATTTCAAATGAGCAATAAGGTGGAATGTATATTTAATATCTTTATTAGCATGATCTCTCACTGGAAACTTTCCAATATTCCCTTTGCCCCCAAATTCAGGAACCATCACATATGCAATCGTACCTGTTTGCGGTAAGTAGCAGGTACAATGAACAGGCACCTGTGTTCTGCTAAAATGCTCAGGTATTCTGGTTTTATCTCAGAGGTGATAATGCCACCCGCTCCAGTGTCTTATTCCATCAATATACTATGGGTCTCGCTTCATCCCTTCAATCTCTCTCCAGCTCCAGCTCCACTGTGGGATGCAATATGAGTGTGGTTCTAAGTTTAATTTCTCTTGTGTTCTTCTTTTCATTCTCAAGGTCTTATGGCAAATTCTCTATGTTTCTGATCTCTGTTTGGGACAAGTTTCAGTTACTAATTTCTTTTATTTATTTCCCTTTTTCTCCTCAACAGGGCTGACCAACCCGATTTCCAAACTGTCTGGTGCTCACCTAGTTCTGTTAAGAGTCTCCGAAGCAGCCTGTCATTCCACTCTACCACTTACTGAGCCACAGAGACCAGTGTCATTCACACACAGTTAGCGATCCTCCCCAGTAACACTCTCATTCAAATGTGCTGTTCACAACGTCCCTGAGCTCACTGCTGTGAGGCGGTGCTTTTCCAGGGCTATCGGCACCATTCACTTGACCTCCAATTCTCCCAGTATCATCGCTGACACCGCTATTTTGCTAAGAGAGTTAATAACAACTTGAGAGCACCATTATTTCTAACTTGCCTGACCTTTTTTCCAGGCCTGTTGCCAACATCTGATAGGCAGTACAATCTTAATAAATATTCACTCACACATCATGTAAGTCCTCAAACTAAAAATGCCACTCTATGACTAAACGAAGAAAAAAATCCCACATAATTAGAAAGAGCTTTGATGTTTAAACTATGCACTCACTCTTCACTGCCCGCCCATTCGCTCTTTCACTATATTGTCAGGGCAATACATAACCCAGAAGAAGTTTTTGAAATTAACCTGGCCTACTGTCTCTCAAACTGGTAACGCGGGCACATTAATAAAGGTCAATGAGGTCTATGAGAACTTTGTTGTGTCTTCAATCTAATAGTAATCTTTTAAAATTGGTTTATCAGTTATATTGTTTTACATCTACAGTTATCATTTGTGACCAAAAATACATTTTATATGATAGTTTCTGAAGTATTCCTCAAGCAATGATACTTGAAGTTACATAAGAATTACTTTCCTATAAAAGAGGCTTAACAATTATTCAAATCTCTTAAGACAATAGTTGCTCTTTCTGGTCAAAAGTACCCTGAAGTCACTCCAGAATAATGCGTTTTAGGAGCACTCACGCTGAGGGTATGCTGCATGTAAGTTAACCTTCGCATCACGGTCTTCTCACTGAGGCCTCTGAGCCTCCCCACGAGGCACCATCACAGACCCATTCGCTCAGCTCTCATCGCCCTCATGGGATCCACATACAACATGAATGTTGCTCCTCAGCCCCACCAGGAGTACAGTCACCAGGAAGGACAGGGTCATGCGGCTGGATCACAGCCTTTGCTCAGGACGGTTTCTTCTCTCAGAGAAGCTTCTACCTACCACGAGTCCAAATACCTGTCCCCACCCTGCAGCCCAAAGCCACAGCCCAAGGCAAGAGTCTCCACATGCACCCTTTGCTCAGGAAATTCCATTCCTGTTTTATTTCTCCATCCTCCTGGGCCACGTCCACCTGGGACCATCCAGTAAAAGACTCATAGAGCATGTCACACAGGTTCTGGTCAAATTGAGGAGAAAGCCTTGGCTTTAGGCGGCACTCCTTCTCCTTCTTATTGCTGATAGAGCAGGTGGCTGTGGGTGCGTCAGCCCCAGACCTGGGCAGGTTAGCCCGTCCCCCATCTCTGCACGCTGGCCATCAGTCTCGCAGAGCCCTTGCTGGAGGAGAACACCTTCCCGCAAGGACCCTGCTCCCTAAGGCAGTGGTCGGCAAACTCATTAGTCAACAGAGCCAAATATCAACAGTACAACGATTGAAATTTCTCTTGAGAGCCAAATTTTTTAAACTTATACTTCTTCTAACGCCACTTCTTCAAAACAGACTCACCCAGGCCATGGTATTTTGTGGAAGAGCCACACTCAAGGGGCCAAAGAGCCGCATGTGGCTTACGAGCCGCAATTTGCCGACCATGGCCCTAAGGCAACGAAGGGAAACGCTGGGCTCTGCAGGCCAGGTTTTTCTCCCTGACTTTACCAGCCTGACCCCTCACCCTGCCGTCCCAGGATGGACTTGTCACAGGGGCAGGGAGTGTGGAGAGCCCAGGAGTGGGGCACCAGTAGCTCCCGCCTTCTGGGAGGAGAAACCAGAAGTGAGCATCAGCATTCTCACGAGCACTCACACCTGATAAAGAGTAAGTATCTGCTCTGGGAAGGTGAAGACACGTTACTATTTGGTTGCTGAATTGTTGACTGAATTTACATTAAAAGCCGAAACCTAACAAAACAAATGAAAATAAATGTATGCTAAAAAAAATTTAGGAGGAAAAAAACTTTTTGTAATAAATCAATACAATAAAATATTTTTTAAACTGATCCATAGAGTATTTAAGCCAAATAGCTGCCGCGACAAAACAATCCCGTTGCTCCCTCTTTGGGAAGTGGGAGCTCAAAGTGTGTGATGTTCTTTGGGGCCATTACTCTGCAGATAGTTGGCTTTTTTTCTCCACACTCTCTTTTACAGAAGATTTTTACCTATAAACTATAGTTCAGTTTTCAAGCTCCTACAGAAAAATTGTTTTAGCTTTCTTTAGTTTTCTTTTGGTGTTTCTGCCAAATAATACCTCCATACACTATTACTCTCTGCTCAGAAAGGCATCTGTTTAATCCTGAAGGCAGTTTTATTGTTGGACTCGGACTAGACATTGAAGTGATAAAAAGTGTCATCCAATAGCATTGCCACAATGAGCACCAGGGGTATACTCTTGTACCTAACAAATAAGATATGTACAGGAAATGACAACTAATGCCAGTATCATTCCGCTTCTATGGAATACGGGAAGACAGAATCTACCAACACATGTTGTTCTCTGTGTCCGAAGGGAAACCTTGTTTTAATCTAATCCCAGGGCAGATTTTACATTTAGTGAAATAAGAAGGGGAAAAAGGAAAATCACCTTCAGAGAAAGTGATGAACTTCAAAGGACCCTGACGAACAGCCAGAGATGTCTAACCCAAGGAAGACTGAGAGATTACAGGGGGCTGGTTTGTGCCTTAATCACCATGCCTTCCCTTGCCCAGGGAAGAAAGCATTCCTAAAGGGTCCTAACCTTGGTTTCCTATAAAAAAAGACAGTATCATTTGGTGAAATCACTCCAAATTTTGGGGTAAAAAAAAAATCTTGTGGTTACTCTTTATTTTCCAAGCCAAAAAGTCAATCCTTTAGCAAGTATATCTTTATACAGGTAAGTAATACAAAGCAAGATTGTAAGTCTCCAAGTTAATTGTGGAAGTCTAATTATATACATTCCCAAGTAAAATAATAAGAACTGACAGTAAAAGGGTACCAATCCAAGTTTCTATTTATCCTTTAGTTTATATAAATCCTAATATCTAGAGTGGAGTGAAAATTGAAAAATAAAACCCATTTCCTTCTCTCTCATAATATGCACATTACTGAAATCCAGTTGAAAGCGATCGTTTTTTGGAAATACTGTAAATATTGTTTAGCTGTGTTAATAAAGCAACCTAAGTTCCTTTTGTAGAGATTACAATTCATAAACAAAAAGGCATAAATGGATCTTATATATGAAAGAGCCACTGGCCCAGCACATCCACCTTTACACAAAAATGTTTTTGAAATTATGGTTTTTCTTTAAGCTGCACGAGTTCTCAAATTATCAGGTAGTGCTCAAGTTCAAATGAAGGCCAACATATCTCTTCCTTCCCTTGCTATCAATAGTACACGCCCCACCTCTCTACTGTAGGAAGATGGGGATGGAACACAGGCTGCCACTTTTCTGCCCCTTCAGGAGAAAGCCTCCAAGGTCACGGTTGTCTTGGTTTCCCTTCCTACCTGGCAAGACTGCTTAGCACTGACCATGTTTCAGACACAGATCGTAAGAGTCACCGTCCTTGTTTTCAAACTGCACCACAGATTCTCTGATAAACGTTTTCACAAGACACTCTGGACACACCGAGAAGAGAAATGGAAAACCAATGCCAGTAATTTAAAAGGCTCCCCAGGGGCATCAATGCTTGGACTGAGCTTTAGAGGAAGTAGGTGGTAGTTGAGCAGAGAGAATGAGAAGCAACACTGCGTGTCCGAAGGTCCCGGGTGGCCCCACGGCTGCCCCATGGCCGTGGCAGGAAAGGGACACCATGTTAAAGATGAGGCGTCAGTTCAGAGTTTGGCCTAGTCCTGAGTCTGTGGGCCCAGCCATTTCAGGTGTGACAATACCACGGAGGTGTCCTGAGGACTCCCAGACTAGAGTCAGGCCTGAACATTTGACCTGCAGTTGGGATCAAGGCAGTGACTTGGGAAAAGGATTAGCAAAAGATTTAAGGAAAATATATGGCAATAAGAGTCTTGCTTGGCAACTAGTTGGTGATTGTAAAGGAGACTGAAAGATATCTGGGTTTCTGGTTTGGTAACAAAAATGAGGAAAAGATGAGGAGAGGGAATATTTTTATTTTTAATGTTTTTATTGATTTCAGAGAGAAAGGGAGAGGAAGAGAGAGAATCACTGATGGACTGCCTCCTGCACGCCCCCTACTGAGCCTGCAACAGGGCATGTGCTCTGAGGGTAACAATCAAACCATGACCTCCTGGTTCGAAGGTCAATGCTCAACCACTGAGCCACGCAGCCCGGCTAGGTCAGTGGTAGGCAAACTCATTAGTCAACAGAGCCAAATGTCAACAGTACAACGATTGAAATTTCTTTTGAGAGCCAAATTTTTTAAACTTAAACTTCTTCTAATACCACTTCTTCAAAATAGACTCGCCCAGGCCGTGGTATTTTGTGGAAGAGCCACACTCAAGGGGTCAAAGAGCTGCATGTGGCTCGCGAGCCGCAGTTTGCCAACCACGGGGCTAGGGGGAATATGTTACTTTTAGACACACTAAATCTGAACTGCCTATAGGGCATAAAAGTAGACATATTCAGGAGGCAATTAGATACACATATCTGAAGGAATATGAGGTTAGAGGAATAATAACAACAATAATATATTACTAATAGGTAAAATGAAGACATTTGAGTGTTACAGCCACTGTTCAAAGTACTTCCATGAATTATTTTATTTAAATATTACAACATGATGAATGTATTATTATTCCCATTTTACAGATAAGAAAAGGAAGGATTAGAAGTTAATAATTTGCCTATGTCACTAGTTGGCAGTTGAAAGAAACCAAGACTTGAACCCACATGATCTGATTTCAGAGCCTCTCTTTATGATTATTTTTAAATTTATCTTTATTTTTGAAAGTATTACAGACGTCCCCTTTGTCTTTTTCCCCCCATTGAAGTTATAAATGAAATCATGGGTACATTTATAGTCTCGACATTGAGCATCATTACATTAAATCGACAGTATTTTAGTATTTCATCACAGTGACAATAATTAAGCCAAATAATTGAATTTCTTTCGACTTCATCTGTTGTTTTTTACTCCCCTCCCCCCATGACTAGTATTGTGGGAAATCAGGCTTCCTGTCGGATTAGGGTCTGAATCATTTGGGGAAGAAGAAAGCTAGACCCAGTGGGTCTGAGCCTTTCTAACTAGCAGAATTTTCTACACTATATATGCTGGTGGAGTAACCATATATAAAAATAATGAGCTCATGTTAGACTATAAGTAAGCAAATTCAATTAGACAAAATACATTATATAGCTTAGGTACAGAAATATCATTTCTTATAAAAATTGCAATTTATAACTTTAGTGATTAAACTACAGTTCCAAGCTTTGTTTCTTGTGCATACTTGTAGGGTAAGGATATTCTAAATGACAAATGATAAGAATCATAGTAATAATAATAATGATGTTCATGATAATGATAAAGCTGGCATATCTTATGTGGCTAGAAAAAGCCAGGTGATATTCTATGAACCCTCTCATTTAATCCTCACATCTTATAGATGAGAAAACTGAGAAGAGATCAAGTAATTTATGCAAGGTCACACAGTAAATCATTGGGACCAAGATTTACATGGAAGCCGCCTAAAGCTGAAGCCCTGAGCATTCTTGGTGAGATGGGGAATTGGATGTGCCAAGTTGACTGGGCCACAGGGTACCCAGGTATTTGGTTTAAATTACGCTGGGAGACCCTGAGGCCATGTTTCTGGATGACACTGATGATTGAATCAGCAGACGAAGAAGATGCCCTCCCCATGTGAACAGGTCTCGTGCGTGCCACCTGCTGGAAGCCTCCGTAGAACCAGTAGGTGTTAGGGAGGGTTTGCTGCTGGGCCACCTCAGTGCTGGGCACAGCATTCTCTGTCTTGGGGCTCAGCTGACTTACACCATCAGCACGGCCGGGTCTCCAGCTTGCTGACTGCAGACCTCATGCCGCAGCCTTTGTAAACCCTGTAGCCAGTTCCTTACAGAGAATCCGTGTGTGTGTAGGTGTGTAGCAATCTCCCATGGATTCTGCTGCGTGGAGAACCCAGACTCACTCATTGGTTCAGTCACAAAAGGCCTCTGTGACAACAGCTCTTTGACTTCTGTGGTAAATATCTTCCGGTCTTGCTTGCCTTATCTTTTTATCTTTACTAACCAAGGTGCTTTGGATTTGATAAGGCTTTTTATGAAAGAAACTTAGAATCCATATTTCCCTGACTAATGTCAGGGCAAGAACTCAAAGCCCACAATTTTTTATTTCCATAGTATGGTGTAGACAAAGCTTAGGTTTCAATTACTTTCACACATATAAACACACCTACTTAGAATAAGCTCTTTTATCAGTTCTACTTAAACTACCATTTTATTTTTCCAGTGAGCATGCATGGGGACCTGTGAAACATACAGATCAAATCATAATAAATGAAAAACGTAGTCTAAGCAGTAGGAACAAAAAATAAAAAGCCACCTCTGACGTGAGTATTACACGTTGACTTTCTATGACCAGTATAAAGTGTGATAAACATTGCTCAACAAATGGCAGGTCATTCTTTTCTTTCTAACAGTGAAAATAGGGTTGTTTATACAAATAATGCATGCTCATTGTAAATAACTCTAAGGGAACATTCAAATATAAAGAATAAATAGAAAGTCATTTGGTCTCCCACCAATCTGAGCCACTCCATGCTTGCTAACATGTTGGTGGTCATTCTGTCATACACGTTTGTACAGATACATATGCACATGCATTTATAGGAATATTAATATCCATTAGTTTATAGAAAAATGATTACCACATGCATACAGTTTTCAGAATAACTCCTTATCTCCACAAGAACACCCCACCCCATATACTTGTTCACTCCAAGAGAAACTATGTCACAAATCTAATTCTTCCATATTTTCCCCATACTCTTATAATCCTATAATCATGGAATGACCAGAACAATTCAAATCCATTCTTTCAAATTCTTTTTTATATTTCAACATACACTTAGCCTTTCCCCTGTGAATAGCATTACTTTGTTTGCAATTGAATATTAAGAGTAACTTTGCATATGTCTTTACATGTTGCATGTTTATTTTTATGTGCTAGGTTTCAGTTGTGGAATCCCTTGTTTGAATGACATACAGTTTTAAATTTTAACACGTTGCCAAACTCTTTAAAAAAAGTGGAAAACAGTTCATACTTCCATCAGCAATATGAGAGAATGTCTATTCTCCACCTTCTCCTTCTAATAGTGCCATTTAAATTTTGGTCGGATTGATGGATATAAATGACAGCTACGTGTGACTTTAATTTGACGCTACTATTTGGAGAAGTTGAGACTCTTCTGTTTGGTTGGCCGTTTGGACTTGCTCTTCTTCCCACTGTGTGTTCAGTCTCCACCACTTCTTCTACGGGTTGTCTTTTCCTTATCAGTATGTAAAGGCCTCTGTACATTAAATAATCGCCCTTCATCTGTCATCAGCATTGCAAACAGCTCTTTTCTATCTCTCTCTTATTCCTAACTTTCTTTAGAATATAATTTGTCAGTAAAAAATGTTATGTACATAATTATAGTTTTACTTAATTGCCTGACTTTATTTTTAAAGCATCTGGATTTTTATAGCTGATTCAGAAGTTTTCCTTTACTCCTTTATACTTGCAGAGTTCTAAGATTTTGTTTTGAAAGATTTTTAAAATTATTTCTAACATTTCCATTTTTATTTCACCTAGAATGTATTATCATGTCTACTGTGAAATGTGGTCCATTTTCATTTATTTCTGATTGGTGGCTCATTTTTAATATAATTAATTAGGTAGCCTGTCCTGCTCTTACTGGATTAAACAAATATATATTTCTTTTACCAGGGCATTTACTTTCATTTTTATATTAGACTAGTGGCCCAGAGCACGAATTCATGCACACTGAAAGGAAATTAATTAGAAGAAATATTTTTAATATCGCAGCAAGCTAACCCATGGCCGATTCTGTGAGAAATCGGGCTCCCTCCTCCCTCCTCTCTGGGTCTTGGGTTTGGGTGAACCAGATTCAGGGCTGACAGGGCCCCAGCAGCAAGCCAACCCGGGGCCAGGAACCTAACCTATCGGTCAGAGCATCTTCCCCCTTGTGGTCAGTGCGTGTCATAGCTACCTGTTGAATGGTTGAACGGTTGCTTAGGCTTTTATATATATAGATGTTTCGTATTAGGTAATCTTGTGTAATTAAGAAATTAATGCATTTTGAAATTTTTCTAGGCTTTTCTTGATTTTTAAATTGCTTTGTTATTGGGCATTTTAACCAAAACTCTCCAAATGTTGCCAAACTTTAAATATGAAGTCACACTGACAGTTATGTCTGAATCTTGTGCAATCTGAAAAATAAGTAATCTTTCTAGTAGAAATTAAATTTTCAGAGTTAGGAAAATTCATTATTAGAGACCTACAGCTAATGTTCTGAGCCCCCATACTCAAATAGGAGATCAAATTCTTTGTGAAATGTTCCTCTTTTAAGTATTTGTGGAAATCACCAAAGGAATGTATCTCCCTCACCAATTCAGTGGTCCTTAATCCAGACTGCTTCCTTCCAACAGCCAAGCTACCACCACCACCTGAAAGCCAGTCTGTCCAGGAAAGTAAGTGCTGGTCCCTTCTTATGCCTGCAGACCAGGGAGTTAAAGAGAATATTTCTGTTTATGCAAAACTGAGGGGAAGGAAGGAGAATGAGATTACCCAAAAGGTAACTTGGGCCCTAAAGGATACAGAATTTATTGAGACAGCTCTTTAACTTTTTTTTTTAATCCTCACCCGAGGATATTTTTCCCATTGATTTTTAGAGAATAGACTAGAGGGAGGAGGGGGAGAGAGAAAAAGATCGATGTGAGAGAGACACATCAACTGGTTGCCTCCTGCACATGTGCCAATTTGGCTGGGGCTCAAACCTGCAACCAATGTACATGCCCTTGATTAGGAATCGAACTATGACCCTTTGGTCTGAGGGATGATGCTCTAACCACTGAGAAAACTGGCCAGGACGAGAGACAGCTCTGTAACTTCACACATGCCATCCATTTCTCTCCATGGGCACACACTAGCCAGCAAGATGTCTAGGTAAGTATAGGTTTCACTGTTAGCTGCCATGTTATATACCAAATGACTACGACCTGGCGCCCAGCACCCCGGCCAAATTTCTATTTGTTCCATGGCAAACTTTCTCACTAGTCTCTTAGCACTCTGGTGTCTCTTAACTCTACAACCAACCTCGTACAGCCTTCAGGTATACCTACATATGCCTGAATTCCAAATGTTTATGTAGTACTTTTCCTGAGGGGTCCCACAGGGCCAATTTAAAATGAGATGGACAAGAGGTGAATGAGGGAAGAGAGCCCCTGCCAGAGGACTGGATCTTTGCCGCACCTTCACTGGCATACCCTACAACACATGTATCAGGAGTCCAGATTTAAATGTTCACCTTGAACTAACTCACCAGCTCTAGAAATTCTCATTTAAATTACTAGCCCAGGGTTATCAGTAATAGGCTTTATCACATGGTTCTGGTCAAAAGGCTAATACAGAGCCTCCAGATTTCCTCCTTGGGGGTACTGAGGAGAAGGTAGGTCTACCTGTTCCAAAGAACTTCCATGTATCTTTCTTCTAAAACGTTTTTATTTCAGAGAGTAAGGGAGAGGGAGAAATAAACATGAATGATGAGAGAGAATCCTGGATTGGCTGCCTCCTGAACACCCCCCACTGGGGATCGAGCCCACAACCCGGGCATGTGCCCTGACCAGGAATCAAACCTTGACCTCCTGGTTCATAGATCGATGATCAACCACTGAGCCACACTGGACTGGCCCATGTATCTTTCTTGATTGGGTTAAATAATGCCACATGAATTTTGCTTTCTGGGCCATACTCCCTTTAAATATAAGTGTGTTTGTTTTTATAATTGATTCACCATTTTTTAACTGAGAAATAATGAGAAACAAACATGTATAAGTTATATATTAATATAGCACACTTTCTTGAAACTCACTGTGATTTAGAACATTTTAAAATAGAAGAAAGTCAAATATGTCAAGGTTAGAAGTCAGTTGCTTGCTCCCCAGTGACTTAAAGGGGAGGTCCACACACTAGCCCTTGCTTGCTTCGCACAAAGTCCAAGATGATTACACTCTGACTGTTCCCTTTAAAGCGTTAATATGCTCTGTGGTTGGATATCACTTATAATCACTTTACCATCTTAAAACACTTTTTTTCCCCCAAAAAAAACAAAATACATCTGAGTAGTGTTTTTAGGCCTCTTTTGATGCATTTGGACTGATTTATTCTTCAATTAACCTCTTAAGACTTTGCTTTAGAAAGTCTATATTGCAGGCATAAAGGGAAAAGGCAAAGCGGATTGAAGTTACTACTTTGGCAGAACCAAAGCAAGTAGAAAAAGTAAGAAAATAAATGATATCAGCTCCTAGTATCTGAGAGAACCTAATTTCTCTTTCCCTCCACTTTGTTTTATTTCTTTATCAACTACAAACTGTTTGCAATTGCTGCAAAAAATATCCAGAAATTGTGTCAAAAGAAACCTTTTCTATAGGAAGAAAACATGTTTAAAAAATGTCAGATTACTTCACTTTTTGGAAGGCTTCATTCCCTCTTGGTTTTTAAGAAATCCTCTCTCACTATTAGAGAATTTAATAGGCATTTAATTTAATGGATGTCATGTTGTCCTCCAATGACCTCACATCTTCATTCTTGTAGCTAACCTTCCCAATAAAACCACCCGAGCACCTCAGCTAAACATTCATTTAGCACATCGCAAATGCAGCAGACCTTGACTACCTTCACAGCAAGGCAAATAAATATGTTAAAAGACCATCCTAATGTTCTCGTTTTGAAAGTCAAGAAACATTTAGCTTAATAGCGAACAAATTTATCACACTGAAAGGGCATATGCCCTCTGGAGCCCCCATTGAACTTGGGCCTGCTTGCCCTGCAGGCAGAAGAGGGGAGTGGAGCCTGTGCGAGTTATGGAGAATTAATTCAAAATTCTATCACACTCAGTAAACGTTGAGAACAGTGCGCTCTTTATCCCAACTTTTCCTGCAATTCTGACTCCATCAGTCACATTCCCAGCTCTTCCCCTGAAGACAAGGCCAAGGGTTAGGGACTCAGTTGTGCAAACAGCTTAGCTTTATGAGTGACACTGGGGTCACGTCACGGAGAGAGCCTGTGTCACTCAGGATCTCATCACAAGGCAAACCACACAAGTGTTTTCAACAAGTGTGATATGAAGAACTATGAGCCAGGTAAAAGTTGGTGCGCTAACAAAAGGGGTAAAGAGACCTCCCTGGTGTTTAGAGGCGGCCAAGGCAGGAGCAGCCACACCTGTGCACTGACACTCTAACTGACCCCATTGGGTGATGTGCTAGAATGATCTCTTTTCTTTTCTTTTTTAATTAATTTATTTTTTTAGAAAGGAAATTAGTATTTTGTTTTTTATAAATATTTTTAATTGATTTCAGAGAGGAAGGGAGAGGGAGAGAGAGAGAGAAACATCAATGATGACAGAGAGAATCACTGATTGGCTGCCTCCTGCATGCCCCACATTGGAGACGGAGCCCACAACCCAGGCATGTACCCTGACCAGGAATCGAACCATGACCTCCTGGTTCATAGGTTGATGCTCAACCACTGAGCCACACCTGTGACTTGCTACTAACCAATATTAGATGGAAGGCACAATGGGATATCACCCCTAATTAGGGGTTTCATCTGAGCTGACTGACAAAAGTCTCCAGGTGGTTTTGCCAAAGCAAACAGCCATGTGTGAACTGCTTGTGGAAAGGGCCAGGCGAAATAGAACATCAGTAACCTCAGGACCGGAGGGCGATTTGGCCAGTGCTCAGTGAGATCCTGGGGCCCAAGTCCTACAGCCACAAGGAAATGAATTCTGGACAAAAAAACAAAAAAACCAACAAACAAACAAAACACACACAAAACAAGCAACAACAAAAAGATGAAAGATTCCTCCCTATCTCTCCAGATAAGACTACAACACAGCCGACACCTGGATTCCAGCCGGTTACGCACGAGCCGAAGGCCCAGCCAGTGTGTACAGACCCCTCACCCGTGGAAATTGCAAGATAACACGTGTCCAGCCTAGCCAATTTGGCTTAGTGTTCCTCTCACATATGCATTTCTCTGTCTTTCCCTCTCTCTCCCCCTCTCTCTAAAATCAATGGAAAAAATACTCTCGGGTGAGGATTAAAAATAAGTAAGTAAATAAATGAATAAATAAATAAATAAACAAACAAACAAACAAACTACAGTTGCTAGGTTTGTGGTCATTTGTTACACAGTCACAGAAAATTACCGCACACCCCAGCACTGAGGAAAATGCCTGCATAGACTTTGAAACTTAAGAGAAGAAAGTTGGCATTAGGACTGAGGTTAGACTTCTGTGGACATAAAAAACCACTGCAGAAGCACACCACCCAGTGCTCTGGCCAAGAGCAGCTTTCTGGAGACCCTCACCACTGCAGACCCTGGAGGTCGCCGACCCTGCCCTCCCAGGACCCCCTGGAAAAGTCGCTCTCCACCCTCAGCCCTGCATCCCCACGTCCCACTAGCAGAGCCGAACTCCAGCCCAGAAACAATGAATAAAACTGAAGGTCCAACTGTAGTGTCACAACACAGGCAAAGGGGTGCAGGCCGCAGCTGAGAGGCAATAAATCGCAACGGCATGATGTCTAAGCTACAGTGCCTGGTATAGTCTCTCATGAAACTCGTGTGTCCTGGGGGAGGGAGAAGCCACAATAGAAAAGGAAAGGGGAACATTTTGATTGTGAGGTCAGAGTTGAAGGCTAGTGAATGTCTAGAAGGCTCCCCATTCCCGAACATGTTAGTGAAGAGACAGCACACCAGGGCCGACAGGGATTGGACTCCTTCTTCCTGACACACATGCTACATATGAGGATACAAGGTCAGCACATGGTGTCCAGATTCTACCATGAGTCAGGCATAAAAATGGCATCAGCATTAGCACTTTATTTCCCTCACATACAATTTTCAGTGCTAAGCCAACATCGTTTCAAGTATTCATTAAAGTATAACCAAAGCCTTTGACCTTAAAATTAACCAGCAAAATAAATTAGCAACTACATAGCACTTGGCAGATGTTCAGCTTGTTTAGCTCAGATCATGTCAAGAAGCTCATAGCATTTTCAAACTTTTCCCCTTGGGTTCAAGTCAGTAACTACTGGTGGTGACTGTACTACTTTTAGGCAATTACAATAAGGTGAAAGAGCTCCCTTAACTTAGTTTAGAATATAGAATTTATAAAGACTCATCTTTCCTTCTATCTAATGTATTCATCAGCGATATCTAGCTCTTACTAGACTTACTAGTACATATTAAAATGTGTTCACACGTACATACCTACACTTACTCCATGCTAATGCTGCTAGTATGTTATGGTCCAATAGTTATCTATTCAAATAATGAACTCAAAACTGTATTTTATTAGAGAAGACAGACACCCAAGCCATAGCAACTCTTAATTAATTACATACATTCGCACATATGCTGACCCTACTGCTCTGATGGTGTCCTCAGCATATTTTCCATCTCTTAGCTCTGCCACGGGATGGATATTGGCTTCAATAACTTGCAAACAAGTCTTCTCCACTTGGTGGTAGAAGTGAACAGGGAGGGTTGGGAATGTGAGACGTGGAGTTCTGGCTACAAAGAGCTTCAAAAGTTTACTGGCCCTGGCAACTCCAAAGTGAAGAGAGTCTCTCATCCTTCATCTATGATAGAAAACATCAAGGAACGACTTTGCTTAGCCCAGGTTTGGTTAAAAATGCTCAGCCTTGAGCAAATTGTTGTGACCAGGGCAGTGAGGTACTATGATGGGCCAAGTCTAAAGTACAGTGCCTATTGGACCCGAGCAATAGGGTACTGACATTCCCGCCCGCTGGGACCAGTGGAGAGGGGAAGAAATGATGCACTTTATCAGAAAAAGGGGTGAAGGGCTTCTAGTCTGAGGAAAATGACCACTGTTCATTATAGGTGCCCCGCCGCTCCCAGTGGTGAAAGCAGCACATTCTCTCAGCCACCATGAAGAGCCGCCTTCAACCTGCTTGGCTGAAGAGAATGATAACATTTCATGAAATTGAAAGTGTGGTCCCATAGCATTCTGGCAGGTCTGCTCGTTTGTACAGTGTCTAACAAAGAGCCAGCTCAGTAGAAGGTTGGCCGGGCCCCAAAGAGATAGAGATCCTGTGGTCTCAGCACATGCAGCTATAACGTGTGTAGGAGATGCATCAGCTAAGCAAAGGGCACCCCTCCGCCACTGTGGACCACATGCCTTGTCTAATCCTTTCTCTAAGTACGAAGCCACATGAATGAGGACTCTTTCAAGTGATACAAAGTCCAGTGAAACCAACCTAAGTGCAAAAGAAACATCTTTTCACATCACGAAACATTTAGGATTTCTGTAGATCCTGGTGCTCACATGAGGTTTCACCTCCTTGTTCTCTCTCTTCATGCCTCGGCTCTGCCCTCCTCTGCCTCGGCTTCACATTCAGGCAGCTCCCTCCCCTGACAGGGGCAAAGGGGCACTGAAGCTCAAGGCTTGCGTGGCCTGAGAGCTTACAATCCTGAAGGAAAGGGAGCATGCTCCTCAAGAGCAGACACAGAATTCGTCTGGTGCGAATTCTAATTTTCCCAGAGAGTTCCATGCTCTGACCTGAGCTGACCATGCAGACCCAGCACAGGTTAGGGCATTTCCAGGTTGGGCCCACGTGGTCCCACATGGAATAGGTCCTCATGGGGATAGGGTTCTGTTAGGGGAACTGTCCTAACAGTTCAGTTCAATGGGCTGTCCCAGTTCAGTATTAAGGAAGGGCAAACTGTAACCCAGGTTGTGGAAATA
The DNA here is from genome assembly GCF_951640355.1 of Cnephaeus nilssonii. Classification (NCBI taxonomy): domain Eukaryota; kingdom Metazoa; phylum Chordata; class Mammalia; order Chiroptera; family Vespertilionidae; genus Cnephaeus; species Cnephaeus nilssonii. The sequence goes on along the minus strand of NC_137081.1, from coordinate 203,730 downwards.
TTACCTCCACGGTTCCATGGTAGTGTATTTTCTCAAGACCGATTCGAATTAGAGATGTTGCTATAGCTATTCTGACACGGGTTCCATTTTGAAGTGAGGAAACCTCAGAGTTAAGGAGGCCCTCTATTTTATAAAACAATTTGGCAATCATTTTTACACTAAAATTGCAATTTTTAGGCCATGTTCAGATATCTCTGTTATATAAATGGATATATTAAAGAATAAACTTGCAAACACACTAAGCTAAGCTCTGAGCCTTGACATTCCCACTTGGCACCTGCCCAGGCGTTCCCAGCATCCAGCGGAATAGCACGGGCTCGAGGAGAACTCACACCTTCAACACGCAGGACACCTAATGGCCATTGGACAAAACTCCTACGGATGAACCGTGGCTCTGTGTGAGCGGCTGATATCTGCTGATTAACCTCCGTGTGGAAGAAGGTCTAGACCCAGTGACCCTCCTCATGTCGAAGAACATATCAGACACACAGCAACGTGTTTCACGTCTCAAGATCCCTGGCTTATGTTGGATCCCATCTTTACTCTTCTACCTACACCAAATATATAATGGGATAAATATTTTACATGTGAAGATATTTTATAGACATCTAGTGCTATTGTGATGCCTAAACACATATCCACAACATACAAAGAGGAAGGCTTACCCTAGAACAGTGGTCGGCAAACTCATTAGTCCACAGAGCCAAATATCAACAGGACAACGATTGAAATTTCTTTTGAGAGCCAAATTTTTTAAACTTAAACTTCTTCTAACGCCACTTCTTCAAAATAGACTCACCCAGGCCGTGGTATTTTGTGGAAGAGCCACACTCAAGGGGCCAAAGAGCCGCATGTGGCTCACGAGCCGCAGTTTGCCGACCACGGCCCTAGACCTATGCAAAATGAGGATGTTTAGTTCTGGTAACAAAAACTTGGAATATTGGTAATTTAAATAAAAAGTTCATTTCTGTGTCTGGTAATAACCCTGAAGGTAGACAGAACAAGATTTATGTGGAGGTAGCATGGATCCAGACTTGGTGTTTTTTGTTTTTTATTGTTGTTGTTGTTCACAGAGATCCCACTCACAAGTTTAGAGCGAAGATGCTAAAGCTATAATCCCACACTCATCCCAGCCGGGTGGATGTTGGAGAAGACACAGAGGTATATCCCTGCCATTTAAAGGGACTTCCTATAACACACACACATTTCTGTTTAAGTCTCATTTGCCAACAAGCCCCATGGCCACACCTAATTACAAGAGAGAATGGTGTATTCTCTTTTAGATAGTTAGCCACATTGAAGGTTTTTACTAAGGAACAATAGGTATTAAAAACAACTGTCACCTTTGCCACAATCTACTTACCACTAATCCCAGGGAGACAGGGTTAAGCATTAAACGTATTTCCAAGTGCATGTCATACAATAATGAGAATAAGAAGAAACCATAAAAGAAGAAATTATTGCCTGTGATTTTCTATAATTGAACCTTGTTAGCTCACATTTTCCCATTATATTCTAAACACTGACACTGAGGTCAACAAACTGGTTAGAAATTATTAGATATACACCAAAATATCCTACAAAAAATTAAAATTATTTTTTCAGGGGCAATTTCTTTTTATTTTTTAAAAAGTAATCTAGCAGTAGCTTTTCTGATATACCTTCACCATACAGTTGTGAAGCATTTGAAAGTAGCACAATAAAATGGCACTACGTTCTTTAAATCTATAAGAAGAAAATAATTTAACTATTTGAAGTAAGTCCAAGTTTTGTTCATTTGTATGACCTAAATGTACATTTTCTTGCTAGCAATTCTATAGCTATTGGCTCCCCAAACCAGACTGCACCAGAATTCCCCCCAAAAGCTTAGGAGTATCTGAGCTGATGAAGAAAGGCGTAATTTCAGCTAACAAAGCTGACCGCAGCTGTAAGGCACACACATCTGCACTTTCTTCAACCACCTTCCATGCAAATAATCAATAATGCGCATTCTTAACTCAGCTAACTAGAGTCGTCATCCTTAGGGGCATGAATAGAGCTAAATGTGTTTATGACTTTTTCTTCATTAACGCAACACTGTAGCAAGTAGTCCCCCATATTAGGGCTAGGAGTCAGAGCTCCTTTGTAAAAAAAATGGAGTTGGAAGGAAAGGATCCAAGGCAATGTTTTATCAACATTCATGATCTTGGTAGCATCATTTAAAATACAGTAACAACAAAATAAATCATTTAAATGACCATACTAGAGAATTTATAAAATAAATACAGCAATGCAATGGGATATATGACAACCATAAAAGTTATGCTTTTAATGATTCTGATAAAACAAGAAAATTCTTGCTTTGTAAGGTTTTATAATCTTTATTATTTTTTTGCTTGTGAATAGTTACATGTAGAAAATTTGAAAGATACAAAAAAACAATAAAGTATATATCACCTGCAATTCCTCTAAGAAATTGCCGTGATGGAGAGAGAGGTAGGACAGCAAGAACTCTGTCTCTCATAAGCTCCTGGAGGTAGGCAGAGCTGCTTGTCACTGTTAGGAAATCACTCACTACTATTCTGCCCTACTGTGCGCAATGCTCGTTTGAGAGCCAGACCAAGATTATGCAGACACACATACATGTTTACATAGATTGTATTGAACAAATATTTAATTTCTTTCATTAACATGTAAAATGTATATTTATATTTATAATTTTAATCTAATAATGCTAATATTTCCTCAGAATATTAACTATTTTTAAAAATAATTTTCCACAACTGAATAGTAGTCCCTTGGATAAATAAACAATTGATTATATTATTACTAGAGGCCTGGTGCATGAATTCGTGCATAGGTGGGGTCCCTCGGCCTGGCCAGTGACTGGGGCTGATCGGGGCCATCTTGCCCAGTCCCGATGAGGGCCAATCAGGGCCAGCGGCCAGGGTAAGGAACCACGGGAGGTTAGCCAGATGTGGGAGGTTGGCTGTGGGAGCACACTGATCACCAGGCATTGAGCATCTACCCACTGGCGGTCAGTGCGTGTCATAGTGACTGGTCAACCGGTTGTTCGGTTGACTGGTTGTAACAGTCACTTAGACTTTTATAATTATAGATTATTTTTTTTTGGTTTTCATTTATTTGTTTTCACCTACTGCGATGATAAACAATTTATATATAAATACTTGTAAGCACCATTAGTTATTTCAGATAAATAAATTCCTAAGAGGAAATGTGAATATACTAGAGGCCCCGGGCACAAATTTCATGCACAGGTAGGGCCGCCGATGAAGGCTGATCGGGGCCTTCTGGCTGCCGGCCGGCTGGGGCCTTCCTTCCCCAGCTGCCGGCTGCCAGTCAGGCCTTCCTTCCTTCCACGCCGCCCCCTGGTGGTCAGTGCACATCATAGCAAGCAGTCGAACTTCCAGTCTCCTGGTTGAACTCCAGAGGGGACACTTTGCATATTAGCTTTTAAATATATATAGAGAGAAGCTTTGACATATATACATAATTGTTTTATAAGGAAAATGTAGATATTTATATTTCCAAGTGGGTTACTGGATATGATAATAATGAAGAGATAGTGTTTTACAGTATATACATAGAATAAAACCAAACACATGCTTATAACTTATCTATAATAATAAAAGCTTAATATGCTGATTAGACCAGACATCCTTCTGGTCGTCCTTCTAGACGACCTTCTGGACGAAGCTGCGGCAGTGGGGGCCGAGGCAGAGGCAGCCGTCATGGCGGCGGGGGCCCAGCACCTTGCATGGATTTCGTGCATTGGGCCTCTAGTATATTCATATTGTTACACATCATGAGTAGGGAAAAGGCTAGATGGCAATACATAAAAATGTTAACAATGCCTATCTTTAAATGGTGGAATTGCAGATAAGATTTTTTTATTTCTGTGTTTTTGTATTTTTTCAATTTCTCTAAATTGATCATATATTACTTTTATAATATGACAAATGTTAGTTTAATAACCCACTGTAATTTAGCATTAGATATAATATTTCATTTTTTATAACTTCTTTTACATTTTCAATTTATATTTAGTAAATATTACTCTAATTTATGGAAAATCAGCACAGTAGAATTTAGAAAACCAATTGGTAATTCATAATATTTCTATAGTACTGAGATGGCTAAATCAATACTGAAAGTAAATTATTTCATGAGTACAATTAATTAACCATAAGTGTACTAATTAAACCTTTAAAAACATTTCAGAAATCATTTAAATACTGAAAAATCATTGCATTTATAGTGTCTTCTCTTTCTATGTTCTTTCATATTTTCAACAATTACTTGGTAATTGTAATTATCATCATCACTGCAATGTGAGGTCCCTGGCATATATCAGAAAAAAAATCTTTTAAATACAAAACCCTACAAATTACCCTGGAGAAGGTCATTAGGAAGAACTTGAAAAGATAAACATACAAAGTGCAATTTTATCACCAGTGACATTGCTGTTGTCATCGTTAATCTGTCTCTGTACATTACAAGCACTTTGTACAGTTAATGACCCATTTCTCATTCATGCTACCTGCCTCTGACCTCCTTGGTTAAGCTGGTACTAAGTGAACTCTTCACAAAAGAGTTAGATCTTATCATAAATACCTATTTTCTCCTGAATTTTCATATCTTATCATAAATACCTATTTTCTCCTGCATTTTCATATCTTATCATAAATACCTATTTTCTCCTGCATTTTCCTAATTATCTGTACTTGTGTTATAATCTCTTCTTCATAATAAAGTAGTTATAAAGCATTCATATCTACTAGCTCTTTGATTAACCATGTTATGTTTTTATTCTTATTTTAAGTAGTAAGTTACAATGCACCATTCTTCACCCTCTAGTTTGCTGGTGCTTTCTCTCAGCTTATTCATCACGAGGCACATAGACACAGACATTGTGTTCCCACATGGTTACTCTTCATCTCTTTATTATCGCTGATGCATGTGCCACTCCAATGAATGTGAAGAGTTCCCAGTGGGTGGCTAGAAAGCATCTTCCTTTTTAAGTTCTGTATTCCCCTAGATCCGTGGTCGGCAAACTGCGGCTCGCGAGCTACATGCGGCTCTTCTTTCACAAAATACCACGGCCTGGGTGAGTCTATTTTGAAGAAGTGGCGTCAGAAGAAGTTTAAGTTAAAAAAATGTGGCTCTCAAAAGAAATTTCAATCGTTGTACTGTTGATATTTGGCTCTGTTGACTAATGAGTTTGCCGACCACTGCCCTAGATGGTTGGTTCTAAGGGATAATGAGCAAACACTAGAATTTTTTCAAGCTATTTTATCTACAGTTCTGGTAAGGTAGATGTTGACATCAATATAATGCACATATTTAAAGTATATAATTTATAAAGCTCTCACCATAATCAAAATAATGAGCTTGTTCATCACCCTCTAAAGCCCCTCATGCCCCTCCCCACCCACCCCCATAGTCCCTGGAGGAATAATATCTTCTTCCATTATAGATTAGCAGGAATCTTCTGAAATTTTACATAAATGGAAACACAGTACGTACTCTTTTAGGGAGATTGCGGGGGGGGGGGGGGTCTGGCTTCTTTCACTCAGCATTATTTTAAGACCCATGCATATTGTAGCATCTATCAATGGTAATTTCTCTTTTATTGCTGAGTAGTATTCAATTACAGTAGGTCCCCAGGTTACGTCGGAGATCCGTTCCTACAGCGCGACATAACACGATTTTCACAAGTCGGAACCCACCTACATGAGCACCTACATCACTCACATGGAGCACATACACAGCAGTAATGAAGTGACACAGTAAAAAAAAAAAAAAAAGTAAAATAAAGGTAACAATTCCTGACCTTTACTTGTGGTAAATAAATAATAAAAAACATAAAGCATGTATGTACAGATGTCAAAATGACGGGACTTTTTTTTTAAATAAATAAATGGGAGATGGCAATGTAACCACAAAACGACATATGTTGAGGCCGATGTAACCTGAGGACTGCCTGTACATGGATATACTATTATTATTTATCCATTCACTGGGGATGGACATATGAGTTATTTACAGTTTTCAGTTATCACAAGTAAAGTTGCATTACATTCATGTATGAGTCTTCAAACGAACATGTACTTTATCTTAATACCTGTAAGTGGCCTGGCCGGATTAGGCAGGAGGTGTACTTTAACACAGAAATGTCATTAAAAGCATGACCCATAAAGTACCAAATTGATAAAGTCAATTGCAACAAATTTAAAATTTATGCTCGTCCAAAGAGCTAGTTAAGACAATGAAAAGAGAAGCCGTAGACTGGAAGAAAACTATTTTTCAAATATCCATCGGTGGAAGACTTATACCAGAAATATAGGAAGACTTCTCAAAACCAAAACTTCCCATTTAAAAAATAATGCACATAACCACTGATTAGGCTCATGTGCATTATTTTTTAAATGAGCCTAACCAGTGGTTAAGGACAACAGGGGGGTGGGGGCATGCATGGGGAGGGGTGTGGGATGGGAATGGGGGGATGAGGACAAATATGTAATACCTTAATCAATAAAGAAATTTAAAAAAAAACAAAAACAAAAAAATAAATAAAAATAAATAAAAAATAATGCACACCAGTTTTAAACAGACTCCAGTGAAGAACAGATACAGATGGCAAACAAGCATGTGAACAGATGCTTAACATCACTGGTCATTAGGGAAATGTAAATTAAACAGCAATATGATGCCACTACACCCTATTAGGATGACTAAAAGTTAAAAAAAACAAAAACAAATAGCTGACAATAACTACCAGTGTTAGTGAAGATGATAGCAACTGGAATGCTCACACTGCTTGTGAGAATATAAATTCAACAATTAATTATTTTATTTAAAAATAACTTGAACTAATTCGATATTAAAACTCTTTTTGGAGAGGATATCTACATTTCTATAACGATTTCTAACAAAAGCATAATGTTATGAGGTAAACTCATCCTTCAAGTCTGATCAATTATTGTCTCTTACTTGTAGACTTAGACCAGGCATAGTTTCATTTTTTTACTTAAATTCCTACCTTGCCAGGCACTATGCTTTAGCTCACACGACTACTTCTCTGCTTCTACTCATAGAACTTAGTAAAAGCCACAGTTCATAATAAAGAATAGCCTAAATAAGCAAAGCAAAACTCTAAACACAGCCAATAACCTTTGTTGAGAAAGACCTTCCATCTACTGTCTACTCCTGAAAATGAAGGACTCTGCCCTGTTTTCTTATTCCTAATCTGACATATTATTCTATTTTGAATAAACCACCAAATTATAATTCTGGTTCTAGTTTCAAACTAAACCAACTCTCTAACGTTTAAGTCTTTTTGTTAAGCATCCACTGAGTGACAGGTCCCGTCATCCCTGGATACACAGATGAATAAGATGGTGCTTCTGCCCTTGAGCAGCTCAGTCAGCGGGTGTGTGAGTGTATCTTGGCTTGTGATGATTTACCAAGGAGACCCCTTCACTAGTGAGCGTTATGGCTCCTGAAGCTTGATTGTGGCAGTCGGGCTGCCAAGTTCCTGCCACCAATTATCTACTACCTCTTAGCAGAGAGTTTAAGGGGTGAATGAGTATTCCTTCTCTCCAAATAACAGCATTCTAAACATGATTTCTCTGAAATATTAAATTCAGGAAAACTCAACTTGAATTTTCCATTTTTTCCTTCCCTTAGTTGGCTAATGCAAGATGGACCCAGGCTTGCTAAACTCACCGACAACCCTCCTGGTGACAAAGCAGTCCGTGTTTGTGCTTTTGACAGCTCCAAGCAGCTCCCAGCCTGACCAGCCTTCCTTCTCCAAGCTCTGGCCTCCCTGACTGTGGTCCTATTCTTGTTCTACTTCTAACCCTCTAACCAGGGCTCTCCCTCTCACCAGATCTTTACTTCCTGTCGTAATATGACAGATTTCCCCAGATTTACATCCATGTCTTTTTCTTTTTCTCTTAGTCTTCTGGAATAACTTCAGCCATATTCATATTTGTAACTACAGCCTTTTAAGTTAATGATTTCTGAATCTATGTTCTATCCCTACTATTTACGGTATGCCTACTATGTGCCCATGATGCTCGGGACTTTGCATAAATTATCTCATTTAATGCTTAACACCCAGCCTATTTTACAAAACATATGGCCAGGAAAGAAGCTCATGCCCATATATTTCGGTACCCAGCAAAACCTGTTTTCACTTAAACTAAGGTTTAAAAAAATCTTAAATTTCACTCTTCAAGCATTGCTTTGGCAACTATTATCTTTAAAGGAAGAAGTCACTTAGAAGGACTCAAGTGCTCAGGCCTAATGCACAATACACGGAAACTCCTTTCCTTTGAAGAGTATCTAAGTACTCAAGTCCCTCTTTAATTCTCCTTTTCTGCAATAGAAGGGACAGAAGACTAGAAGCAGACAGAGACACGCAACCCACAAGACTACTGTAAGCTCCAAAGGAGGATGGAAAATGTGCAGCTTTTCCCCAGTTTGTTTTCTTTAGAAAATCCCATTTTTATGGATCACTTTACGAAAGCATTGCTACTCAGACCAGATCCTGGGAGATAGTGAATGTCAAGAATTTGAAAGCATGTCTCTGACTTCTGTTCCATGGCCGCTGCCATTCCTGGTCACCACGTCACCACTCGAGTCCCACCTCTGTCCACCAGGATGTCTCCATTCCCATCGCCCTTCAAGAGTCCCATGTCTCGGCATTTCCCCTCCCCCCCCCCCCCGAAGGATTCCCTGACCTCCCACCTGCCTCCAGTCTCACCCCACTGCAATCCTGCCCCACATTTCACCAGTGAGATCTTTTTAAAATGCACATTTCACCACTTAGAACCGAATCGATTTCTTCCACCCCAGCTACCTACACAACCACCCCTGCCCCATGCCACATCCCTCTGCAACTGGTCAGCTTTAAGCGCAAAACTCCTTTGTTTCATATCTCCGTATCTTTGATGAATACATTGTGCCAGTGGACTTAATGTTATGTTTTTCAATTTATTTGTGCACTTAAAAACTCTATGAAGAATTAAATGTATAGATCTATAAAATGATGATCTGCTGGCAGGGATAGGATTTCTGGGGAATCACATTGTAGCCTTGAGTCTCCAAAACTCAACTTGTTTACATCTGAAAGAAGCTCTACCTCAAGTGAAAAATTTGATTAGCTCACAGGACAGAAGCTTACAAGCCCATATTCAAATTTCTTAAGTTACAAGGAGAAATCAAATTCACAAGGTGCCTAGAAATACTGTCAGTTAAATTATTTTATCCAGATAGAATGTAAAAGATGAAAATTTTATTCAGAATGTGACTTAGTGTGTGCAAAAAATTTCACCAAAGAAAAATGCATATGCCAATATTTAAAATATTTTCAACATTGCTAAAAATAATACCATGAGAATCCCAACCCTGAAAATGATATTATAGGAGAAAATCCTAAACAAAATATTCACAAAACAATCAATGATAGGAATGATATTAAATCATGACATGTGACATTTATCCCAGGAATACAGTTTGGCTAACATTTGAAAATAAATCAATGTAGTTCACTATACCAACACAAGAAAAAACAAAGTGACATAATCTCATTGAATGAAACAAAGAAAGCATTTAATAAAATCCATATCTAACTTGTGATTTTTTAAAAAAATTATTTAGACAAATTACAGATAGAAAATAATTGCCTCTATCTTTAATCTCTAGACCGAAAATATTACGGGTGGCAGGAATGAAGTTACATCCCATGGTTCTACTCAAAGAAACCTACTGTGTGCATGTGGGATGGAAAGAGTCTGGTGTGGCTGCTGTTAGAGGTGACCTCAGACTTCCCAGATGTGTGGGCCACTTTCATCGCTTCTTCACCTCTTTATGGCATTTAAGTAAAACCTGTTTGATTGGCTGCGACAGTTCTAGGTTGCTTACAATTAAAGAAAGCAGCAAAAGCAACAAAGTTTTATTAACAGCTCATCAGTTGGAATACCTGCCCTACATCTAATTTGTAGAAATAAACTCAAGAAGGAGCTGTCGGTAGCTCTGCAATGACCTCTGTCTTTCCCACACGCTGTGTGCCCCTGGGAGATGTCAGCTTCACTCAGGAAGCCCCTGCAACACATGAACCATCAAGGGCAAAAACAAAGACCCGTTTCCCCTCCTGCTATAGGTATGTGTCTTAAAATTAACTGGAAAAGGGACCTAGAATTTACTCCTTGTGACTGACACAAGTTGGATGAGTAGAATATTAGCGAACATACTATAAGCATTCTCTAGTTCCCCTATAAATACTACGGCAACCCTAAATTTTCTGAAGCCCCTGTGTCTTTGGATATTGATAAGAACAAATCCCATGACTAGTGGACTGTACTTGACTAGGCACCCAGACAACCGCCGAGGACTTCCGTCATCCTCGGAGGGCACTTGGAGGGCATTTTACCACCTTCACCACCGTTGTAGAGTGTCTGTCCCAATTCCAACCTCCCCAGGAAATCTCACCTGCCAGGCCCCCGGCCTTAGCCCCTGCACAGCACTCATGGCCAGAGCCACACTGATATTGGCACCACTTTTGAAGGGCTTACGCTCTCACAATCTCACAGGACTCCAATTCTCAGCCATAATGACACAGGCTGCCCATCTCTCCCTCTCTGCAGGCTTGTCATGTGACTATAATTTATTCAAAATTTATTATAATAACCTAATTCTACATCTGCTCATGGCTTTAGGTTACTGCTATGTGACCATTTGAATGAAAGATTAAATGATTTCTCAAAGACAGGGCATACATTCTTCAAGATACTATCCTTGCTATGAAAACCTACAAAAAACAACAAATACTAAAATTTTGAACCATATTTTCATCTTGCAGCATGTTTTTATTTTTGATGTATTTAAAATTCTTTGTTCTTTATACATTAACTAGAGGCCCAATACATAAAATTAGTGCAAAGGCCTGGGCCCTCACAGCCCCAGCTTCATCCGGAAGGTCTTCCGGAAGGTCTTTCGGCTGTCTGGTCTAATTAGCATATTACACTTTTATTATTATAGATAACATTGCTAGGTTAACTACATGCTGATTATCTTGTTTATTTTTATTCTACATTCTCTATTTTTATAGCATATTTTTATAGGATCATAACTTGGTTCTTAGTTAATCTCTAGCTCAATTTCCTTTGTACTTTTATTCAATACTAGAGGCCTAGTGCACAAAATTCATGCACCGGGGGGAGGGGGGTCCCTCAGCCCAGCCTGCACCCTCTCTAATCTGGGACTCCTCGGGGGATGTCCGACTGCCAGTTTAGGCCCTATCCCACCCTAATCAGCAGTCGGACATCCCTCTTGCAATCCAGGACCACTGGCTCTTAATTGCTCACCTGCCTGCCGACTTGATCCCCCTAAGTGCTCTCCCCTGCTGGCATGATCCCCCTAACTGCTGTCCCCTGCTGGCCTGATCGCCCCTAACTGCCTCTGCCTCCGACCTGCCACCATGGCTTTGTCTGAAAGGATGTCTGGAAGGTTGTCAGAAGACATCTGGTCTAATTAGCATATTACCCTTTTATTAGTATAGATATTAAATTAAATTAAGCTATATAGATTAACATTTAATAGTAGAGTGATTTATTAAAAATTGTGTCTAGCACAATGATCTTACTGAGAAATTAAATTCATGATCAATAGTTGAGAATATTTCCCCTCTTCTTTCAAAGAAAGAAAAGAATTTGGGATCAGTATATCTAAATGATCATTTTAGTGAATTGGCCATTCATTATTAAGAAAATAGGGCAAAGGGGGGACATCTGTAATACTTTCAACTGTACAGATAAAAAATTAAATTTTAAAAATAAATAAAATCACTATTTTATCCATCTACATTTAAAAATATGGCTTAAGACAGGATTAGACAGGAGGGTCCAGGTTGGGCGTGACTCTAGGAATTAAGGGGAGGTATGTGTGACTAGACCTGAGAAATATGCTTGAATCCTCCAGAAATGGAAGGCATTGTTTCCATATGTATCAGGGACTTGCATTCCTCATAGGCAGGGCCCTGAAGGGGCAGAACCTCGGGTGGGCAGGGGAAATGGAGTCCTGTGGATACTGGGAATGACATACTTAGGAGAGGCAGGGAGGGCCCTGCATGAGGCATGTGACACACAGTGAGTCTACACACAAGCCAAGCAGTAGGGCTTGAGCCAGGAGCACTTTTCAGCCTTCCCAACAGACCAATGACTGTATGCTTCTCCCTCACTTTTCTGAACCAGAATTTCTGAGTTTCGGGCATGATTTAAGAAAGGAAGATGGTTGTTCCAAAAACTTGACTTGACTTTGGTTCATAGAAACCCAAAGCTATATCTGATTTGATTTTCAAAGCTAAACATATATAGTTTCCTTGCAATTCAAGTACTGTGGACCAATTATATATATTACATTTATATTTGTTTAATAATCCTTACTGGTTAATAAGCATCTAAGTTACTCAGTGGTTTAACAAAGCCACTTCATACTTGAGTACTGGTCATTCAGAACTTGTGTTTCAGGGTAAAAGTCCATCTAAGACAGGGGCGGGGAACTATTTTCTTCCAAAGGCCATTTGGATATAGCTCCTTGGTCAGACATATAGCAATAGCTGTAGCAAACAGGAGACTTTGCATCAATTTTCATAAGGCAATTCAAAAGAGCCGGATGTGTTGCATTATTGGGAAGCAATCCTGACCTTAGCACATCTGAATCTTTTGATAATGGACAAGAAGCATGTCTTCCTGTTGCTCTGGTGAGTGACAGTCTGTATATACTGGACAGGCTCAGGAAGGCCACCCAGCCATGCCCTCTGTTTCAGAGGAGCAGAAGGAAAGGCTACCTCTTACCTTCCAAGGATGTCTGTCACAATGCAACCATCCTCAAAATGATGTGTGCCGCGGAGTGAGAAACCCATGGAGGATTATCTCTCAAAAATATCCACCACAAGTTTCTACACTGCTATGGCCTCCAGTCTATTTTTTTCAATAAATACACTATTCTTTTCACCACTCTGATAAATATGATTGACAGGCTGGGACCAAATTCATTACGTTTGCCTCATGCAGTATTTAACCAAGACTCATAACAGGGCCCAAGACACCGGTGAGGCCTGCAGAAGTCCAACTGGAAAAGTTCCCTGAACCAGGAAGTGATAATACAAAAAGCAAGTGCCTTTCTACTGAAGTTTCCATATTAACCTTTCCACTTGACCCAAGTTATAAATCCAGACTCAGAAGGTTGTACTAATGACTTTGTGGATTCTTCCTTGGCCCAAAGGGACTACATCTAGAAAAATTCTGTCCTCCTGAACCACTCTGACCAATGAATCGAAGCCAACCTGAACATCCTTCAGGGCCAAATGGCGCCATCAATTAAATAGCTAAAGCCAGGGGAAATTTTCTACCACCCGTTCTAATTGGATTACTCCCATTGTGGGAATGCCTGCTGCAAGATGCCCATAAATAACAAATCAGTTATCCTTCTAATTCCACAAGATCCGTGTGTGTCCTCTGCCAAGAGCTACAATGTCCCCTTTCCTTCTCTGTGCACACAGACCATTCATCTATAAGGACAAAATGGCTAGGGAAGTTTTCTAGGTTAGTGGTGCCAACTTTTAACATTTGTCTATAATTCTTTGTGTAAGGTTTTTTTCCCCCAGTTGTTCACCTTTATCAGCATATTAAATCCAGCCCAAGAATTAAGCGCCTAAATACTAACCAATTACTCATCTATTACTTCCCATGGGAATGTCTCTTTTTCAGAGAGATCTCTCCAAGATTACCAAAGTTTCCTTATAGCAGCTAGTACCCACTGCAAAACAACAGAACTCACAGCTTTTACTGCAATTATGAATAGATCTCAGAGTGGCATGGACAGAGGAGGAGTTGATCCCTAAGACAGCCAGCTGTTGCTCACTAAGAAGCATTGCATGCCATAGCCTAGGGTGAGACCCAGCTGAATTTCTAACATTTGCCTGGTTTCTTCCCATAGTGGACACAGATCTCCCTCTTTCACACTCAGTGTAGATGCACATTTCTGTACCTGTTGTGTGAAACACACTGGTACTTCTGCCCACCCACGGCCGATCTTAGCACTGGTGGGCACAATGGAGGGAGCAAAAGCTGGCCTCCAGATTGACAAGCAAGTCTTCCCACTGGAGCAATAGCAACAGGAGGGGCACCTCTTAAAGGAGCAGCATAGATTGGGAGCATAGGGGATGTTTCTGTGGGTGGGTTGAAGTAAAAATTTGCAAGTGTTTGGACGGTTGAATAAATGTTATGTGAGGTAATTGCATTTCCAATACCTAATGTACTATTAAAATGGATATTATGACTGATTGGGGAATGCTTCCCCTACCTAATATTTTAAATCAAATATGCATAAAAATGCCCTTAAACCAGCATTAATTGGCCATGCTAAATGGGAGCCTTTGGAATTGCCTGAGCCCACACATTTTGTTAATATGAAGCAATATGAATACCTGGTGAGAAATATTACAGCTTTATTCAGTGACATGTTAAAAATAGGAGTGTATACAAACTAATTCTCTGTATTCCAGCCCTATGTGGTCTGTGGAAAAGGCAAATAGCTCATGGATTCTTACTATAGATTATCCCCATCTGAACAAAATAGTACCATCTAAAGCCTCAGCTGCTCCAGAGGTAATATTAGACCTAAAAAGGTGTAACAAGCCAAGGGGATTGGTCTTCAGTGACTGAGGTTGCTAATGCCTCTTTCAACCCTATTATTTTTTAAAGAGTCAACTGCAATATGTGTTCACGTGAGAAGGGTCCCAGTTTAGATTTGTTGGTTTGCCACAGGGCCAATTGAACTCTGCCAATTTATGATCATAATTTGGTTAGAAAAGAGGTAGATTTGGCACAGGTTTTAAGCATCCTAATATGCTATATGGATGAAACACAACATCACCACCATTTGATAGGTGTCTTTTAACCTACTTCCTGACATTTGGCCCATAAGCACATCCTCAATGTTTCCTTATTATCAGACAATAAACCAGGGCATCATCTACTGCCTAGTTCAGTGGTCGGCAAACTCAGTCAACAGAGCCAAATATCAACAGTACAACGATTGAAATTTCTTTTGAGAGCCACATTTTTTAAACTTAAACTTCTTTTACCACCACTTCTTCAAAATAGATTCCCCCAGGTCAAAAACTGACTTCTGCGCATGGGCCACGAAGTTTCAATCACACTGTACATGCGCACCCGCACATGGTATTTTGTGGAAGAGCCACATTAAAGGGGCCAAAGAGCCGCATGTGGCTCACGAGCCGCAGTTTGCCGACCACTGGCCTAGTTGACCTTAAGTTGCTCATGGTCCTCACCACCAATACCTGTAGATTTCCTCGTCTCATTGATTGGCCTCTAGGCTTCATGCTTTCTCTTCCAGAAAGCCATGCCTCCATCTGCCTCTGGTTCTCTCACTAAATGGTCAGAGGTCTGAGATCCCCTTACTTCAGGTCTAGCATGTTTGCCCGCCACAGTGTCACAGATGCTAGAGGACAAGTGAAATTCCTGGGTCCGAGGAAAGGACTCATTAAAACTCACAGCAGCCAGAGAATCAACACGTTCCTGCGCCACATCTCTGAGCCCCAGTTCCCTCGGGGGGAAACAGCAAGATCGCCCGGTGACAGCTGCCCACTGTGGGCTGCATTACAGGAAGGCAGGTCTGAACATTTTATAACGGCGTAGGCATGCCTGTTCGTTTGCTCCGGGAGTCAGCATTTCCTGATGCTACTGATCCGTCAAGTACAGCTGGCCTGTACTCTGGAAGGAGGGTCTCTCTCCTTCCCAAGGCTTCAGGGCTGGGAACCTTTCTTCCACCAAGGCCATGTGGATATTTATAACATCATCCGTGGGCCATACAAGATTATCAACTTAAACTTGAGCCTGCTATATTCAGTAAAAATAACGAACTCATCTCTAATGCCTTGGCAGGGACAGACTAAATGGTTTCTCGAGCCTTATATGGCCGGTGGGCTGGACAATCCCCACCCGTGTGTGTAAATAAACCCTCTTCTCCAGCGTGAGACACATCTGCCTCTTCACTCCACAGACAGCCCTGAAAAAGATGGTCTGGAACAAACATGGTTTGTGCCTCTTAGTAAAACATGAGCAGGCTCATGGATTTATCCCCCAACAATAACTAAGTTTCTCAAAGCCACTGTCCTATCAAATTGGCTAATACAGAAAGCTAATCCCAACTACAAAAATTATATTACCCATCTACTGTGTGAACAAAGTTTTTTTTAAAGAACAGTAAAAGTTCACCTCTTCAAGCCCTAACCGGTTTGGCTCAGTGGATAGAGCGTCAGCCTGTGGACTCAAGGGTCCCAGGTTCGATTCTGGTCAGGGGCATGTGCCTTGGTTGCGGGTGCATACCCAGTAGGGGGTGTGCAGGAGGCAGCTGATCAATGTTTCTTTCTCATCGATGTTTCTGGCTCTCTATCCCTCTCCCTTCCTCTCTGAAATCAATAAAGAAATATATTTTAAAAAATACACAAATCAAACAACTATCCAAAGCAAGAGCAGGAATGTTCTGGAAAGCTGAGCCACTTTCACTGAAAGGAAAGATCCATGGGTATGGGTGACAGAGAAGTGACAAAGGGACAGATAATAAAGGTTATGGATGTCTCCATCTAGTCAGCACTTTGGTAGGCAATGCACACCCATTCTCTTAACCAATCATCAAATAAGAAAAATATTTCCAATGTACAAAGGCAATCCAAGATTCACAGTTAAGCCCTAACTGGTTTGGCTCAGTGGATAGAGCGTCGGCCTGCAGACTCAAGGGTCCCAGGTTCTATTCCGGTCAAGGGCATATACCTTGGTTGCAGGCACATCCCCAGTGGGGAGTGTGCAGGAGGCAGCTGATCGATGTTTCTCTCTCATCGATGTTTCTAACTCTCTATCCCTCTCCCTTCCTCTCTGTAAAAAATCAATAAAATGTATTTAAAAAAATAAAAAAGATTCACAGTTAAGATAATGTGGTCAAGGTCACGTAGTTTGTAGATAATAAAACCAAGTTTTCAATTCCAAATCTAACTTTAATGACATTTACATAAAATATGATTTAGAAAAAAGATTGAGAAAAAAAATACCTATAAAGATACATGTTTTCCTTTTGTCCAGACAAAGCCATCCCTCAGTCATCCCTCAGTAGCTGGGGGGTTGGTTCCAGGACCCCCAAGAATACCAAGATCTGTGGATGATCAAGTTTCTCACATGAAATGGTGCTGTGCCCAGCTGGCATGGCTCAGTGGTTGAGCATTTGATTCCTGGTCAGGGCACATGCCCGGGTTGTGGGCTTGATCCCCAGTGTGGGGCGTGCAGGAGGAAGCCGATCCATGATTCTCTCTCATCATTGATGTTTTTATTTCTCTCTCCCTTTCCCTTCCTCTGAAATCAATAAAAATATTTTTTGGAAAAAAATAAAAATAAAATGGTGTATTTGCATATAACTTACAGCTTCCATCTATTTTAAATCATCTTTCGAGTATTTATAATACATAACACATTATACATGTTATATAAATAGTTGTTAGGTGTATCATTTAGGGAGCAATGACAATAAGAAATGTCTGTACATGTTTGTATAGATGCAGCCCTCACAGGGCTAACTACACAGTACACTTCAGCTGCAGTGTGACATTTCCGCGCCACCCCCAATATTTTCTAACTGCGGTTAGTTGAATCCATGGATGTAGAAGGCCAATTGTATGCACATATGTGCATACATATATGTATATGTGCTATACTGTAATCTTGTAATTTATTTTGTAATAAATCTATTTGTAATAGATTTATAAATAGATTTAATTGTTATAGGCACTTACTAGAGAACATTTATTTTAAAAACTCCAAATTCCTCAGACAAGTTTTGGACAAATGCCTGACCTTTTGAGATTCCTTGGCTTCTTGCATCGTTTCATTTGACCTGATGGCTATATAATGCACTTTTAAAACTAATATTCCAGAACTTATCTGAAAAGAGTATTTTTCTTCAAAAACTCACCTAAGGAAGCAATGTATTTATTGTACAACAGAATACAGTCTTGTGAAACCTTGTATAACATAAAATATTTTCTTATATCAGAATTATCTAGATTTGATTACTTCCAACTGTTTTATTAATTTCATTAATTTTAAACATCAGAGGATCAAGATTAATTAATGAGAAGTTATTTTTTAATGAACCATTGCCTTTGTAGAGACTTTTAGAAGTTTGAAAATATTCAGAATAATGGCAGCAACATTGGAATGAACGCAGTTTCAGTTATTACTTCTAAAGGACGACGTTCATTTGAATAAGTCATTTAGTAAAGTTTTTAAAAATCTAATGCTATTTTAGTGAAACCTTATAGGATGGTAACTAAATATTCATTGACATGCAAAGATAATTAAAAATGAGGTAAATAAACAAATTTATTCATAAAGAACTCCAAATGAGTGTATAAGTAACTTTAAGAGGAAAATCGTCCCTAAATGAAGACTGTGATGAATTACTGAAAAAGCTTAAGCTGTGAAGGTCAAATGTGGATAGTAGGGTAAAATAATTTGCAGGGAAAATGTTAGATATTATAATAGTAGTATAGTCCAATGCTTAATCTGAAATAAACACGCTATGTAATGGAACTGAAGTATCTCCTGAGGACCCAGGGAGCTGTACGGATCACCCATGCTATGGGGTAAACATTTGTTCAGACATCAGGAGGCAGGTGACAAAATCCACGCTTAGAAACTTTTTCTCAGTATACTCCCGTATTCCTCTTAAATTTTAAATATCATCTTATAGATTAAAATGTTTTACTAAATTTATAAGCTGCAAATGGAATATGAATATCTCAATCCTGTGTGCTTTTAAATTGTTTGGTGAGTATTGAGAATAAATTATTGAGAGTATAGAGAAAAACAAAAGTAATATGTTTAAGAGAACCAGAGACTGGAATAAAAATGAGTAAATGTCAGCATAAAACTAAATTTGGGATTCATTTTCTTCTTAATTTCTTCTTTTCTACTCAATTAGTTCTTCTAAGGAATACATTCTTAAAAAGAACTAATTAATAAATAAAAAGGAATTGCAGTACATGCTGATTTGAACATAGTTTCTAAAAATATAAACACTTCAAATAATTAAACATGATCTCTCTGTATGAAAAAAACAAAAAACAAGAAGCAAATGCTCAACATAAATTTTCATGGCATATAACACATAAGCATAGTAAGAAAACTAGAACTTGATGTTGGGAACTCAGACCTAAATCCCTGAAAAGTTCTTGCCTGAGAACCCAGTGTATCTACCTGTCCCAAGAACCCAGTGTATCTACCTGTCCCAGTGTTTAAAATAGGAGATTTTTTAAAAACCATGGATGTTTTTAAACATTATTGAATATAATGGATATACTTTAATTGTACATATTTTCAGTTTTTTGCTTTTTGGCATGTTTGTAGTTTGGGGCTATTACAAATAAAGTTGCTATAACCATTAGTGTAAACGTTTTTGTGTATGCTTTTATACGCAGAGAAAAGTATGATACCAGGGGCAGCCCAGGAGGCCAGTGGAAACTATAATGATATGGACACTCTTTCAACACAGAACGTCTGAAGAGCAAATTACAAAAAGCGTGTATCCAATATGAAAACCATTTTATTTTAAGGAAGTTTTTTTGGGGGGATACTAAAAATCTAAAGTGTTAATGACCATTGCTTGGCTATGCTTTTGTTTTTGTTTGTTTTTTACTTCTGTATTTCCCACATTTTCCATTATAAATTTTTATCACTTTTTATCAGCAAATGATTATGAAAAAGTCTAAATAATCTTCCCAGAATTTTTGAAGGTGATAATCATATATGTGTTAATAAAACTTCTACCAACACTAAGGCTTTTCAATAACTGTTATTAACTTGGCAGAATAAACTGTCCAGGTTTCCTGAAATTATATTGGGGTAACTGAACTAATGTGTTAGATAAGGAATTAGCATTTTTACTCTCATTACTTCAACTATGTCCATATGTTTGTGCCTTAAACAATCCAGATATAATTCAATTCTATCCACATTATAGGCCTGTTTACTGACCTTGAGTCCACTTGAACCACAATATTTTAAGTCAATTAAGTGCGTGTGAGACCTGGAATAAGAGATAATATACAAGCCACCAGACTGCTGCTGGTTATGCTACAGCTACATGCTGCTCTCTCCTGCGTGATTATTATCTCATTAACTTTTCAACCAGTTTGGAAATAATTAACTCAAATTTAGGCTCAAACATTATTTAGGGTCACTGTAACATTGGGAACCAGTCTTACTTAAATTTCAACTTTAAAACCATAAAATTTCAACCATAAAAAGTAGAGAATCATTTATTTTTATAGGGAAAGAACGTGTCCCAATTACTCAGTTATAATTCAGACTGATATGGATGAACGCCTGAAGTTCTTTGTGCCATTCATTGCAAGTCATCCCTTAATACAACAACCCATTTTCATGAACTAAACAGTGTGTTTGCTAACAGGCTAGACACTCCTTTCCTTTGATATTCCTAGGATGGCTGACCCGCAGCCACCAGTCAGAATTAGGGCCCAGGATTAGGGAAATGGGTAGCTTGCCAGGTTCCAAGGATACAAGTAACTATACTAGTACTCAGAGTCGTTGGTTAAAGAAAGATACAGAGTTTTATACACATGTTAAGATCATAATATTAATATCAGCAATAAGGTATCAAGAATCCAAGGTAATTGCCCACGACAGCCAAGTCTGTAGTAATTCACAGCCCCCGGCCCAGGAGGAGCAGCATGAGGCAGATACGGAATCCTTACCTGTGTGCTGGAGAGTTACTGTACCTGTCTTTTACCCCAGTTACACATTCTGGAGTTCTTTTTAATCTTATTTTAATAAAAACAATTTTAGCCCAGCTGGGTGTGACTCAGTGGTTGAGCGTTGACCTATGAACCAGGAGGTCACAATTTGATTCTCAATCACAGCACATGCCCCGGTTGTGGGCTCGATCCCCAGTGTGTGGCAAGCAGAAGGCAGCCAATCAATGATTCTCTTTCATCATTGATGTTTCCATCTCTCTCTCCCTTCTTCTCTGAAATCAATAAAAATATATATATTTTTTAAAAAAACAGAATTTTAAACCAGGTCATTTCTTGATATCTGCTCCAGTTCAATTTAACCATAAAACAGCAATGAATAGAGAATGTGCTCATAACAGTGTAATTTTGCTTACATGAAAAATGTTGTTTTAAACTTAAAATTATAACAATGGTCCCACTGATCCTCTATCTCTAAGCAATAAGATCACAGGTGCCTTTTTTCTTGCTTGTACTTTTCTCCATTGCTGTCTCTTCAAAATAAGAAAAATATATTTTTAAAGGGAAGAGAGAAAACTCAGGAATATGACCTTTGGGGGCATCCATAGATTTGGAATTAAGACGTGGACGAGTGAACCCGACTTTTAACAGCCACAGGCGCTAGGGCACTGGTGCTCGTGCTTGGCTTCGCTTAGTAATCGCTTGAGGGAGTTTATAGGAAATGCCCATGCCGTGGTCCCACCCTGTGGGATGGCAGTTTAATTAGTCTGTTTTGTGGCTCAAACATTTCTCTTTTTCAAACAGCTCTCCAGGTGATCCTAATGAGTAGCCGAGGCTGAACAATACTTCTCTGGGGTGGAACTAAGACTTAGTGTTGCCTCAGATGTGATGCTTTTGAACAAAAGAACTAGGACAACTTTCTGGACATAAAAGTAACATTTTAGAAAATTTAGCACCTCAACATTATCCAATATTCATAGACCAAATTTTTTTTAAAAGGAAACTAATTTTATTATATGATGGGAATATCAGAAGCCCCCTCTTTGAGAAGGGACAGTGATAGAAGTAAGAGTCTCCCTCATGGCCTGTGTGACTCAGTGGTGGAGCGTTGACCTATGAACCAGGAGGTCACGGTTTGATTCCTGGTCAGGGCACTTGCCCAGGTTTCGGGATCCGTCCCCAGTGGGGGGCATGCAGGAGGCAGCCAATCAGTGATCCTCTCTCATCACTGATATGTCTGTCTCCCTCTCCCTCTCCCTTCCTCTCTGAAATCAATAAAATATTTTTAAAAATAAATAGGAGTCTCCCAGTGGAAAGGAGTGCCTTCCTACCTGAAGGAATGGGCCCAGCGCATGACCGGGACCTACAGGCGGGTCATTCAGGTTCAGAATTACAGTGTTCTTCCCGTTCCACTAACTGAAAATAAACACACCAAGAAGCTAAAAAAATAAAATAAAAAAGACTTTTCACCACCTAATCAAGAAGGCAGATGTGTCAAACAAGATTAACCGGAACCTTCTGTGTGCCTGTGTTAGAACAGCCACTTTCCCTCCTGTGGTTTGCCGCCCTTCACGGTAATGAATGTTCTTTGACACACTTCCTATCAGACTTTTACTACACAAAGTTGGTTTTGCCCATTAAAATGAAGTTGCATTTTAATATGGGTACACACATCACATTTTGTGAAATGTTTTGTGATCATTGAAAACAATGATCAAATTTAGTTAGTGTAGGAAATTACACTTTATAAATTTAACTTATAGTTGTGTTAGAAATCATTGAAGTTAAAATGTGCTCACTTTTTTTAAAAAAATTGTCTTGCCTTTAATTCCAGTAACTCATGTGCTATAAAGGCTCAGGATAACATTCAGTATCTGAAAAAGAGATGTTTCTATCATCTCCCTTTTCAAGTGATTATTATAAAAGTGCTTCTAATCATTTATAAACTGAAAATTCAAAGGGAGCTTTATTTATCCTTGACACAGGTTACGCCAGGCGTCCTCAAACTACGGCCCGCGGGCCACATGCGGGTGTTTTTGCCGTTTTTTTTACTTCAAAATAAGATATGTGCAGTGTGCATAGGAATTTGTTCATAGTTTTTTTTAAACTATAGTCTGGCCCTCCAACGGTCTGAGGGACAGTGAACTGGCCCCCTGTTTAAAAAGTTTGAGGACCCCGTGTTACGCCAATAGCAGTACCCTGATTTTTACGCATGTCATCTTATTCTCATTCATATATTTATTCAATAAATAAGTATTCATTGCATACCAGGTGTAGGGACTACACTAGGGGTAGAAGCATCCATCAAAGTATGTGAGGTTAAGTAGAAAAGCAAATGGGTCAATGCTAGAATAAGGCAACCCTGGAGTGTCAGGACCCATAGGACACACAGAGGGCCTCATTGTGAGGGGCTTCTGCATTTCCCATCAGCATTTTTAAGAAAAAAAAATCCACCTAAAAAAAAACAAACACACACACACACACACACACACACACACACACAAACACCACTAAAATGTAATCAAGTGAATCAAGGAGAGAAGAAAGCATGTGAGGGAAGAGGAGGTCTGGGGGGTAACCTGGCAGATGCACGGGGCTACACTCGTAGAAAGAAGAGGGTGAGAGGATGTGGAGCTCCCAAGGAAAAGTCAAGTGCTCTGTGGAACGGAGTCGGCATTGTTAGCTGCATTAGCCAGGGTTCTCCGGAGAAACAGAACCAAGAGACATCTCCCTCCTCTCTCCACAGATATCGGTCAGATGACCCCCTGCAAACACACACTTTGGGGAGGGAATCGGCTTCCCTCAGTCAACCTGTCCACATGCCAATCTCCTCCTCAAATACCCTCACAGACACACCCAGAACTAGAATTTACCTGGGCACCCCCTGCCCAGTCCAGGTGCCATATTAAATTAATCCTTATGTTATCCAAGAGTCAGAGCCTGAGGGATTTTAACAGGCTTTAAGAAATCTAGGCTTTATTTTTTAAAATTTGTTTTTACTCATTTCAGAGAGAGAAGGGAGAGAGAGAGAGAAAACATCAATGATGAGAGAGAATCATTGATCTGCTGCCTCCTGCACACTGCACACTGGGATCGAACCTGCAACCTGCATGTGTCCTGACTGGGAATCGAACCATGACCTCCTGGTTCATAAATAGCTGCTAAACCACCGAGCCATGCCAGTGGGCTAGCCTTTATTTTTAGAGCAATCATCAAACTCTGGGAGACTTTCAGTGTATGACTGGGTTTTCGTTTTAGAGAGGTTGTACTGGCTGCTGGGTTGAGAGCAGACTGGAGGAGGACATGATTAAGTAGATCAGTTATGAAACAATGGTTTTCATTGAGATGAAATATGAGAACAGTGGCCAGTATTAAGGCAACAGAGTGTTACTTTTCACTCGCTTTCTGAAATAGGTCTAGTTCTTCCCTTTGGCCCAACAAAAACCGAGGCTCAGTGTATTTCAGCAGCTCACAGATATCACAGTAGGTGCCAGAACTGGGATTTGATCCTATAATTATTTGATGTCAAAGCCTAAATGTTGGTGTATGTATAACACAATTGATTTAAAACATGGCTAGAAAAGTGCACCATATTTATCTAATATCATCATTCATTTGTTTTTCACGCAATCAAAACATTCCGTGCACATATATTGAACATTCACCATTCTCAGTTCCTCACGCCAGGAATTCAGGGAAATAAGGAGAATGCGAGCCGTGTGCTCAAGTGCTCAGTGAACCACCGTAGTCCTTCTGCCATCGGGGTTCTCGCCTGACGCTGCCTAATTGTGAGCTACTTCCCGAGGCAGCAGGTGCTCCCTGTCTCTCAGGCACCCAGGCCTCACGTGGACGCTCCAGGCACTGTATGTATCGCACACAGCACATTTGACGCATCTGTGCCAGGTGCTCCCTGTCACCGCACACTCTCCATATGCTCCTGGGGGTGGTTCCGGGCTGAACAAACACTACTAGCAAAATGCAGAGTAAGTAGTGTATAGGGCGAATGGCTATTGACTTTGGATAAAGTAAAATTTAAAGGAATTGTATTTTGACATACAGAGAGCCAACAATACAGCATATCAGAGTACAGAGTTAATAGATCCTTTACTGATATATAACTACAGGATGGGCAGATGATCAAGTAAGTGTCTAAAGTTTCAATGTACTAATTTTTTTTCTAGGGAATAGATATAGATATAGATATAGATAGATACAGATATTACTTCAGAGAAGAAGGGAGGGGGAGAGAGAGATAGAAATATCAATGGTGAGAGAGAATCATTGATTGGCTGCCTCCTGTATACCCTCTACTGGGGATCAAGCCAGCACCCGGACATGTACCCTGACCGGAATCAAACCCGGGACCCTTAGATCCCCAGGCTGATGCTCTATCCACTGAGCCAAACCAGCTAGGCCTCCTTTCCACTCTCGAATAAGCAGAGCTTCTACCTGCAGCAGCCCCACCCCTCACACCTGGGTACAGTGAGGGAGAGAGCAAGGGATTGCAAAGGAGCACATCTTTCAGATATGATGGAAACATGTCCTCAAACTTTTAAACAGGGGGCCAGTTCACTGTCCCTCAGACCGTTGGAGAGCCGGACTATAGTTTAAAAAAAACTATGAACAAATTCCTATGCACACTGCACATATCTTATTTTGAAGTAAAAAAACAAAACGGCAAAAACACCTGCATGTGGCCTGCGGGCCGTAGTTTGAGGACGCCTGATGTAGTGTCTTGGTTGTGGTAGTGGTGACATGGTGTCTACATGAGTCAAAATTCATATAATTTCAACCATATAATAAATGTATGTGGTTCATTATATATAAGTTGTACTTAATAAGTTGATAAAAAGTGAAGCCTAATGTTGAGTTTACATTTAAAATAAAGATTAATACAGAAATATAAACGCTAAACAAGAAATTATGAGTTGGTTTCCATTTAAAAATCAGCTTGTCTTCAACAACATTGGTTAGAAAATTTTGGAAAGTTTTTTAATGTATTTAATATTTTTCATAAAGTGTCATAAAAAAATTAAGCAAAAAAAATGATCAGCCTTAGCTGACAGGGTATAATCTTTCATATTAATTGTATTTGATGTTCTAACCCTATAAATAATGTGCATGAAGAGAGTGAATTATAATTTCCTCAGTGTCTGAAGGAGTTGTCAAAATTCAGTATTGATCCTTTATTTTGTGTTTTTAATTTTGGGGTCACACAAGAGGTATTGTTAATACCTAAAATTAAATTGATTATGTTGCACTAAAATAACATTTTATCATATAATTTTAATGGTTTAGTAATTATGGAAATAAGATGAAAACCACTTTGTCTAAATTTGTAAGTCACTTGTCTAACATAATAGTCATGTAAGTTTTGCAAGATCTTTTGAATAGTGTGACTACTACATTTCTTTTTTTTTAAGGTTTATGTTATATGTGGACTGTTTGCATGATGGTAACTGCTTTTCTCTGACTGTATCCTTACTGTCTATTATTTCTGCCTAATCTGCACCCAAAATTGTAGTAGTAGGTACTGATTTATTTGCATATCAAACTGAATGAGTTTCCATCACTGGCACATAAACCATTTCATGCCCAGGGTGTTGGTTTTCTTCTCATAAAAGTAAACATTTTTATTTTAAAATTTATATTACAAAGAAAACGAACAAATCATCCAGACAATGTTGGGGAGTGGGGGGAGGGCTGATTAAAGTGAGAAGATTTCCACTAATTGTCAAGACTTCTTGTTTGTTATATTAAGTTATTAATTAAACCAGAGGGTACTGGGGCAGAATAGAGAGTCCAGAAATTGCCTTACAGATCTCTGGAGATTGATACACTAGTATGACAGAGTTCGAATTTAAAATCAGCACAGTCATTTCATTTTCCTGTCTCAGACATAAAATTATATTTCACCCAAAACTCTTTTCATAGTGAAGGATACAATAATAATAAAAGCAAATAGTCACTGAGCTTATCTCATGATCCAAACACTTAGCAATGATGTGCTGCTTTGCATGCATTATTTCATTGAAATGTCACAATGTGAGGTAGACACTGTTAGTTGTATTTCATAAATGCAATAACTGAGACATAGAAAATATTAAATATTCCAATTACCTGAAAACTTAAATTTTCTATTCATAATATGACCCTATAAAAAGCAAAGAGTAGCTATGACCTAGACTCTAAGGAGGAGATATTTCTGATGCATATATTCAACAAGGGGTCAATATCTAGAGTTCATAAATACCTCCTAAAAATCAAACTTTAAAAGACAATTAACCAAATAAAAATGTGACCAAAATATACTAGTTAGAGCATAGCATAGAAGAAATACCTCAAATTATGCAAAGAATATTAAATCTCTCTAATAATAAAGAAAAATCCCATTAAAACCATGGAATTACATTTACCTATTAATTTGGCAACATTTTTAAAATCATAATTATACAATGAAGGATAGAAACTTTCATATACTGCTTGTGATAATGTAAATTCATTATTATCACTTTGAAAAGCAATTGGCAACACGTGGTTATATTAGAATAGCCGTAACCTAGAAACCCAGTTTCACTCCTAGGTGTACCCTCTAGAAAAACTTTCATACATGCACAAAATGAGACATGTCACATGAATGGTCATAGAACATTTTAAAAATAGTAATTAGTTGACCAAAAGAAAAAATTAAGAGGTTTAGGGATACCCACATTATAGATTTTAAAACACTAAAAATAAAACAGAGTTAACTTATCACCCTGCATGAACATCACAAAGTTGAACGAAAAGCATGTTGCAAAAGCACATGTTGGTAGACCATTTTGATAAGAATTTGACACCACTGATCACTTTCTTCCCAGTCAACACTTACTACATGTGGTTTTCTGATCATCACAAGCTCCCATATGTCCTCCTACACAGCTGGCAAATCCTCATCCCTTTTCTGTTTCTTCTCATTTCAAGATCTGCTAATGTTGGAAGGTGACTGTACTCTGCCCTTAGACATTTTCTCTTATTAATTTCCACTCTACTTTTTTCCCCCCACAAATACATTTTATTGCTTTTTCACAGAGAGGAAGGGAGAGGGACAGAGAGCCAGAAACATGGATGAGAGAGAAACATCGATCAGCTGCCTCCCGCACCCACCCAACTGGGGACATGCCCTCAACCAAGGCACATGCCCTTGACCAGAATCGAACCCGGGACCCCTCAGTCTGCAGGCCGACGCTCCATCCACTGAGCCAAACGGGTCAGGGCTCCACTCTTCTTGATCTATTCTCACGGCTTTAACTATGGATACCCTGATGACTCCTAGAATGAATACACATACACACAAACACCCTGAACCTCGTCTCTGAATTTCACAGTCACATGTCCAACTATGGACATGCCCACCTGGATGTCTAACAGGATCCCAAACTTAACATGGCCCCAAATCTCCCAGCTGCTCTTCCAATAGTCTCTGTCCTCCATCTTCCCAGATGTAGTTGATGGCAAGTCTGTCCTTTTCTTACTTCCCACTTGAAGCAATTGTCTTACACTTCCTGGATGTGTCCATGTTGTTTAACTTAGTTCTCTGGCCCCTGCACTTCCCATTAGCCTCATAGTAAGTCTAACTACTTGGTCAATTTCAAGTTACAATTAGACTGACCACTAAACCAATGTCCCCCCATTGTCTGGCTGCAGAAACAAAGCTGCCTGGTGTAACCTTAGTCTATATTGCTGCTGTGACAAACTTACAGGCTTAAAACAACACAAGTTTATTTTCTGATGGTTCTGGGGTCAGATGTCCACAGTGTCCAGGAGAGCTAAGTCTCCAGGAAGAGAATCCATTGTTTTTCTGTTCTGCCCATTGTTGTTTTTTAATCTTTATCATTGAAAGTATTACATATGTCCCTCTTCTCCCCCATTGACTCCTTCTAGCCGACCCCGCCCCCAGGCCCTCACCACCCTATTGTCTGTGTCTATGGGTTATGCATATATGCATACAAGTTCTTTGGTTGATCTCTTCCTACCCAGCCATGCCTGTTCACCTTCTAAAGTCATCTGTTTTCCTTGGCTCAGGAGCCTGCATCATGCTGACCATTGCTTCTATGGTCACATCTCTTATTCTGACCTAGATCCACCTGTTTTTCCAAGTTCTCTTAACTTAATCACATCTGCAAAATTCCTATTACTATTCGCTGGCTCCTGGGATTGTGTCAGGGACATGTTGGGGGTGAGGGAGGCCTTATCTGCAGCCACAGGCTCCATACTAATGTTAATTTCCCCACCAGCCACTGAACTAATGCTTTTAACATCATTACTAAGCCTTGACTGAATCAATAATTCTAAGATTACAAAATAATTACTTTTTAAAGTAGAGAGAGGCTATTTGTTAAACCCGAAATTCACATAACACAACAAAGGAAAACTACACTTAGATCTTTCCCTTTTATTTCCATTTTTTAAAAATTAACTTAGATCTGCCCTTTTATTTCCATTTTTTAAAGTGAAAAGTTGCTTTAATAGCAGCTTAAATGGTCACGAATGTGGTGTTGTTTCTCTCCCTAGCCCCTCCCTCTCTTCATTCATTCTCAGTGATTTTTGCAGAATCAGTGCAATTCCAACAGTTAAAATAATTATTCTTGCTGATGTATTTTGTCACAGTCTTGGTCCCTGAAAGCTTCTTGGATCTGGCTCTCGTGTCCTTTGACACAACTCCATTCATCTTGAAGCCTCCTTGACGCCTGGCATAATTAGATGTCCGGACACCACCTTGTACTCTCCTTGGCCCACATCTCAGTCCCACCAGTTCTCGAGGGAAAAGTATTAGAGGCACCGGGTTCCCTGGGTGACTGTTCCTACTGGGTGAAACTGCTTCTAAGCATTTCAGTGGACTGAGCCATATATTTAAAGTTCATGACTCTGTCTTGATGTTTGCAATGCAATCTCAACACAAGACTTACTCCCATTATTTTTTTTCTTGTATATATATTTTAACTTACACTAAAATACTTCTTTATTGGGTTGTTATATTGAGGTATTTATTGCCTTATGCAGTGGTATAAAGAAATCAATATAACAATAGCAAATTACTTTTTAAAAGTTAAACTATTGCCCAGCATCGTTTTTATAAACATAGTAAAAACTGCTCTAAAATTTACATAGAAAGGCACAGGACTTAGACTAGCTAATAGAATTTTGAAAAAAGAATAAAATGGGAAGAATCATCCTACCCAAAGTGGAAGCTCACTACATGACTACAGGAATCAAGACAGTGTGTCGTTAGCTGAGGAATGGACACCCAGATCAATGAAACAGAACACAGGTCCCAGAAACACCCACACAAACAGAATTCACCGGTTTTTGACAATGGTGCCCCAGTAACTCAGGAGAACGGCAGTCTTTTCAACAATGTGCAGGAGCAGTTGGTCAGCCACAGGTTTAAAAAAAGACACTTGACCTAAAGCTCACACCTTATACAAAAGTCAACTCAAATGGATCTTCAGCGAGGATGCCTCTGCACAGTGAAGCCACCCCTGTCACCAGCCCACAGCAATGGGTGAAGAGGAACAGAGGGAATCACACTGAGGTCAGAAGTAAGTGTCCCCTTACTTCACACTGAGGTCAGAAGTAAGAAACCCCTGCCATTTCTTACTCACTGCCATGTGCCTGCAGCCCAAGAGAAGGGCAGGGGGTCTGCTTCACCTGCCCCATGTGCTTCTGAGCAGTGAGAACACGGTGGAGAGGAAGCTGGCAGGCAAGGTGTGCCTGGAGTGGTGCTGAGTATCCGAGCTGGAACCACGAGGCCTTGGAGATGAGCAAACACAGAGGCAGGTACCAACAAGCAAAGGGCGTGACTCAGCAATAGAACATCAGGAGGAGGATGCAAATGAGGGGAGTGGATGCTCCTCCGTCCACGGACAACACAGCAAGGGCTCATTCCCATCCTCTGCAAACCAACCCTACTGAGGGAAGGTAAGCTGGATTGGCTCAGTAGAGCAGCCCTGAAAGGTTCTGGGTTCAGGAGGCAACAGATTGATGCGACTCTCTCACATCGATGTTTCTCTCCCCCTCCCTTTCACTCTCACTAAAATCAATGGAAAAATATCCTTGGGTGAGGAATTTTTTAAAAAGTCATTAATGTGATCTGACTGTAGGAGACCAGACTAATTTTTAGGCTAATTGAGAAGGAAAGAAATTAGATTAAGAATAGAAAACAAAAGTTACAGATTTTTTCATGCTAGGTTTTGGCATAAATATCAAGGCCATAGTAGACAGCAAGAGACACGTGAATCTGAAGTATTAGACGCTGCCCGCGTCCAAGTCTGCCCATTTCCACCACATTCTCAGTGGCCACAATTGTGGGCCAGTCATCATCGCCCCTTCCCCTGCGACACACTCTTCACCACGGAGACCTGGACGTCCTCACCGCCTCCGATCTGAACTGTGTTCGATAGCCCTGGGTTGTTTGAAATTTAGTGTTGATATGTCACAGTGTTAGTGGAAGAAAGAAGGGAGAAAGAAACCAAAATGTATTTCCTTTAAAACATGCTATTTTTCTCTCCCTCTAGTACTTTTAATTTAATTGTGTGATAGAGAATCAGTGTTTGGTTCTTCCTCAATGTCTCTCATTATGAAATTCACTTTAGGCCCTACCTCATGTTCCTCTATGTTGCCAACTCTCTTTGCTATAAGGACTAACAACCTAGTATTCAGGGTCAAAGAGCTTTCCCCAGCCAGCACTCTCATCCCATCAATAAATAAGGAAAACCTTCCAATATGACTTTTTATTTAAAGTGTTTTCCTTACCCATATTGCATGAATATGGATATGAACATATAAAGCCATAAATATCTCTACTTGATCTTCCTCCCTGTGATCCCCTTCGTTTACTAATCATCTCTCCACTGTTTTTACCCTTCCTAAGTCAGCATGTTTTCCTCCACAGGGTATAATTTAACAGCTTGTTTGCTCCTGTTTCTTCCCCCACCCCCTCATACATCAATGCCTTCTTGTCCCGGTCAGCAGATCTTCTGCCAACAATGTTCTTCCCACTTGTCATTAGCTGTGCTCCTCCTTTGCCAGAGCATTAGCTTAGCATCATGCACCGTCATCCAGAAAACTCAAGTCTGTTCTTTGACACCGTCCACGGAGTCAGCTGTTCCCTTCCAGTTCCTTCTCTAATTTCCAAAGTCACAACCTCCAATGAGAAGAAATCAGACCACCACCTGTGTCCTAAGACCTTCAGTTTCCTTCCCAGTTTCCTAAATATTCCATATGTACATTCCAGGGGTTTTTTCTTTTCCTTTCCTTATTTTCAACAGTTGTAATTAAAAATTATACCATGTTAACCATCAGAAATGCTAAATGACTTCCTCCACATTAATTGATAATATAAACTTACTGTCATTTAGTACTCAATGTCACTAATATTGACATCTATTGATCCTTATTTTGTATTCATATTCATTTTATTTTCTAAAGAGAATCATTTGACTATCACTATAAGAAATATGTGGAATGTAACATTTGAGTCAGACTATCTCTACATTTATTCTGCAATTATATTTCTGTTCGAGTTCAGAACTAATTTTACAATGTTTAAGAGGTTCCTTTGGTTTTGATCTTTTCTATCCAGAACTAAATGTTTAATGTGTTAATCTCCTCTATGCAAAGACTATCTGTTATGCTCACTAATTGTATGCCTTTGTTCAAGCTATGAATTTCTGCACAGTTGAGATGAAAGATTCTATGAAAAAAAATGAAAAGCAATAAGCTTAATACAACTGTTATTGAATTAATCTAGAGTGAGGATCCTAATACCAAAAACTTTTTGTACAACAAAGATGTAGGTATTTAGGGTAAAAGAAAACTGTGGACTTTAAAAATTATATTAAAAATGACTCCAACATTTTTACCATGTTTTCTACTTCTGCTGCTCTGTTGTATTGCCACTGTGACATGGAACCATGTGATTCACAAGTGGGATTTTGAGATAAATAGGTCAGAGCTCCTGGGAAGGTTTGCTGCTTGTACACAAATCCTCACTCACTCACTCACCATTGAATTCGTATGTCCTAAAGTCCTAAGAACCCAGGGGGGATGCGAGGTACATCCTCTTCCACAGGATTTATCATGTTCTCCTGCACATAGTAGGTGCCCTCTAACCCAATTCTGAGTCCATACCATGATCTCTTTATCCCTTCCTGTTTAATAATAAACTTAGGCTATCCCTAAGGTTTCCTTGTAAAATATAGGGCACAGATCTTAAATTTGAATTTCAGATAAACAAATCATTATCTAGTAGATGTGTACCCAATTGCATGGGGCATACTCAAACTGTAAAGCATTGGCTACTTATCTCAAATTCTAGTTTAACTAAGTATCTTATATTTGTATTTGCCACATTTGGCAAGCCAATGTCTCTGGATTGTGGGGATTATGTCCAAAGGCTCATTGTCACACAAGTGTGATATAGTCCTGGGCTTAGCCCCCATGAGTCCAGAGGAGGCACTAATATATCCTTGCTCTCTTGCTGCTTGGTAAGCTTCCCTAAGTGGAGGTTTTGTTTTCCCAGAAAGGGGCCCATGTGTGTCTCTCCTCCTCCATCCTGTGCACCCTGTACTTTCCAGGGACTGACAGACAAAAACACCCCAATGTGCTGGGGACCCTCCCTGACTCTGGTTGTACATGAGAGTTAGCTGGAAAGCTTTGAAAATAAGTGATGGAAGCGTGCTTGTGCAGGTGAGTTGGCTCTCGCGCACGTCTATCCTTCCCTATCAGAGGAATGTGCCTGGGTAGCTATGGGTGGAGCACACCTGGGCACACCCTGCCACCTAGAGCCAATCCCAGACTATGTAAGCCACCCCGGCTGGTGCAAGCTCATGAAATTAAACACTATCTGCCACTGAGATGTGGGGTCTTAGGCAGAATTATTGAGTAGTTGAGAATAGACATGCATAGCTATTACCATGGTCTCATTAAACAACAATATTTAGCCTCAAAATTTAATATAAAATCTCAACTGTATAGATGTGCCAGAGAGCCAACTCAACTGCACAGCACACTGCCATACTTTGCTCATATCATAGCCATGAACTTTCCATTGGCCAAAGCATACCACATGGTCAAAACTCAACTTAAAATATGTTTGTCTAATCTTTGAAACAGTAATTTTGGGAGTTCTTAAAAATTCTTAGAATATGCCATCTAAATATATATTCTAAAAATAAGCACCAAATAGATATGAGGGGGCATTTTATATAATCTGAGAATAATGAACAAAAACAAACAAAAAATCCCACTTTGGCAGTTCAACAATTGAGTTCTTACTAAGGAGAGCCAGGGTTGAAGTTCCCTTCCAGGTATCAAAACTTATCCAAAGGAACCAAATCGGGCTGAGCCCTAGGGATTCCACTAGTAAGAATAAAAGGTTTAAAAATCCCTATTGAAGTCCCAATTTCAGTATTTTACAGAGGCAACTGGTAAGGCCCAGAGATATAATATCCTATCTTATTATCATTCTGCCAATAGTAAACCTAAGATTAAAGTTTAGGTTAAGATTAGTACTCTCAATTATAATGAGACATGTGAGCTTGGAAAGATTATGGCAAAGAATAAAGTTGCTCACTCATTCACTAAACAATAAGTGCTGGAACACTTTCTAAATCATCTCAGAGAGTTTCTACCCAGCCCTTGCTCATCCTTGAAAATGTTGCTGAGATATTATGATGCCCAGGACTACCGTGGATGCCACACAGTGTGCGTAGCACCAGCTGATGGAGTATTAATCATACAGGAATAGTTTGAGTGGCATCCCCTGGGGGCATGTGACAGGATAGTGTTCCAAATAACAACCCACCCATTTGATGAAAACTTAGATCACAGAAAATGAGTATCTGTTTCCCCTCTCCCCCCCCCCCATCAATTCCACAACGTTTTATTATATATTATATTTAGAAAAGGGACAGTGTTTTGCCTGGGCATTTCCAGATTGGTTTGCAAAATAAGCCTCCTTACAAACTCTGAAAATATTTTGCTAAGAAATGTAAGGTAATGGTCAGCTCCCGTTATCTGCTTTAGCTGGAGAGGAGAGGCAAGAACTAAGTCTGTCTCCGACAATGCAGCTTCTTCTTAGTTGGGTGCTCATAGCGTCCATCGTTCCAGTTTCCAAGGACTACACAAATCTTGTTACGTTCACGTTTGTGCTTTGCATCTTACTATGTGTAGGGCCCACTGGCGATATCAGAGTGAGATTGTAGTCTGAATGTGAAACAGAAAACTAGCATCTCAACATAGATAATCATATTGCACCTTATTAAAAAAATACAAGTGCATTCTCTCCTCAGACCATGACTTGCCATAATGACTGTTATCAACATGTGATTACTTCTGTTACCTTGGAACATATTGACATTCATTTAGTTAAAGATAATATGACATATTTGTATGCACTGTGGTAATTTGTGAATATGATTAATCATGGACGCCCATCTTCTACTAACAGATAAAATGAAAATATTGCAATCAGAGCTTTTGCACTGCTAAAAATAGCTCATATTACATTGAGAAAATTGTATTATAGCTTATTTCAAACACAATTGCAAATGATTATAAGGGGAAAAAATCACAACTTGGATAACTGCTAGGTGAGAAAAAATTCATTCTACGCAAGAATGGGACACGGGAGCTAGACTCAGTGGGCAGTGCATCAGTCAGAACCTCCCTGACCACTCAAGGAGGATTGTCCCCTGATCTCCATTAGAGTAGATGCACACAGAGAGAGGGCCACGTGGTCGCTAACCGATATTACTGAAAGCGTAATTGGAATGATGCCATGGAATAATCTGTTCTAATATTAACTAAAGAATGCATTTTGAGGAAGGTTGGAGATATGGCTATAAGATTACATTTATATCAGAATTTTGATAGGTTAAGATGTCTTTAATAAGAGAGCAGATTAATGCTCTCATTCAGAAAGCAGGTAAAAGGGTTCCCAGACATGATTCCACTATTAGGGGAGGTCACCTTCACCAACAAACAGTCCTCAGACACCCGGGAGCTCAGGAATTCACCTCAGCTCTGACACTATCTGCCAGAGATGCCTCGGGCTCCTCAGGCGAGTCAGTGCTACCCGACTCACATTCACACTCACACTCACATTTCAGATGGCAGACACGAGCCCAGGTTCCCTGTGCTCTGACCGACTGGCCACAGACTGGAGGTTCCAGCGACCCTTCCTGCTCAGACTGCCCATCCCAAGCCCAGGGTGTCACCTGTGCTCTGACCCCACAGGCCACAAATCAGAAGTTCCCACAACCCCTCCTCAGGTTCCATGAATTGGCTAGAAGAATTCAGAAAACGAAAGAAACAGATTGCTCATGAGATCACTGGCTTAGTATGAAAGGATGTAACTCAGGAATAGCACAGCCCCTTGTAAAGCATCTCCATTTCACTATGAAACTCCCCTCGACACTGTCCTCCCCACTGATGTCCCAACACTCTAGTCCAACGTCTCCCCTCGTCACAAACTCCCCAACAGACACTTCCCATAAACTGTGAAGGCACTTTTCTAGGGAGACGAAGAAAATAGATTTAACCTCCTGAAATAGTCTGGAAAGCGTTCATATGTGATAGCTTTTCCAAATGAAGTGTTTGTGTCAGGGCATCAGTGCAAGAGAGAAGCTGCATGTCAGCAGGCAAGTTCTACTTGACTTTCATCACCAGAAAACGTGTCTCCTCTAAAAGACAACATTTTCTCACAAGAAAGAGGGACTCAGACATACAGGAAAAAAGTTCATTGATATCTAGTTCTCTAATCATTTGTCCTTTGTTTACATTATTTTGATTAGAAAAGCCAGTATTTGGTGAGAGATATGAAAGTGCTTAAAATTAGGGTTCATATGGAATAACTTTTCATGTTTTAAAAAGTATGCCCTTTTATTTCCAGGGATCAAAAGTGAAGTGCACCAGCTCCAGCCCAAGGTTTGCACCTGCACCCAAGGGTCAGTGGGGAGACGGGGTTAAGAGTGAGCCTGACCAGGACTCCCTCCGCAGACCCTGTAAGGCACCTCTGAGATAAGGAGTTAGCATGAGCCTCCCCCACCTCACCATCCTCCTGGTGAGACGGAAATCACACCCCCACCTTCCCCTGAAGCCTGTTCTCAGCTCAGGTAGGGGTGTGAGAACTGGAAGGTGAGGCAAGACCCACGGCCCATCCCCCAGCGGACCAGCCCTGACCTCTGACCTCTGCTTGTGTCGTCTGATCATAACGTGGACCTAGAGGTCACGTCAGTACCAATGTCCTGCTCTCCACACACTCCCCACCAAAAACCAAAAAGTGTTTAAGTTTGTTAGACTCCCTACAAAGATGGATGATCCAGTAAAGAAGTAATTAAAATGAGTAATTAAAGTAATAGTCT
The DNA here is from genome assembly GCF_951640355.1 of Cnephaeus nilssonii. Lineage (NCBI taxonomy): Eukaryota > Metazoa > Chordata > Mammalia > Chiroptera > Vespertilionidae > Cnephaeus > Cnephaeus nilssonii. The sequence continues at coordinate 166,473 of NC_137081.1, read as the reverse complement.
CTGTAAATTATTATTATAAAAGGTCTACTCTCCAAACGTAGTACTAGAAAAGAAAATATGGAAGATATCTTTTCATCATTAATTTGAAATCTAGATATCCTAATTTAGAATCATAAAAAAAGATTCCAAAAAGTCATTTTAAAATAAGACGATGTCAAGTATTCCCTGAAGATCCAGCACAGCCCCAGTGTCTCTGCATTTGTGCCTGTTTCTCTGTCCGTTTGTCTGTCTTGGTAGGTATTTCAGTTGTTTTCCAGCTCTCACCACCAAGTACCTTTTTCCTTTCTCCCTCCCACTTCATTTTCTTCATTAATAGCCATTGTGTAAAATTGAAATCGCTATTTCTTGTACTTATTGAATAGTTTTAGTCTCTAAAAGTAGAAAATTGAAAAGTTTTATAGTTTTCTCTAAAAACGGTATTTTTTTCTGTACATTAGTAACTCTTGATAAAGAAAAACATGCCCACAGTTTCTCAAACCCACGGCGCACACATGGAAAGTGATACTCATGGTGTGACCCTGCTTCCACGTGGAATCGCTCCTAACTGTGAAGGACCTGAAGCAATTCTTACATCGAGAAAATTAAAGTTCTACTCAGAGCTGTCAGCACAATTTCTTAACCACGGATCTTGTCTTCCTCGCTTCCTATTCTTGCAGTGTGCATTCTAAAGAAGGGCAAGCTAAATTATTAAAGAATACATTTTTAAGTAAATATCAAGTGAATAAAATTCCACTTTTAATATGCTGTAAAGATAGCTGATACATTTATAGAAGTATAAAATTTTAAATTTTTCCAGCAACGTTGTTATTTAAATGGATGTTTTCCTCATGTAAGGAAAGATGTCCTCGTGAATAAATTGCTTCCACTTTCTATTAGCATGGTCTTGTTAGCAACCAGCCAGTTTAATAAAAAAAAATACAAACTAGACAATAGAAAACAAAACCAGGAAATGTTCTGTAGGAGAAACAGTGGTTGTTCTAAATGTCTAGTCTTATCTCCTCCTTGGGCCCACCTGGGCTTCACTCGCCCTTTATTGCTCTGTAATTACTTTGATCTGCTGAGTTGTGTGAAATTAAGCATTTTTAAATAACCATGTCATATCCTTTCCGTTTAATTTCAGTCTGCACTGGTGGAATTCATCTGCTCCTTTATCACACAGCACTTGCTACAGGACAGTCTCAACCCCGCAAAGTTAAATGACAGCCAACGCACCTGCACCTGAACCTGGTCAGCAAAGCCCCCTGGGTGTCGGCCCCCCCGGTCAGCTCGCCGCTGACTGACATGAGGGAGCACCTCAGCTCCTCGCCTGGAAAACAAGGGTTTTGATTTGAAATGCACATGACTCCTTCCTGCAAACATCTGTCATCCCAGGACTCATTTCCACGTGTCAGATGGGATCTACTAGCTGGAGTCACACCCTCCATGGAGGTGGCAGTAGCTTTGGTAACAAATACAAGCATAACCCAAAGGAGTCAACATTTAAGGAAGAAACAGACATGATCCAGCCACGTTGACACCAGGAGAGAGAACTGAAAGAAAGTCTTCACCTTGACAGGGATAAATCAGATTATGACAACAAGGCCTTAGGAGGCACATAAAGCAAGAAGCCAAAACACAGATGCACAAGCAAAGGAATATGGCATAGTGAACGTGAACAGGTGCCAGGAAAAGGCAGGGATGTCAGGAGGAGCTAATCAGGAAGATCTCCTGCAGTGTCTGCATTGAGGGAGTCACTGGAAGGAAGGTCTATGGCCTAGGAAAGGGGTGGTGAAGTGAGAGTACAGAGGCATAAGTAAATAGTTAAAGGGCAATATAACTATACACAGGGGTTTCCTCCCCACAGACGTACACCCTCAGCATACGTGAGGCTGCGTGCGTGCGTGCATGAAGCTGGTCAGGTTCACATATACTGAACGGGACATGGGAGGCCAGCTGTCTGGGTGCCCTGAGGCTGAGTCACAGCTCACACAGCCACAGGCCTACACCTCCCAGGGAGCAGACTCCCTGGTCCCATACCTCCACGACACGTCCCAGGAGCTGACCAGGAGGGACCCATTAGACCACATGCTGCTCTGCCCCAATCGCTGAGAACTGGCTTCACATGTGACTTTTCTCAGTGGCACTGTCCCTAGGAAACCCCTCAGCACACAGAGGCAGCAACAAGCCGCTCAGAGGAGCCCCCACGCATTGGAGTCCCTGCTGCTGCCTCGCCTCCCTGTGTGGCTGCAAGAAGAGTCAGGTCCTTGTTCAATGTTCCCAACACCATTACTGCCATGTCCAGGTCCACCATCTTCCAATAAAGCACATTAACGTGACCTGGATGGCCAGGCAGGAAGGAATGTGCCTGGGAGCCTGCCGGAAAGACCTGCATTTAGTACCTTAGGAGTTGTCTATTCTGAAGGAATTTACCCCTATAATCCTTGTGGCACGAGCGTCAAAAGGAATAAATCCAGCTTTTCTTCCTCTCACAGCTCTTAAAATATTTAAAGACATAATTATGCTTACCACCCCAGCTTCCAAGTTTTCACCACATTGTAAAGACATGTATGTTTACCTATTTTATCACAAGAACTTATGTTTCTTTATTCTTGTCTCCAGAGTAACCTGTTATAGTGAAACACAGCCCCATTTCTTCTATGAACCTCACGTGCGCATCTCGGCCAGTGCACACACCTGCCCCTTTCAATCCCTTCGACCCTCCCTTCTCTCACTCTGGCTTCCCTTGCTGTTGCTCACAGCCCAGCTGGGACGTAGTCACAACCCACCTCCGGTTCCCTTTAGCTCCTTCTCTCCATTATCCACCAGTTTTTTAACTCTCCTACTTGCCTCACCAAGTTTCTCCATTTGCCGTTTCTTACTCATTAGCCTTAATGTGCGGCCCCTTTCTTGGCTAACCTCCTACTGCGTTTCCTGTGCCGCAGCTAACCATTTATTTCTGTCTGCTTTAACCACATTTGTGTAGTTAAAACCCGCAAATACAATCTTGATGGAAAACAGGTGAGTTTATAGGAGAGAAAAACCCGTGTTAGCACTTGAGTCTCAAATTGAACATCAGAGATCACTTCACAGTTTTTAAAGAAATGTACATCAGATGTGTTCGTCGGAGCCAGTGAGATCTAAGGCTCATTGGAACGAAAGAATAAAGCACACAAGTGGGTGTCTTTAGGGCATTTAAGAAAACCTGTCAAATGCCTCTGACAAGTCGGTGTTTGGCGATTTCTAGACGGCGATTTCATCACCTCTCTCAGCTTGCAGAGCTGGCTCCCCGCCCCACTGCACACACAGCTCCTGAGTGTTGATGCTAAGCCTAAGGAGCCTGCGATGAGGTGAGGGGAGTGAGCAAGCCGGGAGAAGACGCCCTAATGTTCGGCAGCCTTTAGACCAGCAAAGTCTGCTCAGTGGCCACACGAGGTAACGTTCCTGTACATCGTGTCCAATACACACGCCACCATGGGAGCCAGGGCCTGCCTCGCAGCTCCTCCCACACAGAACGGAGGTTCCCTCTCACTTCCGAGGCCAGAGCTGCGGGCATACCTGGGCGCGGGCTCAGGAACAAGTGACTACAATTTCCCGAGGACGTTTTCAACTGAAGGGAAGGCCGTGCGGGAGGAAGCTGGGGCCCTTGGGAAACCCCTGTGGCTCCTGAGCACATGCCTTTCAATGCTCTCTCCCCTGCACTTTCCTCTCCCCTCTCAGTGCCACCCCACGCGAGGGTGCAGGGGATGGGCCTGCCTCCTTCTGGGAGAGCCCAGCCTGGGAGACCAGGTCAGAGAAGAGGACCATGTTGTCCCGCTCGGGCGTTCCTACCTCGTCACGTGAAGAGATGCCTCGTCTCCTTCCAGTGTCCAGGAGGAAGCTCACACCTTCCTTCCACTCCACTCCCTCGTCCCCTGAAGCTGGAGAGCGGCTCCTTACGTCTGGAGGCAGCGGCTCCTCCAGCCTTTCAGCTGGGAGGCTCCTCCCTCTCCTGTTACAGAACACATGCACCTGAGGCCACAGCACCACTTGCAGAGTGCGGCCCACCTGCCTGCAGCAGGAGCAGCACCTGGGAACTCAATGGAAATGCAGGTTTCCCAGCTTCCTCCAGGAGACTGAATCCGAAACCATGGGGTCAGGACCAGGGACCTGTGTCTTCACACGCCCTCCAGATCCTATGCACTCACCACCATAGCCTCGGTGCTGTCCTCAGTGCTTCCCACATGTTAACATGCAAACAGACAACCTGGGAACAGTGGTAAACTGCACACTGTGATGCTGAGATGGAAGGCAAAATCCTGTATGTAGACAAAAGGGCCATGTGCTCACCTAACAAGCTCAGGGGAGGCCTGCGTGGCGGCCTTGCAAACTCAGACCTAAAGTAACCAAAAGGATGGTCAGAAATTAAAACTAAAAGTGGTTTATGGCAGGTAGTCACATCCTAGGCTGGCATCTTCCCTGACAAAGGTCAATCTTTACCTTAACTGAGCCTGTCTATTGTGTTTTTGCATCTACAACAACGTATCGCCGGAAGGTCAAAGTAATTTCCCTTTTTCCAGACCTCAAAGCACAGGCATCCCTCTGCAGAGACCACAAATCCCCTCATTGTCATTGAGTTAATTGTTGACTGTTAACTATCCTGCACCCACCTCAGTAAAAGAAGTGTGTGCCTATCATTTTACTTTTTGTCCAATCCCAGAAGCCCCCTCCCCTCCCTAATCTATCACCAATGGAGTTCACGTTACCCACTTCTGTCTCCTCTTTTGATTGTGACGCATAAAACAAGGTGTAAAACTGCCATTCTCCAGAGCATTTTCTCAATCCGCTGAGATCCGGCTTCCCGGCACTTGTCGACAGTTTGGCTCCAATAAACTCACAAAAGTTCTTACAGGTTTGAATGTTGCTCACGTTGACACTAACAGGTCTCAGGTGGCATTGATCGGTCCTTGGGCCTTACTTCTCAGCTCTGTGAACATCAGACTCACCCGAGAGCTCCAGTGCCAAGAGTGATGCCAAGAGTGACTGAAGCCCACCCCAGAATTGGACTGAATCTGTCCAGTGTGCAGTGGGTTTGCAGACAGGCTACATTTCTTAAGGAACAGCATGCTCTGAGATTAGTTTTAGGGGCTTCTTTTCCCTAAATCCTGTGTGTGTGTGTGGGGGGGGGAGAATAAAGTTCCATAATAAATTACAATAGGAAGCCATTTTCTCAATCCAATAAATGTCATTATTGATAACTGTACCCTTTCACTGAATTGAGGAGTATAGAAATAATAGTAATACTAAGCACCATCTACTTTACATATACTACCATATTTAAACCACACAACATCCCAAGAGAGGGACTCATTTTACAGATGATGAAACAAAAACCCGAGGTTAAGTACCATGGGAAGGCCATAACTAGCTTAGAACTGAGGTAATGTCATTCTCTTCTTCCCTATAGTGCATTACCCCTCTGAGTTCAAAACTAAGCTCTAAAACACAGACAAAATTCTTTAAACTGATTTACCTGTCTACTAGTGACAACTCTATTTATGAATAAAAATTGTATTTTTCTGACCTAAAGGACCATATGAGTAAAAGCAATGACAAACACAGCTGCTCAGAATACTAAACAAATGCTTTGAATGCATCCTAGGGCTCTAACACCATCCCTGTTACCATTTCACACACAGGAAGTTCAGGAGGCAAGGTGGGGCTAACCCTGCTCTGCCCACAGGTCTGCAAAGTCCTCACGTTCCCTGTGAGGCTTTCCTCTCTCCTTGTGCTTGCATCTTTCCTTCTGCCCATTTGAACCAGTCTTGATAGTTTCACTTATAAATGCCTTTACTATTATTTTTTAAAGATATGGGAGCGTTCAGGCTGTGGAAGGACATAAGCTAAGGATGCGTTCAAGGCCAAAAAGTTGTCCTTATAAACAGGAAGGAATTCTTTAAGCATTTGCTAGTCACTCTCCTGTTTGGTAACAGGGGATGTGTTATTTAACAGACATTTTCTGGAAGACTGTAACTAGTTTCCAAGATGACATGGAAAACGCACAAGGTTACTTAATGCACGGTCTGTGTTTTCACAAAACTTCCAACCTAATGGAGAAGATAGACCTTGATCAAAAAGAACTATCATGCACGTGGAAAATAAACGCCACGAGAAAGCTAGGAGGAGGTTATTTTTCATCAGGAACAGAGGGCAGAGACAATATCCCAGAGAAGTGCAGAGCAGACACGTGGTTGTGCAGGGAGACGGTCCAGCTGGAAGCAGCTGCAGGAAGGAGAGTCTGATGGGGTCAGAGCCCCGGTGCCTGCACTGTGCATGACCCAGGAGAGCCGGCTCCCCTCCTGGTGGCAGCAGGAAGGGCAGAGTCAGGGAGAACAGTGTGACTTCTCTCATTCCTGTGCCCAGCATGAAGCGGTTGGGATAGAGCTGCCAACACTGAACGTCCAGCTCAGAAGTCAGAACCTCACTCTGGGTTTGGTGCATCTCCACAGTCTGTGTTTTGCCCGCAGTGGGCGCTCAAGTAACAGTGGCAATTGAGTCGTAATTTATTACTAGAGGCCTATTGCATGAAGATTCGTGCAATAGACCTTCCTTCCCCTGGCTGCCGGCACAGGTTTTCCTCCGGCACCCGGAATGCAGGCTGCAGTGGAGCGGAGCCTTCAGCCTTCAGGCTTGGCTCTGGCCACAGCAGAGCCTTCAGTCTTCAGTCTTCAGTCTTTGCTCGGGTGGAGCCTTCAGTCTTTGCTCTGTGCCGGTATATGCAAATTAATCCATTTTGTTGGGTTAATTTGCATACTCACTCCTGATTGGCTGGTGGACATCACAGAGGTACGGTCAATTTGCATCTTTCTCTTTTATTAGTATAGATGGCATGTCCTGTACATCAGTAGGGTTAGGGAAGTGGGAAAAAGCAAGGGCCCACCAATAAATGGACACATTTCTCCCTGGCTGGTTTGGCTCAGTGGATAGAGCATTGGCCTGAGGACTGAAGGGTCCCGGGTTTGATTCTGGTCAGGGCATATTCCCTGATGCAGGCTCTTCCCCAGTGTGGGGTGTGAAGGAGGCAGCTGATCAATGATTCTCTCCTCATCATTGATGTTTCTATCTCTCTCTCTCTCTCCCTCTCCCTTCCTCTCTGAGATCAATAAAAATATATTTAAAAATCAATCAGTAAATGGACACATTTAGATTTCAGTCCCTATGTCTTACATTTATTCCAAATGGTTGAATTGAGAGTGTTGAGAAATATGTGACAGGCATAATGCCTCCCAAAATATTCACTTGATAGGTAACAACATTAAATGGGCCCTTATGCTCAAAATAAAGAACCAGATGTCCTAAATGCATACTTACACAAACATAAATTTAGGTATTCTTTCATTTCTGTGCCCAGCATGAAGCAGTTGGAATAGAGCTGTTTTATGCATCATTAAATAATAATATTTATCCTGCAGAGTTAAACCATATTAATTGCATTTCTCATTTTTTTTTCATTTGAGAGCTAAATGAAACAAAGCAAATAATTACAATCTCTTTAAAGTTGAATGTTATGTCCAACATTCAATTTTTCTACTCAAGTCATAGTAACCATGCATTTTCACTGCTTGAATGATAAAGTTTTAGACACATATAAGTTTAATTCAGTTCCTCATACGTGGTTGCTATGATTTGATAGATCTGTTTTAACAACCATTTAAATTGTGTGAAAATTACTGTTGAGACATCACTGTTTTCTGTGAATGTGAGTCTCCTACCTGATGTCTGTCCTTGAGAGAATTGTTTTTCAGGTGAGAAATACACCCGAAAAAGGATAATCATTGCCATTTAGGAAAACCAGGGAACATACATCATATGTGCTTTTGTCTATTAAAATGTTTATCATGCGTAAACTCTAAGCTTAAGAATTGTCACATCAGTGTGTGTGTGTGTGTGTGTGTGTGTGTGTGTGTGTGTGTGTGTAAAATAGTGACCCTTGAAAAACACAGGTTTGAACTGCATGGGTCTAGTTATGTGTGGATTTTTAAAAAATAAATACAGTAAATGCATTTTTTCTTATGATGTTCTTAATAACGTTTTCTTTTCTCTAGCTTACTTTATTGAATAAAATAGTATTTAATACATGTAAAATATGTGTTAATCGACTGTTTATGTTATCAGCAAGGCTTCCAGTAGGCTACTAGTAATTAAGTTTGGGAACTGGCTCAGGCCTAAAAGCTGGATTCAAGTTAAAGTTTCAACTTAACCATAAAGATGACTGAGCCTTTGCAATTTGCAGGGCAGAGCTCCAGGCCTCTTTATACACAAAGACAGCGGTTTCCACCTCCTGTGCCAGCTTCTGGTAAAACTGTGCTAATGACAACCCACAATGTCTGAGCCTAGAGGCGGAGAACGAAACACAGTGTTTACAGCAAGAGCTGGTTGTGTTCCCTTGAATCTGGAGGCACATTGTCCAGTGAGTCCAGAAGTGGGCTCTGTCCCAACGTAGCCACCAAAGTGTGAAATCGCTTTTCTAACCTGGTCCTCCTCTGGGGAATGGCCTTGATTCTAAAAGACTACCTGGGGCCGAAACCGGTTTGGCTCAGTGGATAGAGCGTCGGCCTGCGGACTAAAGGGTCCCAGGTTTGATTCTGGTCAAGGGCATGTACCTTGGTTGCGGACACATCCCCAGCACGGGGTGTGCAAGAGGCAGCTGATTGATGTTTCTCTCTCATCAATGTTTCTAACTCTCTATCCCTCTCTCTTCCTCTCTGTAAAAAATCAATAAAATATATTTAATAAATAAATAAATAAATAAATAAATAAATAAATAAATAAATAAATAAAAATAAAATAAAAGAGACTACCTGAGGCCCTGGCCTCGGTTGGTTGAGCTTCCTGCCACCAACCAATGTGTGGCAGGTTTGATTCCTGGTCAGGGCATGTGGGCTCCATCCCCAGTAGGGGGCATGCAGAAGGCAGCAATGTTTCTCTCTCATTGATGTTTCTCTCTCTCTCCTTCATTCCTCTCTCTAAAATCAATAAAAATATATATATTTTAAAAAGAACACTACCTCTGGCCATGATGCTATAGTAACAGGAAAAAGCACTTATATGTTATATCTCCAAATGCGTTGCCTGAAATAATCACCATGAACCTGTGGGAAGGCACATGACAGATGTGAAATGCAAGAGGCCCAGAGAGAATACAATGATTTCAAAGATTGCTCTAAGGAAGACTAACAAGCTCTTTTCCCCATGGCCCGCGAGGCCTTGACTGGAATCACCGTGACCCAGGGTCAGGGCCCCGGCTTCAAAACCCTCGTTTACTACAGCAATTATCACTAACCACCAACACTGTACAACTACAACATCTTTGGCTGAAGAAGTTACATTTCAGTTCACGATCTAAATGAAAACGGGTGGGAAAGAAAGAGCCTGCTCTCGGTGCTAACGAGCAGAGCAGTGCAATCGCAGGACACGCACATCTGGTGGTAAAGGGAACAGGCCTCGTGAGCCTGGTGGAGAGTTCCGGTGTTTGTATGCAGTGTCGCTTTCATTAGGGAAGGGGATCTTGCAGCTCCTGTCAGTAGTTTCTTATTAGCGACATGGAAAGTGAATGTACAAACTAAATTAACATTGCACCTCCTCGGGGCCCCATCTGACTGTGTTTATCCAGGCTTCGCTCAGCGCAGCAGTCATTTATGAGGCCTTGCTGTAGAGAAGGCAGCTCCATTTGGGGGAGCAAGGAAACGTCAATACTTCCGGAAGCAGATTTATATTTTTAATTGAATCATAAAACATGTGGGTTAGAAAGAAGATATGAAATAGCACTGATGTCGTGGGCTGAGGCCAAGTGCTATCCATTCAAAACTGCTCTGTGTTCTGGGTTGTGCACTCGGTCACTGCATGTCCTCGGTCTCTGCATGGCCATGGCTGGGGTGCTCCCTCCACACACCCCCACCCAGTCATCTGCTGAGGCTCAGCCTCTGCCACCTGCTACCAAACCTTAAGTGTCCAGGTGCTGCTAGAAGGTTTCTTCAAGTCCAATGGACCATGCGGCTTTTGGGTTAGCAAGGATGATCAGGTAAGATGGGGCCATGCATTATTATAAGACCAAAAGGAAACAAACAACCTTGCCACAGTGTGAAATTAGTAATTTTTGAGCCAAAAGACACTACATGGAATCCCAAAAAGTACAAAAGAGAAAACTACAGGGTCCACAAGAGTGGTATAGAAAGACCCTGACCTCACGTCCTCCCAGACTCCCTGGATTGACACCTGCACAAGAGCAGTTCCACCCGAGGAAACAGGGCTGACTGCACAGCTTCGGAGCAGCTGGAAAAGGGAGCACACTGGTGTGGATCAGTGGTTGGGATCCCTGGTTTGATTCCCAGTTGGGCACATATTAATCAGAACAGCCTGGTACTGGCATAAGAGAAGACACGTAGATCAATAGAACAGCATAGAGAGCCCAGAAATAGACCCACAACTTTATGGCAAATTGACATTTGACAAAGGAGGCAAACACATACTATGGGATAAGGAGAGTCTAATCACTAAGTGGTGTTGGGAAAACTGGACAGATACGTGCAAAAAATGAAACTAGACCTCCTCCTTACACCACACACAATAATAAACTCAAAATGGAGTGAAAACTTAAATGTAAAACTCAAAACCATAAAAATCCTAGAAGAAAACATAGGCAGTAAATCTCGAACCTTTCTCAGCAATATTTTGTCTGACTTACCTCCTTGGGCAAGGGAAAGAAAAGGAAAAATGAACAAATGGGACTACATCAAACTAAAAAGTATTTGCACAACAAGGGAAAACATCAACAAGCCACCTACTTTCCCCAGTTTTGTAGAGATACAATTGACAAAAAGGGGTAAGATATTTAAGGTGTGCAATGTGATGACTTGCTACGTGTCTAAGTGAGCTCTTGTAACTGTTTATCTTATGCACTATGGGCTGAGTCACTGGAAGGGCTGGCTTTACCAGAATTCTAGGCAGTGAATCAGTGGACTTGAAGAGGCTAATTTTTCTTTCTCTAAGTACCTGAGTCCTCAAAGGGAGTTTATATCCTGAGAGAATTTCACAAGGCACATTTAATCTCAATAATTAAATTTCATGAAAGCATATATGTATAAATATATAATTATACACTGAAGCATATTTTATTTAGTTGATACATATGCATATTATACATTTACATATGTATATGTGTACATGTGCCTACTGAGGAAAAGTATATTTTAAGTTTTAAAATTGTGTTATAGATTTATATCTATATATAGAGAGATATAGTACATAGATATATGCTTAGGAATAATAAAATATTTTGTGCAGTCAAAAATTCAGTTAAATTGTGAGTAGTGAATCACTCAGCTAATTCTAAGGGGAGATCATATTGGGCTCAGTTGACCATCTCTCATTCATATCATTCTCCCTCATCACCAAGACGAGGCGGCATAATGTGAACTTCCCACGCTCTTTCAGAGTGTTCTCCTTTCTCATTTCATCTTATTTCATTTTTTCCCAATATCCAGCCTTTTCTCTTCCAAAAGTTGCTGCTCAGCTGAACCACTCAGAAAGGGATGAGACATACCATTCCTGCCAAGGCGCCCACATCCATTGGAGAACAAACGCCCAGCTCTGCCTGCCTGCCGAGGGCATGCCTGTGAGCAACGGAAGGAGAAGCGATGGGAAGGTTTTAGATACGCAAACAGGCATGGGAACATTCTCTGTCTTCTCTAAAGACCAATCCTTATCATTACTTTCATTTTAGTTCATAAATATTTATTTACTATAATTCAGATCAAGTCATAGACTAAAGGCCACGACATTGAAAGAATTTAGACACATCTCTATTCTTTAAGAGCTGAAAATAAGTTGATGAGATCAGACACGCTCAGGAAGGTATGGCCATAGACGAGATCTGAAAGTAAGTGGAAAATAAGTCTGGCAGGAGTTTTATTTCATTTGAGAAAAACTGAGTGGAGAGAAATTCCATGTTGTCTCTCTACTTCCCATTGCATGAGAATGCCAAGACGAGAGAAGAGCGCTGGGCCTTAACTAGTGATAGGTGTGAGGTAAAATGACTAATCCTGCTAGTACCCGAAGCCTCGGTGAAATTCTGAGATGTCTATGCATTGAATGAAAATAGACATAATTAATTAGACAGAATCAGAGATGGAAGCCCCATCTAAGTATACCACTCCCAAGATTATCTGAACAGAGAGAAGCTAGAATAACTTCTAGAATGTTATAACTAGAATGTTCTCACATTTTAAGATTACCGATTAGTGATTAAAAAAAAACAAAAAAACACACACACAAAGAAAACAGTGACTCTCAAAAGCCATTTTTTAAAACATACTTAACCTATGTGCTAAGTCAAGAATAATAAGCTGTGTGGGAAAATATCAGCTTAACTGTGCATTTTAGCAGGAAAATCAACAACATGTGCCTTGTGTATAGTGACTTTTGAACTCCTTTAATGTGCTACTTCCTCCACAGACTAGGTTCAGAGGCAGGATGCAAAGGAAGCTCTGGGAGAAGCTGGATTAGAGGATCTCTAGCACCTAAGGATCCCAAAATGACCCCTAAATTCCACTGGAAATGAAACCCTTTCCATAAACATTAAGCTAAGTCCTGCCCGTGTGGCTCAGTGGTTGAGCATTGACCTATGAACCAGGAGGTCATGATTCCATTCCCAGTCAGGGCACATGCCCGGGTTGTGGGCTCGATCTCCAGTGTGGAGAATGCAGGAGACAGTTGATCAATGATTCTCATTATTGATGTTTCTCTCTCTCCCTCTCCTTCCTCTCTGAAATCAATAAAAAATATATATATTTTTAAGAAGACAGGGGCTAGCCAAGGGGAGCAGGTGTGCGGTGGTGGCCTGGGTAGTTGAGGAGACAGGGATTCACGGGAAACTCAGGCGACACCTGGCTGCCACAGAGGGGTGTGTAGTGGAGTCTCGGCTGCACCCTGTGCATCACAGCATTATCAAGGGAGGCATAAAGAAGATGTGGTGTGTGAGCAATGGGGCATGACTTGGCCACAGAAAAGAAGGAAATCCTGCCATTTACAACAACTTGAAGGGAACGTGAGGGCACTGTGCTAAGTGAAATACGCCAGACAGAGACAGACAAAAACTGCAAGGTATCATTTAGATGTGGAATCTAAACAAATAAATAAAAAGTCAAACTTATAGGAACGGAGTAGAAAAGTTACTAACAGGGCTGGGGAGTAAGGGGGATAGGAATGGATTAGTGGAAGGGTACAAAGCCATCTATAAAGTGAATAAGGTCTAGAATCTAATGTAAACCACGGTCACTATAGTTGACAGTGCTACACTGTAGAATTAAAATTTCCTAAGACCGTAGAACTTAAATGTTCTCACACAAAAAAAGGATGTGGTGACGATGTGTTCATTAACTAGATGGGGAAAGCTTTTCACGATGTATACATCTATTAAATCACCATGATGTGCACTTTAAATATCTTATAATTTTACTAGAAGCCCGGTGCACGAAATTCGTGCACGGCGGGGGTTGTCCCTCAGCCCAGCCTGTACCCTCTCCAATCTGGGACTCCTGGAGGGATGTCCGACTGCCCGTTTAGGCCCGATCCTGGTGGGATCGGGCCTAAACGGGCAGTCGGACATCCCTCTCACAATCCAGGACTGCTGGCTCCCAACTGCTTGCCTGCCTGCCTTCCTGATTGCCCCTAACCACTTCTGCCTGCCAGCCTGATCACCCCCTAACCACTCCGCTGCCAGCCTGGTTGATGCTTAACTGCTCCCCTGCCAGCCTGTTTGCCCCCAACTTCCCTCCTCTGCCAGCCTGGTCACCCCTAACTGCCCTCTCCTGCAGGGTTGATCACCTCCAACTGCCCTCCCTTGCAAGCCTGGTCCCTCTCAACTGCCCTCCCTTGCAGGCCTGGTCCCTCACAACTGCCCTCCCTTGCAGGCCGGGTGCCTCCCAACTGCCCTCTCCTGCTGGCCATCTTGTAGTGGCCATCTTGTGTGCACATGGGGGCAGGATCTTTGACCACATGGGGGCAGCTATATTGTGTGTTGCATTGATGATCAATCTGTATATTACTCTTTTATTAGATAGGATAGAGGCCTGGTGCACAGGTGGGGGCCAGCTGGTTTGCCCTGAAGGGTGTCACAGATAAGGATGGGGGTTCCCTTGGGGTGTGGGGCGGCCTGAGAGAGGGGCCTGTGGTGGTTTGCAGGCTGGCCATGCCCCCTGGCAACCCAAGGGGAGGCCCTGGTATCTGGAATTTATTTTCCTTCTACAATTGAAACTTTGTAGCCTGGGGCGACAGCCATTTCTGGGGCGGCAGCCATTTCTGTGGCAGTTAATTCACCTTCTACAATTGAAACTTTGTAGCCTTAAGTGGGTGAGCCCGGCCAGGGTGTGCGGAAAGCTTTGCTTCCCCTGTTGCCGCCGGTAACCCTGGCCTGCTCTCTCAAGCTCCATTCTGCCGCCATTTGTTTGAATTTGTTTACCTTCTATAATTGAAACTTTGTAGCTTGAGTAGAGGCTTAGGCCTGAAACGGCTATGGAAAGCTTGGCTTGCTCTGTTACCTGGGAAACCTTGCTCTCTGTGGCTGTAGCCATCTTGGATTGGGGTTAATTTGCATACTTGCCCTGATTGGCTGGTGGGCGTGGCTTGGCTGGTGGGCGTGGCTTATGTAGCGGAGTGATGGTTAATTTGCATATTACCATTTTATTAGAGAGGATGTCAATTTGTTTCAATAAAGCTAAAAAAGTTTTTAAAGTCTTGGAATCAATTAAAATGGATTTGAAAAATACAAAATGATACTTTCTCATCTCGTTCATTATTTAAATATTTAATAAAATATATATAGGAAGGACTAGACATTTTTCTCATTTAAAAGTTCATAAAATAAGAATGTTTATATCTGAGTCCATTAACTATTGCAATTCTGACTTCCCCAAGTGCTGAATGTAAATTGGCAACTGTTATTTTTAGTATTTATATATGCATATACACACATGCATACAAACACACAAACTACTCAATTACTAGAAACTCTTAATGTTTCAGGCCAACATATCCTATAGCAGGGCTGTAGCTAGGTAAATGGACGTTATGAAAGAGGTTGAACTCTAGAGACAGAAAGGAGTATGAATAATTAAAAGTGAAGATCTTACTATTGTTCCCAACAAGTACCCAAATAGAGTAGAAGTATTTAAAGGCAAGAATTTGCTGAATTTTTGGGTGTTGTTTTTTTTTTGTGTGTGTGTGTGTGAGTTGTTTTGTGCTTGTGGTTTTGGCCAGGAATCAGCAGTTAATATTGAAGAGAATATTGGCTGCAAGTGGCTCTAAGAATAGGCTGATGGCTCCATCCTTCAGTGGTGGGAGTTCCGGCTCATCTTCATCGTTAGCTCCCAGTGGGAATCATTAACACCCAGTCTCCCTTGGGCACCTTCGCCTTGGCCTCAGTCCATGCCCTGCGGGTTTCACAGCATCATTTGTTTCCCGGCATCTCAGTTTTCCTCTCCATAGACCCACGAGATGTAATCACATCAGCAGCAAAACCTTATGTTCTATTTCCTCTTTGTCAAGGGCGACAATTCCACATCTGTGCTGACTGACCACACTGTCATGGATTTCATTACTTGTCTAACTCACCGAAATTTCAGACATACTTCACGCCTTCTTCCTCTATGATCTTCTCACTTCTTTCTCTCCTTCCAAACAGCCAGAGCTCCCTGTGGGCCTGGGCCTCCAGCCAGACTGCGGTTACTGTCCTGGGAAGGTTCTCGTCATTTCTTCTTGTCAGGACAATGTTGTTTTTCAACGTATTTCCAATTGTTTTATCCCAATACATTTTTAATGGAGATTACAAAAAACAAATAATGAAATCACCAACCTGCATTCATGAAAACTCCCCAGGAGACCTACCCAGACTTCAAAGGATGATCCTCTTCAACCTGCAAGAGTGTTGTGTTCAGTGGTTCCACGTGGAGAGGCTCGAGGTAGCACATGCTCGGGTTTATGGAGGAGCCAGGCCGGGGTTGTCAGAGGCTATTCTTAGCCCCCTTTTCCATCAAAGGAATTTTTTATCTGACCAAGAGGAAAACTGGTCAGGCCAAATTCCCACCTTGGAATTGACACTGGTTCTTGTATCCATGTCTATGTTCACAGTTCACTGTGGCCTGGACTGTCCTTATAACCTGGGCTTAGGTTAGCAGTGTCTGGATCACACGTACAACATCTTTCCCTCGGGCACTGGAAGGACCAAGGATGCTGTTCAGGGTCATCCTCGGCTGCTTAGCGCTGCCTTTAACACGTGTTCATGGGGAAGAGTGTCCGATGGGCCATGGAAAATGATGCCTTTACCAAGCAGGACAGAGGTACCATCTCTCCTTTTCCTTGAAGGAATCACTTTGTCACTTTAAAAAATACATTAAAAGTGAACGTGAACCCATCCTCTCCTGGTTGGCTGAGCCTCTGCCTCTATTAGATCACATCTGATAGGAACTCAAGCTTCAGGAGAGTTGTGACAGATACCCCCATGTGCCTAGAAGGAGTGGCATGACTGAGTAATCCAAGAATAATACCAGAGAGAATTACTTTTCCCCACTCAGTAGCTAATTCACTTACTCTTGCAATGGCTCTGCTTAAAAAAAAAAAAAATAGAACCAGTGATATTTTGAGCTATATTAATAATTTTCAAAGAGTATTCTTTATGCTAAAGATGTTCTCCTTCATGTCAGATACTATAAATTAGTAGATTAAAAAGATGGGAATAATCTTCTCACTTGCTTAGAGCTCGATCCATTACCTTTCACTCTCCAGGTCTAGTCAGCTCATTCCCAAACAAAGGAAATGGTGCACCAAGTTGCTAGACCTTGTGAAAGGAATGTTGAAACTTACAAGCTGCCTAGTATTTGTAAATTGTTTGTGAAATTCCAGTCAATTTTAAAATCCTGCTGGAAGAATTCATTACTGCTAACTTAAAGGGTGAAGAAAATGTAATGATTAGCATGCATTTTGAAGTGTTCCAATCCTATCTAATAATAGAGTAATATGCAAATTAGGCGTCACTCCACAACAAAATGGTGGCCCCCATACCCACAAGATGGCGGCACCCAGTCCCCTCAGCCCCGCTGCTGGAGTGTCTGGCCTGTCCCACCAGCAAACAGCACTGAGAGCAGGGCATGGTTGCTTCCTTAGTGCTGCGGCATCGGGAAGCCGCCAGGCCCTGCACACATGGAGCCAGCGGAGGAGCAGGGCCCTTGCTGGGAGGATGGGGAAGCCGCCAGAAGCCGGCGGAGGAGCAGGGCCTGTCGCGCGGCGATCGGGAAGCCCAGGAGCCGGCGGAGGAGCAGGGCCATTGCAGCGGCGATCTGGAAGCCGCCAGGAGCCAGCGGAGGACCAGGGCCCGTCGCTGTGGCGATTGGGAAGCCGCCAGGAGCCGGCGGAGGACCAGGGCCAGTCGCGCGGCGATTGGGAAGCCCAGGAGCCGGCAGAGGAGCAGGGCTGTTGCCGGGAAGATGGGGAAGCCGCCAGGAGCCTGCGGAGGAGCAGGGCCGTCGCCATGGCGATCGGGAAGCCCAGGAGCCTGCAGAGGAGCTGGGCCATTGCAGCGGCAATTGGGAAGCAGCCAGGAGCCCGCGGAGGACCAGGGCCCGTCGCCGTGGCAATCGGGAAGCCCAGGAGCCGGCGGAGGACCAGGACCCATCGCCGTGGTGATCGGGAAGCCCAGGAGCCAGCGGAGGAGTAGGGCCCATCATGCGGCGATGGGGAAGCCCAGGAGCTGGCGGAGGACCAGGGCCCGTCGCCATGGCGATCAGGAAGCCGCCAGGAGCCCGCAGAGGAGCAGGGCCGTCGCCGCGAGGATGGGGAAGCCGCCAAAAGCTGGAGGAGGAGCAGGGCCGTCGCCGTGGCGATCTGGAAGCCCAGGAGCCTGAAGAGGAGCTGGGCCTGTCCCACAGCGATCAGGAAGCCGCCAGGAGCCGGTGGAGGAGCAGGGCATGGAGTCTTCCTGATGGTCGCCGAGGCGATCGGGAAGACTCCAGTGCCAGCAGAGCAGGGCATGGCGGCTTCCTGATCTTGGCAGCTGGGAAGCCGCCAGGCCCTGCAAAGCCGGGCATGGTGGCTTCCTTAGTGGGGCAGTGGCAGGGAAGTCCCCAGACATGGCAGACAGAGCCAGGCAGCAGGGCTTGGGGGCTTCCTTAGCGCAGTGGCAGTGGGAACACCCCCAGGTCCCACAGACAGAGCCTGGACAACAGAACATGGGGGCTTTCTTAGTGTGTCCGTGTCTGGGAAGCCCCTAGGCCAGGCAGACAGAGCACACTGCAGGGCATTGGGGCTTCCTTCACATGGCACATGGCGGCAGCAGGCAGAGAGCGACAGCAGGGCATGGGGGCTTCATCTCCATGGCTGCAGGGAAACCTCCAGGCCCCGCAGAGAGCAGAGAACCATGGGAAGTGGGCCTAAGCCATCAGTAGGATATCCTCTGAGAGCTCCTGAATTGTAGAGGGTGCAGGTTGGGCTGAGGGACCCCTGTGCACGAATTTCGTGCACCGGGCCTCTAGTTATATCATAAACAGGAAGGCAACCACTGGCTTTATTATAGAGCTTAAATCAGTTTTTTTTAATTATTAAAACTGCCTTAATATTTTAAATAACTAATATTATTTTCAAAACAAAATGACTGAATAAATTTTACATGCATTAGATAGTGCATTGCCAACTTTACTGCAATCTCAGATACTATAGTGAAGAAATAAAGTTCACACCTCCTGAGTGAACAAACATATGAATAACACACTAGGCCATTTGTCCATGAGAGGAATGAATGCCACCTCCTATTCATTTGGTCGGGAAGAAAAATATAAGCAGTTCTTGTCCATAAACATCAATCATTCTTGCTGATAGATGAAATCAAATCACAAAAGCAAGCAACTTTTATTGATGGTTTCCCCTTAAACCACTAAATCTGCTTTCTGACAGGCAATGAAATAATAACACATAATATCAGAACCTACTTCTGTAATCACCGACAGGAACGTCATAAAGCCTAAATGAAGATGAAGACCCATGTACGCAATGCCCTCGGAGCCTTAAATAGTTAAAATGACATCACCTAAAACAGTTATTTTTAGCCCAAACATATAAGCTGAAGAACACTAAATACAAATCAATTAAGTTGTCAGAAAATGTCTTCAATTCTGGCCCTCTAATGCGAAAGTGTTGCTTTGCAAAATTGCTGAGGTCAAAATTGCAACACTATTTTAGGAAGAATGCAATTTTTTTAATGCACATTGAATGGAAAGTTTTATTTGAAGTAAATGCCCTTGAGTTCTTTATGTAAACAGGCTTTGAATGTAGTGATGAGAAAGAACCTACTGAGTTTATGTGGCTAGAATTGTCTGTAGTTCATTTTAACATAAAAAAAAAAATTATAGTCATTCCCTTCCCATAGTTCCACCTTCACTTTCTGCTTCTATGTCATTTTAACATAAAAAAAAAATTATAGTCATTCCCTTCCCGTAGTTCCACCTTCACTTTCTGCTTCTATGTATGCCCACCTCCAGGTACCACACCCACCTCCCTGCAAAGCACTTTAACTCTTAACATCCAGGCTGCGGGGAAAGTAGGTTTACCATTGTTCCTATGGAAAAATAATACCATACTTAACAAATAATAATACGAGGATAAACTGTGTTTTCCTGCTCACAACTGTAAACCGTCATTTGCCCCACCTTGCATTTATTCTCCTCTATGATAACAACCTAGTAGGAGGGTGTCATTTCGCCTCATTTTTTCTTCTTTGAGTGTATGTAGGGAATAGCAATGAATGGAGCTCTTCACATTTAGTAGAGTTTGGCCACAGCTTTATTGAACTCCACTGACCTCCATCAAGTTCATGGTTATGTAGGGCTGAATATCTTAACAAAACTCAAAAACCAATTCGTACAATTTATAATGCTGTGCAGGTCTGGCCGAATTAAGTTGCTCTTGGAATAGGCAAGAACCAGAAAATAGTACTTATGTAAAAGTTTTAAAAGATTTCATAAAACCAGAAAAAAATTTGAAAAAAAAACACCACTATTAAAGCCCTGGTTGCTGGGCTCAGTGGTTAAAGTATTGCTCCTCACACCGAAGGGTCAGGGGTTCAAGGGCAAAACTTGGGTTCGGGGTTCGTTCCCGCCCCTGGTTGGGAGAGTGCCAGAGGCAAGCAGTTGATGGGTCTCTGTCACATCAGTGTTTCTCTCTCTCCCCCTCCCTCCCTTCCACTCTCTCTGAAAAGCAATGGAAAAATATCCTCTGGTGTTGATTAACAACAACAAAGAACTATAAAAACACATGATTTTTAAAAGGTAAGGGGAGACTGACTGGTAACATTCTAGTTCAAGAGAAGCTCTCCATTTGTCCTCCTTTGAAATCAACCCACTATCCCCGTTGTTATGGGAAATCGTTCATCCAAATGCCAAACAAGCTTTTTCCCCAAAACCAGAAAGCTGTACAACAGTCAGAAACATACCTGACAAAATAGACCTCTTGTCATTATTGCTATTTACTCTTAAATGCATTTTAGAGCTCGAGCAAGTCTTTGTTTTACCGACTCTTGCCTACAAAAAAGTGCACTTGTCAGCCCACACAGAGAATGACTCCAATTGCTTCTTTACAACTCGAGATTATAGTGGTGGCAATCCTTCCATTCAGAGCACCCCAGCGATGCCAATTTACTTCTGACTCTCACATTCTGAAGCATCCAAATCAGAGGGTTCAGTAACCCTTAAATAAGATTTTCCACTAAGCCTTGAAAACATAGAAATCAAAATGTGGTTCTTTCTCACCAAGGTCAAGCAGAAAACTATAGGAGCAACCCACTGCTCAATAAGTGAGAGCATTTACATTAAAGGTTAATATATTCAGTCTTGCAGCTCAAGAATAAACCATCTGGTTTCAAAAGCAGAGTTGAAATGAGTCTATAAAAAGGTAAGAATTCTTGAAATCAGATAGCTCAGAAAGATACATCCAGCAATTTCAAATATATCACCACGTTTTTTTCCAAAAGAAAAGGCTTTCTAATTTATATCCAAACTTACCAAGTGAGCACTGCCCTCTGCACATCCATCACTGACGTACAGTAAACAAGGTGCTGCTATCTCTAGGTTCCATCTGCCAGGACTCAGTCATTTTAATGTGTCAGGGCTGCAGTCAGTTAGATCCGCACCTGCCCTGGGAAGGAATTGCACCCGTGGTCCCTCCGCCTCCCTCCACCTGGGGGCATCTCCCTCCCAGGCCATCTGGTGGGCATGGGGCCACACAGGGCTGCAACAGGAGAGGTAGGACCCTGAGCCTCAACTCCATTACACTCCTGAGAAACATTACCGTTTCTATTTTGTTGTTAAGCTTTTTAAAATATATATATTTTTATTGATTTCAGAGAGGAAGGGGGGAGAGAGAGAAACATCAATGAAGAGAGAGAATCGTTAATCGGCTGCCTCCTGCATGCCCACACTGGGGATGGAACCCACAACCTGGGCATGTGCCCTGACTGGGAATCGGACCTTGACCTCCTGGTTCATAGGTCGATTCTCAACCACTGAGCCACACCTGCGGGGCAGCATTACTGCTTTTAACTCAAAGCAATCACTTGCGACTCTTCTAGAATCCCTGCATGAATATTTACCAACTAGACTAAGCCATTTTCTTAACCACGTGGAACCCCACCAGAGAACTTCAAGCAAGGTCCAAAATTAAAGGTGAAAACGCAAGCCTCTGGTCCCCAGAAGTCCATTGCTCAGTTATCTATTGCAACATAGCAAAGCACCCCAAAAACTCAGTGGCTCAAAACAATGGCCATTTATTATGTCTCAGGATTCTGGAGGTAGAATGGGTGACACTCCTGTTGCTGGGGGCTCTTGTGCATCTGGGTGTACTTAGGATCTGAGCTGGGCTGGCAGCCAGGACCTCCCTCGTGAGGCAGCGCCAGGTGGGCCACAGGCTACACCACGCAGCTCTGTGTCTCTCCATGTGGCACCTCGTTTCCCTGGGTCTTCCCACAAGTCCTCATCACAGACAGGACTGCCCGATTTCCCTCTATCCAGCAGCTGGGTTCCAGGAGAGACCCCAAAGCTGCCTCTGCCTGTGTCACCAGGCCCAGAACTGCCAGCATCCCTTTCCTGCGTGCAGAGCTCTGCTGGTCGAAGCATTCACAAGGCGCCCCCGCCAAGGGGGAGGCGGTACAGGAGGGAGCCGCCATCTGGAGGGAGGAGGGGGTGCACTGAGAGGAAACAGGAAGTTATTGGGCCGCTGTCTTGGGAGAATACCTACCACATCCCACATCCTAACACAGCTTGAATGAAATTCCTCTAAAGAAGTAGAAAAGGTTTCCTTAAATAATAAGGTAACCAATGCTAACTCTGCTAGCACAGGAAAGTGACATTAAATGATACGAAGAAGAAATGGCAAGAAAAGTCTGCTTTTATTTCATGTTGCAATATTTAGACATCAAGAAGGCATAGTATGCTTCCTTTATTCATAATATTACTCAGTACCATGATTCCTGAAAGTGACTAAAAATGCCACCGCTGTAACTTGTGAAGGTGACGTGGCTACGACAGACCTTGCCCAGCATGGCGTGCTTTCTGGGGCATCAGCCACACGCTATTGCAGCAAACCCAGGGTCCAGACCCCAGGAGTCACTGAGGGGCCGAGTGAGCTGGGATTGCCCAGGACCAGAGGACAGGGTGGAAGGAGCAGTAGTTAAGTAGACTGAGAAGAACTGGCTTGTGCAGTAGGTTGAAAACCACAGAGTACCAAGTGCCAGAGACCACAGTATCAAGAGAGGGTGTGCGTGCCTATGTCACAGTTCTGGGAAAACAAACATACAAAACTGCATTACTTCGCAAGCACATGCCAGACTTCCCTGTGAGACAGTGTCTAATCAGGCCCTAATAACCGCATAAATTTAGATGTTCTACTCCCAGATCCTCCTACTTAAGATTAAGAGAAAAAATTATTAGGTAAACTGGTTTCCTGTCAGACACAAGTGAAAATGTTATTTTTTGATTCCCCAAATCAACCTGGCATGACCAACTGCCTTACGCTTAGTTACCTCAATAACAGCACTTCCTAGGGTGTGGGACGTGGTCTGGTTGCTAAGATCAGACCCAAGGCGCTAGAGCCCATCTGTCTGAAGTCTTCTTCTGCCCAGTCTTCCTTATAAACAGAAAATGATATGAGTAAGAGAAAACAAAATTTAAAAAAACACACCAGATAATACAAGTCAAAAGCTAACCATAAACTATAAGAGCAACACTGCAAAATCCCAAAGATTAAAAATAAAAGTGCCACTGAGGAAAAAGCTTAAACACTGTCTGGGTTTCTTATCTTTACTAGTAAGTATCTTTCCCTCCAAAGCATAGAACACAGCACTACAACTCAGCATGAAGAAATTGCATCAGTTTCCAAACAGGAATAACAAACTCTCAGCAGAGTGGCACCCACCGTCTGACACGTGGGTGTGCACATGGCAAGTCAGGAACACACTGTTAGGCATGGTGAACAGGGCTGTAAGGATGGCCTCTGAAAATGCAATGGTAACTTATCTTTCCCCAACGGAAAAAAGAAAGACAAAGGGGGTGAGATCAGAACTATCAACTCTGAAGCATCTTATCATGTCCCTGATGCCATGATTGTCTACAAACACATGACACATTATCTTGTCATCATCTTCCAGCTACAAGAATAAAACAGCTTTCATTACACATAAGACATATTTCTAAGGAACCCGTACAAATAGAACTATATTTTCCTTGTGACTGAGATGATTTCAGAGTTCTGCCACAGCAAAGCAAGACATCCTTTAGAATTATCTTTTGCGATGAAACACAATCCATAGTGAGATGTCACTGAGTGCCAGCACGTGTCCGTCAGGCCATAGGCGCTGCGGGCTCTGTGAGCTTGACCCATGGCTGATGCTTGCCAGGAGGCCTGACCCCTGTGCAGCAACAGAAACATATGTGCCTTAAAGGAAACAATGCAGACCTGGGGGATGTCAGCACCAAGTAGGAGACACAGGAAATAAATGTCAGGGAGCCTCCAGGCTGTGAAGAGGACTCCCAAGAGCTGTGGCCTAGACTCCACAGCCTCCATGAGGCCGCGAGTTCCCCAGGGCCTGACAGAAGGAGCAGGGACTGAGCCCAGAAGGAAGAGGTGGACAAGGGAGGGACAAAGGCACTGAGGTGAGGGCGTTCTGGGTCAATGTCTGGAGGAGACTGGCTTCCGTAGAAAATTCAGGTTGCAACATAATTAAAAAGAGAAGAAAGCGAATGGCTGTGTGGGAAGGGCTGTGCAGGGCTAGTCCTTCCTTCTCATTTCTCTCTCCTCCCCCCACCACTATCCCACGCTCTCCCCGGCCTCAAATTAGCCACGACCTGTGGAGTCAGAGAAACCTGAATCCCACGTAGGCTTCTTGGTGGCTATAAAACCTCAGAAATTTATTTAATTATCTGGGGCTCAGTTTCCTTACATGTACATGGTGACAATTCTATCTTCTAAAAAGCCTGACTTATTTTCAAGAGTAATGATATCTAGTCTTGTGTGAGGCACATGCTCCAATTGTTTGTGTTGTCTCGTTTAACGCTGACTGCTAGCCTCAGGCTGCGTGCTATTCCCTTTGTGCAGATGAGAACATGGATCAGCAGGTCAAGTTGTTTGCCGCAAATACATAGTCACAAATTTGTGAAGCCAGAGGTGTTGCTGACCCCAACGTCCTCGCCCCTGTCATTCCTATGCACAAGCAACAACACATCTAAGGCTTTACTGCAATGCTTACAGACGTAGCTGCTATCAATGTTATTTATCATTGCTCTTCGAAATTCCATAACATGGTTCTTATTTGTTTATTGTGTTGCTCATGTCATTCTTATCATCTAGGTGAGAAAACTAAAACCCGGAGATTTTTCTTTAACTTACCCATGTGACTGCTGATGACTGACAGACACAATAAGACTGGGGTCTGATTAACAAGGTTCTCACATTTTGAGTTGAGAAGCTTGTTCCTTTTCCTACGTTAATGGAGCACCACTGAGTTCTCTTACAAGTGGAGGTGGAACAACAAAGGCATCCCTTTAGGAGGGTTAAATAAAGTTCCTGGAAGCTTTCACTTAATATTCCCATACCAGACTCAGAACTTCCTCTTGGACCTCCTCTGTGGCCCACAAACGCCTCTGAGGCTTTATTTCATATGTAGGACATATTTCTCTACTCTGGTCTGGGCTAGGAGCTCCGTAAGAGGAAAACTCATCTTCTACTTACCTTTGAATTTCCGGAGCTTAACAGAAATGCACCAAATGTACTGCAGATGCAAACATGTAACGGATAAGTGAGTAGATGCATGAGATAGATATGATAAATTCACAAGGAAGCACTTTTAGGAATCCACTTGGCAGCTTCAGGTACCATGAACCCCACTGAAGTTTATGTAAAATATGGACTGTATAGACTTATGTGCATTTTCAAGAAGGAAGTTCCATAATTTTCATTGGATTCTCAGAAAGGTCCGGGACCCCATAAACATTAAGTGCCATTAGACTTAAGGTAGGGAGACCAGTTACAAGTAATCGAATTTGTACAGAAAATAAGTTATAAAGGACTAAACTGGTGCTATGATAATAGATATGGGAAGAATTATACAGTAGCTGACATGCCATAAATACATCCACAGGATTTGATACCAAAAACTAGTAGTCATTGTCCGGGGCTTATTCCCTAAGATATGGCAGAAATCCATATAACTTTTCCAACTACCTGACCTCCTTCATGAAATGTTTACTACGTGTTTAGAAATTAAACATGCATGCAATGTGTTTTACCAATCCTGCACTGAAATAGCACAATCTTTTTGCACCTTATATGCACCAAATGTTTATTCAATTCTGAGCTATGTAAAGAACTAGAAATTAGAGACACAGAGATTAGGAGTAAAGATTTTCTCCCTTTTTATGGGAAAACAGGAGACATTTTACTTAAAGAGAAGAAAAAACACCAGAGACTTTTAAAGTGCACTGATGACTGACTGATGTGGGGCCAGACCGTGGTGTGCGGCTTCTCTAGGAAGACCGGGTGCAGACCCATCTCCAGGCAACACGAGGCTGAGGAGCAGCACCCTGCGCTCTGACTCCTATTTCCTCCCCTCCCAGAATTTTTATAGGAATTATATTAAGTTTTAAAGTTTATGAAAACTCAGAGCGGGCTCCAGAGAGGAAGCCAGAGAAGACGCTTGGGGAAAACAAGGCCAGTCATCCTTGCTGCTGGTGGGAGGTCTGCAGGGACAGGGACATGGGAAGCTCAGGCTGTGAGTGTTACGGATGTCTCGCTGGGTGGCAGCCAACACCAATGGGTCTCGGCCGCCCTGGGTTAGTTCTGGGTGTAAACTAAGGTGACCAGATGTCCCGCTTTTGGTAGGACAGTCCGATTTTTAACAATTTGTCCCGCATCCCGCGGCGTTTTAAAAAAGTCCCGATTTTTGGAAAGAATGCGTGACAAGCTAGGGAACAGTGGGAGAACGGGAAGGGAATATACGGTTTTCGGAGGCCATGTGGCTACTTAGCCAGGATATGAGTTTTATATTATTTTTGTTAATTTTATAATGTTAAACTTTAATAATAACAAATAATTGTTGAGAACATATTATCGAGAACTGCTTATCAAAGTTCGCATTGTTGATCAGTTGTTAGAATTCGACCACCATTGTTTGGACTTAATGAACAATGGCATTTTTGGGGATTGGCAATGACGAAAACATTTTGTAACTGTCTCTCAGACGATACACATTGGACTGCATGCTAGTAAGCTAGTTAAACAAGTGATGTCATTACAAATCAGCTATCAGATAATTTAGGTAAGTAATTTATTTATTTATTTCATAAATACATAAATTTTCTTGAATTTAGCAGACAGTACTCGTATTATTTATATTTTATAGCGGTGGCAAAAAGTCTAGCGCCAGCCTTGAAAGTGACACTTATGACTTACGTTACGGCAAATTCAGAGGAAAAATAATACAAGTTAGTATTGTTATTATTTAGAAAGAAATATAGGATTAAAATAATTTTTAAAATATAGTTACTTTATAACAATCAAATTAATTTAATTTGTAAACTAACAATAAAATATGTTCATGTAATTATGTACCTACTTACTGTGTTTTTAAGCAATATGTATATAATAATTTATAATATAATTTTAAATTATTTTTTTTAGATTTTTTAACATAATGAGTAAGAAAAGAGGATGCAAATTCAACGATGATCTAAGAAGTGAATTTCCTTTTATTAAAAAAACCAAAAGCGATTACAATATAGACCAAATTTTTAATCAAGAACCGCCCCCCCCCCCGGGCGAAACCAGTTTGGCTCAGGGGATAGAGCGTCGGCCTGTGGACTCAAGGGTCCCAAGTTCGATTCCGGTCAAGGCCATGTACCTTGGTTGCCGGCACATCCCCAGTACGGGGTGTGCAGGAGGCAGCTGATTGATGTTTCTCTCTCATCGATGTTTCTAACTCTCTATCCCTCTCCCTTCCTCTCTGTAAAAAATCAATAAAATATATTTTAAAAAAAAAAGACACCCCCCCCCCCCTCAGTCAATGGTGTCCTGATTTACCAATGTTAAAATCTGGTCACCTTAGTGTAAACTAAGTTAAGCTTTCAGAACGTGATCACAGATGTTGAATGTACGTGAAAGAAACTGTTCAAACTAAAGTCAGAGGAAAGTTTACAAAACTATTCAACATCTCTGTGGGGGGGGACGTGAGAACAGCACAGCCTCATCCAAGTAAAGCCAAGCCTCTCTAGGATCACCTTGTCCAGACAGGGATCCTCAGTCCCATCATGGAACTTCGGTCTGGGCTGGCAGGAAACAACTGCAAACTAACAGACGATGAGGATGAAACGGAAACAGAGGGACAGAAAAAAATAAAATAAATGCAACATCTCCCACAAAAACTGCCCTTATCAAACAGAATCCTATAAAGAGCTCTAATGCCAAAAATAGTAAAAAAATCAGGTGATATATTCACTCGAATAAAATTGATTTTATGAGAGTGTATGGCAAAAACTTTATTTTTCTAATTGTATATATTTAAGGAATACTATAGCAAAGACTTTCAAATATGTTACAATTGCCCAAAGAGATGTATTAAAGTAAAACTTGCAAGAAAAAATGAAGGAGAAATTATGAAACAAAATAGGCCAAAGGAATGATAGTGGCCAGATATATGAGAATATAAATTAGAAAACTTATAAGTAAAAAAAAAAAATAGAGCTGTCAAATTTTTATAATCCACTAGGTTAGATCATCTAGACTGGACACTATTGAATAGAGACTTTACATTTTAGACTCAAATCATGAGGAAGTTGCCCAGAATCCTGCTCAGAGACACAGGCATTTTTAAAAAGAAGGAACAGTCAAGAAATGTAGACAATAGACTGAGAATCTCTAACAATCACATAAGAGGAGTTTCAGAAGAAAAAAAATGTAGACTACAGGAGCCTAAATATTTGCAGAAGAAAGAGCTAAGGAATTTTCAAATGGGAAGAAGTGCATGTAAACTCAGATAAAAAATGCACTCCTGGTACCAAGCATAATAAATGAATTCACATCTTGATGCATTACAGTGAAAATGGAATAACATCAAGAGTGAAAAGCATATCCAGGGAATACATTAGAAATTTTTACCAGGATGTTTATATTTTTCAATCTCTTCTAATCCTATCTTTCCTCTTTATTCTCTTCCTCTCTGATGTAGCCTTCTACACTGTAACTTTTTGAGATGAATATTATTATTTCACTACAATGTGGAATGAATAATATTTCACTGATGTTTTAGTCCCTAAGGACAGAGACCAGGTACTCTTTCACGGTTGTAATTTCAGCACCTAGAGATGTCTGGCATGTACGTAGTTCCAGTGCTCAATAATGTTTAATAGATGAAAGAATAAAGACTAAGAAATTAAGCTACTTTCCCACACTGGACAGCTAATAATAGTAGAGCTGAACAACTTTACTAACCATTGATTTAGATTTCAACAAAGTCAAGTCCTGAAGGATTCTTTTTACACAGGTTACTGCCCAGCCATTTTCCCTCCATCCATTTCTTGGCCAATGGTTTCTTTTAGATCAATGTTATAATTAATCTTGCTTTTTTGTTTTTTAACCCAGCCTGCTTTTTTGGCTCCTTACTTTGTCATTCAACATGTTGTTATCAATCACAAATTTACATAATCTTCAAATTTATTGTATCTTTGTATCTGTATTTAATTTACTGGACAAATATCATGGATGAATACCATCAGAAATGGGAAAATAAAGAAAAGATGATGATTTGAGGAGCTAAATGCAACTCAAACAAATTTTGTAAAGTATATGTGCAAAGCAATATGCAATTTACTGCCCTCAAAGATATATGTAGTATATTAGAAAAGCACATTACACATATATAGAAATGACAGAGGATGATGATGAGAAAAATAATATGCTGCCACATTCTAACAGGAAAGATGACATCTCATTGGGGGCCTTGGGAAGCTTCATGGAGCAGGTGACCCTTATGACAGAAGGATATGGGAGTAACTGAATTCCATCCCACAAAGCAAGAATGAGCGAACAAAAAAGCAGAAAAATATGGAAATATTTAAAATACAGCAATCTTGTAACTTGGTCTTCAGGATAGGGTGTGTGTTGAAAAGTAATGAGAATGAAAAGGCTGTAAATATAGCTTGAGGACATATCGTTTAGGGCATTGAATGTCCTACAAGAGACCTTGTCTATAATTTAGTAGACAACAAGAAACTGTAAAGATTTTTAAAGAGAAACTACTATGTCAAAGATATGCTTTTTGAAGTTTGAATATGATGAGCTAGTATTTATATCCAGGAATTTAAAATCTGGCAGAATATCCAGGGGAAATGCACAGTTGAAAATGAAAGGTGGCACTCAGGAGAGGAACTGGAGCCAGAGATGATGATTAATATCTTGGGCAGGAACAGGGACAAAGACAAAGGGAAAGCATTAGACAGCTGGTCAAGGATTTGGTCAATGAGCTTGGGGTGGGGGGGGCAGGGGGTCAGCTTCATTAAGTCTAGAAGAAATAAGGTTAAAAAAAGACTCTGGATTTGGCCTTTAGAAGGTGTTCCTCAATGATAACTATCAGCAGCAGTGGGATGGTGAAGGCAGAAGCCTGAATGGTAGAGATAATAAATTAAACTGTAAAACAGGAGAAAGAGCCAATGTTCTGTGGAAAAGTCTGGTAGCAAACAATGTATGTTGGGCTCGGCCAGTGTGGTTCAGTGGTTGAGCATTGACCTATGAACCAGGAGGTCACGGTTTGATTCCTGGGCACATGCCTGGATTGTGGGCTCCATCCCCAGTGTGGGGCATGCAGGAGGCAGCCCATCAATGCTTCTCTCTCATCATTGATGTTTCTATCTCTCTCTTCCTCTCCCATCCCCTCTGAAAGCAATAAAAATATATTTTTTAAAAAGATATATAGTTGAGGATAGGAGAATCCTGAGCATTCTTTTACCAGTCAGCAAGAATTAGGGCTCTCCTCTTGCTGCTGATGTCACAAGCTCTCAACGTATTGAGTCTTTGATTCTGACGCCTGTTCACTTCTCATTCTCCCAACTGGACTGTATGTTTGTTAAGTGCAGACGCTGTGTCTTGTTCCGCATTGTTTTTCCACCAGCTAACCCACTCATTGCCTAACACACAGAAAAAACTCAATACAAATATTTTTAAGATTTAAGAAAAGGTTGAAAGATGGTATGTGGGAAAATAAAATGGATACAGCAAGGCCCTGGAGGATATGTGAAGGATTAGAATCAGAAATAGGATGAAAATCGAATTTTGGGTGAAACAAACAGCTCATTATCTAAATACTAGAGGCCCAGTGCATGAAATTCGTGCATGGAGGGGCAGTGTCCCTCAGCCCACCCTGCACCCTCTCCAATCTAGGACCCCTTGGGGTATGTCTGACTGCCAGTTTAGGCCCGAACGGGTAGTCAGACATCCCTCTCACAATCCGGGACTGCTGGCTCCTAACCACTCACCTGCCTGCCTGCCTGATTGCCCCTAACCACTCTGCATGCCAGCCTGATAGCCCCCTAACCGCTCCCCTGCCAGCCTGATTGATGCCTAACTGCTCCCCTGAGGGCATGATCATCCCCAACTGCCTTCCCCTGCTGGCCCAATCCCATCCAACTGCCTTCCCTTGTGGGGCATAGGGGACTGGGGGACTGAGGCTGGATGAGGCAAGGCTGAGGGGACTGAGGGTCTCCGACTGGATGAGGTGGGGTTGAGGGGACTGGGGGACTCTGGCTGGATGTGGCAGGGCTGAAGGGACTGGGCACTGCCATCTTGTGGCTGTGGGTGCCACCATCTTGTGGGGGTGTTGCAGTCAATTAGCATATTCCCTCATTATTGGCTGTGGGTGCCGTCATCTTGTGAGGGTGTGATGGTCAATTAGCATACCCCCTCTTTATTAGATAGGATACCAGAAACACCTCTGTTGTTTTCAGCTTCAGAGCACCCATTCCAAAAAGTGTGTGTGATCTTAAGTAATATTTTCCATTATAAACAAATATGCTTAAAACTGAAAGCAAAAAAATTAACCTGGCCCAAGGAGAACAGAGCTAGAATCTGAGCAATCCCCGATGAATACCGGGAACGCTGAGAGGCACAGAAGCTATAGGTAAAACCTAGTGAATATTCACTGTGGCTGTTCCAATGCCACTTACTCCATGATTTTCCCAATCTTTTCTGTCCAGGTGAGAATAAAGAAACCAGGATACATGGGTGTCCCTATCCCAAGTCCACAAACATTTCCCGGTTGTTCTATGGCACCAGCTGGAAGCTGAATTTTTAGAATTTGAGGGGAAAAAAGGAATAAAGGCATCACTGCTCCTACCAGGAGTTGCCTTAGTGTCCAAAGTGGCCACCTGTGAGAACCTGCCTCTCAGCTGTGAGGAGGCTTCATTAAGTCAAGAACTCAGGTTAGGAAATGACCTGGATTTGGCCTGGAGGGTCCCGAGATAAAGTTTATCTTCTGGTCCAGCAGCCTTGTGTGAGGTCAGAGTTACCCAAGGGAATACACTTCAGCAAAATAAGGTGTATCTAGATGTCCCTATAATTTCAAATGTGAGAGGGGGGCAAGAACAAAGGGAGCTGTCAGTAAGGCACTGATGGGTTTCTCCTGACTCCCCAGTGAAGAGAGGGGCCCCACAGGGAAACGCAGCTCTGTCTCTGCTCCTTAGCTTCGCTTTCCCTTCTCACTTCCTCAGCGGCAGCCCCACCCGATGGGAAGGATGCGAACCCCACGTGCTAGGGGCAGGATGGATAACCCCTGGATTTTAGTCAGTTGAATCTTGAGCAGTTAGACCATTATTATTTTACTCTCCAGTTTATCCAGAGATATCATGATCCTACTCACACTGCATTTCTGTTTAATGTCTCTCTTCCCACCCAGGAAGTCTATCTTCTAACACTTGCTGGCCTCACAATTATCCCTCCTTCTCAGCATGAAGCTCCTCTCCAGGTGAGTCAGGTGAGGCATAAGTGGGGGTGGGGGGTGGAGGGGAGTGGGGTCGAGGGGAGATTTGGGGTTTTGAAGAAGGAAGTGATGTCTCCTGCAAAGACAAGCATTGCATCAGTCTTATATATCCCTGGGCACCTTAGGGGTTTGGTCCCAGAACAACAGGTATGTGCTTCAGTCCTGGCACCGAGATCAGTCTCTGGTGACCTTTGCTGAGTCCTGCTGAAGCATAAAGCTCTAGGAGCAAGGGGAAGACAAAACAATATGCCAATACACCACAGAGCTTCAATAGTATGAAAATTACTCTCCTATTTCTTTTCATGTCGTGAAATAGTTTGCAAACACTAATAACCCTCCCTCATTCTCTCTCTGATAATAGAATCCTTTTTTATAAGAGAAAAATACAGAAACGGGGAATGCTTTGATGTGATTTATTCAAGCCAGATCAATTGCACAGCAACATACCAAACTGTCTTGCATATCCGAACACGGGACCATAAATCAAAGGGCCAGCAATGCACGAGGAGTCCTCAGCCGCCCCATTCCTCAGCCATGGGAGGGGTCTCGTTTTAATGACCTTTACCGGCAGAAACAGCTTTCTTCTAATATTTAACAATGCTGAGGTTTAAAGCAGCAACGCACAAACAAACCTCCTTTATATCTAACCTAGAGGTCTTAAGGCACAACGGCCAATAACAAGAATTTTGTTTTATCCTGTAACGCATCACTAATTTTTAATGACATAGGTGATGACTATGATGGAAGATGTAAAACTGCATATGTATAATTTATGTAATTCACACTTTATGTAGCTGTATAGTTCCAACTATGTAATACTGCCTCTTAAAAACACCAGAGCCTTGGTTAGGATTATATAAACAGGCAGCATGAACTCAGCTTCTACCACACACTGTTACATAAACCCTGGAAGGGGTCATCCCAAAGGCACTTCTGAATCTCAGAAACATTTGTACTTATTGTTAGAAGTGAAACACATTAATGCAAGTCAGTGGTTGGCAAACTCATTAGTCAACAGAGCCAAATATCAACAGTACAACGATTGAAATTTCTTTTGAGAGCCGAAAACCAACTTCTGCGCATGGGCCATGAAGTTTCAATTGCACTGTATGTGCGTGCCCGCACGTGGTATTTTGTGGAAGAGCCATACTCAAAGGGCCAAAGAGCTGCATGTGGCTCGAGAGCCGCAGTTTGCCGACCACTGATGTAAGTAAAAGACTGAACTGAGAAGTGACTAAATAATAATTTTCTCTTCATCCTGTAAGACTGGGACAATTTTCCTTTTTGAAGGGATTATGGGAGTGAATTATCATTTCTAAAAGGAGTATTGCATTTTCACAAACTTGTTTTTTATAGAAACCAACCTTTTAGGAGGCAATTATTTCAATGCTTTTTCTTAAATTTGCGTGTCTTGGAATTTATGTTACTTGATTTACAGGTTAATGCTCCCAGATACGCACATTCCAGACTCAGTCATGTTTTTCTAAGACCACAGGCAACTTTGTCGTTCCCACTATGGGAACAATATACCTTTTATTAAAACTCCCTGCTCATGCTTCTGCCATAATCTCCAAGGTCACTTCAGAGACATGACGAGGATGGTGGCAGATAGAGGTCACGACTTTCAAGGAAAAGTTCATCCAAGACTCAGAGGACTTCACAGTGCCTGTGGGTCGTTTCATTTGCATTGAAAAGAGGAGTCAGAACAGCTCCCAGGCCACAGGACTTGGATGGCTCAGTGGCCTCCAAAGTCCGTTATGGTCTTGAATATTATGTGCAATCTTCACCTGGGTGTGCAGACCCCCAAATGACTGTGGATAGCGTTCAGGGATCAGTGAACGCAGACTGAAAAAAGCAACATCTCTTATTTTCACGGACCTCCAACTGAAATGTAGCATTTCCTGCAATTGTGAGTGTAGACAACAAATCCCAGGAGTACTAAAGTCCTATGACTGTCACCAATAGCCATCATAGATATTTCCATATCACATTATAGTTGTTGTAAAATCCCAAAATAGATGCTTCATTGATGCTCATCTCTACCTTAAAGTGTAGTCGTTACTAGTATTAGTCCTCAATGTTTAAGGTTTGAAAGCACTTTGGGAATCAGTGACCTGAAGTGACTAAAGTGAGGGGTGTTGTTCCCTGCTGGTCAGTGGGCACATCTGTTTGCTGTATGTCCATGTCCAGCCCTGCTTTCTCCGAGGACGTACAGAATACACGGCCACCCACATCTCAAGGCCGCCGGGGTCACAGGCTGTCTGAGGTTCCTGGACCTGCTGTCTGCAAAGGCCCTCAAGCCCAAGTCCCCAAGGGTGACCGTGCCTTCACCCACCTTTTGTGATTTGAGGTCACACTCTGTGAGAAATCTTTCGACTCCACATTCATGAGTGCAGCCACTGCCATTGGGTTCTGGGTATGGAAAATTCCTTCCCATCCCCACGTCTGGTTTGAGGGACTGGTTTATAACCACAGCCTATTCAAATGCTGCACACAGTTTCAAAACAAAAACACAAAAAACCGCAGGCATCATCTGAAGCTACACTCAGCACCAAATGCCGACAGTTCCCTTAGCAGCTGAGGCCCCAACACAGCCAGCTCCCAGCACCAAGCTCTGCTCCTGGCAGCTCCTCGCCTCAGGGTGCAGGCGGGACAGGCTCACGCAGGTGCCAGAAGCATGGGCGTGCACCTCGAACCTCGAAGCAGAGACAGTGAGCCAGAGGGCTGGGCAGTGGCGGGCAGGCACACAAGACAGCGCCGGAGCAAGATCACCGCTGCTTGCAGGAGCCAGAAACAGCAGCAGCGAGCTGGAGGAGTTGGGGTTTGTTTGTGGTTTTGTTTGCAGACATGCTTACAGCCTCTAAGGGAAAGGGGTAACTCATTAAAAGGGCTGAGCATTACCCCAGATGCAGTCAGATAAATGGAAGAAAGGTCAGTATGGAAATGACCTCCATCTAGCCAAGTGCATCGTCAAACACAGACACTCTCTGCAGAAAGCAGGGCTCCTACGTATCCCATGTGGCACTGACCTTTGCTCCTAACCCTGTCACAGTGACCCCAGGCTGTATGCCTCTGAATCAAATCCCATCCTCCTGAAAGACTTAGAATGGTGTTTGTTTTCCTGATCAAAATAATCATATTGTATTTTGGTTTTCCTATTCATAGGGCCATGGACTGAATTATTTTAGGGCCAGGATTTTCCTTTTCCTAGAAGTTACACAAGTTCATGGGCATTAAATGCTGGCTTTTGGATAGATTAGTGAAAGGTGGAGGAGAAGTCTGTCCTCACTGTGGTAGGCCTCCTGCGAGAACTCTTTCTGAGCCAGGGACAGATAAAGGGATGCACACAGGAGACAGAACCAGCAGTCGGCCACCCAGATCTCTGTG
The DNA here is from genome assembly GCF_951640355.1 of Cnephaeus nilssonii. Taxonomy (NCBI): domain Eukaryota; kingdom Metazoa; phylum Chordata; class Mammalia; order Chiroptera; family Vespertilionidae; genus Cnephaeus; species Cnephaeus nilssonii. The sequence goes on along the minus strand of NC_137081.1, from coordinate 130,520 downwards.
CAAAAGCACATAGATCTCCAGCAGCCTGGCACATTCAGGCAAGGAAAGGGGTCACTCGCAGGGAGAGAAGCTTCACAGATGAAGAGTATTTGGGGCTAAGAGAGGACCCGTGACCAATCAGAGGCCAGGGATTACACCAAAAATCTCTAAAAACTGAAAGAGCTCACCTATCAAATTGATATAATTTTTTAGTGATAATATCTGGTTTTGGCAAATTCAAAAACGCAACCACTTAAACACATTGCTGATGGGAATGCAAATTGCTATGCTGATTCAGAGAGCACATTGGCTAAATGTTTGAAATGTTTAAATATGTTCAGGTTCTTTTTATCATACATTGCTACCTCTAACATTTTTTTCTACCCAAATCCCAATTTTGTTTAAAGAAAAGTGTGTGTTTGCGCATTAGTGCCTTAATGACTCCTAGGAGAACGAGCTACCAAACATCACTGTAATTCTGTCTGGGTTTGAGGGAGCAGGTAAGTTTTTGTTTTTCTCTTCTCTATTTTCTTTCAAACCTTAGGGTACTTATTCTATAAAACACAAGATAAAACATATTTATGTAACAGCTGAAAAGGCAACAGAGTGAAAACACACACAATGTCAGGAAGATATGATCATAGTTTTATGTCTTTTCTTAATAATTCTGTGGTCCCCAGGAGCAAGAGTTAATCTCAGATGCATGATTTTAGACCAGCGGTTTTCAGCTGGCGTTGCCACAAGAATGCTGAAACATGCAATTCCGACTATTTAGTCAGGGGCACTGACCTCTTCTCCCTTAGATTGTCAAGTAAAAAAGTGGCAACAGCCAACACAACAATGGTCTTCAGATGTAAGTGAATCAAAATTATACCTGTTTTTTATCAGATCATCAAGAAATATATTTTTGGTGGGCTGCAGAATTTTAGCATATTGTTCATGTGCAATGGGCTGAAAAAGTTGAAAATCGCCGCTTCAAACACTCCAGTTAGAGACCGATAAAGCGAGACTTCAATCAAAATGGCGTGTGCAGAGGCTGAGGGGCAACAGTTTCTACTGGAAAGAAAATTCCAGAGCCAACAACCCTCATCCTGACACAAATGGGGCTCCCATCTCTAACTCACAAGGTATGTGGTTGGTGCCGCTTCACCAACACCAGCTAGAAACCATTCAGAGAATAACCTCATGTCGGTACTGACATGTTTGATGTAGTAGGGCCTGTGGTGGTTGTCTGTCCTGAACATATACGGGCTTTATTTCATGTTATTATTCTCTGAACAATACAGCATAGGAATTGTTTGTGTAGCAATCACACTGTGTCAGGTATTGTAAGTAATCCAGAGATGATGTAAAGTACATGGAGAATGTGTGTAGGTTATCTGCAGATACAATGCCATTGTATGTAAGAGACTTGAGCACTCACAGACTTTGGTGCCCACAAGGGTCCTGGGAGCAAAGCCCCTCAGACACAAGGGACAACTGTCTAGGGCCGTGGTCACCAACCTTTCAGACCTCACAGACTACCAGTGGTCCACGGACCACCTGTTGGTGACCGCTGGTCTAGGGGAACTTAGGCAGAGAGGAGGGATGCAGCATGACACAAACTTGGAATAGATTAGAAGAGAATAAGCATTATTTTCGCTTCCCTGCTCTCCTGTGTCTCCCAAGAACTCCACATTTAATCCATCATATATACCATTTGAGCGAGACCAGGAAAGTCATTTTAAAGAAGAAAAAGGGAAATTTCAAAAACAAAATCATGCTAATTTTTGTTAATCCAGTGAAATCGCTCTTACTAAGAGTCTCTGAGGCCCAGGAGGATAGAGGCTGAGTCTCACTTCTCTTTGTATCTTCAGTCTTAGCACAGCACCTCGCTCAAGGAAGCTTTGATGAATGAATGCATGAATGATAATTTGAATCCTTTCAATAAGACCCTAAAGCCATCCATTTTATCCAGAAGAAAGGTAGTAAGTAACCAAACCAAATGTCTGCAGAATAATATACAAAAATACAAAACAAATTTCTAGGAAAATTTCATGAGTTCCTTTTTATTTGTACTTGTGTTAAACTCAGCTCCTACCCCCACTCATCAATCACCTAACACATCTATCATAAAGAGTGCTGGTTGCCACAATTCTCTAGGTATTTCAGGGCCTTGTACTTTATGATTGGATCATTTAGAAGGAACATTGAGGCAGTTGACCCACAGAGAATTTAACAAGAGCTGGACACGCATCAGCGGTATCCCAGCTGACCTCACAGGAGTGGGATTGGTGCTGACGGGCGAAGTCTCTGTGCTGGACAGTGAGGGGCATGCGGGCTGGATCATGAATGATGACAGCTCTTCAGAAAGGGTGAGGGAATTCTGTGACAGGTTATACAGTCACATGCAAAAGTGCTTTTGCTGCTGTCACAAGTCATCACGTTTCCATGTCAGCCTGGATTACCCTTCGTGAAAAACTAAAGAACATTCTCACCCTGATTGCGTGTGAAGTGACAGATTAAACATCATTGCAATGCCAAACCCAGACCCTGATGAAAAACAAAAGGGACCTCTGTTCTCACGCTTGTGGTTTAAAAAATGATTGGATTCTTTTATTAGCAAATATAAATGTTTACGTTTAATCATTTCCATTATAGTAAACAAACACTTGAAAAATACCAATGGAATCACAGGGGTGTGTTCCATTGTTTCCCAAAAAAGATCATTCAAGGTGAAATCCAGTCTGGATTGAATGTGTTCAGTCACCTCTTCTCTAGGTGTCTGCCTTCATTTTCTGCAAAACTGGGCCTCTGCCTTGCTCATCCTCAGCCCAGCCCCACCGTGACTCAGTGTCCTATTCTGTCAGGGAAACCCATTTCCCACCTTGCATCTACTTAGTGCCTCCCTGACCCTGTGTTCTCCGCACCCACCAGTTGGGACACTTACCCGTTTCCTGCTTAATAATAGTCAGCGTTCTTTCCTATTGAGCATAACCAGGGACCACTCACTGCACTGGAATTTCACATCCATTCTCTCTAATCCTAACCACGGTCATGTGCGCTGTGGAGCTAAATCTTCTTTGGCCCTGTCACGTCCTTTTTCTCTCCTGATTAACAAAACATACACTTACTATCCCTGGGATGGGCCCAAACTTCATCATTTTAATGTTGTTATTTTCTATCTCTGAGATCTTAATAGTAGATCCAAATTACAGGAGTAATTATCATCATCATCATCAACATCATCAAAGACCAAAGTCACATCTTACCATATCGTCTGGGAACTAGCAGCATATTGACTTTAGAATAGAGACTGAGCATCTAGGGACACACCACCCTGAATACACACCAAATCGTCTGAGCTCAGAAGCTAAGTAGGGTCGGGCCTGGCTAGTACTTGGATGGGAGACTAGAGAGAGAATCTCAAATGCCTGCACAGCCAGTCAGGTAACTTTCAATGAAGTTAAGTCAGCTGTGGAGGAAACGTTTGTGCATAGTAGGTGCACAGCCATAAGAACTAAGTCAGCTGTGGAGGAAACGTTTGTGCATAGTAGGCGCACAGCAATAAGAACTAAATCAGCTATGGAGGAAATGTTTGCGCATAGTAGGCGCATAGCAGTAAGAACTGGAAGGCATACATTTCAAGTGGAAGAAACATCAGGCCCTGTGTTGCCACATCTTCTGATCTGTTTTTCCAGAGAAGCCAAAAATCTGATGTTTGTGTGAAATCCCCCATCAACTTTTAATTGGAAACATTGCACAGGCCTAACATGACAACCGGTGGGAGGAGGTCTAGCTGTGGCCACCAAGCACCAGCCCACAGACTCCAGGTTCCTGCAGGACCCAGTCAGTCTGGTCCCAAGATGCTGTAGGCAACTCCATTTCACTGAAGCTTTAATTACTGGTCAATGTTGTAGTTCATTTTGGATCTTCAAAAGCAGTTTCCCATTCAAGATAAACCTGCCACTTAGCATTCTGGTCAAAGGTAGCTCTGTGGTTTGCATTTGGGTAGTAGATGCCATGGCCTGTTATTGTTTCCCGCCCATCTATATGCAGCTGAGGACAATGGCCATTGTCCTGATTCCAAGTCAGGTAAAACTGTACATTTTTAAGCACAGATGCTCTCTTATTACAGTAATAGAAGATTGTACTATTGCTTCTGTAAAACGATTTTTAGATGATAAATGGAAGGCCTAGTGGTGTCCTCCTAGAGGTATAGACTAGTGAGTGCTTTTCAGTTTAAAATTTCATTACTGTAATCATTTTTCTCTATTTCCTGCAAAGTCATCTGAAATGTGTTCTCCGGGATGGATAAATTATCCTTAGTGTAGTGAATGCTTGGTCATATGATTCACGTAGTTTTATGCCACTTGGGTAAGAAATCACTTAAAGTGCTGAGAACTGGTAAATGTAACATGAGAGTCCAACATGGGAATTCATCTGCTACCTGGGTCTCTGATTAATTGCTGAGATAAATAGGTAAATATGCAATTGCTTTGAGCCAAGGCAACAGGAAAATCCTCCCTACCCCCTGACTGGGGACAATAAGTGAGTCCCTCAGAAGCTGCTGCTACTCACGACAATGCATCCAAGTGTGGGATGATTTAAAAATATATATTTTAAAGAAATAAAATGTGGGTAAAAAATGAGTTTTTAAGTTTATTATCCATTTAAAAGAGAGAGAGAGAGAGAGAGAGAGAGAGAGAGAGAGAGAGAAATAAACTAAATGGAATATTTAAAGGCACTTCAAACTAATGCCAGGATATTTCATTTGTATTCCAATATCTTTATGGCAAATTGGAAAGATTATGGGCTTTGGGATAAATATGCCTTTTAGCAGACCTTGGGCAATGTCCATTAAAGATTCTAAGCCTCAATTTCTTCATCACAAACTATGGGTTAGAATTCTTACCTGGCACTATTCCTAGAAAATTAAAGGAGATAAAGTCAGTGTCTACTTAAGGGCATTATTTATATCCCTGTACATATTTGCCAGGTGCACCTGTTAGACAGGCAGCTAGTGAGGTGCTAACAAAGGAGAGAGAGTAAACCCAACTAAGCCTGGTTAAGTGGGAAAGCTACAGCTTCACAGACACCCAGGGGACAGCCACGTCCTCACCAGAGGGACATTAATCCCCACAGGGAGGAGGAGCTGAGCCCTGGCCGTGGATCAGACGCCAGGCAGGGTGAACCTGGGGGCAGTTCTTTGTTTCTGCCACACTAAATCTGGCCACTGAACCTCAGATCCTCCTGGGCAAGAGTCCCTGAGGTGCTTTCCCAGTGAGACTGGAAGAATCCCACTTCCTCCACCACACACCCAAAATGGGATTTTCCTAAGTAAGAAAAATAAAACCTACATGTTGAATAAAGCTCCTAAATGTAATAAAAATGCTCATCGTATAATTGCCTCCTCACTTATTCTCCATGTTTGGTCCGTCTGCTACGCACCCAGAACCATCAGTGCATTACAAACAGTCCCTGCAAAAGGAGAACTGTTTCTCTACTCACAGAACTTCTGAGACCAAATGTAGGGGGTTTTCCCCCAGAAATCCCTTCTCCAACTCTCTGGACATCAGTGAGGTGACCTACAATCTAATTAACACTGGGGTTAGCGTCCAGCTGCTCAGGTTTAGAGTCTCAGACTGCCCCTGCTTCAGATGAATCACAGGAGAATGCAGCTGGGTTTAGTGGAGTTAAAATCAGAGCCAATGTCCAGAGTTTCCGTCCCATGCTGGAACCAGGTCCAGCCCAGCGGCAGGCTAGCTTACCTTGTATTTCCCCACTGCAGCCCATCAGTCTGTTGTGTGTGGGGTCCACATGGCGGTGGGCCTTGCAAGAGAACCAACAGAGTGTGCCCAGAGCAATAAGAGACCCAAGAGCATAAAATTGAGCACAAGAGCAAATTCCTTTCTTTAGAGGGTTATGTATTCCTAAATGTTCCTGCCCTCGCTGAATCATTCTGCTAATCATCTCTGTCCCCAGGTGTGATTGACAGGCAAGCACCTTCCCTATGCCCCTCCCCCCCCCCCACCTGTCCTGGGCATGCTTCTATCTTCCCTTCGTTGGATTCCTCCCCCAATGTTTTGTAGGGAACGTCCCTATAATGCCTGGTTTTCCCTTTGCTCCTCTCCTGTTGTTAATAACTAGCTGACTACTCTGTGTTATAATTTATAGTCTTCTTTGAACAAGCTTCTGAGTAGAAATCTCACCTGAGCAATGTTTCTATTCTCCCTGCTAACTCTATCTCACAAAATAAAACATCTCAGACACAGTAATGAGGGCTTAGCAATGAGAATTCCAGGTTTGCTCAGGGATCCTGAATTAGCTCACAACCTGTGCTGACAGATAACACCTCCCTGCGAAGAGCGAGCACCGTCCTGTCTCAGCGACTCTCCATGAAGATTCTCCATGAAGGCGGGAAAAAGGGCTCTGTATTCATGGTTCACATTTTGTCCTCTGCTGGCTGTCCATCAGGAGCCAGAGATGCAGCCACGAGGCTGACCCAGCACTCACTGCCCCCAGCATTCCCCCGAAGACCCCTGTGTCTGAGGGGCATCCTTTCGCATAAACAATCAAGGCTTGCTCTCCTCCATCTCCAATGTGAACACGTGTCAGTTACTTGTTCCCCAGCCCATCTCCTGTGCAGTGCAAGGCATGGATCTGATCCGCCTGAAGCTGGTCTGTCAGTGTGCATTCCACTGAATACCCAACAGCAATGCTTCCTGTTATCATGCATTTATTCAACGTCTTGGCAACACCTTGAACTTAAACGCAACAGCAAAACCTTTTCTTGGACCTTTCACCAGCTGTCAGCTCCCTTGCTGACCTTGCTAAATGCAGCTGACAAACACAATGCGCATCTCAATCTACAAAAATACCTCATCTTTCTCAATAACTCAGTACAATGCAGTTCTCCTGTCACTTGCAGTATTTCTTTTTGTGATTATATATATTACATATGAATTTAATTTTAAATAATTAAAATTTTCAACAAGCCTAGAACAGCCCTGGCCTATGTGGCTCCGTGGGTTGAGTGCCATCCCTCAGTCAGGGCACAGGTCTGGGTTGTGGGCTCCATCCCCAGTGTGGGGTGTGCAGGAGGCAGCCAGTCAACGTTTCTCTCACATCATTTCTCTCTCTTCATCACCCTTCCTCTCTCTTTAAAAATCAATAACACATTTTACTTAAAAAAAATAAACAAACAAAATCTAGAACATAACGACCACATATTTCTGTATACTTGAGAATAATCAAGAATTACTTGGATTATAGTCTTTAAATTAAAAAAAAAAAAACAACACCCTCCTGATCCCTCAGGGTCCCCAGATGAACAGGATCAGAGGCAGCCGAACTGTAGCTGTGCCAGGGAGGTAGGTCATGAATATACGTGTGCAGTGAGTTTTAAAAGTGCCCACTGATTTGGAAGTCAAATGAAAGAAATTTCAAGGAGATAAGCTCTCCAAAAAGGTCACTGAATAACCTGTACAAAAATGCCTGAGATCTTAGTGGCCTTCAAAACAAAGAGAGGATTTGGCCAATGAAATCATTGATTCAAAAGAATAAATATCAAAAGCTTTGCAGAAATCATTTTCCTAAAACTCTGACTTTTGAGAACTCAAACTCCTTCTCCATAATAATATTTGAAATCCATTAGTTTCGTTTATGTTGTCTATTGTTATTTTGTATTGTTGTTTGTTTGTTTTTAGAGAGAGATGAAGAGAGGGAGGGAGAGAGAAACAGGGATGTGAGAGTGGAACATCCATCGGCTGCCGCCTGCACACCCCTTCCTGGAGATAGATGCAGCCACCTGGGTCTGTGCCCTGACCAGGGATAGAACTGGCAACTTTTTGGTGCCCAAGATGATGCCCAACGAACTGAGCCCCACCAGCCAGAGCTGTATTGTTATTTTATCTTTCTCTTCTTCTCTCCATGAGAAATGGCTTCCTATGTAAAGGAGTTAAAGCAGAATTAGGTGGATAGGGGAGGGGTGGAAGAAGGAGGAATCATGGAGCTAGCTGAAACAACAACAAAAAATATTTTGCAGGAAAGCCAGGATGGGTAGCAGAAAAGCAGGATGGATAGCAGAGCAACGGTTGTTTTGAAAAGAGGATGTTTTTCTTGCAAGTGAAAGAAAACAATGTTGCAAAAAGGCCAGGAGCCAATCAGGGAGCAGCATAGATGGACAGAGAGCAGCCTTCAGCAGATACAAGGGTAACCTATTGAATCTCCCTCCCCAGGGGCCTGTGTTTGTTCCCATAAACTCCTGCCTTGGTGGAAAACCTCTGGTGCGCTAGATTCCGTGAGACAGGGCCCAGGAAGAATTCCTGCTCGCCAGTCCTGGTATCACCATTCCAAATCCTCAAAATATTATTTCAAAGAATTTCTTAGACTTTATTTTTGAAATGTTATGAATTCAAATCAACTGTATTTATAAATATCCCTCCCCTTCCTGGTAAAAATTAAGAGCGATACCCTCTCAAGATTACTAGTTTAGCAGCAGGAAGGTACACATTCATGGTAGATAGTAATTTTTACTTGGTTTGACTTGCTGCATGTTTAAAATTTTGGCAAAAAATTCAATTGACAAAATAATTTAATTGAAAATATAGAAGTCATTTTGCCTAGACCCCTGTTTATTGCGTGGAGATCAGTAATGACAATGTCCAGGTCTGTTCCTCTAGGTCAGTGATGGCGAACCTATGACACGCGTGTCAGCACTGACACGCGTAGCCATTTCTGATGACACGCGGCTGCATGCCGAGGATGAAACATTTGATGCTCCTGAGGATGAAACATTTGCGACTAGAGTCTTGGAGTTAGTTTTTTCCTCAAAGTGATACACTACCCGAGTTATGCTCAGTATTTTGGCGAAGTTTGACACACCAAGCTCAAAAGGTTGCCCATCACTGCTCTAGGTCAACCTACATCCAATGTCCAGGCTATATTCCCATCAAGTGTTTATCTTTTTCCAACCTCCATCTGAATTATCTTTTTAAAAATACTAGGAACAAGAATAAAAAATGTTGTTTAGTTATTTCATAAAGTTTTTGACAGCTCCAATTTTTATTATTGTTTCCAAAGAATGCAACTTGTTTTTCTACGTAATGTTTTCTTGTGTCCATTAAAATGATAGAATAGCTCTAATCTCTGCTTGTCTGCCATTTAAATGAAGAACTAAGTTGTTTGGATCAGAGCTGCCACTGCCTACAACGCTGACTCGATCAACTTGGCATTTTGCGTTATATTTACGGCAGAAAGAAAAATGGTAATGACTCACTTCATTTTTCTGAGGTTGTCAGATATTTCTATAGAAAAAAAATATTACACAAACTTTCTTGTTGGACACTGCCATTTGCAAATACCACCAATCTTTGCAACTGACTGTACAATGAAAGAAAAATAAGTTTTCATCATAAATGTACTTCCTTTTCTTTTACAGGAAAAAAAAGTCTATCAAATAATGGCAAAGTTCAATAATAGTTCTGTTAGTGGCAGAAAGTGTTTAAGTCTCTACATACAAGCGAATATGTCATCAGCTGCAGTCCATCTTCAGAGCTTAGCAGATTGAAAAAAAATAATGGGTGTAAGTGTCAAGATTTGAAAATTACCGTGGTTGTATTAACTGCTGTTTCATTTTGGCTGACATAGGAACTAAAAAACAGAAAAGACTAATACTTTCTTACAAAAGCAAACTTTTAACAGCTTTAAAGTTACGAGACATCTGACTTAAATCCTGTTTTGAGAAAAATTCCATTAGAAACCCAAATAAAACGGTACACATGAGCTCAAGGACCTCATTAATGACCCTTTAATGGAACTGTGCATGTTGTTGTCACTCTGCACTGACAGATTGTGACAGCTTAATAATATCCTTGATGAATCAGAATCAATTTATGCTGAGGACCTATGACTCCCTTCTCTAAGTAATGAAGTAATTATTGCTCCTTCCCTTGGTATTAATGTGTGGTCATATGAAGTCTATGCCATGACTTACCATAGCATCCTGAAAATGCTCCCTCCTAAAATGCCATTTATTGAGCTTTCAATAAATAAGATAGGAAGGTATTTATTGCCAAAGTAATTGCTAACTTTTGCTAAAATGTGCTATTTTAGAATTGCTAGCTTCCAGTATGTACATAAGTAGCTGCAGTCAAAACATTTTATTTGTTGATATAAAGTTCTTTTCATGGAACTTCAAGATCATTGAGCTCTATCTTAACCTCTGAAAGTTAATTTAGCAAATAATTTTAACTCTCCAGAAACTATTCCAAACTTATGTGCACCCACAATACTCAATTAGAAATTATATCAAAATTCAGCATTCAGCTTTCTTTTAAAAATTATTATTTCCGCCCTAACCAGTTTGGCTCAGTGGATAGAGTGTCGGCCCATGGACTGAAGGTTCCTGGGTTCCATTCTAGCCAAGGGCATGTACCTTGGTTGTGGGCTGGATCCCCAGTAGGCGGTGTGCAGGAGGCAGCTGATCAATGTTTCTCTCTCATTGATGTTTCTAACTCTCTATCCCTCTCCCGTCCTCTCTGTAAAATCAATAAAATAAAATATATTTTTAAAAATATTCTTTCCAATTCTACTTAGACTAGCTTTGATCTCAACCGCTTTTGTATTTTCCACATTAAAATAATATTATAAATTAATTTTCATTTAAATGTATTCACATTAAAAATATTTTTAAATAATTTTGTTGTAAATTTCAATCAAAACTGAACAACTGAAACCATCATAATTTACAGGGGAAAGTAGTTCTGTTCCTGCCCCTTTCCAAAAATGAAACTTGGTGGATGATTTGTTGCCAGGAGCTCTTTATCTACTTGGTGGTCCCCCTGAACCTTGAATTTCTAGAAAGAAAAATTAATAACTTGCTTTTTAGTTATTTAGCAATCTCTGATGCTACTGTTGAAGTCTTGATTTGAAATTTATTTTTCCCTACAGTACCCAAGATCACATTTATGCGCCCAATGGTCACATAATACAGATGGCACTTTAAAATCAAGTACAAACTGAGGGGGGAAATAGGACATATGTAATATTTCAAAAATAAAGATTAAAAATAAAGTACAGGTGGAAAGGCTTTTTCTCTCATCACAACCAACATATGCTGTACTATAGGCATAAGAATAAACCCTCCCAGTGATTGCTATTAAAGTAAAAAAAAAAAAGCTCTGCTGTCCTATTGCAACAGCGTCTGCGTGAAGAGGGCCCTTAGTGAGCAGCGAGCCCTGTGGTTTCAAATGACCTAAGGACAGTGTTGTGAGACGAACCAGCAACATCAGTGTAATTAACAGCCTACCCAAAATGCTAGAGCTCTCCTTTTCTAAGGAGAGAAGTGTCATTTTAAATTTCTTATACATTTGGCTAAATATGCTAATAATCCTATATAATAAAAGCCTAATAGGCAAATTGTCCCCTCAACCCGGAGTTTGACTGCTCGCTATGACATGCACTGACCACCAGGGGGAGGCGCGGAACATGGTGGGCGTCAGCAACGTGGTGCTGCTGGCCCTAATGGGCCCCGATCAGAGCGGGACTGCAGGGGGTGGGGGGATGGTGGAGTAGGTGAGCAGGCGGCGCCAGGACAGGTGCAAGTGGGAGCCCGATCACCCTGCCAATCATCATCCAGACAACAGCCAGCGGTGGTGTGTGGGGGGGGGGGAGGGCGGGGACGCTGCCTGGCTTCCAGGCCCTGAGGGAGGCAGGCAGGGGCCTGGCCCCGATTGATCACCCCACAGGCAGATGGTAGAGCAGGTGAAGGGGTGGTGCCAGGCCAAGGCAGGGCGCCAGGCAGGGCTGTGTGCCTGTGAGGCGTGGGGGCACGAGCTGGGGTTGTGAGGCTGGGGGCACACACTGGGGCCCAATCCCTGCAGACCACTTCGAGGGACCCCATCGATGCATGAATTCGTGCACTGGGCCTCTAGTCATCATCATAATAATCACTTGTATTTGCTTTTTAATATAATAGCTCACATGCTAAATTTTTTCTTTCTCAACTTCATTGGATGACTCATATTCCAATAGACACAGACAGGTATAATTTAATGTTCCCCAGGGCAAGTTTTTATTTGTTAAAGTTTTTCTCTTAGTCCAGCCAAGAAAAGGAAGTAATTAAATTTGCTATAGTTTGGGGATTGTAGCTAAAACTATTAGGCCCTGGAACTTCTCTCTAATGCCACATCCAGAATCTTCAACTGCAAATCTTGCCAGCATGCCCCTTTTAAAGTAAGACTGAGAAGACAAACAGTCTTGAAAGTCTCACTTTCCTCTTAACATTTTATCCCAATCACACCACAGCATCCAATTAAATGCCTTCGCTCACCATTAGGAGGATGGATGGCTGCCGGACTTTGCCACTGGGGCTATAGCCACCTGACAGGCCAGCATCTGTTACTCCTAAGAAGGTCCCTCAATTTGTCATTGTCCTAAAGGTTTGCTCTTCCTTGGATGTAAATTCAAGATAGGACTGCTTGGAACAGTCAGATGGCGTAGCTCAGAGCTGAGCACGGCCGGTATGGATGCACTGTTATGCACTGTCACTCAGAATCTGCTCTGACACAGTGAAAAAGAAGGGTTTCTTACCCTTAGAGACAGCAGGGAGGGACCTGGAGAGCATCATGCTAAGTGAAATAAGCCAGGCAGAGAAAGACAAGCGTCCCATGATCTCACTCCCATGTGGACTCTAATGAACAACATAAACTGATGAACGGAGTGAATCCAGAGACATGGAAGCATAAAAGAGACTGAGGAATCTCAGAGGGAAGGCAGGGGAGGGTGAGTGGGTGGGAGGTAATCAGCCAAGGACCTTGTATGCATATATGCATGGCCCATGGCCACAGACAATGGGGTGGTGAGGGCTTAGGGAGGGGAGCAGGGGCAGGCTGGAAGGGGTCAATGGGGGAGGGGGAGGACATATGTAATACTTTCAACAATAAAAATTAAGCAAAAAGAATTGGCTCAGACAAGAGTGAGATGCATTCTTGCTTCTCTGGACCAGATGCTTGGGAAAGAGGCAGCAGCCCAGCCTTCTTCCTCGGAGCCCCATGGCTGTCTCTATGTGCTTCCCCTCCTCAAAGGCAGCCATGCCACCTGCCCTCAGATAGCCATCCCAGGAGTGAGTCCCCTTGGTTAAGACCTTTGGCTGGAAGCTTTTAAGCATTAGGAAAGGAATGTGCTGAAATCACATTGCATCCAACAGCATGCAATTAGAGTATTAGCCGCAAGGCACAAGACAGCAGCATTGTACCTTTACAATCACAAAGAGAGTTTCTTGGATAGTTTTTCAGATATGATAGCATCTGTCTGTGCAACCTTCCCACAAGGATGCCCGGCGGGGGCAGGGGGCGATTACCTAGATTTAACGTCAGCAATAGCAAGAGCCCAGAGAGACACAGCCTTGTCCCCAGAGAGAGAGGAAATAACTCAGGTCTCTGAAGTCTCAAGGAAATCAGCTTTTCGGGAGTAGTGAGCTAGCTCATTAGAGAGCTTGTTTTAAGGGGGATACTCCTTCAAAAGCCTATTAATGCTTTTCTATCCACGTAAAGGATTGGAATCGAGATGAAGAGAGGATATTAGAAAGGACACACTGAGCTTGCAGCTCGGGGGAGAAACTGCCCTGCTCCTGTCAGACTCAGGACTTGCTTAATGTTCACATTCGCTGGGACGCGGGTTTGCTCAGACCTCGGGTCGACAAATCAACTCAATTTGCTGCACCTGTTACTTCAAATTGGAGTCGTGATATTCAAGTCTTCCAGGGGCAGGGATACAAGAGTCAGGCATTCGAAGAGGCAGCACTATTTTAGTATTCATCTGATATTTCAACACAATAAGTCATCCACCAAGTTTCTCAGGCTTAGCACCACGTGGTGTTCTAATACAAATACGTGGGCCACAATCACAAAGACATCATTCCCATCCATCCTTGCATGACTCTCATCTCAGCCTTTCATGCAGCTTAGCATATCACCTCACATCTCTATTATTTTCCATAATTTATTTATTCTCAGAGAACTGACAGTCAGAGAAAATCAAAGCCAGAGATTCTGCCTATGTCTCTGAGTAAACATTCTTCCCTCAGGAAAGCAAAGCCCAGTGAGATTAAAAGGCCCAAGTAAAATTTATATTTATTGCTCTTCCCAATTAAACACCTTCCTGGCCTACATTGTGTGAGTTTTCATATATATCTCAAAGCCACATGAAACTAAAGAAAAGGGTGATGCGCATTGAAGGAATGTGCAAGGGTCTCAATGAAGCGCCCATCCCTCCCCTGCCCACCTTTCCCAACACCTACCCCCTCCTCCTCAGGGCGAACCAGCCAGGCTGCCCAGAGCTGCATGCCTTCCCACATGCACCTCCCACTGCCATCCCATTCTGCAGATGGTGGCTGTAAAATAATACTATTTTGTCTTCTTTTCTTTAGTTCCACTTCATGTCTTTACTTAATGCTGTTTTCATCTCTGGCCTGGAAGACTGAAATATTTTTCTAACTGCTTTCTGGTAGTAGTAAGCTAGGTCCCTCAGACTTAGCATTTAAGATCTCACCTTTCTTTCAAGAACAGACATTCTAGATGGTTTCAATATTGAAGACACACTTTGACCAACCTGAGTTTCAAATTTGTACACAACTAACCCAAAATAATTATATGGGTAACAGCAACTTCATGCTCTTTGGGGATTGGGGGGGATGGGAGGGGGCTCACAATCAATTCCCTTTCATGAGATGTTGAGATTTGTAGACTTTATTCAAAGGAGCTCTTTGTTCTCACATGGAAAGTGTTAGGAAAAGAAAGAAGGGAAGAAAGCCCATTCCCTTTTTTAAAAAAATATTTTAATTGATTTCAGAGAGGAAGGGAAAGAGAGAGAGAGAGAGAGAGAGAGAGAGAGAGAGAGAGAGAGAGAGAGAGGAGAGAGAAGCATCAATGATGAGAGAGAATCATTGACTGGCTGCCTCCTGGACACCCCCTACTGGGGATCAAGCCTGCAACCCGGGCCTGTGCCCTGACTGGGAATCAAAGCCTGACCTCCTGGTTCATAGGTTGACACTCAACCCCTGAGCCACACCACCTGGGCTGCCCCTTCCCTTGTAATGCAGAGTCTGGGAAAGTGGTTCAGTGAGGCCCCGCCCCCCGTATCTAGTGAGTAGAGGCAAGGGATGCTGTTAAACATCCCACAATCCACAGAACAGCCCCACACAACAAAGATTTGTCCAGGTCAAATGTCCACAGCACTGAGTGTGAAACTGATTAAACTGAAGATTGATCTGACTGGACTCTAACATACGATTCTATGATTTTAAGCAGGGGTCCTCAAACTTTTTAAACAGGGGGCCAGTTCACTGTCCCTCAGACCGTTGGAGGGCCGGACTATAGTTTAAAAAAACTATGAACAAATTCCTATGCACACTGCACATATCTTATTTTGAAGTAAAAAAACAAACAGCAAAAACACCCGCATGTGGCCCGTGGGCCGTAGTTTGAGGACGCCTGATTTTAAGAAAGGTTCTTAACCTGAATGAGCATCTTGGAAATTAGGTACAGAATTTTGTGCCTATGTCTAGTTTGTATTTCCATGGACAGTGTCCACAGCTTTCATAAATTTCTCTCAGGGGGTCTGTGACCCATAAAGGTTAAGAACCAAACTCGATAATAAATAATTCTTAATAATGTCGCCACAGGCCTAACCCTGTAATCTCCTTTATTTTCTGTCCCATAGTATTAAGCAATGCAAGGACTGACTTTGCAAGTTTGACAGCAGTTCTTTCTGAGGCTGTGTGCTCCTGGAAGGTATAAGAAGTGGGCAAAGGAGAGACTACATTTAGTTCATTGTGATGCACTAAGAGGTCACAAGCTTCCCGGCAATCAATGTTGCACTCTTCTCAAGTTCCACGAAGACTATTTCTTCAAATGCCTAATGAGTATGGCTCAGCAAATACCACTATATATTGAGGAAGTAACTGAGCAAATGGAAATTGCATCGAGAGAAAAGTCCTTTTTTCTTACTTCGCATATTTTTGGACAGCGAGCCACTGGCAATGGAGGGCCTCAGGTAAGGAATTGGTAAAGACCTACCCTCCTGGAGATTTCGGAAGCTGAGGCCAAGTAAATCACACAGGATTATTTTATCTGCAGCAAAGAATTCTGCAGAAACATGTTGAACCTGTAAGAGATGGCAGAACCTGGTCAAGTTCGGTCCTTTAGATAATAAATTCTACTACCATTCTGACTCTGCTTCCAGACGTTTATTTATTTTTATTTTAGGGCATGGTAAGTGGATTTATCTGCAGTATTAAAAGGATATTTTTTTACAAGGATCCAAAGTTGATACCTTAGATTAAGTATGAGTATTTTGGCATTGTGCAAATGTGAAAGAATAAGAAAAATGATTACAACAATTAAACATGTGTGATATAAAATTCAATCTAAAACAAAAGTCAGACATTAAACCACTTGGGAATAATATGCTATCTAATTTTGTAATGATAGCTACCATTTGTGAGAACTTACTAAGTGCCAGATATGATAGATTCAGATAGATGATAGATAGATAGATGATATAGATAGATAGATAGATAGATAGATAGATAGATAGATAGATGATAGATAGATAGATATAGATGATTGATACATTTAAGCTTCACTATAATTGTTTGAGCTTGGAACAGTTTTTCCACTCCCATTTTACAAATAAGGTTTGGAGAGTTAAAGTAATTTACCCAGGGCTATAGAACTAAAAACACCAGAACAAAGACTTGAACCCAGGTTTCTCTAGTGTCAACATTATCTTTATCCCCACTACACAGACAATTCTGCTGTTCATATGACATCCCAGTCTCATCAGGAAATGTTGGGAAGATTTGCATCTCTGCACTGACAGTATCTGAACCACCAAAGAACATGTTGGAAACCAGCTAACGGTGACCACCCGGCCTGGAGCAGTTTTAACCTTCAAATAAGTTTAGGAGATTGCAGGCCTCTGTGTTGTGTGTGTGAACTTGGGAGTTTGAGGGATTCATCCCAAAAGAGGCCAGAGCTTTGTGGTAGGGACAATGACACATTTAGGCTTTGAAAACAGAGTAAACATTGGCTTTTGTCAGAAATAGGAGTCCACGTCTGTCAAAACTATTTGAGAGCAAAACTGAGCTGGGATCCTGCTGGGAAGAAGCGAAGATCCTCACCTACACCTCTGGTCTCAACAATGAACTATAAGCTCAATTTAGATTAAGAGAATAATTCAAAGAAAAATAGGTTAAGGGTGAGAGCAGGAATTCCAACTCCTAGAGTCATATGAGTGAAGGTGGTAACTGGATTTACTGGGAAGGGTGGGGAGCGGCAGACGGGAAAATGATGTGGATCAGTAAGGACATTTCCAGTTTTAAACCAAACATTGAATGAACTCAGTCTCCTTAGGGGGGTAAAAATATATATATACTAGAGGCCCAGTGCATGATTGAATCATGCACGTGTAGGGTCCCCTACACGCTTTCGCTTTTGATCACAGGGGAGCTGGGTGCCTGTCCGCTGGTGCACCAGGCCTTTCAGAAGCCTCCGGCTCGGCGGAGGCTTCTGAAAGGCCTGGTGCCAGAGCAGACAGGCACCCAGCTCCACCACTTTTTTTTTTTTTTTTTAGGTTTTATAAAATTACATTAAGTGTCTTTTAATGTAAAAATATTTACATTGAACACCCGCCCCCATCCTTGCCCCTTCTCTACAGATCACATCCATTTTTAAATTTTTTCCTTTTTTTAAAAAAAATTTTTGTTAATCCTCACCCAAGGTTATTTTTCCATTGATTTTTGTTTTAGGGAGAGTGGAAGGGAAAGGGAGAGACAGAGAGCAACGTCGAGGTGAGAGAGACACATTGATTGGTTGCCTTCTGCTCGAGTCCTGACCAGGGCCCGGGCCGGGGAGGAGCCTGCAATCAAGGTACATGCCCTTGACCAGAATTGAATCCGGGACCGTTGGTCTGCAGGCTGACGCTCTATCCACTGAGCCACACTGGCCAGGGCCAGATCACATCCTTGATGGGCAGCCGAGGAAGCAAGAGCTCAGCTTCACTTGGGCCACTCCTCCAGGCGTCTAGGCCCTGGGCAGCGGGGACCATGGCAATTCTGTCCCTGAAGGTTCAGAGGCAACATGGCCAGCTAAGCACCACAGCTGGAATGGGACAGCAGCGCCATAGTTCAGGAAACACACAGGACACAGTCAGAGGTGGAAGACATCTTGGGTAAGAGGAATAGAGGAGGTATGAATGAATCTGTGAATCTCAGGACTCCCCTGCGGCTGCCTGGACCCCAGGCTCCTTTGAATCCAGTTTTTGATGCTGTAGACTCAGGCTGCCCAGCTTCTGCAGATCCTCTGAAAGACCGTTCCTAAGATCCTCATTGTTTCTTAGAAATTCTCTCACCGCTTCCAGCCGAGTTAGGATCTCTTCTGGCAACACCTCTTGTTCTTTCGCTTGAAGATAAATCTCTTGAAGTTTTTCCTTTAGAAATTCCATTTCGATTTCATGGACGTGGCTCTCACTCAGGTAAATGCCTGTTTCATAGTCACACCCATCTCGATGATCTTCCTCGGGGATGAGGACGGCCCAGTCCGATGTCAACAGCTCTTCTATTCTGGAGTACGCCTCCACAATCTCTGGGATATTACGGAATTCATTCAGAAAATGTTGGATCTTTATCTGGAAATCTTGAAGCCACATAGAAGATACCTTCCTCTCTGAAGAGTGCATGATACCGTTACGACCCTTAATCACCTCTGGGACTTTCTTTCGATCAACCAGGAAGTGATCGCAGGCGTTGATGAGGTTTAAAAGAGCCACTGCATCACATTCTTCGGGTCCTGCTTTGTCCGCCAGTCCGCGGGGCATGAAGGCCTTGGCCACCTCCCAGGCATCCGCGGGCCAGCGGCCCGGCCGTCAGTTGCCCCAGTGGACGTCTCCGTTTCTGTTGGTGTGATGTTTCAGGATGCCCCGTTTCCACTCAGCGCACACCTGGCACTGAGGCTGGAACTGGCGGCTACGCGGGCTGCACCTGGAGCCGCCGCGGCAGGTGGCGCCCGGGCCCAGGCCGGGGGCACAGGCGAGCAGGCCGCGGTGGAAGGCCAGCATCTCCCGGCCCACGAAGCCCTGCAGGCAGCTGCCGCCTTCATGCAGTTCTTGTACTTGGCGCAGTTGAGGTGAACCGCCAACTCCGACAGCACCATCTCCCACTCCTGCCGCGGAGGCAACGGGGGCGGGGCGGGCGGTTCCAGCTCCACCACTTTTGATGATCCGCGGCCTCTGAGGGGGGCTACCCTGCTGTTGAGAGGCGCAGGGGGCGGGGCTCCCGCCCCCTGTGCCTCTCAACGGCCAGATCCGCAGCCGCTGAGGGGGCCTGCCACGGACACCCAGCTGCGCCTCTCAACAGCAGGATAGCCAGGGTAGCCAGGTGTCCGCGGCAGCCCCCTCAGCGGACGCGGATCTGGCCGTTGAGAGGCGCAGGGGGCCTCAACAGCAGGGTAGCCCCCCTCAGTGGCAGCAGATCCCGTGCCTCTCAATGGCCGGGATAGGCCACCCAGAGTCCCGCCCCCAGCCTCCCGCCGCCCAATCATGGGCGTAGCGGAGTGATGGTAATTTACATGTTACGCTATTATTAGATAGGATATATACTGGCCATATAACTGAAAAACCCAAGAATACATCTAGCTTCAACTACGGCTAGAGAAAGAGGCATTTAGATTCATCTACGGCTAGAGAAAGAGGATTGCTGGAGAATTGTGTCTTCGCTGACTCTCATACCCCATACCCCATCCATCAGAAAACCTTCAGCTTGAAAACATATCCAGAGAATCTGAGATCTCTGCTACCATTTGAATCAAACCTACCGCCATCTCTTGCCTGGAGATTTTCCAGGGATATAGCTAAGGTTTTTGGGGAAGTTGAGGGGGAGGGGCAGGTGCAAGGGAAGGAAAGGAAAGGGAAGGCGAGGGAAGGGAAAAACGAAGAGAAAAGAAAAGAAATATTGCATCAAAGACTACAGTGAGACCACCAGGGCACATACATTAATTCTCCTAATATTAAAACGCAGTGCCGCATGGAGCCAGGGACACACGTGTGGGGCGTGGGGGGGAGGGAGGGCATTACACTCCAGGCTGTTCAACATTGTGGAATATTTGCTACCATATTTCATTGATTCTAAGGTGGCCATTTTTCACATTTAACAACTCAGATACCAGGCTGGTTCTTACAATGAGTGACAGACATCCTGTAATTGCGGGTGGCCAGGGGCAGCTGTGATATGGTTTTCAAAGTCTGCATAGACTCAGCCGTCATTCTTCCTATTTTCATCTCTTCAATTGAGTTATGTGCATTGTTAATACTATATTTGTAGAGTTCAATGGTTGTTTAAAATAGCTTCAAAAAGATTAAACTATGATCCACCATTAAAATTAATGTTATTTTATACGCAGAGAAGAAATCTGGGTGACAGAGCATGCATTTAATATTAATGAAGCACATACTCATGGTTGGGAGAATGATTGCAATTTCTTTTTCTTGCAAAGTAACACCAAGTGCTATCTAACACCTAAGAAAGGATGACACTCACAAGTAGATGAAGCTCTATTACATTTTTTACTGATATAAATATACACACACATATATGAAAAGCATTGCCTTTCACATGCCAATAAATGCCCCTAAAGACAATATATGTGACTAGGGGCCCAGTGCACGAATTCGTGCACCTAGAAAGGGCAAGGATGCAGTGGGCACAGTGGCGGGTCTCGGCCCTACCTCCAGGCCCCAGCCAGGCCCCTCCTGCCACAGCCTCTGGTCCCGTCTGCCTGCAGCCTGGCTCCCACCACTGCCGCTCCCACGTGCTGATTGCGTAGGCCCCACTCGCACCTGCTGATGGGGCCAAGCAATCGGGCCCGTGCCAGGTGCCGGCAGAGGGTGCAAGCAGTGGCTCTGGCACCAGCAGTGGGTGTGAGTGGGGCTGGTGCCAGCAGCAGGTGCAGGACCGTGGCGTGCAGGAGCAAAGAATTTCCAGTAACCACCAGAGGCTCACCCCGATGACAGCGATTGACGCCCCGCCTTGGTCTGGCACCCCTGCTCACCTGCTCCACCATCCCTTCACGGCCGATGCACACCATATTCTGTGCTCTGCCACCTGCTGCTGATGCCTACCATGTTTCACGAGCGCCCCCTGGTGGTCAGTGCATGTCATAGCCCCCCAGTTGTTTGGTTGTTCTGCTGTTCTGTCTATTTGCATATTAGCCTTTTATTATATAGGATAGTCCAAAATAAAACTTTCAATAAATATCATGTCAATCAAATAAAATTATAATTCCAATCAAATTAATAAGTCACTTAAGTGGTAGCATTTGTTAGTAGTACATAAAATAGTTTCATCTTAAAATCAATGACAACAGATTTGATGAAATAAGGTATATGACAGGCACTATGGCAGGTACTAGAAATGCAAGAACAAACACTCATGGTCCCTATATTCCAGGTGGGATATAGTAGGAAGACGTTATCCAAATAACAGTCACTAAGCCAGAAACTTACTTCACATTTGCACACCCTTTTTATCTGACCCAATCTGCATTTCAGAAGCATTACAGGAGAAACATTAATAATGACACTTGCAGATTATAAAGTAATCAATTTACTGATGATAAGTATTGAACTGCCTTTCAAACCCCAATACTCCTAATATTTAAGCCAAAAACCTTAGTGTTATCCCTGATTCTACTCTCTCATACCCCATACCCAACCCATCAGAAAACCCTCAGCTTCAAAACATATCCAGAGAATCTGACTTCTCTGCTACCACTTGAATCAAACCCACCACCATCTCTTGCCTGGAGATCTTCCAGGTCTTTCTGCTTCTGTCCTGACTCATCCACCTCCCACTCATGGTCTATTTTCAACACAAAGCAAAAGGGATCCTGTCAAGCATAACCCGCATCATGACGCTCTTATACCTACTACACACTCAGAACAACAGCCAGTATCCCAGCAGTGGCCCTAAAGACAATATATGTGACTAGGGGCCCAGTGCACGAATTCGTGCACCTAGAAAGGGCAAGGATGCAGTGGGCACAGTGGCACCACATGACTGGCCCAAGTCACCTCTCTGTTCTCTACTCCTGTTCTCCCTTTCCACTTCTCCTCCAGCTTCCCGGCCTCCTGCCTGCTTTACGAATACACCAAGCACGTTTCTGCTTCCCACCCTTGCTGCTACTCTTCCTTCTACGGAACATTCCTTTGGGAGATCACTGCTAGGCCAGTTCTCTCACCTCCTTCAGTCTGGCTCAAATCTCCCCTGCCCTCTGAGGCCTCCTGATCACTCTAATGATGACTGAAATGTCCTCTGTCCTCGGCTCTCCCAGCCCCCACAGCCTGACCTAACTTCTCTCTCACGGTGGCATTGATCTGCTTCTAGCACACTCCACACTGTGTTATTGGTTATGCTTGCTGCTTATCAGTCATTCTCCACTTCTCCCCCTGAATCTGAGCTCCATGAGGCTACCTTTTTCCTTCACTGCTGCAGTCCATCACTTAGAACAGTCATGGGCCTAAATAGACGCTCCATAAAAATGTACTGAATGAACGCACAGGCTACTACTCCAACTATTCATATGGATGTCAATGCATGTCTGAACCACTTAGGACACAAGCTAAAAGTCTTCTGAAGCCAGAAAGTAAATTATATTCTGAGAGGGTGTCCAGCAGAAAATTACCTGTGGAACCTAAGGTACCAAGAGTACAGAGAAGGCAGATGGAAGGGAAGATGGGGGAATCAGACCCCTACCTTAGGTGAAGGGCAGGTCTGCTGGCATTGATGGCCCAGCTTCCTGCATTAATGCCTCCAGGCTACACCTGGTTGAATGGATAAAAGCCTCCAACAAGGTTCTCCAAAAATGAGCCATGTCGGGGAACACCTTCCAGCCCCCCCCCAGCCCCCACCTTCCACCTCCCACCCCCTGCTATGGGCTACCAGGAATGTCCCAGCAGAATGCTAATCTCCCAGACTAGAACCCAGAGCTGTGTACCCCAAGCCGGTATCTCTCACTTCTGTCACCGAAGCCTCCAGCCTGCCTGGCAACATGCAGCCAGCAACCATCTGCTCACATACTCAGCTTCCTCTTCCCCCTCTCCCCCTTGCGTGCTCCATACAATGAAGGAGCGGAAGGAGAGACAGAAATAAACCTACCTGCAGAATCACTAAAGTGCTCTTTCTTTCGGTTCCATCCATACCTGTTTTTAGGGTGAAACTCCTTCACAGAAATAAAGGTTTTGAAGTCATATGGAAAATACAATAAAAGTACATGTCCTGGAAGCTTGGATACCTGAAGGTTCAAACTACTTCACCTCCAGGATCTTTGGGACCCAGGCAGTTTATCTCCCACTTTCCTCTCTTCTCCCATCAACAGGGCAGGCGGCTATGACCACGCACTTCCTCCCAACATCCTGCCCCACCTCCACCTGCAGGAACCCCCCCCTGAGCTCCAGGCCTGGCTCCCTTCTCAGTCCCCGGGAAGAGAGCAGCACTGGCTTATTCTTTCCTTCCCATGTGTCCCTTGTCCTCTTACTTTTCAAATGCATGATATGTGCACTCCATATACTTTTCCAGAAGAGACTTGAGGGCCAGGAAGGAAGCACACTTGGGATGCATGGAAAAGATGATTCCAAGATCAAAGGCATTAACAAACAAAAGCATTCTTAATCGGGAGAATGTTGATAAACACTGCCACTATATGGTAACTTTGCTAAGAATTCTTATAGTGAAAAATGTTTGATAATAAAACCTCTTGCGTTTTTCTCCTTTTTCTATTCCATCTTACATCACATTTATGTATTACCACATACAAAGGAATGAGAATCAAACTATAGCCTATAATTTTCATATATATATATATATATATATATATATATATATATATATATCCCATATAATAAAGAGGTAATATGCAAATTGACCATCACGTCAACACACGAGATGGCCATCCCCATGTGGACACAAGTTGGCTACCACAAGATGGCCAGCAGGGGAGGGCAGCTGTGGGCTATCAGGCCAGTGTGGGGAGGGAAATTGGGGGCCATCAGGCCTGCAGGGGAGGGCAGTTGGGGGTGACCAGGCCAGCAGGGGATGGCAGTTGGGGGTGACCAGGCCAGCAGGGGAGGGCAGTTAGAGGTGACCAGGACAGCAGGGGAGGACAGTTGGGGGGACCAGTTCTGCATGGGAGGGCAGTTGCAGGGGACCAGGCTTGCAGGGGAGGACAGTTAGGGGTGACCAGGCTGGTAAGGGAGGGCAGTTAGGGGCAATTTGGCTGACAAGGGAGGGCAGTTAGAGGTGACCAGGCTGGTAAGGGAGGACAGTTAGGGATGACCAGGCCAACAGGGGGGGGGGGGCAGTTGGGTGCGACCAGGCCTGCAGGGGAGTAGTTAGGCATCAATCAGGCTGGCAGGAGAGTGGTTATGGGGTGATCAGGCTAGCAGGCAGAAGTGGTTAGGGGCAATCAGGCAGGCAGGCGAGAGGTTGAGAGCCAGCAGTCATGGATTGTGAGAGGGATGTCCAACTGCCTGTTTAGGCCCGATCCCACCGGGCAGTTGGACATCCCTCGAGGAGTCCCAGATTGGAGAGGGTGCAGGCCGGGCTGAGGGACACCCCCGCCCCCCGCCATGAACGAGTTTCGTACACTGGGCCCCTCATATATATTATAAATATTTAAATTCTAAATATACATTTCTATATTTTCTAGATTTTTAGAAAATAACAATTATGCTCAGGTCTTTCTCTTCTACCTGGTAAACAAATGAGTCCTCAAAATCACACTAATGAATCTTTACCGTTCATTCATAGAGTTTCATCCCATAGAAAGATGACCATTATATGATATTAGTTTAATTATAAGGTCTTCATTCATTCCTTTATTATAGAGTTTATCAGAGCAATCATGGAGCATCCTAAACATTTTGTAAGACAAGAGGGTTTGGGTCTGAAATGAAACCAGTGCAAAATCCTGTTCTTGTGATTTTGTGCAAGTTAGCCCACATTTCTAAAGACCAGTTTCCCCGCCTCACAGACTTGTTGAAGGATAAAATAAAACACAGCCTTTGAACTATTTCTAATTATTACTTATTTATCAAACATCATTCTGTTATGCAAATTAATAGCCCCCCAAAGATGTCACTTCTGAGTTCCTGGAACCATGTGTCATCTTATGAAGCCAAAAGGAATGAAGGTTGGAACTCTGTGGACCTTAGTATGTGAAGGTTATCCTGGATTCTCCGGGTTGGTTCAGGTAATCACCAGGACCCTTCGCACAGAGCAGGGGACAGGGAGTCTGAGTAGCGGGAGGTGTGAGTATGAAAGAATAGCTATAGAAAGTCAATGCTGTCCCTGGCTTTGAACATTACGGAGGGTCCTAGAGCCAAGGAATGTGAGAACATCGTGAAAGTTGGAAAGACAAGGGCGAGGATTCTCCTGTGGAGCCTCCAGAAAGGAGAGCCGCCCTGCCCACTCCTGACCTCAGCCCACTGAGACTGTCAGGCTCCTAATCCACAGGACTGTGAGCTAGTAAATGCAGGTGTTTTGAGCCACTAAACGTGAGGTGGTTTGTTACAGCAGCAATAGAAAGCAAATGCCATTACCTCTATGGCAAGAGCTCTGCTGGGCGCTACAGGTAATGAGATTAAGCAAGACACCAGGGACTCATTTCCTCTCCACGAGCCCCATTTCATGGCCCTGGAGTAACTTATTATAGGACATAAGATCATGGGCATTGCTCATAACAGTGCTTTACCTACTTATAGTCTAGACAGGTACGATGACTTATTAAAACATATCTGTGGCATTTTGCAGACACGTACCTTGTTCCCTCCTTCCTAGCGTAAACAACTGGAAGCAGAAACGCTGGCATAGACGAGCTTTGGGCAGAGATGCAAGTTGCCTTACGGAGTGCTGTTTCCCCTCCTCCCCTACTCTTATATGATTGTTGTAGCAATGATTCCAGAAAAAGAAAAAAAAGTTAAGCTGACCTTGCAGAAAAAGGTACCCAATGAGATGTAAGCTAAAATCTTCAGGTATAAGTACTGGGAAGGTTCTAAGGGGATTGTGTCCCAGTTCCTTTCCTCTTTCTTTCTGCCTGAAATAAAATAGTGATCTTGTGCTGCTTCATAAGATGAGAAGCCAATGAAGTTGGGAAACAAAGATAGGAATCAAGGCAGAATTCAAGGATGGAAACCATGAACTAAGGGAGAGGAAGTGGAAAGACTGAGGAGACTGGGGGACAGGTGCTCTCTGGACCCCGCACTGCCTCCCTCTGGGATTCTTTCACATGCAGAGAAATAAATGATTAACTTGTGAAGCCAGTCGAAAGTGTTCCTTACACCTGACGTAATGTTTCTCTCTCTAATTTTCTAAGTGAAGTTTCTTTAAAATCAGTCAGAATGTAACACTAAAAAGAGGTGATGAATTTTGGGAAGTGGCAAGACTGTAATCAGCTGGTGAGCACTGTTCATAGAACACCTGCTGCACCGATTGGGGAGGGGCCTTCCAGGGACTAATGCAAGTGCCATCCACCCAGGAAAATGGTTCCTTCAAGTCCACACAGCTGATGTTAAGAAAGAAGACGAAGCCCTAGCTGGTTTTGCTCAGTGGATAGAGCGTCAGCCTGCGGACTGAGGGGTCCCAGGTTTGATTCTGGTCAGGGGCACATACTTGGGTTGCAGGCTAGGTCCCCGATATGGGGCATGCAGGAAGCAGCCGATCAATGATTCACTCTCATCATTGATGTTTCTCTCTTTCCCTCTCCCTTCCTCTCTGAAATAAAAGGAAGGAAGGAAGGAAGGAAGGAAGGAAGGAAGGAAGGAAGGAAGGAAGGAAGGAAGGAAGGAAGGAAAGAAGGAAGGGGAAAGAAAGAAGATGAAATAAGCATGAGCATTGCTTCCTAATACAAGAGGCTTAAAAATTAGTAAACATTAGTATAGAAGGAGAATTATTCTAAAATATGGAAAATTGAATGTAGGAAAAACATGCTAGGCAGAAAGAATATTCAAGTTCCCATCATAGTGAAATTTTTTCTTAAAGGTTTCTATCAGTCAATATTTCATTTGTACCTCTTTTAGAATTGTTTTTACCTAAAGTCTATTGTTACAATGCTCTAAAATGGGTATTCTTTTTATGAAAATAGAAGCTATTTAAATAAATCAGAATCTAAATCAGAGGACTTTAAGGGGAAAAGTATCACTCAAGATGCTGTGTTGAGCAGGTTTTGCAAACTGACAGGCTTCCCTCAGGGAAAAGCAGGTGGTTTACCTGGAAAGGATGGTGGCTGAAGGGGAGATCAATATGTAATTTTAGCTGGATCGCCTCCCTGTTGTCCTCTGGGCCAAAGCCAAGGAAACTCTCCCCCTGACTTGTGACAATGGGTCAAACCAGAAACTCTGGCCAGACCAGCATAGCTCAGTGGTTGAGCATCGACCTATGAACCAGGAGGTTCGATTCCCGGTCAAGGCATATGCCTGGAATGCAGGCCCAATCCCCAGTGTGGAGCTTGCAGGAGGCAGCCAGTCAATGATTCTCTCTCATCATTGATGTTTCTATCTCTCTCTCCCTCTCCCTTCCTCTCTAAAATCAATAATAAAATTAAAATAAATAAATAAAATAAATGTGCAAAGTCACTAGATTTAAAAACAAAACAAAACACACACACACACAAAAAAAAAACACAGAAACTCTGCTCTGCTCCTTAAAGAGATAATGAAGTTGGAGCAGACAGTGGGCCAAGGACGCCTGAGATTCCATCACAGCCTCAGCCATGAATACAGCGAGATGCAATTTCCGTGGCGATGAGATAGTTTCACCAGCACCAGGTCTCCCTGGGCAACGTCACTGATGCATTTATGATGGAACTGCTCATCTTCTGTTATGTTTTCTCTCTTGGACCTTAAAGTAAATCCATCTTTTATCAGCCCCACACTTCATTGAGTGTCATGATTTGGGAGAGATAATAAAATTCAGGCTGGTGCTGCCCCCCGAGAGGACACCGAGCCTGCCTTCATTTCGGGAGACTGTGCGTACAGAAGTGATTTACTTGCCAAGACACTGTCTATAAAGGAAAAAGTTATCTTGAACCAAAGCAGAGCCAGAAAGTTAGGAGCCAGTGTCTGAATGTAGACACTATCCTCAAAGACCAGGAGGGACAGGACAAGATAGCATCACATTCAGAGAAGCAAGACTAAATAATCATTGTCACCAATTCTAACTTAAATTTTATTTATATCTTAAAATATTCTTCCAAAGTTTATTTCTGTCCTTCATATCTAGGCAATAGTATTCAAATTATTTAAAATCCTAGAGATTCTCAGAGGAAAAAATAACATTTAGAAATAAGTATCCTAAAGATCATGGTTCATATTACTCAAAAGTGTGTGTGTGTGTGTGTGTGTGTGTGTGTGTGTGAACCCAAGGGTCAGGCACAGCATTACCTAATATCTTAACCATCAGAGTAACATCATCTTTGACCTTGGGACATATCTTTAAATCCAAAACTGTTAGCCCTACTACTGCAGTGATTAATTACTCTCTTGTTTACATTTGTTCCTCCACCCACATCCCCCAAATCTGTTTCTTCCATATTGAGAAAAGTTTTCCAAATCAACATTTTGTACCTCTGTTTAGACAAATATTAAGATAATGTAGTGGATAGTAGGAAAAGACTTGGGAAAAACTTATATTAAAAACATTTAACCCCATCTGTCATGTAAAATTTGTATGAAGTCAACTATCTTCAGCAGACTCCACAAAGAAGACAGAGTTATTATAAGTTCATTTTATGATTTATTTTTAATGAACATTAGAAGCTGCCAACTGTCTCTGAATGCGAACCCCAAATAGCCTTTTGTAACCAGTAAATGAGCTCGGGACCTGAAATTCCTATGTAATTAGGAGTTCACTGCCTTCAGGTAACATGTCCAGAGGATGATGATGGCTGCACCTCTCTCTCCTTCCTAATTTCCACCATCTCTTCAAGTATCTGTACAGCTCATGACCTTGCGGGGATACTGACCTCACTCACAGTCTCAGGGGGGCCCTGAATGTTCCAGCATAATCTAGTTTCCTTGTTCAAACACTAGGCCTAAGTCACTCATCCCACAGCACTGCTTTGGTTGAGGTTACTGATCAGGTGATTAGGTTAGTGCGACCAGGGGGTTACTGGCCAATGCAGAAAGAGAATCCCTGTGTTAAGATAAAGGCCTGGAGACAGCCTGTGCGTGTCGCTGTGTGTGGAGGTGAGCCCTGCACTGCTGCAGGGTCTGGATAAGAGGGAAAGGACATCAACACAAAAAGGATGCAAATGCCTAGACTGTCACAGCCAATCAGGTCAAGTTCTGGTTAAACCCGCCTGGCTGCCACCAACCTGAGGGTATTTTTAGTCCCTTGAGGACCAGTTGGAGCTGGGTTTTCCATTACTAATAACTTAAAATACTCTGACACATACAATTAGCAGGGTTCTCTTTCAGAACTGAGATAGCTGGGTAACTAATCATATTCCATTTTTCACTGCCAGGAATTTAGAATCAAATTTGAAGTTCATCCACAAAAATTACTCAAGCCCGTGGCCTGCATTTTTAGGCTCATTTGAATGAGCTCCAATTTTCTCACCTATCTTCCTATTTTTTTCTAGTATTGGCTATTATATCACATGTATTACCTTTTTCTTTTAAATTTTTAATGTTTATTATAAACCACCACATAATATTTGCAGAATAAATTGTGGTATAAATAAATTAATAAAGTAAGATAAAATTAATTAACACCAAATAAGTGAAACGTGGATTGGCTTTATATGAGTTTTGACTATCTAAATATAATTTAAGTTGCAAAGTAATAGAATGAACAGCCTAAGAATTACTGCAAAGTGCCCCATGTTATGCAACTCGTTTTATTCTTTCTGACTCAGAACATTTCGCTTCACTAACCTAATTAATTTGTACTAAAATATGTCACCTTGTTGCATTAAATTTTACACTAAAATTGTTTGACTGCTTGCCAGATGGCTTTCTCTAGAACTGGGCTTTTGCTTATTAAACAGTTTTCATCATTTTGACAGGCATTTGCTTTTTTTCAAAAGTATCCATACCATGGACACCAAAGTGTATTTAACACCTGAAAACACAAATTAAATAAATATATAAAGACAGGTGGAAAAGCAATCAGCCCTGCTTGGTTTTATCTTTCCTTTTTTTATGATTATAAATCCAATTGTATTTCTATAGAAAGTAACCATAAAAAGGCAAGACAGACTATCAACTTCACAGTGGTAAATGCTTGTTAATCTATGTTAGGGCTAGCAATTATGGTTTCTTAAAAAAAAAAAAAAATGGAGTCTAGTCGGTGTGGCTCAGTGGTTGAGCATCAACCTATGAACCAGGAGGAAATGGTTCGATTCCTGGGCAAGGCACATGCCTGGGTTGTGGGCTGGATCCCCAGTAGGGGGCATGCAGGAGGCAGCCCATCAATGATGCTCTCTCATCACTGATGTTTCTATCTCTCCCTCTTCCTTCCTCTCTAAAATAAATAAAAACATATTTTAAAAAATTAATGGTGAAAATAATTGACATTTTCTAGCACATTAATGGCTTACAAATTAGAGTAGGATTTGTTGATTTTAGGAATGCAGGAAAGCACATTGAAGAAAGAAAAAGTGTTGTATCGTAAATCATCAAATGAGATACAAGATGCCTTAATAAGCCAATTAATTAGTAGTCATTTATTGCACGCAGCCCAGAGGGAGGTGTCTTTTTCCAAATCTCTGAGCAACCCATACAGGAAGTTTTTCCGTATTTATACTTTTCGAGCCTCTGTGTTTGCAGATATTAAAAAAAACACACACCTATGTGTGAGTTATTGTTACAGACAGTTGTAACCTTGAAT
Source organism: Cnephaeus nilssonii (assembly GCF_951640355.1). Lineage (NCBI taxonomy): Eukaryota > Metazoa > Chordata > Mammalia > Chiroptera > Vespertilionidae > Cnephaeus > Cnephaeus nilssonii. The sequence goes on along the minus strand of NC_137081.1, from coordinate 99,622 downwards.
ACATAATGTGTTTGTACTTGGCATAATTATTATCAGTATTAGTATATTTAGTCTATTACATTAGATGGCTAGCTGCAAGGTCAGACAGTTAAGTTTATCTTTTTCTATTATTTGAACTAAAAAATAAAGTAATTTTACAGAATAACAGACTGTCTTAAAGGGACAGAGTTTATAATGACAGAGTTTACAGGACTAGGGTCTAACAACAGCAGAGAATTCAACCAGCTTATCTCCCATAAGCCCTCATGTCCCGAAACACAATTCTCACACTCCCATTTCCTGAGGTGCCCACAGGCCTCTCAGAAACGCAGGTGACTTGTTAATTATCGTGGTATCTACACAGAGCATTCAGGTTCCTGCTCCATTTTCCTGGGCTGCACTGTTTGCAGTAGGCATCCATTATTTAATAAGACAGACAAGAAATCAAATGAATAAGAACTTTCAAACCCAAGCAGACAGTATGCCTTAGTGATTGCTGTGAGTTCATGTCTATGGGTATTCGTTAGAACCGATAATTTCAATTATTCTCTTTAGTGTGTGTGCTCTGATAGGATGAACACTGACAAAAAGATGATCCATGGACCTAAGACCTGAGTTAATGTGCACTTTATCCCTGTCTTGCAAGTCCTTCCAATTTGGCCCTAAATCCCTAGCAATGACTTTAAAAGCTTTCAAGAAACACACAAGAATATTGGCACCTTTCTGAAGTGCTGCCCTCAGAGTCTACGCCATTGATCTATGCAGCTATAATCACAGTACTGACTGAGGACAGAGCTGACGCTGGGTCAGAGGGCCCTGGATTAGCATCCCAGCTCCATTTCTCGCTGTGCTATCTGCTCTAAGCCTCAGCCTATGAGGTGGAGATGGTGCAGTACCCGTTTTGCAGGGCTGCTAGAAGGGTTCCTGAGAGAATGCGTGAATAGCGGTGGCGTCTGGCCCAATCAGTGTCCAGTGAATGCCCCTTCCTCCCTACACACCCCTCTGCAAGGCCTACCCTATCACAGACCACAGCCAAAGCACCAGCCAAGCCAGACCCTCACAAGCAGATGGGTTTGTACCTGTGATTGCTGTGGTTTCAGTAGCAAAGGTGCCACGTCAATCCTGGGCCCTGCACACCCACCACACTGTCGCTTTCCCCTGATTCCAGTTAAAACCATCGGGCTTTCTCTTCTGTTCTGACTGGACATGTTTTCTCAGATGAAAAGGGAGCATGTTTCTTTCCTGGGACAGACGCTCATCCTACCTCTTGCCAATTATTCTCCCAGGCAGCAGAGAAGTCAGCTCTCTCCTCACAGCCTTAAAGGGACAAGGGATGGCTTGTTATTACTCCACACAAACACATTTGCTAAAACCTTTGAGTAATGTTGCTGTGAAGAAACTCCTGTCTTGCTCACCAAGTGGGCTCCATGGTTACCAGGGAAGATACATTTCTCCAGAATCAGTGTAATCTCAGTTACATTGGCAAAACACACTCTTGAAAGCTTGGACTGCATTTGTGGAAGGCTGAGTTACGCTTGACTGAAATGTATCATGTTCCAAAAGTCACATGTAAGCCAGTTATTTGGAACTCAAAAAGCACTTTCCCATGAAATGTTATACGTTTATTGTGGCACTTCTCTCACACGTATGCCCCTGCAGCCTATGATGTAATCCACACGAGGAAGCACACCAGCCACACAGATGTGCACAATTAGTCTCATTTTGTGTAACTAGTTTCCACAGAGGCTCATCAGCCTGCAAGTCTTTACATGTTTATCTGTTCAGCACGTGAATGTGATACACCGGCCACCATTCTAGCTACTTCTGATGCAGGGATAGAACCAAGTTCTTGGTCTCATCATGTTTACAGACTAATGGTGGGGGGAAGACATAAAGAAATATGTATTTTATAATTTCAAATACAGAGAAGTTCTATGAAAGATAAAAGGGAAGAAAAAGGGAGAAGAATAATTGGGTGTAATTTTAGAAAAGGTCTAAAGCAGGGGTGGGGAATGTTCGGCCCATGGGCCGTTTAAAGCCCAGGAAATTATTGGATCTGTCCCTGAAAAGCCTTTAGGAGTGAGTTAATTAAATATAGCAGGCTAACTTTTAAGTTGGTGCTTTTGTCTGGCCCAAGAATGCTGTTATAAAGATCTAAATGGCCCTCGGTGGAAAAATGGTTCCCCACCCCTGCTCTAAAGATGTGGCCTTTGAGCAGAGACTTAGAGTGGGGATGGAAGCGAGGCCAATACCTGGCGAGACGCAGTCCCCTCAGTGGGAATGGCAGTGCACAGGCCTGAACTAGCCGGGGCTGGGAGGGTGATGCAAGCAGGTGCGGCAGCTAGAGAGCCATGAGGAAGAGGCCACACATGGAAGACAATGTCACGTAAACTAAATATTTATGTCAGGAACTGCCTACATAGCATCAAGATTAAAATACAGTTCTTCATTATTTCTCTGTTTTTAAGAGATACGGACAAATTGAAGTGCCGCCAGAGGATGACCAAGATGATATGGAGCTGCAGACATTTAGTCTTAAAAAAAGTGGGAAGAGGGGGCATTAAAGGCGTTAAACTTTGGTCCATCTGGTTCAACAGAAGGACAAGCTACCTACTTCCAGCCAGAACTCCAGAGCAGAATCTTTCTAGTATACTTTGCTCAATTTAAATTCAATAACACGAAAGGCAGGTATGCTGCAAAGAGGAACCACTGTCCATAGACAGAACAGCTAGAAATATTAAGTCAGACAAGGAACATGCATTAATGGCATGACCAACCATCCCTGAATATTGTCTCTGAAGGAACAATGATTGAAAAAATTTCATCTTTTCAGTGCATTTGAGCTTTTGTTTTAGTTTCTAAAGGACACATAAAAGAACAAAACAAGGAAATGTTTCCACCTTATGCTCTGGAAGAGGGTCAGCCTTATAAAGGAAAAGCCCACCTGTAACCATGTGAGTGGGATAAGAACCATGAGACCCAGATGACAATGCTGCTGTGGAGAATGAACAAAAAGGCAGTGGGCAGCACCTAGTGCTGAGATGAGGGACCCAATCAGAGGAGCCACAAGTTCCCAGCAAGCTCTGAGTAAGTGATGCCTTAGCTGAAGTTTTGCAGCATCAGTAAGAACTGCTATTGCAAGTGAAATAAATAGGTTTAAGCATTGATTTCTTTAAATCTTCCCTAGAAATGCATATCTTGCTTGAGACAGCATCCATGTAAATTATTTCTAATAACTTTTAGTTTATCCATATATTCATCTAATATCCCCACCAGGGGGTCACTTTCATGCATCTATCCATTCCTCCACTTACTCATCGTATATATGTATCTGGCACTCCTGTTATGTACCTGGCACTTTCCTAAATACTAAGATACAACTATAAATTTTAAAAATGTTTTTACCTCCCAACAAATAGAGTATTTTTTAAAATAATGTTCATGGATGCTAGTCTGTTTGATTAGATTCAGTAACAGAAAAAAAAACAACAACAACAAAAAAAACAACTTAGCAATTTCCCAGGCTCCCAGTTCCATGTTTGAACTGATAACATTGCTAAGAAATTCCATATGAGATAGGTATGAGCTGTTTCAAAATATTGAGGGCACAAATAATGCCATATTTCTGAAATAAGGAAAACCAAACTGAAGCAAATCCATCAAGATTGGCAGTTAAGTCACTATTGTTCCATGAAAAAACACACATACCCTCATCCAAACTCCTGTAGATAGAGAATACACACCCACTTCACATTCACACACACACACACACACACACACACACACCCGTTTTGAAGTGAAAATCAAACGTGACCCCCCCAGCCTACCCCCATCCCTCCCCACCCCCTGCCCAGTGTGATGGCTCTGTGAGTGGGTCCAGGCCAAGGATTCATGGCGGTGGCAGCCCCACTGGTCAGGCAGATTCTCCCTGAAACCCAGACACATAGCAACAGGTTCTCCTCTGCCTTTCGCCAGCCACCATCAGAGCCCCTGACAGCTCAGAGCTGACGCATTCAGGGAAGCTCCACCACATTCACCAGGTAACACACCTCCCTCTCTTTCCAGTGGACGAGCAGCCAGCAATGTCCCTGTAAGCCCTGAGCACACAGCCTGCATCCCTTCCCCTCTTGCACGATCGACTCTGTTGCCTTTTCAGAGCCTCGACTTGTTCCTTTTTCCTTAAGAGCAAGAAAAATCTAAATTTAAAAGCAAGTCCTGGTGACGTCTTTGGACGAAGGGAGGGGAAAATACTTTTCATTTGCTTCAGCATCAACAAGATGCAATTCATATTTCTCTAGCGGTTTCTGCATAATTAATGTTTAATAATTCATCTGTTACCTCTGTCAGTTGGAATCTCTCATTCTGTACATTCTTCCCAACAGCCCTAATCCTGCCTCTTGTCGAGTCCGCTATGGAAGGAGGGGGGCCAGGATACCTAAGGCAGCTCCGGGTCTACCGAGGTCTCCTCCAACTTAAACAGGCTTAGTGCCTTCAACTGCGCCCAGCGGCACACCATCATGTTTAACACCAAGAATCTGAAATGTGGTTAATAAGTCTTTAAAAAAAAATACAAAAATGCCAAACCAAATATTAGCTGATTTTAAAGCATTTGATTTTGCATCCAGCATTGAACCAAAACTTCTAGGCTTCTAGCCCTTGCCTTTTCTTATCTTCTCTTCTCACCAGCTGATAAAGTGCCTCATTGACAAGCCTGAATCAGATACGTAGACTAATCCATCAAACTCGCCTAGATTTCTACTTCTAGTCATTAAGATGATCCAACTAATGCTCTGCTTTTTCTTATTCTTTAAGTATTAATAAATCACCAGGACCTGTACAAGCAAAAAGAAAAAGTGTGGAAGAGTCTATACAAAAGTATATTCAATGGCAAAACAAAGGAGGAGTCAATTTAATCAGGGTAAGTTGATGAGAAGTGGGTCAATAAAAGCTCCTAAAAACGTGGAAAAACTTGAAATATAACTCTGTTGTTGGGCAGTGACAGGAAAGAGAAGAGACTTCCGCGTGGGGAGTGTCAGCTGCCCCAGCCTGCAGCCAGCCAGCCAGGCCTGAGTCAGCAGAACCTGGAGAAGCCTGCATTTCAGGGAGTCGCTTGTTCTAGTCAACTCTCTCTGTCTGGACCAACCGAGATTTTTTTCCTATCTGGAGTTCCTTTATTTGGATGCTTCTTATAACTTTATGAAGACTTTTTTTCCATTGGTCTCTACATTCCATTCTTTCCCGGCCTGGCCATTATAACCAAGTCATAATTAGACTTCACTAGAGGCCCAGTGTATGAATTCCTGCACAAGTGGGGTCCCTCGGTCTGGCCTGTGGGATCTGGCTGAAACCGGCTCTCTGACCTCCCCCAAGGGGTTCCGGATTATGAGAGGGTACAGGCCAGGCCAAGGAACCTTATCAGTGCATGATCAGGGGCAGGGAGGGACATGGGAGGTTGGCCAGCCAGGGAGGGACCACAGGAGGGCTACAGGGTGTGTCCAGCCCATCTCGCTCAGTCCCGATCGGCTGGACCCCAGCAGCAAGCTAACCTACCGGTCGGAGTGTCTGCCCTGGTGGTCAGTGCACATAGCGATTGGTCAACCGGTCGACTGTCTGCCCCGTGGTGGTCAGTGCATGTCATAGCGAGCAGTTGAGCGGCCTTAGCATATCATTAGCATATTACGCTTTGATTGGTTGAATTGCCTACCGGACATTTAGCATATCAGGCTTTATTATATATGATTTATAAAAGGTCTACTATGCTTGTGAAGAGCAAAACTGTCTCATATGTGTTTTATTTCACTTAAAATATAATGCTGCTTTGAAAGACTGTTTAAACACTTAAATAAGAAGACTTCCAATTAGGCTAGGCTAGAGTAATCTGTAGCAAACTGAAGTAGCCACACCCAAAAAAAAAAAAAAATAGAGAGAGAGGGAGAGAGGGAGAGGGAGAGAAAAAGGTAAATAAATAAAATATAAAAATTAAAAGCCAAATAAGACAATGTTTAGAGTCATCAGAGATCTTCTGAAATGACTTGTACTCAGAAGTTAAAATTCTAAAGGAGGAAAACCTCAGGCAGGTGAGCTAATGACCTGAAGCGGCTTTTCTCCGGGGCCTTTGCTGACTCCAGGCTCAGAGAGGGGCCTGGAATCTGGGGGTGGTTCAGGCCGAGTTCCTGGGGTTAGTGACCAAACTAGAGGCTCAGAGGTCTCCAAAGGCCATATCCCCTCAAGACATTTGCCCCGTTGTGAAGGCGCATTGCGCAGGAGGAAGAGACCTCTGAAAAGAAGAATGTTCTCTAGAGTTTATCAGAGCTTTGGACACAAGATTAGCATTAAGGAGCCTCCAGAGAATGTTCCCAGTGAATATACCAGGCTATTAGTTCAAAGCTTTGAGAACTGTCCCCTAGGAAAAAGCAAAGGTACACTTCAGCCTTAAAACTAATTAAACCAATAACTGCAATTCAGCCCTAGCCAACCGGATCCAGGTGGTCAGTTCTACTCTGCCTGCCTGCAGAGAAAAGGTGAACTCTGTAGGGGAAGCATGTCAAACTCGAGGCCGACAGGAAGACATTGACATCTGGATAAGCCACAGTTTTTATAACCAATGTCTACATGGTATCAAAACCCATAGGCATGGCCAGAGATACTACCATAACAATGAAAACCAAGAGAAAAACAGGCCATAAAAATAGATACACAAGTGAACCAAATATTGCTTTGGCAGACAAGGGCTTTAAAGGAGCTATGATCACTAGGTTCATGGGAAGAGAGGAAAAGATGGAGAAAGTATATTAAAATTGAGACTTTCACCACAAAATTGAAATCTGTAAAATACTATAATGGAAATTCTGGAATAAAATATAAATCTAATATTAAGAACTCAGATAACAATACATTAAAAATAGCATAAAACATGAATTGTAAACTAAAAGGCAGGGTAATTTGTGAACAAAAACAGAGAGAAATATGAATGAAAAATCCAGGAAAGAATTTTAAAGAAATGCGATAAATAAGGAAAAGATCTCACACTCTGTGCAGTTGAGCCGAGCCCAGAAGCAAAGGATAGGAACAATGGTGGTAGTGGTGGGGGGTGGGGGGGAGTGTTTTAAAAGATAATGATCAAGAATTGTCCATTAATACCAGACATCAATCCCTATGTAAGTAATCCACTTAACTACAAGTAGAAAACACCCAAATAAAACCACACTTGGGCATATTATAGTAAAACAGCTGAAAAACCCAAGGGTAGTCTATAATGTATCTGACTGCTTTTAAGAGTTTATGTAACATGTACTAACTTTTCAGTTAATAAATTTCAACAAAATTGCTCTAGAAAAATTACACCAGTTTTCAGGAAACACACACACACACACACACACACACACACACATACACGCACACGCACACACAAACACACACACATTTGGATATAGCAATATTTCCCCTGAAAAACACAGAGTATTAGTTTCCTAAGAATGTTGCCACAAACTAGGCATTGAAACAGTGGTGACTAGAAATGTGAAATCAAGTGTCAGCAGGACCGTCTTCCCCTGAAACCTGTGGGAAGAACTCTTCCTGCTACTCCAGCCCCTGGTGTTTGTCTGTAGTCCTGACCTTTCTGAGCCCACAGATGCCACACTCCAATCCATCATTTCCTCTCATGGCCACCTTCTCTCTGGGCCTCTCCCCTCTTCCTATGAGGATAACAGTCATATTGAAGTAGGGGCCCACCGTACTCCAGGATGACTTCAGTGTCATTAATTACATCTGCAATTACCCTATTTCCAAATAAGGTCATATTCTGAAGTTCCAGACTTTCAATGTAGCTTTGTGAAGGACACGATTGACACCAAATAATTACATTATGGTCAATAGCTCAATAATTTCATGCATAGACAAACTTACCAACTTACCCAACACAACCGTTTCTATTCAGAGAATAACATGGAGAAATTAATATTGCACATAATATTTAGATGATTCAGAAGATATATTTTTCAGAAAGGCACATCAACAATTCTTCTAAAGCAACATCTACCATTCTTCAATTGGTTGTATGTATGTACTATGTTTATGTGTTTTAAACCTCTCCCATGGTTAGCCTTCATTTTCCACTAAAGGTATCATCATGGCTAGAAATTTCTGATTAAGTGCAGTTTGAATGTCAGTCCACTAAGAACCTTAAAATAGTTGAAAAAATGGTGTAGAATAAATGTATCTTCCAAAGAATTATTCTGTTAACACCCCTCCTTCACCAACCACTATCTCCTATTATCTCTTTTCTACCTCTTTTAGTGAGTAGAGTAAAACTGCATTTATTGCATTTATTTACTTTCAACTTTTGATTTATTACTTTATAAATCTTTTTCTTTGTTCAATTAAAATGATCTGGGTATCTTAGGTTGAAATGGATTTTGTTATAACATCTCATTAAAATTAATAGAATTTTTAAAAACGTAATAGCTCATCACCTAATGTCAGGACTTTCAAGCACTAAAGTCATTAAACAAGTGATAATATCAATTCAAAGGAACACAAATAAGACGAAAGAAAACTTCTCAACATACATAATAGAAGCTAAAGACAATGAGAAGACATTTTTTAAAGTGCTGAGAGAAAATAACTGCCCATTTCTAATTTTTTGTGAAAATATTCTCTAAAAAGGAAGATGAAATAAAGGCATTATTGAAATAAAAATAATTGAGAGAATATATATGACCATATCGTATTCTAAAATGATAACTTTAGGAAGAAGGGAAATTATCACCAAAATGCTGAAGAAATGAAGAGTGCAATGGAAATAAATGAGTAAATATTCCTATTAATACAAATAAATATTAAGATAACAACAATAGTGATGTATTCTTGGGTTGAGAGCTCATGTATAATTACAATGTATAACAACAATAACATACAAGAAGGGAGTGGATAAGTGCACCATTATAAAATTCCAGTAATTTATCAGGGAAGTGGTAGAAGTAATCATTGGTGTCAGACCATAGTAAGTGAAGGATACATGCTCTAATCTCTCATGTCAGGACCTCTAAAGAGATCATGAAATAATGTATAACTAACCAGTTATCAAGATAAAAAAATCAATAATATATGTACAGGTCCTAGAAATAGCTACTCAATTAATACTTTTAATCACAATCTATGCCACCTAATAAGGCAAATCTTGTATGGAACAAAATCACCTTGAACTTTGATTTCAAGCCCCAGGAAAGGCATTCCAATTCTCAGAGGTGTGACTTGCCGTATCACACAGTGCTACTGATAAACATCACAGTGCAGGAGATTTTTCCCCAGGAGCTGGTATTTGCTCTAATTGTGCTAAGATGGAAATTCCTAAGAGTCTATACTATGTTTGTCAAAATGTCCATTTCTCACAATAGAATGTGAGATATAGGGGTAACATAGGGGTAAGGAGAGTAGAGATCTTAAGTTTCACCAACTAAATGTGAGTCCATAGCTACTGAAATCATACATATTTCTTATATTGCTTCATTATCACCATCAATCACAAATGTTATTGATGACTAAGTGATAGACTGAAATCACAAACCACAATGAAGAAATAAAGCTTCCTCACGATACAACTCTGTTGAGTTGTCTGCAACTCTGTTGTATTGGTGGCCTTTGAAAACCCAATGGTAGAGTAACTTTCAAGTAGCTGCTGAATGATGACCTGAAGTGGTATAGTCACAGCGCAGAGAGGATTAATGTTTAAGGGTGGCAGGCGTCCCTCTCTGGAAAACAGTAACAGCAAGGAGCCCAATACAGTGAGTGGCAATCAGGAAAGGACTACTCGACGGAGCAAAGCCAGAAGCCGGACTCCAGTAAAGACCAATAAACAGCTGGTTTTACCCTAACCAGGTTGGCTCAGTTGATAGAGCATTGGCCTGCAAACTGAAGGGTCCCCCATTCCATTCCAGTCCAGGGCATGGACCTCAATTGCAGGCTCCTCCCCAACCTGGGCTCTGGTCTGGGTGTATGCAGGAGGCAACCAATCAATGTGTCTCTCTCACATTGATGTTTCTCTTTGTCTTTCCCCTCTCTCTTCCAGTCTCTAAAAATCAATGGAAAAAATATCCTCGAGTGAGGATTTAAAAAATTAAATAAAAAAATTAAATAATCAACTGGTTTTTCAAATAATTTCCCTTTTCTAATGTACAAAGCATTTTTGATTTGACATTGTGTTGGAAAGAGAAGTATCCTGTGCTGTTCCTATGCCCACTTTTGCCCACTTTCCTGGTAATCACACTCCCTCCTAGGAGGGCGGAGCCATGACCTGAGGTCAGAGCAGGGACATTGGCCTTGATGTGCTGGTAGCTGAGTAACTGAGCCTCGAGCCAGCACTCTGGAGTCTGGTGCTCCGTTCTGTTTTCTGTGGCAAACTTCAATGTTTTCTCCCTCCTCTTCATCCCTGACCTCGCCATCAGTTACGTAAGGGCGATCTCTACGTCCCCAACTCGCTGTCAGTTAGGTGAGGGCCATCTCTACGTCCCTGACCTCGCTGTCAGTTAGGTAATGGCCATCTCTGAATATCCAGACTTAGTTTCTTTTCCTTCGCAGACATGTGTTAGTGTACTAACTGAGACTTACGGAGGGTGTGCTCCAACTTGGTACAGAGGACCCTGTAACCCCAGATTATTGGAAGCTTTGATAATAAATTAAATTTTCATTCTGATTGCCAGTTCCATTGTTTCTAATTCATAGTTCTCATTTTTTAAAAACTTGAGAGGAAGATAAATGATCAACAGGGCAAATTTTGGACATTATAGACCCTCTAGCCATAATAGCATCATAATAGTGCCAAAATCCAACTCTAGCATAATGTTTTTTTGGCTACAGTATTGTGATCATTCAAGCCATAACTTCATTATAGATACCATAATCTTTTAATATATCAAATCAATCTAGATAAGTGGTAGTCCTAATTTTAAACAGATACTAGGTACACAAAAAATATACTATATCCTCCCAATATGTGAGTATGACAATAAGAATGCCTGGAAGTCTAGGATCTCTGTGAGTCTGAATTATTAGTCAAAGTTTACAGTGAGTTCCACAAGAACCTTTTATAGAATTACAGAGCTTTAGACATTTATTAATCAGCCTTTTTTTGGTTATAAATGACAGAAAGCCAACTCAAGCTAACTTAAGTCAAAAAGAAAATTGCTGACACAGAGATGGAAAGACAAGGATAAAACTGACTCAAGCACTTGCAAGCCTGTCACTCAAAGAATATCATTAGGATCTGTTTCCAGTTCTCAGTTCCTCGTTTTCTTTCTCTCCCCATAAGATGGCCACGAGCAAAAGAGCCTTAGAAACCACAACAGAACGAGACTGTCCATTTCCCAATAATTACATCAGAAGCTCCATGGATGGTCTGCACAGGCCCAGATTATGCTATTTACCTAACTCTGAAAAATCTCTGTGGCTGATAATTCAGAATTTAGTCATGACCTGTCCCTGGATCACAGAGACAGAGGGTGTGAGTAGGGTGGTTCCCTTTTGAAAAGTCAGGATGCCATTAATAGGAAATGAAATAAGGATAAGATTTAAAAAAAATACCTATTTTACTTTGTTCTAAAAATCTCTCTTGAATAAAAAAATTGTATTTAATAGAATCTCTGGACCTGATAATAAAAAACTTACATAAATTCATATTTCAACATTTTCCACTGAATATACGAAATCCAACTTGACAACATTTGAAATTACTGAGAGTGTAATTACCATGTGAGTTAATGTGCTCATCCATGCATGGATCCTTTCATCTCCTCTCCAATTGTCTTCCACCATTTACACTATCTCTTTCGATAGCTTCAACTTGATGGAAACATGTGTTGACCATAAATTCAAGTTTAAGACAGGTGTGAAGCAATAAATGTATTCTGCATGTTCTATATAATTCACTCATGATTATAGTTGTTAGGAGTTTAAATTAGAAATCACCCAATGTTTTACTATTTTCTATGTGTAGAAAGATTTTTAAATGCTGCCTTGGAATAGAACATTACTTAAAAGACATGCATCTCACCTCTCCTCAGCCCCCTCCCCCCCCGGTTTGGCCGCATAAACGATAAAGATGAGACTTCTGTTACTTCCTCCCAGTTCCCTACTGGCTTGCTATACGCTGAACAAAAATGTTCATTGGCCGGGTGGCTGTTTGGAGCTTCATGTGGGGAGTGCATGAAACTAAAGAATAAGAAGATATTAAAAGACTTCTACCAAGTCATGAAATGTGAATCCCCCCCCCCCCTATTCCTCACCCCTGGCCTGTGACAGACATCACTAACTGACCAATGCACTCCTTACACCTTCCTCAGAAGAGCACTTGGGCAGACACTCAAACAAAGGAGCACGGAAAACAACGTTATTCATTAGTTTTGTTTTTAAACATGTTCACTTAGCTGGCCAACAAGAACCAATATTTGCCTTATATTTTACCAATGATCTTAGATGGGTTTTTCTTCCCATCCTGGATCTTTCTAACTTAATTTCCTTGGAACTATATCTGTCTACATTTCTAGGACACCAGCGATTGAAATGTCCCTTGAGTCCCTGCCTGATCCCATGTAAGGAGCAAGTGGGAGCAGCACTCAGAATTGTTCGGGCTCCTACCTCTAGGCCGTCAAGACACCTGCAGCATCTCTCAGGGGTCTGGGCATGGCTGAAAGGCGGGGAGCTCAGGGACAGCCCTGCCTTGCAGAAGCTTGACGTGGGCTCCAAGGATGTCCACATTCTTCAGGATTCCTTCAGTGCAGAGCCTTCTTCTACTCATTTTTCCACATGAAAAGTCTTCCTTTAAAAGCCATTCATTTAACCAACTCAGTGTAATGTTTTCAAAATAAGTGCAAAGACCTGCTTCTTTGAGATTTCAATCCCTTTGCTTTTTTTAATGCTCCCTTTGGTTGCCTGGGTAAGAAAACAGAGCAGTGAATAAATTAATAAGCATTAGGGCAATGTGATAGTTTTAATACACATGTGCCTGCCCCAGTGATGGCCACGTGGCTTTGGCATGAGGCACGGTGCACCTGGGCACAGGACTCCTGGGGAGTGAGCCCTACACACCCTCCTCCATGTGTGGAAGCGAATTCACAGAAGCGAGTTATTCAGCCTCAGGGCCAGGAAAGCATGATGGAATGACACACACATTCGATTCAGCATTGTTTCTAAGGGAACCCGGGGATCATTCTATGAAATGAATTGTTATTAAACCTATGAAATGGAGAAAAATATATCTCATCAAACAATGTGGTACCCCTCACTTTATGGAGTAGTCATGCCAGGCTATTCACTACATAAAGGCAAAGGGAATTGCATGTTGTAAATGCCTGTTATAAAAACCATATATGTGTTTCCACAGGGAAGAATCCAGCCAAACGATGGAATTGGTCCCATGTGAGGGGAGCACAGTTCCATTATGGATGTGCCCCTGGCGTGCACTGTGCCTGCTCCCAGGAACAGGCCTGCCGCAGTTCACTTTTCTTCCACTGCACATTCCTTGTCCCAGATCTTTCTCCAGCCACACACAGTACGTCCCATCCCCTTAAAGTCATACACACTCCGGACAAACCGGAAATCATGAATCCCACCCCTCAGTATGATCCCCTCAGATGTGTTTTAGCAAAGCACTGACTGTGTCTAATAGCTTGAGGTATAAAATCAGTGCAACTGGAATGGGGGCAGGGCAGACGTACCAGAAGCTCTCGATTCCAATAATTACAGGCTGTTGTTGTTCCTTGTGATTAAGCCCCTAACTAATGGCAGGTACTTTCAGCCCAAACAAACGTTGTGAATTCCGTCAGTCTGGAGATGTATTCACAAGCAGCTATATGTTATCTAGGGAATTTCAGATCAGAAGAAAATATCCCAACTCAATCCTCTGATTTGACATTAAGTTACATTTACTTTAGTTAATTTTTAGTATGCCTAAAAAAGTATTAACACGTTACCTTAGGGCATAAAGGGATTGATTGGCCTACAATTTTATCACTTGCTAAAAATCTCTGCCTTGTTTAAATATAATTTTTATGAAATAAATTTGATGTCATTTGTGCAAGTTCAAATGGTTCAAATTTCACAGTTAAGATATGATTAGACTAATTTAGATGATGCCACCCCCCATGCAACATATGCAATATTGCCAATTAATTAGCAGATCAGTCCATTCATTCAGTTTGCCGTGTGTGAGATTGTATCCTATGACTATGAAGAATGGGGCCATTTGCAGGGCGTCCTCTGCAGGTTAAACACCGAGACTACGATAGGGTCAAAACTGACAAGCACAACAGAGACATTTCCATGGGAATTTAGAGAGAGAAAATAGTTCTGTTTGAAGGAATCGGGAAAGAGTTGCAGAATTGGCTTTGAAAGATGGGTAGAATTTTTAAAAATCAGATGTGGGACAGAAGGTCATTCCAAGGGAAGGGGAAAGTAAGTGGTACAGAAGCAGACATGTTGGGAGACTGGGGTGAGCCTCGATGGTGTGCCAATCAGAGCACCAGGAGAAAGTTAGTGGACACAGCTGGTTGGGCCAGGCTAAGGAGCAGCAAACTAAAGGATTTTCAGATTAGTGGTGACATTGGAATGATTTAGGATATTGCACAAAAAGTAATAAGTGTTATGCATTGAAGATTAATTAAATAAGATGGATGGGAAGACACTGGATGCCAAGAGATGAGCGAGGAGCAGCATTGCAATGCTCCAGATGAGGGAGCAGCCAGTCCAGTTTACTGCCAAGAACTGATATGAGACACAGGTTTCCCCTACAAGTGCCAAGCTCTATGTAGCACAAACCACATTGCTCTCACTCAATAAACATAGGGTGTCCTCCAAAATGTACACACACACTTTGAACAATTATAAAGGTGGTGTTTGTTAAAATACGTTTTATTTTCAAAATTGAGCTATCAGCTGTTAAAGTGGGTATACATTTTGGGGGGACACCCTGTACTTGTTGAGTGACTGAATTGGAGTTAAGAGATATCTCAGAAGAAATGCTGGCAGACCGATAAATGGATTAATAATGGGAGAAAAAGTGAAGGTGATTAAGACTCAGACTTTAAGAGCAGTATCATAATAAGAAATTCAGGAGAAGGTCTGGGATGATGCGTTCATTTATCTATTCAGCACATTTGTCTGAACGCCTATTATGTGCAGGTTCATACAGAACTGTGGAGACACTGAGTCTGAGATATTAACACAGATATATTCTCTTATTTCATCTGAATAATTAACTCATATAAAGGCTGCTTTGTGGTCCAAATATTTCTTGACAATTTATTCCTATTTCCTGCTTGACTTTAATGCTGAAAGATTTGGCTGATTCTAGTTATTACAAATATAATTCTAGTTATTACAAATTTGGCTATGAAATCAGAACTATATTTTATTGATAGGAGCACTTTTTTTCCAAGCAAAAGTAACTTGTGTTGTTATGGTAATTCTACCTCAATTATCTTGCAGTGATTTTTTTTCCCCTTTAATGTCTCACCTTCTCTAGCTATTTGTAATCTCATCAAGGCATTTAACTAATGAAATACTTTAAATTACTCCCCCAGATAATGTCAGAAAATGACATCGAAATGGCCCAATTATGTAGACCCCCTAAATGTTTATTTTAATCCTCCACTTGAATGTTTCAAAAATAAAAAGGAAGAGTAATGATATGGATTAAAATACAATTATCACAAGGCTGTTAAGAACAACTTGCTCCTGTTTTTTTTAAATATTTTTTAAAATATTTTGTGTTGTGTACCTCTTTATTATGGCTATTTATTTAAGGATGGCTACTTTCAAATTCTCCCAATGTATCTCCCCTACTCTGAGGAAGAAACACCACTCCAAACCACTGACAACGTGTTTCAGCCCTAGTTTTTTTGTTTGTAACATTAGACATAGATTCAGTTTAACTGTTTTTGTTTTGTTTTGTTTTGTTTTGTTTTGTTTCCCCCACAGATTCATCTGCTCTGTATGCTACTGTATTTTATCACTGTTTGCATTGCAAGTGATGGATAAACCCAGGCCAGTCCAAAATAAGGTAATTTATATTTAATTCATTGATTCTAATATAACTCAGTATGAAGTGACCAGATTGGAATCCATCTAAAGGATGGATTTTTTAATCTGAAGTTCACAGAGTGTTGAACTATCCCCAGAGTCCTATCAGTAGCCCAAGGTTCAGGAAGAAGGAGTAGCATTGGCTCCCATAACCACCACTCCCAGTGTGTGCCCACCCCTCTGTGCCCGGATCCTCCTTCATGGTGCTCTCAGCCTTCCTGCTGACCAGGGTCCTAGTGGGCCAGGGGCCCTGGGGACACAGTAAAGGGGAGGGGCCAGATGGCTGTGAGAGAAATCTAAGAAGCAAAGCAATGGCAAAGATCTTAGACTTTACTAGGATGCGATCAGTCCAGCCAGGAATAGATGGAAGCATAGGAGCTCCCCTCTCCTTTCCCACATTGACAGAAAGAGATCACTGGCTTCTTCTATGGAGTGTGATGGGATCACTTTCCAGCCCAACTGATGTAGCTCAGTGCCTGGCCAGTGTGGCTCAGTGATTGAGTGTCAACCTATGAACCAGGAGGTCAGGGCACATGCCCAGGTTGCGGATTTGATCCCCAGTGTGGGGCATGAAGGAGGCAGCCGATCCATGAGTCTCATCATTGATGTTTCATCTCTCTCTCCTTCTCCCTTCTCTCTGAAATCAATCCTATATAATAAAAGCCTAATATGCTAAGTGTTCGACTTCGACCAGTTGCTATGACATGCACTGACCACCAGGAGGCAGACACCCTGACTGGTAGGTTAGTTTGCTGTTGGGGTCCGGCCGATCAGGACTGGGCGAGACGGGACAGACATACCCTGGAGCCAACCTCCCGTGGTCCCTCCCCAGCCTCTAAAATATTTCTTCTAATTAATTTCCTTTCAATGTTCATGAATCCATGCACTGGGCCTCTAGTAAATATGTATTAATTAAAACAACTTTCCAGAAAAACGAAAGAGTATAGAAACCTTTACATAACAGAGAACATGAGTATGAATTCAGGGATTTCTCATAATCAGACTTCCTTGTGAGCCATGAAATAATGAACACATGTATCTGCTGAGAGCACAGGTCCAACAATTCACATCCTGGACTGGACTCTGAGTTCCTAGGTGAGGACACTCTGCGAAGGGCGTGAGAGTGCCCACTGCCCTGTTGCTGAAAGGTCAAGGATAAGGGAACAGCTTACTGGGGCTTCTCTGAAGCTCATATTTAAACAAGAAAAATGTTAATATTAGTTCAAAATTTCCCAGCCCATGAAAGACAAACATACACAAAATCAAGAGGAAAATGGATAAAATAGAGTGTTCCTTCAAAGGATGACATTATACCATGGGTCTTACTAAAGGTCATGCTGAGATTACTCAATATGACAAGCTCGGCCACAGCCTCAGGAGGGGATGTCTGAATGTTCACCCTTCAGACACGAGAAATTCTTCACGCCTGGGAACCGCCTCTAGGTTCACTTTAAAGAAGTCATACTGGTCCAGACATGTAAGGAGGTTTCAGGGGAGAAGCTCAATCCGTTGCTATCTTTATGCTGGATCCACCCTACCATTGACTTCTGGGGAGAAATGCAGTAAACATTTCCCAACACAGCTGACTTGTGCTCAGCATATGATCATTGGTCGTACATTGGTGTGCACTTATAAAGCCATATCTGGCAAAAAACAAAAGCAAATGTCTACAGGGATAGTATAGCATTTGTGACCTAGAAAGTTGTTCATAGTCACTTATTAAACTAGAGGCCCAGTGCACAGATTCGTGCACTGGTGGGGTTCCCTGGCCTGGCTCCTTGGGGGATGTTGGATTGCTGGTTTCGACCTGATCCCTGCAGGTCAGGCCGAGGGACCGCACTGGTGCACGAATCCATGAACCAGGCTGGTTTCGGCCAATCCCCACAGGCCAGGCTGAGGGACCCCACCAGGTCATTGGCCAGAATGGGCATGGCCACTGCCAGAGCATGAAGATTGGGTACTGAATTCCCTGCACGAGGAAGGCCCCTCTCTTGGCCTCTCTCTGTTCCTCTTGGCCAGCTGCCCTGGACTCCTGGCCTGCGGGCTCTCTCGCTCCTGCTTCCTGGCCTTCTCATGCGGGGCCCAAGGCCATGTAGACCCCACACACAGCGGGCTCATGGGCTGCAGCTGGCCTGATGCTGGCCTGGACCCAGCTCCAACATGGAAAGGAAACTCGACACTGGCTTTGCATTTAGCTCCACTGAAACCACAACTACTTTCTTCTATGACTGGACTTAAGGAAATGGGACTTTGGAAACCCAAGGATGTAAGTGCATGCAAATAAAAATCACTTATCACCCTGTTCAAGTCTCAGAAAATTATTTTTCTTGAGATATAATAAGGACCCCACCCCCAGCACCCAGTGGGAAAGAGAATACCCCATTTCCCCAATAACACAATTAGTAAATGATAACTTGAAAATGAGAAATCAGAAGTTAAGTAGAGAATACAGAGAGTGTTTTAGGGAATGATCAGATGTAGAAAGAATAAGTAATAGCAAAATCAGATGGCAGGCACACTGTGAAAGTCTATCAAGATGCTCCAGATGGTAGTGCGTCTGGGCAGGAGAGGAACAGGGGGCATTGATGCATTTGTCAGGATTTTGTGTACAATCCCAACATCTCATCACAACCCTGCCTCACCTCCCTCCCTCTTTCTCTCTGCCTATCGCTACCCTTGTTTCTCCCACACATACACACGCCCCTAATATCACTCTGTATTTTTAGGTTAGTGTTAACAGTTACATTCTAAGATTCAGATGATCAGCTACTGTGTGTTTTTAGCACTTTTTCATAGTAGCTGTTTTTGTTTGTTTGTTTGTTTGTTTGTTTGTTTGTTTTGAGGGGAAGGAGGGCAGTTTTGAGATCATTTTTAAAAGAAGCTGAAAGTAGGCTTCCCTTCCAGCACCTTTCTAGTGTCTGAGACCTAAACAGTCCAACAGCAGCACAAAAGTTTAATAGCAGGTGCTGACGTTTGAAAGACTGTGAGGGATTGATGACTCTGTGCTAAGAGTTTCTTGGTATGGGGCTCTTCTGATACAACCCAGGCGGCCAATGCATCCACTGCAAGTCAGCCCCTGGATCTCTACAGGAAAGCCAACCCATAATGGGGTGTAGGTCGCTATCTATCTCAATATACCCACAGATTCCTTTCCATGTGCACATATCACAGTTCGTCAAAAGTGATAAGCTAGAAGGCTGATATTAAAAAACATAAACCCGCTTGCCCTTGGCTTACGACCTCCCAGCTCTGATGGCTGATTTGCAGATAGAAGAGGCTCTGTGTGGGGGATTACATTTTTCACAGGAGACAAGACAGCCAGCTGAGAGGCTCATTCTCTGTGGATTGTTTTTCAAAGTGCTTTCCATGTAAATGATGGGCACATGGGAGTGAGATAAAGTGAAGCCGGAGAAGCCATTGCAGCAGTAGAAAGCCTTGTCTTAATACAGGGTGCAGATGTTTGCTATTAATTTGTGTGCTGCTTGGAAGAGAAAGTTACATTATCTTTCAATCCATAGATAAAGGGGTTTCATTATTAAGCCATATCTCTCTAAACAGATAGTCTAATAATGTCTATCTTTGAATTTTTTTCTTTAAACTTAGTATTTTATTTTTGGTTGATATCTTCTGATTAGCATACCAATGTACTCCCAATTTGTCAGAGACCAAGTGTATTTTTCCTTTAACTGTTGGATAATAATTAATATTTTAATATGATCTGATACATATTCTATAACAACGAATTACTTATTTTTTCAGTAGCATAACTGAATAGTTAATCACTTCATAGCCCTTTATTAACTGCTAATTTTCCTCCTTAATTAGATTATTATTCATAGACTAGGGGCCCAGTGCATGAATTTGTGCACCTTGAAAGAAACTGTGGGCCTCGAGGCTGCAGTGGGCATAGGAGCGGGTCTCAGCTCATCCTCTGTGCCCCCACCCGGCCCCTTCCACCTCAGCTCCCAGTCCCCTGTCTGCCAGTAGCCCCACTCCCTCTGCTCCCATGCGCTGACAGCACCAGCCCTGCTCGCTCCCACTGACGGCACAGAGCAATTAGGGCCGGCACCAGCAGTGGGTGTGAGCGGGGCTGGCACCATCAGCAGGTGCAAGTGGTGGCTGCTGCCCCAATTGCCTCTCAGGAGCAGGGGGAGGTGGAGAAGCCCTCAGAGGTAATTGGGGCTGGCAGCCATGGCTCGCACCCGCTGATGGCACCAAGCAATGGGGACTGGTGCTGGGCACCGCCAGTAGGTGTGAGCGGCAGCTCCAGCACTGGCTGTGGGTGTGAGAGGCGGCTGACAGCCCAGCCCTGATCACCCCTCAGGAGCAGTGGGAGGTGGAGAAGCCCTGAGGGGTGATCGGGGCCGGCAGCCACCACTCGCACCTGCTGAGGGCACCGAGTGATCGGGACAGGTGCCAGGCACTGGCAGTGGGTGCGAGCAGGGCCGGTGCCAGCAGCAGGTGCGAGTGCCATGCAGGACTTCAGTGTGTGGGAGCAAAGAATTTTCAGTAACCACCAGAGGCTCACCCCGATGACAGTGACCTGTGCCGCACCTTGGTCTGGCGCCCTTGCTCACCTGCTCCACCATCCGCTGCAGCCGACACCCACCATGTTCCTTGCTCTGCTGCTTGCTGCCAATGCCCACCATGTTCCGCGCTCGCCCCCTGGCAGTTGTTCTGTTGTTTGGTTGTTCCATCATTAGGTCTATTTGCATATTAGCCTTTTATTATATAAGATGGCTTTGAATGCCTTGAAGATTTTCAATGGTATAAAAAAGGTTCAAGTTACTTAAATAAAATACATATGGATTACTATGACTGATGAAGCTCATGAAATCTATGATTACCTGGATTAGCAGACATTTAGTTCTATCCAAAATCTCCATAAATCCATCTACCTAACCCCATGTGACATTGCCAACTAGGCTACTGAGGCAACAAGGGTTATAACTGGCAGGAATGGTTACATTGGACCAATAAACATAATAATATTTTAATGTATTAATCTGGTAAACCCAAAGTATAACTAAACACTATAGGCTATTTGAACCCAGGGATGTTTTCTAAGTAAAAATTACATGAAATTTTACAGTATTCAAAAATAATAAAATCTCAACTAAGTCATATCCTGGTAATAGCAAAAACCAAACCCAAACAAACAAACAAAATCAACTAACAGGTGAAATTTAAGTATAAAGTAGAATTTTAATATTTTTCTTTAAAAGGAAGCGCTAAGATTTGCTAATGTCAGTAGTACTATACCTCAGACCAGAATGGCCTTTAAAAACAAAATGTAAAATGATTTCCATTGATACACACAAAGGCTAGGGAAAAAAACTATATAATCATAAAAATTCTTAAAAATAAATTCAGAGGTAGTTGCATGAAATACATAATAGTGCCAGGTTGCTTCAGGAAGGCCCACTCCTTCCTATAAATACCCACCCTATTCATGTAGCTAAATGACATCTGGAATCTAAAAAGCATATTCATGTATTTGGTATAACTTGATAAAACACCAATATCCTGGAGCATATTGCAAAATTTTATCAATAATTTTATCTTTAATTTGAATGTGTCTCAGAATTATTTCTACAAGTAAATTTTAATAAGAAAGCAAGAAGAAAAAGAAGAAAGGGTAAGGTTTTCTTTTTTAAGGGCTGAGTCTGAGCAACTTGAACAATTTCAAACTATTAATAACTTTCAAAGCACACAGCCAAGTCAACGGTGTGTCAGGACCAACAGTATAACTGAGAGTTCTGCAAATTAACTGCCATGTAATACAATGTCTATCGAAGGGTATGGAGGAAGGCATGTCCATTTGAATATATGATATTAAAGTTCAATAGTAAGGGCAGACCTGGTTTAGGACTTAGATGAACAGGACATGTTTTCTAGAGAAGGATTCTGTCAATGACATTCGCATTGGCAGTGCATGGTGACTGTGAAAAGCACACCAACTTTTGGCCATTTTTGTTATTTTTTAATTCTCTAGGACAACACATTCCCTTAGAGTCGCGACCCACAGGTTGAGAACTGCTAGCAGGGTCGCCTAAGACCATCGGAAAACACAGATATTTACATTACAATTCATTAACAGTAGCAAAATTACAGTTATGAAGTAGCAACGAAAGTAATTTTATGTTTGGGGTCACCACAACATGAGGAACTGTATTAAAGGGTCGCGGCATTAGAAAGGTTGAGAACCACTGCCTTAGAGCCTACATCTGAAGTCATCTACTCTCAGATTCCTGTCCTTGAAGTTAAAATTTCTAATTTTTTCTATTTGTTTTATACCTGTGGTAGAAAGTGCAAATTCCAGTTTGCACAAAGAAAATAATGGACTTTTAGGCATTTATTCAAAATATTGTCCAGGGGAAGTTAACATGGTTGGTAAATAAAATGGTGTATAGAAGATGGTGGAGTAGGTAAATACCTGGACTCATCACCTCTCACAACCACATTAAAATTACAACTAAAATACAGAACAACCATCAGAACTGCTGGAAAGCTGGCTAAATGTAAGTCCTACAACTAGAGAAATAAAGAAGAAAGCACACTGAAACTGGTAGGAGGTTCAGAAGCATGGAACAGGCTGGTCTGGCACCCACCTGCGCTGCTTTTTAAATCAGGAGGGAGATCATCTCTGCGGAGGCCACCTGCAGAGCAAGGGATCCCAGCCCCACACCAGAAGCCCAGCCCAGGCTCCCAGAGCTGGGAAAAGAAGTCCCTACGGGCAGTAAGAACTACAGGCTGTAAAAACCAGTGCAGATTGGGGCTCAGTGACACAGAGGCTACTAGAGACCCAGCTGTTCCTCTTAAAAGGCCGGCACCATGAACTGAACTTACAATGTCCTGCTTCCTCTGAGCTCTAGCACCAGGGCGAGGCTCTGGAGAACATGGACACATACAGGGAGGAACTGGATTGTCTGGCATCAGGGCAGGAAATCAGAGGCAGCTTTCTCCCAGATGGAGGTGTTCGTAGGGGTCATTGTTCCTATGCTGGGACTTCGGCCGCAGGGCTGACTGGCAGCCATTTATTTGCTCCGCCCTGCTGATTCACTGAGATGCCACCTCATCTAATTTACAACCCCACCCAAGCTGTGTGCAGCAGCTTTTTCATATGAATAGCCTGTCCTTGCTCAGGCTAAAATCTCTCATACAAGCTGCAGCTGGGTCTGGGAGCCCCAAATCTATTAATAAAAGGCTCAAGACCCAGCACCAGCACCAGCCTGCCTTGCTTCACAGCTGAGCCTCATCTGGGCACTTCCAAACCCGATACAAAAAGGATGAATCTGCAGATCTCTCTGTAACTCCTGCTGGGTGGCCCAAGGCAGTGGCCAACTTTACACCTTTCTGGAGACCCAAGAGCTAGTGTACCCAGTGGTCAGTGTCAGCCCATACCAGATTACAACTCTACACATCCATAAGCGACACACTCAAGGGGCAGACTCAAAGAGCACCAAAGCCCCACTGAAGCAAGTCCTGCTCCATACGGCAGCAGTCACCAACCTTTCAGACCTCACAGACCACCAATGGTCCGTGGACCACCAGTTGGAGACTGCTGCCATAGGATGTCTCCTGCACAGAAGTTCTCCCACTGTAGTCACAGCTGGTCCTCACAGCCAATTGGCCTGGAGGTCAATTCCTCCCAGTGACACCAACAGCAATCAAGTCTCAACTACAACAAGACTGTGCTCACAGCCCACAAAGGGGTGCACCTAGAGTTCCAGCTCAGGTGACTGGGGAGGCTGAGCCACTGGACCCTATAGGACACCTACTACACAAGGCCACTCTACCAACTCAAGGAGACATAGAAGCTCTACCCAATACATAGAAACAAGCACAGGGAAGCAGCCAAAATGTGGAGACAAAGAAACATGTCAGAAATGAAAGAAATGGAAGAAAGCAAACTATTGCATATAGAGTTAAAAACCACAGTTATAAGGTTACTCAAAAATCTTCTAGAAACCTTGAAGGGACTTAGTGAGACTTTCAAGAATCTTAGTGAGAATGCCAAAAAAAATGGAAAAGGACCACTCAGAGATTAAGCATGCACTGACTGAAATAGAGAATAATATACAGGGATTCAACACTGGAGGATTCTGAGAATTAAATCAACAATTTGAAAAATGAGGAAGCAAAAAACACCCAACTAGAAGAGCAAAAGAAAATAAGAATCCGAAAATATGAAGATAGTGTAAGGAGCCTCTGGGACAACTTCAAGCGTACCAACATTCGCATTATGGGGTGCCAGAAGAAGAGAGAGAGCAAGATACTGAAAATCTATTTGAACAAATAATGACAGAAAACTTCTCCTACCTGGTGAAAGAAATAGACTTACAAATCCAGGAAGCACAGAGAGTCCAAAACAAGAGGAACCCAAAGAGGACCACACCAAGACAAATTATAAAATGCCAAGGGCTAAAGAGAGAACCATCAAAGCAGCAAGAGAAAAGGAGATAGTTACCTACAAGGGAATGCCCATAGGACTGTCAGCTGATTTCTCAACAGAAGCTATGCAGGCCACAAGGGAGTGGCAAGAAATATTCAAAGTGATGAATAGCAAGGATCTACAACCAAGATTACTCTACCCAGCAAAGCTATCATTTAAAATTAAAGGTCAGATAAAGAGCTCCACAAACAAGAAAAAGCTAAAGGAGTTCATCACCAACAAACCAGTATTACATGAAATGTTGATGGGTATTCTTTAAGAAGAGGAGGAAGAAGATAAAAAATATGAACAACAAAATGGCAACAAATACATACCTACCAACAACTGAATCTAAAATTCAATATAAACAAATAAGAAATCTAATGAGCAGAATTAACTAGTGAATAAAATAGAATTAGAGGCATGGAAATGGAACAGACTGACAATTCTCAGAGGCAAGGGTGGTGGGGGAGTGGGAAGAGATTAAACAAAGATCTTATATGCATACTAGTGGCCTGGTGCATGAGATTCATGCACATTAATTAGAGGAAACATTTTAATATTGCTATTTGCCCTTTCTCTATAATATAAGTGTCAGAGATGAAAGAAAATTAGTAAAATGTAAATGAAAATCTCCCTGTCAGAGTCTGGGGCGCGCCACGGGACCTAGAGCCAAGTCCCTGCCCACCATCCACCCACGCATTGAATATGCAGGAGACCCAGACCCAGCCGGCCCCACCACCACTGGGTGAGACCCAGACCCAGCCGACCCCACCTCCATCAAGCCCCTCTGGTTGGGGTGCACAGTCTCAGGTTCCCCTGTCAAGCCCCGCCAAGCGGGGGGCTGGTCTGAAGTCCCCCATCAAGCCCCGCCGGGTGAGGGGTATGGCCTGAGGTCCTCCGGCCCGGCGCCGGGGTGGGGGGCACAGCCTGAGGTCCCCTATCAAGCCCTGCCAGGTGAAGGGTGGGGCCTGAGGTCCCTATCAGGCCCCGCGGGATGGGGGGCGTGGCCCGAAGTCCCTTGCCCTGGCCAGGTGCCATGCAGCCTCAGGTCCCTGCTGTTCGGTTGTGACATTACGGCATCCTGGCTAATTTGCATATTCCTCTATTATTAGATAGATATGCCTTACCTATGGACACAGACAATAGGGTGGCGAAGGCCTGGGGCGGGGTGGGAACTGGGTGGAGGGGGCAATGGGGGGAGAGGGACATCTGCACATACACACACACACACACACACACACACACACACACACACAGGAGGGCCTTTGAGGAGAGACACAGCAGGAAGTCAGCAGTGAGCAAAGGCTAAGCAGACAGGGTGAAAACATAGAGTCCATAAATTCACAATGCCTATTCTGATCAAACTTAGGAAAAAATCAGAGCTCCCCAATCCCTTTAACGTGTCTCATTTGAGTGGAGAAGGACTTGCAGTTTCTGGTGTTGATCTCAGAGCCTTCTCTCTCTCTGGTAGGAACAGCAGGGACATTGAGTAGGCTGTTGGGGACATGCAGGATGAAATCCTTCCTTAAGGTCCATTAGCATCGCCAACACAGTTGTTACCAAGGTTACTTTCTTCAGTAACCTTTACATTTATTTCTAGACATAAGTCACCAAGAGTATATCAATAACTTTTTGATTTGTGAATGTTTCTGACATAGCAGAATAAAGAGCTCTCTTCCAAGATGCATGATAAATGAAGGATTATTGCACCATTCCTTCTCATCCTGAAGTAGCACCATTTAAAAGTTATCAATTCTCATGGTCAGGAGAGTATTGTGATAAATTTGAAAACAACCTTTAACTCCATCAACAAAATTACACTTATTTTGATGTAGCGAAGTGAGAAAAAAACATAAAGAAAAAAACAGCAGTGTCACAGAAGAGACATTTAAACAACATCACAGGTTTTTATTATGGAAAACAGAAACATACTAAGGAGGCACAGCTCTGCTGTTAATCTCCCTTAGGGCCCCATCATAAGTCACCTAACTTCTCCAAGCTTTGGGTTCTCACATATAAACAAAAATCAAAAAGAAAAAGAGGAAAGAAATAAAGAAGAAAGAAAGGGACGGGAAGGAAAGGGGGGAAGGAAGAAAGGAAGGAAGGAAGGAAGGAAGGAAGGAAGGAAGGAAGGAAGGAAGGAAGGAAGGAAGGAAGGAAGGGAGGGAGGGAGGGAGGGAGGGAGGGAGGGAGGGAGGGAGGGAGGGAGGGAGGAAGGAAGGAAGGAAGGAAGGAAGGAAGGAAGGAAGGAAGGAAGGAAGGAGAAAGAGTAAGAGATCTCGGCTATAGAGATGCCCAACACCCTGTGAGACTCTTAGTGCCAGTGGGAACGGAACGTTGTCACCAGATGCTACTGAAATTCCTCAGAGAGAAACAGTTTTTCCTACCTGCTGGTGCCACAGAGCCTAATGCCACACTTTGCATGCTGTAGGCCCCTGAAGAATACCTTGCTGATGGATGAGTAGGAAACCTGTTGGAGGGAGCATGCCTCCTGAATTAAAAGAACCCACCTGAGAACTCAAGGCCTTCAATGCCTGGCTCTAGGTCTGATACTCTAAGCATGCTAAGCCATCAAGGAACAATTCTCATAGCCTTTAGGAAAAGCAATTATAAATAACTAAAATCAAAATTAGAATTAAGATCTAGTCTCTAGGATCCTAGAGGAAGTAGAGGAAGACTGAATTTTGACCTGGTTTCTGCCATTTAATTGCCACGTGAATTAACTTCTGATGTGTTATTCTTGCCTGAAAAAAATAGAACTAAAGACTACCTTAATGCTTATTAAGAAAAGCAATCAGTAAGTGGTAAAGTACTGTAAGATTCAAGGTTATTGTTATTGTCTAATAAGTCCAAATGGCGTCCTATAATTAGTCTCAGGTTTACAAAAGCTAAGTTCATCCACCTAGCCCTTCTGTTTTCAAAGGATGTTTGCTTGTGCTAATTCATCATTGTGACATCATTTATTGAAAGATACATATTTCTAAACACAAGAAATTTGGTATTAGAAGAGAATAGGTGCATTCTTCCAAATGGAGAATCTCTCCTATGAAAATTAGATAAAGACATTATACTTTTGGCCAGGAAAATATGAACTCTTGTATTATTCTAAGTAAAATGTAAATGATGACATTTTTGTGCTTTTAATTTTTACCAAAGCAACTAAATCATTGATTTTGGAAAGACAACTGTATAGCATGGCTAAAAAATCAATTTGTTCTAAGCAACTATTATTTTTTCCCCTCAAAGGAATTACATGCATGGGTTATTTTACGACATATAGGAAAGCATCTTTCATTTTTATGCTGCATATGGAACCACCCGTGACTTGGTGTTCATGTCTTAAAGACTATAATTTGCTCATAAAAATAAATCAGATGCTTCTGCAGAGCCAGGGACAGTGCTGCCGTCTGCCAACCCCTAGGACCCAATGAGGCGTGAGACAGGCTCTGAGCACAATCAAGTTATTTACTTTCTTCTGGCCAATAAAGAACAACAAGAAAGTATTAGAGTCTATATTCATCCATAAGTAGAAGAAATGGACGTGGGAGAAAACGAAGGTCATCAATGTTAAAATGCCGGAGAGTGTTTTCTATAACAAGACAGAGTGATGATGAACTAGAAGGAATTAGACAAGGGTGCTACCTATCAACAGCAGCAAGACAAAGAGCAGAAAATGTGGCAGCAGCTAAAAATGCTGTCCTTGTCCAGCCAGCGTGGCTCAGTGTTTGAGTGTGGACCTATGAACACAGGAAGTCACGGTTCGATTCCCGGTCAGGGCACATGACCAGGTTGCAGTCTCCATCCCCAGGTTGCAGGCTCCATCCCCAGTGTGGGGCATGCAGGATGCAGCCAATCAATGATTCTCTGTCATCATTAAGGTTTCTATCTCTCTCTCTCCTTCTCCCTTCCTCTCTGAAATAAATAAAAATATTTTTAAATAAATTAATTAAATAAAATAAAAAATAAAAATGCTGTCCTCATGCCCTTTAGTCATCAGAGAGAACTTTCCTTGTGTGAACACAGAGTGGAGACTAGGCCTAAGACAAGAGAATTGCCTCTTAACAGAGGGCACACAAAAAAAGGAGAGTAGTCCTGTTATGCAAATAACCTTAGCTTCTTAAAAATTACAACAACTCAAGCTTGGTGTTGCAAGAAAAACATTAACTCTAGAAGCGGTAATATTTTTATTTGATAGTAATCTGAAATACACTGATAATTTCAGAGGAATGTGAAACTGCTCTGGTAAAACTTCTGCACCTTTTTATGAAAAGCATCACTGATAAGCAACTTTGAGGATAAGGCAGACCCCTTCCTTCCAGGCCGTCAGGGGCAGCAGGGGCAGAAGAATAAAGGGGGCAAGGCTGCCAGACGCCGACAGTCCAGCCAGCTCACAAAAGCACTGCCACTGGCCCCCAGGTCTGGGCCTGCCTGCAGCGAAGGAGTGACGGCCGGCAGGTGAGGCCCACTGAGCTTCACATGATTTGATTTGACAGTGGTTTGGGTCCTGTTAGTAGAAAAACAAGCTTGTGTAGTGTCCACTTTTCTCTCAAACAGACAGCCTCAATAAATCCCTTCACTTACCTCTCAGGTGCTTTTTATTCACCTCCCAATCCCCACCCAGGAGTCTCCCTGTAAGAAAGTTCACCAAATTGCAGGTAGCTCCCCTCCTGGGAAGCTATTTTCCTTCCTTTAGTAAGGCTTTTCTTACTAAAATATTAATGTGATCAAATTTGGTGCATAGTGTTGGACAGTTTTCCAAATTGGTTGTACCAATTTAACTTTCACCGATGTATGAGTTGCAACTGCTCCACATCCTTATAAAAATGTTGTCAGTCTTCATAACTGTGGCCATTCTGGTGTCTGTGGTGCATCTTTCTGTGCGATCTCATCTCGCTGGTGACCTTTTCATGAGCGTGTTGGCCTTTGGGATATTATCCACTTTAGTGAAATGCCCATTCAAGCCTTTTTCCCACTTTTTATTGAACTGCTTGTCTTTAATCATAGATTTCTAGGACTTATTTACATATTCTAGATACGTCTTCTATTGAATACATGCATTTCAAATATCTTCTCTCAGTCTAAGATTGTCTTTTCATTCTCTCAACATTGATGAAGTCAGATTTATCAACTATATCCTGTTTAAGAAATGTTTGCCTACCTCAAGGTCATGAATATATTATTCTATGTTTTCTTCTAGAAGATTTACATTTGGTCCTTTTAAATTAGTCTTATCATCTAATTTGAACCATAATTTGTATGCCGTGTGAGCTAAAGAAAAAGGTTCATCCCCCTCCCCCATATACATATCCAAATTGGTTCAGTATCATTTATTGAAAGGCCTTTTCCCCCACTAAATTTCAGTGATTTGTTCATCATAAATTAGGTAACCATATATATGGTGTCTGTTTTATGGATTCTCTTTTCTTCCACTAGTATCAAGAGAGAGTCCAAAATTGGTACAGAATAAGAAGCAGAGTCTTTTTGGCAATAAACACTACAGATAAAACTGTCCTACAATCCAGAAATCCCACTCCCTTCTTACTATGACCCAAAGAGAAATAAGCACACATGTCTATCAGAAATATATGCACACAAATGTCCATCACAGCTGTATCACAATGGTCAAAAAACAGACAAACCCAGATACCCTTCAATAGTCGAATGGACCTCTAAACTATGATATATTAATACAATGAATGGCAATTTTTAAAAGCTGCATCACTGTCTATTACTGTGTAGCAATTTTAAAAAGCAACTATTGCTCTTACCTGTTGAAGTCCATGCTATGTGCCCTACAATTCAAAAGTCCAATATTCAAAACGTCAGAGCTTGGCATGAGGAAAGGTTTATTCATCAAGAAAGTATCAGCCTGAGAAGATGGGGGCCTTAGAGGTTCCTCAAATCCATTGTCAGAGAGCCCTCACCTCAGTATTCTTTTACGTCAGGGGAGAGAGTGGGTGGAGTAGGAAGTGATGGGAGGCCCACGGTAGATATCTGGGCACTGGCAGGGATCCTAAATCTATTTTTCCCCGGTCCATTGACCCCTGCTGATCCGAGTCCCATTTTGAGGCTCCTACAAATCTTTGATAAACAATCATCATTTTCGTATATATTCTCATCTCCTTTGGAGCCGTACCTTCAGGCAATGGGCGAGGAGGGTGTTCTTAAAGAAAGAAAAGAACACCTCAAGCCGCAAGCAGAATCCCTCAGTGATTAGCATGTCTCTATGCAAGGACACAGCAGGCTCGAGTAAGAGGGTGTCAGAGAGGCTGTTGCATTACTATGTACAACCACATGGAGAACCTTAAAAATTCCTTCAGATGAAGTTCGTGATGAAATTCCTTTAGATGAGGCACATGATTTCCTTTAGATGAAGTTCAAAACCAGGAAAAAGTAATCTGTGGGAGTCAGAAGAGTGGTGACCACCAGAACAGGCAAGAAGGAAGGAAGGGCATTCCGGAGCTTTCCAAGGATCCAAACATATTCTATGTCTTGACCTTAAGGTTACATGGGGCTATAGAAG
The DNA here is from genome assembly GCF_951640355.1 of Cnephaeus nilssonii. Classification (NCBI taxonomy): domain Eukaryota; kingdom Metazoa; phylum Chordata; class Mammalia; order Chiroptera; family Vespertilionidae; genus Cnephaeus; species Cnephaeus nilssonii. The sequence goes on along the minus strand of NC_137081.1, from coordinate 68,612 downwards.
GAGCAAAGATCAGCAAGCTGTACCTTTAAAGTTTGTGCATTTTGCTGTGTCACTGTATTCATTTCCAATGCTGCCCTGTCACTAGCAAACAACCACAAATGTAGCTGCTTAAAACAACACAAGCTTATTATCTCACAGTTATCTGGGTAAGACGTCCAAATGGCTCAACCAGTTGTTCTGTTCCAGGTTGCACAGGGCCCAAATCAAAATGCTGGCAAGCTGGGCTCTTACCAGAGGCTTTGGGAAGAATCCTCTTTCAAGTTCATTCATGTTGTTGGCAGAATCTAGCTACTGCTGCTGTAGAACTAATGTCCCACTTCCTCGTTCTCTTAGCTCAAGACCTTTCCCATTTCTGCACCAGGTCACCTCAGAGCCAGGAACAGTGTATCCAATTTCTGAGGCTTGAATCTCTCTGATATCATCTTCCAGAGCAACTACTGTGTCTTCCTCTTCTACCACATCTGACTCTTCTGCCTCCCATTTTGCTTTAAAGTGCTCATGTGCTGATATTGGGTTTAACTGGAAAATCCAGGGTAATTTCCTTATTTTAAGGTACCATAGCCCTATGTACATCTGTAGGGTTCTCTATGACATGTGACATGTCATATTACACAGGATTGGGATTAAAGTGTGGAGGGGAGGGCATCATTTGAACATCGGTTACTCCAATAATGAAGACGGGTCACTTGATTGGAAAAGCAGGGGTGTGCCTGTGTGCTCATTTGTAACCCAGACTCTCTCCCACTTGGTCTTACTCCAATGGCATCCTTGATCCACTCATGTTTGTGGTCTCAAGAAAGTAGAATATTCATAGCCTACTGCTCCTATTTCATTTGTCTCATCATCTATATTACTGACCAAGCCGTGTACTCCTAAATTCACTGTTATTACATTCCAACACTAACATGGCATAAAAAATATTTCTCATATATAAAACTACCTTCGTATATCTACAAACCCCTCCAAACAAATATACTTTATATGTTCAGTTATTGACTTAATTCATTACATTTCCCTCTAGTCAGTTCTATCAGTCAGACAGTACACTTTTAAACATAAAGAATCACATTTCACTCTTACATAGGCACTGTTTCAAACACAGACCATACAATTTTGCTTTCAAAGAGCAAACATTAAGAAGTTACTTGCAATATTGATTTACTCAAACTGATTTAGTGCTAAACTCATCCTTGCAATTATTATTTACTTAAAGATTTATGGAGAGAGAAAGATCACTGAGGGACATTTGAGATTTTGCTATCCGGCATGTGTTGACAGTTTGGCTCAAATAAACTCATAAAAGTTCTCTAAAAACAACAAACAAAAAACCCCAAACTACTTGATAATTTATGCAGTAGTGCTGTCAAAACTGATGTACTACCAACTTTCAAAGCACGTATATTTGTGTGCGGTGTTTCACATAATCCAACATCAAAAAAAGACATCTTTAATTTTGACTTGATTGCACTGTAATTATTCAAATATCTTTAATTTTATGTTCTGGTCTAATTTCCATATTCATTATTATAATTAAAAAGAGTATTATAGATAATGTACCTAAAGTACTTCCATTAATTGGAAATTGCAATTCTTAAACAATAAGAGTCCTAACAGAACACAATATCAGTGCCACTCTGGCAATAGCTGTACTTATTGGCAACATACATCTTAGCGAGTGCCACAACCTCAGCACCCAGTGGTCCCTTCCTACTTGGCAGGATCGGTCCACAGCGGGCATGACTCCTGCTTGACCCATGACCTCATCAATAGTAACGTCATCCTTCCTGCTACCCATTGAGTGAGGCAAACGCTCAGGTCAGGATCAAGGCCTGGAGAACCTCCTCTTCTGCTGAAACGGAGGTTTGCTTATTGTGACGGCTCAGCATGGCTCTGCGCCTCTTATCAATCACGGGGAGCTGCACCCTTCCCTGCCCTCAGCTGAGCCTCACCAGCAGGGAAGCCAGCAGATCCGCCAGATGAAACAGGAATTCAGGGTCACTAAGAAAAGGCAAGGTAGAAAGGAAGGCAGGAGAGGACAGGGAGCACCACAAGGAGTTAGGGACTGTGCTTATCATACCACCCTCTGCAGTACACACAAGGCTTCAGCGGGAAGCGTCTATGGATATGGAAAATCTTTAACTAAGAAGCATAAAAAACATTTCAGAAAAATATTGTCTCTTATAGGGAAAGAAGCTTCAACTAGGAAGTAGTATAAAAATTCTTTAAATGCTAAACATTTCATTAACTTTGATTTTTAGCAGAAGGTCTCTTAATTCTCTGAACCTAAAAGCAGCTAAAACCTGAACTAAGAATCTGTTGTTATAAAATTGGAATATATCTAGTGAAACATTATAAAATTGCTTCTGTTCAATTCTAACAAATTTTAGGGTGATTAAACAATTGGGTTAAGCCATCAGCAAACTTTTAAAAGCCTGATGAATATTGTGACAGTGCCCAAGTCCTAGGAAATTAGAAACATAATAATGCCTCTCTTGCAAAATGAAAAAAAAAAGTGCCAGCACTAAGAATAATATGGTCCTAATATAAGTTTAAAATTGTCACTCCACCAGTTTATTAAACTGAATAGTTTTTATCAACTCATTGCCCTTCTATGAAAAAGGTATGTGGATTTTTTAAAAATATATTAATTAAAAAGGAAACAAATTAAGTGAAATAAAAACCTACCCAGAAGCTAAGTGTTATGTGGAAACAAGAAATGGTGTCAAAGTTCTGATCCCCAACTCTGCCAGTGATTAAAATAATATTATTTGTATCTGGTGAGGCTCAGTGGGTAAACATCAACCTATGGACTAGGAGGTCACAGTTCTATTCCTGGTCAGGGCACAAGCCTTGGTTGCACGCTCAATCCCCAGTAGGGGGAGGGCAGGAGGCAGCCGATCAATGATTCTCTCTCATTATTGATATTTCTATCTCTCCCTCTCCCTTCCTCTCTGTGAAATCAATAAAAATATATTATATATCTCCTATATAATAAAAAGCTAATATGCAAATCGACTGAACAGTGCAACTACCGGTCACTATGATGCACACTGACCACTAGGGGGCAGATACTCAACGCAGGATCTGCCCCCTGGTGGTCAGTGCACTCCCATAGCGGGAGCGCTGCTCAGCCAGAAGCCAGGCTCATGGCTGGCGAGAGCAGCGGCGGTGGAAGGAGCCTCTCCTACCTTCATGGCAGTGCTAAGGATGTCTGACTAATAGCTTAGGCCCGTGCCCCCCCCCCTTCCCCGAGGGCTCCCAGACTGAGAGAGGGTGCAGGCCAGGCTTAGGGACCCCCCCCCAAATGCAGGAATTTCATGCACCGGGCCTCTAGTGTGTATGTGTATATATATATATATATGTGTGTGTGTGTGTGTGTGTGTGTGTGTATTACTGGTAGCTCAGGATAAATGGAATAATAATATGATAGAAACTTTGAGTTCTGTTTAAAAAATATGCTATTTCAGATCCAGCTAGGAAGAATCAAATATTATTTTTTAAAAGGGAAGTATATGTGAATTAGAGTGGAAGAATTAAAAAATACTTTAACTTCTATGATCTTAACTGTACTTACCCGTTGGTTAAATATGATATACAATTCTACCTGTCAGTGGAATCTGAGTTGGCACTGCTATATTGTACCCACTGGCCATAATGCTCTTCTACAGCCCACAATAACCCCCAATTATTGAATGTAGTCGACACACTGACTACACAAGCCATGTATCACAGAGGGGAAAATGTCCTACAGCTAGGAGACAACCCACGGAGATGTCAGAAAATGTTAGAGAGGCCACAATGAGGAACACCTGCTCCCTGCTCCCTATTCCCTATCACTGCACTACTAAAAAGAAAATGAAACAGATAGACAGAAAGGAGGAAGAAGGAGGAGGAGGAGGAAAGAAAGAACCTAAAGCTTCCAAGCTTATAATAGAGGAGGTTTTCCTCACTTAGTTAATAAAAAAGAATACCTTGCCAAGTTCCCAGTGTTCATTTTATCATTTAATTTCAAAGAAAGCAGACCTTAACTCTGCATAAATTTCACAATTTCTAGCCTACAGCTAGAAGAAATAGGACCCCCTGCCAAACATCAACCCAGAAAAGTCGAATTTGCCTGAGTGTCAGCATGCACAACAGAGCTGAAGGTTAATATTTAATCTGGCCTCTTCTCTGATTCCTAAAATCATGTGGATAAGGTGAAGGTACTTTGAAATTGCTGAAAGCAAGATTGCATTCACCATGAAAGAGAAGTTAGAGTGGGAGAAGGGAAATGAGGAACCCATGAAAAATTTGTTGAAGGCTGAATAAATTTTTCTGGACTAGCAATATATTAAACAGACCGACTGATTTGAGAACATGAAGAATCTAATTTAACCTTGTCTTCTCATAGGAATAAGCCCTTCAGAGACTATTTCCTGAGGTTTATGCGGAGCTACAGAGAAAAGGAAAGGCAGGGGAAACTTGAAGAGAGCCGTGGAGATGCATGCTGGCAACGTTCACCCTCAAATGTCTGGCTTGCTGTCGGGAAGTGTCTGGGTATTCTTTGTCTCCCTCATAAACACTGTGTTTGCTCATCCAGGTCTTCACAGTTCCTGTTCCCTGGTCAGTTCTGCCGTGCTTCCTGGCTCTCCTCCACAGGAGGCTTCCCTCCCCTCTTCCCTGGAGGGTTTCAGTGTCTGACCATCATTCTACATGTTGCCACAAAAGCACGTGGTAGTTAAATCTGTTTACAACTCTGTGTATTGGAGCCAATGGACCCTTGCGTTGTAACTTATTTCCTGGTTTCAGCACAAAACATGCCCAGTACGAACTCCGGTATCCAGATGCTTTGTCCAGAAAGCGATGCCATCAAGATAGTGACGTAGGTGCTTCCCAACCTCAGTCCCCTTACAAGAAGCAAACCAGCAACTATGTGTAGAGAAGACACCACCGGGATGGGCTGGTGGGCCTGTCCCAGAGCCCTCGGGGGTCCAGCACAGGCCAGCAGTCCTGCCAGCTGTGAAGTCCAGCCTCTGACCCCACAATGATAGAGCAGCCTGGACAGTGACCCTGGGCAACCCCAGATCCCAGCCTGGGCCTTGCCCAAGTGCTGAGCGCACCCTACAGACTTGCCCAGGCAGGGAGCGTGGCCAGGACCCTGTTCAGTTGTGGGGCATAGCCTGGAGCCCCACTGACCAGAAGAGCATCCCCATCTGACCACATAGCCCGGTCACTATCCCCACTCAAGGTAGAGCTGCAGGCCCTGCCAGACAGAGAACCCGGCCAATGACCCTTCTCAGCAGCCAGGAGTCTGCCTTGTTGTGGAGGCCAGTCTGCAGCCCTGCTGACCTCAGAGCACAGCCCAAGTCCTTGTTGACCTCAGAGCCCTGTCTCTGGCCCTGCCTGGACACAGAGTCCCTGCGGAAGCCCCATCGGCTCTCTTGGGTCAGGGATCATGACCTGAGACTCCTACTGAACACAGGCGATTACAGAGCCAACCCAGTAGCCCTGCCCAGGGGTACCGCCTGCCAGGGAGCAATCAGCAACCTTGCCCAACTAGAGGCTACTGCAGAGCCCAGCTAACGCCCTGACCGACTGCCAGGCACAGCAGCAATCGCTCAGTTTCGAAGCCTCCCAAGTGGCCCTGATTGAACGCAGAGCCCAGCCAGTGGCACCCCTGGCCTCAGAGGATGGGTAGTATCTTTGCACAAACAGAGTCTCCAATAGCAAGCCCCGCCTACCCAAGGACACTGCTAGCTGCCCCCCCCCCACCACCAAGACCCAGAGCCCCACTGACAGGTGAAGGCCTGTCCCTGCCAAAGGGGACCTAGAAAGTTTACAGTGTTCAGTTGCGGGGCATAGACTCTACACCAGTGATGGCGAACCTATGACACGCATGTCAGCACTGACACGTGTAGCCATTTCTGATGACACGCGGCCACATGCCGAGGATGAAACATTTGCTGCTCCTGAGGATGAAACATTTGCGACTAGAGTCTTGGAGTTAGTTTTTTCTTCAAAGTGACACACTACCCGAGTTATGCTCAGTTTTTTTGGCGAAGTTTGACACACCAAGCTCAAAAGGTTGCCCATCACTGCTCTACACGATTCTTACTCAGATGTGCAGATACCATCACAGGCACTTGGAAAAGTCAGTACACATTCATGACAAGAACTTTCAACAAATCCAGTACAGAGAGTGGTGCCTCTACATAATAAATAAAGGCACACACGATGAGCCCACAGCAGATATACTCAGTGGTGAAAGGCTGGCAGCTCTTTCTCTAAGACCAGGAACAAGACGAGGATGCCCACCTCACTGCTGCTATGCAACATAGCCCTGGAAGTTCCGGCCAGAGCAATTAGGCAAGAATAAGAAACAAGAGGCATGCAAATTGGAAAGGAAGAACTAAAATAGCCTCTATTTGCAGATGGCCTGATCTTATAGGGAAAATCCTAAAGACTCCACCAAAACACAGTTAAAACTAATCAGTGAATGCAATAAAGTTGCAGGATGCAAAATAAACATACAGAAATCAGGTGTTTCCTGTTGGTGAGAATGTAAATTAGTGCAGCTGGTATGGAAAACGGTGTGGTGGTTCCTCAAAAAATTAAGAATGCAATTACCATATGACCCAGCAATTCTTCTATTGGGTATTTACCTGAAAAATATGAAAACACTATTCATAAAGATATACACATGCCTTGTTTATTGATTGCAGCATTATTTGCAATAGCCAAGACATGAAAACAATCTCAATGTTCATTGATGGATGATTAAAGAAGATGTGACTATATATATATATATATATATATATATATATATATATATATATACAACTTAGCCATAAAAATATGAAATATTGTCATTTGCAACAACATGCATGGATCTTGAGAGTATTATGCTAAGTAAAATAAGTCAGATAGAAAAGGACAAAACCGTAGATATCGTTCATATGTGGGATATACAAAAAGTAACAAAACAAACTCAGATACAGGCAACAGGTTGGTGGTTAACAGAGGACAATGGGGTATTATGCTAAGTGAAATAAAACAGACAAAGACAAATACTGTATAATGTAACTTATATGTGGAATCTAAAAAAAAAAATCTCATAGAAACAGATAACAGATTGGTGGTTGCCAGGATGGGGGTGGGGGGTAGAGATAGTGGATTAAGATCATCAAAGGGTACATATTTCTGGTTATAAGATGATTACATCTGGGGGTGTAATGAACAGCACAGCATGCTGACTACAGTTAACGATACTATGTTGTACATTTTAAAGTTGCTAAGTGAGTAGATTTTAAAAGTTCTCACCAGAAAGACAAGTTGTAACTATGTACCTAACATCTACTCTAAAAGGGGTTGGGCCAAGTGATTTTAAACCATTTTTTCTAATGTTCTTCAAAGCATTTAGATGGGGAGCTCAGAGAGAGGAAAAACACATTTGATTACTCTTCTGCTATTGAGGCCCTGAGTTCTCAGCTTTTTGAAACCCCATAGCATTTTACTGTCTCAGGAGGTTTACAAGTGTCAGCTCGGATTTACATTTTCCAGACTATTTCCTGCCTCTCCTGATTGTTATGAAATCTTTGCCGTCAGCCTGTTAATTTAAGGTTAATTAGATATCACATTTTTCTGGGGGCCTGGCAAAATGCACACATGTTACCAGGGCAACCGGTGCACGCACTACCTGCTGCTGCTGGGGAGACGGAGAGCCAGGCCACTGGGCCTTCACAGTGCCAGAGTTACTAGAGTCTGATGTGATCTATAGGTAACTAGGGAATCACTTAAAGGAAAATCAAATTAAAGCTATAATTACAGTAGTTTACTCACACAGTTGAGTTTAAAAATATTAAGCAGAGCCTTGCAGTAATGGTTGCATAATCTCTGCACCTCCTGGTCATAGTGCATGGGCCTTGGCAGTGGAGGATAGAGCCCAGGTTGAACCAACTTCTGCAGCCCTGTCCCTCCCCACACCAGGCACTCAAAAGTGCTCAACAGATACTTGCCCCAAGGAGCACACAAAGAAAGCCTCCTAAGTAAGTCTGGTTCCGAGCAGAATGTACAGAGAATGAAAAGCCAGAAAAAGTAGGTATAAGGCGGTGACTCAGCACAGACAGGAAGGCAGATGACCCAGCTCCTGGTTCCCCCAGTGGTCACCTGGTCTAGTTTGCAGCCTGGAGTGTGCTGGCTGCACATTCATGGTGACCTTCAAAACATTCCTCTGTTCTCCAGTTTCTAGTAATTGGCAACTGGATCCAGAGGCTTGATGAGACTCAAGGTCAATGCCTTTTTCAAGTCTACAGCTGTATTTCTTTTAAATCAGGTGAAACAATGTCTAGCTGTCTCTTTTTATTATGGCGTAAGTGGCTACTGAGGCTCAGAGCTCAAGTTGGAAGCAGCCATTTCTCCTGTGTACAAAAGGGGCCACATGCTGACCTGACTAGCTCAGGGGAGGCCTGCATGGTGGCCTTGCAAACTCAGAGACCTAAAGTAACCACAAAGGATGGTCTGAAATTAAAACTTAATTAAAAGCAGTTTATGGTGGGTAGTCATGTCCTAGGCCAGTATCTTCCCTGACAAAGGTCAGTCTTTATCTTCACTGAGCCTATTATTATTTTTTGCATCTAAGGTAACATGCCTGTGAAATGTCAGGGTAACTTGTAACCTCCCTTTTTGTAGACCCCACAGGGCACAACCAAATGCCCTGGGGGCCAGGACAGAGACCATGAATTCCTTTGTTGTTATTATCATGTTAATTGTTGACTGTTAACTATCCTATACCCACCTAGGTACAAGAAATATGTGTTTATTTTACTTTTTATCTAATCCCAGCGATTTCCCTGCTTTGCTTTCTCCCGCCTCCGTAAACTATCACCAGTGGATCTCCTGTCACCAACTTATATCTCCTCCTTGGATTGCAATGTATAAAACGAGGTGAGAAACCACCCATTCTCCAAAGCATTATCCCAATCTGTTTAGGTTCTGCTTCCTGGCAATTGTGGACAGTTTGGCTTAAATAAACTCACAAAAATTCTTTGCAGGTTTGAATGTTTTTACATTAACACTCCAAAGCCATTTGTCCCTGGTGCCTTGTAGTGAAAAATGCTATTCTGTGGTATATATATACAATAGAATATTACTCAGCCATAAACAAGAGTGACATCTTACCATTTATGACAACGTAGAGGTTATCATGCTAAGTGAAATAAGTCAGACAAAGACAAATACCATATATGATTTCATTTATATGTAGAATCTATAAAACAAAATAAACAGATGGACAATCTTTAAACGAGACAGACACAGACTCACAGATAAAGAGAACAAACTGATGGTGGCCAGATGGGTGGGGGGTTGGGGGCCTGGATGGAAAAGGTGATGGAGTGAAAAGTACAAACTGGCAGTTACAAAAATGTACAGCCTAGGAACTACAGTCAATAATCCTATCTAATAATAGAGTAATATACAAATAACCATCACTCCGCTATGCCCACAATTGGGCGGTGGGAGGCTGGGGGGCAGGACTCGGGGTGGCCTCTCAAGGGCCGGATCTGCGGCCGCTGAGGGGGGCTGCCGCGGACACCCGGCTCCCCTGCCATTGGAGGCGGGGAGCCGGGTGTCCGCGCTGGCTCCAGGCCAAAAGCCTAGGGTCATCACGACCAGAAAGGCCTACTGGTAACCAGGAAGTGCATGAAGCACCTCTTGGTCCCTCCCCTCCACTTCCCCCACCCCTGGCCCACAGGCTCCCATCAGGCTGGATGGCCAATGGAGAGCCATAGGGAACCGGGCTGGGTGGCAGCGAAGCGGGACTGCGGATTGGCGAGCAGACGCAAGACAGACCTCCTGCTCCCTCACCCAGCTGACATTCTTCTGAAAGGCACGTGGAGCCTCCACTGCACAGCCTTCCTGGATGAGGACTCACAGCTGTTAGAGGCCTCAGAGCAGAGACTTCAACAAGGACTTCAGCACCTCCACAGGGGGGAGAAACCACCACCTCCCTACTCCCCAGCTGCTTCAGTGTCTGCAAGAAACTGCGCATGCTCCTTCCTGAGAGATGGGCGGTTCCCTGATGGCGGCTGGGCCAGTGCAGGGATGGAGGGAGAGAGGGCTGGGCAGTAGCAAGGGGGAAGCCCCGGTTCCCTGCACCTCATCCCACAGGCATAGCCCTTCCAGGTGTTATGATAAAGAGTTGTGTTTTTCTAACTCTGTCCAGGTAAAAGAAACAAGTGTCTGTTGACTTCTGATCTTACTCTCCGAGCTGCCAGTTAATCCTTCTGGATGCATCATATCCAACCTCCAAAGGATCTGAGCAACAGATTCAACTTTCGTTCCATAGGTGAGGAAACTGACCAATAAACACATGGGTCTCATAACTCAGTGTCAGCTCCCACAGAAATCTCCGGGTAATAACTCAGATTGTATATCTAAGGGTATATTTTCTTCTATTTTCATGTTTAATTCAACCCCAGGAATTAAATAATACAATAAAGAATAAAATGAGTTCAGAGGGCTAAGCATTGTATTCCCAGAGCCTTTGGTCCCACACAAACCACAGAGCTCAGTTATCCTGAGATGAAAAAAAAGGAAAGAGAAACATGAAAGGTTTCCTAGCTCAGTCATAGAGACATCTCATAGCCACATACTAAGCACAGGGCATTAACTTAGGGGTGGAAAGGACACAAATGGAATAGAAGATGGAGCCATTCCCGTTCAGATTCAAACCAAGTTAACAAGGCAGAAAAAACACTGGACACCATGAAAGAATGAGATGAAATGGTTTGGTAGGGAGTGTCACAGACCTTGCAGGGACAGCACCTGGGGCTCTGGACATGATGGGAGGAGAGAGGGGGCTGGTTGAGAGGAAGTGCATGGAATGGCCTGGGAGTAGGAACAAGAGGGTGATATGCAGAAGGTGGGCCCCACCCAGTGATGATAGGGGGCAAGCCTGCGGGAGGTGGCCAAGTGCCCCCACCTCTGTTGAGGGGTGCATGCGTCTGTCCTGGGAGCTACGGCTGATGGAGAGGGAGGCTATGGCTCTATGTGGATGAGTTGCCAATGAGAGCTTCCCTGCAGCCAGAGTACTCAGTGTTCTCAACACGGCGGGAGCACAGGATCACATACACAACGTAACGAAAGAAAAAGCATCCTATTCCCAACTTATTCACAGACTTCTGTTTCTGGTATCTATATTCCCAATGTGTCCACAAGTAAATTTGGAAAAAGAAAAAAGATTTGTACATGATATGACTGCATCTTTAGAAAACCCAAGTGATCACAACCAGAGCACTTTTAACACCTAATGAGCCAAATACACTGATGAACAAAAAGAGACACAGATGCATGAATAGACTGTGGAACCTCAGAGGGAAGGCGGGGGAGGGTGGGTGGGTGGGTGGGAAGAGATCAACCAATGATCTGTGTACATATATGCATCATCCCTGGACACAGACAATGGGGTGGTGAGGGCCTAGAGGGGGTTGTAGGCTGGAAAAGATTAATGGGGGGAAAGGGGACCTATGTAAACCTTTCAACAATAAAGATTTAATAAAAAAGAGTAAAAAATAAAAATAAAATAAAAGCTAAGAATAACTGCCCTGGCCAGGTGGCTTCATTGGTTGGAGCTTCGTCCTGTACATTGAAAGGTTGCGTGTTTGAACCCATGTCGGGGTGTGTGTGGGAGGCCACTGAGCAAGTGGTGCCTGGAGAAGGGAGGCTCCTCGGAGCTAAACACAGTCCACGCCTCACCCATGATCCCAGGCCCATCCTCTGCTGAGTGAAACCAGACCTCCCAGCTTCCTGTTGAGTCCCTGGTCTCTGAGTCATAAGGCCACTTCCCCATGTTCCCCAGAATGGACTGCTCAGTAACCATCCATACTAATAAAAGGGTAATATGCTAATTAGACTAGGTGACCAGACATCTTCTGGACATCCAACTTCCTTCCAGACAAAGCCATGGTGGTGGGGGCTGAGGCAGAGGTGGTTAGGGGCAATCAGGTGGGCAGGGGAAGGCAGTTGGGGGCCATCAGGCCAGCAGGGCAGGGCAGTTGGGGGCCATAAGGCCAGCAGGGCAGGACAGTTGGAGGCCATCAGGGGAGCAGTTAGATAGTGATTAGGCCAGCCAGCAGGCAAGCAGTTAGGAGCCAGCAATTCCGGATTGCGAGAGGGATGTCTAACTGCTGCTGCCCTGTGAAAGGGGCCTAAACTGGCAGTCGGACGTCCACCAAGGGGTCCTGGATTGGAGAGGGTGCAGGCTGGGCAGAGGGGGATTCCCCCCGCCACCTGGTGCACAAATTTTGTGCACTGGGCCTCTAGTCTATAATAAAAGGGTAATATGCTAATTAGACCAGACGTCCTTCCAGACGTCCTTCCTTCCAGACAAAGCTGCAGTGGGCGGGGGCTGCAGCAGAGGTGGCAGAGGCAGCAGAGGTCCCCGGCTGTGGCAGCAGCAGCAGGGGCTGGGGCCAAGGCCCTTGCATGAATTTCGTGCATCGGGCCTCTAGTCCTATATAATAAAAATCTAATATGAAAATAGAGACCGAACAGTGGAATGACCTGTGGAACTATAGGTTGCTATGACATGCACTGACCACCAGGGGGAAGATGCTCAATGCAGGAGCTTCCCCAGACCCCAGACCCCAGACCCCAGGCCAGACAAGGTGGGTGCCAGTGGGGGACACCCTGATCGCTCCGCCGGTCTCCCCGATCGCCAGCCAGTCCTAGGGACCCTACCCATTCACGAATATTGTGCACTGGGCCTCTAGTAATCTAATAACTATGGACTTATCCGGGAAATGACTCACAAGTCATCTTGATACCTTACCCCTATGGGGTACACCGGAAGCTAATATCAAATGTCAACTGTAACTGAAGAATAAGAAAATAAAGACCACATCTCCGACATTAGGAACATGTATTATTCCTGAGCCAGTCTGTGTTTCTAGACCTTAGTACGTCTCCATCTTGCTCTCTCTCCATATTTGTGAGCTCACACTGACACTTTCAATCCAAATTCAGGACTACTGAGTTTTGCTTTATTTTGTTTATTAATCTTTTCTATATTGCATCTCTATGCCCTCTCCTCCACACAGGCCTGGCAGAGGGCTCGGCTGAGGCAGGTGATTCATAAGACAGTGCGCCTTTGGGAGCTGGTCCCTTTCTCCCTTCGTCTGGATCTATCCTAACAATAGGACTGGATCTTTAAGATACATTGTAAGTGAGGAAAGAAAGCATTAAACCCCATGACAGTTATTATGCAAATATTTTTGTCTTTCTTTTTTTATTGATTTTAAAGAGAAAGGGAGAGGGAGAGAAAGAGAGAAACATGGATGTGTGAGAGAAACATTGATTGGTTGCCTCCTGTACACACCCCATATGCACGCGACTGGGGATCAAACCTGCAACCTGGGTACGTGCCCACATCAGGAATGGAACCTGTGACCCTTTGGTGCATGGTAAGATGCTTAACCAACCCAGCCACACTGGCCAGGGCTATGTAAATATTTTTAAATCACAAAATAATATATTTTATTTCCAATATATTCTATATACAGAGTGGGGCAAAAGCAGGTTCACAGCTGTGCGTATGCAGAACACAGTCTATTCTTCTGTTATTATCTACTAGAGGCTAGGTGCATAAAAATTCATGCACTGGAGGGGGGGACCCTTAGCCTGGCTTGCCCCCTCTCACAGTCTGGGAGCCCTCAGGGGCAGGAGGCAACCTGGCGATCAGGGGAAGGTGAAGTTCCCATCATACCTCCGCTGCTGCCACTGCCGGCAGCACAAGCAGTGGCTACCCTGGTTACGTGAGCCTCTTGCGGCCCTGGGCGGCTGGGCAGCTGCCATCTGAGGCTTGCCTGTGCCTCAGGCGTAGGCTTGGCAGCCACCATCCAAGGCTTGCCTGTGCCTTGGGCTGGCCCTGGGGGGCTGGGCAGCCAACATCCAAGGCTTGCATGCGCCTCAGGCCAGCCCTGGGCTGCTGGGGGGCTGAGGAGACTGGGGGACACTGGAGGCAGGCACGCAGAGCGGCTGGACCCACCTCGGGGTGGGCCCGGCTGTGCCCCGTGCCTGCCACCCCGGCAGGGCTGAGGGGAGTGGGTGCCGCCATCTTGTAGCTGTGGGCACTGCCATCTTTGAGTGCATGGCAGTCAATTAGCATATTCCCTCCTTATTGGCTGTGGGCACCATCGTTTTGTGAGGGTGTGATGGTCAATTAGCATATTCTCTCTTTATTAGATAGGCTCAATATTTGCATTATTTTCCATATGCACAACTGTAAGCCTACTTCTGCTCCCCTGTATGTATGTAAATGTATCATTAAAACCTGGACAAACTCTGGGGAGTGGAGAGGAGGACATAGGATGGCAAAGATTTAAGAGAATCTTACCCTTCCCTGTAGAGCTTCACTTTTTAAAAAAGACGATGTACTTGTGTAATACACGTATAATTTAATTTTAAAAGAAACAAGTTAAATAAAAAATTTTGGCGATTTCTGCCTTAGACACACACCTTCTCAAGAGATAGCTCATACCCACAGATCTTGCCGAACGCATTCAATACCCAGCACGTGCTTAGTAAGCACCTGCTGTGCAGGAAGCCTGGTTCAGTCTCGGCAATGGGACTGCTGCCACAAACAGCTGTTCCACGCTTTGCCCACACGTGTGCTCTTTCTTCTCACTCATTTTCTATGTGTTACTCTTACCCTATACCTGTGGGTGGTGTGTGTTTTTGGCTCGCAGCAGAACCAGCACTGACACTGAATTATGCAGAGTAATGATGCTAAAGAAGAGCAAAAGAAGAAGGTCCTTTTCTAAGATTCAAGAAGAAAAACGATGTTCTGGGTGATCCCAGCTGAGTGTTATTCAGATGCCAAATCCAAGCACCTCTTTGGGTGAGAACCCTTTATTAACTTTTCAATTCTGTGCTCTGCCCATTAAATGGAGCCCTGAAGGGACTTGGATTTTGCAATATTTTGTTAGTTACAATGTGACCAGGAACAGGGGAACTATATTTTATTTTTAAGAATTCTATAATTCAAACTGTTGTCCTGTAGCCTGACAAAGTGAAATTTTGTCTGTTTTCTGTGATGATAGGAATGGTATGAGCCTCCCTACCTGTTCAGACACACCCAGAACCTGCCTCACAGCAGCTCTGCCCAAACTGAAGAATAAACATGTTCTCCCTCTGGTCAGCAACAGCAGCCTCTCCGCCCCAAGGACAGGACGTGCCTCTGTCTGTTTACCTCACCACCCCAGCACCAGCCAGCCCTACAGGGACAGACGCTTTGTAAACGATGGGATCCCCAGGAAATGCAGTGGCTTCTGTCCCCACCTCACCTGCTGCCCAGCAGGAACACATTGGGAGAGGGAAAGACTAAGGCGGGATTTAGAGGCAGAGGCTCGAATTTAAAATAATAATGAAATTTCCTGAGAACAATCTTACTAAAACCCACATGTGTTCAGATGATCCCACTGGGAAATATTACAGGTGGTAAGTTGAACAGAATCACATTTTCCCCAGGAACACTTCATCCATCTCAGCGTGGCAGCCAGGAATCAAAAGAGGGTGGAGAATTGATAACTGCACATTTTTAAGGATTTAATGAAACATTTATGGACTCTTTCAAGCTTGCAATAAAAGTTATTACCCTTTGGTTGGTAAGTATGACCTCCAGGGGACAATATCGCTGTATTGCATCCCCAAATCCTATAAAGCTATCTGTCACCTCCGACAGAAAACCGCCCTCTACTGACCGGAGAGGATAGATGGTCTAATATCTGTCATGATTCCATGCATTTCAACCTGAAAGTTCCATTGGAGTCTGTTCCCTAAATCAGAATTTCAACATTAGTTATTACTGTGCTGTCAACATTACAGCTGTGCTGCTGCGTCCCAGGGCACGTTAAAGCCAGCCTCACGCTGGTCTGCAGGCCGTGTGGTCATGAGCTGCAGGAGGAAGCTGGTGGAGAGAAGTGTCTGCCTCCTCTCAGGTCTTCCTCTCAGAATGCAGAGTCCACTTTAAACACTAACAAATAAACGTTGCTTTTCTTTTAATATCTTGTTTCTAAATATATGAAAAGTCTTGAGACATACAGTTAAATTTGTACGTGGATAGATAGATACATCAAGTCTTTAAGGACTGTTTGAAAGAGATGGAGTATAAATAAATTGCTCCATCTGCTGGCTGTACCTGGAATCACAGTGATTCCGAACTCCAAGAAAGCAGGTAAGAATTGAGAGCTGCTGGCACCAGGAAAAAGGTGCCTCCTGCTCACAGCGAAAATGTCAGCGCATGCCCACTCAGCACCTTGAGGGTCCACCAGAAAGCACCTGACATTACAGAACTAATGGAGTTCGCTTGCATTTTGTCTGACCAAGCGCTTCTCTGTCCTGCTACTGGCATATGGAGAGAGATAAGAAAACTACTATTAGTATCAGCTCCAGACCCCACACCAAATGCTGACCTTTGACAATGGAAAAGCCAGAGGTCATTTGTACAAACCACTTGGGGACTCCCAGTCAGCACATTTATAAATCCTTCAGCCTCTGGTTTTGAGTAACATGTAGTGACATGGTTGCACTTAAATAAAAAGAAGAGCCTTCATATTTGAAATTGGACACGTGATTAGTTCTTTGCCTATGATCTGGGCTTCATCATTATTTCCCCAAAACTTTAATCAAGCTCTAAAAGGAAGGAAGGAAGGAAGGAAGGAAGGAAGGAAGGAAGGAAGGAAGGAAGGAAGGAAACATAGACCCATACTTACAGCTTTCATCAATATGACTCATTTTATCATTTAAAACGTAAAAGTTATCCCATATCCTCTTTGCTGACTAGTCCTTTTTGAGGCTAGTATGATACTTTCTCTCTCACTGTCAACTGACGCTAGTGAGTTTTGCTCTCTTGAGATGTTTGAAAGCTACCCAGTATTAATAGTCACTCTCTACTAATTTTTTAACTTGTTCAATAACTATTATAGTTGAAACATTTTATCCTTATTCCCTTTCCTACATTAAATCTCATTTTTAAAATTTCAATTACAAGTTCATGTGGATGATTTAAACTTGGATTTTGTTGTTTATGAGGCTATTGGATTCAGTGTGGGAAGCGCATTATTCTTACCCAGCATCTTGTGAGGCTGAGGCTTAGTGCAGGATTATGGTTTATCTGTAAAATCTTTTTCTTTCCTGGTATATTTTTCATGTTGTGGGCCTGAGTCATTTTTCTATTCTATTATGAAGTACTAAAGTAACTTGTATCTTGTTGCAAAAAAGAAAATCAACTTACATTCTGAAGGAGTTCAAATTTGTATTGAATGTGACTATTATATGCAGTTTTCCAACTGGATTTGACAACAGAGGAGAAATGGCCAGGGATTCTTATGAAGCTGAGGTAATCTTCCCTAAAAAGCAAGTTATATTTAGAGCTTACTTTGTGGGGTGGTTCATTTCTTCACTTACCATTTCCCTCAACTTTGACATTTTCTTACTTTTTGTGTTTATTAGCTGAAATCTCCCCATTATTTCAACAGCTTTTTGAAGACACAATTCAACCCAACAATTTAATGAGTTCCTAAATATGTGCATTCCGGGAGCTTATAATTTAATAGAAAAATGCAAAAATAGCTATTACAACACAATGAGATAAGAACAATAGTGGATGTCTGGCCGGTATGGGTCAGTGGTTAAGCATTGACCTATGAACCAAGAGGTCACAGTTCGATTCCTGGTCAGGGTCCTTCTCCAGGTTGCAGGCTCGATCCCCAGTGGGGGGCATGCAGGGGGCAGCCAATCGATGATTCTCTCTCTATTTTCATAGAACGTTACACCTGATCCTTAGCTCTCGTTCTCTCCCCTCCTCTCTCTGAAACCAATACAAACTTTAAGAACAATAAAGGATGTCTCCTGAGTGCAGTGGCCAGTGTTGCAGCCTTGAGCACCTGGGAAAGACACCTGAAAGCAGGCGTCTTGAGAGAAGGTGGCCTGGAAGGAGGAACAGAAGCTTGCCCATGGGCAAAGAAGAGGTGAGGGTGGGTTTGAAAGAGAAAATACGGGGGAAACTCAAGATGTGAAAGAATAAGAAAATTTTCCTTTTTAGGATTCCCAGTTACTATGACATTTTGGTGAAAAGTTCTACATGAAAAACTGGTTTTCTAATAACATTAAATATGAAACAAGCCTCCTGATAAACTAAGGAAAATTTAAACCTTTATAAATGAAATTCCTTTTAGTAAGCATGTCTTCAAATACAAAATTGTATAACAACAACAACAAAAATATATATATATGCACACACACATATACATATATATGTATACACATGACACACATATATTTTATAAATATTTTCAGTTTTCTATACATGGTCAGTCTATACGGTTGATGAAAACATAATTGGGTACCATGGAAAACATGTTAGTGGGATAAAACAGCATCCAAAAAGCAGCAGAGGCAAATCCAAGTAATCTGCAGTCAGGTTGGATAGCAGGGCTGCAACCCTGTTGATGACTTTATTTCCTGAAAGGAAATAAGTAATTAGGTGCTCCTTCTACTTTTATTAGGATAGGCATGATTGGGGATTTCTGCATTTATTTTCACAGAAAGTTTCACCTGATCCTCAGCTTGTGGCACCTGTTCTGTTGCAATAGAGATTTAATGGAAAGGAAAGGAATTAGACACATGGGCTAAACCCTCCTGGGAATGGATGTGCCTGCAGTGCCTCTGAGCGATCGGGAGGTGGGGTGTAGGGCATGAGGACCCACGTTCACACTGCAAGGCAGACAGGGTGGAGTGGAGAAAAGTAGGTCTGCACTTGTTAGTACATGAAACCGTTTATTTTTGCGTTATCATGTATTAATTATCGTATTATTTTCCATATGAATAACTGTAAACCTACATTTGCCCTACTCTGCACATTGGAAGCTTCCATGATCATAAATTTACATGTCACTTCTGTCAATTTTCCTTGTGAGGGTGGGAGTGAAGGGCAGAAGTGTGTGAACTTCAAACATATACACATGTTACTTTTCATTGGAAAATTTCAAATATATATAGGAAAGAGAGGAGTTGTTATGCACATGGCCAAGTTTGTCTCACCTCATTACCCTCCTACTCCAACTCATGTTTGAAGCAAATCAGTCATTTTTTTAATAAACATTTAAGTAAATATCCTAAAACAGCTGTTTTTAAAATAAACCACACTCTTATCAAAGGATATTTTAAAGTATTATAGATTAAGTTTTACATGATTTATATATCTAATGTGTCTTATATATGATCAATGAGTAACATCCAGAAACATATATCTTGTGTTTTTTTCATGAATTAAAAGAAACTCATTAGCTGAACATACCTTCACAATGACAAACTATTTGGAGAGAGAGAGAGAGAGAGAGAGAGAGAGAGAGAGAGCGAGCATAAACATAGGGAGAAAAAGAGGATATTATAGTCATGTGTGTGCATTCACGATCCCTTTACTTGAATATATCCTGAATGACAAATAGTGACTTGTGTTTTTCTCCAGTGGGCTTTAGGAGGATTGGCAGACTTCTGTGGAGTGCAGGAGAACTGGTAGGACTTCAGATAAAAGTTGCTTCATGATGCCTCTGGACACTAGACACCAAGAATCCCAGCCCCAGAAAAAGTGCCCACTCTAAGCTTGACACAAAATGTGTAGAGCCACTTGCTTGAAGGAAACAAATGGGATTGAACTGAAGAGAAAAGGGCTGTTGCCCCAAAGTGTTGAACTGAATTCCTTTGAGTACAAAATGAATCCCTGCTGCATGTGCTGATATATACATTGATTAAGGTTCAAAGGCTGTTTACAGCCGAAGGAAACTTCCTCCTCCCTCCTCTGCACCAGCCGGCTGGGACAGCACAGGACAAAGGGTTGAGAAACTCTGACCTAATATGTAAATTTTCCTCCCAGAAGAGTTGTACCTGTGCATGGATGATAAATGCATATGTCAAGTCCTATTTATAATGATGTAAATTGTACTTTGACAATTTAAACTCAATATTAAGTTGATTGTTTTGAAAAGTGTAGTATTCTCACCTTGTCAATTATCATTTGGAAGCACCTGCAACAGGCTGAGTGTTAAAGTAATAGTCCTCTTAGTCTTGCATTGTGGATGCCAGGGAGCTAAGGTAGAAAGCTTATCAATTGGCAAATTTCTTTTAATGCAAATACAGTTCTGTGTCCCCAGGTCATTCAGTGGGTCTATAGATGGAACCACTGTCATTGTTTGTTACATTGTCCTTTAGAGTCACAAGCTTGGCGAATCGGAAAAGAAAGTGTGTGATGTCATTGAAAAGAGCCATTGATAAGAAATCATTTTTTAAACAACTGCTGGAGACAAAGGAGCATAGGCTGCAGAAGTGGTTCCATGAATCTTGACATGATGGAGTCAGGGACTTGCCAGGAGGAGGCAGCGAGGAGAGCACAGAGCTCTGGGTGCAATTCATCTCCCAGCCAGACGTCTGTCTCTTTGGACAGCAGGTACCAGGGAGCCTCATATCAGGTGTTATGTGGTTGTACCTCTGCTTTTCTTTACTATCAGCTATAAAGATAATGCAAATATTGGAAATAACATTTTGAAGATCCAACTGAAAAAACATTGTGGTTTGGTGGAATAAATGTTCTATGAAGAACCGAGGGATCTGAGATCAGCCTGGCATTGATTCTTCCCCATCACAGTGAATTCCTGGTGGAGAATCTCAGACAGCTGTTGGGACTATGTGGAAACCTCACTCTTCAGCCTGCCCTCCTTGCTCCCCAGAATCTCCTGCTGGGCCTTTCCATCTGCTTTTTTCTATCTGGAGAGCAATACCAGATTAGCAAGTTTTATATGTATCTGAGGCTCCTCCTTGCAAAGAACCAGGTAAGCCCATTAACGTTCCATCTGCTAGGTATTCATTTACCCATTCATCAGTGTGTACGCAATTGAACATCTACTATGAGCCAGGAACTCGGGGAGGGGCTGGGAAGGCAGTGGTAAACAAGATGGACAGTCTCTGCTTAAATGTGGACTGAAATGTAACAAGGGAGGCAATTTAATTGTGTTATCGCCTGCAAAGTATAAACTACAAAATACAACAGGGGACCTAATTATAATCATAGGTGCCACAAAGAAAAACACTATCAAAGAAAGTACAGACCAGTGCTTTTGAGTGCTTTTGAAACTCATTAGTGGAGAAAGAAATTAATTTAAAGAGACAAGAGCAGCATGCTTTTATTTAATGGAACAAATTGGGATAGAAAAAAATCGAACAGGAAATATCAGAGTGTATCATAATAAGAGGAAGTATTGCTTCAAGAAGTAATACATAGTCCTGACTGGTTGTTCAGTGGTTAGAGCATCGGCCGACGGACCAAAGGGTCATGGGTTCAATTCCCCATCAAGGACAGGTACCTGGGCTGCAGGTTTGATACTCAGCCCAAATGGTGCATTTGGGAGGCAACCAATCTATGTATTTCACATGGATGTTTCTCTCTCTCCCTTCTCCTCCATCCCTTCCAATCTCTCTAAAAAGCAATGGAAAAAATATCCTGAGGTGAGGATTTAAAAAAAAAAAAAAAAAGGAACACAGATTTATGCTGGGATAGAATTTTTTGAAAATGTATTTCTTCCTGTGAGTCATGGTGAAAACAGCTTTAAGGCCATTGATTCAGACACACTATAGAAGCTATAATAGATACGCTTATCATTGCTGCTCCAACCACACCCAAGTCTATGTTACCCTACTCCACAATTCTTGAACATGTCCGATTACTCCGGAATTCGACCCTACATCCCTCCAGTGAATCTCTAATAATCAACCCGATTTCTCAGGAAGGGTTTTGGAATTGAAGCCTGAAAGCCTGAGCCATCAGTTGTAGGCATTTGAGCTAAAAGAGCATGAGAAGTCAATGAGATGCCTACAGGTCCCTGCTTAAGATGGATTCGCACAGAGAGCTGAATCAGAGAGAGAGAGATGGAGAAACACTCAAGGGGAGGGGAAGACAGAACAAGGAGGCTTGGCTCTTGACCTCAGGGTTAGAAGTTCAACTCCACTTACTAACTCTTCTGAGATTCCACAAGATCTCAGTATTTTTCAGTGAATACAATCTCCCTCTTTATTTGAGCTTTTTGAACATGTTAATTTTTTTTGCCACTCCTAGAAAAAAACTGGCATAAAGTTTATATTAACATTTTATTTTATTAATGTCAGTGATAATACTGTATCCACCAAAAAACTAAGCAGATTATCATTTGTGTAAAGAACCAGATAAAGGAAACTAGTCCTTTTGTCTAGGAGGCTTTGCAAACAAGTCCTCAATCATTTTCTGTCCGATATCTAGATTGAGAATTTTTAGCCTTTTTGACTGTATCCTCCCATAACAAATGGCTTTCTGCATTGGTTTCACAGTATTCTCAGCAGCAGATTCATTTTTAGATATAGAACAAAGAAACTGGCTCCCATGCAGGTCACTCTTTTGTTAACGACACACCCACAATAGTCTGATGAACTAAACGGAGAGTCAGGGTTCCTTACAGCAGTCTGCCTGCAGCCTTTATTGCGAATACACGATAGCTCACAATGAAGATGCCACTGGTAGATGACACCCTTGTATCCATTCTCTTTGAGCTTTGTTTGCTACTTGAACTTGATTGCAACTGACATCCATTGAGCAATATAAAAACACCCATTCTCCCTTTAGTGATTCAGGCGCATAATGAGTTTCAGCAAAACACAGAGGAATTCAAAAATCTGCATTACCCAGAGAGTGCCCTTGAAATGAAGCCTTGCCCTTGAGTAGAACAAAATATTTTCCACATTAAGAGAAAAGCTGTAAATGTGCATGCTGCAGTTGAGACTTTACTTAGACATCCTATTTTTTCTGTGCTTATGAAACGTTAATTCAAAGATATAAAAATTGAATGCTACCTGGTGTTGCTCAGTGGATAGAGCATTGGCCTACACACCAAGGGGTCTCGGGTTCTGTTCTCAGTCGAGGGCACATACCTGGGTTGCATGTTTGATCCCTGATCAGGGTGCCTACGGGGGGGCAACCAATCGATGCGTTTCTTTCACATGGATGTTTCTATCTCTTTGTCTCTCTCTCTCCCTCCCCACCTTTCCTCCCTTCCACTCTTTCTAAAAATCAATGGAAAAATATCCTCAGGGGAGGATGAAAAAATATATCAAAATGGAGTAAATAAAACAGAAAATGTTTTCTCTTAAGAGAAAGGGAAGAAGAAATGGAGTGGAGTGAGAATTAATCTCAAATTAGAAAAGACATATTTTTCAAGTTAACTTCCGAAAATAACTCTTGTCAGCTTAAAAGAAATCAAGGAATATAAGGGCATAAAATAAAGAATATATAACTATAAGAAAAAAGAAAAATCAACCTAGAACAAAGAGTTTTGTCCCAGAATCTGGCTGGGTGGCCTTGATACTAATATGACCAAGGCTCACGTAGGCTGATTCCCTCCACATCCTCAGACTGAAACCCAGTCCATACCAACCACCTTCCAAACACATGTAGGTGCTAAAAGATGGCAAAAACTCACCACAAAATTAAACTTAAGCCTCATCAATGCCCAGAAGCAACATCTTAGGGTGTAAATAAAAGCTAATCATTGTTAGAGCAAAACAAGCTTTATCATCTTATTCATCATTTATTGAGCATCAAGCAGAGTGTGGAAAATATACAACATTGTCTGCCATTTGACACCTTATGCTTCTAGTTCGCAAATTCTGAAGAAACCCTGGGAGAGTAAGTGCCTGAGGGCCCTGATGGAGCACCAGTCACTCAGCAGACACAAGTCTTTTCTTATCCCATCCCCTTTCTCTCTCACTCTCAGGACTCATCCTCGGCCTGGTGGCCTGGTCTGCATTCTGTACACACCCAGAGAAGAAGTGAAGGTCTCTGCATTCCCAGGTGTTAGAACAGACTCAGGACCCAGGACTCAGCATGCCTACCCTGGGCAGGAGTGTGCTGATGGCCATTTTACTAGTCTAAGAGGGTCCACAAAACTCAGGGCAGGGCTTTTCTTTAGGGTCATAGATCTAAGGATTCACTTCCTCCTGAGATCTATTAGTGTCCAATCAAGGACAAAGCTGACCTCTGACAAAGCAACTGAGGGTCACAGAATTAAATTTCTCACAAGGAAGCCAGGAAGAAGCAATCCCATGTGGTATAGCATGTTCTAAAACAGGTAATGAAATAATGTGTACAATGTGAGCACAATTATACAAATATATGTACATTTATGCATAAAATAATGATTAGCAGGAAGTACACTGAAATATCAAAATATTAACAGTAATTATCTCTGCATGTTGGAATGATGCTTGAGTTTTATTTTCTTACTTATAACTTTCTACTTTAATCTTTGATTCCCTTTGCTTAAGGCTTTCTATTAGAGAGGTATTACTGTCTCCTTTGTTTTTAAGAGGCTGTCTCCCTTGAAAAGAAAAAGAACAAGGCTTTTAAAAAGTTTAACCTCTTATTCCCTATTATGGCCTCACCATTCTCTGCTTCCATCTCTGCAGTTCCCTTCAACCCAAAGGTATTTGCCTTCCTCTCCAAGTGTGGAATTACCACCTATGAAGTCTTCAATGAAGCTCAAAGTCAGAAGCAATTTCTTCTGAAAATATGGAGCCCCTTATTTGGAACTTATTTATGACAATCACTTTCTAATGTTTTGAACATGCAAAACAGAATCACATAATTTTAGAGCCCAAACGGATCATAAAGAACCCCTCATCCAACCTACTTTGCAAAGGGGGAAACTGAGGCTTGATTATATCATGTGATATCCTCTGATTTGCACAGTGAGTTCCATGGGGACATCAAAGCCAGACACCAGGCTCTGTCCACAGTCCCAGGTCCCTGTTCCTTCTATTCCACCTGAGCGGTGCTTGTTTGTCATCAGTGGTTAAATACAAGGTGGGCAAAGGGGGCTTACAGGTGTGAGGATGAAAAACACAGAGTCTATTCTTGTATTGTTATTTATTAAGTACTGTATTATTTTCCATACAAACCACTGCAAACCTACTTTTGCCCCACCCTGCATTTTTGCTAAGTTGAATGACAAACTTTGGCAACTAAAAATCTTAAGTTACTTTTCCCCAATAAATTAAGCAAAAGTCTAATGATTATGTCTGGCATAGCATGAGGTAGCCATGGATTGACTGGGTTTCTCTTTTTTGTTTTTCTTTCTCCAGTGTGACCTCTGCTTTGACAGATAAAGAAGAGAAACAGAGTCTGTGAAGCCGGTGGCATAGACTTGGGTCCCAAACAGAGGAGCACTCCATCTTGGAGAGCACACACTTGGAGAGGAAGGCAAAGAAAAAGGCCATTTTTAAATTGGATATTTCCAATATTGACTTTTGCTAGAGTTTTCTTGTAAAATACTTAAATCTCTTCTCTACCCAATCTCCCCAATTATGTCATTTAAATATTAGTATAATGGAAATACCTCACTTCATTGGTAACTAAACAATGCTCATTTCCAAATCTAGCAAACAATTTGTATTTCTGGAAAGGGGTTTTATAGTACATTCAGGATCCACTCACAGGGATTCTTCAACTTTCTCTCAAACAGTTCTCTGCATTATTCTCTGACCCTGTAAACCGCCTTCCATCCATAGCAGCCATATTTTTAACAAAGATTCAGGGAATATTTCAAGTTAGCTAATGGCAGTGAGGCTTTTCAAACAACGATTTTGTTTATAATTGTGCAATCATTTAACAATGTTATTACATTTCCTCTCACACAGTATAGAAATGTGAAAATATAAGCTAACACAGAGTTGAGGGGGAAATAGCAATCTCTAGGCTTACCGAAAACCACCATGTTTAGCTTCAGTCAGATGCTCATTGGCCCTGGAGAGCCCCTATGTTCATCACTGTGAAGGAAAGTAAAGTTAATGTTCAAAAGGCTGAAAACATATTATAAAATATTTTCTTAAAGTAACATTTCATAATGTTGTATCTGCTATCTGGGAAAGGAACCTTCTTTATAACAGGCCACTCAGGTCCTAGTGAATTGTGTAGGAATTCTCTCTGACTTTTGTTCCTGGATAAAGGAACTTACCTACACCAGTCCCTGGGCATTCTTCCCTTTCTAAAAGTCTTTCTCCCCCCTGTCTGTTCAGAAGCCAAACCATTAGCCTGAGGCCCTGCCTGATTTCCCATTGTTCTGTCCACTGTTCCCCTCCTCCCTGCACCAACAATCTGGGCCCCAGAGGGATTTGTCTCAGTTCTCCAATTCTTTCCCCCTTGGCAGCAATATTTTATTTGATTTTTTATTTCCTTTACTTTTATAAAAAGAACAATTCTCACTTTAACACTTTAGAATTGTCCTCTGGCTATGAGAGGAGAAAAGGGCTGTAAGTTCCTGGAACTCATGCAGTATTAACAGGGGCACTGGTGCTCACTTCTTGCTAGAACCCAGAGAAATGGAAATGATGCTCTTAAAAATGGTGTTGCTTTTCTGTTCATCATAATGACAAACTTCAGCTTGAATCTATCATAGAAGCTTTTTTTTCCCCCAATAACTTACAGCATAAGATCAATGACTACTTTTTTAGAAAATTATCTGGAAAGGAAAGCAAAAAGGACACTGATCTCAAACACACAGTGTGTCTTTCAGGTAACAGTGTTCACTCACTGACAGAACAAATACGGCCCTTGGACTGATTCTGACTTGGGAAATGTGGTCTTCATTATGAGCAGGAGTAGCAATGACAACAACAACTACCATTGGCTGCCACCTTCCCATGATCCAGGCAGTCTGCCCTGGAGATGGTATCTAATCTCTGTGAGGCATATAGTTCTCATCCCCCTCTTTTATACATTAGGAAACAGCTCAGAGAGGTGCCTGAGTTGCCAGTGTCAGTAACAGAGCCCAAATGAAAGCATTTATAACTGGGAGGCCTGGGTGCACAAATAAAGTCAGACAAATGAATTCTAGATTGGGCTCTGTACCATTTGAAATCTAAGATCTTACCAAAAGCAAGAGAGAGAGAGAGAGAGAGAGAGAGAGAGAGAGAGAGAGAGAGAGAGAGAGAGAGAGAGAGAGAGAAGGAAGGAAGGAAGGAAGGAAGGAAGGAAGGAAGGAAGGAAGGAAGGAAGGAAGGAAAGAAAAGAAAGGAAAGAAACAAAGAAAGAAAGAAACAAAGAAAGAAAGAAAGAAAGAAAGAAAGAAAGAAAGAAAGAAAGAAAGAAAAGAAGGAAGGAAGGAAGGAAGGAAGGAAGGAAGGAAGGAAGGAAGGAAGGAAGATAGATAGATCAAAATCACACTATCACCTCTGGTGCAGTTTTTGAGCAAATATTTTGTAGGACAATAAAGTAAGTAAAAATATTTACCCATAACACCCATTTTTGTGAATTATAAACACAATCATGCACAGAAACTCTTCCAACAGATAAGACAACAAAATTCAGAGGTTTTATAAGTCATTTCATAATAATTAGCAACACTATTAGGAATTATATTACAGTTGGGAGAGGCAGAAGGAAGTATAAAGGGGATAAATGGTGATGGAAGGAGACTTGACTTGGGTGGTGACACACAATGCAATAATCAGATGATGTATTATAGAATTGTGGACCTGAAGCTTATGTAATTTTATTAACCAACATCACCCCATTAAATTCAATAAAAATAAGAGTTTTATCTCTATATTTGAAAATATTTTGATTATAATTACATCAATATAAAACAATTTTTGTTCCTTTTAACTCATTCACATGTTTTCATACCATTTTAAATATTTTTAAAAATTATTCATGCATAAGAAAAGTATCAAGAGTGGACTAAACTTATAGTAGAAATTGGATAGCTGACCACTAGTTTCCTGAAATTCCCCCTGTTTTCTTCAATTTTGATTCTGATTTTCTTTACTTGCACAGACAGGAAAATGCAACAAACGTGAGAGAATCCTTTGGAAGCAATGCCAATGACTGCAGGATGTCATTCATCTACAATCCATCTCCTACTTAACATCAGAGAACACAAAGGGGTGGTAGGTGGGCATTCAAATTATTCCAAATCAGTGTAGAATTATAAATATGCAAATTCTTGTTGATTTCATCATGAAATGTTTAAGGGCCTTCTACCACTGTTTCCACTTAGTACTAAATAAAATCCTCCAACTTCAGTAATAGCTGCATCCCAACTAATTAAAGAATTAAGTTCTCATTTTAGAAATAAAAAAAAAAACACACAACCATTTTTCTACAGTCTTCCTTCCCCTTAAAATTTCATAGTCAAAACAGTGGTGGGAGAGAATCTCTTTTCTTTTTTTTGTGCCTATTAAAGCCTCAGCTCATTTTTACTAATATAAATCCCTTTTGAGGGTGGGGGATGTATGATGATAAAAACAACTAAATGCTGAGGAATGGAGGGCGTTACTTGCAAAAACACTATCTCCTGTTACACAATTAAATGTGGACCCTTTAAAAGGCTTAACTGACACTCTAGGCACCTCTGAGCTTAACAGTATACCATTTTGATAAGGAAAGTTGTAAACAGAAGAGATACATAAGGGTTATGTTTCCCTTGAAATTCTCAGGGTTTAAAAATCTAACAGATAATGTGCTTTGAGCTTCCATCTAATTCTCCATCCTTGTGAAAGTCAATGACCCGCAACATCGGAGATCTCTCCCTCACCCAGGGTCATAAACTGGTGTGGAAACACTAGTCACACATCCCAGAAGATCAGAGACTTGGGCACATAACATCATGGAGGCACCAAAGGCACACTGTGTATTCTGATTTGTACTCCAAGCCCAAGAGACACATCAGAAAGTAAAGGGGAAGAGAGAAGGAGCAAAAGAGGTGGAGGAATGAAAATGTCACAGGAGCATTGCAAGGATTTTATTGCACTGCAAAGATTTTATTGCACTAACTGTAAGTTGACAATCCTCAATCTTGCAAGGTCCCTGCACATTAGAACAACATGAATCAAATATGATCCGCTTAAAAACAATACTAAAATAGAGCATTTTTACCTTATGTTCAATGTTCTCAAACAATACATTTAATCAACTGAAAGGGATATGTCTGTACAGGAAAAAACTTTCCAACCATATGCTATTTAATGGTGTCTTGCAGGAACTTCTATTAACTTTTCTAATATAAGTGAATTCTTAGGAGAGGAATTTTACAAACTAGCAACCTGAACATAAGTCAGTAGCCTAGGGAGCTACACACAAAAGCACGTAAGGAAGGAGAATGAATGGGCATTGCAGTCTCTGTAATAGCATAGCTATGCTGTGGGCAGAGTTTCCTGAACCTAAAAATGCTAGAGGACTTTGCACCAGATAAATAAACTAATGTTTTCAGAGAGACGGCTACATGTCAGGAGCTATGTCCGTGTTACACACCTGATCTCTTTGCATCCTAAAAGCTCCATGCTAGAGGTGTCATCATCATCAGCTTAAACATATAAATGAAGGGCCCACAGCCAAGGCCAGTTCATAGCCTACTCTCAAAAATTAAAAAAAAAAAAGTACAAAATGTTGTAGAGGGCCGCCTGGGAGGCACCTGGGCATTTCCTTAATTATTCATCAGCTGAATTCAGGGAGTAGGCCTAGTCACGCCCTGGGAACATGCTTCCCCAATGAGGCTGGACATGTTAATCAGTTCTGACTTCATAGCAGCCCAGGTGTCAGCAGGGGCGGGTCTAGATATGTAAATCCAGTAATGCTGGGGCCTAGTTAAGAATGCAAATAAGCTCCTTCGATGCTAAGTTTTGGTGTTACTTCCTGGATTTTGGGGATATAAGATAAACCTGCTGGGTGGCTCAGGGTCCTCATCATGCTGCCTCTCCATGAGAGAGGAAAGATGGCATCCCACCCAGCCCCAGCTTCATGAATCTATTTCTGCGTCTTGTTTTCTTTATTTTTATTATTTCTCAATCCCTGGCCGCCTCCACTTAGAACCGGTTCGTTCATCTCTCTTTCCCCGTGGGATGCGGAAAAGGGAGATCCCCGCCATGTTTGGCCCCCGCCGCAAAAGGCCCCCGCATAATGGCATCCAACGTGGGGCATGAAAGAGGCAACAAGAGGTAAGAGGCAAGGGATTGCTCCCAAGAATTGCGCGCGCCACAGATTTAAGAAATGTAAGGTAATGGGGAGTGTATTGTATTGAACTGAATTGAAATAGCTGGGTGTAAAACGTGGGTAATCCTCAAAAATACTTTAACTATGCTCAGATCTCAAAGATTTTCTGTTAAGCATAGTCAAATTCTTGATTTCTTTCTTAATTTTTGTTGTTAAAATGTGGGGAAAGGTCAGAAAGCAGTTGCATGCTTGATTCAGCACAGGCGAGTTTAAGAATGTCTAAATGGGATGTAGCCATGGCCTTATAGCAGCCGCCTCCGCCCTCTGTTCCTGCCAATGTAGTTAAGAGCGCGCCTGTTGGAGGCTAAAACTACTTGTAACCAAGTAGAAAAGGATTAAAGGAATTTCTCAGCAACTGCCAATAATTCTTTATCTTAAAAAATCTTTTTCTTTCCTTAAAATAAATAAATAAATAAATAAAAATAAAAATTGAAAAAAAAAATAAAATAAAAACAGTAGATGCCAGACCATTACTGAATCTTCCCCATAAGAAACAAGGAGGTGGGGGAAGGGAGACACGTGGCGATCCAATATGGACGCCACTCCCCAAGAAAGCCACTTTGAGAGGCCTCATCTTCGCCATCTTTATTTTCCAGCTAATGACTTAAAGCTTTTACAAATTCATAAATGCATCCGAGATTTCTGTGCACAGGTAGAGGGAAAAGGCCAGTTTAAAAACGACTGCACATAGTTTTGAGCTGAACTTGACCTTTTGCTGTGTACAGAATAAAAACCCGAGACTATTTTGGCCTTAAAAATGGCGGAGATGAACCGGGGAAAGAAATACTGGCTAGTTTCCCAAGGCAATCTAAGGTAGCTTTTTTAAAATTTCCCGCCAGAGGTATTTCCCGCCAGAGGTAACTAAACAGCAGGAAGTAAATAGTCAAGTTTACATATGAATGGCTGAGAGTTTGCTTCTTCACTTCCTCAGCAGGAAAATTGTGACCTTTTTGAAATTTAGTGGCTGGGCCAAGCCTATCGGCTGGAAATTTAAAAGAACTTGGAAGTTTACTAAATCAAATGATAAATTTAAATTATCTAAATTTATTGAAATTGATAATACTGAAATGTTGATCTGAGTATGCATTGCATGAAGTCTAGATGATATAAGTTAATCTATTAATTGAATATCCCTTATATTTTATTTGAAATGTATCCTTAAAAATGTAAAAGTATTATTGATTTGAGAAATGCTAAGTATTTGATTTGCTACCTGAAAAATTGAAGCTCTGAAAGTTTAAGTCTCTTTTCTCATCATGAAAAGGTTACCAAAATGAAAAAACCCAGAACTTTTTTTCCTAAGAAAAATGGCGGATTTGACCAAAAGGAAAAAACAGGCTAGTTCCAGCAGCAGATTGGCATTTCCATAATAAAGAGTAGTTTTTAAAATGCTAATGAAAAGTGTTAAAAATTTAACCTTAAGGTCTTCAAGACAAAATTTATCCAAAGTAAATGCCTTAAAATAATTGGAATTGGATTTGAAACTCAAAAATTGTTAAAAACATATAAAAATAAAGTAGCCCAGATAAAGACTGGCTATGCCCCTTGTTAATGCAGGAAGGCATAGTCGCCCTTCCCCAGCATTCAGGTAGGCAAGATCTGGCCAATAGCCATTTTTAAGAATGTCATTTACATTTGAATAGACCAAACCTGTTTCGCCATCTTTAAATAAGTTTGGCTTTGGCTCTTAAAAATCTTAAAAGTTTGCTTAATTATATAAATAATAAAAGTTTATTAAATATCTAGATATTTTGAAATGAAAAAACGCTAAAATATTAATCTAAATTTGCCTCATGAAAGATTTAGAAGACAGAATTGAATCTATTTGATTATGTCTTGTGTTTTATAAATTTATTAAGAATAAAAGAGTTGTTAATCAAAGAACTGCTAATATTTGACTTGCAAGCTCTGAAAGTTTAAAGTGCAAATTGAATTGAGAGAAATTATATAAATGTGGTAATAATACCTAAAATATAAAAACGTGTTTTTGAGAAAATAAAATGTTTTCTCTTAAATAATTAGAAATTCAAAATATGCTACTTCTTGGTCTGATTTTAAAAAGAGAATTCTGTGATACAGTTTAAATTTAATTGACATTCTTTAAAATAATTTGAGTATATAATCTTTAAATCATATATATAAATATAATATATTTGATCTTTCCAAGTGTATTTCAAGGTTTTGAGAGCGGCTTTTGGACATTTCACTGGGCCCTTGAAATGTATTTCAAAAGTCTATTCTCTCTTAAAAGAAATATTTTTAATTAAACCTATTAATACTTGAAATCTCATGGAAAGCTTTATCAAATAAAAATTAATTAATATATTTTACTTATATACATGTATATTAAATGTTATGAAAGTTTTCAACTGTAAGAAAGACAAAAACGATACATTTCTTAAATATAGCCAAAATTTTCAACAGAAGTAGAATTTCATAGAAAGACAAAAAGCCTCAAGCAGCCTGCATTTTTGAATCAGCTGGAGGTGGAAGACTGTTTATGCTTTTGGATCAGACCAATAAAGTATCAAACCTATAAGTTTAATGAATAAGTTTCTTTGCTTTTTTAAATAAAGATACCTACTTAAGTTACTCTATAAATTAGATTTTTAAAATATAATCAAGGTCTCATATAAATTAAATTACATGAGAAGCCAATGCTTTTATAAATAACCGAATTCAAGTAAAATTTAAAAACAGATTAGAAACCACCATT
Organism: Cnephaeus nilssonii; assembly: GCF_951640355.1. NCBI lineage: Eukaryota > Metazoa > Chordata > Mammalia > Chiroptera > Vespertilionidae > Cnephaeus > Cnephaeus nilssonii. Next base: position 35,796 of record NC_137081.1, on the reverse strand, counting down.
TACTGCCTTACATGGTAGCCTGCATTTTTAATTAAGCTAGAGGAGGGGCAACATTTGCCGCTTGTGAGACAGCCGCCATCTTGCCTGCTCCTCTGGCCACGTGGTTACTGCCCACCATCTTGAAATAACAAAGGCCAACCCCTTTCCTTTAAATAAGCCAATGTCTTTGTAAGCAATTTAAATAAATCTTCTAAGAAAGTTACTGAAGGCTTCCCATGATCCCTCTGTATATGCAAATAAGCCTAAGAGGATACTTTAAAAATATAATTATAAATTTATTATAAGGAGAAATTTTAAAATTTTAAATTCTATTTCACTAACATTTACAGTATAAACTGAAGATTGTTATTAAAATGTTAAATATGAAAGTAAATTAGTAGTCAGCCTTACTGTAAGAGTACTTGTAATATAGCTAACTAGTCGCCTGAGGCTTGCCTTTCAAGCTGTAACCATACAGGTTGCTTGTTGTAAAAAGAAAGACAAAGATTCTTAAATGAAAGACTTTATAGCCTGAAAATGATTTTGGAAGAAAATAAAGAGAGGTTTCCTTCAAATATCATAGAGATTGTAATTGTTAACCAATACATTAGGCCTCAGAAGATGGAGATAAGAAAGAATTGTCTTAAAACTTTAAGTTACTTTTAGGAATTATTAGGGGACTTTAACTGGTTAAGACTTTGTCTATACAAAAGGAAAATGACAGCCAGTTTGAAATTGAATTGCCATGGCCTAGAGCAGAGAATATCCTTACATGATATTCTACAATTCATTATAATTTTTGATACTTTACAACAGCATATTGTACAATTATTCCAAACTTACAAACTAATTCTTTGAATGTTTGGCAGCAATTTAAAAAGACATAGAAGAATTTAATCCCTTCCACTCTGTGGAAGGCCCCCTGGGAAGGCACTTGAGCATTCTATATTGGCCCTTCTTGCCCCTTTTGTCAAGAGGGACCATCTTTTCACAATCCAATTGCCCACAGCTGTTGCCTGAGTTTTCCCTTCATGCTGAGGTTGAAGCCTCATAGTGGCTGGTACCATGGATCTGTCTCTTGCACAATGGCATGAGCTGGGCCCTCCCTGGAGAAGAAACCTGGGTACCCCAAGATCTGTGATCAATGCCAGGGCCCCACCAGCAGGCGAGGGGATCCCAAGGCAGGTGCTGGGCATGGAGGCCACAGGGGCATAGGCTACCAAGGAGACAGAACTGAACCTCACATCACCTTGCTTGGCCCAGGAGGATGGCTGGTTAGTCAAAGACGGGTAAGATTCCTCAGGGGAGGAACAACCTAAGACAGGCACAGTCGCAGAGGGGCCTTCAGGAGAGAACTTGGGGGTCAACAGAGGTGGGGCACAGAACCTCACACCCCCCCAACATTGCAGGGGCTTGAACACTCGCCCCTTCTGAGGGAGGTCTCCTGCCCCATGGCTGCTTCGTGCTTCCCATGCCCAGCTCAGATCGGGACCCAGGCAACATACAGAGATTTGGCCCAGCTCAGATCGGGAAGAGACCCAGATAAAAGAGACTTGGCCCAGCTTGGATTGGGACCCAGGCAACAGAGAGTTGGCCAATGGCAGCTGCCCTATGTCTACATCTAGCCTAGCACCAGGAATGCTCAGGGCTTTCTCAAGGATGCAAATAATCCTTTCCATTAATATTTACATGGTAAATTAAGATCGTTGTTAAAGTATTAAATTTGACAATAAAACAGTCAAGTTTTCAAATTAATTTAAATTGGTTAAATGAAATAAGTGAATATTCAAAAAAATGTAATTGTACAAAAGCTGTTCCTAAAGTATTAACCAAAATTTCTATTGATAGTTCATGTCATGGTAAAATTACTAAATGTTATTATAAAAACCACAAATAGAAATACAAACATGATCATTTAAAATGTTGTAGTTAACTTCCAGCTCACTATGCCATACAAAGCATACATCTTCCTCTCCTCCTTCCCAAATCCTCTTTGAAATAACAATAAAGGGGCCAAAAAAGAACAAATTCATTGCCATGTGGAGTCAAAAGAGAATGCCTTCAATAGATATGACATTCTGATACTTTCACAAATTGCTGGGAGGTGGGAAGAGAAAGGAATTCTATCTAAAAACCCAGCCTGACAAGGGTTTACACTTAGCTCCTGGAGGTTGTAATGGGGATGCTGTCTTTCTGCTGGGACAGGTGCCCATCGGGAGGGCTGAGCACCATCTCCAGCTCGAGCCCTAAGAACTTCCACCAAAAACAGTGTGAGGGCCCTAGCTGGTTTGGCTCAGTGGATACAGCATTGGCCTGCAGACTGAAGGGTCCCAGATTTGATTCCAGTCAAGGGCACATGTCTGGGTTGCAGGCTCGATCCCCAGTAGGGGGCGTGCAGGAGGCAGCGATCAATGATTCTCTCTCATCATTGATGTTTCTATCTCTCTCTACCCCTCCCTTCCTCTCTGAAATCCATAAAAATATATTAAAAAAAACACTGTGAAGTTTGCTTGGTGAGGATGATTAGAGTGAGTGTTTGGGCTAGTGACATTAGACAGAGCAAGCCTGCAAGAACTCAAAACACACACACACACACACACACACCTACCTCAATGAACCTGAAGAGTAAAACAGAAATGACAGTTACTAAAAGGAGTAAAATTCAGAAAAGATCACTGCTATGGAATTGTGCCCTCCCCAGATTCATATGTTAAAATCTTAACTCCAATATCGCAGACTGCGGCTGCTCTCCGTTGTCTCTTGCTGTGACTCCTCTTGCTCTGTCCATCCCATCATTAAACAAATATGTTTCCTTTTAGAAGCCTATGCTTGGGCTCGTGTGCATAACAAACCCCTAGAAACTTGGCTCTTCACACTTCTTCCTGATCTCATCTTAATGGATTTGACACACAGAGGCAAGCTGCAAGTCGGGCGTTTTCTAAAAGATTCTTTTTTTCAAAATTCATGTAGAGATATTAAAATCTCAGATAAGATACTTTTTAAAGATTAAACTTCCTCTTTTATGTTCTTCAAAATGGAAAGATAATAAGTACAGAAAGATCTGGAAAAGCCAAAATGCCTACCCAGAGTGTTAATGTCAAGCATTGAAGCAATACTTAACCTAATGGAGTTTTCTTAGTCCTGAAAAGGATATAACAACTACATTGTCAAATGTATGTCCATTCATGAATCCAGGCATGTGCCCTTGACCAGAATCGAACCCGGGACCCTCCAGTCCACAGCCCAGTGCTCTATCCTCTGAGCAAAACCAGCTAGGGCCACGTAGATTTTTTTTTTTTCTGGTATAGGTCCATGATGACAAGGAGGAGGTCCACATATTTGTTTCAGACCACAGTTACCAGAAAAATAGAAATCTGAGTCATGGGCAGGTGAGCTGAGGAAATAAAGGACAATTCTAGGTCACAGAAGAGAAAGAACTGCATCTGGGTCAAAGTGTCTGCAAAGGACGGGCAAAGCAGAGGCTTGGGTCACTGAGGCAGAGCCTGGAGGAATGCCCGAAGGGATGTGACCTTTTAGGGAGATGTGATGGGACAAAGCCTGCCAATCACAAGCAAAGTATTGAAAAGGATACTGGCATTCTGATTTCTGTAAGCTCTATTTTTTCCTGAGTATTTAAAATGCTGAAGATTCTATGTCCACACATATTTTTCAAAGTCTTAAATGAGAATTGGGAATGCAATTCCTGAATCTTCAAACCTACAAAGGCATTTTAAACATAATACATATGTTCATAATCATATGTAATAACTTTCACCATTTATTTTTGTGACCTTCTTATCGGCCAGAATTAGGGAAGAGGAGACTAAAGCATGCAACTCGGGCACAACTTTCCTCAAGTTCCCAAGCAAACATTTTGTGAATTCATTATGAGACAGCATAGGCAGGAGAAATAATAGAAAAGTGCCAGGTCCAGTAGAGTTCAAAAGAGAGTATTGCCCAGATGATATGGCTCAGTGGCTGAGCACTGGACCCTGCACCAAGAGGTTGCTGGTTCTATATGCCCGGGTTGTGGGCTCGATCCCTAGTGGGGGGCGTGCAGAAAGAAGCCTATCAATGATTCTCTCTCACCATCGATGTTTCTATCTCTCCCTCCCGCTCACTTCCTCTCTCTCTAAAATATCAATAAAAACATTTTTTAAGTGAGTTTCAATGTTTAATAAGTGTTTGTTGGTTGAATTAATGAATAAGTATCTGCCTAAATAGAGTCTGTACAACCACTCCCAAACTCACCATACAGAAGTGTTGACTGAACACTGCTGAATGCCAAGTGTGGTAGAGACACTACTACAAAACCAGTGATATTAATATCTACAGCCATTCAGAGCAAAGACCCGCCCAACTGGGAGTCAGACACACTGTATGTGTGCTGAACCCAGGTTTCAACACACTCTGCGGCCACGGTACCCACTTACTCCATGCAGTTCCTTGGAAGCTTCCAGGGTGAATGGGCAGCCAGTCCTGATGGTCATGAACACTATGATATTCCATAAAAGGTAAAATTTGTGACCCTTTTTAAAGATATCAATGAATATTTGTGTCTTTCTTATTGTCTAGATATAAATGTTCATTATATCAGTAATTATGCATGAAATCCCAGAATAATTTATTTAGAGAAGAGAGGTTCAGTTACATTAAAAGATTTATTAAATTAATATGAAATGAAAATTTCCTGAGTAGGTAAAGTCCTAATCCTATTGACAGTGTTGAGTATTTATGCACAATGAATTATTCTCATACACTATCCTTCTGCAGCATTTTAAGGAAATCTATTTTTTTATGGAAATCAGTTTTAATTGTGGGATCATAAGTAAAACCTACTACTCTCCTAATAGGTAATTGTTAATAAAAGGCTTTTGAACCATCACATCCTATATAATAAAAGCCTAATATGCTAAGTATCCGGTCATCCATTCAACCATTCAAAGCGTAATATGTTAATGATATGCTAAGGCCGCTCAACCATTTGGTATGACATGCACTGATCACCAGGGGGCAGATGCTCTGACTGGTAGGTTAGCTTGCTGTTGGAGTCTGATCAGGACTGAGTGAGACAGGCTGGACACACCCTGGATCCCTCCCATGTTCCCTCCCCAGCTGGCCAACCTCCCTCGTCCCTCCCCAGCCCTGATCATGCACTGGTGGGGTCCGTTGGCCTGGCCTGCACTCTCTCGCAATCCAGGCTGAGGGATCCCCGCCACCGCCCCCCCGCCACACCCCCCCCGCCACCCCCCGCCCAGGAGTGCACAGATTTCATGCACTGGGCCTCTAGTATTCTAATAAATGATCGTGCACTATACAGGCTTAGTGAGTGTGGTGCAAGATAGTGAGAAACAAGATGGGAAATCTTTTAAGCACAGAAGGAAATAGAAATGTGTATTATGAAGTGATTATTTCAAAATCAGGTCAGTAGTTACAATAATAGTAATTCTAACCACAAGTACAGTGGAATATTTTTTAATTAAAAATATTAAGTTCAAAGTTCACAATGAATAAGGAAAGATGATTAAAATTTTTGAAGATGCCAATTTTTAAACTGCAGACAATACAACTCACCTACAAGCACTATTTGAACAGTTTCTGAAACTTCAACAAGAAATCTAATCTTATTAGTGGCTGCTGCCAAAGAATGCATCAAGTTAAAATAACAACATCACACCATTTGTCCTTCAGCATAAAGTCACTGAAGTGTTCTCTGTTATTAACAACAAACACTTGATATTCACAGAGAATTCGATCCCAATGCCTGGGAATTAAAGGGGTCAACGTTGTGCACAATGTCCTCCCTTTATTGAGTACTTTCTCTAGAGCCTCAGACATTCCAGCTGACAAATGCAGTCGCCGTTTTCATTTTCAGAAACAACATTAGTTTGCTGCACCTTGGGTGAAATCCAAGCATTTAGTCAGGCTTGTTTCCCGTGCTGCCTGGCTGAGCCCATGTAATGAGAATTATGTCTTTCACTTCTATGCCAACTTGAATACATTAGATGCAAGAACTGACTGAGTCAGCACTATATCAAGATAGACATGTCGGCAGAAAATAATCGAATACGTCCATACCCAGGTGGCATTTAACTTCTAAGCACTATGCCTAATGAACCATAAAAACACTAATGACAGACTATGGTTTTCTTTCAGTGTCATAAAATTTCATAACTTAAACCATTCATCCCATTTGTTCTTTTAAGCAGAATTACCTTAAGACTGCCAAATAAACTATACAATTATTGTTTTTTTGCCATTTTGAAAATAAATATGCAAGAAACAAGAAAATATAACCAGATTTTATTTGCAAGGTTAAAAAGGCTAAGAACCACACCAAACAGAATATTACTTTCTAAATAATAGTTAGGATCATTGCAAGTAAATATGAATGATTGTATTTGTTTTTACTTAGATCTATAAATCCTTATAGTCATTAATGGAATAGATCATTTGTTATCTTCATTTTAAAGATGAAAACCTGAGAGTTAAAGAAATTATGTAACTCACATGGATGAGCTAAAATCCAAACGTAGGTTTGCGGACTGATTTAATCACTAGTTGTATGAGCTCCCTAGGAGTTCTGTCTTCATAAACAATGACTACCTGTAGTTCTCATTTTATTTTATGTGTTATCATTTCTCATTTTCTTTGATTCAGGGCACCTATATTCTCTGTAGGTTTACTTAACTGTCCAAAAATCCATGTTCCTTAGGGAAGTTGGTATCGATAAGCAGGAGTGTGAACCATGTATTGTGCTCCTGAGCTAAGTAATTGTACTGTGTTGATTAACATGCGTGCATCCCATGGATTTGTATTGGCTGCCATGGCAGACACTATAGACTAGCAATCAAGTGGTCATTCCAAGACCCTTCCTCTTGCTTAACTCTGCCATCACATTTGGGTATTTTAAATATTCACCTTCAGATGCCCTTTCAGCTCTGAGTAGCCTATAGGAAACAGCTTTGTTCCATGAGACCTAAGCAAAAGGCACGGTTGGCGGGGAGCGGGGGAGGGTAGTGTATGGAAACATCTCTGCTGCCTGATTAAAGGAACAGGTTTTGCTAATGCCACCCTTTTCTTCCTCTTTCTACCTAGATTTCAAAGAGAATGCCTGGAAGTGAGGTAGCCATCTTATGTCTGAGAGTCAAAACACATAAGGATGAAGAACAACACACCAGAGGTGGCAGTGCCCACAGAGAAAGAGTCCTGGAGTCCTGGTGCCTAGCTCGGCCTGTGGCAGCTGGCACGCAGGCTTCCTGTAAAGGTCAGTAAACCTTCTAGTTAAATGTTTTCTCAGCTGCGTTTCCTCTGATTCAGAGCTGGAAAACAATTTTAACTCGTGTGTGTGCTGGCGAGGTTCCAGGCACTTTCCTAGTCCTGTGAATACAGCACACAGTTCCATGGACCTCACATTGTCATGGAAAAGACACTCAACAATAAACAGCTGAAATGTTTCCAGTGTCATGAAGAACAATAAAACAGGGTAAGGGGATAGAGTCTGACAGGACATGCCCCCAAAAAATGTTTCTCTAAGGAGGTGACAGTTGCCCTAACTAAAATGTGCAAGAAACCCATGCTTTGGAGAAAAGTCATTGCACACTGAGGAGACAGCATGTGCAAAGGCCAGGAGCGAGGAAAATGCCCGACACATTCAATGATCTACAAATGACCCAGAGGACTGAAGCCCCGTGCACTAGAAAGAGTAGAAAACCGCTACAAAAGTTAGCTGTTCCATTCACATCCACAAACTTTCATGTTAAAGCCTTTCATTTATCTGGGAGCATTTAACTTCTTAAAAAAAAAACCAAAAACATTCACTTGCCTTTTGGCAACTTGCTAGCCTGCAATAAATAGGGTTTCTGGAACATTATCCTATTACATAATTTATTCATGACTACCTTGGGGCCAATTCAAACACACATACATTCACCTGTTTTCTTAATATATCTTTTTATTGAGATTTCAGAGAGGAAGGAAGAAGGAGAGAGAGATAGAAACATCTTGATGAGAGAGAATCACTGATCGGCTGCCTTCCACAGGCCCCCCACTGGGGATCGAACCCGCAACCCCTTAGTCCACAGGCCCTCACTCTATCCACTGAGCCAAATCAGCGAGCACTCACCTGTTTTTAAGGACCTTGGTGATAGCAAAGAAGAGTGGAGTTTGTTTGAAGTTAGATTTTTAGACATGCAAAGGTTGAATAACAGCACTTTCTGGATCCATAAAATCAGGTCCACCAGTGAGCATACCAGCCAGGCTAATGTGGTTTTAAGTAAAAAATAAAAATATACATCATTGGTATTCTGAGAAAATGCTAATACAATTAATAATACTAATAATACTAGTTTTGAATTTTATTCTTCATCATTATATTGTGTGATGCCAGTCTTAAATGCAAAGCATTGAACTAACATGAGGCCTCACTAAGATCACAGAATGTGTTTCGTAGTTTGTACCTGCAAATGTATTCTGTTCTCACCAGAAAAGTGAAAAGACCGAGAGATAGATCGCAAGACACTTGTTGTAATTGCGGTAAAACATAAGTACCATAATTTACAGTGTAACCCTTTCTAGGGGTACAGTGCATTCACACAAAAGTTCAAATTGCTGTGCAAGCATCACCACCTTCCGCTTCCAGAACCTTCTCCTCTTCCCAAATGGAAACCATCCCAGGAAACACTGCCTCCCAGTCCCTCCCGCAGCCCCTGGCTCCCACCATTCTCTTCCTCTCCATGACCTTGACCTCTCCAGGTGCCTCAGACACAGGGAATCCCACAGTCGGTGTCCTTTTGTGACTGGCTTACCTCACTTAGCACATCCTCAAGGCTCCTCCCGGCTGTAGCACGTGTCAGAATCTCCCTCATGTTTAAGGCTGAGTGAGAGTCCTTCCTACAGCTGGACCTCCATTGTTTATCCACCAGGGCCCACGGACACCTGTGTGGCCCCACCCTTGGGCCGTTCTGAATAGTGCTGCTGTGAACACAGGGGTGCAGGGAACTGAGGTTCTGCTTTCGGCCCTTTTGAGTAGATACGCAATAGTGGGATTGCTGGACACACTCAGATACAGACAGAGATGGAAAGAAACGAGAGAGAGAGAGAGAGAGAGAGAGAGAGAGAGCAGAAACAGACGGAGACAGTTGCTGAGCCGGTCCCAGAGATGGAGGGAGGGCCCCTGTTCCCTCGTGCTGCAGGCACTGAGGCAGCGTCACTTTCTCCAAATCCCGTTAGACAGCCTGGCTGGAAGGGCTGGGTTTTCCAGCTCCCTCGCTCACTGGTCAAACTATATAAAGGCAAGGAGGGTCTATTTCCTGAGGCTGCTGCTCCAATGCCTAAGACTGACCTAAACCAACAGGAACATGAGCTCTCCGCATCTGGGGCCAGAATCTGAAATGAGAGCTGAGCTCCCTGGGAGGGCTCCTTCTGCCTCTTCAGCTTCGGGGGCTCCTGACCACATCCTTTCAACCTCAGCCTCCATCTTCATGTGGCCCCGCCCATTGCTCATGTGACCACTCTGACGTGTTCATGTAGCCCCACCCCCTTGAGACCCGGGCTGGTCTCTGTTTACAGGGTACCACCTCCCTGGTTGGCTGTCTGTCCCTGCTCCCACACCTGTCCACAGTCTGTTTGCCAAAGTCCTTCCAGAAAACCATTTGTGGTGCCATCTCCTTCCTGCTGGGATTGTGACAGCTGGGATTGACTAGAAGACAGGAGAGCAGTGGCCCATACAGGGTCCATGCAAGAGGTCCAGAGGGGACTGTGCAGTCCCGGGAAGGCTCGGGGAGGGAAGGGTGGTGAGGTGGGGGTGCTGATTAGGGAGCAGCAAGCCCTCAGGGCAAGTGGGGCACACACACAATCACTCCACACTCCTGTGAGGAGCAGCTGTGGCCCATTGAACAGGTGCGGCTACTGCAGCACAGAGAGGGCAAGCGACTTCCTCAAAGGCACACAGCAGTAAAAAGGCAGAGCTGAAAATGGCACCCTGGGCTTCCCACAGCCTGTGTCTCCTTTACCTGTGACATCTGGGTAAGTGGCCATTTGACATCTGACCTGGTGGCCATTTGCTCTGATGGGCTTCACCCTTCCCCCCACCCCCCCTCCACCCCCAGGGGACAGGGGTCCTGTCATTGCACCAGTGCCTCTGGGCGGCTGCTCTCTTTGTCCCATGGTTCCTCCAAGCAGGTAACCTTGGCAGAGTCCTGCTGCATTGGGATGAGGGCCTTGTGTGAAGAACGCCCCACCTCCCCTCGTCATCTGTGGCTTAGATTAAAAAGTACCATTATTTTTCCTGTCTCTGGCTTTCCCTGGCAGATTTTTTTTTTTTAACCTCGAAAAGAAATAGATTCGTGGTCTGCAAACTGGCTGACTTCCTGCATTCACTCTGTGAGATGTAGCTCTGCCCCTGTGTCCCCTGGTCCAAGTCCCTGATGCCACCCCACCTCTGTGGCAGCATCTGTCATCCCTGGAGCCCCCGTTCAGCTCACAGCACACTCAGCGCTCCCCTGAAGCTCTAGAGACCAGCCTGTCACTAGTTCCCCAGGTCCTGCCTGCAGCCCCAGAGTCCTCAAACAGGTCTGGTGGGTTGACCTCTTAGAGGGGTGCAGACACCCGGTGGTCACTCCATACCCCACCTCGACCCCATGCCCCCTCCTCCCGTGAAACACTATGAACACCGAGTCTGGCATTCATGGCCCAAGGTCTGGCTTTATGTCTGAGGATTACCTTTTGATTTGTGTTCTGCTGTGGGGACCAGGTTCTGTTTCTGAGGTCCTGACTCTGGCTCTGCTTGCTGTCTTGTGTCTGTTAACTGATTGTCCTTGTCATTAGCTCAACGCCATCTGGAGTCCTTGTCATGGCTTGAGGAGCCCTGGGGTCAGGCTGCCCTGAGTGAATTCCCTTTCAGGCTACACAACTCAGCTCTGCTCTGCTCCAGTCTATGTGTTGTGGTCTGGTCCTGGCATCTCTTCTTGGCTCAGTCCAGATGACTTATCAGTCAGTGTAATGTGGTAGGACATTTGGAGATCACTTCCTGAATTAAGGTTTGTATGAGAAGCTCCTGCGTAGAACTGAATATGAGGCTCTGTTTTTTTTTTTGTTGTTGTTGTTTTGTTTTTGCTAAATTTGACTCAGTTATGCATCATGAGCCCTTTATAGTAGGGATCTTTATTTTTATTATCTATATACTAGAGGCCTGATGCATGAAATTCATGCACTTGGGGGTGTCCCTCAGCCTGGCCTGCACCCTCTCACAGTCTGGGAGCCTTCAGGGGATGTCTGACTGATGGCTTAGGCCCGCTCCCTGCTGCCAAAGAGGCGGGTCAGACATCCTTAGCACTGCCGAAGAGGTGGATGAGGCCCCAGCCATCACTGCTGCACTCACCAGCCATGAGCCCAGCTTCTGGCTGAGTGGTGTTCCCCCTGTGGGAGTGCACTGACCACCAGAGGGCAGTTCCTGCATTGAGCATCTGCCCCCTGGTGATCAGTGCACATCATAGTGACAGTCATTCTGCTGTTTGGCCAATTTGCATATTAGCCTTTTATTATATAGGATCTGTCATCTGCTGTGTGAGTTGTATGGGGAGTCCTCGGTTAAGGGACAAGGAAAGAGCTGGAAGCAGATTTTCTATCCTGGCTCCAACCACCTATTAAGGAGATGAGTGTTGTCTGGGGAAGAACACAGTAGACCTGGGGCCACATTTCCATTCTGCCTTGAGACCAGTATGTGAGGGGCAGAGCAGGTATTTGGCTAAGGGGTGAGGAGAGAACTGGATGCAAATTATTTATCCCCTTTCCACACACCTTTAAGGGGGTCATGAGTCAATGGGCAAGGAGAGACCTGCAGGCAAATCCTCCCTTCCTGCTTCAACCTGCTGTGAAGGGCACAGTGGTTGTTGTGAAAGACCTTGAGCAGAACTCTGTATCACGGCTCTAACCAGCCTGTGTGGTTACAGCAATTGCCTGGCAAAAGGAAAAACACCTGGAGCTGAATTTTCATCCCTGCTTTCGCCAGGATGTGATGGGAAAGAGGACACGAGGAAAGGGGCCAGGGGACATGAGGGCCAGTGGAGAACTTGAGATGAATTATGTGTCCCGGCTCCAGCCCAGCTCTAATGGGCAGCTGGCACCTGCGGAAATGGGCGAGGAGAGACCTGGATGTGATGTCTCCGTCCTGATACAGGCAGTGTGGGCAGTTGAGGGGGTGCCTGAGATAAGGGTCAAGTGCCAGTGAGTGTTTGAGAGCCAGAGGGGAAGTCTGGGGTGGGCTGCACTGCAGCCAGCTGGAGTCTGTGAGCAGTTTCTCGGGCTGTTTTCAAGTCAGCGCTTCCTCAGCGTTTCCTGGGGTGTGTCCTCCTGGTTCCCGTTGGACCCCTTTTTGTGATCACCTCCTCCGGACAGGATTCAGGAGTGCACTACTTCCAATAGACACATTTACCAATATATATGTATTTATTAATTTTTAGGGAGAGAGGAAGAGAGAGGGGTGGAGAGATAGAAATATCAATGAGAGAGAATAATTAATCAGCTGCCTCCTGCACACTGGGGATTGAGCCTGGGCATATGCCCTGACCCGGAATCGAACTGTGACCTCCTGGTTCATAGGTTGATGCTCAACCACTGAGCCACACCGGCTGGGCTAAATATATAAATTAATGAAACAGAATAGAAGGTGTAGTAAGATACACAAATCCAAAGATAAATTTTGCATGATATACATGTCTCCTCAGGTCAATAGGAAAAAAAAATGTGCATTAAATAATAAATGGTGTTGGGCCATGCGGCAAGCAGCAGGTCACAGATAAAAGTCTAGCTGCAGCCCTAGCATGTTTGCTCAGTGGTTATAGTGTCGGCCCTGGGTCAAGGTCACCATTCCCAGCATGGTGGGCTGCATGTGGGAGGCAACCAATGGATGTGTTTCTCTCTGTCTCTCCTTCTCTCCTTCTCCCCCCACCCCTCTCTTTTTTTAAATATATTTTATTGATTTTTTTTTTTTTTTTTTTTTTTTTTACAGAGGGGAAGGGAGAGGGATAGAGAGTTAGAAACATCGATCAGCTGTCTCCTGCACACCTCCCACTGGGGATGTGCCCGCAGCCAAGGTACATGCCCTTGACCGGAATCGAACCTGGGACCCTTCAGTCCACAGGCCGATGCTCTATCCACTGAGCCAAACCGGTTAGGGCCCTCTCTCTCTTTTTAAAATTTATTTTTATTGATTTCAGAGAGGAAGGAAGAGGGAGAAAGAGAGAAACATCAATGATGAGAGTGTATCATGTATTGGCTGCTTCCTGCACACCTGGACATGTGCCCTTGACTGGAACCGAACCTGGGACCCTTCAGTCTGGAGGCCAATGCTCTATCCACTGAGAGAAACCAGCTAGTGCTCACTTCTCCCTCTTAAAAAAATCAATGCAAATATTCTCATTGAGAATTAACAACTAAAAAAAGGCTAGCCACAAACTTTTTTCTGGAAGGGGCAGGGCCAGGTTGGAATGAGGGGCGGGGTGGAACTTGATGCTGGAGCTGGTCTGGGACTTAGGGGCGTGGCCTTGCTCTGCACCCAAAACCAAAAGACCCGCCATGATGTGCTGGCAGAGTGGAACTGAGGAGAGAGACACGTTGAATCAGAGGAGAGGAAGGTGTCCCAACTGGAGCCACACGGGGTTCAGGGTACGAGGCAGGTGGCTGGCGGGCCTGAGGCGAGTGGTTGCCTGGGAGCAGCGTGGCTGGGTCCTGAGGTGTGAGGCGAGCGGCTCAAGGAGAGGCCAGCAGCTTGAGGCTGAGGTGAGGAGAGGTGGTGGTGCGGGGGGGGGGGGGGGGGGGTGTGTGAGGTGGCACAGTGGCTGCGAGTAGCTGGGCCACAGGGGAGGCTGCTCAGCCTCGGCTCACCTTTGTAGCTGCGACTTTTATTTCTCAGGAGCCATAGCCGCTCAGCTCATTTCTAAAGAGTCATAGCCGCTCTCCCAGGCTCTCCTGATGTTTCTTGTGTGCTGAGCCCTCTTGTGTGTCACTGCCCCCAGCTGTAATGGACGTTCTCTAATGAATGATGATGTGTTTTAGCTACTACAACATGGCCATGTGACTCAGTTGGCCTGTAGCAAACAATGTTGCGGCTTTGATCCCAGGTCTGGGCATGTCTGGTGTTTCTCTTTCAGTGAAGACTAAAGGGGAAAAAATATGTAGATAGTTTAAGCTTGGAAGTTTGCCAAGACTACTGATTTAGCTTCTGGATGTGAAGCTTTTATTTACCGTCCAAAGGTGGGAATGAAGAGGACACAGCTGTGCATTGTGTGTGTTGATGTTAAACTGGTAGGTAAGTTAAGAAAGAACCTATAGTTCTCCCCATTTTTCCCTAAGAGATTTCCATGAAGATACCTTGTGTCAGGAGGGAACATTAGCCTAATGGCCTCAGCTTCAGACCTTAAGGTGCAAACAGGAGCCTGCTGGCCACCCCACCCATACATGTCCTATTGCTTTTGGGTTTTCTTACAAACATAACCTGCTAAGTGTGCTGTGCTTTTCCTAAATATCACCCTAAATTCCTAAATATTTCCCAAACATTTATATTCCAAAAATTACCTCATTGTTTTTCGCATAAATTTGTATGTTAATTAATAGAACAGCCACAGAAGTGTTAGTAAATGACCCAAAACCATCAGTAAACTTTGTATGATGATAAAGATGTCTCCATAGATCAGTTGCATCAACATGCCTTGTAAATAACTGGTTTTGGGACACGAGACCAACAGTGGGTCACAGATAAAAGACGACCAGCAGGATTTTTCCTGATTGAGAGGCAGGTGGACATCAGTGAGCCTTTCCTGTGGGACCACTTTTCATGGGCAAGTCCTGCGGCTGAACACCAGCATCTGGAGCGCCACCTCCCTGTCAGTCTACTGAGCTGCAGGGTCCCATCTGGAGACAGAGCCCAGTCCCCAGTTTGTGAGGCTCAGTCTGTCAGCAATGAATGTTCTAGGGATTCGGCCTGGCTGGTGTAGTCAGTGGTTAGAATGTTGGCCCGCATCCCGAAAGGTCCTGGGTTTGATTCCCAGTCAAGAGCATGTGTCTGGGTTGCAGGTTTGATCCCCCATAAATACGGGGGCAACCAATCGATGTGTTGCCCACACATGGATGTTTCTATCTATTTCTTTTCCCTTCCCTTCCTTCCACTCTCTGAAAGATCAATGAAGAAAATATCCTTGGGTGAGGATTAACAAAAAAAGAATGTGTGTGTGAATTTTACAATTTATAGAATGAAGACCCCGAGAGGTCTGTGCTGTGTTGAAAAGAACGTCGCTTGTAAAGGTTAGAACCAGGTCAGGTGAATTCCAGGGACCCAAAGCTTAGGAGTTTCTCTCAGATCTGCTGGAATTGCACACGAAGAAGTGCAGGCTATGAAAGGAGACACTTTGGGCTAAACAATTAGAAACAGTTTTTATTCTCTTTAGACTAAGAGTCCAGGCTTGGCGAGGAAAGGAAAGACTTGTGTTGTCACCACAGCAGTCTAACTTATTATTTATAAACTAGAGGCCCGGTGCACGGGATTTGTGCACTGGCAGGGGGAGGGGGGCGTGGCCTGCGGGGATTGGCCGCTGTGGGAGCGCCACTCATCCTGGTTAGCTGAGCTCATCCTGGTCAGCTGAGCATCGCTCTGACTGTGGGAACACATTGACCACCAGGGGGCAGCTCCTGCAGAGAGGAATGGAGAGGGAGAGAGAAACATCAATGATGAGAGAGAATGAAGTTATTGATCTGAAGTGCTCTTCTTTATTTATAGTCATGCCTTTTGCCTTCAAATCTCCTGTGTAATATTATTTTTATTTGGCTTATGTTTGCTTAATATATCTTTTTCCATTCCTTCACTTTGATCTCTTTGTACCCTTATGTTTTAGGTAGCTTTCAGTTTTGATACTAGTTATGAGTGAAATGAATTGATTTTGGTTCAATATTTTTCCCCATTCAGTTGTTCCAACACCGTTTATTATATAACTAGAGGCCTGTTGCACAATATTCGTGCAAAAATAGGCTTTCCTTCCCCTGACTTCACTCCCAGCTGCCCGGGAGCTGGCATGTCCCTGCTCCCGGCCCACCCGGGAGCCGGCAAGTCCTAGCTTCTGTCCCGAGCACCACTTTTGTAGTGCCCTCCGCTGCCCCTCTTCTCCTCATAGCAGGCGTCATGAGTGAGGTTAATTTGCATGTTTCTCTTTTATTAGGTATTTTTTCCACTGGTCTAAGGAGATATTTTTATTATACCAAATTTCCATATGTATTTTAGTCTGTTACTGGATTTTGTATTCTGTTCCATCAACTTTTCTTTTTTTTAAAATTTCTTTATTGATTAAGGTGTCACATATTTGTCCTCATCCCCCCATTCCCATCCCACAACCCTCCCCACGGATGCCCCCACCCCCCTGTTGTCCTTAACCACTGGTTAGGCTCATATGCATGCACACAAGTCCTTTGGTTGACCTTTCCCCCCTAGCCCCACCCTCCCCTACCCTCCCTCTGAGGCCCGATAGTCCGATCGATGCCTCCTTGTTTCTGGGTCTGTTCTTGTTCATCAGTCTATGTTGTTCATCATTTCCCCTAGATGAGTGAGATCATGTGTTACTAGAAATATACTTATAAGAACCGAATGTGAGACGAGCAATAATAGTTATGCTGACAGGCAAATGAATCAGTCTGTAGTGAGTTTCTTTCTGGACCAACAGTTCTTTTGAGACCCAATTTCAGTGTCCACCAGTTCCTTATGTGTACATGTCGGCACTGACTTTTCAGTTCTGGATGGTGGACAAATGGTGGTAATGCAGGTCCGACTCCCTCTGGTTTGGTCTCGCCCGGACCCAGGGGCGCGGCCTCACCTGGACTCAGGGGTGTGCGGCCTCACCCGAACCTGGGACCCAGCATCACCCGGACCCTGGGGCGTGTGGCCTGTCCCGAACCCAGGGGTGCATGGCCTCACCTGGACCCAGGGGCGCGCGGCCTCACCCGAGCCCAGGACCCAGCCTCACCTGGACGCAGGGGCGCGTGGTCTCGCCCGGACCCAGGGGCGCACAGCCTCACCCGGGCCCAGGACCCAGCAGGGCTTCGTCTTCTTGATCCCAATTCCTGTTGGTCAATTCCCTCTCAGCAATTCCTTGGCCATTTTCTCAAAGCTCCAGGGCGGCTGCCGCGGAACTCGCTGGGCGGCGGGCTCGGCGAAGCTCCGGTGCGCGGCTGCGGGCTGGTCTGAGGTCGCTGCAGCGGCACTTGGGTCTGCTGCGGCGACCAGTAGCCAGGCGAGCGCACCTGGATCCGGGACCCAGCGGGGCCTCGTATTCCTGATCCAACTCCCATCGGTCAATTCCTTCTCAGCAATTCCTCTGGCCATTTTCTCAAAGTTCCGGGGCAGCTGCTGCGGAACTCGCTGGGTGGCGGGCTCGGCGAGGCTCCGGTGCGCCCGGTGCATGGCGTCCGGCTGGTCCGAGGTCTCTGTGACAGTGCTCGGGTCTGCAGCGGCGGCCAGTGGCCAGGTGTGCACACCTGGCCGCTTCCGGGGCGCAGAGATTCTCGAATGACTCGGAGGTCAGCAAGCGTGGAGTCTCCCACCCCATGTCCCCCAGGGGCTCGTCTGTCCATGCTCGGCAGCAAGCGGAGCCATCCCCTCCGCCGGAGACCGCCGGGGGAACCGCGCCAAGCACGTTCCAGGCCGCCATTGTGTCGCCAGAGCCGTAGTTCTTAAAGTGTGATCTTTGGCTCAACCGGCATCAGCATCATCCCGCATCCCCCTCTCTTTTATTCTAGTTGTAGAGCATCTGCTCAGCCAGCCCTCCGGTGGTTCTGGATGGTGTCTGCTCTGTTTTCCAGTTGTAGTTTCAAAATTGTTGTGGTAGGCAACAATCAGGCGTCTGCCCTATGCTGCCATCTTGGTCCTCCAGAAGATTCTTAAGTAATCTTATAAATGTGATTCTGAACACTGTGTCGCCCATTAGTTTACTTTCCTCTATCTCTTCTATTTGTGACCTGCTTTGGTGTCTCCACATTTTGGCTGCCTCCCTATGTTGATGGAGTGGCTTTGTGTGGTCAGTGACCTATAGGGGCTGGTAGCTCAGCTTCCCCAATCTCCCTAGGTGGTCGCTCTTGGTACCCCCCTTTGTGGGCTGAGTGCAAAGTCTTGGTGTTGTTAAGCCTTGATTGCTGTTGGGACACTGGGAGGATGTGACCTCCAGTCCAATTGGCTGTAAGGATCAGCTGTGTCTACGCCAGGAGACAGCCTTATTCAACTAGACTTGCAAAATTGTAAAAGCCTCTGTGCTCAGTTTGGATGGGGGGGAGTTTCAGGGTGGAGCCTACAGCCTTGGCTTCCCATCAGCCCAGCCCTATGAGGTTCCTGGGTCTCAGTGTCCCTCTGTACTCCCTGAAAACACCTCTGAGAGAAAGGCGCCCTGGATTTCGCCCGCTGCCAAACAGTCTAGTCTCTCCCCCAATGAATCTGGATTCCCAGATTCTCACCCGGAACTGGGTTTCAGTGTAGTCGGAACTGGGGCTCAGCGCAGTCCGGAGCTTTTGTCTCCTTCCCACTAGGGCAATTCAGCGGCACAGTCAACAGACCATCCTCTGCGCGCATTCCCGTGTGCGCCTCCGGAGCTCTGCCTTTCGCCACTCCTCTGCGTTTCCGCCTTACAGCCCAGATTCCCCCAGTATGAGCCTGGCTTCCCAGGGTCTCGCCTGGAACTGGGGTTCAGTGCAGTTGGAGCTGGGGTTCAGCGCAATCTGGAGCTTTTATCTCCTTCCCACTAGAGAACGCCGGCCAGGCACTCAGCCGCCCCGTCCTCCCCGCACGCGCGCGCGCCAATGTCTCTGCCCGTGTCTCCATACCTCAGGCTTTTACGGCTCCTCTGATTTTCCTTGTGGTTTTCTCTTTCCTTCTAGTTGTGGGCGTTTCAGTCAGCCAGCTTTCCTGTGGTTCTGGATGATGTCCGTTTTGACTTTTAGTTGTATTTTTGAAATTGTTGTGCCAGGCTGTAGGTTAGGTGTTTAACCTATGCCGCCATCTTGGTTTCTCTCTATAAGTATAATCACATTGGGAAGAAGGAGTTATATGCTTGTCGGAGCTACCCCCAACCATATTGGTGTGGTTAGTAAATACTGGCACTGAATCTCCAGTCCAGGTGGCTGGATTGGCCATAGGAGGGTCTGAAACATAAGTCCAGTAAGTTTCTGCTGCAGCCATACTTACCTGGCAGCTGACAAGTGCCATCATAGCAAGATAAAGGTTGGAGGGGGTTACCTGAACCCCCTGTTCTTTCACCACTTGCTGGGCATCGGTGGTCAGCTTCTTCAGTTGCCCCCATGTGGGGACACTAGCTTCTTGGGTGGTCTTAGCCTGCTGCCTTACTCTTCTCTCCTTTGGGGCTGGTGGCTGGGCTGGCATCATCACTGGAGGTGTATGGTCCAGGTCCATGGTGGTGACGCACCGCTCGCTCTGGCACCCAGATGGGGTTAGAAGCACCTTCTGGGAAGATGCAAATGTGGCCTCTTCCCCACTTCATTACTGGATCTGACCCTTTCCACTGTCCTGTTTGCAAATCCTTCCATCGTGCCATACTGGCAGATGCCATGGCACCAGGAGTTTGATGCCTCTCGGCTGCTGTGTGACCTTCATCGTCACAATTTAAAAAATTTAAAGTGTAAAGGGCATGGTTTAACTGATTCTGTGGAGTAGGATTATACCTCTCTCCCCCTTTTTGTTTTTGTAATTGAGTTTTTAAGGTTCGATTAGCTCTTTCTACAATTGCCTGTCCCTGGGGATTATATATAGGGAATTCCTTTTTTATGCATAATTTGGTATTGCTTGCAAAATTGCTGAAAGGAGGAGCTAGTATATGCAGGTCCATTGTTTGTTTTTATTTCTAGGGGCCGTCCCATGACTGGAAAAGCCACTAGACAGTGGTTAATTACATGCTTTGCACTTTCCCCTGTTCGGGGAGTAGCAAAAATGAAACGTGAGCATGTGTCCATAGAGACATGGACCCACCGAAATCTGCCAAATTCAGGCACATGAGTAACATCCATTTGCCAGATTTGATTAGGTTTAAGTCCTCGGGGATTTACCCTAATGCTGGCACAGGGAGGTGGATAACACACTGAGGGCATTGCTTGACAATTTGGCGAGCCTACTCTCGAGAAATATGGAATTCCTTGAGCAAGGCAGAGGCATTTTGATGATGCAGGGCATGCGAGGCCTGTGCCATGGAAAATGGGGTGGTCTCCTTTACTGAGGCAACGAGACGATCTACTTCCTCATTACCTGCAGCCAAAGGACCTGGAAGGCCAGAATGGGATCTAATATGGACAATGAAACACGGGAATTGCCGTTTTTGAATAACTCTTTGCAAGGTGATAAACAGATGGAATAGCTCTTCAGAGTTTGTATGCCCAATGGTAGCAGTTTCAATAATTGTAGCCATTCCAACTACATAAGCACTATCACTGTAGATGTTGACAGGTTCAGAGGCAAAGTTTTCTAAAGCATAAATGAGAGCTTGGATTTCTACTTGTTGTACAGAGGAGTAATTTGTCTGAATTACTTTAGAACTCTTTATACTGTGAAATCCAGCTTTCCCTGAGCTGGACCCATCAGTGAAGACGGTTAGTGCTTGGGGGAGAGGTTGTTCCTTAACTATTTTTGGAAAGATAAAAGTTGTAACAGACAAAAACTGTAAAATCTTATTAGCAGGATAATGATTTCCAATTTGACCAGGATAGTTAGCAAGAGCTGTTTGCCAATTAATAGAGTATTGCCATAGCCAATTTTGCTGTGCTATGGTAAATGGCACTGTAATGAGGGAAGGTTCTTGCCCTACTAATTAAACTAGTCTGTACCGTGCTTTCGCTATGAGCTGAGAAACCAAATCATGAAAAGGTGTTAATACTTTGGTTGGAGAGTGGGCCAGGTGGAGCCATTCTATTACTCCTGGGTCCTGCCAAATGACTCCCATGGGAGTGTGAGTAGTAGGGAAAATTAATACCTGAAGGGGTTTAGTTAAATCTACTCTTGCAAGCTGAGCAGCTTGAAGGGCAGCTTCTACTTTGGTTAAAGCAATACCAGCTTCTGCAGTTAATTGTCTCGGAGAAGATGGTGAGGAATCTCTTCGAAGAATACCATACAAAGGAGCTAAATCTGCAGTAGTCAATTTTAAGGAAGGATGGACCCAATTAATGTTCCCAAGTAACTTTTGAAAATCATTTAAAGTTACTAATGAATCCGTCCGAATTTGTAAGCATTGAGGACGCTCAGTACGTCCTTCAATTAAACTGCCTAGATATTGAAAAGGAGAACTTTTCTGTACCTTTTCTGGTGCAATACGCAGTCCATAGTTAAGAGAGAGTGTTGTAAGTCTGCAAAAGCTTTATGAAGAGTGTCCACATTCTCATGAGCCAATAGGATGTCATCCATATAATGGATGATGTATGCCTGGGGGTGCTGCTGCCTTATGGGGCGGATAGCTGCATCCACAAAATCCTGGCATAACGTAGGACTGTTAGCCATTCCCTGCGGCAGCACTTTCCAGCAGTATCTCTTCACTGGCTCTTTAAAGTTTATTGCAGGGACACTAAATGCAAATCATTTACAGTCATCTGGATGCAAAGGTATAGTGAAAAAACAATTCTTTAAATCTAGAATGAGTAGTTCATAATTAAGAGGAATAGCAGTAGGTGAGGGCAGCCCCGATTGAAGGGGCCATAACCTCCATGGTTTTATTTATTGCTCAGAGATCTTGCAAAAGTCTCCATCCACCTGATTTTTTCTTAATTACGAAAATAGGTGTATTCCAAGGACTATAAGTAGGTTCAATATGACCATCTTCAAGCTGTTCTTGTACTAGAAGCTGTGCTACTTGAAGCTTCTCTCCAGTTAAGGGCCATTGGTCAACCCAAACAGGGTCGTTAGAGAGCCATGTAATTTTTGCAGCAGTTTTCTGGGTTGGAGAGATGACCAAGGCCCTTAATGAAAAGGCTGTGGCTCCCTGTATCCTAGCCCTCTTCACCCTTGCTGGGAGGACATGGGGATAGGAGATACTCTGCCTAGCTGCCTTTTGCCTAGTCCTTTAACGGGATAAAATCCTTGATTTAACATTTGAGCTGTAACCGAAGCATTGGGACTCATTAGTAATACTCCCATTTGCTCTAGAATGTCCCTTCCCCAGAGGTTAATAGGTAAATGATTAAGCACATAAGGTGTAAAATATCCTGTATTTCTTTCTAAATCTTCCCATTTGATGAGCTGCGCACTCTGTTGAGGCCGAGAGACTTGGCCAATGCCTTGTAGATTGGCAGTGGCTATATTAAGAGGCCATGCAGGAGGCCAGTGCCTGGAGGCAATCACAGAAACATCTGCCCCCGTATCTATTGTTCCTAGGAAAACTTTCCCATTTAATTTTAATTCTAGCTCTGGGCGCCCTCTTTTAACTAGCTGCGCCCAGTACATTTGATTAGAGGATCCAAATCCTCCTTCTCCCCGAAGCAGTGTGGAGAGAAGTTTCCCTGCTGTACAATATGGCAAAATTATAATCTGGGCTATCCTAGTTTCTGGAAAAATTTGAATTATGGTATTTGTTGTTTGTGCTATAACTGTAATCTCACCAGTATAGTCTTGGTCTATTACACCTGGTAAAACCTGAAAACCTCTCATAGTTAAACTACTTCTCCCTAAAATGAGTTCCATGGTGCCCTTAGGTAATGGTCCATAAATCCCTGTAGGGATTGCTTGTGGCCCCATATCTGAAGTTAGTACATATTTGGCGGTGGGACAGAGGTCCAATCCTGCACTTCCTGGGGTGGCGTGGTAGAGTTCTTTGACAGTGGGCCTATCGGCAGGCCGGTATGGTACGGCTGTGCCGGGGTGAGTGACAGTGCCCCTACTGTTTGGCGGGGCCGGAGTTGGCCCCACTTGCCGTTTCCCTGATGTGGGACAATAGGCCGGCCATCAATGTCTGTCTGGGAGCGGCAGCCACTGGCCCAGTGTTTCCCCTTGCGGCAGCGAGGACAAAGACTTGGCTGCCAAGCAGGGTGACTAGGAGAACTTTCCTGTCCCCTTTAGGCAGCCCGTTGCCTGCAATTCTTTGCAAAGTGGCCTGGTCTCCCGCAAGTGAAACAAGTCCTTTTTTCTTTGCTCCCTGAATGGTCCCTCTGCAGAGACTCCTTCAATGCAGCAGCCAAAGTCACTCCCTGAACAAAGGCAGGCCCAATATCAGCACAAATATGGATGAACTCAGAAATTGACCCCCTTTTTCTGTAGGGGCGTAGAGCCTCCTGACATGTTCTATTGGCATTCTCAAAAGCCAGGTGCTTCACTAGTAGGGATCCCGCATCGGAATCTCCAACCATTCTGTCTACTGCCTGAAGCAACCGTGCCACAAAGTCCTGATAGGGCTCCTCTGGCCCCTGTATAACTTTAGTAATGTCCATGGTCTTTTCTCCCTTAGTGGGCAACCCCCTCCAAGCCTTAGTGCCACAAACATTTATCTGCTGATAAGCTTGCAAAGGGAACATCATCTGAGCCTGTAAGCTGTGATATGCCCCGGTTCCTATTAACATTTCAAGAGTGAGAGGCACACCATGTTGTTGATGTTTAGCCGCCTGCTCTGCACTAAGTTCAGTCCAATTGGATTTCCACATAAATAATCTCCAGGGGTAAGACATGCCTTAGCCAGTGTTTGCCAGTCGAGAGGAGGCAGAGCTTCACTAGTTACAGTGTCAAGCAAGCCCAAGACAAATGGAGAAGTGGGGCCATACATGGAAACAGAGGTTTTAAACTCCTTGAGGGTTTTAAAAGGAATAGGCTCATGCACTCTCAGTATCTGCCCTGGGTTGGTAGGGTCTGGCCTTTCTACAACCGGATACATTGTAAGTCCTGCAATATCCTCTCCCGCTTGTCTTGCCTCCTGTAAGGTTAGCTGTAAAGGGGACAGTATTGGCGCAGAAGTTGAAGTTTTCACATTTGGCTGTGCACCTGCTTCTAGCCTTAAAGGCCGGGTGGCGAAGGCCATTTTTGCAAAACTGTGAGCGAGATCTTCCTCATCATCTGAATCATCCCACTCACCGTGATGCTTGATTCTCTTTTCCTAAAGCTCTGGCTCCCGCTCATATTTAGGAGCAACGGGTGGAGGTGGGGAAGGTGGAGGAGGCGCAGAAGGTGGGGGTGAGTAGAGATCTCTTTCCTGAGACCCTGAATTACCCATATTTTTACACCCGGTTGATTCAAATTTTACAACAATCCACTCCTTACCTTAAGTCTGTGGTGCGCGCACACTTCTAGGAGCGATCCCTTGCCTCTTGCCTCTCGTTGGGCGTCAATATGCGGGGGCCTGATGCGGCGGGGATCTCCCTTTTCCGTGGCCAGCACGGAGAGAGATGAAACTGGTTCTTGATAGAGGTGTCCGGGGATTGAGAAATAAAGAAATAAAGAGACTTGACACAGAAGTAGATGCAAGCTGGGTCCCGGGTGGGTCACTGGCCTCTTCTGCTGGAGAGACCGACGACTCCCTAAGCCACGCAGCACATTTATTTATACTCCCATATACAAGGGGGGTTCACCGGAAAACTTAAGATTAAAGGAGCTTGGGAGGGCCCAGGTCCATTTCATTTCCTCTTTTCCGGTGCTAGACTGGTTCCACATCTCAAAGCCCTCTTCCGGAACCTAGACAAAGGTAAGCCAGGAACTGACAACACCTCCGCACTCCTGGGGCGGGGTGCAGCTGTTATGACTCTGTCAAATATCTTGGGCTTAGTCAACAGCAATCTAAAGAATGTCCATGTGTCTTCCCAGGGGGCCCTCTACAACAATACACTCCCCATTACCTTACATTTCTTAAATCTCTGGCGCGCGCAATTCTTGGGAGAGATCCCTTGCCTCTTACCTCTTGTTGCCTCTTTCATGGCCCACATTGGGCACCAGAATGTGGGGGCCTGATTCGGCAGGGGCCAAACATGGCGGGGATCTCCCTTTTCTGAGTCCCACGTGGAAAGAGAGATGAACGAACCGGTTCTAAGTGGAGGCGGCCAGGGATTGAGAAATATTAGAAATAAAGAGAGGAGAGATAGATTTGAAAGCTGGGGCTGGGTGGATCTTTCTGTGCCTGGCTGAGGCCACAGAACAGATCCAGACTGCAAAGCTGAGGCTTTATTTATAATCAGGGACAAACAAGGCAATTAACAATGTTCTTGTAAGTTTCACTTGTTTTGGCAGCACTTGCTGCCCCTCCCACAGCCCACCAGCTACCCAGGAAAGATCTAGGGATCAGTTACAGGATCAGGCTTAATTATGCTCGGAGGGGCCTGCCCTCCAAATGAACTTGTTTGTGATCCTGCCACAGGTCAGTCCGAGGCTTAACCCTATAACCGCTACCTACATCTCACCCTTTCTTTTAAATTTAAGCTACTAATAATGGAAGTAAAATTTAAACATCAAGAACAAATTTCTGACTATTAAAACATTAAAAAAGCAATGCCAATGCAAAACCCAATAACAAAACAATGCCAATGCAAAATCCAGACATGGCTATTAATAAAACAATGCCAATACAACACAACAATAAAGAAATCAAACTACAGTAACATTTTCCTACTAAATGAAAGTTTCTTTTGCTGATTTACTCAAGAGTCCTCAGACTTGGCTGTGCATGGCCAGAAACATGATTGAAGAAGTCGCTTCAACTTCTTGCTTTTCCACAATCTGCTGTGCCTCAGTCATTTTCTTCAGATGACTCCATGTTGGCACCTCAGTCCCCTGTGTAGCTTAGCTTTCAGTTTTCTTCTTCTTCCGCTTTGCTGTCATCAGGGCAGCTCTCAGTCCTTTTGAGCGAAGGGACACAGGATCTTCTCTGGGTCCACTGTGGTGACGGACGTAATGTTCCGACACCCAAATTGGCTGCATTGCTCCTTCTGGAAAGATATAAAACACAACGTCTTCCCCACATTATTACTGAATCTGATAAAACTCTTGTCTGGTTTATGCTTCCTTTCACCTAGCTGACTCTGTGGAAGCTATTGTACAGGAGGCCTGATGCCTTTCACCTGCTGTACAATCCTTTGCATTATAATTCAAAAATTTTTAAAGTATAAAAAGCATGATTGAGCCTCTTTTGAGGTGACACATTAACACCTGTCTCCCCCTTTTTGTTTTAATAAATGATTTTAAGAGTACAATTGGCTCTTTCCACTATTGAGTGACATCCATTTTGTCAGATTTGATTAGGTTTAAGTCCTCGGGGATTTACCCCTAAAGTTGGCACAGAAAGGAGGATAACATACTGAGGACATTGCTTCCAATAAAACATGGACATTGTCCTTCTCTAATAACATTATAAAGGCTGAAAATTAAATGAAAAGTTCCTCTGAATTAGTGTGCCCTATAGTAGCTGTTTCAATAAATTTGGTCATACTTACCACATAAGCACTGTTACTATAGGTTGATGGGCTCTGTAGCAAAATCTGTTAAGGCATAAATAAGAGCTTGTATTTCTACTGAAATATAAAAAGTTTGAAGGATCTTTGCTCCCCTGCTGCAGTATATCCAGCCTTTTCGGAACTGCATCCATCTGTAAAAATGGTTAATGCCTGAGGTATAACATCTCTTTTAATGTGGCAGCTAATACTATTCCCTGTGTTAAAATAAGGCAAGCCCCTAAGTCAGGGGTCCTGGTAAAACACAAAATATCAAACCTTTTGACATCTATGCCGAAGGGTATGCACACATTGTCTGTAAGTGTGCACACCAACCTTCCTTACCCTTGGTCCTGGTCAACCTGCAGCAATGCACAGGTGCTGACTGCTATCATGGCAAGGCATCTTCACTATCTTTATTTCTGGACTATTTCTCCTCTGCTCTTGTGAGCCACTACTTATTCTGTGGCTGGAAACAATCCTATCAGGTCCTCTCTGGGATCCGTTGTTGCAGGAATCTATATGGGCTTTGGAGTTTTCTGGAAATATAAACATATTCTCGACCAAAGGTTAATAAAGAACTCTTTTCTATAAATTAGACTTGGGATCCTTTTGATTTTTGTCCAAATGATTTTCCTTTGGCTTATTTTGACACCATAAGATTTTTCATGGGTGCCTTATCAGCATTATAAATGAAAAATAATTTTTAAAGTAAAATTTTAAAGCAATTAAGGCTTGATGTAATTTACTTACAGGACATTTCTTACAGGATATTATTCTACTATCCTTTTTTGATTAATTATTATGAGGCTATTATAAAAAAATTTTAATGCAGTCTTGATGACTTTTATTTTTAATTTTTGCACAAGAATATGACTGCTTTGAATTCATTGGGTGTTAAGCAATTTTACCATAAAATGAACTACCAATAGAAATTTTGGTTAATACTTTAGAAACAGTTTTTGTACAATTAGATTTTTCTTGAATATTCACTTATTTCATTTAGCCAATTTAAATTAATCTGAAAACTTGACTATTTTACTGTCAACATTTAATACTCTAACAACAATCTTAGTTTATCCTGTAAATATTAATGGAAAGGGTTATTTTGTATCCTTGAGAAAGCCCTGAGCATTCCTGGATTTAGGCTGGATTTAGATATAGGGCAGCTGCCATGGGCCAACTCTTTGTTGCCTGGGTCCCAATCCAAGCTGGGCCAAGTCTCTTTCTGTTATCTGGGTCCAGATCTGATCTGGGCCAAGTCTCTGTATGTTGCCTGGGTCCCAATCTGAGCTGGCATGGGAAGCGCGAAGCAGCCATGGGGCAGGAGACCTCCCTCAGAAGGGGCGAGTGTTCAAGCCCCTGTAATGTTGGGGGGGGGTGAGGATCTGTGCCCCACCTCTGTTGACCCCCAAATTCTGTCCTGATGGCCCCTCTGCGACTGTGCCTGTCTTAGGTTTTTCCTATCCTGAGGAATATTACCCGTCTTCTAACCAGCCATCCTCCGGGGCCAAGCAGGGTGATGTGAGATTCAGTTCTGTCTCCTTGGTGGCTTATGCCCCCATGGCCTCCACGCCCAGCACCTGCCTTGGGATCCCCTCGCCTGCTGGCGGGGCCCCGGCACTGATCACATATCTTGGGGAACCCAGGTTTCTTCTCCATGGAGTGCCCAGCTCACGCCATTGGGCGAGAGACAGATCCATGGTAGCAGCCTCCATGAGGCTTCAACCTCAGCATGAACATAAAACTCAGGCAACAGCTTTGGGCAATTGGATTGTGAGAAGAGGGTCCCTCTTGGCAAAAAGGGCAAGAGGGACCAATATAGAATGCTCAAGTGCCTCCCCAGGGGGCCTTCCACACCCTGGAAGGGGTTAAATCCTTTCATGTCCTTTTAAAATTGCTGCCAATTATTCAAAGAATTAGTTTGTAAGTTTGTTTGGGATAAATGTACAATATGCTGTTGTAAAATATCAAAAAATATAATGAAATTGTAGAATAATATCATGTAAGGATATTCTTTGCTCTAGGCCATGGCAGTTCAATTTCAAACTGGCTATCAATTTCTTTTTGTATAGACAAGGTTTTAACCAGTTAATGTCCCCTAATAATTTCTGAAAGTCATTTAATCTCTTCTTATCTCCACCTTCGGAGGCCTATTGCATTGGTGATCAATTACAATCCTTATGATATTTGAAGGAAACCTCTCTTTATTTCCTTCCAACATAATTTTTCAGGCTATAGAGAGTTTTATTTAAAAATATTTGCCACATGAAACAATTTCTCTTAAGGTTATGCTGACCACTAGTATGGATCAGATTTAATATTTTAATAACAATCCTCAGTTTATCCTGTAATACCAGTGAAAGAGATTTCAAAATTTTCAAATTTCTCCTTTTTATTAAGCAAGAAATTTATTTTTTAAGAGTATTCCCATTAGCTAATTTGCATATACAGAGGGATCATGGGAAGCCTTCAGTAATTTTCTTAGAAGACTATTTAAATTGCTTACAAAGACATTGGCTTATTTAAAGGAAGGGGGTTGGCCTTTGTTATTTCAAGATGGCGGCCCCCAAGCCACGTGAGTGGTAAGACATGTGGCCATCATGGTGGCTGCTCAATCTGTTCTTTTAAAAGAAATTAAAAAATCACACTTCAGACAATCACGAGCTGTTTTTGGTCTTTATTGGAATTGTTTATAAAATTATTGGCTTTTCATTAAGCTGAAAACCTTGATTATAATTTAATAAGCTAATTTATTTAAGTAATTAAAGTAGGTATCTTCATTTTAAAAATAAAGCAAAATTACGTCTGAATTCACAAGCCGCAAATGTTGCCCCGCCTTTAGCTTAATGCAGGAGGCTACATAAAGTCAGGAATAAATGTTGGCTTCTAATCTGTTCTTAAATATTATTTGGATGCAGTTACTTATAAAAACATTGGCTTCTCATGTAACTTAATTTATATGAGACCTTGATTATATTTTAAAAAGCTAATTTATAAAGTAACTTAAGTAGGTATCTTTAATTTTTTCAAAAAGGCAAAGAAACTTATTCAGTAAACTTATAGGTTTGATACTTTATTGGTCTGATCTAAAAGCATAAACAGTGTCCCACCTCCAGCCGATTCAAAAATGCAGGCTGCTTGAGGCTTTTGTCTTTCTTGAAATTCTACTGCTGTTGAAAATTTTGCCTATATTTAAGAAATATATTGTTTTTGCCCTTCTTACAGGCGAAAACTTTCATAACATTTAATATATATGTATATACGTAAAATATGTTAATTAATTTTTATTTGATAAAGCTTTCCATGTGATTCCAGGTATCAGTCGGTTTAATTAAGAAAATATATTTGTTTTAAGAGAGAACAGACTTTTGAAACATTTTGGGGCCCGTGAAATGTCTAAAAGCTACTCTAAAAACCTTGAAATACACTTGGAACGATCAAATATATATATTTATATATTTATATATATATGATTTGAAGATTATATATTTAAATTATCTTAAAGAATATCAATTACATTTAATCTGGATCACAGGATTAATCCTCCTTTTTAAATCAGACCAAGAAGTAACATATTTTGAATTCCTAATTATTTAAGAGAAAACACATTTTATTTTCTCAAAACCACGTTTTTATATTTTAGGTATTATTACCACATTTATATAATTTCTCCCAATTCAATTTGAACCTTAAACTTTCAGAGCTTTAAATTTTAGGTAGCAAAATTAAATACTTAACATTTCTCAAATCAATAATACTTTTACATTTTTAAGGATACATTTCAAATAAAATATAAGGCATATTTAATGAATAGATTAACTTCTATCCTCTAGACTTCATGCAATGCATACTCAGATCAACATTTCAGTATTATAACAATCCAATACATTTAAATCATTTAAATTTATCATTTGATTTAGTAAACTTCCAAGTTCTTTTAAATTTCCAGCCGATAGGCCTGGCCCAGCCTCTAAATTTCAAAACAGTCACAATTTTCCTGCTGGGGAAGTCAAGAAGCAAATTCTCAGCCAATTAATATGTAAACTTGACTATTTCCTTCCTGCTATTTACTTGCCTCTGGCGGGAAATTTCAAGAGTTACTTTAGATGTCTTGGGAAACTAGCCTGTATTTCTTTCTCCGGTTCATCTTTGCCATTTTTAAGGCCAAAACAGTCTCGGGTTTTTATTCTGTACACAGCAAAAAGTCAAGTTCAGCTCAAAACTATGCGCACTCATTTTTAAACTGGCCTTTTCCCTTTACATGTGCACAGAAATCCCAGATGCATTTATGAATTTGTAAAAGCTTTAAGTCATTAGCTGGAAAATAAATAAAGATGGCGAAGATGAGGCCTCTCAAAGTGGCCTTTCCCCCACCTCCTTGTTTCTTCGGGGGAAGTTTCAGTAATGGTCTGGCATCTACTGTTTTTATCTTATTTATTTTTTCAATTTTTATTGTTATTTTTATATTTTTTAGGGAAAGAAAAAGATTTTCTAAGATAAAGAATTATTGTCAGTTGCTGAGAAGTTCCTTTTAAACTTGCACCCTTCCACTGCAGGAGGCAGAAGAGGTGCAAATGGTATTCACACAACTGCTTTCTAACCTTTTCCCAGGTTTCATCAACAAAAGTTAAGAAAGAAATCAAGAATCTGACTATGCTTAACAGAGCATAGTTTAAAGCATTTTTGAGGATTACTCATGTTTTACACCCGGCTATTTCAATTCAGTTCAATACAATACACTCTCCATTACCTTACATTTCTTAAATTTGTGGCGCGAGCAATTCTTGGGAGCGATCCCTTGCCTCTTACCTCTTGTTGCCTCTTTCATGGCCCACATTGGGCACCAGATTGCGGGGGCCTGATGCGGCGGGGGCCAAACATGGCGGGGATCTCCCTTTTCCGTGTCCCGCGCAGAAAGAGAGGTGAACAAACCGGTTCTAAGTGGAGGCGGCCAGGGATTGAGAAATATTAGAAATAAAGAGAGGAGAGATAGATTTGAAAGCTGGGGCTGGGTGGATCTTTCTGTGCCTGGCTGAGGCCACAGAACAGATCCAGACTGCAAAGCTGAGGCTTTATTTATAATCAGGGACAAACAAGGCAATTAACAATGTTCTTGTAAGTTTTACTTGTTTTGGCAGCACTTGCTGCCTCTCCCACAGCCCATCAGCTACCCAGGAAAGATCTAGGGATCAGTTACAGGATCAGGCTTAATTATGCTGGGAGTGGTCTGCCCTCCAAACGAACTTGTTTGTGATCCTGCTACAGGTCAGTCCGAGGCTTAACCCTATAATCGCTTCCTACACAAGTCCCTGGAAACATATCCCTGGATGCAGTTTACAGGCACTGACAGTGTCTGTTTGTTTGGTATGTGTGCTACATGCAGCACAGAAAGCTGTGGGTGCACTTGTTCTAAGTTGGGATCAGGGTTCCTGCACAAGTGACTTGCTTCCGGTTCTACTTCTCTCCGTTCAGGAGGCTTCTTTCCGTGTTGGCGGTCTTTCAGAGTTGCCTATGTCTGCAGTTCTGATTTCCTGGCACGCTCGTGTTGTGTCCTGCAAGCCTTTGCATCTACCATATGTGCCTGTGTAATGCTGCTCAGGTCGTCTTTTTCATTGACATTGTGTTTGGAAATTGTTTTAAGACTAGAGGCCTGGTGCACGAAATTCGTACATGGGGGGTGGTGTCCTTCAGCCCAGCCTGCACCCTCTCCAATCTGGCACCCCTCAAGGGATGCCCGACAGCTCTTGTAGGCCCCATCGTATGGCTCGGGCCTAAACGGGCAGTCGGACATCCTTGTCACAATCTAGGACTGCTGGCTCCCACCTGCTCACCTGCTTGCCTTCCTGATTGCCCCTAACCACTTCTGCCTGCCAGCCTGATTACCCCCTAACTACTCCCCTGCCAGCCGGATTGATTCCTAACTGCTCCCCTGCTGGCCTGATTGTCCCTAACTGCCCTCCCCTGCAGGTCTGGTCATCCCTAACTGCCCTCCCCTGCTGGCCTGGTACCTCCCAACTGCCCTCCCCTGCTGGCCATCTCGTGTCCACATGGGGGCAGCCATCTTTGACCACATGGGACAGCCATCTTGTCTGTTGGATTGATAGTCAATTTGCATATTTCTCTTTATTAGATAGGAGAATAAAGGCCTGATGCACAGGTGGGGACTGGCTGATTTTCTCTTAAGGGTGTCCCGGATCAGGGTGGGGGTTCCCTTGGGGCATGGGGGAGCCTGGGCAAGGGGCCTTTGGTGGTTTGCAGGCTGGCCACACCCCCAGGTGACCCACATGGAGTCCCTGGTATCTGGGATTTAATTATCTTGCATAATTGAAACTTTGTAGTCTTAAGCGCAGGCCGGGGCAGGCTAGGAAGATTGGCTTCCTCCATCGCTGGGGAAACCTAAGCCTCCTGCTTGCTCCGTGGCCGCAGCCATTTTTGTTGGGATTTATTCATCTTCCATAATGGAAACTTTGTAGACCTGAGTGGAGTCCATGGCCAGTCACAGCGGGCAGAGAGCTTGGCTTCCTTCATCGCCCAGGAAAACCAACACTCCTGCTAGTTCCCTGGCCGCAGACATCTTGGTTGGGATACTTTGCATACTCGCTCCTCATTGGTTGGTCGGTATGATTTGTGGGCATAGCGGCGTGATGGTTAATTTGCATATTGCTCTTTTATTAGATAGGATTGTGTTTGAAAATTAATTTAAGATATGTTTCCTTATGTGAGTGTTGTTTTGATTGGCTCTTTTCTTTGCTGGTTGTCTTTGTCGTTGCAATGCATCTTAGCCTCATCGTTGCCTGGTGTTTCATGGTTGTGTGGGTTGAAGGCGTCATTTTGCATTGCGGTTTTTTAAGATCGCCTGCATTTCTCTCTGGTGGAGAATGCAGGTTGACAGT